>NC_052050.1:101123868-102616158 GCF_903992535.2 Arvicola amphibius | reverse complement strand
GAGAGAGAGAGAGAGAGAGAGAGAGAGGAGGGGGGAGGGAGAAAGAACACATAACAAAGGCTTGGTGGCCAGTCAGCCTATACACCTATGTGATGGCTAGCCTTCTAACCTGACTTCAGTGCCTGGGAATCCAATTTAAGGGTGAAGTGAAACCTCTTAAGTGGAAAGGAAGTTATGTCAGTGGTACATGGCCTGAAGGGGGATACTGGTAACCCTTGCATTCCCAGTACCACCCTGAAGTGAGCAACTTTGATTAACCACACACTCTGCTCTTCACAGAGCCCACCCACTATGGACCAAAAGTATGTAACGCATGAGCAAAATAAACTTAATTCAATCTGCTCATCAGAGCAGTAACAGAGCCTCTAACACGCTGTGTCACCTGAAACATGCCTTAGCTCTACAGGGCACATTTTTCTAGCACTGCAATCTGCCTGTAACCAAATGAGTCATTTCTAAGTATGCTTTGTTGGCCTTTTCTTTCCCTTCCTCCTCCTCCTCCCTCTTCCTCCTCCTCCTCTCCTCCTCTTCCTCCTCCCTCTTCCTCCTTCTTCCTCCTCTTCCTCCTCCCTCTTCCTCCTTCCTCCTCCTCCTCCCCTCCTCCTCCTCCTCCTCCTCCTCCTCCTCCTCCTTCTCCTTCTCCTTCTCCTTCTCCTTCTTCTTCTTTATAAGAAAATGGAGTAAAGTCATGGAGGCATTGACCCACAGAATATGAATTCTGCATCCCTCTCTCAGTGGCAAGGTTTTGAATGTTTACAAATAATAACGAGAGCATTGGTGCCTTCTATAATCAAGTACGAATGTCTAGTCTAGGATAGCTGCTTTGTTTCACCTGGGAACCACAGCAGGTGAACATTTGGATCAGATGTTTTCCTGAGAAGATTCAGGGTTTGGCCACTGTAATTGGGCTTGGGGTTGATAAAGGGACTTTTTTTTTTCTCATTAGCTTTTTTTTCTTCCTTTAAAGTCTTATATAGCTCAGGCTAACCTCAAATTCACATGTAGTGGATGATGTCCTTAACTTCTGATCCTTCTGCCTCTGCCTCTCAAGTGCTTGCATTATAGGCATGACATACCATCATGCCTAGCTTGTGCAATGCCAAGAATCAAACACAGGACCTTGTGTATACCAGGCAAACAGAGTGAGCTACATCCCCAGCCTTGCTTTTGTTTCTTTCCTTAAAAAATAAATAAATATATAAGACAAGTGGGTTCAGAGTGACTTATTTTGCTCCCCAGACCTTGGGAATATCATCTTCTTTCTGAGGCCTTTAGTCCAGTATGAAAGGAAGTTGGAGGGAACTGGTTGATTGTATTAAATGTGACTTGAAGGACTCTAATGTGCAGCCAGAGATGGCTCCCATAGGGCTAGATGTTCTTCAGCATCATCCATATTTGTTCTATGCCTGATGGTAGCAATAGAAGTCACTGAGAATTAACATGGAGATTGTGGATGTGGTGACCTCCCCGGGAGATAAAGACCATCTCAATGTGTAGGAGCAGCTGGTATGTTAGAATGTTAGTGGGAATGACCATTCGTGCCATTTCCTCCTCTTCCACCTCATAAAAGAAATGCTAAAAATAAAAGAAATGAGCTGGGGGATGGTCCAGATCAGCAAAGTATTTGCACTGAGACCTGAGTTCTATCTCCAGCACTCACACAAACATGCTGGGCACAGGCCTATGACACGGCTAGCCTCCTCTGACCTCCATAAACAGGCTGTGACATACACACACACACCACACATATACACACTGCACACACACTCACATGCATATGCACATGCCACACCTCCCCCCCCCTCTCTCACACACACACACACAGAGAGAGAGAGGAGAGAGAGAGAGAGAGAGAGAGAGAGAGAGAGAGAGAGAGAGAGAGAGAGAGAGAGAGAGCACTGACAATCAAAAGTATTACATGTGCTCAGAGTAAAGCCGTGGAAGGGAAACACAGTTAAGAGTGTCTGGAAAAGAGAAGAAGCTCACATTCAAATGGCTTTGATTTCTCTCCAAACTTCCCTGCCTAGGAAATTTACTGCTTTTGACAAATTGAAGTGAAGGAAAAATTGTCACTTCCACTTACAGCCAAAAATACTTCAGATGGCTAACTAGAAATACCCTGCACACATGAACCCTGGCTGCTGCCCCGAGTCTGCCTAGCCAATGGACTCAGAGCTTTCTCTGGAATAGGATCAATTCCCAGAGACGAATCATGTCTTCTGTATTGCCACCTCCCAAAGTAAATAGGAAACAACAAATGAATGAAAAGTGCCCTGGGTGACCAATGACTTCTCAGCTTGTGTGTGTGTATGTTTGTGTGGTGTACAGAACACTGAGACTGTGATATCCTAGGGATGGAGAAGAAGACAGGGAATAGGAATGCTATTAAACTAGAGTATCTACATCCCAAACTCAGGTATTTCTGGCTGTGGAGTGGAGCCCAATGATGGAGTGAGGACTGGTTTTTGTTAGCTATCTACAGATGGGTAGACAAACAGGATGTAGCTTCTTCTCCATAAGTACAGCATTCAGCAGTGAGGTTTAAGTGCTGATGTGTGCTAGAACACCGAGGAGCCTTGAAACAATGCTAAAGAAATGAGCCAAACACAGAAGGTCACATGGTGGATGAATTCTATTTATACAAAAATACCCCAAACAGAGAGAAAGAGAACCTAGTGGGTGCTAAGGACCTGGAAAGGGGCCACAATGGGGTTCAGAACATGTTACTTCAAAATATGGCACCTTAGTATTGGAGGAAACATCAGGAAGAGGGAGGTCACTTGAACCTCCTCATGCAATTATAACCTGAAGATCTTTAAGTGGCATATGCCCAAAGGAAAGAAATGCCACACAAGGAACTGGGAGGGCTGTTAGCAAAATGCTTGCTGCACAAGACTGAGGACCTTATTTTGATACCCAGGACCCATGAAAAAAAAAGTCAGTTGCATGTAATTCCAAAGTTGGATGGCCGGGACAGGAGGATCCAGGAGGATCCCTGGGACTGGCTACTTAGCCAGCTGGTCTAGGTCAGTGAAAGACCCTGTCACACACAAAAATCAAGGGGGACAGTGTTTGAGGAATAACAGCAAAGACTGACCTCTGACCTCCACACGGTCCAATGAAACTTATACCAACTTAAAAAGTCTTAAATGCTTAAACACCTGGAATATTTTTTTATGGGGAAATGGTCTCACTCAGACAATCACCCTCCTATTTCAACCTCCAACATGCTGGAACTGCTCAGCTCACAAAAAGTTGGCATTTTGCAGGGAAGGTCAGCTGTGTCTCCAGTACAAAACCTTTTGAGTATCAATATCACAATTTGCATTGAATATTTCATACCCAATGTGAATCATAATAAACACAGAAGTACACTAAAAATATTGTATAAAATGACCTGGTCGTGTGTTTCGCTATATATGAAACATAAATGAATTTAGTGTCGAGGCTTGGGCCCCATTGCCAGGACATCTCATTACGCATATGCAAATATATGCAAACATTCCAGAATCAACGATCAAAAATACTTCTGGTCACAGATGTTTCAGACAAGGAGCATTGAACTGCAATGTTCCTTTTCTCTGGGTTGATCATCATTTGTTATTGGAGTGTCTGAGTCATGAAAGTAACAATAGGATAGAATCTTTTCCTGCCCTGTAGGCTCAAGGGGAGAAACTATGTAATCCCACCAGAATTAACTTCAGGGAAGAACAAATGTATTAGAATGAGACAACTAATGTTTGTCTCACTCAACGTATTGCACTAAATGGCAATACATTGTAAACTTTAAGATCTGGGGATCTAGCTCAGTTGGAGTGCTTGCCTAACTTGTGCAAAGCCAGGGGTTCAGTTCCAGCACCGTAAAAACCATGAGTGGTAGCACACACTGTAATCTTAGCACTTGAAAGTAGAGGCAGGATTAGGTGTTCAAGTTACAAGTTAGCCTGAGACCCTGCCTCAAGAGAGGAAAAAAAACCTTGAAAACCAGTATTAGAGTCACCCAGGAAACATACCCTGGGCATGCCTGTGAAGCGTTACCTATATTAGGTTAACAGAAGTGGGGAAATCTGTCTCAAGTATGGGCAGAGCCATCCCATGAGCTGGCGTCCTGGGCTGAATAGAGAAGAAAGTGTGGTGAGCAGAGCGTCCATCACTACCTGCTTTCTGACTGGACACAGCTCGACCAGCGCCCACCTCAAGTGGCTGCTGTCTTGATGTGCTCACCATGATGGACTGTGCCCTCAAAGTGCCAGCTGGAATAAGTCCTTCCTTCCTTCCTTAAGTTGCCTTTGTCAGGTATTAATTATATCACAGCAACAGGAAAAGCTACTGGGTCACCGGTCATGATCGACCTTGTGAATCACGCCCCCATTTATTAGGAGATTTATCTCAGCAGAGATGAATGAACTAGCTTAGTCTTCCCTCCCATGAGCCTCTGGGAAATAACCAAGGCAGAACTGATCCCTAGGGCACTGGGCTGCCTAGCTCCTAGTACCTGGACAGTTCTGCTGGACTGGTTTGCACTAGTTTTAACACCAGGATGAGCACCATCCAAAGAGGATGACGGTGGGAGGGTCCTGCCTCAATGCACGGCGACAGAGGAGGGACACCTTAGCTCATCCTGGCACTCTGGGTGTGGCAAGAACCAAATGGAAATAATTTCAGCACCTTTGCTCCTTGTCAAAATGATGGTTCCTTTTAAGAGCTAAAGGTAGCTAGATGGTGGTGGCACACATCTTTAATCCCAGCACTTGGGAGACAGATCTCTGTGAATTCGAGGCCAGCCTGGTCTATAGAGCTAGTTCCAGGACAGATACCAAGGGACAGAGAAACCCTGTCTCAAAAAACAAACAAACAAGAACAAGAGCTAAAAGTGCTTCACCCCTGGAGTGAGGCCTGGTCTCACTTCCAGCTATCTTCCTTTCCATCTCAATCTGGAAGCTCATTACAGACTGTTTATGGAATTCAGATGTTGAAACCAAAACCCCAATATGATGGAGTAAATATGGTTTTGTGGGAAACAATGAGGTCTAGAGGGTAGAGCCTTTATGAATAGAATCAGTGAGTTCCAGGCCAGTTTAGTCTACACAGAGAGTTTCAGGCTAATCAGGGCTGCGGAGTGAGAACTTGTCTGAAAAACATAGACAATACTTAGAAAGCTGGGGTGAAAAGAATTCTGTCACTTAAATTTACTCATGTCTGAGACCCACATTAGCATACATACACACTCATCATGAACACACACATATACATTCACACGCATACATAAACACCACACTCGCACATGAACATATACACTCACCAACACCTTTAACATTTCGAAGACAAAGATCCCTTCTCCCAGTCTACACACAGTTTAGCATAATCATACAATTATGGTTGTATGTATATTTTTCCAGTGTAACTTTTTGTGTATAATTTTATTTGCAGCCCATTGTGCCCACCCCCCCCCCCATTCTGTCCTTTACGTCACTCCCAGCCCCCTGGTATTCAACAGCTGTTCTCTGTTGAATCATGTTACCGTGACTGGTAGATGGTCAGGGTCCCCCACAGGCCCAGTCTGACTGAGGGCTTGTCCTCCAGGCTGCAATACTGAGAAGTCCTGTGGAGCCTTCTAGAGGTGGGGGCTAGCAAGAAGTCATTGGGGGTACACGTCTTTAGGAGACTGTGGTACATGTCTGTCTGTCTGTCTGTCTGTCTGTCTGTCTGTCTCTCCCTCTCTTATGTATATGTATATATATGATATATATATATATATATATATATATTTTACATACGCACACATAAACAGGCACACACATACATACCTGTTGACTCTCCAGAGACCAAACTAACTAATAGAACCAACCAATTTTGGCTTTTGAATCTCCAAAGTTATGAACTGAATACTCCTTTTCTCTTCACAAGCTCCCTACCTCAGGGCTCTGTTGTTACAATGCAAAGCTGATTAATTTTTTCTCCATAAAATCATGCACACACAAATATATGCACACAAATATAATATGCATAGGTATATAGACACTATATATGCAGGGGCAGGGTGAGAAAGGGAAACAGAAATATGAATTCTGGCTCCTGTCACAGACATGTCCTCCAGGAACAACTTGGGGACCACTTGTCCTTACTAACAGTTGCATGGCATTTCATAGTGGATAAACAATAACTTCTAGACATCTCTGCTTCTGTCCAGCGAAGGGTCTTTGTAGTGTTTCTAGTTCCAGTGGACAGACTCCTATAGCTTCTCTTCAGAATGTATAAATGTCTCCGTATTTAATAAAGGTTAGCATCAGTAAGGTTGCTGGGTCAAAATATATGACATAGGGGTGTGTGTGTGTGTGTGTGTGTGTGTGTGTGTGTGTGTGTGTGTGTGTGTCTATAGGAGCAGGTGAATATGAACAAGGGTGAAGAGGCCAGAGGTTGATGTCCTCTATCCTCTCCCATCTTATATTTTGAGACAGGTTTTCTCACTGAAACTGCAACTCGCTGACTTGGATTGCCTGGCTAGGGAACACCAGGAGTCCTCCCATGTCCAGCTCCCTAGGGCTGGGATTACAGAAGCACACTGATGCACCGCACTTATTCTCATGCGATTATGGAGGTGCTTTACTGCCATCCCCACGGCCCCTATATGAATATGTTGAGTAGTTATCCGATTAATTTCCAAAAAGACGGCAACATGCCACAATCCTACCAGCACGTCCCCGTTCCCTGCATGAATCTGAATGCCTTTTGAATGGACCAATATGATTCACTTGATCCTAGCCAAAAGGCCAAGAAGCAATGGATCAGATGCTAAATGTGGTTTTGGCTTTTCGTGTGTGTGTGTGTGTGTGTGTGTGTGTGTGTGTGTTTGAGACTCTAAAGAAGCTGTGGTTATGAGCAGTGTGCCACCTGTGGTTGTATCTAAGAACTGGGGATCTTGGTACCTGTGGGGAGCCTACCCCAGTCTCTACCCACAGTTATATTCTCAATGTAACTGGTTCCCAACAACAGTGCCATTCCAGATTTTAAAACCTCACTTCTTGCAAAAAGGAAGTAAGAATATTGATCTAAGCACAGCCTCTGGAACAAATGATGTCAAGCAGATGGATAGCCAATGCAGACTAATCAAGACTCTGACTTTCAACGCCATAGCATTGAAGGTTTACAAAATACATTTGCACCTAGGCCTTCTGGGTTACCAGCCTCCCCAGCCAGTGACCATTGACTGAATAAGAAGGGTCCAAGTGCTGGACAATGTGGTGAGCACTGGACAGTCAACTCCACCCACCTAGCAGGCATTTCTTTATATCAGCTTTTGCATGTGTGACAGCAGTTCCCTACACACACGTGTATGCACGTGTGACAGCAGTTCTCTGCACACACGTGTGTGCATGTGTGACAGCAGTTCCCTACACACACGTGTGTGCATGTGTGACAACAGTTTCCTACATACACGTGTGTGCATGTGTGACAGCAGTTCCCTACACACACGTGTGTGCATGTGTGACAACAGTTCCCTACACACATGTGTGTGCACGTGTGGCAGCATTTCCCTATGCATACACGTGTGTGCATGTGTGACAGCAATTCTCTGCACACACATGTGTGCATGTGTGACAGCAGTTCCCTAAGCACACATGTGTGTGCATGTGTGACAGCAGTTTCCTACACACACGTATGTGCATGTGTGACAGCAGTTTCCTACACACACGTGTGCCTGTGTGACAACAGTTCCCTAAGCACATATGTGTGTGCGTGTGTGACATCAGTTCTCTGCACACACATGTGTGCGTGTGTGGCAGCAGTTTTCTAAGCACACATATGTGTGCGTGTGTGACAACAGTTCCCTAAGCACATATGTGTGTGCGTGTGTGACAGAAGTTTCCTAAGCACTGTCCACCTTGTCTTTTGAAGACAGAATATCTTACTGCCTGTGGCTTGCCAAGTAGGCTAAGTTAGCTGGCCATGGAGTCTCAGAGATCTTCCTGTGTACACTCCTCAACACTGAGTTAATAAGAGTGCATGCCACCAAAGCCGTCATTTTTATGTCGGACCTGGGGATTGAATTTGGGCTCTCATGCTTCCACAGCAAGCATTTTCCTGACTGAGCCATCTCTTCAGCTTGGCACACACACCCCTCCCTTTAAACCATGAAGTGGGTGCTGTGTGCACATGTAGGGGTCAGAGAACAACCTATGGGAGCCAGTTCTGGAGACCAAACACAGGTCTTCGGGCTGGATGGTAAGTGCCTTTATCCACTGAGCCTTCCTCCTACCTCTGATGCCTCTTAATAAGCTGACTGACCCTTAACACCTTTCAGTAGCATAGACACGGATATGTCAAACACCGTGCTTACTGACACTGCCCAGTTTAGTCCTCAGGGGACTGTGCCCACTTTACAGATTAGAAAAATGAGATTTAAGGATGTGAGGTGCATTGCCTAAGAGTCTAGCTGCTAAGAAGCCGCAGAGTGAAAGAAGGGAACACAGGCAGAGAATTCTAGGGCGGAGCCTGGGCTTTTTCTACTCTGTGTCTCTGAAGTTAGTGCACATTAGGCGTTCAACCTGTCCAGCAAGTGTGTTAGCCTCTACAGGGACTCTCACAAGCAGTGTTCTGAAGTTTCCAAACCACATGTGCATGGAGGAAACACATGACTGCCATAAGGGAGCCACGTGGAATAGCACATAAACCAATATATCGTTAAGCCAGGAAAAAAAAAAGCAAACCCCTAAGCTAGTGCATGGCCTCCAGCTTTTGAAATCACCTTCCCCTGCCTTGAGCAGGTGGCTTACCTGAGATGCCCTCCCTTCAAACTGGCAGTTAACCTGAAATGCCCTTTTCACCTCTTTTCACTTCTAAAAACTGAGTAGTTCACAGGCCCAATGCAAACATCCTTATTTGCTGTCTGCCTGGAGTCCCTCTGTGAGCTCAGTCTCCTCTTACTCCCTCTGTGTTCCCATGGAGCAAAGGTCTTTTTAACTTCATCCCCTCTCCCCACATGTGTATGCTTTCTGAGGCTCCAGGCTGTGTCTTGCTTTATTTCCAATCTCAGTTGCCCCTTCAGTAGGCCAGGAATACCAGACCTCCCTGGAAAGAGACACTTGGAGTCAGAGAAGCCTAGAACCAGGTTAGGCTCCACCAATGACCTTCGGCAGACCAGCCATAATGATGCACACCCTTGTTCCCAGCACTCAGGAGGCAGAGACAGGCAGTTCTCTGTGAGTTTGAGGCCAGCCTGGTCTACAGAGTAAGTTCCAGGACAGTCAGACCTATATAGTCTTTAAAAACTAAATAACACACGCCTTTAATCCCAGCACTCGGGAGGCAGAGGCAGGCGGATCTCTGAGTTCGAGGCCAGCCTGGTCTACAAGAGCTAGTTCCAGGACAGGCTCTAGAAACTATAGGGAAACCCTGTCTCAAAAAAAACAACAAAAAAAAAAATACAAAACAAACTAAATAACACGTATTAAAAAGTTCTTCTGCAACTTCCCTTTTCTCTCTATCCCTCAGTTACCCCAAGCACAGAATGGGAATTACAACTCTGCCTATGGCACAGAATTGCCATGAGAAGTGAATGGTCTTGAGCTGACTCTCAGCAACTGTATATTATTAACAACCATTTAATAACCATTCAGATAGCAAGGGTTGGGCGTGGTGGCGCATGCCTTTACCCCAGCAGGTGGATCTCTGAGTTTGAGGCCAGCCTGATCTACGGAGTCAGTTCCAGGACAGTCAGAGCTATACAGAGAAACCCTGTCTTGTAAAACACACACCAATAATAAACACCCCTGACATTTCCTCCTTCATGTAACACATAGAAAGTAAACATAAAACATGAGCCATCAGTTACAATGGTGATAGCTCATGCCTATAATTTTGATAGTCAGGAAGCTGAGGCAGAAGGACCATTAAGAGTTTGAGGCCAGCCCCCCACCACACACACAAAAAAACAAAACAAATTCTTTAATACCAGCATCTCTATAACTCCAACCTCTGCTTCTACAGTTTCTACAACTCGACCTTGCTGCCTGCCAGCTGAGGGTAGCTTCACTCAGTGCTCATTCTCCCAAAACTGGCCATGCTGTCTCTGTCCTTGTCAACCCTTCAAACTCTTCCCCCATTTGCTAAGAATGGCTGTCATCAGGAAGGAAGAAGCACCCTGTCATTGCTGCTCAAGCACTATTGTGGGGATTACAGCTTGCCCCACTGTGGTCCTACTCTCCCCCAATAGCCAGTGTAGCATTTCAAAACAAAGGCCATCCTGTGTTTGTCCCTGCAGGGGTTAGCAAGATGACTCAGTGGGTAAAGGGCCTGCTGTCAAAACTGACCACCCTAGGACCCACGTAGTGGAAGGAAGGAATGGGCTGCTCTTCTCTGACCTTCGCATGCCCTTTCCACACACAGAATAAATAAGTATATTAATACATGGAAAAGCATGGCCCAGCAACATGTCTTACCATGGTAGTCAGCTTCAGACTTTTTAAAAACTGTAACCACAGGTCATATCTGGCCTGCCTCCTTCCTGACTAAGCACCACCTTGCCCTGACTCACTGGGTCCCAGCTGCTAAGCTCAGCCACCTGCCTCTTCCTGGAATATTCTTGTCTTTGCATCCAGAGTTTGGATCCCTTGCTATTTGCATGTCAAAATGTCAAAACATTCAACAAACAGTCACTTCCTGATGACCAGGTGAGCAGGGCCCCTCTCTGACAATTCCCAGAAAACATGTATCATGGCTGGCACGCCGTTTAGACATTATCTGACACCCTCATCCCTAACCCTGACATCCCCTAAATATGGGAGGGCCTTTGCCTTGCCCAGTGCTGTGCCCTTCATGAACACTGCCAGGAGTGGTGGCACGTACCTCTAACGGCAGCACTTTCATGGTGCAGGCAGAAGAATCAGGAGCACGAGGGTATCTTTGGCTTTGTGGTGAGTGGAAGCTAGCCTGGGGTACATGAGGTCCTGACTCTAGAGTACAACAAAAAGTGAACACATTATTTTTATACTAAGAAGGAAAATGCAGCCTTCTGGTGGTGGTGGCGTACGCCTTTAATCCCAGCACTTGGGAGGCAGAAGCAGGAGGATCTCTGTGAGTTGAAGGCTAGACTGGTCTATAAGAGCTAGTTCCAGGACAGGCTCCACAGAGAAACCCTGTCTCAAAAACACAAAAGAAAAAAGCCAAAACAAACAAAAACAAAAAAGAAGGAAAAATGTTAAAAATAAAGTAAGAAATAATACAATTATCCTTCCTACCTAGAAAGTCAAGGGAAATGAGTCAAACCTTCCCCCCAACAATGTGTCACACAGAGAGGCAGCAAAGTCACATTACTTCAAGCTCTGCATTGTTGATTAACAGAGTTGCTGGTCAGTTTATGATTAGATCGCTAGTTGCTTCACATCCCTGGACTTGTAAAGAACAGTCATCTTCCAGGGGCTTCTGGAAAAATTGCTGCCTGGGCTGGTGACTTTACCACAGCTTCTCCTACCCTGATGCCCTTGGCACACCCTACCCCCCCCCATACACAGGACCATCTTTCCTCATCCCTCCCCCAGTCCTGACCATCCTTTAGGGCACACTCAGATTTGCCAAGACGTGACCCTGACAACAGGCCACTGTGCTCTTTGAGAGCCCCAAGCTTTCTCAAAGGCACTGTGTCTTCGTGTCTTCCTTAATTACTTACAGTGGTGGGAAAGCAACATTTTTGTAGACCTTGCTACAGTAAAATGTCACTATGAATTTTCCAGCTGAGTTATTAAAAAAAAAAACCCTCACTGCTCACAGGAAAATGCCATCAAAGATGGGTGGGAGATAGAGTAGAGACAGAAGGAGCTCAACTTTGAGGCTAGCCTGGGCTACCTGGTAAAAATTAAGGAGGGAAAGGGTTAACGGAAGCAATTTCTTAGAATGTCTCAAGTGAGAAAATACTAGATGATTTTCTAGCATTCATGATGCCCCAGTTCAATCCCCAGAACTAAAAAGGAGCACGAAGTAGGGCACTGAAAAAGTGTCTGTCTAGCTCGTCGGCGGTGGCCATGCCTTTAATCCCAGCAGCAGGAGGCAGAGGCGCGCAGAGCTCTGGGAGTTTGAGGCCAGCCTGGTATACAGAGCAAGTTCCAGGACAGCTATGGCTGTTACACAGAGAAGCCCTGTCTCAAAAAACAAAACAAAACAAAGTGTCTTTTTGTACACACTTCTGTGAAGAAGGTAGTATAGACACCGTCATCATCCACACAGCTTTCCAATGATCTCACATACAAGGGGCTTCTACTTGGCTGCTGTAACAACAGCCATTCGGCATTGACCTGGGGCTTGTAGCACACAAGGTTGTGGATTAAGTGACCTCATTCTGTCCTTCAAGAGAGAGCCCAAACATCTGTTACTATGATTCTTCCCATTTTAAAGTGTTTATTTTATTTCTTTGTGTGTACACTTATGAGGGTGACTGTATAGTTCAGGAGACAGTGTCAGGTCTCCTAGAGCTGGAGGTACAGATGGTTATGAGCCACCCAGTGTGGTTGCTGGGAACTAAACTTGGGTCAAGGGCTCTTAACTACTGAGTCATCTCTTCAGCCCATTTATTCCTATTTTACAGATAAAGCAAACAGTAATATAGCTTCAACTATATGCCCATGGTAACAGAGCTGGAAAGGACAGGGTTAGTTTGAACTTACTTCACCTGACTTCAAACTCCTGTTTTGCCATTCTAGTTATTTGCTTTTGACAGGGCTAGCCTCAAACACTCTTTGTAGCCAAGGAAGAGCCTGAAGTCCAGGTCCTCCTGCCTCTCCACCTAAGGCTTAGATGACAGGCATGGACCCTCACACCGCTTCTGTTCTATGTGACTATAGTACATCACATGTCTTCATCTAAAAACTGGACCTGGAGCTGCACCAGGTGGTACATGCCTGAGAGGGTTCCAAGTTCTTACCTGAACTACAGTGTAGGGGTTCAAGGCCCAGATGACTTTAAAATATGGCTCAGTGATAGAGCACTTGTCTAGCGTTCATGGGGCCTTGTGTTCAGGCTCCAGTACCACAAATAAGAATGATAGTAAATTAAGTAAATGCTGCAGTTGAGGGTTGGGGTGCAGCTCAGTTGGCAGAGCACTTGCCTAGCATGCACAAAGTCGCAGGTCTGAGTCCTATCAATGCAAACCCAGGCATGATGGTACACACCCATAAACTTGGGAGTAGAAGCAGGAAGATCAGAAGGTCAAGCCAGTAAGGACTCGTGACACTGGGCCTAATGATCCGCATTTGAATGATATCTACATAATAGAAGGACAGAACTGACTTCTGCAAATTGTCTTTGACATCTACATGTATGCCATAGTGTTTGAATGCACACATACACACACACACACACACACACACACAATATGTAATAACATAACAAGGTCATCTTTGGCTATATAGCCGGTTCAAGGCCAGCCTGGACTACATGAGACCTTGTGTGTAAATAAGTCAGAGTACATAAATATTTAAATATTCTATCTGAAATGAAAGGAAGCAGTTAATACAATCTCAGCTAAGAGCAACCAAGTCTACCATCATTCTCCTTTTTTCGGTTCTTTAGAAAAATCTTTAAATGCATGCAGAAGTGAGGCAGAATCTTCTTAATGGGATCTTTCTTCCTTCAACAAGTCAGGTATTACAGCACCGGTTTGCAGTAGTTTGGCCATAGCCCCAGCGTTACTAATTTCCACACTTCATTAATAAATAAATAGAGGCCCAAACCTATGGGATAGCTCTGTAGATTACTTGGAAGTTGAGAAGACATTTACGCACAAACAAAAATCCCCAAATGCCTGATTGTAAACAGGAATCAAAATACCAAAACTTGCCAAATTCAAGTTTCTAAAGTGAGCCTCTGGATCCCTGCTTTGAGAAGATTCCAGATGTGAACAGCTTAAAGAGCTAGGGGACAGGATTGGGGCTCTGTGCCAATGCACCCAAGAAAAATGATCTGCTATTGAACCAGGAAACAAGTCTCAGAAACTTGGATGGTTTGGAACAAAAAGGATCAGGGAATCTCAGAAGAACAAAAATTTCAGGGACTTAGATGGCATAAATTAAATTCTTACCTCAATTTCCCTATATGCTTAAATTTTGTTTTCCCCAATGAAAAGGCAAGAAAATTCAAAGCTGTAAGGGAAGATCTAGGAAGGAGTCTGGCATGCTGGATGGCACACACCTGCAGCCCAACACTTGGGGGGAGAGGCAGGAGAATTCAAGGTCATCCTTGGCTACAGAGTTTGAGGCCAGGCTGGGTCATATGAGACCTTGGGGGAATAGTAAGGGGATAGTGGGGAGATAGTGGGGGGATAGTGGGGGGATAGTGGGGGATAGTGGGGTGTGTGCTGTTAGAGAACTGATCAATATTTCAGCTTGCTTTTCATTTTATTTTTGAAACAGGGTCTTACTTTGTAGCCCTGGCTGGCCTGGAACTTGCTATGTAGACCTGGTTGGCCTGGAACTCACAGATCTGCCTAATATTGCAGTTTTAACCCAGAGTCTTCCTTTATGCAGTTTCATGGAAAGGATGAAAGGAGTTCCCTCTACAGATGGAGGACGAGCTATTGAAACATAACTGTGTCCTGAGATCTCCCCTGAGCGTTGCATGCACCATCTTTAGTATTCATGACAAAGCCATATGGTATATAATATTATCCCCACCTTCAAAAGACAGACTAGAGTGAGGACAGAATGCCCTGGTCACATTGTCAGCCAAAAAGCCCGAGTCAAACCTGAGATTCCTCAACTGTGGCTGGCTTCTACTCTATGGGGACCCAGTGTTATTTCTAGCACTGTGGATTACAGGGACCAACAGGGCCACTATCTGCTTGTGAAATCATTAACCATCTTTGAAACAGAACAGGAAGGTTCCTGACACTATGAAAGCGGTAAACCTTCACCACAAATGTATGGAGTTCAGCCAGCTGGATCTGAATCCTGCTCCTATCATTTCTGTTTGTGTCACCTAGAAAGTCCCAGCCTTCTCATGCAAGGGGTGTCACAAGGCCACACGAAGTGGTGACAGTGACGAGATGAAACGCTGTGTCTGAGATCTCAGGGTATGGAGATCTAACAATAAAAGACACCTATTAGTGGCATTATTTTGAGCTTGTAAAACAGACCTGCAGCCTTGAGATTACCTCAAAATGCCAAAGCCAAAGAGTTAGAGAGGATGAAGCAGAAGAATGGACCCGGGTCTTAAAAGGAGAAAGAAAATGAAAGGAGAGAGGTTGGAAGGATTATAACACTCACCATAACTTGAGATCCAAATACAATATAGCTAAGTTATTGAGTCCACAGTTACAAGTATGAAGAAAATAACCACATGTGCATGCTCATGTACACACACACACACACACACTTTCTCCCTAGTGAAGATGGGAAGGAGAGTATTTATAATACTTTAAGTACATGTAACTCAGCCACTCGTGCTGGGAAATGTCACTGAGCCTGGAGACCCTGCCTCAGAGCGGGCAGCTGCAGGTCCTCTAGAAGACAAGAGGGCTTTCTCCAGCCTGGCAGACTACATACACCAGGGCTGCTGAGCAAGCCATACCAGAGCAGGAGGTGGGAAATCCTTAGAGTTGCAAAGACATCAGTGACCCTAGACTTTCCAGACAGCCTCCACACTTTGCAGCTTTAAGTATCATATCCAACAAATTGAAAGCAAAAGTCTTGAATATATTTAGCAATGTCTGTTGATACCAAACACCACAGAGAGAATCGGCAAGTGCAGAGATCTGTTTCAAAGCCGGCAGCTGGGGCTGAACACAAACCAAATCGGATCATCAAGTCAAGGACCAGAAGAGTGGGGTGTGCACAGGGCTGACCTTGCCCTTGCTTGCCCTTTCACCTCTCCTCTGACCCAGGAGGGGTGGGAAGATGCTGGGATTTAAGCTATGCCTTGAACCTCAAGGCAGGAAAGCAAGCAGACACTCCCCCATCTCCAGTACGTGGTCGCTTCCCAAGCTGGCCCTTGGCTCCTGCGACCTCAAGCATTTCAACGCCTTAATATCCTCCATTCTGAGCCCAGGAAAGACTATCCTTCGCAACAGCAGCCTCCGGCTTCGGGATCTGAGATTCCCTGATCGGCCCAGGCTCTTCCTGGCTTAGCTGCCTTGTGATTTCCTGAGGAGCCTCCCAGTGCAGCCCAGCCCTGGAGGGTCCCCTCTTTTGTTTGTAAGGAGAACATCGCTGCTGTGCAACACTGGAAGCCGGGCTGTGGGGGCGCTTCCCCTGTCAGCTCACCCACGTTCCCCTCACCCCCGCACTAGGAGTCACCAGCTCCAGCACACGGGTCCCCATTGTCCCCACCCATTCCTTGCCCAAACACTTACTTCCCAGTCGCTCTGCTTTCCATGCTGTCTCCTCCACCGCCCCATAACGCCTCAGAGGCTTCTCAGCTTCCAGATGGACAGATAGAGATTGCTTTAATTCCATTGCTAATCCTCGTGAGTAGTCAAGGGATCCGCTTTCACTCCATCCTTGCTGAAGGCTGCAGGGAGGAAGGCGGCTCTGGTTAGCAGCGTTTTAAGGGGCCCGGTGTTCCCGAGGAAGCAGCTCCATCTCTTCAACTGCCAGCACCCTAAAGAGCCCAACTGGTACCCAGGATGGGGGAGGGATGCATAACACATGCGCAATGGAAGCTGGAGGGGGGAGGTTTGGGGGCTGGGTATGGAGAAAGAGGGACAGATGATAAACTCTCTAGAACAACAAAAACAAAAACAACTAAAATAAAATCATCTGCAGAGGAAGCAAGAATAAGATACCTGCCCATATTGGAGCCAGTGAAGAGGCTTTGCGTGAATGGATCTAGCTATTGTGTGAGGCTTGGGATCTGTCAGAGGGCTGGTAGGTTTCAAGTGTGACTGGTGAGTCAGACTGTATCTGTAGATGATATGGCCTTTGTGAAGGATGTGGACCCCAGCTCGAGAGATCTGTGTTGTTCGCATTTATGTGCATGAATTTTCTGTGTTGTTGCGTTGTTGTTTTTGTGCATGATTCACATATAAAGAAGAGCAGCAGACACCCACCGTGTGTGTATGTGTGTATACTTGTGTGTATGTGTACACCTGTGTCAATCCTGTGTTTTTGTATGAACAGAAACAAGAGAGACAAAATATTTTGGACATATGGCTAACAAAGCTATTTGGAACACTGATCTTTACAAACTTGGAGAATAATCATAGAGACCAAACATGGTAGCATTAAAATATAGGGCCAGGACTGGCAATGGGGCTCAATTGGTACAGCATTCACAGCCCAAACATGAGGACCCACAGCTGAGCCCCAGAACCCACATTAAAAGAGGAGCAGGTGCAGCAGGGTATACTTCTAATCTCAGCGCTGGGAGCAGAGACAGGAGGATTCCTAAGACTTCCTAAGACACCTTACACCAACTTCTGGCCTACACACACACACACACACACACGTGTATATATATATATATATATATATATATATATACACACACACATATATATATACACACACATATATATACACACACATACATATACACATACACACACTATGTATGTGTGTATGTATGCACAATGTATATGTTATATGTGTATATATTGTGTATATGTATACACAATGTATATATTATATGTGTATGTATTGTGTATATGTATATATGGTGTATATAAGGAAGGAAGGAATGAGAATGCAGTTCAGTGGGTAGAATGCTTGCCATAACATGAGCAAAGCCTTGGGTCCTATCCCCAGCATTGCAAAAGCCTAATGCATGAGTAGAGGAGGGTGGATCTGAAATCCAAAGTCATCTTTGGCTCTGTAAGGAGTTTGAGGACAGCTTAGGCTATGTCTCGAATGAATGAATAAATAAATAAATGTAATCAGCAGCTAGGCTGATAAAAATCAATACTACTTATTGAATGAAATTGCTAAGCATAAAACACTTACCAATGTCTCTGTGAAAGCTAGCACTCCACTCTTCCTTATTTTAAAGAAGACAAAATTGACATTCAGAGAGTTCACTTACTCAGATCCCCACATTTCTCAGCCCTTGAATCCAGATATATGAATTTGGATTCCACCTCTTATTTTTCTAATTTCCTTGACTGTGGTTATATTATATTTTAATTGTTTGTTCCTGCATGTATGTCTGTGTGGGGGTGTTGATCTCCTGGAACCAGAGCTACAGAGAGTTGTGAGCTGCCATGTGGGTAACATAGACAAGAATAATGGGCTAATATAAGTTGTAAGAGTTATAAGAAGCCTGAGCTATTGGGCCAATGAGTTTAAAGTTAATGTAGACCTCTGTCTGATTTCTTTGGGACTTAACAATTGTGGGAACCATGCAGGACAGAAACCCTGACAACAATTGGGTGTGGTGGTACAGGCCAACAATCCCTGAGCTCAGAACTGACAAGATGGCTCAGTGGGTAAAGTATCTGCTGCCAAACATCATAACCCGAGTTTCAGCTCTGGGACTCCCGTGATAGAAGGAAAGAACCAGCTGCTACAAATTGTCCTGTGACCTCTACATGGCATCTACTCCTGTCCAAACACACACACACACACACACACACTAATAAAATGCAATAAAAATTAAGTATTTAATATATCTATATTTAATATAAAATAGTATTTATGTA
The DNA here is from genome assembly GCF_903992535.2 of Arvicola amphibius. Classification (NCBI taxonomy): domain Eukaryota; kingdom Metazoa; phylum Chordata; class Mammalia; order Rodentia; family Cricetidae; genus Arvicola; species Arvicola amphibius. The sequence goes on along the minus strand of NC_052050.1, from coordinate 102,597,539 downwards.
TATTAGAAATTAAATATATAATCAAATATTTTTTAACTTGAGAAAGCTGTTCTTTTATGCCACCTGGAAAGTTAATTAACTGATTTTATGTTATACTATTAAGCAACATTTTTAAAAAATCAACTTAAGGGGCTGTAGAGATGGCTCAGCAGTTAAGAGTGCTTGCTTCTCTTGCATAGGCCTGAAGTTCCCAGGAACCACATTAAGAGGCTTACAATTACCTATAACTGTTACTCCCATGGGATTTGATGCCATCTTCTGGTCTCTAAAGAGACCTTCAGTCATGTGTGCATACACACATAGTCAGAGACATAAACAAAAATAAATTTGTATAAAATGAACCAATGAAATGAACCAAGCCACTGGGCATAATGCCATATACCTTTAATCTACATTCTTGGAGGCAAAGGAGGCAGGTGTACCTCTGAGTCTGAGGCCAGTCTGGTATGCAGAGGGAGTTCCAGGACAGCTAGGGCTACACAGAGAAATGCTGTCTCAATAAAACGAAACAGAAAGAACCCAGCATGGTTGCTCTTGGTGGGTAGAAACAGGAGGATCAGGATTTGAGACTAGCTGGCGTACATGTGATCTTGACTTAAAAACAAACAAAGCCAGAAAGAAACAATAGCACAAAGAACTGAAAACTACAGGTGCTAAGAGCCTAGAAAGGTATTAGAGTGTATGCTTAGCATTGTACTCATGGATCCAACCTAAGCAAAACAAAGACATATGAAGTTACATATTTTTTGTGGGGAGAGGGTTTTCCCATGTGCACATGGAGACCAGAACAAGATCAGCTATCTTCTTCAATTGCTTTCTTTCATATTCTTTATGGCAGGGTTTCTTACTGAACCCAGGGCTAATCAGTTCAGGGGACACTAGGTATCCTCCTGACTCTGCCTTCCCAACAATGGGATCACAGTGTTATTAACACACCCAGATTTTTATATGGGTGCTGTGGATCTGAGCTCAGGGTCTCATGTTTCACATGACAAGAGGTTCATTCAACTCCCTAGCCCTTCTGTTTGTCGGTAAAAGAATCAATATTATAAAGATAAATTCTTTTCAGTGTAATTCCAGTTGAGATTTCAATAAAAAAATTCATGATTAAAATTAACTTTGGTAAGCTGATTCTAAAATTTCATAGAAGAACAAAGCAATAGACAAGACAGGCATGGAAGAAAATGAGCAAGACTGGGAAAATGTAATGATGAGATATCAAACACTATTATAAGCCCTGACATGGTGTCCCAGGTCTGCAATCCTGAGACAAAAGAGGCAGAGGCAGAAGGATAACAAGTTCCATGCCAGCCTTGTCTACAAACAGCCTGAACACACACACCAAAAAAAAAAACTAAATAAGAAGAACCCATAACACAACAAAACAAGAATAAATAAAGCCTAACAATAGAGGAAGAAAATTGTAAGCCCTCCAATTAACCTACATATATTTAGAATCTTGCTATATGACAGAGGCAATGTGTTGTGGGATATTTGATTACACTGAGTAAAGATATGTCACTGTGTTTGCTTTAGTAAAAAGCTAAACAGCCAATAGCTAGGCAGGAGGTATAGGCAGGGCTTCCAGAAAGAGAGTCTGTCTGGGAAGAAGAGAGATGGGAGATGCCAATCAGACACAGTGGAAGCAGAACATGGAGGAGGAAAGGTAAAAGCCACAAGCCACATGGCAGCACATAGGTAAATAGGAATGGGTTAATTAAGTTATCAGAGCTAGTTAGAAACAAGTCTAAGTAAAAGTCTCCATGTTGTTATTTGGGAGACAAAGAAAAGACTTATTACAGCAACATTCCAGGTTGTTCTTCTCTGCAGCATAGTGAGATTGCTACCTAGCCAAGCAGAAACCTCACACATGCACATGTGTACCTACATAAACACACACACGCACATGCACACATACATGCAAGCAATCACAAATCTAGGTGTGTGAAGGACCTAAGAAAAACACAATTGAAAAGCTGGTAAGATACTATAGAAGAATGCTTTCAGGACTTTACAATTAAAGAGTGTTCTGATGGGGGCACTGTAACAATCCTTGCTCTGCACTGCCAGCTCCCAAATAATGATGTGGAGATTTCTTACTAATTATGAAGCATTAGCCTATAGCTTAGGCTTGTTCCGTATTTTTTAATCTATGTTCTACCATGTGGCATTTTACCTTTCTTTCATTCTGCACCTCCAACTTGTTCTGTCTCTCTTGGGGCCTCCTCTGTGTGCCTAGTTTCATACCCAGATCCTTTCTTTGCTGGAAGTCCCACTTATTCTCCTGTTTAGTTTTTTATTCAGTTGATCACAGTGTCTCATCTTTACACAGTGTAATCAAATATCTTGCAACAAGGTGCACCCTAGGTCTGGTGGGGAGGTCCCATTGTTGAGTTATTTCTCTATCTAATTTTAAAACATTTTTACCACCCTTTAAGGAAACTGAAATTCCACCTTCTGCCATCCTCCAGTTCCTTGCAACCACCCTTGCTCTTCCCCTAAGAATTATCTATTCTGAAGATTTCATAGGAACGAACCCATCACATATGACTTCTATGTCTATCTGTTTTCATTTACCACACTCTTTGAAGTTCATTCTCATTGAATCATGTGCTCATCTATTTTCATGACTGAATAGTATTTCTTTGTATGGATATGCCACAATTCATTTATCCATTCAGCCACTGATAGACTGATCATGTAAGTCACAAAACAATTCCACACCAGTTTAGAATTATGAATAACAAAAGGGTTATTTATTTAAGGGGAAAACTTACAGATCACTGTCCTAGACAACAGTCCTCTGTGCAAACAGGAACAGAGTCTCACAGCCAAAACCAGGAGCCTGAAGCAAGAGAGCAGGTGCACAGTTACCACTGCTTTTATAGTATAAGAGACCACACCCAGGTGGGCTGGTATCTTAAAGGCTATTGGCTAAAGGAGCAGAGTGTGCTCCCACAGCAATAGATAGATGAGTGTCCCTGCTTCTTAGCTACTGTGATTAGTCCCAGGATGAGCCTTGTGTATAAGCACTTACTTAAGGACCTGTTTATTTTCTTTGGGATATGTATCTACAAGTAATCACCTGGTAATTCTGTAGTTAGCTTTTTGAGGAAATGTCAAACATTCTACATTTCCACCAGAAATATGCAAGTATACAATTTCTCCATATGCTCAGTAATGCTTAATTTTCATTTTTGTGACTCATCAACTAATATCTTTTGTATTCTTTCTCTTCTTCCTTCCTCCTTTCCTCCCTCCCTCTCTTTTTTCCTTATTTTCTTTAGCATTTTACTATGTAGCCCAGGCTGGTTTTGGACTCACTGAGTATCCCAGAAAAATCTAGAATTTCTGACCATCTTGCCTCAGCTTCCATAGTAGCTGGAATGTTAGACTTGTACTATCAGGCCCTCTTTGTTCTTGATCTTGGTTAACATTAAATGCACAACATGATCTCAATTCTGTTATTTCATAGTATAAATGAAATAAAAAATATTTTATTTATTTTTTCTTGACACAGTATCTATCTCTGCAGCCTTAGCTGGCCTCAAAGTTGCTAGGTATCCAAGGATGACCTTGAACTTGAGAAGGTCCTCTGCCTCCTGAGTGTCAAGATTATGTGTGTGTCTCAGCCAGTGATGATTCCCAGTTTTATATGTTTACATATCTGCTCACATTGCCAGGAGAAGATGACATGCAGCAAATATTAATAATAGTTACCTATAAATGTCATGATGACAAGTGTTTTGTTTGTAGTCTCCAATGTTCCTATGGGATAATATGTATTACTTTTATAATCATAAAACTGATTTTGCTTGTTCTTTTTGTTAATGTAATTTGTTCAATGACATTTTACACATGCATAAAATGCATTCTGTATACACTAACCACCCCTGCCAACTCCTGACCATCCTAAATCCCTTCTCCATGTTCATATCCTTCTGCTTCATCTTGTGACTAAGTTTAACTAGTAGCCATGAGCGTGAAACTATCAATTGGAGCTTAGTGGGCTCACCAGTATGTCACAACTGAAGACAATGACTGCCGTTCTATCAGAGTCTTTCAATAGCCAATAATTTAACATGGCTTGAGTAAGGTCTCATGAGCCCCTCCTGCATCCATGATTGTCGACAGGGACATTCATTATTATGATTATTATTAGTATTACTATTATTATTACATGAATGTGTGTGCGTGCATGCCTGTACTTATGTGAATATCAGAGGACAACCTGCAGGAGTTAGTTATTTCCTCCTATCACGTGGTACCTGCAATTGAGTTTAGGTCTCCAGCACCTTTACCCACCTAGCCATCTTGACAGCCCAGCAGAGCCAGTCTTGGGCAAATAACCACAGCTGCTGGGAGATAACTGAAGTGGCCCTGCCATGATCAAAGATGGCGTCTCTTGCCTGTTTCCCTGTGTTCCAGCCCTTTCCATTCCTTTCCCCTCTTCCTTGAGCTCAGAGATGGCATAGCTGCTGAGAATGACCTTGAACTTCTGAGTCTCCTATCTGGGCTTTCTCCTCTCCAGAGCTGAGCTTTCAGCCATGCACTACCCCACACTTGCCTAAATAGTGCTTATAGTGCATGAAATCAACCTAGGAAAATGTTACCAACAACAGTTGTTTCTAACGTTGAGATAAGAGGGAAAGCTTACCTCTCCATTTTCTGCATTTCCCAAGCACCCATACCAAGATGTTGCTCTATCATCTCAAAAATGAATGGATTCAACATCGAACACTTGAGGAACACAGAATTTGTGATCCCAGAGGACCAGGCCACCACTACAGCAGTATGGCTGAGCCAGTTTGTTCCCGTTAACATTGAACAATAATGCTTCCAGTTCAATAGCTGGCTGTCCTGGCCACCTGAGCAGAGTGGCCACCTTCTGCCAACTCCTGGTCCTGGACAGTTGCCTCAACTCTGTTGTGAAGGCCAAGGACTCAGAGGGACAAGGGATGACTTCTGGGAGACAGGCCAGCAGAGCCGGCATGAGACACTTCCATTACTGTCATCTCAGTTGACTGAAAAGGAGAATAATGCAGTATCATCCTGGTAATCTGAAACTTTATCAGCACGTTAACAGTTTCAAATGTGAATTATATGGAACTAATCAGAACTGCAATGCTTTCCGAAAATATGGGCTTTGAAATATGGAATACTGGGTCGAATGGAGCCTGATCCTGCCACTTGCCATCTAAGGTACCCTGTGTGATGTGTCACTTAATTTCTCTGTTTTGTTTTCTCACTGCTGTGTGTGTGTGTGTGAGAGAGAGAGAGAGAGAGACAGAGACAGAGACAGAGAGACAGAGACAGAGACAGAGACAGAAACAGAGAGACAGAGACGGAGACAGAGACCGAGAATCTCAATCTGTCAGAGTTCTTGTTTTGAAAAACTAGGGGGAAAATGCTGTGGGACAATGATCTTGTACCCTGACACTTGTTTTGCTTTAATAAAATGTTGATTGGCCAGTAGCCAGGCAGAAAGTAGAGGTGGGGCAATCAGGCTGGAAGTATAGTCAGGACAATCAGAAAAGAAGAATTCTGGGAAGAGGAAAGGCTGAGTTTACAGTCATCATCCAGACCAAGATGAAGGAAGATGAGAACGCCCCACTGATAAAAGGTACCAAGTCACATGTCTAACACAGACAAGAATTATGGGTTAATGTAGGATGTAAGAATTAATAAGAAGCCTGAACTAGTAGGCCAATGAGTTTATGATTAATGTAGACCTCTGTGTGATTCTTTGGGACTGAACGACTGCAGGACTGGGCAGGACAAAAATCTCTGTCAAAAATGTATATCTGGTTTGTGATATAAGTATGTATATGTTTTTGTGTGTACATCTGTGCATGTGTGTGTGCATATGCATGTGCAGGTGAGAGACTGATACTGGAGTTCTTCAATTTCTGCACCTTCTTAATTAATTTTTTAATCATTATAATTATTGTAATTATTTTTGTGTGTGAATGTTTTTCTTACATGTGTATGTGCTCCACATGGGTATCATGTGAGGGAGGAAGTCAGAAGATGACACCAAACTGAAGTTTGGATGGTTTTAGGTGTTAGGAATTGAACCTGGGTCCTCTGCAAAGATCCACCAATGCTCGCAACTGCTAAGCCTTCTGTCTAGCCCTATCCAATTATTTTCTTTTAAAATAAGCTCTCACACTGAACCTTGAGTCCACTAATTTACAAAATCAGCCTTGGGACCCTCTTACCTCCATCTCCTCAGTACTGGGGTACAGACACGGGACCCTCTTATCTCTGTCTCCTCAGTACTGGGGTACAGACACAGGACCCTCTTACCTCTGTCTCCTCAGTACTGGGGTACAGACACAGGACACTCTTACCTCCATCTCCTCAGTACTGGGGTACAGACACAGGGCGCTCTTACCTCTGTCTCCTCAGTACTGGGATACAGGCACACTCCAAGCTCAGCTTTACATGAATGCTGGCATCTAAATTCAGATGGTGTGCTTGCATAGCACACGAGTAAGCCATCTCCTCCTTCCTATGTTTTATTTTATCTTTAAAAATCCTAATGCCTTGGACTGGGGATTGGATCAATTGGTAGAGGGCTTGCGTAGCATGCGATAAGCCCTGGGTTCAGTTCCAAGGCCCACATAGGTCAGACATGGTTCATGACTACAACCCCAGTGTCCAGGGGATGAAGCAGGAGGGCAGCCTCAGCTACTTAGAGTCTGAGACCAGGCAGACTAATAGCCTGTCAAAAATAAATGAATAAGCCTGGTAATGGCGGTGCATACCTCAAATATGTCTCTAATTCTAGCTCTCAGGAGGCAGAAGCAAGCAAATTTCTCTGAGTTTGAGGACAGAGTGGTATACATAGAGAGTTCTAGGCCATCCAGGACTACACAGTTAGACTCTACCTCTAAATATATACATACACATACATATATATATATATATGTGTGTGTGTGTGTTTATATATATTTACATTGAATACACAATCATGATGAGTAAATGAAATGGTACATAATCTCACAACCTTACATAGCAACAACATGTGTTACAGCATATTGAAAACACCATGAGAAGTGACAGATGCCAGTCATGAGGGACACATCTTCTAAACCACAGTGAATTGTTGCAATAAGAACAAGATGACTGGGACGTTGCCTGTGAATGTGCCCCTTGGTCGTTGCATTGTTCCAGTTCACAGAAAACAAACTGAGAAAACTCCACCCATCATCCTGCCCCATCATCCTCCTGCCCCCGCTGAATCTGTGCCTTGTCCAGCAGGGCATGAGACTTTGTGGAACTAGCCATTTGCTCCTAGCGATGGACAAGCACAGGAACAGAACATGTGAGAGCAGGATTGTGTCTGCTTTCACATCTGGCAGCCTAGAAAAGTTCCTGCTGCACATGATGTATAAGAGAACACCAGAAAGATGACCGACCTTTTTCCCATGTGCTTTTCTTCATTCCATTAAAATCATAGAGAATGGAAAAAAACGATAAGTATAATATCTCCAGCCATATTGTTCTGAGGCTTTCCTTCCTATCAAATGGGCTGAGTGGCAGGTGAAACAGTTCAGCTGTGAGACTCTTGTCACCAGGCCCAGCAGCCTGAGTTTGATCCCTGGGACTCACATGATGGAAAGAGAGAACAGACTCTGGCAGGTTGTTCTCTGACCTCATACACACACACAAGCATGCACAAACACACCAACAACACAAAATAAATACAAATAAATAACCATCGTTTATAGATATTATGCCAAACTGTACTCACCAGTGTGTGTTAGTATTAATGACAAGTCATATGACGCAAGCGTACTGACCCTTCAAACAGTCCCAGCAGGAACACCAATTGGCCTGTAGTGGGCAGGAAGACACATCAAGTACCCTGCACTCACATGACTGTCTCCTGGAAAACTGAATCAGCGGTGTTCTCCTGCACTTGGGCTCCAAAGTCTTGCCCAGTTCAGGCAATGTACACCTTACCGACATTTAATGTGTTTGAGCTCCCTAACCTTGATCTCATCTATTTTCCGTTCTTGCTACACAGGTCATTGCTCTCTGGAAGAGAGTTACCCTAAACCAAATAGGAAATGACTGAAGAGTCGTTTAAAGACACTGTGTTCTCAGAGAAGTCTACACATCTTTCTGCTGTCAAGACCACTAGAATAAATCTCCCAGAAGTGCCTTGAATTCAACCTTACCTCTACTACCCACTTTTTTTAGTGGTCTGGGGGACATAGCTCAGTAGTAGACACTAGTCTGGCATGTGCAAGGCCTAAGGTTTGATACCCAGAACCACAAATGTGTGTGTCTGTGTGTGTCTGTGTGAGCCTGTGTGTATCTCTCATCTGTGTGTGTATGTCTGTGTCTGTATGTCTCTCATCTGTGTCTGTGCCTCTGTGTGTTTCTTTGTGTGTGTGTGTGTCTCATCTGTGTCTGTGTGTCTCTTTGCATGTGTGTGTGTGTGTGTCTCATCTGTGTCTGTGTGTCTCTTTGCATGTGTGTGTTTGTGTCTGTTATCTGAGCTAGATTTTGAGAAATGAATAAGAAATAATCTGATAATACATGAATCGGATGAGTTTGGAAAATCCAAGGTATGTGTATGTTCACATATGTACACATATAGACACACATGTATGCATATGTAGAATATAATTTTGTATTTTCTATCACAGCTTTTCTTTAGTAGGTTATTGAAACAAAATGCGTATTGGCCACGGGTCCTGTTGACTCTCCTAGTACATGCACTTTTACTGACCTTTAATCTCCCCTTACAGTCTACTCCCATTAAACCAGACAGAGTTTACACTCTTTCCCCCCGGATCCTGTGATCTCCATCTAACACGCACTCTTTTCACAAATATCATTCTGTGCTAGATACCACAGTGAGGCTGCAATGCAGTACATGCCAGAGGTCAGCAAGTGCTGCTCAGGAGCTGATAGGAAACAGCCGCAGTTCCTTCCTAGTCTAGGGACTTTGCAGATTACACAAAAGGTTGTAGAAACCACTGCAATTGTTTTAAAATTATTTTTTAGAGTTATATGTATGAGATGTGAGGTGGTATGTGCATGTGAGTTTAGGTGCCCATGGAGGACAAAAAAAAAAGCATCGATCTCTCCTTGATGCTCGAGTAACAGGCAGTTGTGAACTGCTTGCCATGGGCACTGGGAACCAAACTTGGGTCCTCTGCAAGAGCAGTTAGTGTTCTTAACCACCGCACCAACTCTCTAGCCTCAGGATTTTTGGTAAGATGGAAACTATGCACACCAAGGCTATGGCAGAAGGATTGTGAGTTTGAGGTCAGCATGGACTGAATAACAATAGCTTGTGTCAAAGCAAAATTAAGTCAGCTTTTTGATCTAGACAATATCAGATACCCCCAGTGATGCTGAAGCCATGGATCATGTACCACTCTGAGCATCCGGGTTCTACACAAGAAACAATGGGGACCAAAGGCAGCAGAAACAAAGGATGAGGTGGACAAAACAGATTTTTAAAAAGTGGCATAACTCATTGAATAGCCACTACAGAGTTGCTATAACACCTGCCAACTGTAAAGAAGGATAATGGAATGGATCTGCAAAATATTTACAATGCTTGTTAGTTTTAAAAAGAAAACTTTCTTTCTTTTGAAACAAGAGTCTCTCATGTAAGCCTAGACTGGCCTTCAAATGGTTATGTAGCTAAGTGTAGTGCCATTTCATTTGTATTTTAATAAATAAAGCTTACCTGAAGTTCAGAGAGTAAAAGGCTCGCACTGATCAGCCTTATAGACCAGGCAGTGGTTGCACACACCTTTAATCCCAGTAGTCACACTAGTTTGCCATAGAGACCAGGCAGTAGTGGTGCACACCTTCAATCCCAGAACCAGAGAGGATTATAAAACAGGAGGAGACAGCTCTCACACACAACCTCATTCTGAGACTCCTGGAGGCAGGATCACCATTTCGGACTGAGGTGGAGGTCAGAGCCAGGGGCTGGTTGTTTTACTTTTCTCACCTCTAGACTGAACCCCATTTTCTGTTTCTGGATTTTTAATCAGTCATGCTACAGATAAGGATGGTCTTGAGCTTTTGATTCCCCTGCCTCAGAATGCTAAGATCATAGTCATCTACCACCATTCTCCACAGAAAGGAGCTTTGAGGGATTTTGTCTCAGTTTTTATTTATCATTATTATGTGTGTGTGGATGAGATACAGATGGGCATATGGGGGTCAGGGGATAACTTTGTAGGGCAGTTTTCCATCTATGTTTATGTGGATTCCACAGATTAACCCAACCTTGAACAGGAAGTGCCTTGCCTGCCTCACTGGCCTAAATACAGCTTTTGAGACCATTTGTTGCCTTCCCTGGGACTAGAGTTTGGTTCCCAGCACCTACCTCAAGTGACTCACAACTGCCTGTACGTCCAGCTCCTGGGGATCTGGTGCCTTTCCCAGGCCTCTGTGAGTACCCATGAGCACATGTACACACACACACACACACACACATACACACACACACACACACATGCACACCCACATTCTCTCTCTGTGTGTGTCTCTCTCTGTCTCTCTCTCACACACCCATGCACATGCACACCCACATTCCCTCTCTCTCTCTCTCTCTCTCTCTCTCTCTCACACACACACACACACACACACACACATACACACACACATACACACACACAGAGATGCTTTCAGCCCACAGTCATGAAATTATCTCATTTTTGTTGACTCTTCCCACACTTTCCTCTTCTTTCCATGCCTTGTATGAATAAAAACGTCCACACCACTGCAGGCATCACATCTGTATTAAACTCCCAACCCATTCTTATTCCTGCCACCAACTAGAAATGAGAAGCAGCCTGTTCTGTTTCCCAAGCAAAAGTTGAAAGAATCATTCTAATTGGACAAATGAAGGTCACGTGGCCACTGCTAGCTAAATCAGTAGTGTGAAAGACACTGATTGGCTTACTCCCGTCACACGATCCACCCCTTTGTGCCAGAAGAGTTGAATTCTGGCATGATTTCCTAATCAGAGACTGGGAGCTTTTGGGAAGGGATGGAGCAGTGGGTGCTGGATGCTTCTCACACCTCTCTACTTACTGTGTTATATCAGGACATGGTGCCAACTTTGTCCACAACGAATGGACCTGTCAATGGTGCTGACTACAATTTACTTATGTCTGCTAGACCAAGGGGCATTGAGAGCAGGCTAAGTCCCATTAACCTCAGACTCTTCTCATGTCTATCACAATGCCTAGGACATTGATGGCTTAAGTTATTAGTTGAACTAATGCCACTGTATGAATTGATGAAATTAAGAATTGCAAGAGACTGGCAAGATGACCAAACCTAAAGAGATACATTCCATCCCCAGGACCCACATGGTAGAAGGAGAGAAAAGACTCCCAAAGTTGCACTCTGACCTCCACAGGTGCTCCATGGAACCTCTGTACTCCTGTCCCACAAACTAACTAAGTAGATAAAATAATTAAAATTTTTTTTAAGTTGCAAGAGAATGGAGACTTTTTCAGCACCCCTCCCAAGAGGACTACAAACAAGATGGAATTAGACCACCTCTGACCAATGGATGCCTAAGGAACACTGTTTACTGTACTACTTCACTTAGCATGTATGTGCATGCACTGGGGCTTGAACCTAGGGCCTTATGCAGAGTTAATAAACATTTTACCATTGAGCTGTGCCTCCCACCCCTATTTTATGAGGAAAACATAAATTATTAATCCAGTTATTATCAGATGACCATTAATATGTGTGGTGATTTGGTCAATGTTACAACATAGTATTGCAAACACCAATGTTTGTAGATATATCATAGAGATGAATGCATTGTAAGACAACAGGAAGTAAAATCTGTGGTGAACTATAGCTTTATAGAACACTAGGGTAGTCATGTAGCCTTTGTCAGGTCCAAAGGACACTGTGCTTTTCCTTAAATTCCAAAAGGCAGTCGAAATATCCAGAAATGGGCTCAACCTGAACTGTAGGAGGACTTTTGGTGGTCAGAGAAAAGACAGCATTCCTCAGGAGCTTTCCATTATTATTTATTATTATTATTATTATTATTATTATTATTATTATTTGTCAAAGGGACAAATGACTACCTGTGGTACCTACTAACATACCAAAGCCCATGCTGGACTCCAGGCCCCCTCAGTATCATCAAAAGTACTTGTTTCACATCTGAGTCCATGCTAGCTAGCACCCTAGGCCTCCTCACAGCGTTGTCTACCCTCCATTCCCTCCAGCTCATAGGCTTCTCTCCCCACAGCCACTCATTCTCCTGCTAGTTTTGATATGTGTGCTTGTAAGTGGACTTTTCTCTCCCACCAGCCAGCTCCCAAATAACCACACAGAGACTTATTGTTAATTATAAATGCTCAGCAGATAGCTTAGGCTTGTTTCTAATTAGCACTTACAACTTAAACTAACCCATTTCTAATAATTTATTTGCTGCCATGTGGCTCATGACTTGTTACCTCATCTTGTACACACCCTGCTTCCTCTACACCTGGCTGGCAGTTTTACCCGTCTTTATGCCAGTGAGCTCTCTTTGTGTCCGTAAGTCCCACCTAACCTCTTCCTGCCTAGCTACTGGTCATTTAGGTTTTATTAAACCAGTGAGAGCAAGACATCTTCATAGTGTACAAGAAGATTATTTCACAACATGTGCTCTCTAGCTCTCCTCTCTACGTTCCTCTCTGTCTCTCTCTCTCTTCTCTGTTCCTGCTTCTCTCGTGGTCAAGTCCAGTCTTCTGGCCATGCTTAGTCTACTTCTTTCTCTTTCTACCTTGGACTCTTCCAGATGCCTCTGGTTGTTCTCTTTCTCATGTCTACAATAAAAACCTTCCCCTTAACTGTAACATAGAGCAATCGTGCTATCATACAGCCTTATCATCTACTTTAATTTTTGGGACCATGTCTCAAATAGCCCAGGCAGGCCTTGAACACATCATGTAGCTGAAGATGACTTTGAACTCCTGATCCTTCTGCCTCCATTTCCCAAGTGCTAGGATTACAGGTGTGTGCCACTATACCTGGCTATCTTCCCATTTTATGAGATGCCACTGCTATGCCCAGTCTGTGGGGGACCCCAAAAGACAACCAGGGAAACTGATTCACTGAAATGCAAAAGCAAGATTTATTGTGTGCACAATACAAGCCAGCAGGGACCTCGTCAAAGCAACTGGCGCACCAGCGGCAGCAAGAGGAGGTGCCCCGTCCTTCTAGAGGGCATTATTTAAAGCTAAAAACCAGAAAAGTTACATTAGCAGGGTGTGGGGTGATGGGTTCAATCCTGATTGGCTAAGGACTTCTCAGAAATTTTATTTTCAAACCTTGCCTGTTGCTTGACAAGTTTCTTATCAGCTGACCTTCAGGTGGGGACCTTCTGCAGTTATCTCCAGATGACTCCCCAGCTACTTTTGCCCCTAGCCATTTCTGAGGACTGGAATGGTTTACAGGAAATAGCTTACACAAGACACAAGATGGAGGCAGAGGATAAAGTGGAGGAACTTTGGTTCTTCATTCCCTCCTGTTCTAGTAACTATAGTGAACTCAATCATGGGTTCATGACAGTTAAGTCATATCTTCAGTCCTGAGGGGTCTGTGGATGTGTGATCTCTGAACCATAAGTTATATTGTATCCAACCTATCTTTCATGAATTTTACTAGTCGGTTAAGAATGCAAGGTTCAAAAATCAGTAACAAAAGCAGAATCACCAGGGGTCCATACCAAGGGGAGCTCTTAAGCCAGGTTTCAAACCAACCTTGGCCTCCCTTTCTCTTTTCCACTTTGCCACTCCTCTAACTCTAGCCATGTTGTCTTTGATTATTCCCGAATGATCAGTGAAGAAACAACATTCTTCCCCTAGCGCTGCACAGAGCCCACCCTGCTGTAAGAAGAGAAGATCCAATCCCGTCCTGTCTGCAAGACTGCCCCCCGATAAGGACTCCTTTAGGTGGGAGATGGATTTTTCTATTCATACTTCTATCTGCCCTGAGTTCTTGCTCTATAAGCACAATGGAGTTTCCAATCAGTCCTTAGTGCAGTGGCCATTCCCTGGCTTACCTGTCTGGGCCACTGTCAGATCCAATCATGGCCGGGAAGCTGTACCTTCAATTAATTTCTTTGTTGCATATTGGCCATCTCATGTTTGGTTGGATACGCCTCAGTCCATCCAGAGAAGGTATCTATGAATACTAACAAGTACTTATATCCAATTTTTCCAGGTTTGATTTCAGTAAAATCCACTTCCCAATACATACCTGGTGGAGTCCCCCTCTGTCTAGCACCAGGATTGAAGGGGGACAGAACAGCATTGGTCAGTTGGCAGGCACAACACTGGTACACAATTCCTTCAATGGCTTGACTGCCATTCTGCATTTTAACTTTGGCCCCATGCAGTAGGTCCTGCATTCTGTGTGTCCCCAAATGCAAGGACTGATGAATCTTTTTGAGTATGTCATGTCCTAGCTTCCTTGGCAGGATGACCTGGCCATCGGCTGTTTTCCAACCATCTTCTAGGGGTTGAGCCATAGGCAAGGTCCATGCCAGATCGTAGTTGGAAATCTGGGGTAAGTTCCTTGCCCCCAGGTCTATTAAGACTGGTGTAACTCTGGGGGCCATTGCTATCTCTTTGGCAGTCCTATCAGCCAGACTATTTCCCTTCTGCATGGCCCCTGAGCCTCTCTGATGTCCAGGGCCGTGAATAATAGCTGACGTTGAGGGTTCCCAAAGGGTCTGTAGGAGATCTAGGATCTCCTGTTTATTCTTTATTGTCTTTCCTTCAGTTGTTAGGAGGCCTCTCTTCTTATACATTGTCCCATGAATATGAGCAGTGACCAAGGCATACCTGCTGTCTGTGTAGATGTGTAGCCTCTTTTCTTTTCCCAGTCTTAGAGCTCTAGTGAGAGCTATCAACTCTGCCCTTCGTGCAGATGTTCCCATTGGTAGGGGTTCTACCCTTACAACTTCTGTAGTCGTTGTAATGATCTGTTCTGTCCCTTTAAGAGACAAGCCCTGCCCACTTCCTTTCCAGTCTGCTGAGGGAGGCAGATCTTCCTTCCTGCTTGTAGCCTGAGTCTCTTCCTTTTCTGTCTCTCCCTCAAGAGGCAACTTCTGTCTCATTCCATTCTTTCCCCCTTCCTCCCCTTCCCCTACTTCTATCTCTCTCTCTCTCCTCTCTCTCTCTCTCTCTCTCTCTCTCTCTCTCTCTCTCTCTCTCTCTCTCTCTGTCTCCCTCTCTCTCTCTCTCTCTCTCTCTCTCTCTCTCTCTCTCTCTCTCTCTCTCTCTCTCTCCTTCCCTCCCTCCCTCTCTGCTCTTCTTCCCTTCTCCCCTTCCCTTCCATAACCTACTAAATAAATACCCAACCTCACTCTGCATGGCGTGCCTATCCATCTGTCTCTTGCCCACCACCGACGCATGCCCATGCATCTGACTCTCCTCTTGGTCTTGTACACCATCCCTACCTGGGACTGATGGCTCTCTGGGACCCCCTGCCCGCTACCTGCCGCCACTTTCAGGACCTGCAGTGTTTCTGCTGCTGCAGCCACTCGGGGATCCGCAGCATTTTAACTTTTACCATTACAGTTGTGACTGTTGCCTGGTGTACCTTCGTCTGTTTAGCATGTAACTGCTTCCATCTGTGAACCAGATGTCCTCCACGTCCGGCAGTGGGGTATTCTTCGGGTCCGGTCTGATGCAATGTGCTTGTGCCCGTAACCCTAACCCAGAACAATCATGTAACGGAACCTTGAGGTCAGGGTCAGGTAGCAACGTGGCTGGGTTGAAAGTTGTTGGGTCTTGGAATGTAATCTGGGCTGGATTAGGGACTAAAGCTGATAGTGGGTCATGCGGGCGTTGCTTAGCCACCAATCTGGCAGCTGCTTAAGAATCTCCTCTAGGGCTGGAGAGATGGCTCAGAGGTTAAGAGCACTGACTCTTCTTCCAGGGGTCCTGAGTTCAATTCCCAGCAATCATATGGTGGCTTACAACCATCTATAATGAAATCTGGTGCCCTCTTCTGGGGTGCAGGTACACATGCAGGCAGAATACTGTATACATAATAAACAAATAAATAAATTTTTTTTTTTTTAAAAAAAAAAAGAGTCTCCTCTAAAGCATCGGGGGTGGCAATAGTCAAATTCTGTCCCAGAGTTAACTTGTCAGCATCTTTTACCAGCAGGGCTACAGCTGCTCTAAGGCGGGGACAGGCAGGCCACTGGGTGCACCCATGTTCCCACTGCCTGAATGAGCACCCCTTTTGCTATTCCTGTGTGCTCATCCACCAACAGGTAGAACGGCTTATACATCTGGGAGTCCGAGTGCCGGAGCCTCCAGGAGTTCCTGTTTCAGAGTGTCAAATGCCTTCTGCCTTTCCTCAGTCCAGGTGACGTCACCCTTGGTGGCTTCATACAGTGGTTTAACTATTTTAACATAAGATGGAGGCAGAGGACAAAATGGAGGAACTTGGACCTTCAGCCACAAATTAACATAATTGGCAAAGCCATGGCCAGAGTGATCTCATTCTCTGGGTCCCAGTAGACCAGGCCCAACCACAATAGCCCAATGGGGATGAGAAGGGATCTACTCACTGTGGCCACAGCACCAAACAGCAGGTCTGTCTATCTTTAAGGCGCTAACAGACATTTTAGGATTATATAGGCGAAAGACAAAAGTGGGGACCAATGGGCTGATGAAATGGTTCAGTAGATAAAGGCACTTGCTTCCAGACCTGACAAACTGAGTCTACCTGAAACTCACATAGAGGTGGGAAAAAAAGAGAAATGACTCTCACAAATTGTCCTCTGATCACCACATGCAGTAACATGCATGTGGATATGCATGTAAACACACACACACACACAATACATGTCTTCTAAAAGTTCTAATATAAAATTCTTTAAGCCGTCTATATCCCTTTGGATATCATAAAAGCTTCCTGTAGACTATTAGTTTGCTGCTAAAAACCTAAAATATCACAGATGTCTTCATTTTAAGCATAAAATAGAATGTGATACAGAAAATAAAAGCACTCACACCTAGGTCCTTGTTAGATGTGCAATTGCTGTTTCATTTTTTTTTTTTTTCTGTATCCTTGGTGCTTCCTTCCCCAGCACCACGTGACATCAGAACAGCACATGATTATCCTCCCATCTCTTCCAGGCTCACACCTCGTATAGTCACGTAAGCGGCTCACACCTGCTCTCTCGGCCAATATAAAGGAAGACTTGTGACCTGAGAGTATTCAGTCAGTCTGAGCAGAATCTCCTGCCGGAATGGAAGCCTTGTTTTAAGAAACTCATTCTCCAAAAGTAACGTATTCGGGAATGTTTGCTTTTCATCAAACCAAGACAGACTCCTGAGCTCTCTGACTCCAGCTACACATTCATACTGGGGTAAAGATTTGCTCAAAAATGAAAGACAGATAGTCTGACCATTGCTGTATTGCAAATCTCAGAGCAGTCTGGAAGCCTTAGTCATCCATTTTCTTTCTTTCTTTTTTTTCTTTCTTTCTTTTTTTTTTTTTTTTTTTTTTTTTGGTTTTTCGAGACAGGGTTTCTCTGCAGCTTTTTTAGAGCCTGTCCTGGAACTAGCTCTTGTAGACCAGGTTGGCCTCGAACTCACAGAGATCCGCCTGCCTCTGCCTCCCGAGTGCTGGGATTAAAGGCATGCGCCACCACCGCCCGGCTGAATCATCCATTTTCTTAGTGAACTCCAAGGAGCTTGTTTCTCATTTGCTCAATAAATATTTTAGCCCAAACTGGTATTTCCTCTATTTTACTTCTAAACTGGATTTTAGCTGCTTCTGCTTCCACTGTTAACCAAGAGTTCCATTATGTATACAATTAAATACAAATAACAGACCACTGTTCGGGCTCAGCTTCTGCATAAACCTAGCTGAAAATCAAAATGGAGCCACTTGTGCTAAAGGACCCACCCCTTGCTGAGATGAAGCTGTTTACCTGATCTTCCTGGGAGTGAGGATGAGGAGCTCCATTAGCATGGCAGTAAATGTTCCTGGTTCTAATACTACCATAAAAGAAGGAGTCTGAAATAACTTGTCCTTTATTTTCCTATTATTTTGTCTCCCCACTTTACAAAGGAAAGTTGATTTAAAATGCCAAACTGGGGTCTGGAGAGATGGCTCAACAGTTAAGAGCACTGACTGATCTCCCAGAAGTCCCAAGTTCAATTTTCAGCACAACATGGCAGCTCACAACTGTCTGTAACTCCAGTTCTAAGTGATCTGACACCCTCCATACATGCAGGCAAAGCACCAATGCATATAAAGATAAAATTGCATTTTTAAAAAAAAATGCCTAACTGGGACTGAAGATGTAGCTCAGTAGTAGAATGCTTCCCTGGAATAATCTCCATTTCTGTCCTTTCTAAAAAGAATCTCCTTCTACTTGGACCAACAGAACACTTGCTACAAATTCTAGAATTGAAAAGAAAACTAATTTACATGGCTCAACTAAATTGTTGTACTAATTACCCTTTGATAATACCTGCTATAAAACTTGCCAACTTGACCATTCAATAAATATCTGTGTAGAACATCTAGAGCCTAGAAAATAATGATAAACAGGGTCTGAAAGTCCAGCCTGACCTTAATAACCTCTGGGACACAAGAGCAAACATCACAAATAACGTCCACAGTTTTACCTTACTCCTGGAACTTACCACATTCGTGATCTACATCGATCAACTGGGCCAGCAAATGATTAAGAAGTCTCAATTTTTGTTGTGGTATTTTATCCCTTTTTACCTTCTTTAAAGAGGTTTACTTTATTTGTCTGTGTATCTGTGTCAGTGTGTGTTGCTGTGTGTGGGTGTGTGCATCTGTGTCAGTGTGTTTGTTTGTGCTTGCATGTGGGTGTGTGCATCTGTGTCAGCGTGTTTGTGCTGTGTGTGGGTGTGTGCATCTGTGTCAGTGTGTTTGTGCTATGTGTGGGTGTGTGCATCTGTATCTGTGTGTATGTGCTGTGTGTGGGTGTGTGCATCTGTGTCAATGTGAGTGTGCTTGTGTGTATGTGGGAGTATATGCACCAGTGTGAGTGTTTGTGCTGTGTGTGGGTGTCTGTGTTGCTGTGTTTGTGGTTGTGTCTGTGTGGGTATGTGCATCTGTGTCAATGTGTTTGTGCTTGTGTATGTGGGGGTATATGTGTATGTGGGGGTATATGATCATTGTGAGTG
Organism: Arvicola amphibius; assembly: GCF_903992535.2. Lineage (NCBI taxonomy): Eukaryota > Metazoa > Chordata > Mammalia > Rodentia > Cricetidae > Arvicola > Arvicola amphibius. The sequence goes on along the minus strand of NC_052050.1, from coordinate 102,578,340 downwards.
TTTGTGCTGTGGGGCGGTATCTGTATTGGTGTGAGTGTTTGTGCTTGTGTCTCTATGAATGTGTATATCTGTGTCTGTGTGAATGTTTGTGCTGTGGGTGTGTCTGTGCCTGATAGCCTCATCTATCACACTCCACCTGTTCCTTTGAGGCAAGATCTCTCCTTGAACCTTGGGCTTGTGTTTTCTCAGCTAAGCTGAAACAATTGAAGAGCCAAGCAATCATCTTGTTTCTGTGCCCTTGGGGCTGAATTTACAGGCATTTTCAGGGATGCTGGGCTTGCTATGTGGGTACTAATCCAAACCCCACAATTGTAGAATAAACACTGTTAACCTAACTCTTGGGATGCTGAGGCAAGATTATGAATTTGAGGCTAACTGATGTTGATCCTGAGATTCATGAAAGGTTTCTGTACCAATTATTAAGTTTCTTTGCTGATTCAATAAATCGGATCAGGCCAAACTAATCAGTCCAGGTTTAATCTGAGCAAAGCACTCCCAGGAGGTCTTGGGGGAGAAGAGAAACTGTCCTAGTGAAAGCTTCACCCCAGCTCGTGGTATCCATGTTGCTTTGTGCTGGCAGGGAGAGACTGAACCACAGTATACAACAAATCCACCTGAGAGGTTGTTGATAGGCAGGTGAGAGGGGGTTCCTGACAGTCACCTGGGAGAGAGGAGTGGTGAGTAAGAGAGCTGGGGCAGGCAGAACTTGCTTGTAAGGAACCCTTTGTACATGCCTACAGAGCCTCACACATCACACAAACCACGACCTAGCCACAGTGCATGATGTACAGTCATAGGGCCCCTGGGCTAAGTATTTTTTTTTGTGTGTGTGTACACATTGGTTTTATTGTAACAAAGCAACTTGTACACTTCAACATTTAAAATGAGCATCTTTTCCTTCCAGTGAAAACCAAAAAACTAAAAATAAAAAAATTAAAAATAAAGTTACAACAGAGAATGTGAACTCCAAATAAACCCCTACAGGTTCTGCTGATTCTCCCATTGAGTGGTAGGGCTCGAGTCATCATTAGGAGAGAATTTTATTTTAAAAGTGTCATCTTAAACTGCAAGGATGTCTGTTAAACATCACAATTGAACATGCCAAAGGAGAAGCCATGTTGTCACAATGCCCACTTACCCACCCCCCGACACCTCAAACCCACCCTTGCTGACCTTCTATACCCCCCCTTTTTTTCTTTTTTTTTCTTTTTATTAAACAAGAGAAAGTAGACAGATACATGTTGGTAAATGCTGTCTGTATTCACATAGACACAGTGTAATCTCTGAGCCCAATATACAGAGAAAGGAAAAAAGCTAGAATTCTATGCACTACTACACAGGGGCCTAGCACCCCCCAGCCTCCAGCAAAGAGAGCCAAAGGGGCTGGAGGGCTTTTCTTTTTTCCCACAGAGCACGGTGGTGGTGGTGTTGAATCCACAGTTCAAGACAAGAAAAGATAAAAATGAATGTAGAACAGAGTAGTAGAGATTCTTTTCCCATTGTATTTTGCTCAAGACATTTCCCCCAAAATAAATTGAGAACCATGGTGTTGAGAAGCAAGACCTCAAAAACAGGGCGACTGAGCACAAGAGGGATTGGGGACGGGAGGGAAATGAATGCAACTTCCTCCCAGGGACTGGAGAAAATTTTAAAAAAAGAAAATAAAAGAGAGGGTCGGAATCCATCAGTCTTCTGTGCTAGTCATCCTCGCCTTCATCCTCCTCTCCTTCTTCCCCTTCATCATCATCTTCATCATCATCTTCTTCACCTTCATCTCCTTCTTCATCAATATCTTCCAAGCCTTCTTCTTCTTCATCATCATCGTCATCATCTTCTGCTTCTCCCTCTTCATCGTCCATATCAGGAACCAAATAGTACTGCAAGGGGTTTGGCCAAATGTCGCCTTTGATGACCTCTCCTAGCTCATCTGCTCCTCCATCAGAGTGGTCAGTAAACCAGGTAAAGAAGCTCTCTGGCTCTTCGTGTTGTCTCTTCCTGCTGGCCTTATTCTGTGTTTGACTCGAGCGTTTTGTCAAATCCTTTCCAGATTTCCATTTGATTTCAGTGGACTTTGAGGATGGGTCACCACTCTCATTCAGATGAAATTCTTTGGAGAGAACTTTATTTTCGAAGTAGGGATTTTCATCAAAATAAAAATCTATTCTGTAACCTGATTTAATGTCTTCAAATTCTGTTACTTCAACTCTGGTTAAATAATGCAGAGCCTCTTCGTCTTCCTCCCCAAGCAGTGCAGACACTTGTGGATGGTTGACAAATGTGGTTACCCAAAAATTTGGGATTTTAGCGATCAATTCTGACCTCTTCTGAAAAAACGGTTGGCGGAGTTTGTTATATTTTTGTTCTACTTTTAGTATTTCCTCACTTGCTTGTTCATTAAGTCTGTCTATTTCATTTTGTACTTCATCAATATGTTCAATTGCTTCTTGCTGTTCTTTTTCTCCCTTTGGCAGGGCAGGAGAGGCCGACTTGTCCTCCAGTTTCGGGGAAGGAGCCGATTTCGGTTTCTTGGACTGAGGCAGGAGCGCAGATTGCCGTTTCGGGGCCATAGCACGAGGGAAGTGGCTAGAAGCCAGAGGCCAGAGGCCAGATGTACACAGCAGGAAGAAACTCGCAGGAACTCTGGGCTAAGTATTTGCCTGAATGTTGGTGGATGCATCCTGTCAGCTGACACGGGGCAGGCCAGCATAATGCCTGGTTCCTAACAATCCATATATCCCAAAAGTCTGGGATATCCTGGCGGAAGGAAGCTTCACCCCAGCCCCAGGCATGTATACACCCAAAGAGTCTGCAATGTTCTAGTGGAAGCTCCACCCCATGATCCCTCCCCATCTCTCTCCAAACCCTGCTACATCTCAGAAAGCCTATCAAATGATGATCCCTCCCCTAGAGATGCTCAAGACCACTCCCACATGGTACTTAAACTGCCCCCAGAAAACAGACATGTGGTTTTCCAGTCTCTCTTTTCCATCTCCTCTCTGGGGTCCTGGAAAATCATCCCAGAGTGTTTTTTATGTATTAAACCTAGGCTTTTTCTAATTTGGTTTGTGTAGTGGTATTTCATTTTTATTTTAATAAATAAAGCTTGCTTAAAGATCAGAGACTAAAGCCTTACAGACCAGGCAGTGGTAACAAACACCTTTAATCCCTGTAGACACACTAGTTGCCATAGAAACTGGGTGGTGCATGCCTTTAATATTTAATCCCAGTCCTAGAGAGGATTATAAAATGAGAGGAGAAAGCTCTCAGACACAGGCTCATTCTGAGATTGCTGGAGGCAAGATTGCTGTTTCAGACTGAGGTCGAGGTAAGAAGCAGTGGCTGTACAAACTACAAGCCCAGAGAACCTGGACAACAATGAGGAGCCTAAGAGAGACATACGTGGATCTAATCTACATGGGAAGTAGAAAAAGACAAGATCTCCTGAGGAAATTGGGAGCATGGAGACCATGGGAGAGGAAAGGAGGGGAGCAGAGAAAAACGTAGAGCTCAATACATCAATTTAAAAAAGGAAAAAAGAGTGGGTGCTGGAAATTGAACCCATCCCATCTCCAAGCACCCCCAGTTAGATTTTTTTAAGTGTCTTGCAACCAAAGTGTGTAGTGTCTTGAACAATAAAGTCTTATTGGCAAAAAAAAAAAAGGAAAAAAGAACCAGTGGCTGGCTGTTTTGCTTTTCTGAACTTCAAGTTGAATCTGAGTCTTTATTAATCGTGGTACAGGTTTGATTTGGTCTGATTTGGATTGCTGTATCGGCAGAGAGGCTTATCGGGGTGCAGAAACTTTTTTTTTTAAAGATTTATTTATTTATTAAGTATACAACATTCCTTCCATGTACACCTGCACACCAGAAGGGGGCACCAGATCTCATTACAGATGGCTGTGAGCCACCATGTGGTTGCTGGGAATTGAACTCAGGACCTCTGGAAGAGCAGCAGTCAGTGCTCTTAACTGCTGAGCCATCTTGCCAGCCCTGTGCAGAAACTTTTCATCTGGAGGTTCCACCAGGGATTGATGATGCCCCACTGGCCTGGGCCACTTGTGGGAATACACTATCTCCCCCACACCAGGCTAAGATTGGCTTTTGACTGGGTAAATTGTGCTTTCCCAGTCATTGCCTCAGAGGTCCAGGTCCTTTTCCTCTTTTGGGGTATCCTGCCAAAGACACAGACATGCTAGGCCCTCAACCCAATACCAGGACAAAGACCAGTCTTTGTCACTTGGGAATCCCTTCTTCATAAGATGTTCTGTTCAAGGGAATATCCCATAAAACTTCTTCTTGACCTAAAGCCTTCCACAGTGGACGCATTGCATTAGACTTCAGGTCCTGGCATAGACTTGTGAAATGGGCACCTGCAATTCGAAGCCAGATCCCAAATGCCCTTGGGCTGCCTTTTACAAAATCTTTTTAAATTAGGGCAGTCTGACACCATACATCCTGAATGCCTGACTTCTCTGGGCATGAGGCCCAGCCTCAACATGTCCTTGACAATTGGACACAATGGCCATCCTCTTTGACCTTGAAAATTTTTGCTTGCATGGGGACAAGTGGCCAGAACTCCTGTGTGCCAATGGTTTCTGAGGACTACATTCCTGCCCTTCCCTGGAGACACTGGCCCTTTCCCCCACCCCACCCCCACCAACTCTGCCTACCCACCCCCTCCTACTGAGTCACAAATTCCATTCAGTGGCCAATACTCCTCAAGTTCTTTCCCCCATCCACCCCTCCCCCTTCCTCCCTCAGGCCGATTTTCTCTTTCTTACCCACCTTCCTCTCCTCCCCTTCCTCCTATCACCCCTCCCTACCTTTCCATGACACAACCCACACCCTTTCCCCTTCTACACATTGGCCTAATTCCCCCCTGAATCCTCCCCAGTCTCTTCTCATACCTAGTCTCACCAGACTCCTGACTTCCTCTGCCCTCTGAGAGATGGCTTGAGCCAATGGAATTGTTCTAGTCCACACTCCTTTCTCCCTTCAGGATTTCTCACAGATAGAAAAGTGGTTGGATTCCTTCTCTGCTAATCCTTCTGTTTACATCAAAGAATTTTTGTTGTCTGTCCCAGGCCCACAATTTGATCTGGCATAACCTCTCACTCCCAAGAAGCAGCAGCGAGACAGAGTGCAGACCAGACCCACCTAGTGAACAGTATGGTCCCTGTGGGGGACGTGGCCATGCCAGCTACATTCTGGGACTACATACATATTAGGCCTATCAACTAGGTCAGAATAGGTGACAGAGGAGGGACCTCATGGTCCTCTGTCTCCTTCAAGGTATGGAAATGGTCTCAAAGTTGTTAGTTTTGATAAGCTCCGAGAAATTACACTAGCTGGTGAAAACCTGGCATTTTTTCTAAATTGATTACAAGAGACCAAGGTTCAGTATACTCGACTTGATGCAGTCTCCCCAGCAGGAGCCACGGTCCTCGCCACCCATTTCATTTCTCAGTCAACTCCAGATATTAGAAATTTTAAAAAGCTGAGGAAGGCTCCCAAACTCCCATACAGTAGTTAGTAAAAATGGCCTTTAAAGTTTTCAATGCCCGAGAAAAGGAAGCCAAGCCCTCCCCACAGACAAGACCGCAAGAGAAGACTATGTTCAAGTCCAAGCCTTAGCAGCTGCTCTGAGGCCACCAGGACCCCAACAAGGGGTAGCTCAGTTGAATCTGTAGATTGCTTTTGGTAAGACTGCCATTTTTACTGTTAATTCTGCCTACCCAAGATCATGGGAGGTCTTTCCATTTTCTGGTGTCTTCTTCAATTTCTTTCTTCAAAGATTTAAAGTTCTTGTCATACGAGTCTTTCACTTATTTGGTTAGAGTTACTCTGAGATATTTTATTCTATTTGTGAAGGGTGTTGTTTCTCTGATTTCTTCCCACCCCTTTTATCATCTGTGTACAGGAGGGCTACTGATTTTCTGGAGTTAATCTTGTATTCTGCTATATTACTGAAGGTGTTTATGAGTTGTAGAAGTTCCTTGGTAGAATTTTTGGGATCACTTATGTAAACTATTATATCATCAGCAAACAGTGAGAGTTTGACTTCTTCTTTTCCAATCTGTAACCCCTTGATTTCCTTTTGGTGTCTTATTGCTCTAGCTAGGACTTCAAGAACTATATTGAATAGATATGGAGAGAGTGGATAGCCTTTTCTTGTTCCTAATTTCAGTGGAATTGCTGGGAGTTTCTCTCCATTTAGTTTGATTGCTGGCTGTTGGCGTGCTGTATATTGTCTTAATTATGTTTATGTATGTATGTTCCTTATATCCCTGCTCTCTCCAAGACCTTTATCATGAAAGGATGTTGTATTTTGTCAAAAGCTTTTTTGGCATCTAATGAGATGATCGTGTGGTTTTTACTTTTCAGCTTGTTTCAGTAGATTACATTGACAGATTTTCATATGTTGAACCATCCCTGCATCTGTGGGATGAAGCCAACTTGGTCATGGTGGATGATGGTTCTGATGTGTTCTTGGATTTGATTTGCCAGTCTTTTATTTAGTACTTTTGCATCAATGTTCATGAGTGAGATTGGTCTGTAATTCTCTTTCTTAGTATTGTCTTTCTGTGGTTTGGGTATCAGAGTAATTGTAGTCTCATAAAAAGAGTTTGGCAATGTTCCTTCTGTTTCTATTGTGTAGAACAATTTGAGGAGTATTGTTATTAGTTCTTCCTTAAAAGTCTTGTAGAATTATGAGCTAAAACTATCTGGTCCTGGGCTTTTTAGTTTGGGAGACTTTTGATGACTGTTTTTATGTGGTTAGCAGTTATAGGTCTGTTTAATTTGCTTATCTGGTTTTGATTTAATTTTGGTAAGTGATATTTATCCAGAAAGTTGTCCATTTCCTTTAAGTTTTCCAATTTTGTGGAGTATAGGTTTTCGAAATATGACCTGATGATCCTTTATATTTCATACATGTCTGTTGTTATGTCCTTTTCATTTCTGATTTTGTTAATTTGATATTCTCTATCTTTTGGTTAGTTTGGATAAAAGTTTGCCTATTTTGTTGATTTATTTTTGAAGAACCAGCTCTCTGTCTCATTGATTCTTTGTATTGTTTTCTTTGTTTCTATTTTGTTGATTTCAGCTCTCAAATTGATTATTTCCTGCAGTCTAGTTCTCATAAGCGAGTTTGCTTTTTTTTGTTCTAAGGTTTTCAAATGTTCTGTTAATTCACTAGTGTGGGATTTTTCTAGCTTCTTTCTGTAGGCATTTAGTGCTATGAACTTGCCTCTTAACACTGCTTTCATTGTGTCCCATAAATTTGTTGTGTCAGGGTTGTACAAGAAGGCTATAAGAAAAGTTCTCTTGGTCATACTGGTGGACCTCTGAAGCAGAAGATTCCAATTGCTAAGTGTTGTTTTGGCTCTATGTCCTGTCTTCTGTCTGTACTTGTTGTTATGTGTTCTGACTGGGGCTCCCATACAGAAGCCCTGCTGCTGCAGCCCTGTTCCCCGGGGAGAATTGGATTTGATTCCCAACAACAAGACGAAAAACTTCCCTTTCACAACCTCTTTGGATATGCCCATAGAGTCCTTTTCAGATCAGAGGCATACATGCACGCATGCTTACTGTTGAGCCATCTCTCTGGACCATGCCCAGAGTTTAAAATGATGTGCGAATTCCCATTTCCATGCTACTCTCCTAAAATACCACTGTTCTCTGAAGGTGTGTGTGTGTGTGTGTGTGTGTGTGTGTGTGTGTGTGTGTGTGTGTGTGTGTGTGTGTGTGTGTGTGTGTATGCGCTGGGCATTAAGACTCAGGTCCTCACATTTCGTGGCATGCACTTTAACCTCTGTCTCCCATGCTTGTTTCATTCACACGAGTTGTTTAGGTTTGCATTCAGGTCCTCATGTTTGCACCATCATCGCCCCAGCCCACCTATAATTTTGCTTTGTTTCATTTTTTGTTTTTTTTGAGACACGGTTTCTTTGTAGCTTTGGAGACTGTACTGGAACTAGCTCTTATAGACCAGGCTGGCCTCAAACTCACAGAGATCTGCCTGCCTCTGCCTCCCGAGTGCTGGGATTAAAGACGCACGCCGCCACCACCACCTAATCCCACCTATGAATTTACGTAAAATTTAATTAATTAAGTGAATTTAATTTTAAGTAAACTTAATGTTTAAGATACTAATATCTGTTAGCAATAATTCTTAAGATGAGCCTCTCCACCAAACAGACCAAATTAGACCAAATAAAAGATGCCTACATTTAATGCAGTGCTCCTGGGTGGCCAGGAAAATATGGCGAGAAAGAGAGAGCAGGGGAGACCACGTGTTCCTCTCTTGGGCGGCAGCCTAAACAACCTGTGGGAGTGGTCCTGACCCTCTCCCTGGGCAGGGGTCCATGCTTGGCAGGCTTTCCCGGAGGTGGAGTCGGGACCAAGGCAACTCCTGGGAGAGGGGTTTCAAAGACGGATGCCGGGTATTATAATATCCCTTGTTGCTTGAAAATTTTATGTTGTTTGTTTGTTTGTGCATGTGTATGTATGTGTGAGGGCATGTGCATGACAGCATATATGTGAAGGTCAGAGGACAATTTTCAGGAGTTGGTTCTCTCTTTACACCACATGGATCTCAAGAATCATACACAAACTTTACCTGCTAAGCCAAATCTCGGCCCTTAAAATCTTACTTTGGCTTTGAGCTTCCACACAGAAGAGGAAGTAAGACAACAGATCCTAACAGAGAAAGGGGACAAAAGAGATGGGACAAGGAAGTGGGCTATGTGGGGAAACAGAATAGAGATAATAAGCTGTTGAGCAGGGCAGTCCACATCTGTCCATCACGGCAGGAAAGACATGAGGCAGGGCTTGGGAGGTCTTCCTTCAGCAAGGTTCACAACCTCCCAAAGGGACCAACTGGTCAAACACATGAGATTGTGAGGAGCATTTTATATCCAAACCACAACATTCTGCCTTCATTCCTCCAGGTGTAACCGCCAAAGTCTTCAAACAGTGCCAGATGGTCCCTGAGGCAACACTGAAAAATGACACAGTTAATTTGAATTTCACATAAAACAGTATTGTTTGGTTTTTTATTCTTTGTCTTTAAAAGAATAAAAGTCACAGGGTCTAGGGAAGTTTTGTACCACCTAGTGAAACTCTAGTCCGTGTGTGTGTGTGTGTGTGTGTGTGTGTGTGTGTGTATAAGTTTTTTTTAAGAAAAAAAAAAACAACAGTGTCTTTCTACTCTCTGTAGCCCTGGCTGTCCTAGAATTCACTATGTAAGTCAAGCTGGCCTCAGACTCTCAGAGATCTGCCTGCTTCTGGCACCCAATACTGTAGGTAAGGATGTGTGCCACTGTGCCCAGCTCAGGTTTTGCTTTTTTGGGAGAGTACCATAGAGCACAGACAACAAGCCTAGAATCACTACCTTTCTGAGGATGAAGAGCCTCTGCCTTCACGTCTGGTCCAGGGATTCTAGGTGTCACCAGACCAGTCAAGTTTCTCTTTCTTTCTCTCTTTGGTTTTCTTTCTTGAGACAGGGTCTCTCTAAGTAGTCCTGGCTGTCCTGGAATTCACTATGTAGACTAGGTTGGCCAGGTATAATTGCTGCAGACTATTGAGAAATAGCTAATGTCTATTATAGCTCTTTAAAAATTTCTAGAAGGTTCTATTTTTATTCTCCTGACCTTTCCTGTCACCTGGGTACCCTGATCCTTTAAGAGACAAGCTCAGCCCTGTAGGAGGAGAGGTCTCTGTTTGTCTCGCTGCCCAGTTCCCAGCTGCCCAGCTAGCTTAGCCTTGAAATAACCACACAGAAACTGTATTCATTAAATCACTGCTTGGCCCATTAGCTCTAGCTTCTTATTGGCTAACTCTTACATCTTAATTTAACCCATTCCTATTAATCTGTGTATCTCCACATGACTGTGGCCTTCCAGCAAAGTTACAGCACATCTGTCTCTGGCAGCAGGTCCATGGCATCTCCCTGACTCTGCCCTTCTTTCTCCCAGCATTCAGTTCAGTCTTCTCTGCCTACCTAAGTTCTTCCCTATCAATAGGCCAAGGCAGTTTCTTTATTCATTAATGGTAATCACAGCACACAGAGGGGACTCCCACATCACGGCCCACTTACAACCTCCCCACCTTCTGCCAAGGCAAGCAGATCCCCCCACCTCCTCTATCTCTTCCTCTTCCTGACCCTCTTCTAAAGAGGTAACTACTGCCCCTCTCTCTTCTTCTCCTTCCCTCTTCTCCCGATTCCCACTTCCCCTCTTCCCTTTCCCCTCCATAACCCACTAAATAAACTATATACCCAAACTCCTTCTCTTTGCATAGCATATCTGTCTGTCACTCACCCACCATGGTCTCCCACCTGCCAAGAGGAACCACCGAGGCCTTGGGTGACCTACCGCTGCCCCTCACGGGTCCCCCATCATGTGTTTATAAGTAATAACAGGTTCAATAAATTGCAGTCATTACTTGTGTGTGAAAACATACACATCACCACAGACTCTGCTGTCTATGCTCAGAAATTCATTATTGGTCAGAAGTCTGAGATATTCTCTTTGGTGTTGTTTATCATTACAGGGAAGAAACAGTCTACAGAAATTTAACAGATGATTATTTCTGAATGCTGGGTTTATAGCTTTTTGCTCAGTCTATTAAGTTGGTACTTCACATTGCTTTTTTAAGCCTTTAAATATTACTTAACCTGTTATTCAACCCTGGCATAAAGAGATTTTGTTTGTTTGTTTAAAAATAAGATATCATGTAGCCCAGGCTGGTCTCCAACTTGCTGTGTATCCAAGGATGACCTTGACCTGATCCTTCTGCCTTGACTTCCAAAGTCCTGGAGTTATAGGCATGTGTCACCACACCTAGTCTCATTTTTATAAATATTAAATTTTGTTCTGTGTGCCTGTGTGTGCGCGCTCAAATATGCACATACACACTCATGTGTTACACAGCACATGTGAAGGTCAGAGACCACCTTGCAGAAGTTGGTTTTCTCCTTCTACCTAGTAGGTACTGGGGTCATCAGGCTGCATGTGCCTTTACTCTGAATCATCTTATCCGTCCTAATTTTCTTTAACAGAAAAGAAGGGGTAGGAATTAAAATAAATACTTTAAATATACAAGAACTTTTACTGGTAGACCAAGAACATTTGCTATATTTTAAGATTTATTTTTATTGTGGCTTAGAGGTTATAAGCATTGCTGTTTTTGCAAAGGAACCACGTTCAGTTACCTGATATTTTGAAAACAAGCTTGAACTATAATAACCCTTTAAATTTACTTAAAACATTTTAAATCTCTTACTGGGTTTTTAACACCAAACAATAAAAATATTTTTCTGTTTAAGAGCAAAACTCAAAAGCCAATGTCCAAGATGGTGTGGGCCATGTGGCAATCTACAGTCTAATATTCTAATATGGAATTAAAACATGTGTTTTAAGAAAACCCATTTTCCCATTCATGCCAGTAAGGAAATTGTGCCTTCAGTAAATTATCATTCAAAAATATTTTTTGTCATACCTGAGCAAACGAAAGGCATTTATTAGTCTTCATATGTTAGTTTTGATTGAATGGCCACCACCTCTCCTAATCATAAGATCTCTCCTGTTCAAATCTAATTTTTATTAATCTTTATGGTATCCATAGCTTTTTCTTCTTCTGTGGAAACAAAAGTAAAACTTCTTCCCCAACGTAATACATATTCTGGTTTCCATTCTGAGGTCAACACAACTTTAAAATATAAAGGCTGATTTAATTCAGCATTTTTTCTATTATCCGATGTTTCTCCGCAGTTGTTATTCCTTTTTCATTACTATTTTGAAAATTTAATGTTAACAGAGCATAGTGCAGTCTATCTCTGGGGTCTTTATTAACCCTTTCTGTTTATTAAGCTTACCTTTTAGGATTGTGTGGCATATCTGTAATATGCTTTGTGTTGTAATATGCAAAAAACTGTTTCATTTTACTAGAGACATTGTCAGTCTTAATTTGTACAGGTATTCCTATAATGACCATAACTTACAATAAATGTGTAATTGCAGAATCAGACTTTCAGAACTTGAGGCAGTTGCCCATTGAAACCCTGAACATGTATCCATGGTATTATGCACATACTTTAATTTCCCAAACTCTGAAAAATGAAGCACACCATTTGCCAAATTTTATTTCTTTGGGTACCTTTTGGGTTTCTTCCTGCAGGTAGCAGAATCTGGTTATGTAAAGAACACATAGAACATTTTGTTGCCAAGAGATAGAAAATCTTTCTTCAAGACTTTTCTATTAACGTGGTGTTTCTTGCAAAATTCCGAGGCTTGTAGCACATTTCCTATCAATAGCTGAACAGTTTCATCATTACCTTGTGCTGGAGGGCTTGGCAGACCATATGGGATCTGATATGCATTACTTACAATGGATGATTTCTATTACTTGTTTTTTTTGGTTTTTTTTTTTTTTTTTTTTTTTTTTTTTGTTTTTCGAGACAGGGTTTCCCTGTAGTTTCTAGAGCCTGTCCTGGAACTAGCTCTTGTAGACCAGGCTGGCCTCGAAGTCAGAGATCCGCCTGCCTCTGCCTCCCGAGTGCTGGGATTAAAGGCGTGTGCCACCACCGCCCGGCCCCCTGATTACTTGTTATAACCAAATAAATAACAAATTCTGAATCATGTGAAATAAGATCGGAGTGCTCTCGAGTGGCAGGCAACTGTTATGAGTACTCATGGAGAGGCCTGGGCGCTGGCTGGTGGGACTTCGTCTGTACAGCTGTATCACATATGCTGGAGGACCCAGTGGCCACACCTAAATCTACTGCTGTGTCAGCTGCTGAGTGCAGCTACACCATCACTGCCCTGCTGCCCAGGCCGAGGTCTGGCAAGACACATAAGTCCCACCAGAACTGCCTCTTGTAGCTGTTACCAACTGTAGTTTTAAACTAAATCTCTATTGTTTTATTTACCAAAGAAGACTCAGAGTCAGAGGCTGGGGTGAAAACCTGGTAACTCCGAGAGGTTGAGGTCCAACTAGCAGCCTTTCTTCCTTCACTGGCATCTCGAAAGAGAGTCCTCCCACCACACCAAAGTCCCTCCCTACTACTTCCTGTGTGTCTCTCTATTTGTGTTCTGAACTCTCTCTGACTCTCTAGGATTACTTTCTGTCAACTAGTTGCTGGCTTCAACCTCTGACCCACAGCTGCTTTTATTTAATTAACACAGTCTTGGGTTTCACAGTGTGATCTAATATCACACAGAAGGCACTGCTGCACAAGCCTTGTGACTTTTAAAAATGTTTATTTTAGTTCTTAAATTATGTGTGTCTCTATGTGGGTGTTTGAAACTGAGTGCAGGTGCCCATAGAGTCCAGAAGTATGTCCCAGATCCGCTGGAGCTGTAGTTGCAGATGGTTGTGAGCAGTAGGTGGGGTGGTGCATGCCTTTAATCGTAGCACTAGGGAAGCAGAGATAGGTGGATCTTGAGGCCAGCCTGATCTACAATGTGAGTTCCAGGACAACCAGAGTTGTTTTATAGAAAAACCCTATCTGAAAAACAAAACAAAACAAACAAACAAAACCCAAAGCAGATAGTTGTGAGCTGCATGGTGTGGATGTTGGGAACTAAGTTCAGGTCCTCTGGAAGAGCAGCCAGGGCTCCTAACCTGAGCCGGTTTCCAACCCAAACAAGCAGTAGTATATATGTTTGTATTATGTATGTACATATTTATTTATCTTATGTGTTCATCTATCTGCCTGTATGTCTGTGAAACACATGCATACCTGGTATCCTTAGAGTCCAGGAGAAGGTGTCAGGTCCTCTAAAAGTGCAGCCAGTACTCTTAACTACTGAGCCATTTCTCCAGCTCCCTTACCACCTTGTGACTTTAGTTCCATTGCTGGGACCCACATAAAGATGGAAGAAAAGAACCAGCTCCCCAGAGTTGTCCTCTAACGTCCACAAGGATGCCATGACACTGTGAGTGCACTCACCAGTCATGCACCCATGACCATTAATTTGAGATAGTCAGAAGACTTGCCTCCAGGACTGATGGCCAGAATCCACATGGTGGAAAGAGAACAGGCTCTGGCAGGTTGTCCTCTGACCTCTGCATGTGCATCTGTGTTCATGTTCAAGCAAACACATAGTGCGCACACACAAGTTTAAAAAAATGAAACATTAAAAAAGAATGAGTGTTAGGCATGGTGGCATGTGCCTTTAATTCTAGCACTCAGGAGGCAGAGGCAGAGGCATCTCCATGTCTGAGGCCAACCTAGTCTACAGAGTGAGTTCCAGGACAGCCATGACTATATAAAGAAACCCTTTCCCAAAACAAAGCAACAAAAATAAATAAATAATTTATTTTTAAAGAATAGGAAATCACTTAACAACTTCAATCCACATGGTTCACCTGTATACATGCAGAACAGAATGTGAGCCACCATTTGAAAGAAACCATTATGCAATGAAAAAATAAGACCAATTGTGTTTTAGTTCAAAACAAAGGCCTATGTCTTGTGTTTTCAATAAAACCATTGGGAAAGATTACAGAATGTAAATGTCATTATCCTTCAATTTTTTTTCCAGAATAAACATCACCAATAACACAAAATTGCCAATCACTTGCTACAGTTCATTCAGACCAATAAGTCATATATCAATTTTTTTGTTTTGTTTTTTTATAACAGTATGTAGCTGTTTCTCTGTCTGTCCTGGAACTTGCTCTGTAGACCAGGATGGCCTTGAACTCACAGAGATCCACCTGCCTCTGCCTCCTAAGTGCTGGGATTAAAAGCGTGCGCCACCACCACCTGGCTATGATGTCAAAATTTAAGATACACATTCTACAAGTAAAATTTAAACTAAAAAGTGAAGCAAATAATGTTGCTTGCCTTTCACTTTCCATACAAAATTAAAAAAAAAAAACCTGATTGGACTAAGAAAGAACTGAATGGCCAACTGCAGATTGCAAGGCAGGAGAAAGGAAAGAGGGCTGGCAGGCAGAGAGAATAAGGAGGAGAAATCAGGAAGGAAAAGATCAAGGAGAAAAAGGAGAAGAGAGGAGGACTCCAGGGGCCAGCCACCAAGCTACACAGCAATCCACAGAGTAAGAAGCAAAGAAAGGTATAGAGCATAAAGATAAAAACCCAGAGGCAAAAGGCAGATTGGATAATTTAAGTAAAAAAAAAAAAAAAGCTGGCTAGAAATAAGCCACATTAAGGCCAGACATTCATAAGAAAGAACAAGCCTCTGTGTGATTGCTTTGAGAGCTGGGTGGTGGGCCCCCAAAGACCAAAAGGGTTAAAAAAATAAAAAACAGCAATGAAGCTAATGGCAAACAAAAGCTGCCTATGTTAAGTATGTTCTAGACATACTGTGTTTTGGCAAACACTGTAGAAATGTACATAAAATTCAAGTGAGCTAAAAGTAAATTGTCCATATAGAAAAAAAATAGTAATTTTTTTCATAGCTTGCAACGAATCCTGCAAGATGATTGTCTTTAGAAGAAAAGCAATAAGCAAGGCAGTCAGAAGGGAATATGACTTAGGAACTGTGCCTTGTGTCATCTATGTCTATAGAAGAAATACATTTAAATTGGCCCAGTGCAGTCACATAGTTAATGTGAAGGTCCTGTTTAGATACACTTCAAAGGCAGAAGTTAATTTTCTTTATTTAACTCAGGGCTTTAATGTAAAGGAAATGGACAAGATTTCCCTCCACAAATCATTAAAAATCAAAAGTGAGAATTGTTTGTGAAATACTAGAATGTTAAAGTGTTTTCTCTTTATACTGCAACCATAAATTTTAGTAACTGTAGCGTCTTGGTCTCACTTTATAGCCTTGGCTGACCTAGAACTCACAATGTAGAGCAGGCTGGCCTTGAACTCAGAGATCTGACTAGCACACCTGACCTCTTTCTCAGAGATTTTTTAAAATTTTATTTTAATTTTATCTATATGAGTGTGTTGTGTGCATGTTTGATGCCTGAAAAGCCCAGAGGGTGTTAGATCCCCCGGAACTGGAGTTACAGGAGGTTGTGAGCTGCCATGTTGAAGCTGGGGACCAAGCCCACTACTATCCAGGAGCAGCTAGTGCTCTTAACCATAAACCATTTCTCTAGCCCCTCCTTTTCTTTTTTTCTTTCCTAAGTTGGCTTTTGTTTTGTTTTTACTTTGTCTTTCAGACAGTGCTCAGACAGCCCAAGCTGGCCTTGAACTTGTGGAGGATGACCTTGTATTCCTAGCCCTCCTGACTGTGTCTCCCTGCTGTTATGACTGACAGCGGTGAGCCACCATACCAACCGAGCATCTCTAATTACTTTTAGTCATTAAATGGTTTCTTCTGCTACAGATCAGGTAGTAATTACATTTTCCCAAAGAACAAACACATCCCTAACTGACTGATTTCACTGATTGCTATAGGCAGAGAACACTCTCCAAATCACTCACCAAACACATACTGAGAAAAAACATGAAAATACTGAAACAAGCTCTCAAATCAGTTCTTACAAAAATTTTCACCAGGGGGAGGAGAGATAGCTCAGCAGTTAAGATCATCAACTGCTCTTCCGGGGGACACAGGTTCAATTCCCAGCACCCACATGGCAGCTAACTACTGTATTGCCTATAACTCCAAGATCTGACACCCTCACGCAAATATACATGCAGGCAAACACCAATGCACGTAAAATAAAAATTATTTAAAATTTTTTTCACCAGCTCTCAAATGGTCTAATTCTCACCACACTATGATATAGATAAGACAGTAACTTGTTAGTTTTCCCTCAAATGAAAATGACCAATAAGGTACTAATTATACATAGTTTACACAGGCATTGTAAAGAATAAATACATTTTGCAAAGTTGAGGAATGACCAGAGAATATTACGTTATTATTTCTTCCCTTTTTCCCTGCCCCAGTTCACCATTTCTTCTTCCCTTCTCTCCTTCTTTGAATAACTCCTGGGCAAGAGCTGTGCCACTGAGCTACATCCCAACCCCTTAAGCACATTCAGTATCTATATATTTACACATATTACATATAACTATTTACATATATTTGTGTGTATGTAAGTGAAGATAGTATACATATGCATATGGACACTCACAGGTATGTGTGTGCACATGGAGGCCAAAGGTTGACATGTGATATCTTTCTTTGATCTCTCTCCACATTGCTAATTGACTTAGCCATTGTTGTATTGCTGTGAAGAGACACCATGGCCACAGCAGCTCTTAGAAAGGAAAACATTTAATGGACGGTGATGGCGCACGCCTTTAATCCCATCACTTGGGAGGCAGAGGCAGGTGGATCTCTGTGAGTTCAAGGCCAGCTTGGTCTACAAGAGCCAGTTCCAGGACAGGCTCCAAAGCTACAGAGAAACCTTGTCTTGAAAAATAACAACAACAACAACAAAAAAGAAAGCATTTAATTGGGGCTTGGTGCTTGCTTACAGTTCCAGTGGTTTGGTCCATAATTGTGTTACACTTAGCCCATTATGCTCCATGAAGAAGGAAAGAGACTGCACTTACAGGTTCCAAAGATTTTATTAAATCACCACATAAGCTGACTGATCAGTGATACAGGACAAGGACTCTCCTAACAGCACTAAGTAGGGGCAGTAGTAGCAAAAAATAATATATGCAGTGAAATCACAAATATTTGTTGCCAAGTTACAGTTACAATTTTCACCAATCAGGATTAGGGACTTCCTTGAATATATGTTCCATCATTGTAAATTAATATACAATGCAAGGCTTTCAGTCCAACCAGTCAGATTCATTTGTTCTTTCTGTGGTTAGGAACAGCCACAATGTTTCTAAAGAGCTAAAGGTGCACAACCGCAGAACACATGTTTCTGTGGTTTAGGGAGGAAGCGGGCCAGCCATTTGAAAGTTCTCAGTTCCCCTAGGGTTTGGGAACCTGAACTTTATTTCACCTTCAGCATCATGGTGGGAAGCATGGTGGCATGCAGGCACACATGGCGTTGAAGAAGTAGCTGAGAGTCCTATATCTGGATCCACAGACAACAGGAAGAGAGAGACACTGGACCTGACTTGGGCTTCAGAAACCCCAAATCCCCACCCCCAGTGACACACTTCCTCCTCTAGGCCACGCCCACTACAAGGTCACTCCTCCTAATCCTTTCAAAGAATGCCCCTCCCTGATGAGTAAGCATTCAAATCCATGAGCCACTCTCATTCAAACACTACATTGATACAATATCTCCTGCTGAATCCTGAGTTCATGGATTCCATTCAGCTTGTCAAACTAAAGCTTGCTCCAGAGAATCCCATTTCTACCTTCTGAGCACTGAGATTACAGGCAGACCACCACAGCCACCCAACTCTCAAAAGCATACAGTCATCAAGAATTGTTCTTACTACTTCCCTAATGCAAAGGGCATTAATACCTGTTACAGTTCAATAACTTAGACATCTAGAAGGTGCATGCTCATAATTTATACCAACATATCACAAACCATATAAATTATTTGCTTAGAAATTTAAGTATTAATTCTAAAAATGATCTTAAATATACATTCTCCAGACAAACTCAAAAGTCAGTGTTTTACATCTTAGCATCTGTCAAGTACACTAGTATTGGCAATGGAACCATAGGCAATGTGTAGGCGAGACTGCTGAAATGTCTGTCTTTGTGGTTTGGGGACAGGGACTTGCTGTTTTGTCCAGTTCAGTCTTGAACTCCTGGGCTGGAATGTTCCTCCTCCTCAAGTCTCCCGAGCAGACAGGGGCACACCTCCCTACCCGGTTATTTACACACTTTGGAAACCTGACGGTGGCTGGCTGAGATGAGACAAGCTGAGTAGATGTGAAAGGCTGGCTGATGTTTCCTATGTTCACTTTAAAGCATTGAATTATGAAAGAATCCTGTTAGCATCCTGGGATACAGCTAGTGACAGAGCGCTTGCCTTGCATGCACAGGACCTTGGGATCTATCCCTAGTACCACACACACAGAGACACACACACACAAGTCAGGCATGGTAGCTCATGTCTGTAGTCCCAGCATTTAGAAAAAGTAATCCTCCCAGAGGCAAGAGGACTATTGCAAACTGTGTGCACTAATACAATATGGATTAGCATTATTCCTTACAGAGGAAGCAAATAATTCGTTTTCTAGAATTTTCAATTACTGTAATTAAGAAATCAAATATTTTATTTCATATATGTAGGAATGAGGGTGCGTTGGTCAGTTTTTTTCTTTGCAAACCTAAATAAAGAGTACTGTGCTTGGATGGTAGAATAGCGGGAGAGTAAGGCATGATGGCACATGCCTACAATCTCAGCATTTGTAAGGCGGAGTTCCAGGGTAGCCTGAGCTACACAAAGAGAGACCCTATCTTTAAAAATAGATAGTAACAATAAATATTCTATCCTGAAGATGCCCAAACTGTTCCTTTTTTGAAAATAAAAGTATCTGCTTAAAGAACTTAGGCAAGTGGATCTCTGTGAGTTTGAGGCCAGTTCCAGGACAGAAACTCTGCCTCAAGAAAGAAAGAAAGAAAGAAAGAAAGAAAGAAAGAAAGAAAGAAAGAAAGAGAGAGAGAGAGAGAGAGAGAGAGAGAGAGAGAGAGAGAGAGAGAGAGAGAGAGAGAGAGAGAGAGAGAGAGAGAGAGACAGACAGACAGACACACACACAGAGAGAGAGAGAGAGAGAGAGAGAGAGAGAGAGAGAGAACAAACTTCAGTGTTGATGTAATAAATTATTATTATCTGGGGAGGCTTATTATTCAAATGTCTTGACTGAACTCTATATAGATAGAAACTGAACTATAAGGACAAAAGGCAATTTGATCCTAACATGTGTAGGAAATAGCCTGAGCGTTTAGGCTAGAAACATAAACAATCAAAACTGGACGTTTTTTAAAACTCAACTGGCCTTATAATATTAGAATAGAAATATTAATAACTTCAAAATGTCACCTGTCACTTGTAATTTTAGCCAAAGCACTAGAAGGAAGACTTCCAGGCTGGAATGAATGGGAAAGGTTTGGATAACAGTTAAAAAAATCATTGATAATTTCAAAACAAGTGGGCCTATGGAAAGGGAATTCTTCATGATGGAGCCCATAATAACTGGTTGGTGGCGCAGGCCTGCTGCAGGTGACCAAGAGCAATGGAGAAACAAAACTGAGTCTCTATGGGAGTCCTGGACTCCTCACTCCTCTGGGGGCCTGTCACTCGCCTCCTTCCCGCGAAAGAAGATGAACACGGACTTCACTGTGCCGTCGCCGCTCTGCTGGGAAAAGCACAAGAAGGTGGCCCAGAGGAAACCGCACAGCCCCGTGTATGCTGTCCTCCAGTGCACAGGGACAAGGCTGAAGTTGGTCAGCTGTAATGGAGAAAGAGTGTGTTAGGAATGCATAGGTAACAGTTTGTTTTGGGTTTTGTTTTTATTCCATGCTAGGGACTGAACTTTTGACCTAGCACACGACAGGCAAATGCTCTACCTCTGAGCCAAGGCCCAGCCCCAGATTCTCTTTTATTGTTGGTTGTGAGCTTAGCCTCTGAAGGCTGAGCCATCTCTCCAGCCCCAGCCCCGATCCACTGTAGCTTGGCACTCACCTGTACAAAGGGCCAGTACATCAAACCACTCTGGAATAAAGAAAGCCCACATTAGAATGCTGTCTAGTTACAAAACAAACACATAGTTCATTCTATAAGACACCAAGAAATGTCAGGCATGTAGGCTGCCCAGCAAGGACTGGATTGCACTCTGAGCCAATTAAATGGAGACTTCCTGACATCTTGCGAATAGAGCAGGTGGATACTTGAGGGCACAGCTTGTAAGTGAGTACACCTTTTGTTAGTTATAAGTGTGGAATGAGATTCTGGAAGCAATAAACACTTTAAAATAATCACATATATTTATATATTATAATTTCCAAGTAAGTATCAGAATATAGTATATATTACATGTTTTTTATTAGTGAATTCTTTAAAGTGTATTCCAAACCAAAAGAAATTTTTTTCTGAGATAGGGCCTCACTATGGTGTCATTGGTTGGCCTGGAGTTTGGCCCACACTATAAATCAGGCTGGCTTAGAATTCACAGAGATCCACCTGCCTCTGTCTCCCACTGCTGGGACAAAAAGGCGTGTGCCACCACACCTAGCTAATCCAAACAGTTCTTGTTTGTTTGTTTTTGTTTTTCAAGACAAGGTTTCACTGTGTAGCTTTGGCTGTCCTGGAACTTGCTTGGTAGAGCAGGCTGGCCTCAAACTCAGAGATCTGCCTGCCTCTGCCTCCTAAGTGCTGGGATTAAAGTTGTGTGCACCACTGCTCAGCCCCAAACAGTTCTTTATGGAACAACATGCAAACAACCTATCTAATGTTATCTCTTGGTACAGAACAAGATTAGCTGGCATTACAAAATTTCTTCTTACATATATTTTGTGTGTGTGTGTGTGTAGGTAGGTAGGTAGGTAGGTCGGAAGATACTTCCAGAAGTCTTTGAGACTGAACTCAGGTTCTCAGACCTGGTGGCAAGCCCCCTTACCTACTGAGTCATCTTGCCAACATCTTCAATTTTTAAAATAATTTTTTTATTTATTTGTTTTTGTAATTGGATCTTGCTCTGTAGTTCAGTTTGGTCTCAAACTAATAGTAGTCTCCTGCCTCAGCCTCCTGAGTGCTGGGATTATAAGTATGAGCCACCACACTTCAACAATTAATTTTTAAAAATATATACACGAGCCAGGCAGTGGTGGTGCACGCCTTTAATCACAGCACTTGGGAGGCAGAGGCAGGCTGATCTCTGTGAGTTCAAGGCCAGCCTGATCTAAAAGAGCTAGTTCCAGGACACGCTCCAAAGCTATAGAGAAACCCTGTCTCGAAAAATCAAAATAAATAAAATTAAAAAATAAAATATATACATTAGCCAGTTGGCAAATCTTTAATTCTAGCACTTTGGAGGTAGAGTATCTATGGTGTGTGTGTGTGTGTGTGTGTGTGTGTGTGTGTGTGTGTGTGTGCACGCATGAGCATGTAGGTATGTGTATGTGTGAAAGACAGGATTCTTTCTGCAGGAACACAGAAATCAGCTTGAAGGACCTTGCACTGGCCAATTCTGGAATGCTTGCAAGCACCAGAATTAATTAAACATCACAATGAATTATAAACTGCTGGAAGAAAAAAAAGAACCCCAGAGTACATACCCCCAATAAAAAAGACCCCCAGAGTACATACCCACAATAAAGAAGAACCCCCAGAGACATAAACATAATAAAGAAGTGGCCCGGACAGAAGAGCCCGCCCTTTCTCACAGTCCAGGGCTGAGTGGCACCCGGTGAACACCAGGGCCGGGAAGACTCACCACACAGTACCCAGCACAGCAGGGCAGTCAGAAATGGTGCAAAGGTTAAGATGTGCCCAGGTACCTAGCATGCACAAGACCCTGGATGATAGCCCCAGCACTGTAGGAAAGAGGGAAGGTGAAGGAAGGGGAATAGAAGGGAAGGAAATAGAAGGGGAAAGAGAATAGAAGGGAAAGAGGCTCAGACTACTTGGAAGATTATGTGATCCCAGCTACTTGGGAGACTGATGCCGGAGGATTGCAAGTTCTTCATCTGCCTAGGAAACTTAGTGAGCCCCTTTCTCAAAAATGATTGGTAAAAAAGAGCTTGGTGTAACTTGGGGGTAGCACGCACATCTAGCATGCTTGGGGTCCACTGCAAAAAAAAAAAAAGTAAATAGGCTGAGGATATGGTTCAGTTGGTAGAATGTTTGCCTAGCATTCACAAATCTCTGGGTTCAAGTCTCAGCTACATAATGAGTTCAAGGATAGCCTTAGCTACATAAGACAATAATTTCTTCTTTTTTTTTGGTTTTTTGAGAGAGGGTTTCCCTGTAGTTTCTAGAGCCTGTCCTGGAACTAGCTCTTGTAGATCAGGCTGGCCTCTAACTCAGAGATCCGCCTGCCTCTGCCTCCCGAGTGCTGGGATTAAAGGTGTGTGCCACCACCGCCCGGCTAATAATTTCAATAATAATAACAATAATAGACCGGGGTAGGTAGGTAGGGATAGGTTGCTTGCCTAACGTGTGTGAGGACCTGGGTCTAATCCCAGTGCTAAAAAGGAAATAAAGACATAAGACATGCCAAGAATCCTAGGTCTTGCACCCAAGGCAATACTAAGGGGAGAGATTACCAATGACCTGTACTCCAATTCTGCTTCCTCTTCTTTCCAACATTTGACATACAGCACAGTGTGGTAGCCTACAACGCCTATAATCTCAGCACTCAGTAGGCTGAAGAAGGATTACTGTACATTTGGGGACCAGCCTTGAGTACAGAGTAGGTTTGGACCAGCCTGGGCTACACAGCGAGACCTTGCTTCAAAACAAACAACAAAATCAATAAATGTTTAAATTAATAAAACATTTCATATGTGTGTATCTCTCTTGAATCTGATATAATGGGAAACCTCACTCCCTTCTAAAATAAAGGACAAGGAAGTCACATTCCAAAGTTGCTGTAGAGGCACAATTTCTACCCCAAGAGAAGTAGCTAGAGTTGTAAACCCCTTCCATGCAGGAAATGTCCCTAACTATAGGGACTCTGGGGTTCTCTGGCTTCAGATCTCCGGTCTCCCTTCAATCATCAAATGGACATTGCTGGTTCTGGGCTCAGATCCACCCACCAGAAGATCCTAGGAACACTGCAAGTGACAGCTCAGTGTGGCTTCACATTGTCTTGGCCTTTGTGTCTTTAAACTGAGAACCCCTCCACCTTCCACTAAACAAACACTTCTACCTCCAAGCTATAGCTCTACCCTCAGCACTGCTAAGGTGCTCTACCCCAGACAGAGACTAAGTACATGTAAGACATTAGGGATATATTTTGGGATCCTGAAGATTTATCTATCTGATTGTTATTATTAATTGAATCAGTCTAGTGCTGGGTCAAAGCTGAGAAATGTCACTGACTGCCAGGCCTGAAGACAATAAGCCCTCACTGAATGCATGGATAGTGTTGGTTCAACAGCAACATAGACCTTCGTCCTGAAGAAAAAACACAGCAGTAGATTTGCTTCACTAGGAGTAAGTCTGGGAAACACCCTGTGGCATGGAGGAGGCTCTTTCACAGGACTCACAGAACACACACCTCGCTGCACTAACAGTGGGGACGATGCCTTGACAGCCCACAGCCACAATTCCTGTTTTACAAATAGGTTTGGAAACCTATTGAATAAATTGTGATTGCTGATCAGAATAAATCTAATGAAGTCAGAAATCATCGTGAACACCTGCCTGAATGCAGAGACAGTGTTTATTTCCTGTCCCCGAGAAGCAGAGGCACCGACCTACAGTCTCAGTTACTTGAGAGGCTGAGGTAGGAAGGTTGCTTGAGCCCAAAAGTAGTAAAACAGTTTGGGTGACATCATGAGATATCCATTTTCAAATTAAAACAAAACAAAATGTCACAAAATTGATACAATGCTTTTTTGAAATATTGCATTCCCAGATCAACCAAAGTTGATTAAGTCTAACTTAGTCCTTGTTGTTTTGAGTCCATCTAGTGGCATAAACCTGTAATCCCATCTCCTCCAGAGGCTCCATCTTCTCCTGAGGTCCCAGGAGAATCAGCAGTTTGAGGGCTGTCTGAGCTACAGAGAACTGAATGCCAGTCTGGTCAACTCATAGAGATCATTGCTCAAGAAAGGAAAGAGGGAAGTAGTGAAAGAAAAAGAGAGTGGAAGGGAGGAACGAAAAAAGCAGGAAGAAAAGGAAGGGAAAAGGGGAAGAAGGGAAGAAGAGACTGAAAGAAAAGCTAAGTGGGCTAGCAAGATGGCTCAGTGGGGAAAGGAGCTTGCTACTAAGTCCGAGGGCCTGAGTTCAACCTCTGGAATCCACACGGTTCAGGAGAGATCTTCCACACGTGGACCTCTGACTCCCACACTCTCAAGCCCCATCATCCCCTAGATAAATAACGTCACTGTCGGGGGCGCATGCATGTGCATGGGGTTCAGGGACCACTGTGAGAGTCTCCACGTGAGTCCTCAGGCTTGGCAGCAAACTCCTTTACCCACTGAGTAGTCTTTAATGTTAAAAATATTCAAAAAGATACGATTATATTTTCAAAAGCCAGCCTTACCTTATACGTATTCCAGAATTTTTGCTTCAGGTCCAAAAATATGTCCTCCTTTCCCTGGAGAATGCTCATACCTATTTACAGAAACATACCAGAAGGATTTCAGGAGTAGAATGACCACTGTCTAACAGTGGTCAAGTTTCTCATCCCAACAGGATCCAGGCACATCCAATTCCAATCATTCACTATGTGGCTGTTGACCCAACAGGAAAACAGAAATATCTCTGTTTTTAAACTGAATTTAAAGGAACACCAAGTAGGAAGTAACAATAGCCAGGTATAAAAGTTAGAGCAGAATGATTCTTTACCTAAACGAAGAATCCACAAAATGCAAACTAATACTAGCATTGGATAATGAGCTCACTGCTGTCTTTCTAGTTTGTGTTTATTTTACATTTATTTGTTTACTGTGTGTTTGCATTTGCCACTGCCCAAGTGTGGAGCTCAAAGAACAACGTGCTGAGGTCAGTTCTCTTTCCACCCTGTGGGCTCCACAGTGGTCAGGGTTAGGAGCAGCTGTCTTTCCTCACACGTATGTATACCATGTGTTGTGGATAAGGTCGTAAGCCACAGTGTGGGTGCTGGGAAGTGAAGTCTGGCCTTTTGCAAGAACAAGCGTTCTTAACTGCTGAGTCATCTTTCCAGCCCTGGCTGTCCTGGAACTCACTCTGTAGACCAGGCTGGCCTCGAACTCACAGAGATCCACCTGCCTCTGCCTCCGAGTGCTGGGATTAAAGGTGTGAGCCACTACACCCAGCTCATTTGTTTCGTGAGACAGGACTTCAAGTGTCACAGGCTGGTGTCAAACTCACTATTAGGTAGCCAAAGATGATTTGATCCTCTGTCTCTGCCTCTCACGTGCTGGAATGCTACAGATGGGAACCACCATTCCCAGGCATGTGTTGCTGGGAGCAGAGTCCAGAGTCCAAGCCCTCTACCAAGTGAGTTGCAGCCCTGGCACCAACTTTGAAAACAGCAACAACAAAAAAAAAAAAATTAACCTTTCCCCCTTTTCTTCTCCTTCCTTTCTTTTGTTCTTTTTTGGTTGTGCTGGGATTAAACGTGGGGCCTCCAGCATGGTAAGGCCACACTCTACCACACTTTCACCCTAACTTCATTCCTTTAAAGATGAAAACTACTGGGCCCTGGACATTCCAGCAACTACAAATTTCCCATCAGTATATTCTAACCAGAGTTTAACATTCAAGAAATAGAAATAGGTGTGTAAAAACAACCCTTAAAAATACTGACAGCCCTGACTGTGCACTCAGGGGGACGGGTGGGGGGAATAAGAGTGTGTTATTAGTCAATTACAAGAGACAGAACCCAGCAACTGCTGTAGTCCTGTGACCTGCTTACCCAGTTAATGCTAAGTCCTCACATGAGCACATCACTTGACCCCGCCTTACAATCAACTGGTAGGAGGAAAAGCTAGTCAGTCATGGTGGCACTGTAAAGCTAGCAAGCAGGGGGCTGAGGCAGGAGGACTGCCATGAACACTACACAGAGTGGCTTTGTCTAAAGAAGTGCTTAGCGAGGCCAGCGGCAAGCCCGTGTCCAGGTGCAGCCCGACTATCAGTTTTGAAGGAGCACCTTTAACTCCCAGCCCCGGCTCATGCTCCCTTCACTGGAACATGAAGGAGGGAAACTGAACCACAAATCTGGAAGCAAGACACAGCAAAAATCCAGACGGGTGATATATCAGAAGGCCTCAAGCCTTCACCCTAGGTGTCTCCCACACCCTGGGACAGCATCGTTTCCCAGTTTCCTACTATGACTACCAACATCAAGATGAACAATATGGCTGAAGCCTGGATTATGCTATCTTCTGGTGAACTTCCAAATCGCTCCATCCATGTCTCCTCATTCAATAACATGTATGGGAATTGTGAGAGTATCCGCCTTATTATTGTATTCGTGTTACCTTAGTATTGTGATATCTCAAAGATCCAATAGGAATCTAGCCTGTCAAGTCACAGGACTTGACTAACCCCTTCGTCACTGCACCAAGGGTCAAGCCATCCAGCCCAGCGTGAAGAGAACTCTTTCTCAGGTACACAACCCCCTCCCATTCTCCCTGTGACCCCCTGCCCCTCACCTCAGGGAACTCTTGTTGCCCAAGCAAGACTAAGGCCCTGGAAATGACTTTTCTATAATCTCAGGTTCCACCCACTCTGCCCCAGAATCACCGACCCCTCATTTTGAATTGGTGTATTGGCTGTGTGGTTTTTCCCAGAACAGGTGGAGCACAAGGAGGTTAGCTAAGCCAGAGTCTCTTGGATGTATCCTTTTCTGGAGGAAAATAGACCCTACACTCACTCACTCTTGAACACGTTAGCGTCTCAGCTCTGACACCAACCCCCTGAATCCCTGGCACGCTGGATCTCCAGTTCTCCGGCCCCCAAATTCTTCCTCACGGAAACCTTAAATCCCCTAATATCCAGTCCTCCTGTCGCTGCTTCAAGGCCTCGTTCCAGCCCTAGTTCCCTGGCCGCAGATTTGTCACCTCCTGCCTCAGCCCCAGTGGTTTCTGATCTCCGGTCTCCGCGGTCCCCAGTCTTCCCCACTCCCCGATCCTCCTGCCGGGCCTGTAGTGCCCCAATCCCAGACTCCGATCTCCGCCTTGGCCCCTCACCGACGTAGAAGGCCGACAGGACAATGGGCCCACCGACAGTCTGGTCGCACAGCACCTTGGCCAGGACCGTGCGCGGCGCTCGGCCCGGCAACGCACGCTCCAGAAGACGCAGCCACACGTAGTTGAAGTTGCCGTGGAAGGTTACGGCCAGAGTGGCCACGCGGCGCGTCTGGCGCCAGTCGGCCGGGCCTCCCCGCAGCCGCTGCTGCAGCGCATCACCCGCCGAGAAGAGGCCGGCGTAGAGCAGCACGTTGGTGGGCCACGGATAGCGCCGCGCCGCGCGTGGAAACACACGCCACCAACTCGCCATACCGCCCAGCGTGCCTTCCGCTCCTGCACACCTGACTGAGCCGCAGGTGCCAGGGCGATTGGACACCACTATGCACACCCAACCCGCGTGCCCAATCCCATCACGGTTGGCCACCGGGAGGGCGGAGCCTCTGCGGCATAAGGGGTCCACCCGGTTTGGGCAATTTACAAGAAATCTCCAGAAGAAGGAGAGGTGCTCAGACAGAAAGCAGAACTGTCATTCCCAAAGGCCGGGAAGTGTAGGAACTGTGGCTGCCACCGGGGCATTGGTGATGACCTCACGACTTTGTGAATATGCCAAAAAACAGTGGCTCCTACGCTTTAAAATCGAGATTTGTTTGTTTGTTTGAAACGGGATCTCATGTGTTCCAAACTGAGCCCCAACTCCGTATTTAGTTGAGGACGACTTTCAACTCCCACTCTCCTGCCTCCAATTCCCATGGATTACAGATTTGGGCCACAGGGTGGACTTAAATTTTGTGACACGTGAATCCTATTTCTAAAGATGTGGGGCTGAAATGAAGCTCTGTAGTAGTGCAGAAAGCCCCGGCTTCAGTTCCCCATTATTGCAATAAAAATGAAGAAAGAAAGCTAGCTCTGCTACCAAAGTGTCAGTGTACTTGAGATGCTTGTAAACAGGGAATTCATTCTTTTAGCACACAATACGTTGCTTTTCTACGTCACTACGGGCCAAATGTTAGGCTGAGACATTTCATGAATGAAATAGTACTGGATGGTATGTCGACTACTCTCCCCACTTCGGCTTGTGCCTCAGTGACCCCTGCCACCCCAAAACAGGTTGGAGACCCATGGTACGGGCTCCAAAAGCAAGGGTAAGTGGGCATATGGTCAGCAGATAGAAACTCTGGCGTTCTACAACTCATTTGACCCATGCCTTTTCCTACCTGTTACTCCTTCCTTGATAGCCAGTCTGTCATTCAGTATTGCTCCTGTCTTCTGTTTGTTCAACATATTAATTTTTTTCTTTCTTAAAAAAAATCTAGTTCCTTTTAAAGGATA
Source organism: Arvicola amphibius (assembly GCF_903992535.2). Taxonomy (NCBI): domain Eukaryota; kingdom Metazoa; phylum Chordata; class Mammalia; order Rodentia; family Cricetidae; genus Arvicola; species Arvicola amphibius. Next base: position 102,549,301 of record NC_052050.1, on the reverse strand, counting down.
TTTTCTTTGTTTATATTTTTAATTTTTATTTTTAGTGTATGTGTGTTTTGTCTGTACATTATTATCACGCCAAGTTTCCACAGAGTTACATACATCATCATTAGCTACCATGTGGGTGCTGTAATTAAACTTGGGTCCTCGAGTGGTGGAGGTCAGTTCTCTCCTTCCACTTTGTAAGTCCTGGGGATTGAATTCAGGCAGTCAGACTTGAAGACAAGTGCCTTAATCTTTTAAATCCTCTCACTAATTCAGTGTTTTAATTTTGAAATAATTCCAGACTTCAAAATATGTAGCAAAATTATACAAAGGAAGCTGGATGTGATGGCAGACCTGTCATTTCTGTACTTGGAATGGGAGCTGCTGAGGCCACCGTAGGCTATATAACAAGATGCCATCTGAAGAAAACAAAAACAAAAAACACAAAGAATTCCCATATACCTTTGATCTTTTGTTTTGTTTGAGTCCAGGGCTCATGTAACCTAGCCTCATCTTCCTAATCCTCCTGCTTCTGCCTCCAGCTAAGGTTACGGGCTTGTGCCACAGCGCCCAGCCACCAAATACTCTGTACTCAATCCTCCCCACGTGTTGACATCTTGCATAACCATGGTATGATTATCCAAACAAGGAGCTGTTGTAATAGTTACCCATTTGTGTGCTGATCTTCCTTAAGTTGGTGCCAGAAAGTCCGTTTCTCCACCCAGAGCTGCTGCTCTGCTGTTTACTCCAGACTGAACCACAGACCAGTTCTCTAAGACTGTTCCTAACTATAAGTTATTTTTATAAGCTGAATTGTCTCCTAGCCTGATTTATACATTGAAGCCATAACTCTTTGTACTTAAGAATGTGACTATATTTGGAAACAAAGACCTTACAGAAGTGACCCAGTAGAAATGAGGTCATGAGGTAGACAGGACAATCTGTATGGTGTCTTCACAAGAGGAAATAGACTTATCAAGAGACACCATAGTGGATTCACACAGAAGAAAAACTATGGGTGGCTGGCTATTTGGACTGGTTATGGTGCCCTTGCTTGTATTTCTAGCACTTGAGAGGTAGAGGCATAGAGTTAAGAGTTTAAGATTAGTATCAACTACACAGTGAATGAGTTTGAGGCCAGCCTGGACCATATAGACTCTGACTTTAAAAACCAAAATGGAGGACAGCAGGATGGCTTGGGGGGAAAGATACTTCAATCTCCAGAACGCACATGGTGGAAGGAGGAATTTGACTCCTACAAATTGTCCTATGACCTTCCCACATGCCACACCATGTCCACTTGTACACACATACACACAGAGAGAAAGACACAGACACAGAGAGGCAGCGGAGTAAAAACTGGAAAGGAAGGAGGAAGTGAGGGAGAGGAGAACTAGAAGGAACGGGAGAAGGTGATACTCTGTGTCTATAAGCCAAAGAAAGGGTTCAGACTAGAGCTAGCTTGACCTTGGCCTTCTTGCTTCCCGAACTATAAGAAAATATGTTTCTATTGACCCTAGTCTGCAATATTATTATCACAGTGTACAGAAACGAATTCATCCTTCCTCTTCAGTCCCTGGGACTCTGCCAGTGTCTGTGCCTTGACTTTCCATACTGCCCACTTACCGGTTTCTAGGGCTCTCATTGTTCTACCACTGGTCCTAAGTGAATCTGTCAGATTTTTCCCCAGCTAGGCAAGCTTTTAGCTCAACAACATATCTGTTTATTACTTACACTCTGTCTTAGTTATGGTTTTATTGTATGATGAAACACTATGATCAAAAAGCAAGTTGAGGAATGTCTTAATTTGGGGTTCTATTGCTGCGAAGAGACACCATGACCACAGCTGGTGTGGGAGGTTCCTCTATCTATGTGTTGCTTTTATTGGTAAAAGAATAAAGCTGCTCTTGGCAAATGGCTTAACAGAGTAAAGCCAGGCAGGAAATCCAAACAGAGATGCAGAGAGAGAGAGAGAGTAGACAGAGTCAGAGAGAAGCCATGTAGCTGCCACAAGAAACAGACACTTCTGCTGGAGCCCACTGAAACTTTGCCAGTAGGACACGACCTTGTGGTGATACACATATTAATGGAGATGGGGTAGTTTAGGATATAAGAGCTAGCTAGAAAATATGCTTAAGCTATTGGCCAAACTGTATTGCAAATAATATAGTTTCTGTGTGATTATTACGGGTCTTAGCAGATGGGAACAAATGAACAGCCTCTGACTACAGATTTCAGGAGTCTGGATGGCTAGAAAACAAATGAGTAGCCTCTGCCAATACACAGCAACTTGTTTTTTTTTAATTTTTTATGATTTATTTAACTTTATTTTATGTGCATTGGTATAAAGGTGTTAGATCCCCTGGAAATGGATTTTCAGACAGTTATGAGCTGCCATATAGGTGCAGCTATATGGCAATATATAGGAATTGAACCCAGGTCCTCTGAAAGAACAGTCAGTGCTCTTAACCATTGAGCCATCTCTCCAGCCCCGCCCCCCATAACAATTCTTTTAAAGGAAAACATTTAATTGGGGCTGGCTTATACTTTCAGAGTTCAGTTCATTATCATCATGGTGGGAAGCATGGCAGTATGCAGGCAGACATGGTGCTGGAGGAGGAGCTGGGAGTTCTATATCTTGATCTTCAGTCAGCAGAAGGAGACACTGTGTGCCACACAGGGTGCAGCTTGAGTATATATGAGACCACAAAGCCTGCTCCCATCAGTGACACACTTCCTCCATGAAGCGGCGAAGATTGGAAATAACCAAAAATAGTCCTTTTATAATTACTCAATTTTAATACAAGGGGAGATAAGGGAACTTACAGAACCAAGGGTCCAGCGGAGCCGAAGATGAGCGCGGGGCAGCGCAAAAGAACGGGGCGCCTTCCGGCTCCCCAATCCTATTTAAGGGGAATGCTACCCCGCTGGAGCAGCCACGCCCCTGAACGCAGGGATTGGGCCAGCTGCCCCAACACCTCCAACAAGACCACACGTCCTAATAACGCCACTCCCTATGTATCAAGCATGCAAACACATGAGTCTATGAGTGCCATACCTATTCAAACCACCAAAGGGAAGAAAAGGTTTATTGAGCTTACACTTCAAATCATGGTCCATCACTGAAGGAAGCCACCAGAGAAACTCAAACAGGACTATAGTATTATTTCATTTGTATTTTAATAAATTAAGCTTGCGAGAAGGTCAGAGCAAAGCAGCCACACTAGTCAGCCATATAGGCCAGGTGGTGGTGGTGGTGGTGGTGGTGGTGGTGGTGCATGCCTTTAATCCCTGCACTAGAGAGGAATATAAATTGGGATGAGACAGGAATTTGTTCTCTTTCAGTCTGAAGATTTCATGGAGGCAAGAGCTCTCTAGTGCCTTGGCTGGTTTGTTTTTCTGATCTTCAGGTTGAATCCCAATATCAGTCTCTGTGTTTTTATTATTCATGCTACATTTGGCGCCCGGTTTGGGGTACAAATTCACAAAAAAGTCACTGGTACAGGCCAAGCTGCACATGGGGCTCCTGCTGAAGTTGCAAGTTGTAGGAGGGCTCCAGCCTTCACCAGCTAAGCTTTATTTCCTTATTTCCCCAAGTCTCTGAGTGAGTTTGAGGTTTTCCTGTTGTAGCTTCTCTGAAGCAGTCTCCAGCTGTCACCCGAACCCCAGAAGCACATGTGCTCTAAACATAGCAGGATTCATCCACCCTAAACTAGCTCGATCTGCCTTCAAGCAGTCCCCTCCCTCACATGTGGTTTTTCTGAACAATTACTTGTTTGTTTTTCAGACAGTTGGCTCTCTCTCTCTCTCTCTCTCTCTCTCTCTCTCTCTGTCTCTCTCTCGCTCACTCTCTCTCTCTTCACCTTGGGCTGCAGATTGCAGGCTCTCCCTCAACCCCCTTCTTGGACTGCTGCCAAATTAGGTAGCTGTTTGAAATCCAGTCAGGCTTTTACTGTCCTACGCAGCAGCAATAGGCCTCATATCTTCATCAACATCTTAGGCTGGTAAAAAACAATTGAGAATTTTTAAAGGGAAGTGTTGTGAAAGGAGCGGTGGGCTGCTTCCAGCCGCCAGGCTAGCTTTACCCGAAATAATTACATGGAAACTGTATTTATTTAAACACTGCCTGGCCCATTAGCTCTAGTCTCTTACTGGCTAACTCTCACATTTTGATTAACCCATTTCTTTTTTTTTTTTTTTTTGGTTTTTCGAGACAGGGTTTCTCTGCAGCTTTAGAGCCTGTCCTGGAGCTAGCTCTTATAGACCAGGCTGGTCTCGAACTCACAGAGATCCGCCTGCCTCTGCCTCCCGAGTGCTGGGATTAAAGGCGTGTGCCACCACCGCCCGGCTTTGATTAACCCATTTCTATTAATGTGTGTAGCACCACGAGGTGGTGGCTTACTGGGAAGATTCTAACCTACATCCATCTTGGGCCGGAGCTTCATGGCGATGCCTCACTGCCAGCATCCTGTTCTGTTTACTCCGCCTACCTAATTTTCTGTCTTATCAAAGGGCCAAGGCAGTTTCTTTATTTAACCAATGAAATCAACACAAAACAGAAGACCCTCCTACATCAGGGAGGAATTAGTTAAAAGAGAGAAGTTTTCCAACATTAAAAAATGGGAAACACCATTACATTTAAGGGATTTGTGTTTCTATATGATAATATGCTAGACAGTTTGAAAATGGAATGGTTAAATGAGAGGATATCTAATTTAGATGAGCTTTATGTAATGTCAATTGTAAACACTATTGGCTTTATCATTTTTGTCTTTTCACTAAAAAAGTGGGTTAATCTGAGAGCTAAGATACAGACCTTAAAAAAACATAAGAAAACAGATCACAGAGATATTTAAATCCAGACAGAAGAATTTAATAGCAAGCCAATTCCAGCATTGCATTATAAGAACAGAGAGTAACAGCCTAAGATTTTCAGACAATCAACCTTGATATATCCAGTAGCTGCTAAATGGCAGAGGCTCTGTTATAGCTAACTGGGCTCCTGAGCCAATGTTAAATATAAAGAGATTCAAGGAAGCAATAGTCTCATATGGCATGCATTCACTATTTCTGAAGCAAATGTTACACTCGTGATCAATTTGTAATAGAATTATCCCTAAAGATAGGATAGAATTGGGTAAAGGTGTTTTAGAGCCAGGTCCACAATTACAATGAAGTATGTGGTTCATAGAAGAGAAGAAGCTAATATTATTGAATCTTTACATAGGGAAATTTCCCAAGATCAAATTCTTGGAGAAGGAGACTATGCTTCTATAGAAAGGCAAGCTAAGGGTTTGTTGTTGTTGTTTTTGTTTTCAAGACAGGGTTTCTCTGTAATAGTCCTGCCTGTCCTGAAACTCACTTTGTAGACCAGGCTGGCCTAGAACTCACTGAGATCTGGCTACCTCTGCCTCCCAAGTGCTGGAATTAAAGGTGTGAGCAACCACTGCCTGGCTTGGTTTTTGTTTTTTGTTTTTATTTTTTTGAGATAGGATAGGATTTCTCTGTATAGCCCTGGCTGTCCTGGAACTCCCTCTATAGACCAGGCTGGCCTCAGACTCACAGAGATCCACCTGGCTCCGTCTCTCAAGTGTTAGGATTAAAGGTGTGTGCCACTACTACCAGTAGAAAAGGAAGCTGTATATGACAACCACACCCTGGATTTATGCTGTGCAGCAGCTTTGAATGATTGGGACAGAATTGGAGAAATAGAAAAAAATGAGTCATTTCTAAAGTTATACAGGGACCAAAGGAAGCCTTTATGGGTTTCTTATAAAGACTGACTTCATCAGTAAATAGAATGATACCACATTCAGAAACTAGACAAATAATAATTGAATCTCTGGCTTTTGAAAATGCCAATTCTCTATGCAAAAGGATAATGAAGCCATTAAAGGCAAGATTAGCATCTTTGGATGGATCTGAGATACAATTAATATTGAATCTCATGAACATCATGATGCATGGATAGGAAAGGTGATTTCCAGAGGTTTGATGAAAAATTGATGTCAAATGTTATAATAAATGGACAGGGCATTCCTAGAATTTCTAAGAATAATACATTCAGAACACCCTTCCTTCTGGATTATACAGAAGGTGTGGGGCCTCTCACAAGCACCTATGCCAAATTTGATTCAGTCATTTCCTAACATCATAGAGAAAACTCCTTCCTGGAGCAAGTAAAGAACCTAATGGCTATTATAAAAAATCATACTGCTCTGGATAATAGAACACCTATAGAAGAGAGAAAAAATTAGGAGAAACCATAAAGTGAATATTTTGGCAAACTTCTATAAATGAACAAAGACCAAAATTAAAAATATGAATAAATGACATTGTCATTGAAGGTCTGGTAGACACAGGTACACATATAACAATAATTTCATCAGAATCTTAGCATGCAAATTGACCTCTTCAGGATGTAAATGTTCAGTTTTTAGAGATCAGAACTTTATCTCAGGTAAAGCAGAATACAAGATGGGTTAAATGTATAGGGTCAGAAGGACAGAGAGAAATATTAAAATCATATGTTGTTGAATTTGTGGGGACATGATCTGTTATAGCAATGAATCCTCAGATTAACATTCCCCAAGCTTAGAAACAAACCATGAATTAATGTATGTTTCTGGGGAAATTACAAGATATTATAAAGTACAGTCACCAGCCATACAGGTTGTATAAAGAACAGGCCACAACAGCTGCTGCTATTTCAAAGGCATCAATAGCCATACCTTTAAAATGGTTGACAGACAAATCAGTATAAGTTAAGCCATAGCCTTTAACAATAGAAAAACTGTAGGCTTTAGAACAACTGGTACAAGAGCAACTAGATGCTCAACATCAACCAGCCCTTGGAATTCTCCTGTATTTGTTGTTGAAAAGAAATCTTAAAAAATGGAGAATGGTAACAGATCTAAGAGCTGTTAATAAGGTGATTCAGCCAATGAAATCTCTAAAGTTTGGTATTTGTTTATCTTTTCTATTGCCTAAAGAATGACCTTTTATAGTTATTGATTTAAAAGATCATTTCTTCACTATATTTTTACAAGAAAAAGACAGAAAATTTTGCCTTCATAGTGCCTATTCATAATAATTCTCAGTCTGCTAAAAGATATCACTAGAAGATTCTCCCATAGGGAATGTTAAATAGGACCACCCAGTGCCAATATTTTGTAAGTCAGTCATTGGAAATGATACATAACCAATTTCCTAAATCTATAGTTTACCATTACATGGATGACATTTTGCTATCTGTCAAATGTAAATACTTTAGAAAGAATGTTTAAAAAAGTAAAGAAAAATTTGCCTTGTTGGGGATTACAAATTGCTCCTGAAAAAAAGCACAAAGAGGAGATTCTATAATTAATTAATTAGGCTTTAAAATAGGTTTACAAAAAGTTAGACCCAAAAAAGGTGCAAATTAGGAGAGATCAGTTGCAGATTCTTAATGACTTCCAGAGATAGCTGGGAGACATTTACCATCTATAGTACACTCTTAGGATAGGCCCTGATGACATTATTAACTTAAACAAAACCTTAGATGGTGGCAAGGATTTAATAGTTCTAGGAAATTATTAGCTGAAGCTGAGAGGGAATTGGCTTTGACTGAAGAGAAATTACAGAGGGCACATGTAGCTCATGTGGATCCAAATCTTAACTGCATTATGATAATGTTACCCTTCAAACATCTTCTACAGGAATTTTAGTGCAGAGGGAAGACATTATCTCAGAATGGATCTTTTTACCACATAAACCAATTAAAAATTTAAAAACTTATGTGGAAAAGGTTAATTCTGAGTTAATTCTAAAAGAATAATTGGAAGTTCATCAATTAGCAGGAATAGACACAGCAGAAATTATAGTACCTTTGATGAAATTAACAAATTATAGGAAGAAAATAACCCCTGGCAAAGAGTTTGTAGTAATTTTTTGGGAGAGATTAACAACAACTATCCCAAAAATAATAGAATTCAACTTATAAAGAGAACTAATTGTATTCTTCCCTGAATTTTATGGGACACACTAATAACTGGAGCCTGTACATTCTATGCTGATACAAATAAATCAGGAAAGGCAAGTTACAAATCAGAAAATTTAAGTAAAGTGGATCAAAGCCTTTATGATTCTGTCCAAAATCAGAATTATATACTATTCTCATGGTACTAAAGGATTTTAAAGAACCTCTTGATTCACAGTATACAGAAAGAGTTGTTTTGCATATTGGAACTGCTGAATTTATACCATATGATACAGAATTGACTTCATTATTTATTCATTTACAAGATATAATCAAGAATATGAATCATCCCATATATGTAATACACATTTGACACTCTATGGGTCTGCCAGGTCCTCTAGCACAAGGTAATGCAGAAATCAATCAACTATTGATTATAAAGGTGCTGAAGGCCTCATAATTTCATGAAAAACATTATATCAATAGCAAAGGTTTAAAAAAGGCTTTTCTGTCACATGGCAGCAAGTCAAGGAAATTAAAAAGAGATGTCCTACTTGTTCTTTCTATAACCAAACACCACTACCTGTAAGAAATAACCCAAAGAGTACTCAAAGGAATGAAATCTGGCAGATGGATGTGTTCCATTCTGTAGAATTTGGAAATCTAAAATATGTACACCACACCATTGATACCTATTCAGGTTTTCGATGAGCAACTGCTTTGTGTTCAGAAAAGGCTGATTGAGTAATCACATATTTGCTAGAAGTTATGGCCATCATGGGCATACCTGTAGAAATAAATACAGACAATGCTCCAGCATATGTTTCTAAGAAAATTAAACAGTTTTTTGCTTATTATAATATAAAGCATATTACAGGCATACCACACAGTCATACAGGGCAGGCAGTTAAAGAAAGATCAAATCAAACTCTAAAAGATATGTTAAATAAACAGAAAGGGATGATAAATACCTGCAGAAAAAGATTGCATAATGCTTTATTAACTTTGAATTTTCTAAATGCTAATGAGACAGGAACAATAGCTGTGGCGAGTCATTGAATAGTAGAAAAAAACTACAGAATTAAATCAGCCATCTACTTTGAAGACGTATTGACCTCAGAATGGAAGCCAGGACATGTGTTACATTGGGGAAGGGGTTTTGCTTTTGTTTCCACAGGAGAAGAAAAGCTATGGAAAACATCAAAATTGATAAAGATTCGATTTGAACAAAAGACATCTCTTAATCAGGAGAGGTAATAGTTCATTAAGCACCATGGTCATTTAACCTAAACTGACCTATAAAACTAAGAAATGTTTGTCATTTGATCATCAGATATAACTTGCCAAAAGGAAACTCCCCAAAATTAGGGTTGGAGAAGGGTTTTGTTTCTGTTTTTTTCAGGAGAATAAAGATATCCAGCTAATAAATCTGAAGACCATTGGTTAAATGAGACATCTGAAGAAAAAGGACAAATCATCTAGAAAAAAATCCAAGAAAAGGAATAAATTGACCTATTGGGTATATCACATTTCCAACAGGATAAAATTTCACAAATCTTTCCAAATGCTTGTTTCTGCTATTCTCTACAGGCACATAATGCAAACGGTCTTTTTGTAGTTCCAGTCTAATTAAAGATTAAAGCTGGCTTTGGAGTTGAGTGTGGCTCTCTCCTTTTCTAAACCTAAGCATGCTTATTAAAGTGAAATCCAAAATATCTGTCTCATGTCAGAAGAGCCACCTGATATGGGAAAGAAGAAAATTAATATTTAAATACTATTTTATTGCCACTAATCTCATGATTTTGTTTTATGTTGATTCTTTAACAGTTTTTCTTAAGGTATAAGATTTATAAGATTAATAGATACATACATATTTTAAACTTTTGTCATGCTATTAATGGTCATACAGAGTGCTAACTAATTCTAGAAGGTTTCCTCTACCTTCCTGTACATGACTTCAGGTTTGAGTCTCTATCAGTTTTCTGCCGTGAACCATGAGCATGCCTAACAATGACCTCTGAAGTCTCCATGAGGAGGATAGAACCTCACGACGATTCCTCCAGGACTATGATAACACTACTAAGGCAAAAACACCACCTAAAGATCAACTTTGGACTATAAACTGCACAGAACAATTTTGAGGTGGCTAGCTGAGATGATCCAGCCTAACAGACTACTCTAACCAGGACTTGAGACGAGCCCTGCACTTTCCCATTACAAGAGACTGGACAACAAATGATACAGATACCTCTCCCAGGATTTGAATTAATCCAAATTTTTCTTTTCAGGATCCCACAAAGATGCCATTGTCCCCCCAGATAGCAGGAAGTAAATTTAAGCATATGACATCCACATTCCAAAGAGGTGGGGTGGGTGATTTAGTCTTTCATTGGGTTATGGATATTTATCATTGTTTAGGGGATTGGTTACAGTTTGTTATTGGTAATGGTCAGGAAAAAAGCTAAAGAAAAAAGCTAAATTAGAGTCAAGGTTTTTGTTTTGAAAAGAAAAAAAAAGGGGATATAGATAGATAGGATAAAAGGGTAGATTATTGAATCTACTCTGAAAAGAAAAAAGGGAGGATATAGATATAAGATAAAAAGGTAGATTGTTGAATCTACTTTTAAAAAGCAACTAGTTTTAAATGTTTTACACTGGATTGGACTTTTGTATATTGTGTACAAATTTGAGATTAATTTTGTTAAAACATATTGTACATATGTTTCCACTCTTGTTCAAAGTATTGTACCTATATAGCTCATTTAACAATGTAATGCAAATTTCTATTTCCTGAAAGTAATTATATACTATTTAGGATAATAAGGAAATGCAGGTTAGTAATTAGTCACCTACTATAATCAAAATTGTAGTTAGATTAGGTGTGTTTTTCAAGGTTAAACAGAGATATATTTTAAATAAGTCACCTTCCAACACTTCAGAGAGTTACAGAATATGATATTTAAGATGTTTTAATAACATCAGTTCTTTCTGCTTCCTGGCAGCACCAATCTACTTCAGGGACAATAATGGGCATCAAAGAAAGTCCACATGAAATTTATTTTCTTTGGAGGAAAAGTTAGTGTAACACCCGATTCTGTGTTACCCCCTTGGTACAGTTCGCAGGCCACTGTACCTTAAGCGAGTTGGACAAGGGCCTGGAGATTGAAAGAACACACAAAGAGACCTGGGTCATTCGAAAGGAGATCAGCCGAATGCCGTTTATTTAGCCTTGGGGAAAATCTTAAATACCCCACTCCTGCCCAAGGAATTCCACCCAGGCAGGTGGGAAATTACCATATCTAACTGCTGCACAAGGACTCCCACCTAGGCAGGTGGGAAATTACCATACCAACAATAGAGTCAACAATGCCCTACAACAAATCACCAGGCGGGGCAGAGGGAGCACAGGAACAAACAGGATGCTTAGTCATCTGACCAGAAACTGTCCTCAAGGTGAGCCCCAGGAACAAGAGCAGACCCGGGCCCTACAAGTTAGCCACTGGGCAAGAAAATCCCCTTGCTTCAACTGCTGACAATACACAGGACACAAAAAAAAGTGACTGCCAAACATTGTCAAGATCAGGATGGACAGTTCTTCAGAAAACCCTGCTTCATAAAAAAATCTGTCAGATATTATAGGCCTGTGGCCAAAGATGGATGTCCCAACATTACAGAGAAATTTTGGGTGATTGTCCAAGAAGTCATCTGTTTCTGTCATTTCTCATATTTTTTGGAAGTTTCTTGTTCACACCTCCTGCTTACTCAGTTAATATTATTTCTTTCTTGGCCTCTGAGGGATTTGATGATTAGATAGTTTTAGTTATAGTTTTCCTTGTTTACCTGACACAGAAAGCAAGTTATGATAGAAAGTAAATTAGGTACAAGACTTTGGACTCACCAAAATAGGATAAATATGGAATTTTTCTCTGAATTTATCAAATGCAAATGGACTAGACATGGGTGATGTATTTATTGCTTGTAGATATTATATATAGCTATTGTACTTACTGTATATAATTTTCTTAAATTAGTTAAGCCTTCTTTTTTATTTTAGACAAAAAGGGGAAATGTAGTGGTATTTATTATTTTTTAATTTATTTATTAATTATGTATACAGTTTTTCCTGCATGTATGCTGCAGGCCTGAAGAGGGCACCAGATCTCATTACAGATGGTTGTGAGCCACCATATGGTTGCTGGGAATTGAACTCAGGACCTCTGGAAGAACAGTCAGTGCTCTTAACCTCTGAGCTATCATAGTGATATTTAATAAATAAAGCTTGCCTGAAGGTCAGAGCAAAGCAACCACATTAGTCAGCTGTACAGGCCAGGCAGTGGTGGCACACACTTTTATTCCCAGCAGCCACACTAGTTAGCCATAGATGCTGGGCAGTAGGGGAAGAATAAAGGCAGGGTTGCCAGCCAGATATGGAGAAAGCAACATGGGCAGTACTGAGAGATGAGGTAACAAGCCACGCAACAGAATGTAGATTAAAATAAATTTAATAATTTAAGAAATAAGAGCTAGTGGGACAAGCCTAAGCTAAAGCCAAGCTTTCATAATCAATAGTGAGTTTCTGTCTTGTTTTTTTTTTTTTTTTTTGGTTTTTTTTTTTTTTTTTTTTTTTTTGTTAGCTGATGACCCAAAGGAAAAACCATCTACAGGTTTCCCTGAATAGTCCTGGCTGTCCTGGAACTCACTATGTAGACCAATCTGGCCTCAAACTCAGAGATCCATCTGCCTCTGCCTCCCCAGTGCCAGGGTTAAAGGTGTGCACCATCACTGCCCAATAAAACTTTGAATTTTTAAATTGATTTTTATTGAGCTCTATAATTTTCTCTGCTCCCCTCCCTGCCTCTCCCCTCCCCTTTAACCCTCTCCCAAGGTCCCGGTGCTCAGGAGATCTTGTCTTTTTCTACTTCCCATGTAGATTATATTTATGTATGTCTCTCTTAGGGTCCTCATTGTTGTCTAGGTTCTCTGGGATTGTAAATTGTAGTCTGGTTTTCTTTGCTTTATGTTTAAAAACCACCTATGAGTGAGTACATGTGATAATTATCTTTCTGGGTCTGGGTTACCTCATTCAAATAATGTTATCTAGCTCCATCAATTTGCCTGCAAAATTCAAAAAGTCGTTATTTTTTTCTGCTGTGTAGTACTCTATTGTGTAAATGTACCACATTTTCCTTATCCATTCTTCAGTTGAGGGGCATTTAGGTTGTTTCCAGGTTCTGGCTATGACAAACAATGCTGCTATAAACATAATTGACCACATGTCCTTCTGGCACGATTGAGCATCCCTTGGATATATACCCCTAAGTGGTATTACTGGGTCTTAAGAAAGCTTGTTTCCTAACATTCTAAGAAATCGCCACACTGACATCCAAAGGGGCTGTACCATCTTGCATTCCCACAAGCAATGCAGGAGTGTTCCCTTTACCCTACAACCTCTCCAGCATAAGTTGTCATCAGTGTTTTTGATCTTGGCCATTCTTACAGGTATAAGATGGAATCTTAGAGTTGTTTTGATCTGCATTTCTCTGATGACTAAGGATGAAGAACATTTCCTTAAGTGTCTTTCAGCCATTTTAGATTCCTCTGTTGAGAGTTCTCTGTTTACTCTGTACTCCACGTTTCTATTGGATTATTTGTTCTTTTGATGACCAATTTCTTGAGTTCTTCATATATTTTAGGGATCAGACCTCTGTCTGATGTGGGTTAGTGAAGATCTTTTCCCATTCTGTAGACTGTCATTTTGTCTTGTTGATTGTGACCTTTGCTTTACAGAAGTTTTTCAATTTCAGGAGGTACCATTTATTAATTGTTTCTCTCAGTAAGACTGATTTTTTTAAACATTTTTTAAAATTTATTTATTTATTATGTATACAATATTCTGTCTGTATGCCTGCAGGCCAGAAGAGGGCACCAGACCCCATTACAGATGGTTGTGAGCCACCATGTGGTTGCTGGGAATTGAACTCAGGACCTTTGGAAGAGCAGGCAATGCTCTTAACCTCTGAGCCATCTCTCCAGCCCCCAGTAAGACTGAATTTTTAAAAGAGATTTTGGATTTAAAAAAACAACTTTGGGTTTTTACAGAGACTGAACTTTTTAAAGTATTTGAATTGGTAAAGACTGTGGTACTTTTAACTTTGTTTTACTTTTAAGTTTATATTGTGATATTCATTAGTGATTCTGATGAACCAAAAATGGGGAACAATTGCATCTTAAAAAGTGCTATGTGTCAACTGTGCAGTGGTGGTACACACCTTTAATCCCATCACTCAAGAGGCAGAGGCAGGCAGATCTCTGAGTTTGAAGCCAGCCTGTTCTATATAACAAGTTCCAGGACAGCCAGGGCTCCAAAGAGAAACCCTGTCTTGAAAAAAAAAAAAGAAAAGAAAAACAGAAACAAACAAACAAAAAAGTGTTGTGTGCCAAGTTGACAAGGGGTCATTTGTAGTTGCTAATTTTATGTCATCTTGACACATCTGAGAGGAGAGAACCCCAGTTGAGAAAATGCCTCCATAAGATTGGGCTGTAGGCAAACCTGCAGAGCATTTTCTTAGTTATTGATAATCACCCAGCCCATTGTGAGTGGGGACATCGCTGGGCTAGTAGCCCTGGGTTCTATAAGAAAGGAGGCGGAGAAAGCCATGGGGAGCCAGTAAGCAGCTGTGAGAGCCAAAGTTAGATTTTCAGTTTTAATTACTTGCCTTAGAGATCTGTGAAACAAAAATGCCCCTGCTCTGCAAGCCCCTTGCCCAAGGACAGACAGTTCCTGAGATGCTGGGGCTGCTGTTTACAGGAGACAACAAGCCACGCGTTTTCACTCCCCTCAACAAGTTTGTCTGACCCATTTGAACTGACAGTGGCATGTGGGCAGGAGGTTCACAGGCAGGAAATACGTCAGGATATACACTTGCCCCTGACTGGATGTAGGCTGGAGGTATGTCAGGATAGTTCTCGCCCCTGATTGGACCTGGTGGGAATTGTAATGAATAGTGAGTTTTCCTTCTTCAGTTGCTGCAAACTGTGACTAAGGCCTTTCCCTGGGAGCCCCCAGGAGCCAGAGACAGACCTGGCCAGAGCCTATCTACCTGGCCAGTATTTAATTAAAGCTTGCTTCACATTTGACTTTAAACTATGGTAGTGGTCGTATTCTCAGTTGGTGGGATTAACACAGCACCCCTTCATGGCCTCTGCATCACTCCTGCCTCCACATTTGGACCCCGTCTGAGTTCCTGTCCTTTCTTCAGTGATGGACTATGAATATGGAAGCATAAGACAAGCCCTTCCTCCTCAGCTTGCTTTGGTCATGGTGTTTCATAATAGCAATAGTAACCCTAACCAAGACTCCAGGCATTTGGACATTTGTGTACTCATGCATTCACCTAACACATGCCCATTAGACACCATTTAGGTTAAGCAATGCTGCAGAAAGGACTTTTGCTTGTAATGGCATAAGAAAATCAAATTCTTTCCTAAATTGACAGAAATTATGATTTATAGGAAAAAAGAAATTTCTTCTAATTATTCCCACATCGTTCTCTTAACCAAATTCACTAGCAAAAAAACATAGCTCTTTGGGATGTCTATGTGTTCATGGTGTTTGTGTGAGTATGTGAACTTGTATATCCATGATCATGTGACAGTGAACATAGCAAGCATCTTCCACCTTCCTTTTGGAGACCAGATCTCTCACTGAAACAGGAACTCTTCTATTCATCTAAGTTGCTGGACAGTGAATTCCAAGGGTCTTCCTGTCTCCGTCTCAAGCACTAGAACTACAGATGTACTTCACTGTGCCCAGATTAAATTGTGGGTGATAGAGATCTTCATATTTGTGCTGCAAACGTTTTATTGATTGAGCATCTCTTCTGCCCCCAAAACTCAGTACTTAGAAAATGATACTGGGGACTGTAATGTGGAGGATGGATTGGTTGTCAGGTAAAATTGAGGCTGTTAACTTTATCAAATATTTTTGTCATAATAATACCCCAAGAAATATTCGGGACATAGTTACACTAAAGGTTCCCTTTCTTTGTTTGTCCAAAATGGAACATTAACTGGATACACTGTATTTTTTACTCTTTTGTTAAGTCTCTGAAACCACAGAAGAACGGGATGAATGTTTGTTGGGATCTAATGTGTGTACCAGTTCCCTGCATTGACAACCAGCATAGACAACCAGCAAGGCCAGGGATTGGTTAAGTACTTGGAAAGACAGGCATCTGCCAACATCAGGGATGGTCTTTATCAAACAGATCAACCTGTTTGATTTGCTGGGGGTTGAAAGTAAGGGAAATGAATATTTAATGTCTCCAGTGGATGTTCATGTGTCACTGTAAACTTGCCTCTGCTTAAAAGCAATTTAAAAATTCAGTAGTTGAAGACAATTTATCAATCAAATAAACGTTAGAAGACTCATGTGACTTTCAAACTGAAGATGTTTCAAGATCAATGACTTCATTAACACGGTGATCTATAATCTGTGCTTCAGAGCCCTCTGGCAGTAATAAAGAAACATATTCATGTGCCATTAAGTTCCCTTGGGGGTAGAGGATGGTTGGAATCACAGAGACCAGATAGACTGAAATGTAAAAGGGGAGTTTGCTAGGAACTCTCAGCGAGGAGTAAGCACTGATGTGGGAACAGAACTTCAATTTACAACCTTAGATACCATTAAAATACATTTAGATGATTACAATGATGCTTACTGTAGCTGTTATTATTTAATTTTGTTTAAATGTATTGGAGTTTAATAAAAACCACCCACTGGACCATAGTGTCTGAGGCATAACTTCTTTTTGCTAATCTTGAAGTCTGTACTGACAACAGAAAGACATAAATGCCTAAAAGGCATTGAGACCAAAGTTCACCCTCAAGAGAGGTGATGGAACCCAGAGCGAACCTGAGTGAGCTTCCCAGCTCCACTTGGACATTTCAGAAGTCCCAAAGCTAAGCATTCCAGGCACCCCTGCAGCCAGATGTTCTACCATGAGCTATTCCCCTGCAGAACAGTCCTACTGGCCTTGTGGTAGACATGCCTCTGATGTGGGCCCAGATGGCAACAGTTGCCTAAATTGCCTTTTAAAAAGGATCCTAGAGGCCACTTTTATCTCAAACTAACTGAAACCACCACACCTTTGCTTGGGCCTATTCAAGTGTGTCCTAAGGGTGATTTTGTGAATAGAGACTAGGAAGGGAGGGAGACAAAAAGAATTCTAGCATATATCAGAGAAAAATACTGGGAACCCATGACCAAAGGTCATGTAAGGGTCAGAGCACATACAAGAAAAACTCTAGATAGAAGCTGGCAAGATTGCTCAGTGGGCAAAGGCACTTGCCACCTAGGTGGAACACACATGATAAACACTGGCACCCATACTCTCCCCCCCCCAACAAAATAAATTAATAAAGATTTTTTTAAAGGAATAATTCCCAATATACAAATGAGGAAAGGAAGTGCTATGTAAACGACTAGAGGATCACAACTGTGATTAGGCCAAAACTGACGGCAAAAGAGAGATGTGTCCTCCTGAACTCTCAAATAAGGATGTGAAAGGCAACAAAAGGGCTGTGCTTGCTTAGGGCCAAAATGTTTGTAACCATGAGTTTTAATAGCTTTGTGCTCCTTCCTTATTCCCCAATCTAAAAGTATTCCTCAGAAAACCACCTTACAACTTCATTTACAACAGGGGATTCTTGAGGAGAAATAAGCAAACCAGAGCATATTTTTACAAAAAGCTTTATTTCTTTATGTGTATGTACCATATATGCATGACGGGCATGCTCACCAAGGCTGGAAGAGGGCATCAGGTCGCCCGGAGCTGGAATCACAATTGGCTGTGAGCTCTCAAGGTTAGTTCTGGGAACTGAACTCTGATCTTCTGAAAGGCCAGCAAGCACTCTTAACTTCAGAGCCATCTCTTTAGCTCCTTTGCCTCCATATATGCCTGTGTACCACTTTCATGTAGGTCCACAGAGGCCAGAAGAGGACATTAGATCCTCTGGAACTGGAGCTGTACATGGCTGTTAGCTGTGTGTAGATGCTGGGAACTGGAGCTGTATATGGCTGTTAGCCTATGTGTAGATGCTGGGAACTGGAGCTGTATATGGCTGTTAGCCTATGTGTAGATGCTGGGAACTGGAGCTGTATATGGCTGTTAGCCTATGTGTAGATGCTGGGAATCAAGCTCAGATCTTCTGAGAAAGCAGTCAGTGTTCCTAACTGCTGAGCCATCTCCCCAACCTAGATTTTGTCTTTACTGTGTGTGTGTGTGCTTTGTGTTTTATGAGATAGGATCTCATGTATGCTAAGTCTGACTTAGAAGATAGTATGCAGCCCAGGCTGGCTTCAAACTCATAGAAGTCCTCCTCTCTCAGATTCCTAAGTGGTAGGATTATAGATGTGAGCTACCATCCCTGGTTTACAATGTCTGACCACAGTTCCTACCCCATAACTCCACCACTGAGGCAGGCCATAAAGACTAGAATTTCTCTTCCCCAAGACCGGTCACAGAAACTCTCACCTTTCCTTTCTATGTCTGGTCATGAGAAAATTCTTCCACTTACTCTTGCCAGATAATAGTCATCTTGTTGCCAGAAGCTTGCTCTCTGCTCTTCCCTCTTCCCTGGTCTTGGTGATCTCCGTTAGATGAATTCAACTGAGACACATAGTGTAGAAGACAAAGTTTATGACAGTTTAACATGAGACACTCTCAAGCTTAAAAGGAGGCAGTTACCAAAGAGGCCATTGTGCTGATCTGCATGCGTAAGTGACCTTTAGACTGTCTAATACAAGACTCTAGAACAGATGGCTCTCCTGAGGGCTGTTTTGCTGTCCAAATAAATGACAGTCTTATTTTGATCAACTCTAAATAGAGGGATTGTAGAAGGAGCGGCAGGGCTGCGTCCCGCCACCGGGCCTCCAGCTAGCTTTACACACCCGGCTAGCTTTACCCAAAATAATTACATGGAAACTGTATTCATTTAAACACTGTCTGACCCATTTGTTTTAGCCTCTTATCTAATTCTCACATCTTGTTTTAACCCATATTTAGTAATCTGTGTAGCACCACGAGGTGGTCGCTTACCAGGAGAGATCTTAACCTGTGTCCACCTCAGAGAGGAGAGGCATGGCAACTCACTATGGCGACTGCCTGAAGCGTCTCCCCAACTCTGCTTCCTTTCTCCCACAATTTTGTTTTGTCTACTCCGCCTACCTAATTTTCTGTCTCTTAAAGGGCCAAGGCAGTTTCTTTATTAATAATGAAAGTAACACATAGACACTCCTCCATCAAGGGATAATGATGGTATACATGTTTTGCAAGTGTGCATGTATGTGTACCACATGTCATTTATGAGTGCTGGATTTCCTGGAACTGAGGTGATGGATTGTTGTGAGCCATCTTGTGGGTGCTGGGAATCGAACCCATATCTTCTGAAAGAGCAACAGTGTAACTCTAACATTCCCACAGTTAAGGATTGCCATCTGGAATTGTATGATAAAATAAAGTCTCTTTGTGAGGGTGTCCCATTGGTCTTTTGGAAGGTTCAAAATGTCCTATCTCCACGCAGGGCCAGAGATACAGGCTAGACCCCATTATTTTGGCCAAAATTCATATAGCAAAACATATTAAAATAATTTTAGAAAGAAAATTTGGGCATAATTCTACACATCCATAATCCTAGCACTTGGGAGATGGAGGGAGGGGAATCTGGAGCTCAGAGTCATCCTCAGCTGCACAGAGAAACCAAGACCAGTCCGGGCTACATACATAGTACCCTGTCTGGAAAAGTAAAACAGAGGCTGGAGGGATGGCTCAGTGACGAAGACACTGGTTACTCTTTCACAGAATGCCAGTACAGCTCCCAGCACACAGAGGGCAGATCCCAAGTACCTGTAAATTCAGTTCCAGGGGAGCCAATGCCCTCTTCTGGCCTCCATGGACAAATGCATGCAAGTGTTACACTAGGCATGCAAGTGTTGCACAGACATACTTGTAAAGCACCCATAATCATAAATAACTACATATAATAAAATAGAATTTATCTCTCCTTACAGTATTACCCTCTTTTCCCGCCCAAAGTCAACTCCCTCCCATGATTTTCCTTTGTGCCCCCTCATAGCACCTGTGTCTTACTAGTCCCCTCTTTAGAGCTTCTTCTCCCTTCTCTCCCCATTGTCCCCTTCTGCTTTCCTGGCTCTTGCAGTTACTACAGGTTATATACTCAGATCTCAAGATTTGGAACTAGGAGCCACATATAAGAGAGAACATGTGGCTTTTGTCTTTCTGGGTATGGGTTATCTCACTCTGTAAAATAGTTTGAATTTCATCCATGTACCTATAAATTTCATTCTTTTTTACAGATAATAGAATTCCATTTCGTAAGTGTACTGTATTTTCATTATCCAATCATCAACTGATAAACATGATTTCATTTCCTGGCTATTGTGGACACAGTAACAATGACTACAGCCAAGCAGGTATCTCTGTTGTAGGATATCGAATCTTTTAGGTATATGCCAAGGGACTCCTACGGTAGATCTAATTGTGGCTTTTTGAAAACTCTCCATACTGGTTTCCAGAGTTGCTGCAGCAGTCTGCAGTTTGCTCACAGTGAGTGAGAGTTCCTTTTTCTTCATATTCACAAGCATCTGCTGTCAGCTGTTTTCTTGATCTTAACCATTCTGACTGGGGAAGTTGAAATCTCAAAGTAGTTTTAACTTACATTTCCCTGATTGCTAAAGATAATTATTGACCATTTTTATTTCTTCTTTTGAAAAACCTTTGTTCAGATCCATAGCCTATTTTAATTGAATCATTTGTTTTCTTGATTCTTTGGTTTTTTTTTAGTTCTTTGCATATTCTGGTTATTAATGCTCTATCGGATGTAGAGCTGGCATAGAGTCTGACTCCTTCTGTGGGCTTCCTCTTCACTGGACTGATTGCTTCCTTTATGTAGTAGGGGTTTTCTAAGGGAACAGAAATGAAAAAACACACACACATACACACAAACACACACACACACACACACACACACACACACACGGAAGAGTGGTTTACTGTGGTCTGAGTAGTTTAACAATGTCTGTCTCCTGACAGAAAAGCCAAGAGTCTTGTTAGTTATTCAGTCTATGTGACTGGATGTCTCAGCAGTCCCAATGTGGTGCTAGATCATATGGTCCAAGTGGTAGAGCAGCCTGCACAGCAAGCTGAACATGTTGAAGAGCCTTCTCCTTTTGCAGACTCCACACAAAGCTAAGCAGCTTTCCAAGTCACTTGGTATATGGGCCAGAGTAACACACTAAACTGAGGATTATGATGTGGAGATACAAAGAAGGCCCTTGAATTTTGTTTAGATTTATTTCCTATCCTCTGATGCACAAATGCTTTTCCAACAAACCCAAAGTGGCTGTTGCCTCCTGCTTACTTGGTCCAATTAGCATAGTGTCATCAATATAGTGCATCACTGTGATTTTTTTTTGAAGAGACAGACACTCAAGATTCCTTTGAACCAAGTCTGACACAGGACTGGAGGTAAAACTGTAAAGGTATACTGCTGGACTTGCCAACTGAAAGCCAGTTATTTCTTGTGGTCCTTATGAACAGGTACCCAGGAAAAGAATTTGCTAGATCAATAGCTGCATACCATAAGCAGGAGATGTGCTAATCTCTCAAAGAAGGAGACCACATCTGATACAGCATCTTCAATCAGTCATGACTTGTTTAAGTCAATTGTCACCTGTCACTCTTCACTATCCATCTGTCTTCTGCACTGGCTAGATAGGAGAGGTAAGGAGAAATGTAGGAAACACTACCCCTGCATCTTTCAAGTCAATGATGACAGCACTTTTCACACTTCCTCAAGGGATGCAATACTGGTTTTGATTCACTATTTGCCCTGGCAGAGACAACTCCAATGGCTTCCATTTGGCCTTTCCCACCATAATAGCCCTCACTTCACAAGTCAGGGAACCACTGTGTGAATTCTGACAACTTCTAAGTGTATCTATCCCAATTTCATATCCTGGAACTGGAGAAATATTAGAGGATGAATTCCAGGACCCACTTGACTCACAATGAGTTGGGCTTTCATGGCCAAAATTCCATAAATCACATGACCTCCATAGCCCCTACTTAAACTGAAAAGTCACAAAGTTTTTTGGAGTCTCATGGAATCACTATCAATTCAGAACCAGTATCACACAAAGTCTGTACTGAAGCCTTTTGGTTTTAGGATGATCAACTGTTAACCTTATTTCCTGAGCAAATAGGGTCCTGTCCAGAAAGTCCTTTCCTGTACCTGTATGTTGTAGATTAAAGCCTCTATTTTCTTCTAGCAGTTTCAATATCTCAGGTTTTACAGTGAGATACTTGGCTCATTTAGAGTTGGTTTTTGTGCGGGGCATTACATATGCGTCCAATATGGGTCCAGTTTCATTCTTCTGCATCCATTTTCCCCAACATCCAGTTCCCCCAACACCATTTGCCAAAGATGCTAGCTTTCCTCCAGCACGTATTTTTGGCGTCTTTGCCAAGTATCAGATGACTGTAACTACCTATACTTAAGACTGGCTCTTCTGTTCTGCTCCACATGATCCACATGTCTGTTTCTGCGCCACAACAAGCTTCTCTGCTGATGAAATAATCTGAATCAGACCAAATCAAACTGAATCAGGAAAAGCCCAAGTTTAAGAGATACCAACGTTCCTGGATGGCTTTCCAGCACCCCCCCCCCCCTAGGAGGAGCTGGGGATGGAAGACCTGAAAACCATGTGTTTGTTCTCTGGGGGCCAGTTTAAATAACCCTTGAGTCGCCTTGAGTATCTCTGGGGAGGGGTCATTGTTTTGTGGTCTTTCTGGGTGGGAGGGGCAGGGAATCTAAAGTGAGGCAAACCCCAGGGGAAGGGGCTTGGGATGGAACTTTCATCAGAACATTCCACTCTTTGGGTATATGGATGCCAGGGGCTGGGGTGAGGCTTTAACCCAAACAGCCACCATATCCAGCTTGAATCTATTTTTTTTAAAAAATAATTTACTTATTTTTATTTTATGTGCACTGATGTTTTGCTTGCATGTCTGTCTGTGTGAGGATGTAGGATTTTGGAGTCACAGGCAGTTGTTAGTTGTCATGTGGGAATTGAACCCGGAGAGAAATCAGTGCTCTTAACCACTGCGCCACCTCTCCGGTCCTTGAATTGATTTTTTAAAAACAATCCACATATACCTGGAGGTAGCTTTACACTCATGAGCTTCTTTTTAAAAATCTTTTTTACATCTTTATCTTGTGTGCTCCTGTGTGTGCACATGTGTGCCACTGTCCAGAGAACAACTCCAGAGTTGGTTTTCTTTCCACCATTCAAGTCTGAGCTTAGCAGCAGAGGCCTTTACCTCCTAAGACATCTCTATAGTCCATTAGCTGTTTTTATTTTTTTTAAAGTTTTTGTTTTTGTTGTTAATATTTGTGAGTATGTAGGCATGCTAGGCAGAAGAAACCTGCATGAGTTGGTTCTCCCTGTCCATCATATAGGTTCCAGGGATCAAACTCAGGTGGTCAGTGGCAACCAGCTTTTCCAGCTGGCCCCTTAGGTCTGTTTTCTTTGGAGACAGGGTCTCATTAAGTAGCTATGACTAGTTTTGAATTTGATATGTATCCTAGACTGGCCTCAACTCGGGGTGGGGGGAAGGCGATAATCCTTGCTCCTTTGCCTAAAAGTTGATTCTTTAATAATAGTCAGGTGTTCATATACATAATATATCAGCACATATATTGATGGATAGTTACCTGAGCACATGTGATCAAAACAAGCATCAGAAACCGGTAAGTTGGTAATCTAGCGAGTGGGCACATGATTGCGTGCTGCAATTCTTTCTACTTTTCTAAATGTTTGGAAAATTTCATAACACGTTGTTTTGCTCAAGCAGTATATTCAATTTCCAGTCTTTGAGGGGAACCATTTCATCTTTTTTCTTTCTTTTCTTCTTTCTTTCTTTCTTTCTTTCTTTCTTTCTTTCTTTCTTTCTTCTTTCCTTTTTTTTTCAGTTCTTTGGCGAGTCACTGGTATTCCCGCTCTACAGCAATACACAAGATTGATTCCCTTTAGTAGGAAATAATTTTATTAACACAAGTAGACCAATTACCCATATGCAAAGTAGAGACCTCCAGCAGACACTGACAAGGGCTCAGGCTTGAGAGGCGATGCATAAGAAACAGGACAGGATAGGGACAGCTTTGTGGCTTTTAGTATCCTCAGTCTTCAGGCCAGAAGTTTCACTGACCGCAACAGTGGTAGATTCCACGTCAGCTACCCTCAGTTGTCGGAACGAGCAGGAAACAAACCAAGCACGCTCCTACTCACTAAAAAAGCACCATCCCCACCTAGCGGGAGTGAAGGGGAGCTAGGGTGGCATATTGCCGCAGTGCTGGGGACTCACCCCTAAAACGGATAATAATGATCTCTATATCAAACGACTGCTGCTGTGATATAAAATGGAAAGGTAACAAACCGATTAACATTATTATTACCCATCCCCCGCGAAGCCATCATTGTGACACGAGGGAGGACGCTAGACCAGCGGTCTCAAATTCGTTTCTATGTGGACTTCTGAGGGAAGAGCTGACAGAAATACATTCAGTTCTGACCAGTGTCCGTTCCAAACAGCAGTCACTGAAGAACAGTGCCCACCGCCCAAACTCACAAAAAAAAAAAAAACCAAAACAAACAAACAAACAACAACAACAAAAAAACGCTGGCGAGCGCGGAACCCATCATGCTGCGCACGCGCAGGAGTGGACGCTGGCCTCAGGCTTCCGAAGTATACGGCCTATTCCATTCCTGACGGGTGCTGACAGCGGAGAACTTGGAAGCCTGACTCTGGAATACTGGTGAGTTCCTACTATTTTACATGGTGGATGACGCATTGTGATTATTATAGTCTTGCCTCGATGGCCGCGACAGGCTTCTGGAAAAGTTGATTTCGGATGCCCCATCGTCTAGGTTCCCCCCCACCCGGCAGCGTTAGGACCGTCCAGCGTGACGCCCAAGTACGGAAGCCTGGGAGGCCCCGCCCAGCCCGACGGGTCCCGCCCCGCCTTCAGCCAGCCGCAGGGTCCCCGGCCGCGCCGCGGGGCAGCTCCTCCTCCTCTCCGCCCCGCCGGCTGCGGGCGCGGGGGACGTCAGCGCTGCCAGCGTGGAAACCGCCGCGGGCCGCGGGAGACGGAAGTAGTGCTCGGCGCCGCGGGCACATCCCCGGACGCCTCAGCCATGGACGCGTCCCTGGAGAAGGTCGGTACGGAGAGATCGGGCGGCGCTGCGGCCCCGGGTCTCCGCCTCTCGGGCGACTGTTCCCCGTGGGAAAGGGGTCGGGGCTGAAGAGCCTCTCCAGAGGAGGCGTCCAGCCCGGGCCTGGCCACGTCACAGGCGGAGTGGCTGAGGGAAGTGGGCCCGGCGCTGTCGGAACCGGTCTTGGCTTCGCTGAGGCTGGGCTTGGGGCTGGGCCTGAACCGCCGCTGGCCCCGTGGGATGACAGGAGCAATCGGTGTGGGCCCCAGAAGCGCACAGGAAGAGACCATAGTTGTCACGGAGCCCACTGCAAAGCCACAGTGCTTTCCAAGTTAGGAGACAAATTGTGAACTTTGGCGGGAGTAGGAATCACCCGGGGACCTCGGTAAAATTATGGATTTGCAGCCTCTGATCTGAAGCTGTGGGGGACGGGGACTCTGTTGAGTTTAACAAATTCCCCACGTGATTCCGATGCTGTAGCCTGCGAACCCCGGGCTAGAACCCCTAGAATCCAGAAAGGGGTGGGTAGTCCGTAAATGGTGATTTTATTTGGGGTAGGGGCGGTCCCAGCTGGTCTTTCAGTGACTTGGGTTCCTCTTTCTGAGAACCACTAGGCCTTCAAGTCAGCCTCAAGCCCACCGGAACCTGCGTCTTACCCTGTTTACCCCTGGGGCAACAGCCACTTGATGGACCTGGCTGACTGCTCTGGCGTGTTGAATGGATTCTAATTGTTCCCACCGTAGGTCTGGCAATTGAGAACAGGTGCTTGGGTTTCTTCGTGGACCCTGCTTTCAGTGCCTAGCATTCGGTCCCCGCAGTCTTTTCTCTCTGACTCCGCAGTCTTTTCTCTCTGACCCTTCTTGAAATTCTGCTTATCCGATGTGATGTAAACCTAGTTTCTCCTCCTCCCTATCTTCTTCCTCCCCTTCCCCTCCTCTTCCTCCTCCTCCTCCTCCTCCTCCTCCTCCTCCACCACCACTACCACTACCACCACAACCACCCTCCTTCACACTCTCTGTCCCTCCCTCTCTCTGTCTGTATTTCTCTCCCCTCCCCGTCCCCCATTCCCCAGTCTTGTGAAGTAACCCTGGCTATAACTCACTATAGACTAGGCTGACCTCAAACTTAAAGTGATTCTCCTGCCTCTGCCTTCTGAACTACTGGGATTACAGGAGTGTGCCATCATGTCTAACTTGGAATTCCTTTTTCAAAGAAGCAGCTGTTGTGGTTGTGTTCACTTGTCACTGGAGAGTTGAAGGCAGTAATTGTAGAAATTGAGCCAGATGTCATCATGTGCACACAGTGGCATATTTTGCTCCTCAGCTATTTAGCATAAATTGGGTGGAAAGCAATCATGGAAGAAGATACCTTTTTTTTTCTTGGTTCTTCTGATTAGCATAGTGTCTAGTTTTTGGTACCATGAGTTTCATTCAAGATTGATGATTCTCAATTCTAGGTAAGGTTTTTTTCCTTGGGGAACATTTGGCAATTTCTGGAGATATTTTAGACTAGGGTGTCACAAGAGAGATACTACTAGGACCTACTAGGAAGAACCCAAGGATACTGTTGAATATCCTGTGTTGCACAGGGCAGTTGCACATAGCAGAGAATATCAGCTTTGCAGAAGCTGAGGATGGTTGATATCACGGGTGTAACTCAGGAGCTGAATAGAAAGTGATGCTGACATGTCCTTTCTGTTTCTCATTTCTTGTTTGTTTGTTTGTTTGTTTGTTTGTTTTTCGAGACAGGGTTTCTCTGTGGCTTTGGAGCCTGTCCTGGAACTAGCTCTGTAGACCAGGCTGGTCTCGAACTCACAGAGATCCGCCTGCCTCTGCCTCCCGAGTGCTGGGATTAAAGGCGTGCACCACCACCACCCGGCTCTGTTTCTCATTTCTTAAGAAGGCTTTGTGTCATTCCATTAGAAACCTGAAAGAACCGAGATGACCTTTCCCCTGAGAATATCTGAAAACTAAAAAGTGGGTAGGAATCCTACTGTGGGTGGTAAATTTCTGAGTATAAGAGATGATAAAATGTTTAAACCCTCCAAAGAAGATCTGAAGAGGTACTGAAACTCCAGATGCTTAAAGAGATGGAACTTAACTTGCATTATACATTGAGGGATTCAGAAGATGTGGACTGAAAGTCCTTGTCTTAGTCTAGTGTGAAAATTATAAATGTAAGTTTTGTTTAAAAGGTAGGGCTCAGAAGGCGGTGATGGTGCACACATTTAACTTTAGATATAGTGAGTAATTTCTGTTAATGATAAATGAACAGGAAAGCCTCTGGTGCAATAAGAATTAGATAACTTCTGAAAATAGTTTGGATTGAAAGGAAACATTGAATTATGTCCCTTGTTCTCGTTTCTTTGAAGAATAGATGAATTTGGGCTAGATTCTACATTTCTAATATAAATTTGAGAGCTATTTGAGTAGTTTCTGAATGATCCTGCTTCACCTGATCCATGTATAATTTATAGAGCCACAGAAACCACAAGGTTATTTGATATTTATCCTCTGAAACTTAAATATCCCAATCCTCTAGGGCACTGGTTCTTAACCTCTGGGTTGCAACCCCACCAAAGTAGAATATCAGATATCCTGCGTATCAGATATTTACACTAAAATTTGTAACAGTAGCAAAAATCACAGTTATGAAGTAGCAATGAAATAATTTTTATGGTTGGGGTCACCACAACACAAGGAACTGTATTAAAGGGTTGCAGCCTTAGAGCAATTAGAGTCGCTGCTCTAGTGTCCAATATGTGACCGTCACTCAGTAGAACCTCCATTCAGTCCCCTTATCAAACTGTAACTGCACTCTGCTGCTTCTTGGGTGATCGGACAGGGCAGTCCCTTTCCTTACCCTGCTGGTTTCCTTTCACAGTGGTACGTGAAATGAGTTGACTCTACACCAATTGGAGGTACAAGGAATTCAAACTGAAAGTTGAGAGAGGGACTGGGGAGAACTGAGGTGTTGTTACTCTGAGAGTAGTTCTTTATAAGTAAATCTGCAAAATAAAAGAGGTTAGGGGGCTGGAGAGATGGTTTAGTGTTTAAAAGCATTGTTGCTCTTTCAGGGGGCCCAGGTTCAATTCCCAGCACCCACATGGTAACTCCCAACTGTCTGTACCTCCACCTCCTTGGGATCCAGCACCCTCTTCTGGCCTCAGGCATGTACATGGTGCACAGACAAACATGCAGGCAGAACACCCATAACATAAAATAAATCTGAGAAAAATTTTAAGTAGGTAGGTATCTTCTACCACCTTATGTTCAACCTGTAGGAAACAGGGTTCTGGAGCTGGAGAGATGACTTAGTGGTTAGGAGTGTTTACTACTTCTTCAGAGAATCCAAGATGGCTCTTGATCACCTGTAACTACAGCTTCCGGGGATCTGACACTTCTCTGACTTCAGAAAGTACTTGCACAAACATGGCATGCATACACACACACATACACATAAATAAAAAAGGAAAAAAATGAAAAACAGAAAGAAACAAGGTCCTGGAGATTAATTTTAATATTATGTTAATATACAAGTCGGTACTAGCACTGGATGTATGATGGGCCATATTCAGTTATTCACATTTACTTTTCAGTAATATCTTGCAACCTTTTCATGTTGAATGAAAAATGTCATTCTTCCGGATATTCTGTTTAGAAAGGTGTGCTGCAATTTGTTTTAACTCCACCCTTGAGCAAACTCAAGACAGAGTTTCTCAAGCTCTTCAACTGCTGGTATTTGTGTCAACCGATTCTTAGGCGTGGGAGGTTCATTGCAATGCATCATGTTTAACAGAATTCCTGACCCACATCCACTCGATTCTAGCAGTACACTCCTAGCTGTGATAATTAAAAATGGCTCCAGATGGGGTGGGCAGAATTGCCTCTGGTTGGGAATCATCAGCTGACAACCCAGAGCTACCTTTCAGTTAGGAAGCCACTAGTTACACTTGCCAACTTAAATCTAGATATACTGAAATCAAGCAGAATTAACAATTGCCTTAGTGCATTAACCACATTGCTAACCATATGCTTAGTGCTTAACAGCCACCTATGGCTTTGACTATCCATGGCAGCACAGGGCTAGACCATTTTAGTTACCAATGCAGTAGAACTGGGTGGTTTAATCAACTTGTTAGAGCTACTCATCTCTGAAAGAGGCAACTTCAACTCTGTTTTTTACCTAAGACCACTGTCAATTGTGTGTTTTGTTTGTCTTTGAGACAGGATACTGCTGTGTAGCCAAGGATTACCCTGAACTCATGATCTATCTTCACCTTCTGAGTGCTGGGATTACAAACTTGTGCCATCACACCCAGCTTTGTGTAGTCCTGGGGACTAGTGGGTACTAGGTAGCACTCTGTCTGAGCTGTGTCACTGGCTCTCATTTTCTGTTCTTGTCCTTATCCTAAACTAAATATTTCTTGTTTGAGTCTGATTTTGGAAAAAGAAAAGTTATTATCTTACTGTTAAAAGTGTATAAAGAGGAACAAAAGCAGTGTGAATAGACCATCCTGATCACTGTTGGTAAGGGTGACCAGAACTTTTACGTCTGCATGAGAAAAGGGCTGGAGAGAAGTGGTCATAGTGGTCTAAGAGTGACTACTGCCTTTTTGAAGATGTGGATTTGGCTCCCAGCACTCATGTAATGTGGCTCACAATGCCTGTAACTTCAGTTCCAGGGGATCTGACTGACACCCTCTGGTGTTCAAAGGTATTCTTAAATTTATTCATCCTCACACATATACACATAAATAAAAATAAAAAATCTTCAAAAATTAAAAAAAATGTATGTTCATTGGAGTTTTGCCTGCATGCATGTCTGTGTGAGGCTGTCAGATCCCCTGGAACTGGAGTTACAGACAGGTGTGAGCTGCTATGTCGGTGCTGGGAATTGAACCTAGGTCCTTTGGAAGAGCAGCCAGTGCTCTTAACCACTTACTTTTTTTTAAAGCATGAGAAAAGAATTCCAATGAGGCAATTTTAAAAATGTGTGTACTGTGACAGAGCCCACTCTTTCACATAATGTAGAGTGACTTCTTTGAAGACAATGATGGGCTGAAATTTTAGCTCTCATTCAAAGTGAGGATTTTGCATATAGGTGCCTGGGAGTTATGGGAGTAAATGATTGCTCACTGCTGGGTATCAGAGGAAAGGGATGGGATTTGCTATTTTAAAGTTCTGCTCCTAAAAATGTATGCCTTGACTGGGCATGGTGGTGCATGCCTTTACCCCAGCACTCAGGTGGCAGAGGGAGGTGGATCTCTGTGAACTTGAGGCTGGCCTGGTCTACAGAGTGAGTTTCAGGATTGTCCTGGCTACATAGGATCTATCTCACACAAAGAAGCATGTGTGTGGCCTTGGTGATTCTGATTTATTCTGGATGGCGGAGGTGTTGGTGGCAAAGCTTTTGGTGCTCTCCTCCCACTCCCAGTCCTGATGTTATAGTTAGAATTGTGAATTACATTGTAGCCTAGGTTGAATGTTGTGTGTTTTCACTTAAAGCAGAAATATGTTTTATTAAAGGTCAGAATCCAGTGCTGAGTGCTGGAGACAAGAGATGAATAAGATGTGTCCCTGTGGGGATGGTAGAAAGGACCACATCTTTACTTTGTTTTGCTCTATTTTTGAGATGGGATCTTGCAATATAGCCCAGGTGGTCTTCAAACTTACTTTTTTCAGCCTCCCATTTGCTGGTATTACAAGAATGAACACCAGCTGGGCCATGGTGGTGCACGCCTTTAATCCCAGCACTCGGGAGGCAGGGGCAGGCGGATCTCTGAGTTCGAGACCAGCCTGGTCTACAAGAGCTAGTTCCAGGACAGGCTATAGAAACTACAAGGAAACCCTGTCTCGAAAAACCAAAAAAAAACAAAAAAACAAAAAAAAAACAAGAATGAACACCAGAATAGGTTACTAGGTGTACATGTTTAAATAAGTCATTGTGTAAGAAGGAGGAGTAAAAAGTAGTA
The DNA here is from genome assembly GCF_903992535.2 of Arvicola amphibius. NCBI lineage: Eukaryota > Metazoa > Chordata > Mammalia > Rodentia > Cricetidae > Arvicola > Arvicola amphibius. The sequence continues at coordinate 102,518,101 of NC_052050.1, read as the reverse complement.
TAAAAATGAAAAAGAAATGAAATTGATGGCCAGTCAGGAGTTTTGAAGAAGATTGTATTTGGGGTATTTCTAAAATTGTTTTTCTGTGGGATTATTATTATTATTATTATTATTATTACTGTGTGTGAGAAAGTAGGTGCAGGCGTGCCGGTATGATTGATTACAGAGGAACAAGAACTTAGAAATAAAGCTTTCCTGCTGTGTGGTATCTTTTTCATGGTGCACTATTTGGAAGGTAGTATTCATGACATAATGTCTAAGTGATGGATTTTAGAATCTGGTTCCTGGGGGGGTGAGGGTCTCTCTCTCTCTCTCTCTCTCTCTCTCTCTCTCTTTCTCTCTCTCTCTCTCTCTGTGTGTGTGTGTGTGTGTGTGTGTGTTTTAATTTAGACTTGGATTTCTCAATTTTCGTGTATCTCCATGGTGATTTGGATGCTCTATTAGTTACTTTTCTGTTGCTGTGATAAAACTCCATGACCAGGTTTTCTTTGGGCGTATAGTTCCAGAAGGTTAGGACCCATAATGGCAACTGCAGTCAGCAGCTGGAGCTGGAAAAGTGAGTCCACATCTTGGACCACAAACAGGAAATAGAGTCAAATAGGGATGACAGGAGACTTTAAAATCTCAGGTCTTGTCCCCAGCACATACTTCCTCCAGGAAAGAGTTCACCTAATGAACTCCCCAATAGGGCTTTCGGCTGGGCACCAAATAGTCAAATGCTGTAGACTATGGGGGAATGTCATTCAAACCACCACTGATGCCTTTCTTGTCTCTCTACTAGATGTTTGTGTGTGACTGATGTTTGATGTCTCATGTTTTTAACATTGTTGTCTCTATAGCTGTATAGATTTTTGTCACTTTTTGCATGTTTTTCCGTTTTACGTTCTTTGCAAGGTTAAATACTAATAATAGTTCCATCCTGTCAACAACTGTATATCCCTTTGAAATTGGAGATTATGATGCTTTATGGATGAATAATTATAGTATGTTTTCATGTCCTCACAGACACACTCAGACAGAGAAAGAGATATCTTTTCATTATCTAAAATTTCTAGTGGGGATTGCTTGGCATGCGTGGGCAGGTCTGAGAATGGCTTGTGAGAATTGACCTCAGTTTCCACAGTGTGGGTTCTGAGGCTCAAACTCGGGCCATCCAGCATACAGCAGGTACCTTTACCATTCAGCCATCTCGATAGTCCTGTTTATTTTATTTTTTTTTTGATAGTCCTGTTTATTATTGAGGCAAAGTTTCATTAAGCTCAGCAGAGATTGGCCTTGAACTCCTTCTAATCTTCCTGCAGCAGTCTTCTTTTTAAAAGTAAGCATACACAGAGGCTGAAAAAAATGGTTCAACAATTAATTAAGAGCACTTGCTGTTCTTGCAGAGAACATGAATTCCATATCCAGCACCCACATGTCAGCTCTCGGCTGCCTATAACTCCCATTTCAAAGAGGTTCCAACACCTTCTTCTGACTTCCATGGGCACCTGCACTCACAAGGTACACATACAGACACGTAGGCACACACATACATATAAATAAACACTTGAAATCAATCATAAACAGAGCTTGGTTTCATTGTGACTTTTCTCACACACACACACACACACATATTTATCATTATACTTTTTTCCCCTTACCCACCCTGTGCTCCCTGCCCCTCACTCGCTGGGCCCCTTCTTTCCACATTCATGTTGCATGTAGATCTCAGGTGTTTAAACAAATTATTTTACTTGGGTTTATTTATTTTTAAATTTGTATAATATGCATAGGTGAACACTCAAGCCACACACAGTATGCATATGGAGGTCAGAGGACTATTTTGTGGAGTTGATTCTGTCCTTCCACCTTTCCATGGGCTCTGGGGATGGAACTCAGACCGTCAGGCTTACATGATCTTGTGGCAAACACTTATTTACTGAACCATCTCACAGGCCCTTCTCTAGAGTTTAAAGAAAGAAAGATGAAGACAGGAAAGTAAATCTTTTGTAGAATTTGTGAGAACCTGCTGACACCTACACTACAGGTGTGCTGCCTTCATTTCCCTTATAGCTCATAAACCACCACCACCACCACATAAATTTCCCTACCTTTGCTAGAAGGAAAAGGGTTTAAGATCTGAAGTAAACATTTAGCTACAGGTAGAGTGACTACATCCTGGTTTGCCTAGGACCATCCCAGTCTACACCTTTTGTCCTGGTTTAATTATTAATACTCTTAAAGTGCCCCTGTTGGGTCACTTGCCACAGGCTTGGCAAATGTCTTTACCTGATGATCCATTCTCCTAACTATATTTTGTTTGTTCCTAGCTACAGAGACTTGTTCCAGTACTATAATTTTTTTCATCTAGTTGTAACATTGCAGAATGGGAAATTTCCCTGAATGGAGAGTTTCTGAGTAAAAATATGAATTAAAAAGATGATCATGAGTTGGGCATGGTGCACGCCTTTAATCCTAGCACTCAGGAGGCAGAGGCAGCAGGATCTCTGAGTTTGAGGTCATTTTGATCTGCATAGTAAGTTCCAGGACAGACAGGCTATGGAGAGAGAGATACCTCAAAATGATCATTAAAAGTAAACTTTCGTTATGTGGGAAATATGTATAAGGTGGTTAATTAGCATAATGCCTCATGATTATTAAGGATCGTCCTACTTATTCTGTGGCAGCCCCTATGCTTAGTGTTAAAGGAAAATTAAATTATAACCTTTTTCCTAAGAATGGGCTATAGAAAATACTGTTTTCTCCTTAATATCATGAAATAGTCCAATTCCATTTTCTCCTTACATCATAGAACAGTCCCCTCCTATGTACTAAAATAGGCATCTTTGTGCAGTTTCTGGGCTATTTGTCTTTGTTTTTTTTAGACAGGATCTGATGTATCTCAGGCTGGCCTCAAAGTCATTGTGTAGCCAAGAGTGGCTTTAAACTTTTTCTCCTACTGCCTTTACCTCCCAAGTGCTGAGATCATAACTATGTGATACTTAACTCAGTTTCTGCAGTGCTGGGGATCAATCCATGGTCTTGAATTCATAACAGTTGAATTCTGCCTCAGCCTCTTGAGTATTGGAATTACAGACAAGATCCACAACCACAACTCAATTGCATTATTTTGTGTGTGTGTGTGTGTGTGTTTTGAGTTGGAGGTTTTATATAGACCAGGCTGATTTGAAACTCCATATGTAAACTAGATTGGGTTTGAACACTTGATCCTCCTACCTCTGTCTCCCAAGGGATTATTTGCCACCATGCTTGGTTTGAATTTAGTTCTTTATTCATGTAGGCTTGTGTATGGTTCGTGTTTTGCTTTTAAACAGCCAGCAACATGTCAGAAACAACATATGAAACAGGAATAAGGAAATAGTGGCTGCTCTTGATAGAAATTTCTTCGGGCATGGTTTTAAGGGACTCAGTAAATATATAAGTCGAACATGGTATCACATGACTATGACCCCAGCACTTGGCAGGTAGGAGATTAGAAGTTCAGGGTCACAGCCTAAAGTTCAGGGAGATGCCTAAGTCAGTGAAGTGCCTATAAATGTAAGGACTTGTGTTTCCCTGGCACCTACATTAAAAAAAAAAAAGATGTGGCCACACTTATCCTAATTATAGCACTGTGGGAGCAGAGACAGGCAGATCTCCAGAGCTTGCTGACCAGACAGCCTAGTCAGCTAACCATTCCAGCCTATTGATGAGCTCTAGGTTCATCTGAGAGATCCTTACTCAAAAGATAAAAGTGGAAGACACTTTGTATTGACTTGTAGCCTCTTGTACACTCTTGCACATAGATACCAATGTGCATACACACACCAAAGTTCATGATCCTCATCAGCTACACATTTCAAGGTCAGTCTGGGCTTTACAGGGCTGTCTCAAAAAAAAAAAACCAAAAAACAAAAACAGACAAGCGAGGGAGACATGTACCGTGGTGCACATGTGTGGTCAGAGGAGGACTTAACGTTGATAATTCTTTTCCATATCTGTACTGGAAAGAGCATCTGTGAAATGGTTCTCAGTGAAGGATGTCAGGAATTGGGAAGACTAGCAGCTGAATGTGAGAATGGCCCCAGTTTCAAAAGTTCTGTCCCATTATCCCCATAAATTTTATCTTTTGTTCTTTTTGTCAGTGAGTCCAGACTTTCAGAAGCCCAACCTGACTTACATAGAAGGCTTTAGACTAGCCAGGGATGTATAGAGTGACCACCCCCAATCTCAAAAAAAAAGAGGCTGTCTTTAGAGGAGATGTGAAAGTGGTTGTATCCATAAACGTTTCATGGAAATCTTGAGTTGTGGGAGTGGGGTGATGAGATGATTCATTGGTTAAGAACACTTAATGCTCTCAAAGACCAGAGTTTGTTTTCCAGAACCCTATCTGGCAACTCACACTGCCTATAACTCTATCTCCAGGGGACAAAAGAGGAAGACAGGTGTGCCACACTCCTCTGGCCTCTATGGGGACCCACTCACACGTGCACAGATGTGTGTGCACACTAATATAAATCATTTTTTGCCTTTTAAAGAAATCTTGCCTTGTAATTTAAAGGTGCTAAGGCATTCAAACCAGGCAAGTGTTTGGAGCATGAAGATGTGAATTATCAAGTAAACTGGTTATCTTTTCATTGAGCTACAAGAGAGGGTGATGAGGAACAAAACTGGGAGACTTTGGAGTTAAGATAAATTCTCTTGACTATTATCGCATCCACTTCCTACTAATAATTAGATCACTGAAACCCTTTTAAATATAGCCTATTTCATAGTTATATTTAAGTTTTGGATTTTATTTAAAACATCTGTTTGAAAATATTTTTAAATTATGTTTAGACATCAAAAACAGATAACCTGGCATGGCTTAATCCCAACACTCAGAGGTAGAAGGAAATAGATCTCTGAGTTTGAGGCCTGCCTGGTCTCTATAGTAAATTCCAGTCCAGCCACAGCTATATAATGACTTCCTGTTTCAAGAAAGAAAAAGAAGGAAAAAGAGAGAGAAAAATTAATTGGATATGGAAACAAGATTACTTCGTAAACCTTCTTAGAAGCTTAGAACCTTCTTGTATAATAGAGGCCAGAAAAGGGAATAAGGAACCCAGAGCTCTAACATATGTCTTCAGCAAATCACATCTCCAAGACTTAATTTCTTGACCTCTAAATTGTTAAGCTAGAATCAGATATTTTCATAATATACTTTTTTTAATGACAATTTTACGAATGAAACTTGATTTAACATCCTTTGTGTAAACCAAAACTGATTTACCTAATAGGTGCTTAGAAGGCACTAAAAGCCTCAATTTTATGTGGTTCTTACTAGAGTTGTTCTTGGGAGATTGATAGTTGGTTTTTTTTGTTTGTTTGTTTTTGGTTTTGGTTTTGTTTTTTCCAAGACAGAGTTTCTCAGTAGCTTGTAGACCAGGCTGGCCCTGAAATCACAGTGCCTCCCAAGTGCTGGGATTAAAGGCATGTGCCACCACTGCCCGACTGATGGTTGATTTTATGTGTGTGTGTCAATGTGAGTGAGATAGAGATACATGTTCATACATTCATTGTGCATGTGGGGGCAGAGGACAGCTTGTGAGTACGGGTGTGTGGATGTGAGGGCAGAGGACAGTCTTCTCTCCCACTTTCAGATTGAAGGGGCGTGGTCGATGGACAGTTGGAATTAACTAGACTAGCTCTAATATAAAATATTATTTAATAAAGGAAAGAAGGAGAACTTACAAAACCTGAGTTCCAGCGAGGAGCGCAGGAAAAACAAAGAGAAAAAACAAGCGCACATAGATGGTTTTATAGACTATTTGGGGCGGGGGGCAGGGAGGGAGACACACATCCCACAAACAAGGTGATTGGCTGAGCTTCCCCATCATGAGATGATATGGTAGGCTAGCTGGCCTGCAAACTTCTGGGTAGTCTCCTTTTTCTATCTACCAGCTTGCTATAGAAGCAGGGGTATTATAGCTTTACAGCTATGTCTGGCTTTATATGGGTTCTAGGAATTCAAACGACATTTGAATGCACATTTTTACATTTGCCATGTGTCTTATCTCGTGAGTCATCTCTGGTTTGTTTAAAACAGTATCTCACTTTATAGCTCAAGCTATCCTCAAACTTGAGGTGATCGTCCTGTCACAGCTTCCCTAGTTCTGGGATTGCACATATATCGAGCCTCCCTCCCATTTGTTGTAAGGCTTACAAGAACTGTGAACTAGACTCCTAAGGTCTTATCTAAAATTTAACATTTTATGATTCTGATATTGGTAAATTGAATAGAACATGATAGATTTGAGGAGGTAATGTGGGACTACTGAATGTGATAGACAACATTGCAGATTTGCTGTGGAAGATGTGTAGGTACAGAAAGCAGTATGAAGAGAAATGCAAGTCCTTCAAGGACTACATTGACAAAGGAGTTTCTGTAAATACAGAACAACTCATACTCTGTAGCAGTTGAGACTGCAAGACTAAAAACTACTATGGAGATTAAGAAGAAAGAGAGATGTGTGGAGTTTTTATTGTTAATTACTGTGTGTGTGTAGCTCAGAAGACAACTTGGGTCAGTTTTTTCCTTCATCATGTGGGTGCTAGAGATCAAACTTAGGTCATCCGCCTTGGTAGAAAGTACTTTAACTGCCGAGCCATCTCACAGACCCTTGTGCATTTTAATTCGATAGGAATCAATAACTTGGGGCTGGAGAGATGTAGAGAGGACCTAAATTCAGTTCCCAGCACCTATATCAAGTGGCTCACAACTTCCTTTAACTCCAGCTCTGGGAGATTTAATTCCTCATTCTGGACTCTGGCCACCCATATACACATAATGTGTACATTCACACATAACTAAATAATAAAATAAATCTTGGCGCCAGGCAGTGGTCGCACACGCATTTAATCCCAGCACTAAGGAGGCAGAGGTGGGCGGATCTCTGTGAGTTCAAAGCCAGCCTGTTCTATAGAGTGAGTTCCAGGACAGGTTCCAAAGCTAAAGGGAAACCCTGTCTTGAAAAACCAAAAAAGAAAAATTAAATAAATAAATCTTGAACTCAGCAGGTTAAATTTATATGTTTATTCGAATATATATATGTTTGTGTAACAATAAGTTAAAAAAAAGAGGACTTGAATTTGAGAGGGTTAGGGAGAAGTAGGGAGCATATCAGGGTTGGAAGAAGTGGCAAAGTTATGTAATTGTATTTTAATTAAAAATTTTAATTGCCGTAAATGAGGCATAGTTAAAATAAATTTAATTTTTTAAGAATTAAAAATACTTTTGTTTCATTTCTCTTTGGAAGGAGTTAAATGTACACACATGGTACTACCATTTAAAAGGAATAGATGGGAACAAACAGATGCCCCCTCTGACCAAGGCTCATCTTCCCACTTCCATGTTCTAGAGACCACCACTTAGACTAGCTTTTTCTAGACAGAATCATCATCTTCTGGCTTATGGGCAGATTAGTTTCTTGTGGCTGCTGGAACAAATCACAGACTTAGTAGTGATATACACGAAGTGAAGTTGAACATGGTGGTACATGCCTGTTTCCAGGTACTGTGTGGGACTGAGGTAGGACTGAAAGTTGTGATGCCAGTCTGAGTAATGCAGAAAGAAACTATCTTCTAAAGCAGTCAGGGTAGGGTGAGGGGAGGGGAGGAGGAGGGAGGAAACGAGGGAGACTGGTTTTGAGTTCCAGGGTTTTGGTTTGTTTGTTTGGTTGGTTTGAGGTTCTTTTGGGAGGGATTGTTTGTTTGTTTTTCGAGACAAGGTTTCTCTGTTTAGCTTTGGCTGTTCTGGAACTTGCTCTGTGGACCAGGCTGGCCTTGAACTCATAGACTTGCCTCTGCCTCTTCCTGTTGGGATCAAAGGTGTGCACCACCACTGCCCAACTTGAGTTCCAGTTTTGTGGCCCTGAAGTTTGAAATTCCTATCCCTGGTCTATTAGAGCAATTCTAATTCTAGCTTATAGTGGGTGTTGATATTCTTCAGATTGTGAGCATGTCATTTTTAATTAATCTTTTTTAAAAATTAGAATATAATTTCATCATTTTCTCCCCTTACCTTTCCTCCCTCTAGCCCTTCCCATGTTCCTTTCTCCATTCCCCCTAGAAATTATGGCCCCTTATCTGCAATATGGTTGTAATGTAATTATTTAGACCACAACAAAAATCATTGTTGAAGTCAAAGGAGAGATAGCATCTCCCTTTTCTTGCTTTCCTGTGCTTTCCATGTTATTATTACTTGTAAGTTGAAGTATATTTGATCATTTCCCCTATACAACCTGCTCAGTCTGTTTAGTGTAATTTGTATGTTTGTGATTTCAGAGTTGACCACTTAGTAGATAACCGTTAGGGGCACATCCCAGGGAGAACTATTTCTTAAGCTCTCAGGATTCCTTAGTTGCCTGTATGTGGGTGGGACCCTATAAGATTTAGCATGTCTATTGCTGTTGTACTTCTTCAGGTCTTGTTTAAGAAGCCAGAGTGTTGTGATAACAGGAGTTAACCGGAGGCAGGCGGATCTTTGTGAGTTCAAGGCCAGGTTGGTCTACAAGAGCTAGTTCCAGGACAGTAGGGCTGTTATACAGAAAAACCCCATCTCGAAAACCAAACCAAACCAAACAAACAAACAAATCCAAGGGAAGTGCACTTGCATTTGATTTTTCTGAATGAATTATGTAACCAAGTTAGATGTGGTAGCTCATGTGGTAATTCCAGCACTGAGGAAGGAGAATTGTCATGAGTTCTAGGATAGCCTAAGCTACAGAAAAAGATTTTTTTAGAATAAATAAAAAGTAATAATAAAGGATGTTAAAATTTTGCCTTTTTGATTTATTTCTTAGATAGCAGACCCTACATTAGCTGAAATGGGAAAAAACTTGAAGGAGGTGATGCGGATGCTGGAGAACAGTCAGAGGTGAGCATGTAGATCACGCTGGTTGAGTGTGTCCAGCCGGTTTTGAATCTGGTGGTTCTAGTTTCTTCCTGTTAGAACCATCTCCATCTCTAGGATGTCGATTCTGTTGACTTTAAAGGTACAGATACTGGGTAGAAGGTGCTTTGCAATGAAAGGATTTTGAAATTTTAGGAAGGACCTTTCAGTTCTGCCACTTTAGAGTTTTGTTTATGGAGTGCGTTAATTTTAATATTTAAATACTTCTCAGTATAGATGTTGGTCGCATGAGGATCAACTGACCAAGCCATTGTTGAAGTGGTTGTTTTCACATTGTTTTCCTGAAACTCTCAAGTATCTCTGGGTTCTAGGGAGATGAAGTGAATGTGTTTAAAATCTTCATCAGTCTCCGAATGTTTTAGGTAAAGTCACATGTTCGCATGCTCATATGTTAGAAACTTGATTGGTTAAACATACAGTCAACTCTTTCTTTCCTTTAAACCAGAAGAATAGAAGAGGAAAATGGAAAGAAGCCAGTATCAGAGGACATTCCAGGGCCACTCCAAGGCAGGTAGGTTGCAATGAGGATCAATACCTTTAGTTAGGATATATGTTTTTCTTAAACCAAAATTTTACTTTACTGTTATTTTTTTACAAGTTTACTTTGAATGAGTACCAAAATAATTTAAGTAGTTACTCAGTAGGACATTAGAAAACTGGCCAGTTGCTGATAATAGTGACCTTACTAGCTTCATTCTCCCTCAGAATTGCTTTTGGTCATTGCCTTGCCTTCAATTGGTGACAGTCTTCTGGTCTCAACCTTCTGAGTACTAGATTACGGGCATATCCCACCATACCTGGCTCCCCTTTCAGAACTATATCCCATGGTCAGAAACCATTCATGAATTCATAACTATAACTGGGATAGCAAACTAGTTCATTCTTGAAACCTGTAATCTTTCTTGTACACTAAATTATATTGTGGGAGATATTTTAATTTGGTACAGTTTATGATTTTTATATACTAGTAAATGAGCCAGGCAGTGGTGTATGCCTTTAATCCCAGAAGACAGAGGCAGGCAGATCTCTGAATTCAAGGCCAGACATGTCTACATATGGAGTTCCAGTATAGCCAGGGCTACATAAGAGACCTTTGTCTCAAAAACAAAACAAAAATGAAAAACACATACTATAGTAAATGAAAGGAAAATGTCAGCTTTAATCATTGCTGGAGTGATTAATTTGTTTACAGCTAAAGCAAATTTATCAACTCCTTGTGGTTTGAACTACATGTGAAAAAGAAATGCCTGGCTGTCATTTTCACAGGACGCTAGCAGATGATCTGCAGTTAAAATCCCAGCCCAGCTTCCTTGAGACAAACCATTTCTCTTTTATAACCAGGAAGCTGCACTTAGGTCAACAGTACAACTCCCTCGAACTGTTCTTTAACCTGAATATAAATTGTACAAGTTTACAAAAGAAAGCATTGAGGAAGTTATCACACCATACAGCAAATATCATGCCTAACACTCCCAGCTGTGGTGTTTTCAGTTGTTCCTGCTTGTAGCTTGCATCCTGATGATTTGAAGTCCTGTAGAGCTTTTACCACTCAGAAGAGGAAGTAGGTCCCATCTCCTCTCCCAGGTGTGAAGGGACAAGGACTTGTTTATTTTCCTAATTACACAAAAATGTCTCTAGACCTCCCAAGAACATCTGGAATTCTCAGACTAGCAGCACATTAAAAACACTGTAACAGTGTTCAGGAGTATCTATATTTAATAATGTTAATGTCTAGTATTTGAAACTAGTAAGTGCTTTACAGGCACTGTCTGATTATCTCTCTCCATTCTATAACTCTTGGGCTCAGCCACTTTGGACCTCACACTCAAGGTCCCAGGGATAGCAGCCAAGTGAGCTTCAGCTTCCCCACCCTTCCCCCACCTCAGAGCATTTCAGGTTAGCACCTTGGGTGAGATGAGTTTAGAGCATTGTTTTGATGGCGCTTCTTTTACTTTTTGCTACTATTTTTGTGATCTTTGGGATTGAACCTAGAGTTCATACATGCTAGGCAAGCTCTTTACCACTCCCCACTATATATGCCTCCAAAGCTGGTGCTTTTTTTTTTTTTACTTTTTTAAAATTTTTAATTTTTTAATTTTTAAAAATTTTTTAATTTTTTTATTTTTTTATTTTATTTTTTTTTTTGCTGGTGCTTTTTTTAGGAGAAGAATTTTATCAGTACTATTCTTATTAATATTTTTACATTTTATACACCATAAATTACCTGCCATTTCATACTGTTGTAGTCTTTGTTCCATCTTGTCTGATGAGCATGTCTTGACTATTATACTCTATTTAGACTCTAAGCAGATCTCAAGTTCTCTAACTTGGATAAGAGTTGGAAATAAATGATTACATGTTTAAGGCTGTTGATTCAAGTGGACCAGACTCCAGAGTCTTGTCAATAGAGAATTTTTGTTTTCTGGCCTTCTAGCATTTTACAAAGTTGCTCTTTTTTTTTCCCCAATTTTTTCCTAGACAGGGTAGCTTTGGATTCTGTCCTAGAACTAGCTCTTGTAGACGAGGCTGTTCTTGAACTCACAGATATCCACCTGCCTCTGTATCCCAAGTGCTGGGATTAAAGGTGTGCGCCACCACCACCCAGTTTACAAAGACTGGCTCTTATACTCATTAAATATTCTCTGCCTTTCAAGAATGAAATGATCCATTATAGAAATATAGCTAGGACAAGACTGGAAATATTTTCAAAAATAAAACTTATAATTTGGTCAAAGAATAGGTAAAGTTATATAATTTAAGTGTTGCTGAAAATGTATAAACTGCTCTTAACATTTTTTGTCTTGTAGCTAGCTACCACATGTTTAAAGTGGAAAAAACAAAAAACAGCTTCAAGTTAGTTTGAATGAGGGAAATGGTTGGGAGATGGAGGGGAGGGGCATGCATATGCGTTCTTTTCACCCACCTAACTCTTTTTTTGTTCTGCAGTGGACAAGATATGGTAAGCATCCTCCAGTTAGTTCAAACTCTGATGCATGGAGATGAAGATGAGGAGCCCCAGAGCACCCGGTAATGCTGGAGTGTTGGCAGTTTATCTTTGAAAGTTTGTTCTTGGCTAAGTGGTGGTGGCACTTCCCAGCACTTGGGAAGCATGGCAAGCGGATCTCTGGCCAGCCTGGGCTACAGAGCAAGTTACAGGACAGCCAGAGCTACACAGAGAAACACTGTCTAAGGAAAAAAAAATCTGTTCTTGATTCTGTTCTCATGAGTGGCTCAAGAAAGAAATTTCATTGAGTAATAATTTCACTAAGAGTTATATTGTGCCTGTTTGGTGATGGTACATGCCTTCAATCCCAACACTCATCTCTCTGAATTCAAGGCCAGCCTGGTCTATAGAGCGAGTGCCAGGACAAGCTCTAAAGCTACAGAGAAACCCTGTCTTGAAAAAACAAAAACAAAACAAAAAACAACAACAACAACAAAAAGAGTAGAGCCCGACATTTTTATGATGTTCGGTACTAGAAAGACATGGCACTTCCATGTGCTTTTTCCATTTCTTCTTTAACCTGCTAAGAATTACTACAGTTAAATTGATTAGCCTTCTTCAATTTTTTTGTGCTATCAGTAATAGTTAAGGCAGAAGATAAACTAGGCATGGTGGTATACACCTATAATCCTAGCATTCTGGAGGCAAAAGCAAGGGGGTCACAAGTTTGAAGCCACTGTAGGGCTGAATAGCAAGACCAAAAACATAGCAGAATACAACTGAGAAGATAAGAAAGGGTATACAAAAATAGTTTTCTGGGCTGGATAGATGGCTCAGCGATTAAGAGCATTGCCTGCTCTTCCAAAGGTTCTGAGTTCAATTCCCAGCAACCACATGGTGGCTCACAGCCATCTGTAATGGAAGTCTGGTGCCCTCTTCTGGCCTGGAGACACACACGCAGACAGAATATTGTATACATAATAAACAAATAAAAAAAAATAGTTTTCTGTGGTAGCATGTATGTGCCCTGAGTTCAATTCCCAATACTGAAACACACACAGGCCTTTCTACGTAGTTCTCTTTTGTGGTCATAGACGATGACTAGTTTATTTTTCTTCCACGGGTATTTTATGTGTTTGTGTATACAACCACACCCCATCCAGTACTTAAATACTATCTAAGTGTCCTGATTGTTTTTTCACTTAGGATTTGGTTCATCGCATATCATACAAGGGGCTTTACTTTGCTAAGAGCAATTTTATTTTACTTTGAATAGATAAATAGAAATTTATAGAAGGAATTTTGCCTCATGTTTCTGTTTTACTGATACAAGCATTGCAGCCATAACTTTAAGCATATGTCCTTTCTTGCATTGGCCATGTGTTTGGGGTTGTGGGTCAGATAATGCATTGTGCATTTTTAATTTTGTAGAGCCCAGTGCTCCAAGGAGATAAGCCAGTCCAAAGGCTCACTAGCAGTGTGTGAGAATACTTTCCCCACACCTTTGCTGCAATGGTGCTAACAGACTTAAGGGTCTTTGATAAGTGAGTGAGAAATATAAGGTTAGGTATTTCAGCATAATATTTTTCTTACGAACTAGATTATGCCTTTTTGTATGTTTTAAGACTTATTTGATACTTATTTGTAGCTCAGTGGTAGAACACTTGCCTCACATGGGCAAGGTCTCAAGTTCAAGCCTCAGAACCTTTTTTAAAAGTTGTTAAAAAAAAAAAAAGCAGACTTTTTTAAGACCTAAAAAAATTATGTGTATGTGTCTGTGTCTGTATGAGTGTATGCTACATGTGTGTGGCTGTCCCTGTAGGCCCCCACCCCACACTGAGCTATAGTGCCCTCCTCTGCAGCTCATCACCATCATTATCTTTGGTGTGTGGATGTTCTGCCTGCCTGTGTATCTGTGCACCACTGTGTGCCTGATGCCTTTAGAGACTTTAGAAGAGTGTGTTGAATCCCTTGGGTGAGTGCTGGGAACAGAGCGTAGGCCTCTGCAGCAGTAGCTACTGCTCTTACACATCTTTCCCACCCTCCTCCATAGCTCTTAAGGCTGATATTTAACTATATTTTAACAGAATTTAAGAACAGTTTGCATTGTCAGTAAAGATAAGGATATTTATCTTTCAGAAATCAATTTTAAAAGTATTTTTCTTTCCAAATTTTCATCACCTCATACACATTTTTTTCTGAATTTCTCTATAGAACATGAAAGTGAATTAAAAGTCTGCCAGATTTCTGTGAACTACTGTTTAAATTTTATTTCCTTTTCTATGCTTTGGTGATAATCATTTCTTAATACTCCAATGATTTTGATTAACAGAATCCAGAATATTGGAGAACAAGGTCACATGGCTTTGTTGGGTCATAGTCTGGGTGCTTATATTTCAACTCTGGACAAAGAGAAGCTGAGAAAACTTACAACCAGGATACTTTCAGACACTACCTTATGGTTACGCCGGATTTTCAGGTAAAGGTGTTATGAGCTAGATTTTGTTGCATTTGTTTTTTAAGGATTCATTTATTTACTAGTAAAGGCATTATGAGGGAGATGTGTTTGTTTGTTTAATTTTGGGTTTACTTGTTTGTTTGTGACGGGATATCTATGTCGCCTGGTGTCCTGAAACCTGCTGTGTAGACCAATCTGGCTTCAAACTCCCAGAGATTTGCCTACCTCTTCCTCCCAGGTGCCATAACACCTAGCTCCACTTTTTACATTTATGTGTATTTTGACTGCATGTGTGAATATGCATCACATGTGTACAGTGTCCAAGGAGGCCAATACAGGATATCAAATCCCTTGAAACTAGAGTTCCAGATAGTTATGAGCTGCCATGCGGGTGCTCTCCAGTCAGCCTTACAAGTTTTTAATTCCTGATAAGGGTGAGTCAGAATCAGACATGGATGTGAGTAGTGTTTCCATGGTGCTTCATATGGATTTGACTCTTTGGAACAGTTGCTTAACCTCTCCAAACCTAGGTTTTGCCTTCTTTTTTTTTTTCTCGAGACAAGGTTTCTCTGTAGCTTTGGAACCTGTCCTGGAACTAGCTCTTGAAGACCAGGCTGGCCTCGGACTCACAGAGATACACCTGCCTCTGCCTCCTGAGTGCTGGGATTAAAGGCGCGCCACCACCACCCGGCCTAGGTTTTGTCTTGTATTAAGTGGTGAGAGCATAAATAGCTATTTCATTTGAGGATTAAGTGAGCATGTTAATGCTTCTTTTATTTCAGCCTTAGTGCTGAAACTCCTGTCATGTCAGTCTTTGGCACCAGCCTTCACGTGGAACAAGCATGGAACAGGCTCTTATTTCTGGGGACTTTAGTCTTTGTTTCTATAATTCTGCTATTTTGTTTCCGGAGCTAGGTCTGTATGCTGTCCCCTCTGCCTTGTATAGGAGTAGTGTCTATGAGAAAAGAATTGCTTTCATGATTTTATACTACTAGAAATAGGAGTATATTAATATGCAGCTGGAGAGGTGGCTGACTAGTGAAGAGAGCACTGGCTGCTCTTTTAGAAAAGCCTAGGTTTGATTCCTAGCAACCAATATGGTTGTTCACAACCATCTGTAACTCCAGTTCTGGGGATCTGATGACTCTTCTGGCCTCTTTGGACACTACACACATGTGGTGCACATATGTACATGCAGACAAACACACATAAAAACAAAGCCTTTTTAAAAATTAAAAAAGAGTACATTAACATATGAGATCTCTTAATAGGTATGAAAATGGATGCACTTACTTCCATGAGGAAGAGAGAGAAGGACTTGCTAAGATCTGTAGGCTTGCCATTCATTCTCGCTATGAAGACTTTGTAGTGGATGGATTCGACGTGTTATATAACAAAAGGCCTGTCATATATCTTAGTGCTGCTGCTAGACCTGGCCTGGGCCAATACCTCTGTAATCAGGTAATATAAAAACAGGTGGTGGTTGTTGTTAACACCCCCATTTCTTCATGTGTATATGTGTGCGTATTTTTATATGACTGTGTGGAGTAGGTACATATGTATTCATGTGTATATGTGTGCGTACTTTTATATGTCTGTGTGGAGTAGGTACATATGTATTCATGGAGGCTCAGGGTTGATGTCAGGGAGTCAGCCTCAAATATTCTTCTTTCTCATTCATTGAGTCAGGGTCTCTTAGTCAAATCCAGAGCTTGCTCCACAGATTCCCTGACTCTGCTTTCCATAACTAGAATTACAAGTGAATGACTACTCCCAAGTGGCATTTACATAAGTTTCTGGGGATTCAAACTGTAGTCCTTACATTTGTGCAACAAGTGCTTTGCCTCTAAGCCATCTCCCCAGTCCCAAAGATAAATACATACTATTTTATTTTTATTTGTGTGTATGTGTGTGTGCATACACATTTGTATCTGCATTACATTTATGCAGGTTCCTACAGACACCAAAAGAGGGCATCACATGCCCTAGATTGGTATTACAGGTGATTGTGAACATCTCAGTATGACTTACAGGAACCAAACACAGATCACTAAGTGCTCTTCACACCTGACCCATCGCTCCATCCCCCGAAGATAGATATTTTAACAAAGTTGTCATGTGATTTTGTAGGTAGAGGGTGCTCGTTTGTTTCCTGGCCTCCCAGGAAACAGAAACTATTATTAATAATAACATTGCTTGACCTATTAGCTTAGGCTTCTTCTTAACTCTTACATCTTAAATTAACCCGTTTCTATTATTCTCTGTGTTACCAGGAGGCTTGTGGTTTACTGGTAAGGTTCTGGAGTCTGTCTCAGCAGCTACATGGTGTCTCTCTGACTCTGCCTTCTTTTTTCCCTCTATCTCTGCTTGGAATTCCTGTCTTGCTCTATTCTGAGCTGCCATAGGCCCAAAGCAGCTTCTTTATTAACTAATGTGTTTATTAACAAAACACATTTACAGCATACAGAGGGAATCCCACATTATGGCTTGTTTTTCTTTATACTGCTAGAGCTCAAACCCAAGGCTTCACACATGCTAAGCAGGGTCTGAGCACACTGAGCTATACCTGCAGCCCCAGTGCTTTATGTTATTTCTGGTTTTTCGAGACAGGGTTTCTCTGTAGCTTTGGAGCCTGTCCCGGAACTAGCTCTTGTAGATCAGGCTGGCCTCGAACTCACAGAGATCCGCCTGCCTCTGCCTCCCAAGTGCTGGGATTAAAGGCGTGCACCACCACCACCTGGTTGAATTTAGTTGCTTTTATAACAGGAGTTATATGTTTTAGCAGTTCTTCAAGTTTTTATGCCTAGAAAACCAGATTTACCTAAATTGTGTATTTACAGTTACCAAATGTTCAAAAGGATATATATGAAACCATTAGTAGTGATAAATTTGTAGTTTACAGAAGGCATTTTCACTTAAAATGTTTTTTTTCCTGTTGGTGGTACTATAAATTGAACTGGTTGTCCATGAAAGTCAGTCTCTCTTTCTCTTGTACTTACCCATGCCTCTTCCTTAGCGCCCTGCCTCCTTTTTCCCCTGAGACAGGGTTTCTCTGTGTAACAGTCCTAACTGTCCTAGAACTCACTTTGTACACCAGGCTGGCCTCGAACTCAGAGTTCGCCTGCCTCTGCCTCCCAAGTTCCGGGAGTAAAGGCGTGCACCACCACCACCCAGCTTCCTTAGCCCTTTTTAAGACAGTCTCACGGGGCTTGTTGGTGTACACCTGTAATTCTAGAACTTAGAAAATAGAGGCAGGAGGATTGCCCAGATGTGAGCCACCATACCCAGCTTATTTTTTTCAGATGAGATCTTACCATGAGTGTAGCCCAGGCTGGAGTCAAACTCATTTTGTAGCTTAGGGTGTCTCTGAATTGGCCACCCTCTTCTTTCAGCCTCCCGTGTGCTAGAATTTCAGGATTTACTTTATTTGTTTTGTCTTTTGAGACAGGATTTCTCTATGTAACAGCCCTGGCTGTCCTGGAACTCCTTCTGGAGACCATGCTGGCCTCAAACTCATAGAGATCCACCTGCCTCTGCCTCCCGAGTGCTGGGATTAAAGGCGTGCACCACAACCGCCCGGCTTGTTTGGAAAAGATTTTTTGGCATATTCTAGAGTACTTGACTCATTTAAAAAGCATATAAAGCATTTGTTAAGTCACCTTTTGGGAGTGAGATTAACTTTCCATATATACTTTAACATGATGTATTTATAAACTTGAATTCTTGAGGGGAGTTTGTTGTTTTGTTGTTGTTATTGTAAATCTTTTTCTTGTTGTTTTTTCTTTGTTTAACTTTGGAGCCTGTCCTGGAACTTGCTCTGTGAACCAGGCTTGTAGTAGGGAGGCCACTGTTTGTTTCCCAGCTGCCCAGACTCTCGAAATAACTACACAGAAACTGTATTAATTAAATCACTGCTTGGCCCATTAGCTCTAGCTTCTTATTGGCTAGCTTTTACATTTTAATTTAACCCATCTCCATTAATCTGTGCATCACTATGAGGTCATGGACTACCAGCAAAGTTTCAGCATATCTGTCTCCAGCGGCAGCTCCATGGCTTCTCCCTAACTCCTTCTCCTCTCTCCCAGCAGTCAGTTTAGTTCCCTCCCCTGTTCATTCCCTGTGCCAGGCCCAAGACAGTTTCTTTATTAATCAATGATATTCACAGCATACAGAGGGGAATCCCACAGGCTGGCCTCAAACTCACAGAGATTCGCCTGCCTCTGCCTCCCAAGTGCTGGGATTAAAGGAGTGTGCCACCACCACTCAGGCTTTTCTTTTAAACTTTAAAGGTAGGGTCTAACTAATTGTGTAGCCCAAGCTGACTTCACACATGTGATCTCCAGCCTCAGAAATAAGATAATAGACATTCTCTATTATGCCTCACTGAGATTCTGGTTTTTTTGTTTGTTTGTTTTTTGTTTTTGTTTTTTGTTTTCGAGACAGGGTTTTTCTGTGGCTTTGGACCCTGTCCTGGAATTAGCTCTGTAGGCCAGGCTGGCCTTGAACTCACAGAGATCCGCCTGCCTCTGCCTCCCGAGTGCTGGGATTAAAGGCGTGCGCCACCATGGCCCGGCGAGATTCTGTTTTTAAAGAATAATTTTGGCTTGTCTTTGTTGTTCAGTCTCTCACCATCATAAGTAAACAGTGTGTTTCTTCTTGCAGCTTGGCTTACCCCTGCCCTGCTTGTGTCGTGTGCCCTGTAACACTATGTTTGGATCTCAGCATCAGATGGTGAGTACTTGGTTTGGGGTTTCTATGGTAATAATAGAATTGGATTTTGAAACCATTTCTTTCTGAGGTTCTATTTGCTGGCCTCCAGATAATTACTAACCTGTTAGTTGTTTCAGTTCTCCCATTGTGGTGCAGTGTACACTTGGTATTTGAATGAAGGCTGGCCTGTGTAGCTCTAAAGGAGTCGTGTATTACATCACCTGCTTCTCTTGGGGTGATGGGAGGGAGGTTGTTTGGTATTTGAACCCCTGTGTGCTGAGAATGTGCTCTCTCCAGCCTTTCACCATCCTTCATCCTAAGTAAGCATGAGACATTTGTTCGCGCTCAGAGGTCTAGCTAGTCATCACTACTCTCTGGATTTGTGTGGGCAGATCTTCTTTCATTTTTTGATTTTTTAAGATCTTCCTGGGAAGCCCAGGCTGACTTCAGAATTGTGATCTTCCTGCAGTGTAAATAGACAGATTTTGAAATGAAGTCCTTCAATGTAATCTTAGGGTTGAGTTATGATCATTTTTTACCCATGTAAGATAAACATCTTGATACTGAAGACAGAAGAAAAGGGATAAACTCTGAGATTCTTCATTTCAATTTTCAAAATAAGTTTTCTTGTCTGTTTCTGTGGGAATGAGAGAGTATTTTCTTTAAATGCAAATGTTTAAAACTAGGAGTATTGGTCTTGCATATGTACAGTTTTTACCTTTAATCTCTCTCCCTCTCCTTCTCTCTCTCCTTCACACCCCCCCCCTTCTCGGTTTTTCGAGACAAGGTTTCTCTGTAGTTTTGGAGCCTGTCTTGGAACTAACTGTTGTAGACCAGGCTGGCCTCGAACTCACAGTGATCTTCCTGCCTCTGCCTCCAAATGCTGTGATTAAAGGTATATGCCACCATTGTCCGGCCCTTTAATCTCTTTTAATATTTCTAATTAGTCTATAAGAAAATTTTATTATCTATGATTATAGAAAGCAAAAATTGTTAATAAAAATTTGAATATGGAGAGTGGAAGCAGGTGTGAGTGGGTGCACAGAAGGAATCATGGCTGCCAAAGTGTTTGAGTCCATTGGAAAGTTCGGCCTGGCTTTAGCAGTGGCAGGAGGCGTGATGAACTCTGCCTTGTATAATGTGGATGCCGGGCACAGAGCTGTCATCTTTGACCGATTCCGTGGAGTACAGGACGTCGTGGTAGGGGAAGGGACTCACTTTCTCATCCCTTGGGTACAGAAACCAATTATCTTTGACTGCCGCTCGCGACCACGGAATGTAACCAGTCATCACTGGTAGCAAAGATTTGCAGAACGTCAACATCACACTACGGATCCTTTTCCAGCCGGTGGCCAGCCAGCTCCCTCGTATCTACACCAGCATCTGCGAGGACTATGATGAGCGGGTGCTGCCTTCCATCACTACAGAGATCCTCAAGTCGGTGGTGGCTCGCTTTGAGAATTTGAGAATTGATCACTCAGCGGGAGCTGGTCTCCCGGCAGGTGAGCGATGACCTCACAGAGAGAGCAGCAACATTTGGGCTCGTCCTGGATGATGTGTCCTTGACACATCTGACCTTCGGGAAGGAGTTCACAGAAGCAGTGGAAGCCAAACAGGTGGCTCAGCAGGAAGCGGAGAGGGCCAGATTTGTGGTGGAAAAGGCTGAGCAGCAGAAGAAGGCAGCCATCATCTCTGCTGAGGGCGACTCCAAGGCAGCCGAGCTGATCGCCAACTCCCTGGCCACGGCAGGCGATGGCCTGATTGAGCTGCGGAAGCTGGAAGCAGCTGAGGACATTGCTTACCAGCTCTCCCGCTCTCGGAACATCACCTACCTGCCAGCGGGGCAGTCGGTGCTCCTCCAGCTTCCCCAGTGAGGCCCCCCTGCTTGCACCTTCTCAGGCCAACCAGGCCGTGGCCTCCATCATTCTGAATACACTTTCCTTCTGCCCCACCCCAGCAATCACTGAAATTCCATGATTGGCTTAACGTGAAGGAAATAAAAGCAGAATCACTTCAGATCTGTAATTACCAAATGAAAAAAAAAATTGAATATGCTGGGCGGTGGTGGAGCACGCCTTTAATCCCAGCACTCAGGTGGCGAGTTCAAAGCCAGCCTGGTCTACAAGAGCTAGTCCCAGGACAGGCTCTCAAGCTACAGAGAAACCCTGTCTCGAAAAAAATAAACCACAAAAATCAACAACAAAAATTTTGAATACTATGAAATTTCTATAGGAGGAATACTTTGGAATCTTTAATATTAATAATAGGAGAAAATAAATCACTCAGTGATATCAAAGAAAGGTTAAGGTCTCTTCTTGGAAAGGTTGTAAATGTCATTCAGGTGAACATTTATTAATATTCTAGGAGTAGTCTTTTAAACAGAGGAATTCAAGCGAGGGGTGGTGGCACATACCTTTAATCCCAGCACTGGTGAGCCAAAGGCAAAAGTGAATTTCCACATAGCAAGTTCCAGATCAGCAGGGCTGTATCCTGCCTCAAATAAAATAAAAAGAGTTCAGAACTCTCAATTCTGTAAATCACAAGAAAACTATAATGTTTTTTGAGTGCTTCTAATATGCATTTTGTCCTGATAGCATACAGAATTTTTAAAATATGTGAATACTTTTTAAATATGTTAATAAGACTGAATATATTTTAATGTTTTAAGTCTGAAATTCAAGAGTAAATAGTTATCCTAACATGAAAAAATATCTTACTTGAGTTATTTATTTTGAGTCATCTATGCTTTTAGTATTCATAATTTTTCACTGGCCATTAGCTTAGTGGAGTTCTTACCAACATGCATAGAGCCCTGGGATTGAGCCATAAAACCAAACATGCTGCACACTGTGATGAGGTGAAACAGAATGAGAACTTCAAGGCCAGCCTGGGTTGCCTGAGCCTACTGGGTGTGTGGGCAAATGGATTAATTGGTAAAGTGCTTCCTGAGAAGACATGAAAACCTGAGTTCAATCCCCAGAACTCACATGGAAAAAATTCACTAATATTGTTGTTGTGGGTTTTAAAATTTAGCTGAGTGTGTTGGCACATGTCTTTAGTCCTCTCGCTCTTAATCCCAGCACTTGAGCAGCAGAGCAGGTGGATCTCTGAGTTCAAAGCCAACCTGGTTTACATAGCAAGGTTCAGGCCAGCTAGAGTCATATAGTGAAACACTGTCTCAAAACAACCAGAATTCAAGCATAGTGGTTCATGCTTGTAATCAAGCCTGTTGCTGGGGAGGTGGAGTCAGATTGATGCAGCACAAATTCAATTGTTCTTAATAAAAACCCAGAGTCAGATATTAGGGGGTGAAAGCTGAGAGATCAGAGAAGCAGTGCAGGTAGCCAGTAGAGAGTTCAGACAGAAAGGGCCCTCAGACTGCATCTCCAGACTCATCTGTCTCCACTAAACATCAAACTGCATCTGAACTTCTGTCTCCTCCCACTTTAAATTCCTCTCTCTGCCCAGCCATATCGCTCCTGTCTCCACCTCCCTAGTGCTGGCATTAAAGGTGTGTGATCCCAAGTGCTGGGATCACCTTTGTGCGAGCTCTGTTTCTCTTTTAGACAGATTCAGTCTTGCATAGGTCAGGGTGACCTTGAACTAACAGAGATCCTTTTGCCTCTCTCCTGAGTCCTGGGGTTAAAGGTGTGAGCCACCACTCCCTGGCCTCTAGTGGCTTAGATCTGCACTTTCAGGCAAGCTTTATTTGTTAAAACACAAACAAAATATCACTACAGGTTAATCCCTGGGCCTTACTGTGAGAGATCAGCGAGAGACCCTGTCTCAGAACAAGCTGAATTGCTCTTGAGGAACAGTGCTGAGGTGGACCTTTGTCCTCCATACACAAATATGCTCTAGTGTCCATCCATCCATACATGCATGTGCTTGTATACATACCACACACACACAAAGTCGTAATTTTTCAGTGTATACTTTATATACTGATTGGCTCACATTTCTGTGGTTTGTTTGTTGGTCCTAGGACATTGCCTTTCTTGAGAAACTGATCAAAGATGACATAGAAAGAGGAAGACTGCCCTTGCTGCTTGTTGCAAATGCTGGTAGGTATCATACCCTAGTATGTACAAGGGCACTGGGTGCTTGGCCGAAGAGACAGGGTCTTGTTTGTAGTGTTTTATCAAGATGAAGTCTCAGTTCTTTAGCCTAGGCTGGCCAGGAATTCATAGTAATCCTGCCTTGGCATTCTAAGAAGTGAAACACCAGGCCCCATCAAGGAGTGACTCTTAAGGAAGCTAAGGAAAAACTCCTAGAACTGATTCATGAACCTAATAAGGTTTCTAGATTTCTATCTAGCAATAACCAATTAGAAATTGAATTTAAGGCCAAAAAGATGGCTCAGTTGATAAAGATGCTTGCCACCAAATCAAATGACCTGAGTTTCATCTCATGGTGAAAGAATAGTCTTGTAAGTTGTTCTCTGACTTCATTACACTCTGTGACATGCCTGTCTACACATACACACAAAATAAATGTAATAAATAAGAAATTGAATTTAAAATGTCTTTTATAATAGCATCAAAAAGCATAAAAATGGGGCAGCAATATGGCTTAGCAGGGAAAGGTGCTTACAGCCTGCTGATGTATACCTGATATCTTAGTTAGGGCTTCTATTGCTGTGACAAAATACCGTGACCAAAAGGCAAGTTGGAGAAGAAAGGGTTTATTTGGCTTATACTTCAGCGTTGCTATTCATTGCTGAAGGAAGTCAGGACAGGAACTCAAATAGGGCAGGAACCTGGATGCAGGAGCTTATGTGGAAGCCATGGAGGGGAGCTGCTTACTGGCTGGCATCCTATGGCTTATTCAGCTCATCTTCTTATAGAACCCAGGACTAGCAGCCCAAGGAGGACCCCCCCCCCCCAGCATGGGCTGGGCCCTCACCCATTGATCACTATTTGAGAAAATGCTCTGCTGCTGGATATCATTAAGGCATTTCCTCAAGTGAGGCTCCTTCCTCTGATGACTAACATGTGTCAAGTTGACCCACAAAGCCAGTATATCTGATAATTCCCTAAACTCACAGAAAGGTAGAAAGAGAGAACCAACTCCACGAAGTTACCCTCTGGCTTCCACATAGGTACCATGGAATGTGTGTGCCCCACACATCTCACATGTTTATACACAGGCTAATAAAAAGTTTTAAGAAAATTTCATGAGTAAATTTTAAAAATATGTGTAATATCTGTGCACTTGAAAGTATAGCATATTTCTGAAAGAAGTTTAAGAAGGCTCAAATGTACTATAGGCTGTGTCTCTAAGTCATTTCTCCCTAAAAAAGCCCTTTCACAATCTCTGCATATCTAGTTCCAGGACAGCCAAGGCTACTTAGCAAGGTCTGACCTAAAAACATACAAAACCAAAAAATAATAATAACAACTTGATTTGGGATACCATTTAGTCCAGCTTGTGCTAGGCAAGTACAAGGCCCTGGAATCAATCCCCAGCAACAAGAAGCTTTTGTTGTTTGAGAAGACCTTTGGAGCTGTTATGGTGGTGTATGACTTTAATTCCAGCACTAGAGGTGCTTAAGGCTGGCCTGGTTGGCATAGCAAGCTGTAGCTACATATTAGACTCTGTCTCAAACAAACAAAAATAAAGGCCCTATTAAGAAAGGAAAAGCAGCATGGAACCTCACACCTTTAATCCCAGCATTGCACTCAGGAGGCAGAGGTGGGCAAATAGATCTCTGAGTTCCAGGCCAGCCTGGTTTACAAAGTGAATTGCAGAACACCCAAGGCTGTTTCACAGAGAAACCTTGTCTTGAAAAACAAAAACAAAATACAAACAAAAAAAGAAGAAATGAAAATCAAGTGTTAGGCTGGGAGAAGTATTTCAAAATACTTTTTTGGGGCAAATGACTTATATCTAAAATATATAAAGTTATGTTGCAGTTCAGTAGTAAGTGTTGTAGGGTATTCACCAGAGAAGACTGCTAGGACATGGGTTTAAACCAATAGAAAGTCTTAATTAGCCAACCAGAAACTACACTGGATGTTCAGAATCCTAGTATAGCTCACCTTTCTCACCTTTATTGGGGTGAGCCTTTAAGCATAAAAACCATGTTTTGGATTGACCTATTTTAGTTAAAAGAACAGTTAACCAGAAGCAGAACTATAGAAGCTAAAAAAGCAAGGTTTGTACATTTAGAGACTTTCCCAGAACTGAATGGACTTTGTTGGGTTAGGTCTTTTGTTTTAGTTTTGGCAGTTGGTACAATCTACTTGCTGTGTTTTACAGTCTGAATGGCACATTGATCATGGAGTCAGTTGTGCTAAGGTCTGGGGCCCCATTGCAATAAAGTGAGAGACAGCTTTAAAATGAACTGCATTTGGATGGATACTTTACCAAAGGGCATATAAATACTTGAAAAGATGTTTGATATCAGTAGCATTAAAACAATACAGTTCAGCTGCATATGTTGATATACACTTAGATCATAGTTTGTAATCCCAGCACTTCAGAGGCTAATGCGTGAAGATCAAAAGTCAAGGTCAGTCTGGACTAAATGGAGAAACCACAGTAAGGTCTGGAGTGTAGCTCAGTGAGTTGGTAGAGTGCTTGTTAGTGTGTTCAAAGCCCTGGGTTTGATCCTTAAGTATAAGTGAACCAAATGTGGGTGGCACATGCTGTAATTCCAGCATTCTGGAGATATAGGCAAACAGTTTGAAGTTCAGGGTTGTCTGTATAGTGAGTTCAGGGCTTGGCAGTCTGAAAAATATAAAATAATAAAGTAAAACCATGTGAGAGCCTGAGATGTAGTGCAGTGATGGAATGTTTGTCTGCTAGCCTAAGATCCTGGCTCCAGACCCCCTGCTGGGCAGAAAGTGCCTCAAGCAGCTACAGACAGTCCTGGTCCACAGGTCTACTCACACCAGATAAGGATCCCACTACAGACCAGACTGATTAGGGTTAGTGACAGGGGCAGAAATGATTCAAAGATGGCTCTATCACCAAAGCCCACCCCAGCATGGATAACAGCTCACAAGGCTAGGAACTTAGAACACACTGCACAGCCTGCAGACAGTTCAACAGATTATGGGTCCTGGGTCACTCAGATTCACAGTGACGATCGATAAATTTTAATAAGAAGAGGCTTTTCTAAAAACTGGTGCTGAGGCCTGGTGGTGGTGCACTCAACCCCAGCACTCGGAAGGCAGAGGCAGGTGGATCTCTGAGTTCAAGGCCAGCCTGGTCTACAGTTTGAGTCCCAGGATAGCAAGGCTATACAGAGAAACCCTGTTTCAAAAAACCCAAACCAAGCAAAACAAAGTGAAAAAAAAAAATACTGGTGCTAGGGGATCATGGCACCAGGGCTTCAACCAAGAGCGCATTTCTGCGCAGCAGCTGCCCATGTCAGCTCGGGGTTTATAAAGGCAGCCCCACAAGACTGCATGTGTCCTGCCTGTGTATAGGCAGGGTCTTATTTTAACATATATGTCTTGCAGTTGTCCTCATTTTGAGCAGAATAAACAAGTTGATTTGATTACAAAAGCAGAAATAGCAGTTAGCCTTAAGGCCTATTATTTTACAAGCTCAGTAAATTTAAGAATAGTCTTCAATGTCTGTGGGAGGAAAAGATATGGGCTGCTAGGGCACAGCCTGTACAAGTTAGGGACTTACATGTTAGAAGCATGTGTTGCTTTTTGGTTTCTCGTGAATCATCACAGGTTTGTCCTTTACAGGAGCCTCAGCTGAGCTAAACCTCTTCTCGGTGGCTTGGCTGGTAGAGACATCTTGGCTGTTTCGCTAGTCTGAGTCGTCTTTTGCAGTTTGGCTCTGCTTTTCTGAGAGGCACTCTCAACTTTAAATGCTTACTCTGGCAGGGAAGGGCCTAGTGAATCATGTCAGTTTCAGGGACTTCCCTGATGCGCTTTTGAGTGGTTTACCTTTTTGCTTAAGGAGCTTCTCTGAAGGATAGAATGTTTCAATCTCGGAAGAGACTGTTGTTACACAGCATCGAAATATAAAATATTGCAGCCATTCTGTAAATCCCTTGAGCTATTTCTCAGCCAAATGCAAATCCCTGTAATTCACTCATCCCACTACTGTGGTTTACTAAGGAGAAATGAAATGATCTCCACACACAAAAATGTCTATGCATGTGTTGGTTCATTAACAAGATAACTTGAAAGTTTTTCACATGGTGAGTAGATAAGCAAATCGGGCCCTATGCCTGTAGTAAAACACTAAAGTAGATAAGCAAATCGGGCCCTATGCCTGTAGTAAAACACTAATCAATAAGTATGAAGTGTTGATGCGTACTGTGGTGTGGAGGAGTTTCAAAGGCATGCTGATGCACAAAGAATTGCATACAGTATGCGTTGATTGGACATCTTAGGAAGAAGACTTGAGTGGCAGGAACAAGTCAGGGTTCCTGGGTCGGGAGTTAGGAGGAGAATGGCTACAGTGAGGAGGGGACTTTTTAAGGTAGGAGAAACAGTATCAATTGTGACATGAGTTACACATTAATCAATTTTCACTGAGCTATACCTTCCTTTTTGTTTGTTTGTTTGTTTGTTTGTTTGTTTTTTGAGAGGGTTTCTCTGTGTAACAGCCCTAGCTGTCCTGGAACTTGCTCTGCTCTTGTAGACCAGGTTGGCCTTGAACTCACAGAGATCCGCCTACCTCTGCCTCCTGAGTGCTGGGATTAAAGGTGCCACCACTGCCTGGCCGAACTATGCATTTATGATAATGGGCTTATTGCAGATGAATTATATTTTAATCGAGCTTCCTACAAAAAAAAAAAAACACTTAAATATCCACCTTATTGCCATTGGGAAACTGTTGCTTCCTGTCTGACTCACCTTACTATATATTTAAAAAGAAGCACAGATTGACTCATTCTCAGTCACTTTATAGACTAAGATTGATTAGCATTAATGACCCATTGTGACCCATTTCTCCCCTGAATATATGCCCCCAAAACAGACAACACCAAAAAATATGAAAGTACTCTGATAGTGACCCGGTCACTAAACACAGCTCTGTACTTGCATCTGAATAGAAATATTACAGTCAAGTGTTTAATTTAGTAACCGAAATTACATGACAGTAATCCTAGTACTGGAGGCCTGGTATACATAGCAAGTACATAGCAATGCCTGGTGTACATATAGCTGCATAGACAGAGACCCTGTCTCAAAAAACAGAACCAAATTTTAAAGAATAAATAAAAGGTATATATATTTTTTTAAAGTTTGGGACATGTCAAGCATAGTGTCACACACCTTTAATCCCAGCACTTGTGTGAGTTTGAGGCCAACCTGATATGC
The DNA here is from genome assembly GCF_903992535.2 of Arvicola amphibius. Classification (NCBI taxonomy): domain Eukaryota; kingdom Metazoa; phylum Chordata; class Mammalia; order Rodentia; family Cricetidae; genus Arvicola; species Arvicola amphibius. The sequence goes on along the minus strand of NC_052050.1, from coordinate 102,489,761 downwards.
ATACTAAATTCTAGACAGGGTTACATAGTAAGACCCTGGGAGGGGGGAGTTTGTGTGTGTGTGTGGTTTGTGCCTTGGGTACAGTCTTTGTTTAGAAAGGGTCTTTCACTGGCCTGTAGCTTCAGATATCAGGGCCCAAGTATCTGCCTATCTCTGCCTCCCACTGGGATGTGCTGCCATCATGTGTGGTTTTTTAACCTGAGTTCTGGAATTGAACTCAGGTCTTCATGCTATGGGACAGGCACTTTACTTGACCATCTCCCCAGTTTTCTATCCCCCTTTTCAGATACAAAAACCATGTATCTCATGCTGGCCTTTAACTCTGGTAGCCAAGGATGACCCTTAACTTTTGGTCTTATTGCTAGGATTACAAGCATGTGCCACTATGCCTACTTTCTATGGTGCTAGAGAGCTGTTATCCAGTTCTCGATATGCTAAGCAAACACTCTACCAAATAAGCTGCACTGCCAGCCTACATTACCTTTTTTTTAAAGATGGGTTTGTTAAGACCATGGTGAGGATGTAGAAGTTCTTACTAGTTGGGCTTTTATTATCTGATAATTTAGGACATTTGGGGGAATATATAACTGCATGTTTTACTTAAGTTCTATCTGAAAAGGAGTGTGCTCAGTAACGTCTATAGAGCAAATTACTGAGGAATGAGCTCCAAGTCTTTGATTCATGTTTAAGTAGTTTACAAAATATATCTTTTATAATAACAAAGAACCTAACTTGTGTGATAAAAACCCAGACTCATGTTACATTTTTATAAAGGAGACACCTAAATCAAAATAACTCAGGATGTGGAGATAAATCAGTGAGAAAGGACATCTTGAGCAAAAGTAGTCGACCTAGAGTAGTAAATATGAAATAATTCACACTGACGAGATGTATTCTGACAGAGAAAATAGTTATAAGCACTTGTGGACAGAGCTTTGAAGTTTCTAAAGAGAATGCTGATAGAATGCAGACATAAATCGGCAGTTCCACAGTCTTGATGGCAGACTTGGCAGTTTCCCATGACTTAACAAATCTAGTGATTTAAAAAGCTCATACATAACTTCAGTTTAAAATTAAATACTTATAAAGAAAGAGGCACATTTTTCAAAACTTACACCAACCAACTCAACAAATGTTAATTTGAAGTCATTCCACAAGGAAGATTTCAAGGTCGGGGTGCAGTGCTGCTTCCGTCCTGTGTGGAGATAACTCCCTCACTGTGAAGAGTCAGAAGGCACCGGGCTGCTCTTTAGTGTTTCTGTTTATTTTATAGGATCTGCAGGGGTTGGACACACAGACAAGATTGGACGTTTGAAGGAGCTCTGTGAGCAGTATGACATCTGGCTTCATGTTGAAGGGTAAGTACTGGTAAGGTCAATTCCATGTTGGTCTTAATGGAGAGCGGACACCCAGACCAATGATACTTATCATTAAAGGCTTGGATTACAGATGACAAGATTACCAAAACTGACTAAATGAAAAGGAGATTTTATCACCTTGTACATCTGAAAAGACCAACATGGTGTCAACCAGAATTCCATACACTTCTCTCCACTTCTTTCTAGTCATGATCACTTGACTTTATTTCCTATATTTTGGCTCATGGAGAGACATTTTCTATTATGGTTAAAAAGTAACTGCAGAAATCCTAACCACATTTCCAACTTGATGTTCCATGAGTTCCTCTGATAGTTGAGGTGTTTTGAACACCTCTAAAGTAGGTAAGTGACTCTACATGAGCTCATAGTTTGGTAAAGGTGGTAGGTGATTTGACAGAAGGGCCCAGGGTGTCTTCAGGGAGAGAAGGAGCAGGTGCAGGGCAACCAGATTCCCATGTCACCACATTGTCCAAGATAAGGATACTTTCATCTCCCCTCTACAAAAAGAACAGTGGCCGAGGAAGAGTGGCCATAAAAGATACAGAACAGTGTGTGCATTGTCCTAAATAAGCAGAGATAACTTCTAAAGCATGTTCCTATTAAAAGTGTATTTTGAAACAGAATTTTTGTAGTTCCCATCTTTTGCTTTAATGAATGCTAATGAAACAAAAGACATAGGTGGAGATGATTACATGTTGCCTTACGACAGCACAGTTGGTTCTTTCTCTTGTAGAGTACCTGCTTAGGAAATAAGTAACATTAACTAATTTGTTCTTAGACTGGTGCTTTTTCTTGCAGTGTGAATCTGGCAACATTGGCTCTAGGTTATGTCTCCTCGTCTGTGCTGGTATGTTGTTGGTTTATTGAATATTGGTGGTGATAAGAAGGAGCTTAGTCTGTTCAGTCTCTGGTGGATTTCCATAGTTTTCACAACTACAGGAGGGACAGTGTTCTCATGTCCTCTGGTTCCCTAATGAACAAACCTCTTCTTGGTAGGCTGCAACCAAATGTGATAGCATGACACTGACTCCTGGCCCGTGGCTGGGTCTGCCAGCCGTTCCTGCGGTGACACTCTACAAACATGATGATCCTGCCTTGGTGAGCTGTCTGTCACTATGAAATGAATGCTATTCATAATTGCCTTCTGGGATAGAATATAGAGAAATGTAAAGTTTTTTCTTTTCCAAGACAGGGTTTCTCTGTAGCTTTGGAGCCTGTCCTGGAACTAGCTCTTGTAGACCAGGCTGGCCTTGAACTCATAGAGATCCACCTGCCTCTGCCTCCCGAGTGCTGGGATTAAAGGTGTGTGCCACCACCACCTGGCTTCTGTTACCTTTTTTTATTTCTTTTTTTTGGCAAATGTACAAAATAATGGGTTTCATTATGGCATTTTCATGCATGTATATTGTCCCTTGCTCATACCCTCCAGTACCATTTTTTAAAGTAGTCATAGTGGCACATACCTGTAATCCCAGTACTCAGAAAAGGCAATAAAATCTCAAATTTAAGGCTCTCTTGGGCTACAAAGAAAGTTCTAAAATAGCTTAGGCTACGTAGTGAGACCCTGTCTCAAAAACAAAAAGTTGCTAGAGCTCTGTTGTAAGGAGGAGGCCCGCTTGTTTGTCCCGGCCGCCCGGCTAGCTTACATCCGAAATAACCACACAGAAACTGTATTAATTAAAACACTGCTTGGCCATTAGCTCTAACTTCTTATTGGCTAACTCTTACATATTAGTTTAAGCCATCTCCATTAATCTGTGTATCGCCATGTGGCAGTGGCTTACCAGAGATTCTAACCGGCGTCCATCTCAGGCAGAGGATCCATGGCTTCTCTCTGACTCTGTTTTCTTCCTCCCAGCATTCAGTTTTGTTTTCCCCACCTACCTAAGTTCCGCCCTATCAACTAGGCCAAGGCAGTTTTTTTATTCATTAACCAATGAAAGCAACACACAAATAGAAGGAACTCCTACACCAGATCTCAAAGTTGGTAGACTGTTTGCCTAGCGTGCTTGCAGCCCTGGATTCCTTCCTCAGCACCACATAACATAGTGTGGTAGAGCACTTGGGAGCTAGACCTAAGAGGGTCAGTTCAAGGCCAATCTGGGATACATAGACTCATGTGTCCATGCTTTTTAAAGAAAAAAACATTTGGGGGTGGTGATGGGGAGTCCACATACTGCAGCACACTCAGAGGTCAGAGGGTGACTTTGTGAAAGTCTCTCCTCCGCCTGTTAATGGGTTCTAGTGATCAGACTCACATTAGTTCACAAATTAGATTACTCATTAGTTCAGGAAGCCATACTTTAAATATTTTCAGTTATGCTCTGTATTTCCTTATGTATATGAAAGATTATTTTTTTGTGTGTGGCATTTTATGACTATGATTTTCTTTCTGTTGCTTGATCACAATTTACTTAGTAATGGCCATTTGTGAGCTTTTAAGACATTACCAAGTTTTTGTTAATAAGACAATCAATGAACATCCTTTTACATATTAAATTATTTCCAGAGATGAGATTCCCAAAAGTAGGATCACCATTTAAGACCCTTGACTCACATTTTCCATTACAGGTTATAACATAATATTTTGGTTTAAACCCTAGACTGTTTGTTTTGTGGATGTGTTAGCAATAGGTGCATACGAAGTAAATGTTTAATGATTACTACTTAAACAGTTGATATCTTGCTTAGTTGACAATGACCAACAGTTTCAAGGATGCTCATAGTAGCCTGTCAAGAGGCTTCTTCCTCAATGGCTAAGAACTGTGGCTCTAGAGCATACCCCATCTGATTCTCACCTGGAGCAGCTCTGCCTCTCTTCACTTGTGAATCCTGAGCACAGCTGGATCTCTGAGCTGAGCTCACACAGGGCACAAGCTGTTGAAAGGCCAAATGGATAATGCAAGCCAAGTCTCCAGCTTAGCATTTGATACCTTCCGGGTGTTTAGTGCAGCGTTGCTAGTCAGGGCTGACATTCCAGCAGCCCTGATCAGTGTGCCTGTCTTGTCTTTTTTAGACACTAGTTGCTGGTCTTACATCAAATAAGCCTGCAGACAAACTCCGAGCGTTGCCGCTGTGGTTGTCTTTACAGTACCTGGGACTTGATGGCATTGTGGAAAGAATAAAGCATGCCTGCCAGCTGGTGAGTAGAAATGTGAGCCCTGGAGTAGCTAGAGAGAGAGAGACGGGAAGTCTTTGACTTTTGGTACATTTGTCCAGGACCTTGTCACTGTGGTGTACTATCTCATCAGCAAGTGCACCAAGTGCCTCTTATATATATGTATATTTCTTAGGAGTTCTGGGAGGACCTGGTGGCATTGACCCAACAATATTTCCACATGCAAAGGAATATGCTGGTGTCACCCTGAAATGAGAAAAGTCACAAGATGACTTCCAGGGAAAGGGAAGGGACATAAATACTGCGCTTGACTGACTAGCCTTCCGGGAGAAGGAATGTAAAAATTAGATATAGAGGTCTGGTATGGTGGCCACACCTTTAATCTCAGCATTTGGGGACGCAGAAGTAGAAGGATCTCTTGAGTTTCAGGCCAGTCTGCACCTATATAACAAGTTCCAGGATGGCCAGGACTACATAGAGAGCCATTGTCTCAAAATAAAAAGATTTTTAAAAAGGAAGGAAGGAAGGAAGGAAGGAAGGAAGGAAGGAAGGAAGGAAGGAAGGAAGGAAGGAAAACACAATCCAATGTAAGTGGCATGGGTTTTTTTTATATGTATTTTTATTAATGGTTTTAGAATTTCATATATTGTATTTTCACTCCTCTCCCCCAATTCTTGTAAATTCCATTCCATTCCATATCCACCTTACTTTGTCTGCTTTTGTTTTTTTATAACCTATCAGGTCCCATTAGTAATGCCACTCTACTCTTGTGTGTAGCCACTGATGGAGCGTGTTAGAGACACCACAGCCACACCTTAAAGAAAGGGGGCTCTGTCTCCCAACAGCTCTCAGTCTCAATAACTCTGAACTCTGTTAGAAGGCATGGATATTTTTTAAAGATTTCTTTTATGTGTATGATTGTTTTACCTGCATGTGTGTCTGTGTACCATGTGCTTGTCTAGTGCCCTGAAGCCAGAAACGAGCCTTGGATCCCCTGGAACTGGAATTTATGGTTGTGAGCCATCACCTGGGTACTGGGATTTGAACCTGGGTCCTCTGGGAGAGTAGTCAATTGTTCTTAACTGCAGAGTCATCTCGCCAGCTCCCGGGTATGGGTAATTTTGATACAGTAGCTTGGGTTTCCTATTTGTAAGGTTCTAGGGACAAATATCTCTTTGTATTAGAGGTAGTCTGATTATGAAAAACATAAATTCTGTTATAGGTTAATGTCATCTGTTTGGCTTCTGTAACAAAATAACTTGGACTGGGTAATTTGTGAGTAGCAAAAAACATGTTGCGTATATTTGTAGATGCTCAAATCTGAGGTTAATATGTCAGCAGAATCAGTGCCTGGTAAAAGCTTTAGATGGTACCATCTATGTATTCTCACCTGGAAACAGGGAAAGCATGCCCTTCCTTTTTGTTTGCTTATTCATTTTGTTTTGTTTTGTTCTGTTCTGTTCTGTTCTGTTCTGTTCTGTTCTGTTCTGTTCTGTTCTGTTCTGTTCAAGACAGGGATTCTCTGGTAACAGCTATGGCTGCCCTGCAACTCATTTTGTACACCAGGCTGGCCTTGAAATCCCAGAGATCCACCTGCCTTTCCCTCCCAGTGCTGGGATTAAAGGTGTGCAGCCCCACTACTTGGCATCCCTTCGTCCTCTTTTTATAAGCATTTTCACAAATTGTTTTTTAGTGAATCCTTTTTAGTGCATGATAGTTGAGTCATGCACTATCACTTTCAACCACTGAATCTGTTAATATCATTGTTTAGGATATTGGGTTTCAGTGTAGCAATTTTGGACAAACACATATATTGAGAACCTTACCCTTTAAAAAAACAAAAAAATCAAGCTAGGTGTGGTAGCTCAGACCTGTTTTCCAAACACTTAAAGAAGCAGGCAGAGGGGGCTGGAGAGGTGGCTCAGAGGTTAAGAGCATTGCCTGCTCTTCCAAAGGTCTTGAGTTCAATTCCCAGCAACCACTTGGTGGCTCACAACCATCTGTAATGAGGTCTGGTGCCCTCTTCTGGCCTGCAGGCACACACACGGACAGAATATTGTATACATAGTAAATAAATAAATATTTTTTAAAAAAGAAGCAGGCAGAGTCAGGAAGACTAAGCATTCAAGGCCAACTTTGACAGCAGGAAAAAGAGATTGGGCTTGAATATGTTCATGCATGACTGTAATCCCAACTTTCCTGAGATGTAGGCAGGAAGATTAGGAAGGAGTTCAAGACCAGCCTCACTACATCGTGAGTCTGAGGACATCCTGGATTACATGAGAAGCTATCTTAAAAAGGGGAAACACAGTCATGTTTGTGTGGTGTAAGCATTGATCCCTGTGTCAATTTAAAAGCATGTTGCCATCTTTTGACACTTTTTTCTCACCTGTGATATAAGATAATTTATTTATAAGGATTTACTAAGTTTAGTATATGTTAAACTATTAAGTAGTACCTGATCACATAAATTATTCATGAAAGTTTAAATTTTTGTTTTAAATATACTCTTGGGCTATTGTTGTAGGTCAGTGGTAGAGCACAAACATGGTATGTGCAAGGCTCTGGGTTCAGTCTCAGTACCCCAAACAAATACTCCACTGTTTCTCCCCCCAACCCAGGATATTAGCACTTTCTCCTGTCATTTTTATGCATAAGAAAAATTATTTTGTTCTTTGGTTTAACTAAAGGTTAGTTCCTTTTTACATTACAAATTAATTTTAACGTTTTGTTTATAAAAAACATTTTTTTAAAAAAAGTGTTTTCATTTGCTGTTAGCTCATAACATGATTTGGTTCTTAGAAAATAGAAGCCCTTATTACTGTAGCAACTTAATTAGAGGAAGGTTTGAGCACTCGTGGGAAAAGTTCAATTCTCCTTGGTTTTAGGAGTGCAGGAAAATAATAATGACATTAACTCCCAAGCCCTTGAAGTTACTACAGCTCTGGCACCTGCCTACTACCCAAGCCTGTAGCTAATCTCCAGTGTTCTTGAGGGTTTGAATGAAAGCCTGCTGTTCACTCTCCATCCTAGAGCACCTGTGAAACTATGGGGCATTGGCAGGTGTGCGTGTCTGTGTGCTCATGTCTTATAGTCCATACTGTATCATGCACTCACCTCTCCTCCTCATCTCCTCTTTCTTTGTGTGTGGCAGATGTTGAGCAACTACTCAGTGCCAAACACCATGAAGCACTTTGTATGATTTCATATGATGCCCACAGTTTCACTAGATTGTAGGTTTCACTGACAGAACACATTTCAAGTGGGGTTCCTTTAGTGGCTTTGCAACATCCAATACTCAATAAATATCTGCTGAATTTATGTTTCTCTACTCGATGAGTTAGGGACTATAGTGATTCTCCTGTCAGTGATGAAGGGTTTTTGATTGTGACTATATAGAAATGGCAGTTTTATCCATCCTCATGACTTGTCATGCTGTGTGCCTTCACTTGCTAGCCCTACATGTGAAAGACTGAAAAATATCTGCAAATACTGAGTTGTAAAAATCGGGACTCAAATTTAGTAATCACCAAGTTGCAGACACCTTTCTCTGTCTGATGTGCAAAGATCCCTGTGAAACCTGCTAATACAATTCAGTCCAGTAAGGTTGTATACTTTTGTGTTGTTATTTGTAGAGTCAGCGGTTGCAAGAAAGTTTAAAGAAAGTGGACCACATCAAGATCTTGGTAAAGTATATAATTTTCTCTGCTTTTGAATTCAGTTTTTAGCTCCAGTGAAGAAAATGGTTTTCCCCAAGGGTGATAACATTTCATTTGAGTTGTGACAGTGCCATGAACAACAATCTTTAGGAGGGAATCACATATATATTTATGACCTAATTATACAGTTAGTCTGAAATTAAGAAATCTGTGCCAAACAATGTTTAAATTTTAAATTCCTATAATTCTGCTAAAATCTAGAATTGCACAAAAATCTTTTGTAAACTCCTTTGATTTCACCTTCCCAAGGACTCAAGATCACCCATCCTCGAAGATTACTGTCTCAGAATACTCTGGGCTGCTTTCTGAAACCTGCTCAAACTGGGATGAGAAGGAAAAAGCAAATACCCCAGGTCTTGTCTTCCAGGATCTTTGCCCCCTCAAGTAGTAACTCACAAGAAGATAAGGACTTAACAGAACTAGCAACTGAAATTATTAGTCCAGGAGGGCAGCTTTTCACATTTTGTTTCATAGTATTTTAGAATTTCAGGAAATAAATAGGTCAGGTTTTTATTTAAATGTGCTACTGAGTGTTTCTTTGGCACTTTTTTCAAAACAAGAGTTTAGTTCAGAGTTGGTCCTTGAGTTTATTTGGGGTCCAGATTAATATAATCACTTTATTATGGTTAGGTTGCAGGGTAGGAGTCGGGGGTGGAGGAGCAGGCACCCTGTATTGCCTTCTGAAGCAGTTAGCTGGCTGCATTCAATTGAGAGGAAACTTGGAAGAGGAGAGTGGGTCATTGGAGGAGCAAGTCAGGAGGCTTGAGTTCTGCTCTTAGCAGTGCCGCTGAGTAACCCGATGACACTGAGTCATTTTCTTGTTTCTATAAAATTATTTGGTTTTATTTTTTGTTTTTTGTGGTTTTTAATTTTTTTTAAAGATTTATTTATTTATTATATACACAGTGTTCAGCCTCCATGCCTGCAGGCCAGAAGAGGGCACCAGATCTCATTACAGATGGTTGTGAGCCACCATGTGGTTGCTGGGAATTGAACTCAGGACTTCCGGAAGAGCAGCCAGTGTTCTCAACCTCTGAGCCATCTCTCCAGCCCGTTTTTTTTTTTTTTTTTTTTTTTTTTTTTTAAAAAAAGAAAACAAATTATCTTTTTTATACATATTGATCCAAGTTCCCACTCCTCCCCTCCTCTCATTCTCTACACTTAACCTCCAACCCCACCGCCATCCACTCCTCAGAGAGGATAAGTGGATATTTGGTTTTATTTTATGTGTATGGATGTTTTGTCTGCAAGTATGTCTGTTTACTATGTGTGTAAAGACCAGGAGAAAGCACTGGATCCCCTGAAATGAGTTACAGACAGTTGTGAGTTCCCAAGTGGATACTGGGAATTAAACCCCAGACCTCTGAGAGAATAGCTAGTGCTCTTAACCACTCTACCCCCTGCTTAACCTCTTCTTCTGTCATCTCAGTTGTCAAATGAAAGTTTATTGGTTGGACATCTCTGCCTGCAGATAAGATTCAAAGTGGACTGCAATGAGCTTGTTAGTAGGAATTGAGGGAGTACTAAGCCCATGTGGTTTTCCTGTCCCTCGCTGAGCCCACTCAGGATCTCCTTATGTCCCCTCTTAACTATCAGTTCTTTTGGAGTGTCTTTGTAAGCCTACATAGTGTCCAGCCACAAGCCTTTCAACAGCCCTTCTTTCAATGGCCACTTCCTTTAGTGGAGGATATATGATTAGCAGACAACACAGTCATCAGCTGTCACAGTTACTAGCAGGCTGCTTATTATTAACAAACATGGTACCCAGTATTTTTTCTGCATTGTTTTGCTTAATTCCCACAGCAAGCAGTCTCCTTTGTTCTTCTGCTTAGAGACACTTACTGTTCCCCATTTCTTCTCTTTACTGAGTTGTGAGTTTTTAGACCTCGGTTCAAACATGTCTTCTTCAAGAAGCCTTCCCCTCAGTACACTGAGATCACACACACCAGGACATACATCATTTGATTCCTGGGATTTTTTACTTTTTGTTGAACTTGGGTGTGTGTGTGTGTGTGTTTGCGCGTGTGCGTGTGTGTGTGTGTGTGTGTGTGTACACATATATAATACATATGTATTTCTTTTCTTTCAGAAGCTTCATCAAAGGCTTTGCGTAAATTCTGTATCCACCACATGGGCATTAAAATATAGGACTTTAACCATAAAAGCAAAGGCTCACAACCACTCGTGCTCCCTGTCCATGCAGCTTAACTTACATTTATTGCTGCCACTGCTTTGTTGTCTTTTAAAGACTGAGACAGGGTTTCTCTTTGTAGCCCTGGCTGTCCTGGAACTGCTCCATAGATCAGGCTCTGTCCTCTGCCTCTGTCTGCACCACGTCCAGCCTTCACAGCTGCTGCTCTGTTTAGTCTTCTTTCTGGATTCATTTTGTTTTGAGCCCAGAACGGTTTAAACTCTTTGGATTTAATTTGGCTTAATCGAACTGTTTCAGAATTTAAGGTTTGAGAACTTGAGTATCCGCTCAGTCTGTTGTGTTGGTAGGGCCCTGCGTCTGTATATGACTCTGCATGGTATTCCTATGCACACTGATACTAAGAGCAAAGTGTGAGGAAACAGTCATCATATAGATAGATGCTGTAGACTGGACCATTCTGCCTTACATCAAAAAAGTGAGCATATTATTTTGCCCCCTTTTTAGTTCTTTCTTTTTTACCCCATTCTACTTAAACAATAAGTCCTTATTTTCTTAAAGGCATGAGTAATTTTATTTATGTGAAAGTTAGAGATAGCAGATGTAAAAGCATTTTAATATAAGAACCAGCTCAATAAATAATTAGCAAATTTAAATATAAATCTTGCCTTATCTGAATCTCCTTAAAATATTAGTAGAACCAGGCCTGGTGGTGCATACTTTTAATACCATCAACTGGGAGACAGAAACAGGAGCTTTCTCTAAAATTCTCTACATACTGAATTCCAGGCCTTCTAGCACTACATAGTGAGAGCACCCATTTGTGAGTTAGCACTTCCTGTTGTGGTCCTACGAAGTGAGTTTATTAGCCATAGCATAATTCAAAGCACAGGATCAATGGCTACAATGACAGATTACAACTGTTAAATGTTGAAAGAAAGCATCCCCAGAACTTACCCCAACAAGACCATCATAGAGCCTGCCAGCTATTGCTCCTTGGTGTGTGCCTGCTGTATGGTAAAACATGACGGCTGGCGTGGTCGTAACGCAGTGAGCACTGTCATCAGTTACTGTCTGACAACCCACCAGTATATCCTAGGCTGCAGGTATGTGCATTGCCAGAAGGACTTGAGTCCTGTTCTAAAAGCTGATGCCTTTTCTTTTTAAATCCCTGAGTATAAAAGGTTCTTTATTTAGGCTAGAGAGATGGCTCTACAATCAGGAACACTTGCTACTCTTGCAGAAGACCAAGATTTGATTCTTAGCACCTACATAGTGGCTCACAACTGTTTGTAATTCTAGTTCCAGGGTATTCAGTATTTTCTTCTGATCTCTGTGGGTACCAGACGCACACTTGGTTCACACACATGGATGCAGGCAAAACACCCCTATACAGTGCTTTAAAGGTTGCTTGTTCGCATGATTTTATAGGGTTTGTTGGATCAAGAGAGTAAGCAACCATCATTTCCATTTTCAGTTCGGTTCAGGCCAGTTCCAGCCTTTGAGCTTTTTGGCGTGTCTGTGCACAGCAGTGTCTCTGCCTGCTTTTCCACAGACATCTCACCCTGCTGGTGTTGGGTCCATTCTCAATGTGGTAACAGCACACTTCCCTTTTTGCAGGTGGAAGATGAGCTCAGTTCTCCAGTAGTAGTGTTCAGATTTTTCCAGGAATTAACAGGCTCAGGTAGGCAATTAAAAAAATTATCTGTGCTTCAGGCTTTAAATTTAATATTATATGAAATTAAATAGGTAGTCCATATGTTTTCATTGCTAAAATCTTCAGTCATTTTAGAAAAATATAACAGTTTCTGCAAGCATGCTAGTGTTAAGTGCCTATGACTAAACCAAGGACTTCCAAATGCCATCTCATAACTGTGCCAAGCCAGCTAGAGTGCAGTGCCCAGCAGACTAGTTGTCAACTTATAAAATTTGCTTTGGTTTGTTTTCAGAATTCCTTTACTGAGAGTCACTTTTTGTTTGTTGTTTGTTCCTTTTTTTTCTTTTTCTTTTTTTTTTTTTTTTTTTTTTTTTTTTTTTTTTTTTTTTGAGACAGGGTTTCTCTGTGTACCCCTGGCTGTGCTGGAACTCGCTCTGTAGACCAACTGGCCTCAAACTCAGAGGTCTGCCTGCCTCTGCCTTCTGAGTGCTGGAATTGAGGCTATGCGCCACTACTGCCCCTCTGGCCTCAGCTTTTCCAGCAGCTGAGATTATAAATGTGCACCACCAGGCTGGCATTGAAAGCAATTTTTTTTAAAGATGAAAATTAAGAATCCTTATTCTAAGCTGGGCAGTGGTAGTGCAAGTCTTTTAACTCAACACTTGGAGGCAGAGGCAGGTGGATGTCTGTGAGTTTAAGGCCAGCCTGGTCTGCAGAGCAAGTTCCAGGACATTCACGGTTATACAGTGAAACTATGTCTTGGAAAACTGGGTGGGGGGAGGGAGAATTCTATTCTAAAAATCTGTTGAGAAGTTACTTAGTTCATCAACAAAGTATAGGCAATTAACCTCAGACATTTTGATTTCATTAATATATGATGCTGTTCTCTTGGGATTCACATTGGCATCTACTTAAAATGGAGTTAAGTTATAATGTTTATTGTAGCCTTGTTTCTGGGAATGAATTCCTTCTGTGTTTGGCCTCAGATCCAGCATTTAAAGCTGTCCCTGTATCCAACGTAGCACCTGCAGCTGTTGGCCGGGAGAGACACTCCTGTGATGCACTGAACTGCTGGGTAAAGATGGTTCCTATCTACTTTTTCTCCTTTACATCTTGGAGCAGTGTCACCTGGCCTCATACCTGCTGTAACATGGTCATGTGTGGTTAGTCATAGCTGTAGGAAGGAGTTTTGTACAGAGAAACCAGGCTTGTTCTGTTTTGAATCAGATAAGCGCCTCATACACTGTCAGCTCTGGCAAGCCCCTCACTTTCCTTCTGTGACCATTTCCTGATTGCTGTGTAAGGCTAAACAGCATGTAAAGCCTGGACTTCAGTAACTCTACTTTGGGCAGCAAGCGTGTGCCTAAAGCTGGGTGTGGTAGCGCACACCTTTAATCCCAGCATTCTGGGGGCAGAGGCAGGTGGATCTCTGAGTTTGAGGCCAGCCTGGTCTACAGAGTAAGTTACAGGACAGCCAGACCTACATAGTGAGCTCAAAAAAAAAAACAGTGAGTTTCTTGTCTCAAAGAAACAAAACAAAGTGCATCAGAAGGTACAGGTGTCCCCTATGCGCAGGCAAAGTGGGCCAGCATTCTGTTCTAGCGGCTTTTGGACACCTTATGTTTAGTACCTCTAGATTTTAGACTTCAAGTGTTCTTAATAGGGTAAAGATGTTGTCTTAGGGTTTCTATTGCTGTGAAGAGACACTATGACCACAGCAACTCTTATAAAGGAAAAATATTTAATTGAGGTGGCAGCTGACAGTTTTAGAGGTTCAATTCATTATCATCATGCTAGGAGCATGGTGGCTGGGAGTATGGGTGGTGTGCAGGCAGACATGGTGCTGGAATAGTAGCTGAGAGCCCTACCTCTTGCAGGCAACAGGAAGTGGTCTGTCTCACTGGGTGTAGCTTGAACATATATGAGATCTCAAATCCCACCCCACAGTGGCATACTTTTCCAACAAGGCCACACTTCCTAATAGTTCCCTCTGGGTTCTTTTCAGACCACCACAGATGTTCACAGCAGTATCATTTCCTGAGGTTTGATAAATATATAATTCATCCTTATAGTGCCATTCGAAGAAACTATTATAAACCTGTAGACAAATGTTTAAAACAGATGGAAAATGATCAGCACAAATTAGATGGAAAAAATGCAGGTTACTGGGGCTGGGTAAGTGGCTCTGTGGTAAGGTGCTACAGCACAAGCATCAGCGCCCCAGTGCAGATCTCCAGCATCCATGTAAAACAAAACAGCCAGGCACGGCAGCACCGCAGCACTGCAGCACTGGAGAGGCAAAGACAGGTGGTTCAGGGGTTCATTGGCAGGACAGTATAAACAAATAAGTAAGTACAGTTTCTTTGAGAAGAGACCCTCTCTCAAAAAGTAAGGTAGAGAATGACTGAGGAAGAGCCCGCATTGATTTCTGGCCTCCACATACCCATGAACACATACAAATGTGCCTGCACACACACACAGAAAAACGTAGATTCCTAAAATGTAGAATGCTCTGTTGTTACAAAAACAGAGAAAAGACCCTGGGAAATATACCAGATATCAGTAGTCAGTGTTAAGATAGTATTTTGTCAGTCATTTTTATGTCATATTTTTGTTTTAATTATATTGCATATTTTTCTAAAGTGAATTTGTATTTGGAATAACATAAAATGAACTGCTGATATTGGATGATGCCCTGAAGAATAAGGCAAACTAGCTCCAGGAACCACTTTAGTCTGGGTAAGGTTATGAGTGTGGATGGGGTTGCAGGAGTGTTGTCTGTCCTTTTCTCTGCAGCTAGGAGAACAACTGAGACAGCTGGTGCCTATGTGTGGCCTCACTGTCCTGGACTTGGAGGTGGATGGCACCTGTTTGCGGTTCAGCCCTTTGATGACAGCAGCAGGTAAAGCAATTACGACTCTGCCCCTGTGGCTAAGGCAAAAACTGCTAATGGCCAGCAGTCAGATGACTGAGCCCCCCCTTATGACCTGCCATCCTGTAGTTTGCAGCATCTTCCTTCGAAGGAGCTTTTCTTTTGGGCTAAATTTAGGTTTCAGCATAACTTCTCAGAGAGTGAGACATCTGGAGCAATTCAGTTCTGTGACTCTAGGTTTTCTATTTTGGTTACTTCTCATGTCCAAGTGCACATCTGAGTAACCTGTGGAGCTTTAAAACCTTTCAACACAAGACCTGCACAGATTCAAGGCAGACAGGGTCCCACACTGAGAAGAGGAGAAGACGGTCACCCAACTAAGAAGCTATCTGCAGTTAGATACCTGCCGGCAAGGGAAAGTGCCAGGGAGTAGCGGGCCAACACAAAATGAACTCAGTGGTATTTTTGTGAACTTTTTGCTTCCCTCTGCTTTGTTTTGGCTTTTTTTTTCCCCTTACTGGTCTTTTGTTTGTTTTGATTTTAGGCTTGGGGTGGGGGGGGGGGGGGAATGTAGTTCTTATTTTTTGTTTGTTTTGTTTTTTAACTCTCATTTTTTGTGTGTTTTGAAAGAGAGAACATAAAGTTGTGTAGGTAGGGAGGTGAAAGAATCTGGGAGGCATTGGGAGGAAGAAAAACATGACCAAATATATAAAATGTTTTTAATAAAAAAGAGTCCCTCCCATCTCAAACAGACCAATCTTCCAGCAGAGTTGTCACTGTCTGGAATGCAACCTGGACATGCTTTAATTTTGTTCAAATATTGCACTTTTAGTAATATATATTTAAGGTCACGATGTGTTCTAATACATATAATTAAAGGATAGAAATGTATAAGGCAGCCAGGCAGTGGCCCACACCTTTAATCCCAGCACTTGGGAGGCAAAGGCAGGTGGATCTCTGAGTTCAAGGCCAGCCTGGTCTACAGAGTGAATGCCAGGCCAAGCCTCCAGGGCTGTCTCAGTTACACAGAGAAACCCTGTCGGGGGGGGGGGGCGGTTGGGGGGGAGCAAAAGAAGAAAGAAATGTATAAGGCAAATTGTAGGGAAGGGGCACAGTTTCCATACCTTCTCCTGGCATGTCATCCCTCAGAATCCTCCGTGTAGTCAGCCCTCCGGAAGTTTTTAGTGTATTCACACATGTATGTATGAATACACTGGGGATGTCAGTGGAAACCTCCAGTTGTCCTGGGGACTCTTAATAGAGTAGGACCACTGTTTTAAACATTGCAGAAGCAGCTGCAAGGTTTTGCAGCTAAAGCTGAGTCAGGAAGCCTCTTCCAAATGAGAGTGCTTGCTTGCCTATAGCAAGCAGAGCAGACCTGAGAAATTGCTACCAAGAAACCATGCGTAATACTGTCATTTTGTTCTAGAATTACTTTTCAAGCTGCCTCAAGCTTTATGTGGCTGCAGTTGTCCACACATTGGTGCCATTCTATAACATGAGGGCCTGCTTTTCACCCTGGCCGCCCGGCTAGCTTAGCCCCAAAATAATCACACAGAAACTTTATTTACTAAAACATTGCTTGGCCCATTATTCTTATCTATGTTAGCCACATGGCTCAGTACCTTTTTCAGTGGGGTATGTCACATCCTGCTTCTTTGGTGTCTGGACAGGACTGGAGAGAAAGCTTTCTTCCCAGAATTTTCCTGTTCTCATTGCCCCGCCTCTACTTCCTGCCTGGCTACTGGCCAATCAGTGTTTATTTAAAACATAATTAACAGAATACAGAATTGTCCCGCACCAACCAATCCTTATTTTATTCTAGAATCAGGGTCTTACTGATTCTCCTTCCTCAGTCTCCTGAGCACTGAGGCTGTAGGCATGAGCCACATGAGCCACCACACCTATCTCTTTTGGGTTTTGGTTTTGGTTTTTGGTTTTCCGAGACAGAGCCTCTCTGCATAGCCATGGCTGTCTTGGAACTTGTTCTGTAGACCAGGCTGGCCTCAGACTCAGAGGTCCACCTGCCTCTGCATCTCAAGTGTTGGAATTAAAGGCGTGCTTCACCACCTCCCAACCACTGCACCTTTCTTATGTGATAACTTCAAAAAGCTGGGGTTAGTGAGATAGTTTAAAAAATGGTTATGCTTGTTATAATGACTTAAAATAATTTTAAGAAAGTTTTTGGTAGTTTTTCATGAGATATTCAACAAAGAAACTTTTCCAAGCTCATCAAAATAAGAAAATTTACCCTGTCAAGAAAAGGCCATTTCAGAGCTTGCTGATGGCCTGAACCCCAGCTGTGAAGACAGTGCGGGAGGGTGGCAGAGAGCACCTGGGCAGCACCTGTGAGCCCGGAGGAGGGAAGGTAAACTGCCAAGATTCCCTCACCTCTTAACGCTGATTGACATGACTCAGTGGATCTCATGTGGTGCTGATATTGTCTCCCTGCCTTCTTTCCTGATGTCTCAGAAACAAAACCACCAAAACATTCCCTTCCACTAATATTTTCATATAAATCAAGAACCTGCCTTCTTGTTTAGCCCATGACAGGTATGTGTAGCCTGAGGCAGGCCTGTGAGGACATGGTGTCTAGATGGAGAGTTCATCTGTGCACTGAATCTACCAAGTAGCTGTGTCCCCTGTTATTTGTTCATTTATTATTTATGTTTATTGTATGGAAAGGGCACATGCATGTGGAAGTCAGAGGACTCCTGGCCCTTGGTTCTCCCCTACTACCCATGTACATCCTGGGGATCAAGCTTAGGTTGCTAGGCTTGGTGATAAGCACCTTTACCACTGAACCCTATCAGCCTGATTTTTAAAATTTGTTTATATGTATGGTATATGTGTCTTGTGCATGTGGAAGCTAGAAGTTGGCATGGTGCCTTTTATCTCTGTCCACTTTATATTTTTAGGACAGCCTCTTGCTTAAACTTGGAAGCTCACTGAACTGACTAGTGAGCTCTAGGGGTCCTCTAGTCTGTACTTCCCCAGTGCTGTGGCTACAGGTGTCTACGATGACACCAGCTTTTTGTGTTTATGATCCACAAGGATCATGCTGTACATGGGAACTATTCTCCCAGCCCCAAGTGTGTTAGTTTTTGTCATCTGATTCTTCTATAGTTACATGGAATAACTTAAAAAAAAATTAGGTCAGGCATAGTAGCTCATGCCCATAATTCCAACATTTGGAAGTTGAGGTAAGAGGACTCCCATGAGTTAAAGGCCAGCCTCAACTATAGGATGAGTCCCTGTCTCAAAAAAACAAAATAATAATCCCAGCACTCGGGAAGCAGAGGTAGGCAGATCCCTGTAAATCCAAGGCCAGCCTAATCTGGTCTACAGACCGAGTTCCAGGACAATCAGGAACAGTAAGTAAGTAAGTAAGTAAGTAAGTAAGTAAGTAAGTAAGTAAGTAAATTCTGCTAATACTGATCTGGTCTTTGACCTTGTTAGTCGTAAGAGAGTCTCCCTTTCATGTACCCACCTATCCCACCGCCAAGTCCTGTAAGCATTTCTCAAACATTCTGTGGGTGTTTTCAGTGTTAGGAACTCAAGGAGAGGATGTGGATCAACTCGTCACCTGCATCCAAAGCAAACTTCCAGTCCTGACATGTACACTACAGCTACGAGAAGAGTTCAGGCAGGAAGTAGAGGGGACACCAGGCCTCCTGTATGTTGATGATCCCAACTGGCCTGGAATCGGGGTTGTCAGGTAATGATTTGGCTTGCTACATGATGTGACGTGAAGGACGACTTTGTCAAGACAAGTGGGTCCTGATGCTTATGTATATATCCAGGTGGGATTAGAGTATATTTGTTAAGGATTCACCGAGATGTGCTGGGGCATTTAAAAAAGCCTAATGTAGACAGTCAGGGGTTACTATGTACCATCTATCTGCCTGTGCTAATTTACAAGTGCCCACGGCAGACACATAGTGGACAGATGGTTACTCTATGGGATATACAGAGCTTAGCAGGATAAGCCTGGTTCACTGGAAGAGAGCTGTACTGGCCTCACAATCTTCTGGGATACTTCCTAGTTCTCATTTTCTTCTTTTTCCTTTTAAATAAAAGACCCCCCCAGACTCTTTATTTTACTGAACCACAAACTGGGGCTTACAACATTATTCAAAGATGACTCCAGAGCTGGGTGGTGGTGGCTCATGCCTTTAATCCAGCCGGGAGGCAGAGGCAGGCGGATCTCTGGGAGTTTGAGGCCAGCCTGGTCTACAAGAGCTAGTTCCAGGACAGGCACTAAAACTACAGAGAAACCTTGTCTCGAAAAAACCAAAAAAAAAAAAAAAAAAAAAAAATAGGAAGGAAGGAAGGAAAGAAGACTCCAGATCTGTGCTCGACTCTGGGGATTCACACTGCACCCACAGTCCTATCTGAAGAGAAGCTCCATCTTAAATGCGTTACTGTGCTCTGGTGTTTTTAGGTATGAGCATGTCAATGATGATAACAGCAGTTTGAGATCTGATCCAGAGGGGGAGAAAATACACACTGGACTTCTGAAAAAGTTAAATGAACTGGAATCTGACCTCATATTTAAAATGGGTAAGAACAACTTTTCTAAATTGCTGAGAACTTTAAGAAGACCATGTCCGACGGGTTTAAGGAAGATATTTGCATTGCCGCAGAGGGAAGGAGCTCTGGTTTAGGATCAACTAGAGGCAGAGGGTCTCTCATAGTAGGGTCTCCCTTCCTCTGCCAGCTCTCCAGCCTTCCTTTCCTTTGTCAGCAGCATCTTCCTCTTCCTGGGAGGAAGTCCCCTTTGCTGTCATCTCATAGTCAGGACAAACCTGAGGACTTGGAAGCCAGCCTTGCCTGTTTCTTCCCCCAGGCCCTGAGTACAAAAGCACGAAGAGCTGCATTTACATTGGCATGGCGAGTGATGATGTGGATATTTCTGAACTAGTGGAGACCATTGCAGTTACAGCCCGGGAAATTGAGGAAAACTCAAGGGTCTGTAAGACGAATCAGTGTTTCATGTTTTTTCTAAAGCTTGTGATACAACACTGGGGAATGTCTGTTTATTTCATTCTTTCCTGGATGTGAGCTAGGTCTTGTGCCAGACATCAGGAGTGCTAAGTGGCCTTGACACAGTTGCTGTCCCAGTGACCTCACCAGGTAGTGTGAAGGAAGAGCCATGTACAACCAAGCAGTATAGCAAATGTTGTGGCTTAGGGCAGCTGAGCTTTTGGGGACTTGCTCACATTTGCAGTACACTGAGGTGAGACTTACTAAAAGGAGCTGGATCCTAAGGATACCAACATAGGTGTTCCTGATAAGGACCACACCACCAGAAACAGACCTTCCTCTGTTGGTCTGGTAGCATGGGAGACAAAGTTGCAGGGCTAGAGGTCAGACTCCCATCCACCCTTGCATGAGAGCAGAGATGCATGTGCTGTAGTTCATTTTGGGGTAGAGAGGGGATGAAGAGGTTTGAAAAAAGGCCAAGGAGCTGGCTGTGTTCACTGTTGGTTAGACTTTGGGTTTTTCCCAGGCTTGGCTATTACTTCTGACTTTCTGTCAACATTAAACAGTGCTTGCTTTTCATTGATAAAACATTTAGAATGTAACTAGTTATTTCTCTTCTCTGGCAAATGAGGCCAGACAACGAATTTCTGTCTGCTTGTGCCTGCATGAGCTTTCATCTTCTGTTTAATTTTCTATTTAACTTTGCTCAAGTTTTTTAGTGCAGAATTGCATCTACTGATATACTTGTGGGGAAATGTCACCAATGCTGTTGGTTGTGTGAGTAGTTCTAGTCTTGGGCAAGAAGCTTAGACAAACAGTATCTTCTTTGGTTTTGCAGCTTCTAGAGAACATGACAGAAGTCGTTCGGAAGGGAATTCAGGAGGCTCAGGTTCAACTACAGAAGGCAAATGAGGAACGACTTCTGGAAGAGGTAGGGTTAGGGTTGAAGTTTTCCAGGCTGGGATCCTGGCAGAGCACGCTCAGCAGGTTCTCCTAAACAAGGCTTGTGTTTTGCAGGGAGTGTTGCGGCAGATCCCTGTAGTAGGGTCCGTCCTGAATTGGTTTTCTCCCGTTCAAGCTTCACAAAAGGGAAGAAGTTTTAACTTAACAGCAGGTAGGACTTCCAACTGCTCTATGCTTATATCTGTTATTTTTAAGTTTTGACCAGATGCATTTATCTCCTAGTACACTTCATACTTTTATATCTCCCTGGATTCTCTGCCATTCATCTCCCCCCGTCCCTGCTGAAACAGTGAGAAAGCAGCCACTCCACAGCATGCACATTGCTCTTCCTTGGAAAAGGGACATGCCTATCCAACTGGCCCACATCTGGGGACAGTGCACCATGGACACTGGCATAAGGACTATTGTTTCCTGTAGTCCTCCTGAGTACTTTGTATAGGACATGGCTCTTTCTGAGAGGGGACCCTAAAGGCTGTAGCACACAGTATTTTAAACCAGTGACTGGCAATGTTGCCAACTTGTTGGGAGATACTAGCGGCAGTGAATTCTTTCCTATCCTATCAAAGAAATACTCCTGGGGACTGGAAAGATGATGACTCAGTGGTTAAGAGCACTGACTGCTCTTCCAGAAGTCCTGAATTTACTTGCCAGCACCCACGTGGTGATTCACAACCATCTATAATGATATGTGGTGCCCTTTTTTGGCCTGCAGGCACACATGCAGATAGAGCACTGTATACGTAATAAATAAATAAAATCTTTAAAATATATGTAAAAAAGAAAAGAGAAATACTCCCAAAATTTTGATGTTCCTCCTTTTGTTCCTTCTCTAAATTCTCATGATAGCAAAGGTATCACTAGAGTTTCCTATTATGGGTGGCAGAAGGATGTAATCCTAGCATTAGGAGGATGAAGCTAGCGGATTAGGGTTTTCTGAGACTTTGTCTCAAAACATCACGAACAAGGAACATTTTATATCTGACCTCAGCCTTTAATGCGAGCATCTTCTCATTGCTAAAGTGCATTTAGCAACTGAGTGAGGGTCCCAGCACACTGCACACACTAATGGAGCTGAAGAGCCTGGGGAGAGACGTGAGCAACTGCAGGGTGGGTTTGCTCCAGTTCAGTCAGTGGGAAGCCGAGTGGCTGGTTGAGCTGGTTAAGACACCTCAGGATAGCTGTGCCTGGAGCTTCTGCCATTCCTTTCTTTTCCTGACAGGCTCTCTGGAATCCACAGAATACACATACGTCCACAAAGTACAAGGTACAGGAGTGACACCGCCTCCAACACCTTCAGGCACTCAAAGCAAACAGAGACTTCCAGGTGGGTTAAACCGCTCCACAGTTCACCTTCACTAACAGAAGGAAACCAGTTCTATTCCACTTCGGGAATAGACTCATATATGCTGATGAGGCTCCTTATTTGCTGTTCCTTATGTTCCTTTCTGTAATCCAAAATTCCATTCCCTTCGCTGAAGCAACAATTCAGGCACCTGAGATTTAGCTCCAAAGAAATGTCTCCATGGCCCTGCAAAGGCAAGCATTACTTTAACCCGGGTATTCACTCCTGTCAGGGGCACCACAGGAGCACTGGCCTGGGGAGCACTTGGTGTTACCGTGTTCTGTAGTTCCTGCCTCACCTCTAAGGTGCAAACCAAAATTCCAGCATTCCTGCCAAATCAGTGACCCTGCAGGACCACAGCACCTTTGTCTGTGGATGTCTCCACCAGTCTCATCGTGGTTCATCTTGTCTCTCTAGGCCAGAAACCTTTTAAAAGGGCTCTGAGAGGCTCGGATGCTGTGAGTGAGACCAGCTCAGTCAGCCACATCGAAGACCTCGAAAAGGTGGACCAGCTGTGCGGTGGGCTAGAGCACAGCAGCCCAGAGGCCCACTGCCCTGAGCAGGTCCCCACAGCCCCTGCCCACACGGCCAGACAGACCGAGACCTTGCAGAACAAGGCCCAGCATCCAGAAGATGACCCACAGGTAGAGGGGCTGGAGCGCTTAAGATAAACCTCAGTAATACTAGGCTTGTGCCTGTATTGACTGTTTCAGGGAAGATGAAGTTTTATTGAAAATGTGAACTGTGCCACATGCTAATATGATAGAAATTTCTGTCGTTTGTGCTAAACTGGGAGTTTTGCACAGAAACAGGCTGGAAAACCAGGCTTTATGGGGGGGCAATTATTTTATGTGTAAATAGAACCAACAACTGACTATTTTGGCCTGCCCAACCCTTTCTTCATATACTATAAACACGTTGTACAGAGAGAACATGTGGATTTCAAGCACCTTCCACTGGAAACACTGCTCTCTCTCTAGGCTGCATAGGTCTCTCCAGGTTCTCTCCATGCTTCAGTCTTACTAGGTCTGT
Organism: Arvicola amphibius; assembly: GCF_903992535.2. NCBI lineage: Eukaryota > Metazoa > Chordata > Mammalia > Rodentia > Cricetidae > Arvicola > Arvicola amphibius. The sequence continues at coordinate 102,466,544 of NC_052050.1, read as the reverse complement.
AGTTCAGGCAGGCTGTGGGAGACATCTGCCTCACTGGTTGGCATCAGGAAATGGGTTTCGGTAGGACCTGCAGCCTCTGAGGGATGGTGTACACATGCGCTGTAGCGCTAGAACTGTCCCTGCTGCACCTCTTCTTTATACATTCTTGTCAACAAATGTAAGGACTCATCTGTTAATAGTAACTAACTGTAAGATCTCTTCCTGACCATATTTAAGTATATTTTAAACACTGGTAATGCCTTTAAGTTGGCGCCCAGCATGCCCTGTGCTTGGGTCTACTTAGGACAGAAAGCCCAATGGAGAGCACCAGGAAGAGCCTCCTGTCGTCTGCTGTGCAGCACGGTAGAGGCTGCAACAAGAAAGCCTTTGACCTGCTTTTCATGGTCGGCTGCAGCTTCTCTTCTACTCACCCTGGGCCCAGCTCCGGAAAGAACCAGAGAAGTTGCCTCTTCCAGGCTAACAAGCCTGGTAGAACTCGCCACCCAATTCTCGTTCCTTTCTATTCCCCCAGTACTGCATCACCAGCAGTACCCTAAGATGCCCACCCGTGCCTTGTTAGTCCCTAAAGTCAAACAATGGAAGATACTAAGATGGTGGGCCGGTGAACTGTAGTGTTGGAAGCCTTAGTTATACCACATTAAGCCTATAATTACACTGATTTGATGTGATTTTTGACAGTTGCCACTTATCAAAATGCAATCTTTCCATTTTTTTTGGGTGCAAATGATTAAATATAGTCTTCCCTGTTTATTTGATGCAATGAAGTATAGCAGGTGACATGGGGGAGGGGTAAATTATCACCTTTAACAGATTGATTTTTAAATGTTTTTATACATTTGGAAATTGTTACCTGGTTTTGCTGCAACAGAATTTTACCTTGAGACACTATCTGATGCTGGCTTAAATAAAGGCTCTTGAGATTACTACTTGTGAGCTCAGTGTAAACTTTACTTTTCATCAAGTAACAGAACAGTTCTTAAAAAGTAACCTCCATAACTCTAATTGGGCATCTCAGTAGCATCACATGTAAAAAGTTTCTCTCATTTTGTGGGATTCAGATGGAATGTGGCACCCCACGAGCTTGTCTCAAAATCACACTGAAGGTGGGAAGCACGCTCAGCAGCTGTCTGTTTCTGAGCCTTTCATCTTGCCTAGCACTGGTAAATTTTGCTAGGAAGTTCCTTTTCCCTTTTCTTCTTTTTTTTTAACAAGACTGGTTTCTTTGGTAGTTTTTGCTGTCTGTCCTGGAGCTTATTATGTGAAACGGGAAGCCCTTGAACTCAAGGTTTAAAGGCACCTGCCACCACACACTGATTGGGTTTTTCCTGACCAACCTGTCTCTCAATGCAAGGCCAATGGTTTCTCCTTTGTTCCTCACTTTGTAGTGAAGCAAAAAATCATCTAAAACAAATGCCTTTGCCAAAATAAGATTTTATTTTGAAAGACAGTAAGCAAGGAAGAAGTAAAACTGCACAGGCGTAGATTCCAAACCATCAATGATCTGCTGAGCCAAAAAGTTGTGTTCTTTGGTAACTCTGCTGTTAGCTCCCCGGAGAGGAGATCTTTTCCCATAAACCATCTTCATTTTTTTTGTAGAGGAGAGCTTTATTTCCAGGAAACAGTATATTTGCTGGAGATGGGAATTTTTTTAAAAACATCAAGGTAGATCTAATATGTTCAACAAAGTGGGGGGGCTCGGCCAAAGGAGAAGTAGAAAGGTTCTGAAAAGACAAGACAGTGGGCATGAGAGGGGCCAGGCTACGTGCCTCCCCCACTGGATGACAATGTCAGTGATGTGGGAGGGTCTTCTGTTTGTGCTGATTTCATTCGTTAATAAAGAAACTGCCTTGGCCCATTTAATAGGCCAGCCCTTAGGTGGGTGGAGTAGAAGAAAGTGAGGTAGATGGCTCAGACAATTGCCCTGCCTCTCCTCTCCTCTCTGGGACAGTCACCATGAAGCCAGTCACCATGAAGCCAGCCACCAGGTCAGATGTGCTGAATCTTTCCCGGTAAGACACCACTCGTGGTGTTACACAGATTATTAGATATGGGTTAGTTAAGATGTGAGTAAGAGGCTGAAACTAATGGGCCAGGCAGTGTTTAAATGAATACAATTTGTGTGTTGTTATTTCAGGTTTTAAGCTAGCCAGGCGGCCAGGAGCCGGGCGGGAATGCAGCCCGCAGCTCCTCACTACATGTCAGAGTAGCTTTGGGCTACAGACACATTAACAGGCTGGTCTGAGTGTCAGCACTTCTGTACATCTGTTGAGTTACACACGTTTTATTGCTTACTACTTCGCCTGTACAAACATCTGCCAGGACAGTACTAATCCCCCACTGCCATAAATTTTAGTCTGTCAATGGCAATCTGAAGAAGCAGCTGTTCGCTGGTCTAAACCTTTTTTTTCTTACAGATGGGGAAACCAGGGTCCAGAGATTTAAGATTTAGCCAACCTGTAAATTCTCACCTCTAGTATTTGCTTGTCATCTTGCTGCAACCAGAAATCCACATGTGGAAATGGCGTCCAGGAATACGGGCCTATTCGAAGTTGTTCTGTCTTTGCATCATAAATGCTAATCATCTAAAAGAACCATTTCCATGACAGGCTGTAAGGACACTGCCCTACCACTGCTATAGTCTAGTTCCAAGTCTGTCCCCTTAGCTGATAAACTGCAAATGTTGACCTCCCGTAATAACAAAGCTGCCACCACCGAATGCCTGTCTTGTGTTTGGTCTATGTTTTGACAGTAAGCCTACAAGAAGACAGTATGCTGCCCTTCTAAGGGAAGAGGATGGTGAGAAAGGTCCCAGGTCACACGTCCAGTGAGCATCAGCAGTGCCTCAAAGACAGGCAGGTCTGACTAATGCCTGTACTCCCCATGGCTACACAAAAACCACACCTCCTTACTCCTACCCCAAGCAGCTATTCATGCAACATAAACAAGCTCACAATGTCTGGTGCCCAGGTATGACAGCTCACACCTGCCATTCAACACTCAGGAGGCTGAGGCAGGAAGATCAGCCTGTATGACAGTGTGACCTTGTCTTACAAAAAGCATAAAAGAAAGGTTTGGGGTTTTTTGGTTTCATTTTTTTGTTTGTTTTCTGAGACAGGATCTGGTTTGGTAGACCCTGCTGGCCTCAAACTCTGAGAGATCTGCCTGCCTTAAAAGTATAAGCACCATACCTCACCCTTTTTTGTTTTTGAGAGGGTCTCATGTAGCCCACGCTGGCCTTGAACTCAATACATAGCCAAGAATGCTTGAGCTCCTCATCTTGTTACTGCACCTTACAATGTGGGGTAACAGGGATGTGTGCACCACCACAACTGGCTCTGTAGAAACTGATTTACCAACAGACCCATTCCTTGAACTCCTGAATTATGCCAGCGGTAATTTTCAGCTTTGAGAGGGTACTCAAGCTGAAATATAGTCTACTGAATACCAAAAGGAATCCTACAGTAAGTTGTAGGCCAGCTTGGGCTGCAATGGAACCCTGTCTTAGAAAAGAAAAACCACCAAGCTGGTCATAGTAGTTGATGGAGGTTGATGCAGGAGACCCGCCACAAGTTCCAAGATACCCTAGGCTACATACACAGCAAGACCATATCAAACAAAATTAGGACTCCAGAAAATGGTGAAAGACTGGGAGAAACAGATCTCTTAACTCCACACATCTTACTGAGAAGTTAGTATTGCACAAACAAGCAGGCTTGCGGCGGTTGGGGTGCTGGCACATATGTGAGGCTAGAGGTCCATGCCTGTGTCTTCCATTGCTTCTGCCAACTAAGACAGGGTCTTCCACTAGAGCTGAAGCTACAGACTCAGCACACCCTAACAATCAGTCTTCTGTCTCCCCAGCAGTAGGCCTGGAAGCACAAGCAGCACACCCAGCTTATGTCGGTGCTGTGGATCATGCTTAGACAGCAAGCACTCATACTGAGCCATCTCCCCAGATCCTGTTTGGCATCTTTTTAAAAAGCTACATAAGCCCAGGCTGGCCTGTACCTCACAGTAATCCACCTGTCTCCGAGTGTTTGGATTAAAACAGGCTCACACTGGGAATTTTACGTTCTTCTACCTGTTCCTCAAATGGATGAATAACTCTTTTAAATTCATGTTTTAAGCTGGGTAGCAGTGGCGCAAACCTTTAATCCCAGCACTCGGGAGGCAGAGGCAGAGGCAGGCGGATCTCTGTGAGTTTGAGGCCAGCCTGGTCTACAGAGCTAGTTCCAGGACTGGCTCCAAAGCAACACAGAGAAACCCTGTCTCAAAAAACAACAAACAAGAAATTAATGATTTAATTAATTAAAAACATACTAGAGACCTGGACAAAGTTGTATACTTGTGCAATCCCAGCTCTGGGAAATGTTGAGGCTATAAAAAGAGCCTAGGCTAGGAGTGCTGCTCAGCAGCATAGCACGGTTGCATATGCCTCTGTTCCATCCTCGGCACTACCAAAAAATAAGGAAACATACAGTACAGTGAGGAAATTAAACATTGGAGCTGGGTAGGGGTCCGAGACAAGGTTTCTCCATGTAGACCTGGCTCTCCTGGAACTCAGTTTGTAGAGTGACTTGCCAGACTACTCTCTGATGACTAGGTCCAAAGTGTGGATGAGACATGATTCTGTCAATCCCCCCGCCCCCACTCCTCTCTATGGGAAGGTTAATGGGAAGAGGTCTTGCTTTGTCCATAGATTCCAGCTCTTACTACCACCTCCGACTTTCAGGCAGAAATCTAGTAACTGGCACTTAGAACCTAACCTTGATCCTTATTCCTCTAACCCATGAGGAAGTGGACTGAATACTGAATTCTGGTAAGGAGATAGCCCCAACTTTCCAACATTCTAAAAACTCGAGTCCTTTGGTGTTCCCTCTTTACCCACCCCACAAAGATGGGCTCCCACTCACCGGGCCTCCTGCTAAAGCTCTTGCAGCACGAAGCTGCTCCTCTGGGCCACGATCTTGAAAGGAAGCTCTGTAAATCTCTGCAGTTTTAATGTTGACAGCTGCAAGGGAGAGGGAGTGACTCTAAACTAGCAATAGACTTCACATTTCTATCACTATACATAAGAACCAGAAACAGAAAAGAATGGGATCTGAAGAAAAAGACTGAGGTGCTGACAGCCTCTGTAGCAACACAGGAAGACCAGCCCCAGAGACGGGACCCTCAGGGAGTGTGGTTTCAAAGCTTTACACAAACACTGGTGTAAGGCTGGTGGACTTCCATCTTATTTTTACAGCTATGCAAAGTGACAGAATAAAGAAGTGCCTGTGCCCCCCCTCACCCACTCAGCTAAACACCATGGGCACACCAGAAGCCCTCTGCAATTTGTCAGCCTCAGGACTGGTGGGGCTGACTTCCTTTAGTTCAACCGTCTTTATTCTGAATCAAAACCTTACTTCATTCCCATACAAAGATCCAAATACCCCATACTACCCTCCACCCCCATGAGCACTTGCTAGAGAAAAGCGTGCCTGACTACCCACCCATGTGACACTAGGCTGCAGGAGTAGGTGTGGGGTGGTCATAACCTATGCTGCACAGTTTCTCCACACATTAACAACCTTACAGCTAAGGGTCAGTTAAGTCAGGCCCCTTGCCTAACTTGTCACAGTAAAAATAGATAGGAGCAAGGACCCAGCCCACTAGCAGTGGTACAGACGGAATGATTGCCACTCAGACCTTTAGCCCACATGGAAACCATGTAGCCATCTAATACAAACACTACTTACCGATGCCATAAATGATCGGAAAGTGGTTTTCATTTTCTTCCCGGTCATTTAATTCTAAGAAATGAAGGAAAGTGAGAGCACTAAACAGTTGTTCTTGTCCATGTGAAGGAAAAACCTCAGTACAGAGCCCCACGTGGGCCACTAGCAGGCCCTGCCTCTGCCACACAAGGACAGCTCTTCAGCACACTCCCTTCCCAAGAGCACAGAGAAACCTCTGACAGCCTAGAAAGCAGACATCAGAGCCTTTGTAGAAGCAGCATGAGCATCTACTAGCTGGGTGGGCCCTGGTGTTGAAAAGTGATAAGGAGTGGTGGGGACAAGTCATCCAGAGCTGACAGTCTCCTTAGAGTGTCTTCTACAATTCTACACTGATGGGGGCTGTAGTAAGGGTACAGACAAAACCTTCCTGAGCCCATATGGGTGAAAGCAGCAGAACTCACCTGTCACACATAATGTCACTAAGTGAATGTCATCATCTTGCTTGTCAAATTCACCTACAATTAGAATTTCAAAATTGATGTAAAAAAAAAAAGTGCCCAAAAATGAGTAACGGATGTGAATATGATCAAAATACATTACATATATACACAAAAATGTCCTATTAGGGATGGGGCTGTAGTTCCACTGATACTATAATTGCCTAGCATGCTCTAGCATACTCGAGGCTATGAGTTCAAGCCCTAGCACTACAGAAACTGGCACGGTGGCACGTTCAAGTTCAAGGCTAGTCTGTGCTACATGAGATCGTGTCTCAAAAAAGGTGGTGGTGGGGGGGAGTTGAAGATAGAGATTAGGTCAGCAAGAAGGCTCAATCTGTAGAGGCACTTGTAACCTGAGTTCAATCCCTGGGACCCACATGTAGGAGAGAAAACCCATTCCTATGGTACACATGTGCCGAGTGCCCACATGCACATAGGTAAACCGTTGTTATGTGTGATTAATATAGGCTAATGTGAAAAGCCTCGCATGGTTTAAAACATTTACTCTGCTCTTGCAGAAGACTTGGGTTCAGGTCCCAGCACCCACATCAGGTAGAGTCCTAAGAGAAGACCAACTCCTCTTGAGTCTATTAGAACAAAAGGAATATTTGTGTGTATAAATGTTTTTCCTACATTGTATGTGTGCCATATGAATGGTGGTTACAGGATCCCTTGGAACTGGTATTAGAGACAGTTGTGAGCCACCATGTGGCTGCTGGGAACTGAACCTGGGTCCTCTGGAAAAACAGCCAGTGCCGTTAACCACTGAGCTATCTCTCCAGCCATCAGAGCAAAAGCTTTGTGAATGCTTTTAGACAAGGGAACAGAAGAGAGCAGGTTCTGAATGCCCATCCCTCCACTGTAGATGAGTGCACAGCTGAGCTCATAACAGACAACGATGCTCGTCCCAGACCTGGTTCAGTAGGTAACAACTTCTAGAAACTTTCTAACTCTTCTCAGAACACTAGGTATTTATTCCCTGATGTCAGAACTGCTGGAATACAGATCTTTAAATCAAAATCTCTGTGCAAGGTTTTTTTTTTATTTACATACTTGTGTGTACGCGTGCATGCCTTGCCATGAATCACATGGGAAGATCAGAGGACAGCATACAAGAATTAGATTTCTCCTTCCATCATGTGGGTCCCAAACAATAAACTCTGATCATGCGTGGTGTGAAGAGTCTTTACCCAGTGAGCCATAGTGTCAGCCTTTCTGCAACCTTAGATGACTTTCTTACAATGGATCCTAAGACGGGTAGTTACTGAGTCAAAGGATGTGAACCTTTAAAGGGCTTACGCCACAGTGCAGTTTCCTTGCTGAGGCTGCTCCAGTGCAGGTCTAGCGTTAGCAGACACCTATTTCACAATTACTGTACACCACGTCTGTCTCTTCTTATTTACTAGGAAAGATTAGCAGTGCTACTTTTCATCTTCTGAAGATTACGAATACTTCTGTACAGCTGTGCAGCTCAGGTTGTATACTCCTAGCATTCACCAACTGCTATTTTAAAAGAGCATCTTTGACACGTTTGTAGTTCTCTCACTCAGCTGAGATACAATGATCATGAGGCCACAGCCAGCCTGGGCTTCAACAACATCACCCTGTCAAAATGGGGGGAGTTTGGACAGGCAGTGGTGGCTCATGTCTTTAGTCCCTGCACTTGGGAGGCAGAGACTTTGAAAGTTCAAGGCCAGCCTTGTATACATAGTGAGTTCTAGAACAGGCTTCAAAAGCTACACAGAGAAACCCCGTCTCAAAAACCAAAAAAGAAGGAAAAAAATGAGGGGAGATCTTGTCCTTATCCCACCAGCACCTGGGAATTTAGATCCATGATACACTCTGTATGATCTATACAGTCCATCCACATGGCTGTGTCTTCAGTATAGACAGATTTTCAGTGTGTATCCCAGGCTGGTTTTAGACTCATGATCTTCCTGCCTCTGCTTCATCTGATTGCTAGAGAGCTTTTTTACGTTCCAGTTATTTATGTATTTATTTATTTTGAGGCAGGGTTTCTCTGTGTAGCTTTGGCTGTTCCATAACCATAGACCAGGCTGGCTTCAAACTCACAGAGATCTGTTTGCCTCTGCCTCCCAAGTGCTGGGATTAAAGATGTGCGCTACCACCGCCTGGCACCTTTTTTAATTTTTAAACCAGACAAAACTAGGAGGGGGTGGCAAACTTACTAAGAAGCTGATGAGTAAGTTTCTGTGACAGCTGCCTGTCATCACTGAAGCCTCCCACAAGGTGCACTTCCAGCCTGCCAAGAGAGTGATCAGAGTTAGACATGACATGACTGTATGTGGGTTTCATGGATATTTAGTTCCTGGCTACCATGAACGTCCACAGCATGCTTCTGGGTCTTTTCTACAGCATATAATGAAAATACCTGTGGGCACAATGGGGTGCGTATGAGGCTTCCAAGGCCAGTAGCAAGGCTCTGAGGACCCCGCCCAGGGTCATCAGTGCAGTGTCACCTGGCCACCCACACAGAACACTCTAGAACTTCTCAACACCTGCACCTAAAAGGATCTGGGCTTTGAGGCTGGAAAGGGACAGAAACCCCACTAATTGAGAGCTTGGGGTGCTCTCATCCCACCACACCTAGGAATCACAGCATGGTATCTTTACCATATACACAGGATCCATCTGGGAAGTTTCCATGCTGAAGCCCCTCCCTACAACAGTCATATGCACATGCACACAGCAGGGCTGTGACAGGTCCAAACTTTGCTTCACCCCATGTTTTCCTTGCTTGTCTTCCTCCACTCCAATAACCATGGGAGCATGTGGTGTACTTTACACCTCTGAACGAGCCTGTGCAGGGAGTGGTGTCTGACATGTGGTGTGCTCACACCTCTGAACAAGCCTGTGCAGAGTGTGGTGTCTGACAAGGCCTGGATGGCCTCACCAGAAATGTCAGAGCAGGAAGGGCTGGGAGCACTGTAGCTTTGCCACCACTCCGTCAGGCTGCCCTGATTTCCAAAACGACTGTGGTCTGTACACAGACCAGGAATAACTAAACACTGTGTTCTGAGGGCTGTGTGAGTAGTCTGGGCTACGAAAACAGGAAATGGCGATTTCACAGCTACATGAGTCAAAGCCTATGAAGCCAGCCAGCCTGTGACACAGACCCAAGCCAAGAGAGTTACGTTTTACAAAAAGGGCTCAGTGCTAATGCACACTCTTAGCATACACAAGGCCCAGGGTTCAATTCCTAGTGTACACGTGCAACACACAGAGTTTAAATCTGGTTTATTTTTTGAGAAAAGGTTGGCCTAGAATTCACTATGTAGACCAGACTGGCCTCAAACTAAGAGATCCTCTCTGTCTCCCTCTACCTCCCACTACTAGAATTAAAGGTGGGTACATATCTCACCCCTCACTTTTTAAAACTTACCTATTGAACAAATAAAGCTAACTAGTAAGTGTCCCTGAGAGTCTAAGCACCTCTATGTGACTGTACTAGTTCCTTCAAAGGCTGCCAAGAAAATGAGAGCCAGTGTAATAAGAACAGAGCAAGTGACACCAGGCCTGGGTCAAGGCCAGAACTTAACTAGCTGTGTGGCTCTGGTACATGACCACGTGTCACGGACGCAGTAACAATAAAATGCTGAGGTGCAGCCAGCCTGGACTGGTTCTTACCCTACACTCATGCTCAAACTCTTGGCTGCTGAGGTGTGGGGCATGGTCACTGCCAACCCTGCCTCCTCCTTCCCTGCTTCAGACCGTAGAACAAGTGGCTGCTCACAAAAACACAGAAGAAATTAATATTAATAATATTAATATAACAAATTAATATCTAAGATTCGAAGATCCCAACTTTACACAAGTTCAAAGTCAAAGTCCATTTAAAAGTCAACACAGAAGCCTGACATGTCTCATCCTCTAATCTGAGCACTAGGGAGTCTGAGGCAAGAAGATCATAACTTTGAAGCCAGACTAGACAATGAGCCCTGTTCAACAAAACGTCCAGTACTGGCTTGTCCCTCCATTATTCCATCCAGCCTAGTGTGGACACCACCCATGCTCAAGGTGCACAAGCACAGGACACCCCGGCAATGTCCACAGGACAGCAGTATGGACTCACCTTCCACACTGAGCATACTCAGAAAAGGATTTTATAGAGCTCATTATCAAGGGGACTTCGGCTTTGGTGTCAGTTCCATCACAGTGTGTGAGGCAGGTCGCCCCATTACCTGGAGAACAAGAGAAAAGTGAGTTAGTCCTTATATTCCAGGAGGCAGGCTATGCAGACCACCTCATCTTTAGACCCTGTAAGACAATGGGAAGGGCCATGCTGCCCAGCCAACCCATCTGACCAGGGCATCAGGGAGACACATGCAGACAAGAAAGACATGACTTCAAGTTCTTTTTTCTTTCTTTTTTTAAAAAAAGAAAACAGCCGGGCGGTGGTGACGCACACCTTTAATCCCAGCACTTGAGAGGCAGAAGCAGGCGGATCTCTGAGTTCGAGGCCAGCCTGGTCTACAAGAGCTAGTTCCAGGACAGGCTCCAAAGCTACAGAGAAGCCCTGTCTCGAAAAAAAAAAAAAAAAAAAAAAAAAAAAAAAAAAAAAAAAAAAAAAGAAAGAAAAAAAAAAGGAAAGAAAAAAGATAACAAACTATCTTTTTTTCATTATACAATACCAATCCAAGTTCCCACTCCCCTTCTCCCATTCCTCCACTTACCCCCCATCCATTGCTCAGAGAAGGTAAGGCACATTGCTCTGGGGAAGATCCGAGGCCCTCCCTACTATATCTAGGCTAAGCAAGGTATCCATCCAAAGAGAATAGGTTCCCAAAAAGCTGGTACAAGCAAAGTAGGGATAAATCCTGGTACCACTGCCACTGGCCCTCAGTCTGTCTGCCCCAGCCATGCAACTGAATGACTTCAAATTCTACACCAGGAAACTCAAACTGAAAAAAAAAAAAAAAATCAGTGGTCCCACATGGTTCGGATAATTTAAGAAAGGGTTTTCTTCATCTCTGTCATCATACCTGTATGCCTCAGGACCACAATGTGACAAGTAGTGGCATCATCAGAACCCAGAATGGTGATGGAGCCTGTTCCAAAAAGAAATAACATAAAATAGCCAGTAGACTTTGGAATAAGGCCCAACACACTGCTTCCTAACCTACCATCCTTTGGGGAGGTCACTGCAAGCTCTCTTTGCTGAACATACAGAAGGCCCTGGGGTCCCACTTGTTGAACAGACTGACCTCTGAGAAGTCTGGCTCTTTCCTGTTTAATTGAAACAGAATAAAATAGTTGTGTGAATTAGTGAGGCTTGAACAGGAGATGGAAAGAGCCAATGTTTACTCAGAAGTGGGAAGCAGGCTGGCATCTCTGAACTGTGCTGCATTGGCCATTGAAGACTGGTGGAGAAAGGCAGCAGGAACATTCCCCCTGAATAGGAGCGACATATGACATAAGATCCCAGTGCCTGTGAGAGACACCCAATCCTTCACCATGGTTCTTCAAGAATCTGAGACTTGACCTTTGAGACAGAGTAGTTCAGGCTGCCCTTAAACTGTCCTCCTACCTCATGTGTGCACCACTACCACTGTAGACTGTAAGAAAGTCGGGGGACAAGAACACTGACTGACTGGTCTTCGGGAACCCTGGTTCAATTCCCAGAACCCACAGGGCAGCTCACACCTGTCTGGTAACTCCTGTTCAGGGGATCTGACACCCTCACACAGGCATACCTGCAGGCAAAATACCAGTGTAAATAAAATATAAGTCATTAAAAAGTATAAAAAAAGCAGAGGCAGGAGTTCACGCACACAGTCCCAACACTGGCAGCGTAAGCCAGCTCTGGCTAGAGTGAGGCTGTCTCAAAGACAAAGAAACACAAGAAACGAAAGCAAAGGCGACCGACCAGAGGCACTGCCACAGGGCATTCATCACACTGTGCATGAGAGAACGAAGGATGCAGACACCATGCAGTGCCCGTGAGGGTGAAGCGTGCCTGTGTGAGAGCTGTGCATGTGAACACATCTGAAGCCGGAGGTCTGTCATGCGCCTTCCTGGTACTCTAAACCCTGTTTTTAATTTCATTTTATTTCACATGTGTGTGTGGTGCCATACATGCAGTGGGCACCCGGCAACCCTTGGTAGTTAGCTTCCCTTCCACCATGTGATTCCAGAGCTTGGACTTGGGTCATCAGGCCTGGCAGCATCTCAACGGCCCACCTTAATGTTCCGAGACAGAGTTTCTCATTGAACCCAAACTTACGATTTTACCTAGACTGGCTGGCCACCCAGCACTTGGGATCCACCCCTCAACACGGGGGTTAAGTACCCTAAACCTTTTTCTAGAAGTTTTGGGGTCCATGTTCAAGTCTTTGTGCTTCCCGAGCAGACACTTCATCCGCTGGGCCAAGCTTCCCGTTCTACACTTCCTAAAGTAACTTCCCAGTTGTCTCGGCGTCTCATATTTTTTTGGTATTTAATTCATGTGCACTCAGTTCCTTAACAAACTTTCCCAAGGCCTAGTAAATGGCACTACTTTCTTTGCCGGTGGTCAGCAAACTTTTCTCTTAGAATGACTAGGTGACAAGCCCACAGGTCTCTGCCAATGTGTAGTGAAAAAAGCCCCGAGGTACACACAGATATGGCTCCTCCAATAAAATGATAGGAGACACGCAAGTCTGAATTCATGTAATCTGCTGTTATAAAATATTATTATTCCAACCACCTAAAGACCCCAGGGCTAGGGGCATCTCAGAAGCAGGCATGTCTAGCATGTGTAAAGCCCTGGGCTCCACCCCATAACAACAGCAGACACTAAGGAACACTGCACTGGGCCACTCAAGATTACTCACTATTGTCTACCCTGAAACATACTGTCCTGCCTCGGCCTCCTGAACACTAGCACCTACAGGGGTGCCCCTTGTTGCAAGAGGCTGCTGTACTGAATGACACAACATCCAAAGAGAGGGGAAGAAAGCAGGGCCCCAGTCTTGACTTCTGTCTAAGCATGGGACCTGCTACGGTCAGTCTTAGTCACTGTTCTGTTGCTGTGAAGAGACACCATGCCAGTGCAACTCTTATTTAAAAGAAAAGAAAAGGAAAAAAAAGTCTTTGAGGCCTTGCTTACAGTTTTAGAGGGGTGGTTTATATCAGGACACCAACAGACATGGTGCTGGAGCAGCAGATGGGAGCTTTACATCCTGATCAGGCAGAGAGAGAGAGACACTGGGTCTGGCCCAGGCTTTTGGAACATCAAAGTTCATCCCCAGTGACAAACCTCCTCCAATAAGGATATGTCTAATCCTTCCCAAATAGTTCTACTAAGTAGCGGGCAAGCATCAAACATACAAGCCTGTGGGGGCCATTCTCATCAAACCACCATATTGTGTGCCTGATCTTTGCAGCCCTCAATCTACAAAATAAAAGCAAAGGCATTCATCTTGTCGGGAACAGTGTGGGGCCAGTTCCACTGTGGCTGGCCACTAGGTGCCTGAAACCAGACAACACTGAACCCAGATGTGCTGGTGAGTAAATGTGGAGGAGGTTAGCAGTGGCAGTATGGGATTGCCCTGGCAGCATCTCTGATGGCATGTGTCTCACAATTCTTATTCACACACCTGTGACGCCAGCCTGGAAGGCCACAAAGATCATGAGTTGGTGATCAGCCTGAGCTACAGTGAGACTTTCTTTCAAAATAGAAAGTGGGGAGGAGGGACATGACAGCATCAGTTAGTGTTCTGAAATTTTCCTTTTAAAATGTTCAGACTGGTTGCCTAAGGAAGCACAGCTGCAGAAAGGTGTGGTGGGATGCTAATCAGGGTTCTACAGCTGGTGCTGTGTGTTCACACAGGAACCGGGAACGGAGGAGCTCTGTGAGTTCAAGGCCAGCCTGGTATACAGAACAAGTTCCAGGACAGTTAGGGCCACACAGAGAAACCCTATCTCAAAAACCAAGAAAAAAAATAACAATATATGGCATGCTTTCAATCAGAAAGTGTATTATGATGGGCACATTGGATGACACCTTGAGTTACCACAGTAGAGCTGAAGCAGGAGGCCTCAGGCATTCAAGGTCAGCACGGACCCAGACCAACTGCAAGGCCAGCCTGTCTGTCTGTCTGTCTTTAAAAAAAAGGTGGGGGGGGTGCTACAGAGATGTCAGTAGTTACAATTGTTTGCTAAGAATCTACCAAAGATTAGGTGCCAGCACTCACAAGGCAGGATTCCCACACGTGCCTGTAACCCCGGCTCTGTGGTGGGTGGAGATGAGAGAATCAATGACCGCATATTCAGGGAGATCCCTGCCTCAAAGGAACTGCACTGAACGAGGAGGAATCACGTGTGATTGTGCACACCTTTAATTCCAGCATTTGGGTGGCAGGCCATACAGTGAGCTCCAGCCAGGGCTACTACCCTGTCTCAAACCTTTTTTAACAGTGTATCACAGCAAAGAAAGAAAAGCAAGCAAGCCAGTGAGTTTGTGACCAGCCTGGTCTACATATCAAGCTCCAGGAGAGTCAGAGGTATATAAAGAGCCCCTGTCCCCAAAACAACAAAAAACACTTGTAAGGAAGTCACCAAAACCATGAGAAGAATGGCTGTGAATAAGGAAACAATTTTCAACTTCCCTCTCCAGAGCACACACTATCCTAAAGAAAGTGAACCACTAGGGATGCAGGTCACACGCCAGCCTTCTCCCCCACAGGGGCCTCCCTGCCACCCCTTCTCCCTAGACAGACCAAAATCCTGCCTCCAGAGGTTTCCACCTCACCTCATCTTTGCCTTCTCATGTGCTGTCGTGGCCACTAAAACTAGACGTTTCAAGCAGAGATGGAAGACAGTCCCCTGAATCCTTGAGGTGGATTAAACTTTTCTTTGATGAGCCACAGTAAGGAAAGGGCACAGTGCCTAGCCCGATTTGCAGGATGGCTGTCCTGGAATTCAAGCTAACAGCCAGTCTCCTTGCCCCATAGTTCTCAGGGGTCATTCTGCCCATTCATTTACCCAACAAATATTTTGTAAGCACACTGCCATCTGCCTTCAGGAAGCGTTTGCTTCAGGAAGCAATCCAGGGGAAAACAGCAATTAAGCAGACAAGACCACAGATCCCATAGCTGATCAGAGGAAAACTTCTAGAATGCCTTCCCTAACCCCCACACTCCTGGGCTTCACCTCTCAGTGAAAGTGGACATCTTTCAAGGCAATAACTGGGCCTTTAAAAGAATTCTTTGATTAGGAAACACCCCCCCCCCCCGTCCTCTCCGAGACCGCACTAAGTGAGATCCGACAACTAGCATGTGGGATACTTGGTCACCACTGCCTTCAAGGAGCGCTCTTTCAGAAGTTCCCGCAAGGAAGAAGACAAAAGCCCACCCACCCATCAGGGCGCGGTCCTCGCCGAACTAGCAACTTCCCAGCGAAACCCTTACTTCTGGCTAAAAATAACAAGGCGCCCCAAACCGCAAGGGACGGGAATGGGCTCGCAGAGGGCTGGGCACTCCGCCCGCATCTGTCCGCAGCCGGGCTGTATAAGGCCGGGAGCCGCTCAAGCGCCTCAATCTGCGGATCCCGCCGAGGGTAGACGAGGCCCCGGTCCCGGCGCGCCGGGCGCGTACTGTGCGACCTTGGGCAAGTCACCTAACCTCTCTGGGCCTCGTCTCAGTCGATCCCTTGTGAAAGCACGTCGGGGGCCGGGCTGCGGAGATCCCACCTGCCCGCAGGCCCGGGCAATCCCGCTCACCTCCAGCAGCGGGTGCGCTCGAACCAGTTCCGCAGCAGACCGCGGCAGCCGCACTCGACGCCCGTCCACCAGCAGCGGCATCGCCTAGGCCGCCGCCAGCCTCGGCGGCTGCCGCCCGCCCCGCCTCGCGTCATGCCACGCCCATCGCGGGCGCCGCGCCCCCGCACACCGCGGAGACTGCCGGGACGAGGGATCGAGGAAAAGCCTATGGGCTGCAAGGCGTCACGGGAGATGTAGTCCAAACTGTGAGTACGTTGTCGGAGCTCTTTCTAGCCGCATCTTTCGGAGCCGACGGGAGCTTTTTGTCACCCAGCCCTGACTCCCTCTTTGGGACGTGTTGATTCTCAAAAGTGTGTTCAATTAGCCAACGTCCACCTACTTCAGCTGCCAGACAGCGCAAAAGTCGCCGGGAGCGCGTGGATTGCGGCCCAGCAGGCACCGCGGTAGGTGCCCCGGAAAAGAAGGTGCGGCAGAAAGAGGGCCGCCCTGGCGCTTGGAGCAGAAATCCCACCTCTGTGTTCCCTTATCGCCCTTCACCGCCCTAGCAGAAAAGCTAGGACCCTGACGTGGCCGCAGACGGTGCCACTTGTCTTTAAACGATAGGTCTAAATTTAAACCCTGTGTGACTCCAAGCCAATGCTATCACCCTAACATATTCTCAGATAGGGCTGTAAATAATACAAGTAAAGTAATTCTGGCTAAGACAGGGTTTTGATCCTGCTATGTTGTCTCCCTCAGCCTGCATTCCCAGAATTAAATATAATTACATATGTAGGGTAATAGAGCCTGCCAAACACACACACACACACACACTCACTTTAGACCTGAATCCAGAGCCAAATCTGCCCCACCAACTAAGCAGAAAAAAACAACCAATCCGGAAGCAGGAAAACGAACCAACCCCTTGAGCCAATCTGAGTTTGAGGGACTGAAATCTGACCAATTCCCACCCTAAAATCTTCACCCTGGAAAAACTCTGCCTCTAAGAAGAGTTATAAGAGTATATAAGCCCTGTGCCTGTTTAGTTGGGAGCTGCCTTTTTCCATCCTGACAGTCACTCCCCTGGATTCCTC
This sequence comes from Arvicola amphibius, assembly GCF_903992535.2. Lineage (NCBI taxonomy): Eukaryota > Metazoa > Chordata > Mammalia > Rodentia > Cricetidae > Arvicola > Arvicola amphibius. Next base: position 102,449,533 of record NC_052050.1, on the reverse strand, counting down.
CTTCCCAATAAATCTCTTGAATTAAGTTTGGGTAGGACCTTCTTTCGCTGAAATACATTTCTTCACTGGGGAAAGAAACTCTCCCCTGCCGAGGCATTGAGCAAACCTTTCCCCAGAGCGGGACTGTAAGCTGTTGCATTTACAGTGACTTTGTGGTGTTCGTTGGCTCCAGACCGCCAGGATCCCTTTCTATCCTAGCTGCAATGCTTACATTTGATACTGAGACTTGGACTTTCTAAGAGGCCTTGAAGACAGGTTAGTTCTATGTCCTTGCCCAGGGGCAGACTTAGCAGAGCCTAACACTGAAGCAATGCCTTAGTTTCTGGTGACCCGACTCTACTCCCTGGGTTGTAGTTAGCAATCAATCCTAATTCTTTTTTTTTTTAATATTTATTTATTATGTATACAATATTCTGTCTGTGTGTATGCCTGCACGCCAGAAGAGGGCACCAGACCCCATTACAGATGGTTGTGAGCCACCATGTGGTTGCTGGGAATCGAACTCAGGACCTTTGGAAGAGCAGGCAATGCTCTTAACCTCTGAGCCATCTCTCCAGCCCCAGCAGCTGTGTTCTTTTGGTCAACATTGTCTGCCTGATTTAGCTCTCGGCTGACCTTAGCCTTTCCCCCTGCAAATAGTACATCTAATGCTGTACTTCTTAATAGAATGCTTGGCATCAGCTTCTGGAAGAACTCCCGGGGTCCCAGCTATTACTGCTTCTGTTTATTTTCTGTTTCTCATCCCTGGGCCTCCCACTCAACTGCTTGCTGTGTCTAAGGTGCTTATTCCTGCTGCTTTGGGTCAACCCATCATTAGCTGGACTTTAGTTTCATTCTGTGGTCTGACCAAGACGTTAAAACTCTGAAATCTCTCCTGGAACAAGTTCCCCTTCTGGCTGGTGTCTTTTCCTCCTTCCAGCATGAAATTCTTGGAGAAATTCCCATTTCTTTGGGATCCATTGTTTCAGAGGTCTGTTAATTTGAAATTGGAGTTTATAGTTGTTCAACATGAAGTCAAGGTAGGAACTTGAGGCTGTGGGAACCTCATAGCACCCAGAACCTCCTGCCTAGGGATGGTACTGCCACTGAGAGCTGGGCCCTGCTACATCAACCATTAATCAAGAAAATGCCCTATAGGCTTGCCTACAGGTCATCTGACAGAGGGATTTTCTCAACAGAGGTTCCTCTTCCCAGATGACTCAAACTTGTGTCAATTCTAAGTCTGTATAGAAAACCAACCAGGACATCTAAGGTCCTAGTGACAACCCTAAGCATGATTCCATAAAGTTTACTCTGGGGAATGAATCAGATTTTGGGGACTCCTTACAGCACTAGGTGACTAGCTGCGTCTGGAAGGCCTCTACTCAGCAGGACTAGGAAGCCTCCTCCCTAGTCCTCCCAGGTCTAACTATCCTGATGCCCCTGTGGAGCTGCACACGAGTCAAAGGGCTCTTTATCTCACCACCATTCCACCTCTGTGGCTGAAGGCAAACAGTCCACAGCCCAGCTAGGATTCTTCGGTGTGGGGCTCAGCTGAACTTCCCATGATGGCAACCGTGTGGCCCCTGGGACAGCCAATCACAGCACAGGTTTCCTCTAAAACTCAGCAGGCCTGCAAGTCACTGCATAACCAAGGTTAATCTTTTTTTTTTTTTTTTTTTTTTTTTAGATTTATTAAGTACATTGGAGTTGCGCCTGCATGTATCTGTGTGAGAGTGCCAGATCCCCTGGAACTGGAGTTACAGTTGTGAGTCGCCATGTGGGTGCTTTGGAAAAGCAGCCAGTGCCTTTAACCACTGAGCCATTTCTCCAGCCCCCTCCCCCAGGTTACTCCTGAATTCATGATAGTCCTGTTTTAGCCTCACAAGTACTAAGATTAAGTTTTTTATTATTATTATTACGATTTATGTGAGTACAAGGGCACAAAAAAAGCACGGTCAGATCCCTGAAGCATTACAGGCAGCTGATGTGGGTGTTGTCAGCAGAACTTGTCTTCTGCTAAAGGAGCATGTACTCTGTCGACACAGCTACCTCCAGCCCAATTATAGTTTGAATTACATAGTGTTATATAAACCCAAAGGCAGGAATTGGAAGGTTTCCTGAATAATGAAGTTAAGTGCTTATGGGTAGAATAGTGCTAAACTGAATTTTGGTCTCCATAAATGTTTTTTTTTTTTTTTTTTTTCTTCTCCCCGAGACAGGGTTTCTCTGTGTTCCTTTGGAGCCTGTCCTGGAACTAGCTCTTCACAGAGATCCGCCTGCCTATGCCTCGAGTGCTGGGATTAAAGGCCTGTGCCATCACCGCCCGGCAAATGTATGTAATTTTAAAACCTGGATATGGGGGGCTGGAGAGATGGCTCAGAGGTTAAGAGCATTGCCTGCTCTTCCAAAGGTCCTGAGTTCAATTCCCAGCAACCACATGGTGGCTTACGACCATCTGTAAAGGGGTCTGGTGCCCTCTTCTGGCCTGCAGATATACACATAGACAGAATATTGTATACACAATAAATAAATATTTTAAAAAAAAATTAAAAAAAAAATAAATAAAAAAAAAACCTGGATATGGAGAAGCTAGCAGTGTGAGTCAGGGAAGAGTACTTTTTTTTGTAGCAGAGTCTGAGGATCAATCCCTAGCAGTGAGATGGTTTGTTTTCTTTCTTTTTTTTTTTTAAGATTTATTTACTTATCTATACAGTATCCTGCCTGTAGGCCAGAAGAGGGCACCAAATCTCATCATAGGTGGTTGTGAGCTATCATGTTGTTGCTGGGAATTGAACTTACTTAGGACCTCTGGAAGAGCAGTCAGTGCTCTCAACCATTGAGCCATCTCTCCAGACCCAGTGAGATGTTTTAAAAGAGCATTATGTAAAAACTTAGTAAATAGTGCAAGAATCCCAAAGCACTGACTGCAGCTTACAGCCTGGGTAGGAGATGAGAGCCAGACACGTAGGCATAATTGAGCTGAGGACCCGAACCACGGTGACTGAAATATGTAGGAGAGCATATGGTGCACCCTTGAGCCACAGAGGCTCGGAGTCTAGAAAAAAAAAAAAAAAACACGCAGGAAGGCAGCTGCAGAGTATATGCTCAGCATGCGGAGCCCCCCAGTCCCCAGACAATCCCAAGGACACAGCTGTAACCATGCAACGCTTGCCAACTCTTCTCACCTCAGGATAGGTGTGAGTCTAAGACCCTGGTTCCCATCCTCAGTACCAAAAAGAAATTCCCCTGCTACAAGGAGACTTCATTTTCTTCCATAGATGTCTGGCTTTTTTAAAATGTATCTATGACTAGCTGTAACTTAAAATACTGCTTCAGCCTCCCGAGTGCTAAAATTATAGGTGTACCACAATGCCCAGATAGCACAGAATTTCTTTAAAGTGTTTTCATGAGCTTGATCAAACCACGGGAACATCCTAACCACTGCCCATTTGGTTCTAGCCCATCCCACCCCCTTTTAATGGAGCAGGAGGCTAAGATTCAAACACACCAATCACGGGACCATGGTGGGGAACCTTTATTAAAGCCCTCAACGACATGAGAGGAATTCCATTAAAAATGGTATAACCAAGAAAAATATTGCTGCCTTTAAAAAAGTGCAAGTGGCAAAAAAAAAAAAAAATTAAATATACTTAAAGGGCCATTTTCACAAATACAAAGTTTATATGTAAGGATCCCAGCGACAGACACCTCTGAAGTCCTCGCACATGCCTGCTACCAAGCAGACGTGTTGCTCAGGATGAGAGCAGCTCTCCAGGCTGAGTCCATGCTTACAAGTTATTAAACTGCGTTCAGACCCCCAAGCTGCTTGGTCAGTTCGAGGTACAGCTGACGCACCTGTGTTCAGGTTGGATCCACTCTCCTGCACCAGTGCCATTTCCTGTTTCTCTGAAGCCTACCCTACCCCACCCCACTCCCCCCCCCCCCCCGCACCTTTGCCCCTCTGCAATGCTTTGTGTTGCCCTGGTGAAAGCATCCTAAACGCTCAGCACTTCACCCTACCTTGCTTCCCTCTGTACCCAAACCACAAATACCCTTCTTGTCAGAAGGAAGCCATTACACCACTGCAGGCAGTATCTAGGGTTTTTACAGGCAAGGCTGATCCTGAAGATTTCTCACCAGAAAAAGACCCACCAAGTCATGTGACTGTGGCTCTGACAAAAAGAAACCTGTTAAAAGGTCATCTGCTGGGATACGGCTGACACTAGCAAGCATCCAGCAGCATCAGGAGGTTGCAGGCAGATACTCCACATTAAGCCAACACTTGAAGCATCAGCACTGACTGCTATGCCCACTGTGCAATATTTCACATGATACTTGGTCTTTCCTTCTGTCCATAAGGAGCGGAACTGCAAACACACCCAATCTGGGTACCTTCAGACACTGGCCCAAGTCCAACATGGAAGTTGGATATTCAAGGCACAGACTAGCCCAATGTGGTGTCCGTGGTGGGGCTCGGGGCCCTGGGGAGAACAGTTCAGCTTAATCACAGATCCTGGAGATGAGAGGGGACTGGTCTGGCATGTACAGCACAGGTGGGGAGCCCAAGCTGCTGGAAGGACTTCGGAAGTGGCTGTCAAAAGAGCTCGGGGTGAGGCCGATCACTGCATCGCTCTGGGGCACTTCACCTTTCAAAAAGTCGTCGTCTTCGTCCTCCACCAGCTCCTGTGTAGACAACAGTGGTGAGGACGTGAGTCCTAAGTCTTCACGGGCTGCTGGGATGGTGCAGTAGGAAGAGTGCTTGTTACCAAGTCTGCTAACCTGGGTTTAGACCAGCATGTGAAAGGAACGAACCAAAGCCCAAGCTGTCCAATGACTTGGTGTACATACTGACCTACACATACACATTTTTTTTGAAAACACTGTTCTTCAGCCTTTCAAGACAGTGTCCCTCTATTTAGTGCTGACTGTACTTGAAATTCCTTTGTAAAATAAGCTGGCCTCAAACTCACTGAGATTCTCTTTCCTCTGCCTCCTAGGTGCTGGCCATAAAGGTGTACACCACCATGCCTGGCTCTATTTTATGTATACGAGTATTTTGCCTGAGGTCAGAAGAGTGTGTCTGATCCTCTAGAACTAGAGTTACATATGGTTGGGAGCTGCTAGGTCGGTGCGCGGAACTGAACCCAGGTCCCCTGGAAGAACCTAAATAAACGCCTTAGCTGAGATGACCCATCTCTCCAGGACCCCTATTTTTTTTTTAATTTAATGAAAAGCTTAAGAATTCCTTTCCTGAGGCAGAGAAATTAGTCAGTAAACAGGGAGCAGACTCCATCCCCAAAAGTAAAAAGAAACCCCAGCATGGGGAAACAAAAACAGCTACCAAGTCTAGTCTAAGGGGCATGTCCTAGGCAGTGAAAGCCCACAGCTCAGTGAGTCCACGCTGCTGCTGGATGAGGAGGTCAAAGTGCGACAGAAAGCAGCACCATTCGTGCCCTTTACAACCTTCTAGCGCCTCGACCCTTTCAAACATGTTGTGGTGACACCCCCAGAATAAAATTATTTTCATTGCTATTTCATAACTAATTTTGATACTGCTATGAGTCATAATGTAAATATCTGTGTTTTCCAATAGACTTAGGTACCCCTGTGAAAGGGTCACCTCACCTCACAAGGTCACCCCCAATGGGGTTGTAAACCAGTCACAACCCACAGGTTGAGACCCACTGTCTTAAATCTAAGCTCCTGCTAGGTAGGACTATGCGGGCTCCACATCATGAAGCTTGAGGAATGACCAAGTCTGTGTATTCCTGAGGATCCCGAACAGGAGCAGACTTTAAATGAGCCGAGTGGCATTTGTACTTGGTGGTTAATGAGCAGACAGATGGGGCAGTGAAGCTCTGTGAGGATCACATTCTGTTCGTGTTTTAGATAGGGTCTCATTCTGTAGCCTCAGCAATCCTCCAACACCAGTCTCCCAAGTACTGGGACTACAGGCACAGCTAACTCTTCTCAGCTCCTCCTTGTATACATAGAGTCTCACCATGTAGCAGACAGGCCTCAAAACTCTTCATCCTCTGGCCTGAGCCTCCCCAATACTTAGGACAACAGGTATAGTGGGGCGGTGGTGGTGCACGCCTTTAATCCCAGCACTCGGGAGGCAGAGACAGGTGGGTCTCTGTCAGTTCAAAGCCAGCCTGGTATACAGAGCGAGTTCCAGGACAGGCTCCAAAGCTACAGTAAAACCCTGCCTCGAAAAACAACAACAAAGACAACAAGTGGAGCCGATCAACAAAACCTAGCTTTGCAGTGCTAGGGTGGGAAGCCATGACAAGCTCCACCACTAAACCACAAGCTTATTTCCAACCAGCTTATACCTCCCAAAGTCATTACAGACAGAGCCTAATTATTTAGAAGAAGACAAGACTTGGGCTGGTAAAACAGTACAGTAACTGATCAAACATGAGGCTCTAACTTCAATCCCCAGAACACTTGGGAGGCAGAGGCAGGCTAGTCTGGTCTTCAAAATGAGTTCCAGGACAGACATGGTGACACAAAGAAACCTTGTCCCAAAAAAACAAAACAAACAAATAATAAAAATATAAATATACCAGGGCATGGTGACTCATGCCTTTAATCCCAGCACTCAGGAGACAGAGGTAGGAGGATCTCCCTGAGTTCAAGGACAGCCTAATCTACAAGTTCCCAAGACAGTTAGGGCTACACAGAGAAAGCCTGTCCTAAAAACCAAAATTAAATTAATAAGTGAAAGAATAAACAACCAAGCAAGGTACAATGTACCCTGGAACCTTGGCCTTGAGGAGGCAGAGCTAGGCAGTTTCCCTGGGCTGCCCAGACTAGCCTACTTGGCAAACTCAAGCCAATGAAGGACCCTGTCTTATAGACTAAGGCCCAACACCAAAGACTGAATTCTGGTTTCCACAAACATGCACACACCTGATCCCACACACATATATACAAACACATAAAAAGAAGAATCGCCAAGTGGCAAATGGCACTCATCAAGAGAAGGGAGGGCTCAGAGCTCATGAAACCCCCATGAAAGAAATAAATGAAGTAGAACTCACAAATCCTGCTACTAAAAACATAACCTGGGCTTGGAATTGCACATGGTTTACAGTGTTCACTGTGGTCTGTAACTAAAGGAGACTTTCATCAGGTTCCCCATCACAAATTCACCTTTTTAGTGGGTTTCTTAAATTCTTGTAGCTCTTCAGCACTCACGTCTTCCCAAATCTGATAAATGGGATCAATAAATTTCTTTGACCTGCAACAGGATGATATTTCAAAGTAAATGAGTAGCCAGAAACCCCAACACTTAAGCTCTTTTCTCAGACTTAAATCCTCAAAGAGTAGAACTTTAAGACAATTCTGAAGCCATTTCTGACAACTCTCAGTCTCAGCAGTAATGTTCCCCCCTTCACCCCTGGGAACCAAGAACCTAATAATTGCCCACACACGTACTGAAATGTTGGGAATGTTCCATCATCTCCCTGAGTCCTTGTGCGTGTTCTCCAAATAGAACTCAGTTATTGGATAGGGGCAAGATAACCCTTAGGTATTGATTCGGTGACTGATGTTTTGACTCAGGCCCTGGGAAAGGAGCAAAGTAACCCTCAAATGTTTCCCCCTTACCTCATCTGATCTGGCAACCACTCTCCAGCCAATTATTGGTAATAGCCCTTTTGAATAAGCCAATCATAATAGTTAAACAAGAACCCCCAGACACTCCTTCCTTCTGTGGTTTTTCCCTTTAAAAGTAGCCTGTACCAGACATTCAGGGTCTTCTAGCCTCCCAATTGCTAGAAGAGCCTGTCATGGCAGAATTAATAAAATCCTCATGCTTTTACATCAGCTGTGATGTGAGAGACGGTCTCTTGGGGCGACTCCTCCTCCTCGGTGATTGGACGCTAGGGTCCAACAAGAACAGGAAGTAAAGACTACAGTTGACAAGAAAACTGTGAGTCCTGAGGTTTCATCTAAATTAGTCTGAGACTAATTTATCTTCTATCTCTAAGATTCCAAGGGAAAGTGTTTCTGGCTCACTCAGTGACTGACAGTTTATCACATGTACAAACGGAATGATGTTCTGGAACTCCTACAGAAATCTGCTAAACATTAAATCTAGAAAACCAACTCAAATGACATCAGCCGTCTTGATATATTACGAGTACTCACTATTCTTACAAAGAGCCCGAGCTCTTCAATCTCCGCAAGCACATGAAACACAATGCAGGCCAAACACTCATAAACAAACACAAACTGGAATGGGCCTTCTGTATATATGTTGCTTTTATTGATTAATAAAGAAGCTGCTTTTGGCCAATGGCTTAAGAGAACATAGCCAGGCTGGAAAACAGAGAGAGTAGGCGGAGTCAGAGATGTGCCAAGTAGCCACCCACAGGAGACAGAGGCACAGGAACCTTGCTGGTAAGCCACAACCACATGACAATACACAGATTAATAGAAATGGGCAATTTAAGATATGAAAGTTAGCCAGAAATACACTTAAGCCAAACAGTATTGCAAATAATATAGTTTCTGAGTGTTTATTTTGGGACCGGACAGGACAGAAACCTCTGCCTACAACAAACAAACTTTAAAAATAAAAAAATAAACTGTGCAGTTAACAAAAATATACAAACACCAAGAATGGCTTAGTGGTTTTCCAGACCAACCCATCTAGATAAATCACAGGCAGTGAAATGGGATTTGGTCTTTAAAGGAAATAGAATATTGACAGAAAACTAGATGGCCAAGCTGACAGCACCCTCTCTATCTCAGAACTTTGATTCACCCAGCCCCAGCCTAATTCACTTAAACTGATCAATTTAAAGAAAAAAAAACAAAAAAAGGCCTTGGTACCCCCCCCCCCCCTTAAGAAAATATAAGCACAGCCCTGGTGTGCTTGTGAGGCAGTCTGGAGCCTTTGGCAATCCTGCATTCACAATTAGCCAAATTAACAGTCAGGAAGTCCATCTAGGACAAAGCAACTCTCAATCCCAGCCTCGGGCAAAGTATGTTATGTCCCACAGCGTCAACTGAGAGGACCTACCTCTTAAGCATGCAAGGGTCAAAGGGAAAAAAGGTATCCAATGGGTTGGTGCAGGTCTGCACAGAGTCTCCACCTGCTGTACTTCTAATAACAGGGAGCATCTGGCGATTGTTCCTCTCCATGATGGTGTAGCAGAACACAAGCTGGTACTTACTGTGGGACACACAACAAAGCAGATGAAGCATAACCATACTGGGGCTACCCCAGAGATCATGATGTACAGATTATAGCTATAATGCAGACACTGCTAGGTATAATGAGGGCAATAAGAACTGGCCCACTTAGGGTGAACACTCTTGGCCTGGTCTTTGCACATCTGCTGAGGAGGAAGGAAACAATACAGAATCGGCCTGCGATTAATGAGTACTATGAAAAGCTAGCATGCTCAGCACAACAGGAATATATCTATTTTCTGTTTTCAAAAAGAATTGGGACTCATGAAAAAAAAATGACTCACTGTTTGCTGGGGGCAAAGAGCAGATGCCAGTGGAGGTATTCTGAATTTTATTGGAGCACTTTGACTAGAGTTTTGTTTTTGTTGTTTTTTTTTTCTGAGACAGGGTCTCATCCTGTAACCTTAGCAATCTTCCCGCCTCAGCCTCCCAAGTATTAGAATTACAGGCATCAGCCACACGCAGCTAAATTCCTCTTCTTCCCAATTCCTTCCTTTTATGTCCTCAAACAAGTTTTCACCATGTAGCAGACTGATCACAAACTCTTGATTCTCTGGCCTTAGCCTCCCAAGTTCTAAGATGACAAGAATGTTTTCCTTTTTGTTTTGTTTTCTGCACAGTCCAGAGCCTCGTGTATTCAAGCATATCTACCACTAAGCCATATCACATCCTGCAAGCTCATTTTCAGCCAATTTTCAGACAACTGTGACTTCCCAGAGAAAGCATTATAGAAAGTTTCTGATTACTTTTTAAATTGGGGCTGATGAATATAACTCAGCAAAGTATAAGAACCTAAGCCATTCCCAGAGTCTATATTTTAAAAACAAGTTTAGGTAATGGCTCGGCAATTCAGCACTGGCTTTTCTTCCAGAAGATGCAGGTTTGATTTCCAGCATCTATATGGTGACTCACAACTGTCTGAGACTCCAGTCTTACAAGATCAGACACTCTCTTCTGGACTCTGTGGCACCAGGCACAAAGGTGCTGCCAACATACATGTAGGCAAAATACTCATACACATAAAAATAAAATTAATTTAAAAAAAAAAAAAAGGTCAAGTACTGCAAGGCATGGCGGCACCCATCTTTATCTCCAGCAGAATCAGGAAGATCTCCGTGAGTTTGAGGCCAGCCAGGTATAAATGGTGAGTTTCAGGACAGTCAAGGGCTACATAGTAAGACCCTGTCTCAAAATAACAAAACACACAATAACAAAAAGGCAGGTGTACTGGGGTGTGGTGACTCACGCCTTTAATCCCAGTACTTGGGAGGCAGAGGCAGGCGAAATCTCGGTGCATTCAAGGCCAGTCCTGTCTACAGAACAAGTTCCAGGACTGACAAGGCCACTCAGAGAACCCCGTCTCAAAATACAACCACAAAAACACAACCAGGCACAGTGTATACTTTTAATCTCAGTCCAGGGTGGAAGGAACTGGGCTCGCTGATGGCAGTGCTGTTCTCAAAGAGAAAATTCACTTAATGATGAAAACATGAAATTCAAGTAAGCATCAATGAAAATCAAACATGGTAGCACAACACAAACCAAAGGTACACTGATTCCATATTTATATGCTGAAGAATGATGGTAGGAAAGAATTGAGCCTTTGCTTTCCAATACACTGAACCATTACATTCGTATGAGGGGAAAAAAACCGTGACTCATGCATTCTGTGGTTGTATGTCTGAGCCGGTGTCTAGTGAGGTAGGGCATGGGCAGTGCAGAGCTCTGTATTCAGACCTAATGGGTATCATGTGCATGCACTTTCAGGAACACCTCAGATCCAATAGTTTGATTCTGAATTCACTTTTTTGTTGTGCATTCAGAAACATTTTTTTTAATATTTATTTCTTTATTTATTATATATACAATATTCTGTCTGTGTGTATGCCTCCAGGCCAGAAAAAGGCACCAGACCCCATTACAGATGGTTGTGAGCCACCATGTGGTTGCTGGGAATTGAACTCAGGACCTTTGGAAGAGCAGGCAATGCTCTTAACCTCTGAGCCCCCAGGAACTTTTTACTGTTGCAAAGTACTTCTTTTTTTTAAATTTATTTATTATGTATATAATATTCTGTCTGTGTGTATGCCTGAAGGCCAGAAGAGGACACCAGACCTCATTACAGATGGTTGTGAATCATCATCTCAATTCCCAGTGCTGGGAATTGAACTCAGGACCTTTGGAAGACCAGGCAATGTTCTTAACCGCTGAGCCATCTCTCCAGCCCACGAAGTACTTCCTGAGAGCCACACTTTAACTACCAACCCCTCCAGGATGCTGTGCTACTAACATGCACTTCCCTGAATGAGTACTTGTGGTGTATTTCAGAGTGCCCAGGCCCCTCTGGACTCCTAGTGTGCTGGAATACTAAAAGAGCTGGTGGTTTCCTCATGCGTGCGTGCTGCTCTCAAAATGTGCTGGAATTTACTCAGTGCCAAAGCACGTGGCAGACAGCACAACAGTTCCACCCCTTGATTTTCTAAATGGCCATAAAGGAAATACAAAGGACTCACTTTGTGACAGCAGCAAAAAAATTAACCACCGATGGAAGGCAGATCTTCAAAGGGTTCAGCTGGCTCAGCACAACACGCTCAAGGTTTAGACTCTGAAGATACCGTAAACCTTTGATTAAAAACAGGGAGGGAGGGGGCTAAGATTATCTTTAAAAGCACAAATTATTACATTTAAAAACCAATTTAAGGGCTCTGTGGTAGAGCACTTGCTTAAGATGGGCTTGTGTCCCAGCACACCCCAAACTAAGATATTATTAACAAGTCATTTGCAGAAATACAGGAATAAAGTTCAAGCCAACCACTGTCATTCGGTATAGCTTTCTGACAAAAGAAACCAGAGTTCCTGCCAAGTGAAGATTACATGTGTGGTGGTTAGAACAGGAATATGCCCCAAACCCAACCCCAGACTCATCTGTTTGAATTCTGGGCCCACAGGGAATGACACCATTAGGAGGTGTGACCTTGTTGGAGTAGGTATGGCCTTACTGGATGAAACATGTCACTGTAGAGGTAGGTTTTGAGGTCTCTTATGTTCAAGCTTTGCCCTATGTGGCAAGCTTTGCCTGCAGATTAAGATGTAGAACTCTCAAAGCTCCTTCTCCAGCACCTTGCCTGCCTGAACACCACATGCTTCCTGCCATAGTGATATTGAACTAAACTCTGAAACTGTAAGCTAGCCCAAATTAAATGTTTTCCTCGTAAGATTTTTTGTCATCGCCAGACGGTGGTGCCTTTAATCCCAGCACTCGGGAGGCAGAGGCAGGTGGATCTCTGTGAGTTCGAGGCCAGTCTGGTCTACAGAGCTAGTTCCAGGACAGGCTCCAAAGCAACAGAGAAACCCTGTCTCAAAATACCAAAAACAAAACAATTTTTTTTTTCTGTTATCATGGTGTCAATAGAAACCGTAACAGGGCACAAGACAATCTGGAATCAGTATATGACAGCTCAGAGAAGGACTGAGGTCACAAAGGAGACACCATAGAAACTGAACCCCTAACAGGCAACAACAGGCTCATCAAACTTGCATGCCTTAACAGCGCAGCCATGCATCATTCTCAGCTGCACATTTCTATCGCATCTTTTCCCTTTCCCTGTCATGCAGCGCAACATAAACCTCTCACTTGCAGAGAATTCCCTCCTACAATGGAACCCTAGCCCAGGCTGGGGTAGAAGGGTTAAGCTAACCTGGGATCCATATTGGAATCACCTAAAAAAATATTCTTTTTTATAAAATACAGATATATTTATTATTTTGCAACAAACAAACGAATCTGTTTTCTTAGGAATTTTGATATATTCTTTAATTTTAAAATTACATATGGGCTAGAGAGATAGCCCAGTGATTAAGATCACTTATAGCGTTGGGCAGTGGTGGCAGACACGTTTAATCCCAGCACTTGGGAGGCAGAAACAGGTGGATCTCTGTGAGTTCAAGGCCAGTCTGGTCTACAGAGTGAGTTCTAGAACAGGCTCCAAAGCTACAGAGAAATCCTGTCTTGAAACAACACCCGCCCCACAAAAACAAAAACAGAACATGTATAGCTCTTGCCGAGAACCTGGACTCTAAGCACCCATACTGCACCTCACAACTGTCTACGGCTCCAGTTCCATCTGACGCCCTCTTCTGAACACACATGGTGCATCAGACACACACATGGTGCACAGGCAAAACACCCATACACGTTTTATAAAATGAATAAACAACACATATAACAATATGTATCATATATTACATGTGATATATATATATATATATATATATATATATATATATATATTTCTTTATTTAAAATCACATAAAGCCAGGTATGGCCCACCCTTGGAAGCTGAGGAAAGAGGACCACTTCGAGTACCGAAGTACCGTGTGAACCTGACTCAAAACAATTTTAAAATGACAAACAGATATGCTGAAGGCTACATGTCCTATCTATGGAGAGCACTGTAGCTCTTGCAGAGGACCTGGGTTCAGTTGCCAGCACCCACATAGCAGCCAACAACTGTTTAAGACAACAGTCATAAAGATCTGACGCCTACTTCTGGCCTCTGAAATCACTACATGTACATTGTACACAGGCGAGCATGAAGGTAAAATATCCATAAACATAAAATAAACTTAAAAAGAAATAGATGTGTTGGCTTGCACAATCTCTAATCAAGATCTGTGGCCTAGCCGGGCGGTGGTGGCGCACGCCTTTAATCCCAGCACTCGGGAGGCAGAGGCAGGCGGATCTCTGTGAGTTCGAGACCAGCCTGGTCTACAAGAGCTAGTTCCAGGACAGGCTCCAAAGCCACAGAGAAACCCTGTCTCGAAAAACCAAAAAAAAAAGATCTGTGGCCTAGGTCTGGTGAGATGGTTTATCAGATAAAGGTGCCTGCCACCAAACCTGACAACCATGTTTGATCCCCAGGAAACACATATTAGAAGAGAAGATCCCTTCGAGTTGTACTCTGACCTCCACATCATGCAGTGTGCACATGCATAACTCATGCACGCATGTACACACACAAATACCCATACATAGTAAACAAAATCTTTCTAATAACAAAAAACTGATTCCTGGCCCTTGATCATACAAAGGGAAATACTCTTTTTTTGTTTTAAAATATTTATTTATTATGTATACAATATTCTGTCTGCATATATGCCTGCAGGCCAGAAGAGGGCACCAGACCTCATTACAGGTGGTTGTGAGCCACCATGTGGTTGCTGGGAATTGAACTCAGGACCTTTGGAAGAGCAGGCAATGCTCTTAACCGCTGAGCCATCTCTCCAGCCAGGAAATAGACTTTTCTAACTTAACGTTGTGACTGGAACTTAACCGACTAGTTCATAAAACTAATCTTAGTATTCATATATTTAAAAGACTTTCTTGTATCTACATGTTTAGTGTGGGCTCTCTTCTGTCACCACAAAGGTCTGGGCTAACTCATGTCATCCCAAGCACTGTTAGCAGCACCAAAGTCACCAGCAGAATCTTCTCAGAGGCAGGCAGAGCATGCAAGCATGTAGGTGTACATAGTGTAAGGTTTAATTCAGGGCTCTGGTTTTCATTATAAATGCCCTGAGAGCATGTGGCAGTCTCTAGAGCTGTTAGTGTCACACTGGGGAGATAAAGGACCAGTGCTGGCATGTTGTAAGTGGGGGTTAAGTATGCTGAAATGAAGTATGAACAGGACCCCCACCACCACCCAATGAAGGATCAGCCAGGCCAAAAACGCCGACAGAGACATCCATGGCTGAAAGCCCTGGTTTGGAGGAAACAGCTTTTACCAATGCTTCATTATTATTATTTTACTATTGGAACTAAAACTTGAGTTCAACTCAGGAGGTTGGGCCAGACAGATCTAGAGTTCAAGGCCTGTTTGGACAGCATAGCATATCTTTCTCAGAGAGAGAAAAAGAGACGTAGAGAGAGGGCAGAGAGAAAGAGACAGAGAAGAAGTGTCTTGTTGCCTTTCCCTTGGCAACACTTTGATATTTTTGGTTTTTCAAGACAGGGTTTCTCTGTGGGTTTGAAGCCAGTCCTGGAACTAGCTCTAGTAGACCAGGCTGACCTTGAACTCACAAAGATTCCCCTGTCTCTGCTTCCCAGGTGCTGGGATTAAAGGCGTGCGCCACCACCACCCCACCCCTTGGCAGCCATTTTAAATTATATTAATTTACTAAAGCTCACATAATAAATTATGTTATACCCTCCTAAATCAGAAAAAGTAGAAAAGTTCTCAAGCAGGAGCATAATCATAACCACAGGCTTTGGCACCAGCCTAATCTAAATCTAAACTTGACAACCACTACTTGATACCCAGCAAAAGCTACAATCCCCACCCTTTTGCCTTCTCTGGCTTTTGTCTGGTGCTGTGGGAGGACACACCCTTTTCGGACTGTTTTAGGGCAAACAGACAGCATAGAAATTTGTAAAGTGCGGACACAAGTCCTTACAAACCTCGAGCTCACCTCTGACATAACTCATGTTTCACATAACCTCAAGCACACCAAAACTGAAAAACAAGGCTTAAGGAGGCCATGGGGTAGCTTGCCATAATTTGAAAGTGGTCTGTGAGGGGCCTGTACCAAAATCTCAACAAGGGGGTAAAAGTTGCCTCAAAAGTTTAAAGCACTGTCTTAATTTAATTTCTATTGCTATCATAAAGACCAGAACCAAAAAGCAACATGAAAAGGAAAAGGTTATTTCATCTTACGCCTTTAGATAACAGTCCATTGCTGAGAGAAACCCCAGGCAGAGGCCACAGAAGAATGCTTGCTCACCTCTCCCACCCCCACCAGGTTTTGAGACAGGGTTACTCTATGTAGCCCTGGCAGTCCTGCACCTGGCTCTAAAAAGACAAACTGAGACTTCAGACTTTGACAATTAACAGGAATAGATCCAGCAGAAATTATAGTACCTTTTAATAAGTATGAAATTAAAAAATTATGGTAAGAAAGTGAACCCTGACAAAAAGCTTGTAGTAATCTTTGGGAGAGATTATCAACTATCCCAAAATTAAGTGAATTCAACTTATAAAGGAAACTAGCTAAATCCTTCCTTGCTTTGTATGAGACACACCAGTAACAGGAGCCTGTACATTCTATACCAATGCAAATCAATCAGGAAAGGTAGGTTACAAATCAGAAAATGTAAGTAAAGTGGAACAAAGCTCTTATGATTTTGTCCAGAAGTCAGAATTATATGCTATCCTCATGGTACCAAGGGATTTTAAAGAACTTCTCAGCAGTTACTGATTCACAATATGCAGGGCTGTTCTGCATTTTGAAACTGAATTTATACCAGATGATACAGAATTTACTAATTTTTATTCAGTTACAAGATACAATTAGGGGAGACCCTTAGGACAGAGACAGCCGGAAGAAACAAGCTCCACCGGGAGCAGAAGGCAGGAGCAAACCCAGTCCTGGGACACTGGCAGACTAGGATTGAGCTAACAACCTAACTCAAAGTCTGCAAGCTTCACCGGAACCGGAGTGGGACTGAACCAGTTACCTAAGACACAGAGAGAACAAGCTCCACCAGGAACAGAAGCCAGGAGCAAACCCAGTCCCGGAACACGGGAGGATCACGATTGAACCAGCAACCAGATACAGAGTCAGTGATCTCCACCAGAACAGGTCCAACTCCAAGCCAGGGACTTCTGCAAGAGATCCAGGCCAGGATTTAAAGAAAAAGATCAAAGCCAGCAGCCTAAGCCAAAGTAGACCTGAGGCAGCAAACTCCAAGGGAGCAGAGCAAAGCACAGGAGCACTGAGCGACCTTCAGGAACAGGAATAACCAACAGGGTAACTAGAACTGTGACACTGACTGTACCACGAGGAACAACCATCTGAGCTGTGGATTCACTGGCACCTAGAAGATTATTCAACAGAATCTCAGACAGCCCCAACCACAACTATTAGAGGAAAAGGTGAGTAGAAAAGGTAAGATCACATGCTACACCACAAAGAGCAACACAACACTAGTAAAACCTAATGACCCTACAAAAGCAAGACCTGAACAACCAAATATGGATGAAGCAGAAGAAAATGATCTAAAAAATAACCTCAAGAGAATGTTTGAAATTCTTAAAGATGAAATAAGAAATTACCTTAAAGAAATGGAGAAAAAAACCAACAAAAAGTTGGAAGATATCAGCAAATCACTTAAAGAAAACAAAGAAAAAGAACTCAAAACATATAAAAGAAACTATTCAGGACTTAAAAACTGAGATAGAAAAAAAACAACAAAAACACAAGTTGAAGGAATTATAGAAACAAAAATCATGAGAAAAAGATCAGGAACCACAAATGCAAGCATGAACAACAGAATACAAGAAATGGAAGAGAAAATCTCAAGCACGGAAGATAAAATAGACATTAAATCTAACAAAAGATTAGCCCAAAATACCCATGAAATATGGGATAACATAAAAAAGCGAAATGTTAGAATAATAGGTATAGAAGAAGAGGAAGTTCAACTCAAAGGCACAGAAAATTTATTTAACAAAATCATAGAAGAAAACTTTCCCTACCTAAAGAAAGATATACCTATGAAGATACAAGAAGCTTACAGAACACTAAATAGACTGGACCAAAAAGAAAAGGTCCACTTGCCAAATAATAATCAAAACACTAAACATACAGAGTAAAGAAAGAATATTAAGAGCTACTAAGGAAAAAGGCCAAGTAACCTATAAAGGTAGACCGATCAGAATTGCACCTGACTTCTCAGTGGAGACAATGAAGGCCAGAAGGTCATGGTCAAGAGTTATGCACACATTAAGAGACCACGGATGTCAGCCCAGACTACTACACCCAGCAAAACTGTCGATCACCATAGAAGGACAAAACAAGATATTCCATGACAAATTTAGATTTCACTAATACCTAACCACAAACCCAGCCCTACACAAAATACAAAAAGGAAAACTCCAACCCAACGAAGACAGCTACACCAACAAAAATACAGACAATTAATGATCTCATAACAGCAAAATCCAAAGAAGAAAATAACACACAAATTAACATCACCCATGATGAAAACCAAATGAACAGGAGATAGCAATCACTGATCATTAATATCCCTAAATGTAAATGGACTCAACTCACCCATAAAAAGGCACAGGCTAACAGTTTGGATACAAAAACAGAAATCCATCCCTCTTCTGCATACAAGAAACACATCTCAACCCCAAAGAAAGACATCGTCTCAGAGTAAAAGGTTGGGAAAAAATATACCAATCAAATGGACCTAAGAAACAAGTGGGTGTAGCTATCCTAATATCTAACAAAATAGACTTCAAGCTAAAATCAGTCAAGAGAGACAAAGAAGATCATTTCATATTAGTCACAGGAAAAATCCATCAAGAGGAAATCTCAATAATGAACATCTATGCCCCAAATACAAGGGCACTCTCATATGTCAAAGAAACACTTCTAAAGCTTAAATCATGTATTAAACCCCACACATAATAGTGGGAGACTTCGGCACTCCCCTCTCACCACTGAACAGGTCAATCAGACAAAATATTGACAGAGAAACTCAAATGGACCTAATAGACATCTATAGAATATTCCATCCAAACAGAAAAGAATATACCTTCTTCTCAGTACCTCATGGAACTTTCTCAAAAATTGACCACATACTCAGTAACAAGACAAACCTCAACAAACACAAAAAAATTGGAATAACCCAATGTACCTTATCAGATCACCATAGTCTAAAACTAGAAGTCAACAACAATGCTAATTCCAGAAAACCCACAAACACATGGAAATTAAACAATGTTCACCTGAATCATCAATGGGTCAAGGAAGAAATAAAGGGGGAAATTAAAGACTTCCTAAAATTCAATGAAAATGACCACACAACATACTCAAATTGATGGGACACAATGAAAGCAGTGTTAAGAAAAAAGTTCATAGCACTAAATGCCCACATAAAGAAGCTGGAAAAAAGGGCTGGAGAGATGGCTCAAAGGTTAAGAGCATTGCCTGCTCTTCCAAAGGTCCTGAGTTCAATTCCCAGCAACCACATGGTGACTCACAACCATCTGTAACGGGGTCTGGTGCCCTCTTCTGGCCTGCAGGCATAGACACAGACAGAATATTGTATACATAATAATAAATATTTTTAAAAAAAGAAGCTGGAAAAATCCCACACTAGTGAATTAACATAACATTTGAAAACTTTTAGAACAAAAAGAAGCAAGCTCACCTAAGAAAACTAGATGGCAGGAAATAATCAAATTGAGAGCTGCAATCAACAAAATAGAAACAAAGAAAACAATACAAAGAATCAATGAGACAAAGAGTTGGTTCTTTGAGAAAATCAACAAAATAGACAAACCTTTATCCAAACTAACCAATAGGCAGAGAGAGAATATCCAAATTAACAAAATCAGAAATGAAAAGGGGGACATAACAATAGACACAGATGAAATACAGAGGATCATCAGGTCATATTTTGAAAACCTGTACTCCATAAAATTGGAAAACTTAAAGGAAATGGACTACATTTTGGATAAATATCACTTACCAAAATTAAATCAAGACCAAATAAGCAAATTAAACAGACCTATAACTGCTGAAGAAATAGAAAGTCATCAAAATAAAAAAAAAGCCCAGGACCAGATGGCTTCGGCTCAGAATTCTACAAGACATTCAAAGAGGAACTAATACCAATGCTCCTCAAATTATTCCACACAATAGAAACAAAGGGAACATTGCCAAACTCTTTTTATAAGACTACAATTACCCTGATACCCAAACCACAGAAAGATAATACTAAGAAAGAGAATTACAGACCAATCTCACTCATGAACATTGATGCAAAAATACTAAATAAAATACTAGCAAATCGAATCCAAGAACACATCAGAACCATCATCCACCATGACCAAGTCGACGTCAAACCACAGATGAAGGGATGGTTCAACTTACTAAAATCTGTCAACGTAATCCACAATATAAACAAGCTGAAAAATAAAAACCACACACTCATCTCATTAGATGTTAAAAAAAAACTTTTGACAAAATACAACATCCCTGCATGATAAAGTTCTTGGAGAGATCAGGGATACAAGGAACATACCTAAACATAATCAAGGCAATATACAGCAAGCCAACAGCCAATATCAAACTAAATGGAGAGAAACTCCCAGCGATTCCACTGAAATCAGGAACAAGAAGACAAGGTTGTTCACTCTCTCCATATGTATTCAATATAGTTCTTGAGGTCCTAGCTAGAGCAATAAGACAACAAAGAGGATATCTAAGGGGATACAAATAGGAAAGAAGTCATCAAACTCTCAGTTTGCTGATGATATGTTAGTTTACATAAGTGATCCCAAAAATTCTACCAAGGAACTTCTACAACTCATAAACACGTTCAGCAATGTAGCAGGATACAAGATTAACTCAAAAAAAATCAGTAGCCCTCATGTACACAGATGATAAAAGGGCTGGGGAAGAAATCAGAGAATCAACACCCTTCACAAACAGCATAAAATATCTCAGAGTAAGTCTAACCAAGCAAGTGGAAGACTTGTATGAGAAGAAATTTAAATCTTTGAAGAAAGAAATTGAAGAGGACACCAGAAAGTGGAAAGATCTCCCATGATCTTGGGTAGGCAGAATTAACATAGTAAAAATGGCAATCTTATCAAAAACAATCTACAGATTCAATGCAATATCCATCAAAATCCCAGCAAAATTCTTTAAAGACCTCAAAAGAACAGTACTCAACTTCATTTGGAAAAGCAAAAAACCCAGGATAGCCAAAACAATCCTGTACAATAAAAGAACTTCTGGAGGCATCACAATCCCTGATTTCAAACTCTACTACAGAGCTACAGTACTGAAAACAGCCTGGTATTGGCTTTTTATTATTGATGCTACACACACACATTAATTATTAATGAAGAAAGTGACCTACAGACTTGCCTATAAGCAATCTGATAGAGGCATCTTCTCAATTGAGGCTCCTTCCTCTTCCAAGATGACCAGAGTTTGTATCAAGATGACCAAAAAGATGATAACTAAGACAAATAATATAGTTCTTATAGTGGACCATGGTTCAATTCTCAGTACCATGTCTGGGCTCACAACTGCCTACAACTCCTCTCCTGGCCTCCAAGGGCAGGAACACAAATGCACGCACACACACACACACACACCCTGACCCTAATGTGGTCCCTTAACTCCAGAAAACTACAGGCATGAGAAATAGCCTAGGACACTGGTTCTCAAACTATGGGTGATGACCCCATTGGGGGTTGAAAGACCCTTTCACAGGGTTCTCTTAAAACAATCAGAAAAGGGATATTTATATTACAGTTCCTACCAATAGCAACATTACAGTTATGAAGTAGAAATGAAAACAATTTTATGCTTGTGAGTCACCACAACATGAAGAACTGTATTAATGGGTGGAAGGTTGAGAACTACTGGACTAGGACTGTCCTCCTGTGGCAAAACAGGGTCACAAGAGCAGGGAGGTGAAGAAAGAAGAATTCAAATAAAGGGATCAAAGATACCCTTTGTTCTGACTCCTTTGCAGTGATTTCTTGTGGAGACACAGAAGTGGCTTAGAGTACAGCCTCCTCCTGGGACAGATGAGATGAAGTTGGGCAACAGTTGCTTGGCAAACCAAGCATAGATGAAAGCAAACTTTCTCTGCCCATTTCTCAAAATGTTCTGTCAGAATCTGTACCCTGGCTAAGGAAGTGGCCTTTGAGCTCAGTTCTTCACGCTCTACCCGTAATAAAGGAGTGCTTTGCTTCTGTATACTTTTTGCCTTATTTCTATGTACTTCTTTTTATTTTTATTACTATTATTGATTGAGGTATTGTTTCTTGCAAGGTGAGGCAAGAGATTCTCATGATCATGTATGTGAGTAAAGGGGAGTTTCAGAGTTGAGGTAATGCTTTTTAGTGTGTATAAAAGGCCATACAAAATAAAGCCTGTTCATACTCTTCATCCCATGTCCTGATTTGTACGAGACCCTTACCCAGGGACCACAACGCACTAGACGCTGACAATTTCTCTAGTGGCTAGCTAAACAATACATAAACAGTAGTGTTCTTGAAATGAACCTAGGTGTCACACCTCTGTCCACCACTGCCCTTCTTTGCAGGCCCATGATGCCACAGCTGCACTGGGACAGCAAACCCCACCAACCCCCACCACACATTTAAAAATAAGCATCAACTGAAGGCAAGTACTACTGCCCTGGAGACTCACGTACAATAACCCAGTCTCAACCCACATTACTGACCTTCCTTCAAGTTTCCACTTAAAAGCTGCTTGTACTTAAAAACAAAAGTGTAGAACACAGCTTGGCAGGCTGAATAAAATGGTCCATGGAGTGAAACATCACAAAAAGCCTTTGTCCCTGAATCCTGGTTATTAAGGTACATGTGCAGCCAGTTAACCAAAAGATCCAGGCATGATTTCACGGTGCTGGAAAAAGAAAAGGTGGTGTTATTGGCTTCATCAGAAAGCTGAAGACAGAAACACATCTGTCTTTCACTATCCATTATATAAAGCTCAAATATGACCCACGGGCTAGAACGTAGCACAGTGGTAAGCAAATGCTTAACATGTATGAGGTCCTGGGTTCCATTCCCAGCATCAAAAGTAAACAAACCAAAAACCTTTCCTATGACCAGAGAAAAGCAGAAGTAGGATGATAGAGAGAAGTTGCCTTACAATTTTTTGTTATTATGGGGGGGAGAAAGGGTTTGTTTTTTTCTAAACAAGGGTTCTCTGTGTTTCCCTGGCTGTCCTGGAACTCAGAGTCATCTGCCTCTGCCTCCCTGGTACTGGGACTAAAACAATGCCTTCCAATTTTGTGAAGGAGCACTTACTTCTGCAGAGCAATAGGTCTTAAGGATGTCCCAAGGAACTAGGCACAGAAGCACAGGCCTGTAAAACCCACACTCAGGAGATTGAAGGAGATTCATGAGCTGGGACCAGCCTGGATTCCAGAGTAAGACATCTAAAAAATCACAAAATATAACTAACTAAAAGACAAAAATACTTTTAGGGATGGAGTTGAGTTTCTCCAACTCAGTTGAGGATTCCTGGCTCAGCTCCCAGCCTGACAGCAATGTGGCTAAGGATCAGGGCTTCTTCCCATCTAGACTCAAAAACTGGAACCACAAGACTCTTAGCTGACTGGAAAATGGCTTAACAGTATCTCTGCCCTTATCTTGTGGAGCCCTAAACCAGTCTCCTAGAGAGCCCTGTATCACTTCTAAGTCTCAATACTGGGATTGGCTTTGCATGTGCCCAATGTACCTTACCACTGAGCTCCATCCTACCCCTAATTACCTTAAAAAGTGTTTTCTTCAGATCAAACAAACACAACTGATTTGGAAACCAAATGAAAAACAACAAACCTACAAAAAGAATCAAAACAATACACAACACTATGTCATCCATAAACAGAGACAGGCTTTTAGATTCAATACCCAGATGCCTCATATACTTTCTCTTACCCAAAATGGAGACCTCTCCTTCTCAAACTGGTTCATAGAATTAAAAACACCTTGCATGTAGCAAACAGATTTTCCCCTTGCTTTACAAAGACAGATCAAAAATAAAGAGATCTATTTCTTTGATTTGAGACACTACTATAATCTTCCCAAAGCGAAATATTAAAAAAGCATTTGAAGCCGGGCGGTGGTGGCGCACGCCTTTAATCCCAGCACTTGGGAGGCAGAGGCAGGCGGATCTCTGTGAGTTCGAGGCCAGCCTGGTCTACAAGAGCTAGTTCCAGGACAGGCTCTAAAAAAGCTGCAGAGAAACCCTGTCTCGGAAAAAAAAAAAAAAAAAAAGCATTTGAAAAATTAGTTACTTACATAAGAGGAATAAATTTAGCTCTTGCCAAAAAGCTCCCAATGTAATTTGCAGCAGCTTGCCTGGTGATGGCAGGGTTATTTGGATCCTGCAGCTTCTTCCAGAGATGTTCCAAAAATGCTTCTGCAAATCCCTGTAACAACAGAGGCTATTGGCATGGCATTTCTAATGCTGAAAATATTCTGGCTCTCAGCACCCTGAAGGCATCACCTAACAATGTAATTATACTGCTAAACAGGGAACAGAGGGGTCATGGTTCTGATTTAAAAGTAAAAACCCATCAGACCCAGCTCTCCTCCTGCCCCTAATCCCTTTGTGTTAGGCACCAATACCCAGAAACACACTCTACCTGGGAGCCCAGAGGCCACACTGGACTGGGACTCAGGTAGGCTATTTTCATTCTCCTTCTTGTACTCCACTACAATCTCTCCAGGCTCAACCTGTAGCAGCCAGGTTGCAGGGGGTCCCTTCTCCTTCCATTCATTCCTAGGGGATACTGCCAAACTTTGGTATGCATGCAACTTTCCTTCTCCCTATGGACCTTCTCAGCACACAGCCCCCTCTTAATCCAACCCCATACCTAGAAATACTTTCTGTCCCAAAGGCCCCCAGAGGCCATACCTGGCAGGGTAGGTGAATCACACTGTGCTCCATTAAGATCTCTCTCCGTTCTCACCCTCAGCCCAGTGACAACCTGCTTGCATGAGCTCCTCCCTCTTCAACTCTTGAGTTATCATCTCTGTCTCTCTTCAATTTTGTAGCTTAATGTATACCAGGACCACCCCCACCACCACACCTCCAACTCCCTGTGGACCCCACCTCTAGATGAACAGGATCACCTTAGTTCTTTCCTGAAGCTTCTCTCTGCTTTTTCTCCTAGCCTATCTCTATTCTTTCCTCTCTGCCACCTACCCACCTCCAGAAGCACTTACTACAAAGCAACCCACAACCATCACTTCCCTAAGATTCAGAGAGGGCAACAGAAACTAAGGAATGGAACAACCACTCAACAAGGACAAGACCAGATATCGACACCAAGAAATCTCCTCAGTCATCCCAAACCCCAGATGCCTAGACACCAGCACAAAGACACAAATATTAACAGCCAATACAATATGCCTCCACCAGAACCTACTAGGGTAGGCCCTGAGAAATGCAACATAGTTGAAGCACAAGACAAGAACTTTGATAACTAGCTGTTCCAAATATATTCAAGGACCTTAAAGACGATATGAATAAATCCCTTAACAAAGTCTATAAAAACAAAAACAGTGGAAAGAAATAATAAAAACAGTTCAAGACATGAAAGTAGAATTAAAAAAGCCAGGTGATGTAGTCCACACCTTTAATTACAGAAAAAAAAAATTCCTGGGCTAAATTTAACAAAGCAAGTGAAAGACTTGTATAATAAACACTTTAAACAATGAAAAAAACACCAGAAGATTGAAAGATCTCCCATGCTCATGGATCAGTAAGATTACTTTAGTGAAAATGGCCATCTCTCAAAAAGCAATCTACACATTCAACAAAATTCCCATCAAAAGTCCAACAAACTTATTCATAGAACTTAAAACAGTAATTTTCAGCTTCATGTGGAAACCACACACACACACACACACACACACACAAAGCAGGGCTGTTATGAAATATCTGTACACTGTCTGAAGGTGTATTGCTGTGATTGGTGTAATAAAAAGCTGAATGGGTAATAGCTAGGCGGGAGAAATAGATGGGATTTCTTGGGAGAGAAAGGAAGAGGAGAAGGAATCTAGGCACTCGAGAGATAACAGGAGATGTGGAAGAAGAATGGGTGGTTTGTGACAGGAGGAATAGGTTAATTTAAGTTATAAGAGCTACTTAAAAACAAGCCTAAGCTAAGGTCAAGATTTCATGATTAAGTCTAGGTGTCATTATTTGGAAGTTGGTGATACAGATGAAAATGCACAGGATAGCAAAAATGATCCTGAATAACAAAAACTGCTGGCTGCCCAGTGGTGGTGGTGGCACACACCTTAATCCCAGCACTTGGGAGAAAGAGACAGGCAGATCTTTGTGAGTTCAAGGCCATCCTTGTCTACAGAGGAAATTCCAAGACAGGACTTCACAGAGAAACCTTAGCCTTTAAAAAAAAAAAAAAGAAAAGAAACAGAAAAGCTTTTGTGCAGCAAAGCACACTACCATTTAGGAAAAAAGCAACAGGCTACAGAATGTGAAAAGATCTTTACCAGTTCCACATCTGATAGAGTTAATGTCTAAAATATAAGGAACTAAAAAGACAAAAAAAAAAAAAAAAAACCTGGACATCAAGAAAGCAACACAATTTAAAAAGGGGATACATAACTAACAGAGTTCTCAAAAGTGGAACACAAATGGTTGAGAAATAAACATCCTTAGTTATCAAGGAAATGAGTAGAAAAACTACCTGAGATTTCATCCTGTAACAGAATGGCCAGGATCAATAGAACAATCGACAGCTATGCTGGCAAGGATGTGGTGTCCAGCAGTGAGGTGGAGAATTAGACACAGGCCACAGAGAATGGGTAATACCAAGAAAACATATAAGCAAAGCTACACATAAACAAATCCACAGACAAAAACGTATTCATAATTTTAAAAATAATAAATTTTTTAGCTGAACTGGGAAGTGGTGGTGCATGCCTTTAATCTAAGCACTCAGGAGGCAGAGACGGGAATCTATGTGAGTCCAAGGCCAGCCTGGTCTAGAGAACAAGTTCCAAAGCTACAAAGAAACTGTGTCTTGAAAAAAAAATTTTTTTCCAGCTGGGCATGGCAGCACATGTCTCTAATCCCAGTACTCAGGAGATAAAGGCACTCAGAACTCTAGGCTAGCCAGGGTTAGGTATGACCTTAAATAAATCAATCACCAATCACTCGCTCACTCACTCACTCAATCAGCATGGCAATGCCATTTTACTTACCAATTTGAAGCTGCAAAGGAAAAACATGAAGAATTGTACATGGCAGGAGGCATGTGTAGGCAACAGGAGTTTGTCAAAGATGGCTATCAGATCACGGTATAAATCCTTTGTTTTACTGTTATCAATCTTACCTACAGAGAAAATTCAAACTTTAATTTCATAAATACATATTTTTAAAGGAACAAAACACCATTAAGAATAAGCATTTGGGCAGGGCTGAACATTCATAAGGCTATAGCACAAAGGTGGGGATGGGGAGGCAGAAAAGCAAACCCAAACAAAAGTAAAACACAGAAATTAAGCTCTAGCTACAACAGTATTTAAATAGATGGCTTTGATTTCTGTATGTGACACCTTCTGGACAAGGGCCCTAAGGATCACTTAGGCTGAGCTTTCACAGCAAGCAGCAGGCAGGTCTCCATTCTGAGTCATCTCAACGGCTCCTGACTTTGCTTTACTCAGTGTAATCCCTTGCGTCACACACTGCTGTGAAGCTACAAAAATGATCTATCCTTTTTGTTTTCCAAGACAGGACTCAGGTAGCCCAATCTGGACTGCAGTTCACTATGTGGCAAAGGCTGATCTTGAGCTCTTGTTCTTCCTGCTTCTACCTCCAGGTTCTGAGAATACAGACATGCATTACTAGGCCAGGTTTCCAAATCTATGCTAACTCATTCTTTTGTCTGTTTGTTTTGAGACAGAGCTTTTCCGTATATCTCTGGCTATCCTGAGACTTGCCCTATAGACCAGGCTAGTCTCGAACTCAGAGATGCACCTGTCTCTACCTACCTACACTAGTGCTGGGACTAAAAGCATGTGTCACTATGCCCAATTAACAAACTCATTCTTAAACCACAGCAAAGTGCATCAGTCTTCAGGCTGTTTCCTGAGGATTAGGTTTGCTCAGTGAAGTTAAAGTCCCAACACTGGCATAATGAATACATATAGGAAGGGCCTCTCAAGGAACCACAGAATACAGGCAGACATCCTGAGACGGTCAACACACCATTATTAAATTTCTTGAGACTATCAAACACAAGTGATCCCTTCTAAAGCTAGCTAAACGCCATCTATTACCCTTTATTACGCAACAGTGAAAACACAATGGTCTTTGAAGTTAAATACTGGAGTCGTAACCCCATTCCTTCCATTTTCAAATTGTGTGACACTGCCACAGAAGTTGATCTGTCTGACCCTTTCTTATCTCATTCTCAAGATATCAACCAATTATCTAGGTTACTCTAATTATTACCATCCACACGACAGACATCCTCAATGTAGGACAGAAGCAAAGAGAGCAGGATGTCCAGGCGTTCGGCGATGGGATGAGCCATCTGGCTAGGCCGATCCAGGTCAGCTTTCTTTTCAGGTTTAGTGTCCTCATCTTCATCCTTGAGGAAGTGAAAACCAACATTACGAAAGTCACTGGGAGTCTTCAGTGTTTGGGAAACTGGCTAAAAGAGAAGAGTAAATGCAGACACAATCCCACACTCTCATTTAGAGATGTGATTCAATGTCATCTTTAGAATTTTAAACAAACACCAATATGACCCTTTTTTCCCCTTTTATTTTTTGGGGGGCTTGGGGAATGGGGCCGGTAGGAGAGGGAGTGACTAGGACTGGACCTTCATGCATACTAAGCCACGTGTGTCAGCACTAAGCTGTATCCCCAGTCCTGACTCTCAGAGGATCGAAACACCAATGCCTATGCCAACAGCACATTCCCATCCCCAGTCTTGGTGACTTCTGTAGCTGCATGGCTGAGGCTGAGTCACCAGCTTTTCCAGTTACAACCTCAGAACCAATGTCAAGGAGTCAAAAAAGGCACAGAGCCAGTGTGATTCTCAGTGAGTCAAAGGTGTTTACCATCAATCCTAGTGACTGGAGTATGATCTCCAGAATCTACATGGTAGAAGAGAACAGACTCCAGAAGGCTGTCTCCTGACCACATGTTCGCCATGGTACACATGGGTGCTACTTCCTGCCACATCCCAGAAAAGGGACACCCACTGAGCTTCACAGCAGTTTTCTTGTTCTCTGATGCCTGGCTTAAGAGCAATTCAACTCAGCCCAAACTCTGGGCAGCTGGGCTCCACAACACACAGTGAGTACTTTAATTGTAGACAGTAACTACAGCTAGACAGTGACTACTTTAAGCTAGCTAACTGGCAACACATAAACTAGATTGGGACACTTTCTGCTTGCTGTTTCCTCACAGATGCTTGCAATTTATAAACAATGAAAAGATTTTTGGAATGAAAATGAAACAAATTTCCCCAAAACCAAACGTAAAGCCTTGGACATAAACCATTTATAGGCAGTAAATAATGTCAGCACTGGCCAAGGTATCACACACCTGTAATCCCACAACAGACTTATTTAAGAAGGTGTTCTCAAGTTTGTTCAACTACTTCATTTATTTATGTATTACCACAAGTATGTGCATATGCATGTAGAAGCCACAAGTTGCTTGGTTTATTCTGCCTCAGGAATGCTGTCCACCTCCAACACAGGGTCTCTAATCTAGAGCTAAACAATTACCCTAGACAGGCCAAGTAATGTGCCAGGGGTCCTCCTGTCTGTGCCTAACTAGTACTAAGAACTTGAGCACCTATCACCACACCCAGTGTTTTTTCTCGGTCTTAGGGATCAAATTTAGGAAAAGGAAAGCACTTTGCCAGCACAGCTATCCTTCCAACCCCTCCATTGTTCTGTCTTAATAGGAAGTCTTAAAAAAGGCTTCAAGCCTATTAAAGCCTGTAAGCCATTAGCTGTGTCTTTCGACACTCTGAAGTGATGAATGTATGTTTATGTTAATAGAAATGCTAACCATAAGGACAAGAATCAGATACAAAGTAAAAATAAAGAAGTCTAACCATCAATATCAAAACAAAGAGGTGCTGACCATATTAAACAATCCTTCTGTGGTATCTGTTCCACCACAAGACTGAGCTGCTGCCTCTTCAGCATCTTCAATATCCTGTCGGGATACACTCACCTATATCACACAAACAAACAAATGGATGGATGAATGAATAATGAATAAATGAAAGCACTTAAAAATGTAGCTATTTGCAGCTGAAAATTAATCTACTGTAAATACTATTGTTGTGAAATATTACTATAACTAGGCAAAGATGTGTTATATTTGTTAATTTATGTAAAGATGTGTTGCATTTGTCTCACCTTGCCTGCCTAAGGCATCTGATTGGTCTAATAAAAAGATGACCAGTCACAGTTAGACAGGAAGAGGGATAGGCATGGCTGGTAGGCAGAGAGAGTAAGTAGAAGGAGAAACCTAGGCAAAAGGGAGGAGAGAACGAGGAAGAAAGAGAGGGACATGTCCAGAGCCAGAAGCAAGCAGGAAGAGCTACCTGGGCTATACTGTGAGACCCTGTCTCAATGAATAAAAATCAGGGGCTAGAGAGATGGCTCAGCTGTTAAGAGCACTTGCTCTTTCTCATTCATTCATTCATTCATTCATATGCTTACTTATTTTGTTTTTTCAGGGCAGGGTTTCTCTATGTAGCTCTGGCGGGCCTGTAACTTACTCTGTAGACCAGGTGGACTCAAACTCAGAGATCCATCTGTCTGCCTTCCTGAGTGCTGGAATTAAAGGTGTGTGCAAGAACACTAAGAGCATTTTTTTCTTTCAGAGGACCTGGATTCAATTCCTAGCACCCACATGGCAACTCACACCCATTCTTAACTCCAGTCCAGAGTAACTAAAACGTTTTTCTGGCATCCACAGGTACCACGCATACATGAAGTGCACAGACAAGCAACCAAGCAAAACATTCATATACATAAAATAAAATAAATGCAAAACTAAATCAGAGCCAGGAAGATGGTTTAGTAGGTAAAGGTAATTGCCACCGAGCCACTCCATCCCCAGAAACAGACATACAGACATGGTAGAAGGAGAGAACCAGCTTGCACAAGGTGCCCTCTGATCTCCACACATGCCATTACACAAGACACACAGACACACACACATGGGGGGGGGGGCGGACCAAAAACTAAGTAAAATAAAAATAAAAAAATTTAAAATGTTTTTCTCCACCTTGAGTTCTATCTTGCCAGGCACACACCTTTAATCTCAGCACTCAGGAGGCAGAGGCTAGGGGATCTCCATGTGCTTAAGGCTAGCCTGGTCTACATATCAAACTCCAGGACAACCGGGACTATATAGAAAAACCTTGTCTCAAAAAAACAAAAGCAAAAGAAAAAGAGCTGTAGCTCCTCAGGTTGCAGTCCTATTCAATAACCCCAATTTTGAGTCATGCCTATACCACATACTTCCTAACCTCTTCCTAACCCTCTACTCTCTTGGACTGCAGTACTCACTGGCAAACCATCTCAGGAAACACCAAAAGCACTACACATCTCAGGGCTTTGCATGTGACCTTAAATTTGTAGACATGCTTGTGTGGGCAAGTCCAAAGTTGTTATCAGGAGTCTTCCTCAATTGCTTTCAACCTTCTTCACCAAGGCAGTGTCTCTCAGATACTGTTGCAGATAAGGCTAGAGAGTGAGCCAGCTGGCTTTGGAGACTCTTAACTGCTTTCCAAGCACCTGTGCTATATAGGTAGGCCACCACACCTACTCTACGTTTTCATGGGCACTTCACTTGATGAGCTATCTGTGCAGTCCAAGTCCATGGACTTTTGTTTTGTTCATCCCTGATGGTACCTTGATGGTACTGACCCAACTCTTTCTTCTTCCAGATCCTCACAATACCCAGAGATTACATTTCTTTCCTTTTCTGACCACTCCTGCTCCCCTATCCTGACTGCATTATTCCACAAGCCTGTCCTTAGTTCCCAGCTACAGTTAGTTACTGAGTTTCTCCAACTAGTCCTATATGCAACTACACCTGTCCAAGGGTAACCAAATGTATCCAGAGCCTCCTTCCTCTGTTGTTTTTTTTTTTAAAAAGAAAAAGTTTGATCTGTTT
Organism: Arvicola amphibius; assembly: GCF_903992535.2. Taxonomy (NCBI): domain Eukaryota; kingdom Metazoa; phylum Chordata; class Mammalia; order Rodentia; family Cricetidae; genus Arvicola; species Arvicola amphibius. Next base: position 102,417,583 of record NC_052050.1, on the reverse strand, counting down.
ATCCTTATAGTATGCATAAATAAGAATTTTCAAACAGAAAATAGATGCAGAAGCTCAAATGAACATTCAATCTGGGCCTTCCTAGCATCCACACCAGACAGGCCCCAAAGGCAGTTTAGCTCACGGCACTTTCTACAATGCCTTTGTATGGCTGTGCCTAAGTCCTAAGACTGAACTGTTTACAACTGCCAAGAGTAGGTCAAGTTAAAGAAGTATAGCTAGAATGAAGCAAATAACTGGATTGTTTTCAACTGCTGCTATTTGTCTTAGTTAGGGTTTCTATTGCTGTGAGGAGACACCACCATGACCACAGCAACTCTTATAAAGAAAACATCTGATCAGAGTTCAGTAAATTATCATCACTGCAGGCACACACGGTAGCAGAGGTGGTGCTGAAGCTGAAGAAGCTTAGACTGACGCATTGGGTGGTATCCTAAGTATAGGAAATCTCAAAGCCTACCCAGCAACAAGACCATACCCACTGCAACAAAGAAACACCTCCTAATAGTGACTCCTTCTATGAGAATATGGGACTATGGAGGCCAGTTATATTCAAACTACCATATTATTTATTGTTTCACATACACAAAATATGTAGTCATAAAAACAGAGAAAAAAATACAGGTGATCTGATACTTACATCTAACTTGAGCAACTTTTCAATGACAAGCTCCAGAATTTCACGCCTCAAAGTTGGAAAATACACACTTATCCTTAGTAAATTATGAACATAACATTCCTAAAGCATGAAAAATGAAAAGATGAACAATTCAGCAGTAAGCAAAACATGACTTCTAACTGCAGGACTAGAAAAGGGACTGTCAGTTATGAAACTGAACTATTCAAATGTACGTATGTTAATTAATCTAATCACCACAAGTAAATGATTCTACTCAGTAATACACTATTACCTTCTGGTAATATTCTTTATTTTTTTATTCACTTGTGGTACTGGGAGTCAAACCCAGAACCTTGTACATGCTAAGCATGCATTCCCTCTGAGCTACATCTGCAGCCTTCCTGGTAATTCTTATTTGTATAAGCACTCAACACAAAAGATTATTTCTGAAATGGATTCTAACCATAACCTACACACAGTAATAAAATGGTCCTGAGGCCAGGCAGTGGTGGCACGAGCCTTTAATCCCAGCACTGCAGAGGCAGAGGCCAGCCTGGTCTACAGAGCAAGTGCCAAGACAGGCTCCAAAGCTACACAGAGAGAGAAACCCTGTCTCAAAAAACAAAAACAACAAAAAAATGGTACTGGTTATACTAGCTAGGAAAAGAATTAGACACTAGGAGTAGTAGCTCACACCTATAATCCGAGCATTTATATGGAGGCGGCTGAGGCCAGCCTGGGCCATAGATTAGGACCCTGTTTCAGAAAATATAACCAAGAGAAAAGAATGTAGACAGAAGGTTCTGTTCCACCCAGTCCCACAGCCATTCAGACACAAAGAAACACACAGAGGCTTATATTAATTATAAACTGGCCTATTAACTCAGGTTTATTAATAACTAGCTCTTAAAACTTATATTAACCCATAATTCTTATCTATGTTTAACCACATGGCTTGGTACCTTCTCTCAGTAAGACATTCTCATCTTACTTCCTCTGCGTCTGGTTGGTGACTGCGTCTGCCTTTTCTCTTCCCAGAATTCTCCTGTTCTGACTGCTCTGCCTATACTGACTATCAGCCTTTTATTAAACTAATGAGTGAAAAATATTTAGTGTATAAGAGCATTATCCCACAGCAAAAGAATATGAGAAATGTTCTTAGCTTTTTCTCTCTATTGATTTTTGAGCCAGAGTCTCACATCGTAGCTCAGGCTCACCTCAAACTTGCCTAAGTCCTCTTGCTTAGCATCCCAAGTGTCAGGATCACTTAGGATCAAAACAGGCCTATGCCACAACACTCCATGAAATGGAATATTGAGTTTAAAACCCCAGACAGGCATTTTTTAAAAAAATAATAACATCATCTAAAATAAAGTCAGAAAATAATCTTTTCATGAAAGATTTCTTACCAATGTTCTCTCTGATTTTCTCACAAATGGAAATTTTTCTACCAGTATTGGCATTAGAAACCATGGTGTCCTGTTTAAAAAAAAAAAAATCCAATCCATACTAACTTTTTAAAAAGCTAGTATTTGCATCCTAAGAACAATAAGGAAATAAGAGGCAAAAAGGAACCCTACTACATGTAATTAAAGGCCCAAATCAGGGACTTTCAAAGAAAAATATAAAACAACTTACATAGAAATACACTTTATTTTTTAAACTTTGTTAGTAACAGCAAGTCAAAAACAGGCTTTTCTTCTACAACAGATTGACAGATTTCAGTTTAAGAACATGTACCAGTATATAAATATATTATTTAAAGAGGCAAAGTATCATTAACTTGGTATTTTTTGATTAAGGCAGGGACTCATGTAGCCCAGGCTAGCATCAACTAGCATAAAACTGTGTGTAACCAAGGTTGACCCTGAATACCTACCTGATCCTCCTGCCTCTACCTTCCCAACTGCTGAGGTTACACATATACAAAACTCCACCCCCAACTTCCCATTTTTAGTTAACAAAAGTAACACTAATAGTCTATACTGCCAAAGAAACCCACAAGCCTGCCACACTTCTTGATAACCACATTTTATTCATACAGCAAAGTGTACACACAGGTTCAAAGAGAAAGTATCTGCATATCATATCTGCTGAAGATAAAAGCAAAATCCCAACTTCTACAGAAAAGAGCACTATGTATAAGTTAAACATATATAGTTACACAGGCACGAAATGACTTAGAGAGAGACAGTTGCCTTCAAGGCCTGGCACCTGAGTTTCTACAAGGTAAGGTGGCAGAATGGAAACTACTGATAGCTGTCCTCTGACCAGCATGATGGCACACTCAACACCTGTGCCTACACCTACACACAAATTAAATTTTTAAGTTAATAAAATAAAAACATAATGAATAGAAAATAGAATTTTCAACGTGTTATCAATACAATTGAAAAATAAATATAACCCAGTTTTTAATGCTATTAACACTCTATAATCTACTCATCTCTTCCTTCCAGAGCTGTGTGCACACATTACAGGCAAGTGACCCACCAGAACTAAGACTCAACCTATTTAAACTAAATACCATGATTCAAAGACAACAAAACAATACTCACGATGGGACATATTTTGTTATGATTTGCAAGGCTCTATGACATGTGTCAAAATTTGCAGGAAGATCTACAAGGAAAAAACTTGAAAGTATGAACATCCAAACAAAAAACTTCAAAATCATGTTTCTGAAACTAAAAACACTTTCTAACCAAAACTCAGTAACTATGAGAGAAATAAGAATTGCCAAGTTTTCCTTTAATCCCAGCACTCGGGAGGCAGAGGCGGGCGGATCTCTGTGAGTTCGAGACCAGCATGGTCTACAGAGCCAGTTCCAGGACAGGCTCCAAAGCCACAGAGAAACCCTGTCTAGAAAAACCAAAAAGAATTGCCAAGTTTGATGGGAGGTGGTGGCGCACCCCTTTAATCCCAGCAGAAGCAGGCAGATCTCTGAAGACAGCCAGGACTACACAGAAACCCTGTCTCAAAAGACAAACAAATAAGCAAAAAAAAAAAAAAAAAAAAAAAAAAAAAAAGCAAGGTTTGTCTCCTCAATCAACAATGAGTATTAAATAGATTAATTATAGCACACCTACATAGATTCATCTAGAAAGAGCTAGAGTTATTAGCTAAGAATGGCAAAGCACACATAGAACACATGTAACACTTCAGCGGCTAAAGCAGGATTGCTGAGTTGGAGGCCAGAGACCCTACCTAAAAAAAAAAAAAACAGGGGTTAGCTCAGCTGGTAGAGTGCTTGTCTAGCGTTTACAAAGCACTGAGTTGATTCTACATAAAACAGACATAGCAGTACACTCTCGCAACCCCAGCATTCAAGAAGTAGGGGCAAGTGGATCACAAGTTAAGGTCGTCTTTGCTAAATTCAAGGCCAGTTCAAGGACATATAAGAACGTGTCTCCAATGGAGGGGGGATGACTGCACACTATGAATGTGCCAAAAATAGGCTATATACCTGGGTGTGGTAACAAACATCTTTAATCTCAGCACTCAAAAGCAGAGGTAGGTGGATCTGAGTTCAAGGCCAAACTAGTGAGTTCCAAGACAGGTGGGCTATACAGTAAGACACTCCCTGTCTCAAAAGACCAACAATATTCTATCAAAGGTTATCATTTGTTGTTGTCTCCATGAGAATAAGTACTGAGACATCATTTGGAACACATTCTCAAAGATAAGACGATGTCACTGCTTTGACACTTCCTTTTATACTCACTGTCATCTTCATCATCAGAATCTGAAACATCTATGCCACCCTCCTTAATGATCACTCGGGCTTTGGAGAAAAAAGAAAATATGTTATACTCTTCTGTCACAGACAAAAACAAGGAACAGAAAATTTGAAAGGTGGAAGGGGAGAGGGGTGCTAGAAAGATGGCTCTGCCTGGGAACCTGATTCCCAATACCCACATGATGGGTCACAAATGCCTCTGAATTCTAGTTCAAAGGGATCTGATCCCCTCTTCCAGACTCTGGCCACTGTACACAGGGTTGCATACATATACATGCAGAAAAAACACATACACCAAAAAAAAAAAAAAAAAAAAGAAATGTTACATTGACATACATACGCTTTCTGCCTGTGATACCCTGTGCCAACACAGGGCTCTGCAAGCACAGTAGCAGCCATCAGAAGTGGCACATGACCTTAGACCATAACTGTGAGCCAAACAAACTACTTTAGAATAAGGGAGGCAAGGGCAGAGAAAGCAAGTGAAAGGAAGGGGAGAGGAAGAAGAAAACTCATTTTTACAAGCAAGTAACAACTACTTACGAGGTACAAAATGAGAAGCAATCATGCTGAGACATGGTCTAAGGAAGACTGTCTGTGCTGATACAAGATTACCAAGAAAAGCCAAATACTCCTCCACCACTGTCTGACTTCTCTTCAACCAAGGCAATCTCTATAGACAGGAAAGGAAGACAATGCAAAGGTGTAACAGCTATATACTGTTTTCAAAATACTAACTAAGGTGTTAGTCGGTGAATTAGTGTAAACTTACCAAGATAATGTTTATAAGTTGCTCAAAGTCTTTTGTCAAGTACATGACAGAGGAACGAAATTCCAGCAGCCAGTTAATTATCTGGTCATCCTTAAGTTAAAACAAACAAACAAACAAACAAACAAATCATAAACTGTCTAAAGTTACAGAAAAGTAATGGATATACTTTGTATCAATAACATGTTTAAAATCAGGAAAACAAACATGTTCCACTAAGATATGCCAGAGGGGCTAACCATGGTGTACTCCTATAAGTCAAGCATGTGAGAAGCGGAAGTTTCAAGATCTGAGATATATACTAAATTCCAGACCAAACTTTGCTTATATACATATTAAGCCAAAGGGCTAAGTGTAGGACAGTAACAATGCTTTCCTTCCATGTTGGAGACCCTGGACCTAATACCCAGCACGTCTGCACAAGCTAGGCAACTTGAGTCTGATCACCAGAAGCCATGTAAATATGGAAGGCAAGAAGCTGGGCCAGGGACTGGAGAGCTGGCTAAGCACTGGCCGCTCTTCTAGAGGACACAGAATCAATTCTCATCTACAAAGTGGTTCACAACAATCATCTGGAACTCCAGTTCTAAGGGATCCAACATCCTCCTCTGGCTTTTTTTTTTCTTTTTTCTTTTTTTGGTTTTTCGAGTACAGGATTAACTCACTCTGTAGACCAGGCGAGCCTCAAACTCACAGAGATCACCTGTCTCTGCCTCCCAAGTGCTTGGATTAAAGGCGTGTACCATCATTGCCTGGCTTTCCCTGTCTTCTTTAGGCACCAGACATATATAGCATGCCCAGACATACACATCTAGAAAACAGCTATATACACATAATAATAATAATTTTTTTAAAAAATCTGAGTCCATGGGGCTGGAGAAATGGTTCAGTGGTTAAGAACATTGGCTGTTCTTCCAGAGGTCCTGAGTTCAATTACCAGCAACCGTACTGTGGCTCACAACTATCTATAATGAGATCTGGTGCCGTCTTCTGCAGAACACTGTACTGTATACATAATACATAAATAAGTCTTTAAAAAAATCTTAAAAAAAAAAGACTGGGGTTGTGGCAGAGCCCTTAACCAGCATGCTTATATCCTAGTTTTCAAACCCCAACATTGAAGAATAAGAACTATAAGAACAGTCAGGAACTGCTGATTCAGTGGTGAGTGCTGATTAGGAACAGATTACTTGTAGCACTCTGAAAAAGCAGACACAGCTGCTATCACCTTTACTGTGCCAAGGACCTGCAGATGAGCTAAGGCTGCAGATCAATAGCTGAGTGCTGGTTTAGTAATGCACAAGGACCTGGGTTTAATCCCCAGCACAACAAAACCACAAAACTATTATATGATATATATATATATATATGATATATATATATATATCATATAATATATATCATATATATATATATATATATATATATATATATATATATATATCTGGCGCTAAGGCTGGACAAAGGGTTTAGCCGTTAAGAGCTAATATTGTTCTTGCAGAGAATCCAAGTTTAACCTCCAAGTTCCCAGCTTCCGCATATTTGGCTCTCAGCTGCCCCTAATTCTACCTCTAAAGGATCTGACATCTTATGCACACATACACAAATATGCAATCTTTTTGTTATTTTGCTTGTTTTGAGACTGGGTCTCTGTATGTAGCCCTGGGTGTCCAGGAACTCCCTATGTAGATTAGGCTGGCCTCGAACTCATAAAGATCTGCTTGTATCTGCCTTTTCTTCCTTGTACTGGGACTAAAGATGTGTACCATTATGCCCAGGTAAATGCATTTTTTAAAGTTAAAATTAAAAAAGAATCTGCTGAGGGCTGGGTTCAGGCTGACCTCTAGCTTCAACACTAAGTTAACCTGCTCACAGAAAGTAGAATGCAACACAAATAAATTGGCCCTTTGGACCAGAGAAAAAAGATAAAGCTCAGGGGCTCTTTAAGGGTAATATTTCTTACAGAGAGAAAGGACATTGCAGAAAACTGAAAGTAAATCAATATAGATAGATAGAGAGAGAGAGAGAGAGAGAGAGAGAGAGAGAGAGAGAGAGAGAGAGAGAGAGAGAGAGAGAGCAAGCCAAAAGAGAACTCTGGGGAGCAAAAAAGGGTCAGGTAAGGCACAGAGGCCATGTATGCTGAGCATATAATTAGAAACATCTTCTGAAGTCTGGACAATGGACCCAAGGAGGAAATCACCATGTGCTTAGAGAACCAGAAAAAGCTCAAAGTAGCTGACATTACACCAGGATCTGAGACTGAACAGTTTGTAGATTACAGTAGTAGCAATAAACAGATATGACATTTACATGGAGCTGGAAAGGTGACTCAGTGGTTAAGAGCATTGGCTGCTCTTCCAGAGGTCCTGAGTTCAATTCCCAGCACCCACATGGTGGTTACAACCATCTATAATAGGATCTGATGCCCTCTCTGGCATGCAGAACACACATACATAAAACATAAATAAATTAATAAAAAAAATGACAATTACTATGTACCAGACAGTGTTCTAAGGTTTTATCATATGTTAATTCATTTATTCCTTACAACCACCCCACAGAACAGGTACTACTGATCTCCATTTTACAGAGGAGGACACTAAAGTACAAGAGCAAGAACTCTCACCTTGGGAGGGAAGCAATGTTGTCTGAGCCAATGTTCAAATAAAGTGTTAAGGAAGACCTCAAGCCACAAAGAAAAGACATCCAAAGACATACAGGTAGAAGGTGACAAACTCAGGGGATGATGTATCTCTTAAGACTAAACACAGTAAAGACCATTACCAACTGTACTAGAGGTTAACCATGAAGTTGTTAAGTAGGAATAACATGCCTAGACATGTCCTGTGGAGAGATGAGTCAGGCTTCACTGTTCAAAGTACATCTACAGGGAAGAGGACAGAGCACAGCAGGATCTAAAGAATAGAGAGTTACTAGAGGAATTCAGATTTACGAACACCAACAAAATCACACATGAAAGGTTTTGTTTGTTTTGCCCCAACATGGATGAATAGATATAGGTTAGAAGGTCCAGAAAGACTACAAGGTCCCTTATTCAAGAACTATGTAAGCAATAAAACCAGTTCAGCACACAGAAGGCTACAAAAAAGTAGGTTTGGAGAAGAGATCACTCTGACTTCGCCATAGTGGAGCACATTAACAATTCTGGAAGATGCAATGAACAGGTAGTTAGGAAGCAAGTCTGGGGTCCACAGGAGCAACAGGAGCTACAACACATGCATTAAGGAGTTACTAAGACACATGTAGACTGCAAAGCCTATAGCAATCACACACTAAAACTCTACTGAATAAAATAAAAGAACCAAATTTTTAAAATTTCAGAGTTTTAAAAATAATTTTTTAAATTAAGGGATGGAGAAGAAGCTCAAAGGTTAAGAATATTTATTGCAGCTGGGCAGTGGTGGCACACGCCTTTAATCCCAGCACTAGGGAGAGAGAGGCAGGCAGATCTGTGAGTTTGAGGCCAACCTAATCTATGAACAGCGAGTTCCAGGACAGGCTCCAAAGCTACAGAGAAACTCTGTCTTGAAAAACAAAACAAAACAAAACAAAACAAGAATGCAAAAGAAAAAGAATATTCATTGCTCTTCCAAAGGGCCTGGATTCAGTTCCCAGCATCCACATAGCTGCTCACAACTTCTGGTCTCCCTCTGCACCAGGCATGCCATACAGAGTAAACACACACATGCATGCAAAACACTCATATACATAAAATAAACCCTTAAAAACCCCACTCAGTTCCAAAGTTAAGAACACATCAAAAGGTTGGGTGGTAGTGGAACACACCTTTAATCCCCGCACTTGAGATGCAGAGGCAGGAGAATCTGTGAGTTCAAGGCTAGTCTGGTCTACAGAGAAAGTTCCAGGACAGCCAAGGTTACAGAGAAATTCTGCCTCAAAATAAATAAATAGGTAAGCTATTAAAAGATAATATATAAAACAAAGAACACACCAACAATGTGACAAGAAGTGATGAGAAGACAAAGATCAAAGAAAATGAAGGCGATTTTAAGTGGGTGGGCAACAGTGTCTATTGCTGAATGGGTGTGAAGCTGTCAAATGCCACTAAAATGAGACTATGAGAAATTACTGGGGAAGGCAGGCATGGTGGCATACACCTTTAATCCCTGCATTTAGTATGCAGAGGCAGAATGATCTCTCTCATTTGAGGCCTGGTCTGTATAGAAAGTTCCAGAACTACCAGGGCTATGTAGAGAGACCCTGTCTCTGAAGGAAAAAAAAAGTAACAAAAAATTATTAGGAATAAAAGCATGATCACGGGTAACTTTTATCAAGTCAAGAGAGTAGTGATATGTTGACTTAAATGTAAATAAGGCAGAAGGAATGGGGGTGTGCTTGTAAAGAGGAACACTCCGAATGACAAGCCCTTATTTCAGGTTGGAAACTGTCCTAAGGAATCCTGGATAGCAACTCACTAAGTCTTCATGGTTCTCCCCTCGTTCTTTCTTTTTTTAAGAATTATTTTTTATTTTATGGTTATGAGTATTTTGCCAGCATGTGCATTATGTGCATGCAAGACAGACTGCAGAGTCCAGAAGGTATCATATCCCCTGAAATAGTTAAAGATGGTTGTTGGCTGCCATGTAGATGCTGAGAACAGAACCAGAGTGCTCTGGAAGACCAAGTGCACTGGGTGGCAGTGGTACACCTTTAATCCCAGCACTCAGGAGGCAGGCAGATCTCTGTGAGCCCAGCCTGGTCTAAAAGAGCTAGTTCCAGGACAAGCTCCAAAAAAAGAGAGAGAGAAAGAGAAAGAAAAGAACACCAAGTGCTCTTAACTACTAGCTATCTCTGTAGTCTTCCCTTTAAGTAATCAAGTGTGGGGAGAGGGCAGGAAGTCCAATCATCCAACCACTAGATGCCAGGAGTATCCCCTTCCTCCTACTGCTGACAACTAAAAGTGTTCCCATCCATTGTCAAATGTCTGCTAGAGGGGAAGATTGATCCTGGCTGAGAAACACCGAGTTAAGTAAGATAGAATCACAGAAAGCAAGTCCTGGACGACAGACAAGGATCATTGGTAAAAATATTACAACCTGGGGTCAATCCTAGAGACTCAGATGGTAGAAAGACAGGGCCAACTCCCACAAATTGTCCCCTGGCCTTCACACTTGCTGTAGCATGCACATATGTGCAAAATACACAATTAAAAATGATAAATAGCCAGGCAGTGGTGGTACGCACCTTTAAACCCAGCACACGAGAGGCAGAGACAAGCAGATCTGTGAGTTCAAGACCAGCCTGGTCTACAGAGAGTTCCAGGACAGGCTCCAAAGCCAGAGAGAAACCCTGCCTCGAAAATCCAAACCAAACCAGACAAAAAAAAAAAAAAAAAAAAAAAAAAAAGATAAAAGAGAATGTTTTTAAATTACCTTTATATCAGGGTCTGAGAGCTGGTTCTTCAACAACTCTAAGTCATTTGTTTCACCCTAAACAAAGAGAAGGTATTAAAGTACAATTACTATGGTTTCCTTTAAATATTAACAGAATTTTGTTTCATTTTCCAAGACAAGGTTTCTCTGTGTGACAGTCCTGGCTGTTCTGACTCACTCTGTAGATCGGGCTGGTCTAGAACTCACTGAGATCTGCCTGCCTTTGTCTCCCAAGTGCTGGCATTTAAGGCATGCACCACCACCGCCCAGCCAGAGTTTTTATTATTCCTTGATATCTCATAGAACTACAAAAGGACCTGTAGAACTTCTATACATCGCTTACAATAATAAAGTCATGACTATACAACTTTTAAAGCAGTCCTGGTCATTTTATATACTCACAATCCCAAATATTCAGACAGCAAGCCCAAGGCCACCAGTCTGGGCAACCCCATTTCAATATAAAAAGTTAAAAAAAAAAAAAAAAAACAGTGATGGAGGAGTGTCTATGTGTTACTTTCATTGGCTAATAAAGAAACTGCCTTGGCCCTTTAATAGGACAGAAAATTAGATAGGTGGAATAGACAGAACAGAATGCTGGGAAGAAGGAAAGTGGGCAGACGCTTCAGGCAGTCGCCATGCTTCTCCTCTCTGAGATGGACGCAGGTTAAGATCTCTCCTGGTAAGCGACCACCTCGTGATGCTACACAGATTACTAAATATGGGTTAAAGCAAGATGTGAGAATTAGATAATAAGAGGCTGAAACAAATGGGCCAGGCAGTGTTTAAATGAATACAGTTTCCGTGTAATTATTTCGGGTGTAAAGCTAGCCAGGTGGCAGGACACAGCCCCGCCGTTCCTTCTACAAAACAGGGCTGGAGAGATGGTTCAGCAGTTAAGAGCACTGACTGCTCTTCCAAAGGTCCTGAGTTCAATTCCCAGCACCCACATGGTGGCTCACAAGCACCATTAATGAGATCTGGTGCCCTCTTCTGCCCTGCAGGGATATATACAGGCAAAACGGTGTACACATAATAAATAAATCCCTTATAAAAAAAGTAAAAAAACAAAAGGGCTGCAGCTAGATCTCATGGGCTTATCCTAGGCTTACTCCCTAACACTGCAAACAAACAGCTAAGGCAGCAAGAAACTTGCTGCATCAGAATTCTACAACTACCCAGGGTGTGGACACTTTACTACATCAGATACTAATGAAAAGTCTCTAAATAGGAGATAAACATTGTGATGTGTCAGAAAGAATTAAGACTGCATCTACTCATATATATGAGTAGGAATTATAAGACACAATCATTTATGTTATATCTTTAGTGATAAGATCTAGAGGAACCACTTAGACAACACAAAACCATAGAACTACAAAAGGACCTGTAGAACTTCTATACATCACTTACAATAATAAAGTCATGACTATACAACTTTTAAGAATTCTTATTTAAAGCAGTCCTGGTCATTTTATATACTCACAATCCCAATAATAATCTCTAGCTTATTCTTCTAAAGTCAAGCTTAGGTAACTCCTTAAGAGATAAAATGGTTTAGCAGAGCCAGGCATAGGGGTGCACAGTAAAAAGGGAGAGGCAGGAGGATCTCTGGAAGGTCAAGACCAGCTTAGTGTACAAAGCAGTTCTGGGCCAAACAGAGCTACACAGTAAGATACTGTCTCAAAGGGATTAAAACTTTTAATGGGATTATGTAATTCCAGACCGGAGCAAGACTATCTCAAAAATAAATAAGTAGGGACTGGAGAGATGGTTCAGCAGTTAAGAGTACTGGCTGCTCTTCCAGAGGCCCTGGGTTCAATTCCCAGCACCTACATGGCAGCTCATAACTGTCTTCAGTTACTGTTCCAGGGGATCCGACACCCTCACAGAGACATACATGCAGGCAAAACATCAATGTACATAAAATACAAATAAATTGTTTTAAAAATAAATAAGTCAGGTGGTGGTGACACATGCCTTTAATCAGGAGGCAGAGGTAGGCGGATCTCTGTGAGTTTAAGGTCAGCCTGGTCTACAAAATGAGTTCCAGGACAGCCAGAACTACAAAGAGAGACCCAGTCTTGAAAGACTAAAATAAATAAATAAGTAAACAAACAAAATTGCTCAAGTTTAAATTTTAATTTTAGCACTTGTTATAGTTTTTAAAGTGTACTATAAACAGCACTGTCAAGCATGAAACTTCAGCAAACGCACTTTGATTACTTTGACAGTATCATGCATATCACTAAATATTCTATTTCAATATGGCGTCTAAAAATACTTCCTCCCTCCATTCCCCATCTTTCCAGACCAGCGGTTCTCAGCCTATGGATCACAACTCCTTCAGGGAGTCGAATGGCCCTTTCACAGGGGTCACCTCGACCAGCAGAAAACATAGATATTTACATTGTTACTCTTTTTTCTTTCTTTCTTTCTTTTTCAATTTTTCCAGACAGGGTTTCTCTGTAGCTTTGGAGCCTTTCCTGAAACTGGCTCTGTAGACCAGGCTGGCCTCAAACTCACAGAAATCCACCTGCCTCTGCGTCCTGGGTGTTGGGATTAAAAGCATGCGCCACCATCACCTGGCTTACATTACTATTCTTAACAGTAGCAAAATTACAGTTATGAAGTAGCAAAGAAAATAATCTTATGGTTGGGGTCACTACAACATGAGAAACTATATAAAGGGACTGCAGTCTTAGGAAGGTTGAGAACCACTGTTTTAGACAGAATCTGTGTAGCCCTAGCTGGCCTCAAATTCACAGATATCCACCTGCCTCTGCCTCCAAGTGTTCACCAAACCCAGAGTAAAATTTATATTTAGGTTATTAAAAGAGCTCAACTGGGGGAAGTGTTTTCCTGGAGTGGACAAGGTCCCAGATCTAATCCCCACCACTGAGAAACCTAAATAAAGACACACATAAACGTTCATGTTCGTTTTACTATGTTTACTGTTACTGTGTTTGTGGTTGTTTCTGGAAGGTGGGAGGCACTCAGGAGGAACCCAAGGCCTTGATAACCTGCTCTTCAGTGTAACACATACTGTATTCTGTCTGACAAATCAACCCCAGAGTATTTACTCATACCTTTTTGTATTTCAGTAAGACTTCTGTCACAGTTCCACCAAACCGAACAGTTTTTCTTGGGGGAGAATTGAAGAAATCACTCTCTAATGCAAGCATATCCGAAAGCCTGAAGAACCAGAAGTACCAGGTATTAAATGCATGACACAGAGTAACAGCGAACAGGACTGAACCAACGTCATTTTGTGTGATGAGACTAAAAGTTTCTTAAATGCTATCCATGTTTCCAATCTTATCCCTACCTTTCATTCTTCACTCAGCAACTGTCTTCTCGTGGGACTTAGAATAACAATCCAAACTCAAACTCCTAAAGGGAAAATACTACATGCTCGAAAAGCCAACACTTGGGAGGCTGAGGCAGAATCCAGAAGTTCAGGGACAACCTAGGCCTAGTGAGATTTTATCTCAAAATTTATTTTTTTAAGAGAAGGGGAAGGAAAAAAATGAAAGACTCCAAATTCCTGCATTAATCCTGTAAGATTCCATTTAACAGGGCCCTTGTCTAATTCTGATCTCAAGGTAGAAGCACTTGTTAGGAAGCATGGTGTCCTTTCTCCCTCAAACTTGTCAAGCTGGTTCCCATTTCACTTGCTACTCTTTAGAAACACTTTTCCCACATATATACAAGGTTGAAGCGCAAATATCAGAGGCTTTCTCCACCAGAACTGCTGCAGTATTTAGTTCTCCACAGCTCTAACTGATCTTGTTCATTTACTGCTGTCCCTGTCCAGCTGTTGAGCCCGAGAACGTTAGTCACTGGATAAGCTATTGTCCCCAGTGTCTTAGCACATTAAGTCCACACTTCAGAAACAATTGTCATTATGCTAAGTGCTTTTCAAGGTTTCCTTCACTTAGAAAGTCATACAAAACCTAAAAATGTTGGACAAGAAAACGATTGCTTAGATAAGGACAACTGGGTCTGCTGCTCACTTCTGCAGAAACAAACTTCAAACTTTAGAATTCAGTTTGTCACCACTGACAGCATTCACCCAGAAATCCAAGTTCAGGGAATGCGGTCCACATCTACGCTAATGGAGGGAAGAAGAAAGACGCAGACGACAGGCCTAGAGTCACACAAGGCGAACCAGGAGTTCAAGCGGAAGATAATGGAACAGACAAGGCTGACTAACGGCGCCTTCGCCCTCACGGAGGGAACACGAGGCTGCTGCGCACCGGGGCCGAGCCCGCGGGTCCCGGCGCTCCCGGGCCTCGGGACGCTCCCACCCCTCGCCCCCACCCCCTCAGTCCTCGGGACGCCCCGAGCGATCACTGCCGGCTCGAGCCGGCACACGCAGGGGGAGGCCGCCCGGATCTTACCCAGTCCGCGAAGCACCCAGCGTGCCAGAGGCCACAGCCGTCACATCTCCCGGCAAGCTCGTGTGAAGCAGCGGGGCGGCCATGGGGCCAAAGCAGCGCAAGCGCAGCGACTGCCGCCGGAAGTGACGGCTGCCGGCCCACCCCGGAAGTCGCCTTGGAGAAGCAGCCTCCAGCCAATCGGGGCCCACCTGAGGGGAGCGTGGCTCTCGCCTTAGTGGGCCCCGCCGGCCGTAGCCTTTGTGAAGCGTGCCAAATAGACTGGGGCAGCCATGAGAGCCAGTCAGTAGCTGGGTTCCTCAAAACCTTTCTCCAGAAGAGTCCTGCCATGCTGGCGGGCGCCTAAAACCTCGGCCTCTGAAGGTGGAAGTAGAAGGATCAGGAGTTCAAGACTAGACGGTAAAGTGCTAGGACCCTGGTTAGTAAAAAGCCCGGCGTGATGTTAGTCATGCCAGCACTGGAGAAGAGATGGAGACTGAAGCAGCTTTAGGACCCGCTGACCGACCGGCCAGACTAGGCTTCCAGGCAAACACAACACAAATCGAATCGAAGAAATCAAGTCTTTACAGTGGAGAGATTTGACTGAACAAAATACATGATCTGTACGTCATTTTAAACACACGATAATCTTATTCTCTAGGAAACACATGACATGCGGAAGCCTGGAGGCAGTGGTGAAAAAACAGGAGAGGGCTGGAGGGCTGTCTCCATGGCTAAGAGGACCTAGGTTTGAGAGTTTGTCATAGTGAATGAAGGCTTTTAATCCCAGCACTGGCAGAGGCAGGCAGAGCTCTTGAGTTTGTGGATAGCTTGGTCTACAGAGCGAGTTCTAGGACAGCCAGGGCTACACAGAGAAACCCTGTCTCAAAAACAAAAGAAAAAAAAAAGAGGACCCAGATCGATTCCCAGCACCTAGGTATGACTCACAACTGTCTGTAGCTCCAGTCCCCATTCCCAGGGGATCTTATACATAGTGCCCAGACATATATGTATGCAAAACACCCAAACATAAAATAAGTTTAAAAACAGTCTCTTTTAATTTATTATGTATTCAGTGTTCTACCTGCAGGTCAGAGGAAAGCACCTGATCTTATTGTGGATGGTTGTGAGCCACCATGTGGGTTCTGGAAATTAACTCAGGAACTCTGGAAGAACAGCCAGTGCTTTTAACCGCTGAGTCATCTCTCCAGCCCCTTAGAAACAGTTTTAAGGAGATATTTGATCTCAAGCATACTTTTTCTTTGTTTCTCAAGATGTTGATAGAATCCAGACCATTGTTCATAGTAGGTGGGTGCTCTACTATTGAGCACCACTTGTAAATTTGTAAAAGAAACAAATGTCACCCAGACCAAAAAGAAGCAAGGAAAGGGGCTTTGGTTTTTGCTTTTAATATTTTTATTTATTGTGTATGTGTTCCTGTGTGCACCGCATGCATACAGAGGCATCAGATCCATCTGAAATTACAATTACAAACAGCTGTACACTGTCTGGTGTGGGTGCTGAGAAACCACATTAACTAAGTGCTGTTTTTTGGTTTTGTTGTTTGCTTGTTTGTTTTAATGTTTTCAAGACAGGGTTTCTCTGTGTAACAGCCCTGGTTGTCCTGGAACTCACTCTGTAGACCAAACTGGCCAACCAAGCTGACCAACTCTTAGAGATCTGCCTGCCTCTACCTCTCAAGTGCTGGGATTAAAGGACATCGCCAACTGGCTGCAGAAGGTGCTCTTATCGACTAAACCATCACTTCAGCCCTTTTTTTTTCTGGTTTTTTGTTCGGTTTAAGCCAAGTTTCTGGACATGAAATCTCAGCAATCTCCACCCTGAAAAGTTCCACCCCTTCCCAAGAAGCTATATAAGCCCTGTATCCTGTTCAGTTTGCTGCAGTTTTTTGCCCCAGCAGAGGCAGCACCCTCCTGGTGTGAGGTTTGTTGTGGGGTGGGACTTTGTGGTATTCTTTGACTCCCAGGATACCTTTCCATCTGAGCTCTAATGCTTACAACTTTATTTTTGTCTTCCTCCAAAGGCACTATTTTTTTGGTTTTTAAAAGTCATTTTAAAGTGTGGTTTGTTTTATTTTGAGTACTGGGAATTGAACTCAAGGTCTTGCACAGGCCAGCTCTTAAACCACTAAGCTATATCCTCAGCATTTCCATTCTCTTTATGTAAATAGCATTTTTTTTCCTCAACAGTGTGCTTTGGGGGAAAAGGTTTGAGACAGTGTCAATATATAGCCTCAAATTTGGGATCCTCCCAAGTAATCCTGAGTGTTCACAATAGAGACATAGTTTGCTCATCTGTCTGAGACGATGGCAAGTGGAGTCTTCTGGCTTCAGGCTCCTGCTGTAGACAAGGCTGACTCTGAACTCCTGATCCCTCTGCCTCCACCCTAAGTGCTGGAATTAAAGGTGCACACCACCATGCCCCACTGGAGTTAGATTGTATTTTATTTTATTTTATTTTATTTTTGGTCCTGAAGTTTGAGGCAAGAACATTGAGCAAGTACACACTGCCACTAAGATGCACCCCAGTCGAAAGTGTAATTTTTTAAACATGGTTTTGAATTTTGTATGCTTCATTACATGGCTACTCTTTCAGCATTATATTTCTACAGTCCATATTATATTAATATAAAGTTGTAGTTCTCTGCAATATTTATTCCATTATATGAATACATTAAAAAATGTTCCAGGGAGAGATGTCTCGGTAGTTAAGAGCATTGGCTGCTATTGCAGAGGATGCAGGTTCACTTCCCAGCACCCACCTGCTAAGGCAGAAAGACATAGGAGTCCAATGTCAACCCATGCCACATATTGAGTTCCAGGGTAGCCTGGGCTACAGTGTGAAACCCTGTCTCACATAACCAAACCAAGGTAAACCAACAAAAACTCTAGGTCACTAAACCATGTTGAATATGTATTTAACTTGGTGGTAGTGGCACACACCTTTAATCCCAGGACTCAGGAGGCAGAAGTAAGTGGATCTCTGTTAGTTCAAGGCTAGCCTGGTCTAGGACAGCCAAAGCTACATAAAGAAACCCTGTCTCGGCCGGGCGGTTGTGGCGCACGCCTTTAATCCCAGCACTCGGGAGGCAGAGGCAGGCGGATCTCTGAGTTCAAGGCCAGCCTGGTCTACAAGAGCTAGCTCCAGGACAGGCTCTAGAAACTACAGGGAAACCCTGTCTCGAAAAACCAAAAAAAAAAAAATAAATAAAATAAAATAAAGAAGAAACCCTGTCTCCAAAAAACAAACCAAAACAAAACCCCAAAGAAACAACAGCAATAACAAACAGCATGTTTATGCTTCCCTACCATGCTCAAGCCCTGCATTTGATCCCAACACTGCAAACAAGAACCATGCAAAACCAAAAAGGGCCAGTGAGATGGCTCAGCAGGCAAAGGCACTTGTTGCCACACTGGAGAACCTGAGTTCAATCCCTGGGACTCACATGGTAGGAGAGAACCAACTCCTGAAAGTAGTCTTCTGACCTCTATTCATGGGACTGGTTTATGTGCAGGTATACCACTTTAAAATGTGTAATAGGATAATTCATTGTTGGAGTTCTCTGGTCATGTCCCTTTGCTGGGGAATCTCCATGTTTCATTAGTTACCAGGGTTCCTGCTGTGAAAAAAGCTTCCTTTATGCAAGCTTGTTGGACAGAATCTCACTCTAGCCCAGCCTGGCCTCAGACTCAGCAATTCTCTTGCTCCAGCTTTTCTGGTGGTGGGATTTTAGCATAGGTTATAGAATAAACCATCATACCTGGCTCTTTTATTCACTTTTGTTTTCACAAGGGCATCAACATCATTTGTCATTAGTCCCAACAAGGAAATTAAAAGTCTCTTTTCAGTCACATGTGTTAGTAAGGTACCTGTGAGGGCACAGCCTCCATTTTACATCTTATCTATTACAGTTGTTAATCGTTGCTCTGCACTCCTTCAGAGTGAAGTTTTCTTTACTTCATATACCCAGAAGACATTAAATTTGTTTTTCAAAAGAGCTGTCTTTCTCAAAGGTGAATTTTACTACCATCCCTGAAATGCTTCTGTTAGCTAAATCTCTTGGCTCACAAATAGCAGAAACCAATGCCAACATTGACAAGCAGAGGATGGTTCTAAAGATACAAGTATATTATTATTATTTTTTTTTTTGGTTTTTTCGAGACAGGGTTTCCCTGTAGTTTCTAGAGCCTGTCCTGGAACTAGCTCTTGTAGACCAGGCTGGCCTCGAACTCAGAGATCCGCCTGCCTCTGCCTCCCAAGTGCTGGGATTAAAGGCGTGCGCCACCACCGCCCAGCTACAAGTATATTATTTTTTTATACTTATTTATTATGTGTACAATATTCTGTCTGTGTGTATTTCTGGAGGCCAGAAGAGGGCACCAGACCCCATTACAGATGGTTGTGAGCCACCATGTGGTTGCTGGGAGTTGAACTCAGGACCTTTGGAAGAGCAGGCAATGCTCTTAACCTCTGAGCCATCTCTCCAGCCCCCGATATAAGTATATTATAAAGCACAAATACACATGCACACAGGCACACACACAACCAAAAACAACAACAAATAACTCGGGTGGAGAGGTGGCTCAGCTGCTCAGAGTCCTGGTTAGGGTTAGGAGCCACTTCTAGAATGATCTGATACCCTCTTCTGGCCACAACTGGTACTGCACTCATGTAGTACACAAACATACATTTAGACAAAACACCTAAACACATAAAATGAAAATAATTTAAACAAATCTTCGAGTTGGAGAGATGGCAGAGCAGTTAAGAGTACATATGGTAGGGCTAGAGAGTTGGCTCAATGGTTAAGAGTACAAGCTCTTCTTGCAAAAGACCCAGGTTCAATTCCTAGCACCCACATAGAGGTTTACCACTTTCCTCAGGCACCAAGCATGTATATGGTACACAGACATATGTGCAGGTAAATTACTCATACACACACACACACACCAAAGAAAAAAAAGGAAAGAAAGAAGCAAAAGAGCACATATGGCTTTTGCAGGAAGTTCAGTTTCAGTCCCCAGCACCCACATCAGGTGGCTCACAACCACCTGTAACTCAAGCTCAAGGACATACAAATGCCTCAGGGCTCCACAGGCACAACACTCATGTGCACATACCCCCTCTCATTCACACAAACACATAATTTAAAATGCCTTTTTAGGGCTGGAGAGATGGCTCAGCAGTTAAGAGCATTGCCTGCTATTCCAAAGGTCCTGAGTTCAATTCCCAGCAACCACATGGTGGCTCACAACCATCTGTAATGAGGTCTGGTGCCCTCTTCTGGTCTGCAAGCATATATTATATACATAATAGATAAATATTTAAAATAAAAAACCAAAGAAAAATAAAATAAAATGTCTTTTTAAAAGCCTGGGACAGGGCTGAAGAGATGGCTCAGAGGTTGAGTGTACTAGCTGCTCTTCCAGAGGTTCTGAGTTCAATTCCCAGCAATCACATATATAATGAAATCTAGGGCCCTCTTCTGGCCTGCAGGCAGAACACTATATACATAATAAATTCAAAACAAAACCTGGGGCTTGAGAAATGGCTCAGCAGTTAAGAGCTCTGGCTGCTCTTCCATGAGACCCTGGTTCAATTCCCAGCACCCACATGGCAGCAGATAATCCACTGTAACCCCAGATACCAAGATCTGATGTCCTCTTCTGACCTCTAAAGGCAGAAGGCATTTAAGTGGTGGACAGGCATAAATATAAGTAAACACATATACACATAACAAAACACATTACCCTCAGGGGCTGGAGAGATGGCTCATACCCTCCTGCAATCCAGTTAATACTGGGTGGAGAGTTGGGTGTGTTCCTGCAGGTGTGTAGCCCACCTACTTAGGGGACTATAGTAGATGAATCATTTAAACATACGTCTGTAATCCATCATTTCACAAATTGAATTAAAAAGACAATTATCAAATTTATTATTTTTGATGTATTTATTGTATGTGTATAAGAAGACAACTTATGCAAATTCCAGGTATAGAATTCAGGTGAGCAGGCTTGCCCTAAAGGCCCTCTACCTGATGAGCCATCTCCTCTGTTTATGAGGCTCAATTATTGGAATACTAGGTCTCTAGTCAACGGCACTCTTTCGGGGAGGTTATGAAAGGTTCAGCTTTGCTAGAGGAAGTATGTCACTGGGGGATGGCTTTGAGAACTCATAAAAAACCCCACTTTCAGTTTAATCTCTGCTCCATGTTTATGGCTGAAGATGTGATCTCTCAAGTTCCTGCTTTAGCTGCCTGCTGCCATGGTGTCCTCATCATCATGGGCTCTAACCCTCGGGACTTGTAAGCTAAAGTGAACTTTTTCTCCTATAAGTTGCATTGGTCATAGTATTTTATTACAGCAACAGAACAGTAAATAGGGCAAGGTCTCGTGTATCCCAGGCTGGCCTCAAACTCACTATGTAGACAGGGATACTTAATTATAAGCATAGTCAAATGGAAATTATAATATAGTAGAAAATGGAAACTGACTTAGTTCATCTATGCTACTGTAACAGAATATATGAGATTGGATAATTTTAAACAAAACAATAGAGATTATTCATCAAAGTTTGGAGGCTAGGAGGTCCAAGATCAAGGGACTAGTAAGCTTCATGCCTGGTAAGAGGGCCATGGTGTTTTCCAACATGGTCCTTTATTGCTGAGTTACAGAGAATGAATGTTGCATCCTCTCATGGCAGAGAGAAAAGATGTGGGCTGGGGAAACGCAAGAAGAGACAAAGGCCTAAAGAACCTAGCCCTCCTAATCCTTGTGCAAGGCCACAAATCAAATCCCTGAAGCTCTGAACCTGACTCAGAAGCTCCACAAGGGAATCTTCTTGGTCCTGTCCTGTTGGAAAGTAGCTTCGTGTGGTGGCTCAGATTTTTAATCCCAGAAATGGAGGCAGAGGCAATTGATCTCTGAGTTCAAGATTTACAGGGCGAGTTCCAGAACACTTAGGACTACACAGTGAGATCCTGTCTTGAAACCCCCACAAAGGAAAGAAGAAAATAAAGCAGTTTCCTAATGCTTTATGTTGGTAAATTACATTTATTTATTTATTTATTTATTTATTCACTCAACATCCTTAGTCATCAGAGAAATGCAAATCAAAACAACTCTGAGATTTCATCTAACATTTGTAAGGATGGCCAAGATCAAAAACACTGATGACAACTTATGCTGGAGAGGTTGTTGGGTAAAGGGAACACTTCTGCATTGCTGGTGGGAATGCAAGCTGGTACAACCTCTTTGGATTCAGTGTGGCGATTTCTCAGAAAATTAGGAAACAACATTCTTCAAGACCCAGTAATACCACTCTTGGGTATATATCCAAAGGATGCTCAATCGTGCCACAAGGACATGTGCTCAACTATGTAAATAGCAGCTTGTCATAAATAAATATGACAAAGAAACTATGTTTGTCATAGCCAGAACCTGGAAACAACCTAAATGCCCCTCGACTGAAGAATGGATAAGGAAAATGCGGTACATTTACACAGTGGAGTACTACACACTAGAAAAAATAACAACAGCTTGAATTTTGCAGGAAAATGGATGGAGCTATAAAACATTATTTTGACTGAGGTAACCCAGACCCAGAAAGACAATTATCACATGTACTCACTCATAGGTGGTTTTTAAACATAAAGCAAAGAAAGCCAGCCTACAAACCACAATCCCAGAGAACTTAGACAACAATGCGGACACTAAGAGAGACTTACATAGATCTAATCTACATGTGTAGTGATGAGGCAAGCAGGCTGCGTCCTGCCGCCCAGCTAGCTTTACCCGAAGTAATTACACGGAAACTGTTCATTTAAACACTGTCTGGCCCATTAGCTCTAGCCTCTTACTGGCTAACTCTCATATCTTGATTAACCCATTTCTATTAATGTGTGTAACACCACGAGGTGGTGGCTTACTGGGAAAATTCTAACCTACATCCATCTTGGGCCAGAGCTTCATGGCGACTGCCTGTCTCTGCTTTCTTCCTCCCACAATTCTGTTCTGTCTTCCCTGCCTACCTATGTTCTGGCATATCAGGCCAATTAACCAATGAAAGCAACAGATAGATAGAAGACCCTCCTACATCATACATGGGAAGTAGAAAGTAGAAAAAGACAAGAAATTCCTGAGTAAATTTGGAGCATGGGGACCTTGGGGGAGGATAGAAGGGGGAAGAAGAGAGGCAGGGAGGGGAGCAGAGAAAAATGTAGAGCTCAATAAATATCAATAAAAAATGTAAAAAATGAACTAAATTTAAATGAAAATTAAAAAAAGTTTTGATTGAGAATGCAATTCAGTTGGTCAAGTGCTGGCCTAACTTGTATGAAGCCCTGGGTTTGATCTCAGTGCCACAGAAACTAACATTGGTCACAAATACCTGTAAGTCTGGCACTTAAGAAGTAGAGGGTTTGAGCAGAGGTGGCACATGCCTTTAATCCCAGCAGAGGTAGATGGATTTCTATGAATTCAAGGCCAGCATGGTCTATAGATGGGCTTCAGGATTTCCAGGGCTACACAGAGAAACCCTTCTTGAAACAGTGTCTTTCAAAAGTGTAACTTTTGTTGGTCTGGAAGACCAGGCTGGCCTAGAACTCATAGTGATCCTGCCTTAGTGCTACAATTAAAGGTGTGTACTATTACAACCCAGCTTATTATACCAATTCAAAAGCTCACTTTCAGTCACGTATAATTTCCTATAGTCCCAGCTGTTTTGGAGGATGAGACAGGAGCCAACCTGGGCAACACAGAGACACATACACGAAACAGGGCTACATAGCTTCCTGGAGCACTTGCCTGGCACACACAGGACTCTGATTTGGATGTCAAGTACTACAAAAACTAAACATACAATAAAGATAAGAATGGTGGAACATGCCTGTGATTCCACCACTCAGGATGCAGAGGCAGGAGAATCAGTTCAAGATCAACTTTGACTACATAAGACCCTATCTCTAAACAAAACAACAGCAACAAGATGAGGCCAGCAAGATCTGCTCAGAATGATGACAGAGATGTTCTGCTCCTCTCCACATTCAAGACTCTGAATGAAATAATTTCATCACAAAAAACTGCAATCAAAGCAGATCTGAAATGGTTAGTTGAAAATGGGAAACACTAGTAAGTTATAAAGCAATATACCTAAGTTGCTATATAACTTTCATAATGAGGTCACAATCCTGAAAAACAAAGTCAATTTTTCTGATGTAGGTTTTTTTAAGATTCTTTTTTTAATCTGCATGAGTGTATTGTCTGCATGGCTATCTGTATACCACCTGTATGCAGTGCCCAGAGAAACCAGATACGGGTGTTGGATACCCTTGGAACTGGAGTTGCAGACAGTTATTAGCTGCCATGTGGGTGCTGGAAACAAACCCAGGTCCTATATAAGAGCAGCCAGCACTTTTACCTTCTGAGTCATCTCTCCAGGAGCCCTGAACGTGTACTTTTTTTCTTTGTTTGTTCGTTTGAAACAGGGTCTCTGTCTCTCCACATGACCCTGGCTGCCCTGGAACTCACTGTGTAGACCAAGCTGTCTTCAAACGTAACAGAGATCTGCCTGCCTCTTCCTCCCAAGTGCTGGATCAAAGGCCTGTGCCACCACACCTGAATACAAAGTGTTTTTTTTTCATTGTCTATTTGTACGGGAATTTTACTTACACACATTACATGGGACATTATTTTCCATTCAGGTTTCTGGAATGCTTGCACAAGTCTGTTTTTAATAACTCAGTTTATTTTAAATAAAGTTTCATTCGAATAACAAGGTTTATTATGGCTTATAATCCTGGTAATAAATACCACTATTACTGGAAGCTGGAAAACTGTCTCCAGCACTAAAGCAATAATAGGCAGTCTATTAGTTTGGAATAGGTCGGGACTCCAGATATAAGTTTCTAAAGCAAGATAAGAACTTTTGCTTTTATCAAGTTGGCAGTGAAATATGTAGAAATGATGGTTGTGATAATCTAGAATAAAACAAGAAAACACAGACTTCAAATTCTCATTTTCTTGCTGAAACCAAAGGTTTAAATAGAGAAGTAATCTATTAACTGACCTGTCATATTATAATTTAAGTTACACTTAAGATATGTGTCAAGGCCCAGCAGTGGTGGTGCACGCCTTTAATTCCAGCACTCGGGAGGCAGAGGCAGGTGGATCTCTGTGAGTTAGAAGCCAGCCTAGTCTACAAGAGCTAGTTCCAAAGCTACAGAGAAACCCTGTCTCAAGGAACCAAAAACAAACAAACAAACAAACAAACAAAAGATTTGTGTCAAAAGGCTCCTTAATAATATTGGCAAGGTCTCATGTAACTCTAGCTGGCCTCGAACTCAGACTCACTTTGTGTTTGAAGATGACTTTGAACTCCTGATCATCCTACCTCCTCCTTCAGAGTGCTGAGCTTATAGTTATGAACACCTACTTGAATAATAACTTTAATATAGAAGAATATTTTGTCATATATCTATATAAAATATGATATATTGATATATCAATTCCAGTGCCTGTATTTGTATGACTTTGGAAAATTTATTTAATCTCTCATTATCAAACCCATCCTTTAAGTGGAGATAACAACAGTATCCAACTCCATGATGAATGCCCTTGAGTCACTCCTATTGTATTATAAACACCCAATAGCTATTATTATTAATAAATTCATGTATGCTTATTCAATAAGGAACATAAGAACCTAAGGGTCTCAAGTTAGTTACTCATTTATGGCTTAAACATTTATATATATATATATATATATATATATATATATACACATATATATATATTTGAGGATGTACATGCCAGGGTATATGTATGGTGGCCAAAAAACAACCTTCAGGAGTTGATTCTCTCTAATTGGTCCTGGAATAGAACTCAGGTCATCAGTCTTGGTACTAAGTATAGCCACCAATGAACACTCTTGCCTACCCAAGACCCATCTTTTTGAAAAGCTCCTGAAAGACAGGTATTGTAACACATACCTATAACACCAGCACTCAGGAGGTATATACAGGAAGGATGCTGCAAAGTCTAGGCCAGCCTGGACTTCATAGTAAGTTCCAGTCCACTCAGAAAGTATAAATAGCAAATAAAAAATAAAAGCTTATGAAAAATGGCGATTTAAATTTTATTTTTTTTTAAGATTTATTTATAGAATTCTGCCTACAGGTATGCCTGAACACCAGAAGAGGGCACCAGATTTCATCATAGATTGTTGTGAGCCACCATGTGGTTGTTGGGAACTGAACTCAGAACCTCTGGAAGAGCAGCCAGTGCACTTAACCTCTGAGCCATCTCTCCAGCCCAATTTTATTGTTTTTTGAGCCACAGTCTCTCTTTATAGCCCAGGATAGTCTTCAGCTCTCAATTCCCTTACCTCACCTTTCCAAGTGTGCAGACTGACTACAGCAGATAGCCTCCACACCCAGTGACACAGATTTGAGCTTCTTGGGTTCATACTACTGACACTGTGAGTCAGACAGTTCTGTATCACACAAGCTATTCTGTGCATTGTTGGGTGCTTCACTGCATCTCTGCTCTCTATACACTAGGTACTGAGAGGCACCTTCCTTATCCCAGCTTTATACCATCATAGAGTCTCAAGGTGAGTTTCAAAAACCAAGTTAGCAAATCAACTCCCAGATAAGCATTCCCAGGGCCTGCCTCTTTTTACTAGTGGCCTTCCCGGGAACCTAGATATTGCCACACAACATGAACCCTATTGATGGCAAATACCAGGTCCTGAAAGGTGGATTCTCTATCTGAGAGTCAGAAGCTTAGCAAATTGCATCATCTTGTACCAGCAAACTGAGAAGGCTGGGTTTCTGAGAGAATAGTGGACCACATCAGGGTGTCCCTAGGGCAGAGTGAAAAGGTGGTATTGGCTATAGATCTGCTCTACCAAGTCCCCTCTCCCTATGTCACTTGTTCTTGGTTAAGTGAATGATTCCAGATGAGGTAACTGGAGCCAAAGGAGCTATGGAGACCATTCCAGGCAAACAGACAGAGTAGGGTGGTTACACAAGTAGACTCACAGCATTTTAAAGACAGTCTCACTATGTAGCCATGGCTACCCAGGAATTGGATGTACAGACCAGGCTGGCATCAAATTTGTAGAGTTCTACTTCTAAAGTTATGGGACTAAAGGCATGTATTACCACACCAGGATACTTCCATCTTTGATTTCTGTCTTTTGATCCATAAAATCAAAAATATCTACTACCCTGACCTCTATGGGGAAAAACACATATATTCCTGTTTTAGATACATACCTACCATGCTAATAACATGCATAGATGGGCTATTATAGTAAACAGTAATTCCACATGATGTCATCTCCATATGAAATTAAACACCTGGAAGTACTTTGCAAGATGAACACTGATGGAGCCTATACTTGGTTAGGAACTGTTGCTGACATTTAAAAGGTCTGCTTTGGGCTTGTGATTAAATGGACATAACCTTAGAAATTTATCTCAATTATTGCCTATTTCCATTACTTTACAGGCAGCCCCAAGTAGAACTGCAAACGACAAACACAGCTCAACCCTGCTAAGCATTCTGCAGAGCAGCTAGATGTGGATGCTGGGCTTGGGTCTCAGTAGACTGCTCACCCAACATGCAGGAAGCCCTGGGCTTCATCCCCAGCACTTCACAAACCCGGGGTAGTGATATCTAGAACCCCAGCATTCAGGTGGATTTAGGCTAAAGGATCAGAAGTCGAAGGTCATCCTTGGCTAAATATATAATTTGAGGCCAGCCTGAGCTACCTGAGATTCTGTCTAAAAAAGAAAAAAGAAAAGTCCCAGAGAGAGAGCATATTGGTTAAAATCACTTGCTGCTCTTCCAGAGGACTCGAATTCAGTTCCTGGCACCTTTATCAGATGGCTCACAACTGTTTGCTAACTCCAGCTCCAGAAGATGAAGCTCTGGCTTCAGCTGGCACATACACTCCTGTGCACTACCCATATTCAGACATATAGGGCTCATGTAGCCCATGCTAGCCTCAAGCTCACTATATAGCCGATGATGACCTTCCAATTATGACCCTCCTATCTTTACCTCCTATGTGCTGGAATTACAGGAGTGCAGAAGCCTAAGTCCAGCATTGTGTATATGTATGCATGCATGCATGCATTAAACTGGCTTAGCTACTAAATCCAACCCCTCTGTTTTTCTCTTTTCTCTCTCTCTCTCTCTCTCTCTCTCTCTCTCTCTCTCTCTCTCTCTTTCTTTTTTTCTTTCTTTCTTCCCTCCCGGCCTCCCTTTTTTTTTTTTGAGACAGGGTTTCTCTGTAGCTTTGGAGCCTGTCCTGGAACTAGCTCTTGTAGATCAGGCTGGCCTTGAACTCACAAAGATCCACCTGCCTCCCGAGTGCTGGGATTAAAGGCATGCACCACCACCGCCCAGCCCTTTCTTTCTTTCTTTAGACCTGGTCTCTCCGTGTAGCCCTAGCTTTTGTGGAATTTGGTATGTGGACTAGGCTGACTTCAAACACAGCCATCTGCCTGTCTTCCATGAAACTTGTGTGCACTAACTGGGCGGTGGTGGTGCATGCCTTTAATCCCAGGTCCACTTGTTCTACAAACTGAGTTCCAGAGCAGCCAGAGCTGCTACACAAGAAAACCTGTATCAAAAGCAAACAAAAAACAACCAACAACAAAGTTGTTTGCACTACGTCTTGCTTAAGATTTAATTAATTAATTAATCTATTTTCACAGAGCATGGTGGCCCATGCCTTTAATCCCAGCATTTGGGAGGCAGAGGATCTCTGAGTTTGAGACAAACTCGATCTATAGTGTGACTTCCAGGACAGCAAGGGCTACACGGAGAAACCTTGTCTTGAAAAATAACAAGAAAAACAAAAATTTGTTTTGTTTTTGAGATAGAGTTTTTAATCTTTGTAATCTTTGCAAAGATTATTAAATTCTAGCTGAGTTTAGGTTTAGCCTACTGAAGCTTTAGAGGAGTATTAAAGAGCATTGTCTCCCAACAAAATATAGCCTCTCTGGCAAAAAACAAACGTACTGAAAAAGATTAACTCTCTTCGTAAGATTCAGTGTCATTTAATGCCATATCCCTGTGCAAACTGAAGTTGTCTTCTTCCTGGAGAAGCCTTGCAGAATCCAAATCTTCCACCTCCCTCCTCAGGACTTCCTAAAGAAAAATACACCTCTGGCCTCTCCTCTAACATTAAACAAAACAACATTTTATTGTCTGATAAAGTAGTCAAAATCTGAGAACTAGTTTTAAAAGCCTACCAGCTCTCAAAGTGGCTTATCCCTGAAGTCCAAGGCCACCCTCTTCTCATTATAAGAGTCGAGAAGCTACCAGGACAGTGGCAATAAAAAGGGTAATGTAGTAAGTTTTCCTCCAAGGCACTTACTTGTCAAAGGCCTTAGTAGACATTCAAATGGCTGGGGTCTGATTCCTGTTAGAAAGGGTGACTTTTTCTCACTCCCCTGGTGGCTGGAAGGTTGCCAGTAGGGTCACACTGCCTGTCTGAATGTGTGACCTCAGAGACAGGCAATGAAGGGTCAAGTTGTTCCTCAGCTAGTTTCTGGCTGATAGCTGGGAGAGTCTCAGAAGCTTTAGCACTTGAGTTCTTAGGAACCTCCTGGACACGTGAAGAACGACTTTGAGAAGTCTGGGCAAATCCAAGTGGCACCACAGGTACCTCCATGCCCAAAGTATGGCTCTCAGAAGCTTTACCAGTCTCAGGCTGAGTTTGAGAGGCAGAAGGAAGATTCTGGAGCTGGCCTTCTTTGACTACAGAGCCCGGGTTTTGGCTTTGAGAGGTCATGGGTACCACAGGGAAACTTTCAGAGGGCATGGGCAGCAGGAGGTGGCTCTGACTGTCTACCCGTTGCACAGGGTAGATCCGAGAGGCCACACTGATCTTAGAGCGCCCCTGAGGGTCAAGGTCCACAGGCATACTGCTGTCATAGGACACAGAGTCCTGAACTTGGCTCTGAGAGGTCACGGGTACCACAGGGAAACTTTCAGAGGGCACGGGCACCAGGAGGTGGCTCTGACTGTCTACCCGTTGCACAGGGTAGATCCGAGAGGCCACACTGATCTTAGAGCGCCCCTGAGGGTCAAGGTCCACAGGCATACTGCTGTCATAGGACACAGAGTTCTGAACTTGGCTCTGAGAGGTCACGGGTACCACAGGGAAACATTCAGAGGGCACGGGCACCAGGAGGTGGCTCTGACTGTCTACCCGTTGCACAGGGTAGATCCGAGAGGCCACACTGATCTTAGAGCGCCCCTGAGGGTCAAGGTCCACAAGGCATACTGCTGTCATAGGACACAGAGTTCTGAACTTGGCTCTGAGAGGTCACGGGTACCACAGGGAAACATTCAGAGGGCACGGGCACCAGGAGGTGGCTCTGACTGTCTACCCGTTGCACAGGGTAGATCCGAGAGGCCACACTGATCTTAGAGCGCCCTTGAGGGTCAAGATCCACAGGCACCTGGCTGTCAGAGGACAAAGCTATCTGGGAGTAGCTGCCAGAAGCTCCAGACACCAGAGGGTAGCACTGCGAGGTCACCGAAAAGACAGGCTGACTCCTAGAAGTAGAAATGGAGAGAGGATGTTGCAAAGGGACCAGGGGCAGGCTCTTAGAGGCCTGGATTGAGCAAAGCTGTAGCTTGTTTAGAATGGACACAGGCTTCGCTGGATGGAACGAAGTTCTGCCACCTCCGGTCCCGGCATCTCTGTTCCCTTCCACCTGCCCCGGGTCGGTCGAGTTGAGGCTACTCATCATCTGGAGGACCCTCGGGAGGAGCCGCCGCCGCCGCCGGCGACGGATCCGCTGGAAGGTGTTGGAGACGCTCCTGATGGTCAGTGAGAAGCGGCGGCTGCCGCTGCGGTGCATCCCGACCTCTCCCGCGCGAGGCGAAGTCCTCCTCAAGGAGTCTTCCGGGAGCGCCTGGATGTTACCGGTGTACCAGAAGATCCACCACAAGAGACTGACAAAGATGATGATGGAACCCAGATAGAGCAGCATGTCGTAGAAAAGTAGGTTGGCGAAGACGCCAGTGAACAGCACTGCCACACCCACCGCGTCGAAGGCGACGCCCAGCCAAAAGAAGTGCCTGCAGTGGCCCAGGGCCCCGGACCGCATCTCCGCAGAGTCCGCACTCTTCCCGGAAAGCTCTGTGCGGCGCAACATCTCCCAGGCAAAGCCCGCAAGAGGCCACCAGGCCCAGGGCGCTGCCCTGGCGGGCTTTGGCCGCTGGGTCTCCATGGCAACTCAAGGGGCGGAGCGGGACGTTAGGCGGTGCCTCGCCATGCAAGAGATGAGGCAAGAGGCCGCCCAGAGAACTTCGCGTGCGCACTGGGACCCACTGACCTGCGCTTGCGCAGTGCTCACCACTCTCGCTGGCTGTCCCAGTGTCTGACCCCTATGGCTTTGAGTGAGCGAGAACCTTCTCGAGGGAGGGTGAGAGCTTGTGGGGTCGCGAAACACGAGGACTTTTTGAAAGTGTAACTTCCCTACAACAGCTAGAATGAATCTTGGCCTCAGGTGCAGTCAGAATGTTGGACTAGAAGTCCAAAAATCAGGGAGGAGTCGCTCCAGACACCACTCACACAGGCACAACTGATGCAAAAGCAAGAGGATTTTTATTCTGTCATGACAGGGCCCTTCAGGTTCGGGATATGAAGGACATCCGATAGCTGTTACAGTCCATCTTTTAAAGCCAAAAGCCACAGACACAAGTGGGGGGGGGACCTGAAGGTTGTTTTCCAATTTATTGGATTGGCTTATTCAAAGGGTTACTAGCAGTGATTGGTTTATTCCAGAACAGGAGAATAGCTGTGTGATCGGGTGAGATAAGGGAGCATCTCTGTGGTCTTCCTGACCTTGTTCTAGTGACTAAATCAATACATCAGGAACTGAGTCAACATCTGTGTGTTGTCTTTGCCTTAATTCCCAGAATGGAGTTATGTTTGAAGATTATTCACAAGGACACAGGAGGATGAGCAGTCCAGCATGTGGTTATTCACAAAGACACAGGAGGATGAGCAGTTCTGCATGTGTGTGTGTGGGCGACTGTCCCGTTTCCAAGAGAGAGTGTAAGGTTTTAGAAAAAATGTCTTAGGGTTGAGGGGGTTTACAAATGCATTTAGAGTCTTTCAAGGCGTTCCTGGTTTTCCTTCACCTGAGGCTTGGCTAGGATAGGGTCTGGTGTTACCTCTGAATTCCCATCTTACCTGGCAACTGCTGATGTACTCGCCCAAGGACCTAATAGACCCCATCACTCCAGTTTCTCCCATCTGCTGTAGCAGTCGGGCTGGGGGAAGACTGTTAGGAATTTTTCCTAACGCGAGCTCTCTGCCTACACCAAAAATCCCAGTCAAGCCAAATGACAACGAGCCAAATTAAAGGATATCCAGGTTTAATGGGATTCCTGCGCTCACGGGGGTGTGTGTGGTGGTGGTGGTGGGAGCGTTCAAGGTTTGGTGGGCACAGTGGCGGGGCCTTCAAAGATGGAGACCAGAGACCAGGACTTACATTCCAGACTGTTTGTATACGGGGTGACAGAAAGCTGAGGTGATATTTTGACTAACATTTAGGCTCTCTTAGGAAAAAGGGGCGTTGACGCAAGTCTGGCTACTTCTTGTAGGCATGGGGTGATGTGGGGAAGGGGAGATCTGGGTGTTGGTGGGTACACACTCAGATGCCA
The DNA here is from genome assembly GCF_903992535.2 of Arvicola amphibius. Classification (NCBI taxonomy): domain Eukaryota; kingdom Metazoa; phylum Chordata; class Mammalia; order Rodentia; family Cricetidae; genus Arvicola; species Arvicola amphibius. The sequence continues at coordinate 102,384,943 of NC_052050.1, read as the reverse complement.
GGCTTCTGTTCCTTGGGGAAGGTGAGAAGGCAGGTGTGGTGTGAGGTCCTGTCCATCAAGGTTTGAGAGACTTAGGAGTTAGCTAAGGATATCTCGGCCCAGTAAAGGTTCTGGCCAAGGTATCACTAAGAAAGAATGAGAAAAAATGTCCTCCACGAATGCAGGGTAGTGGCAAAGTTTTAAGTGGGGAGGAATGGGTCCCGTTTACCCCCATAACTGAAATTGGTGAGGGGAACATAAGGCCCGAGTGAGATGTTAGAACAGAATAGGTAGCTCCCATGTCGAAAAGAAAAGTAATGGACTTACCTGTTACCGGCAACTTTACCTTAGGCTCGGATAGGGTTACGGGATATACTAAGTCTGGGCAGTGTCAATCCCCTACAAGGCTGAGAAGTTTGAAGGCTGGCACAGTTTCACTTGTCAATGTTGGTGGGGCCGGACCTCTGTGGCATGGCACAGAGGACAAGCCTGCACAGGGCATTGTGATTAACAGCCTGCCTGTGAGGTTGACTTAGGCTGGGCTCCAGCAGGATAGAGCTTTGTGGTTGGCTTCCCTTGTCCCCCTTCCCATGGCCTTAGGACAGCTGCTAAGGCCTGGGCCTACAGAGTAGCTGCTTGTTGTAGCCTTGTCTGTTGGGAAGACTAAGCTGTTTCTTCTTGGGCACTAAAACTTTATTTTTTTACCAATTTCTGTATAGGGGTTTGGAGATCCTCCTCAGCCTTTGTTAACTTCTTTAAATATCTGGTGCTGACTGAGAAGTAAAATGGGTAGTCAAGACCCTGGCTCCCACTGGGGAGGCTGGATCTAGCCTGGTATATTGGGCCATGGTCTCTTGTAACTGATTTTTAAAAATGGCTGGATTTTTACTTTTTTCAAAGACCATTTCCATACCCTGAAGGAGGCAACAAACAATAATGTTTCACCTCTGTAATGAAACTCTTTACCATAAGAAGAAGGCTTAGTAGAAAAAGAACCTAGCCACTTTTCTATCTGAGAGAGATCTGGAAGAGAAAAGGGAACATGAAGTTTGATAATGTCATCGACTCCTGCCACTTCCCGAAGAAGGCAGAGAAGGGCAGAACTATGGTGGGATCTGGTATGGGGGAGACTAGAGAGGATTGAGAGAGGCTAGCCCAGTGCGAGAAGGGGATCCAAGGGTAGGAAGGTGAGGTAGGAAGGGTTGGGGGGCGAGGAAGGTGGATGAGGTGGAAGTTGACCTTGAACTTCTGGATTGGTAGATTGGCAAAGGGAGGGGGTAGACAGGGAAGGAGAGGAATGTGGAGAATGTTGCTCCACAGGAGGGAGGATGGGTAGTATGGGTTTGAGGGAGTGAGGGAGGGGGCCAGTGCCTCTGGCTGCATGGTCCAGCTGGAATTCTGGGGGTCCCAATTCCCAGATGACCAGGAATTTGGAGGTGTTGCTGCCTTAGCTACCAAGATGGGTGCTGTGAGACACTGGCTACTGAGGGAAGGGCGGGAGTGCAGAGTCCTAAAACCATGGACATATGTAAGCTCTGTCCATTTGACCTTACGGCGACAAACATTTTCTAGGTCCCAGAGGACAGAAAGCTTTAAGAGGCATCCCAGGGGCAACAGTGGATCTGACTTGAACTGCAAGTGCCCATTTTAAAGTCTATGCCCAACTGTGTGACCTAAGTCTATTACAGTGTGTCCGCCAAAATAGCTCTTAGGCCTAAATGGGGTCATGAAAATTGAATGCTAGGCATCCCTAAAACAAACAAATTCACCTCAGATAGGCCTGGCCTAGCTGCTGAAATTGGACTCTTGGCACCAGCCCGCGTCTTCCACAAGAGTGCTATAATCAGCAAAAGTAAGATGAATGGGTCCCCCAAAACCCTATAGCATAAACAAGAAAAGGGGACTCACCAAGACGCAGCCGCTGAAGTCTAGGAGCAGGTTAACCACTTATTTTAGGGAGATAAGCCATTCAGGACAGATTGTATCAGACAGCCACAATTTATAAAGATTTTTTAAGAGGCATCCCATGGGTGACAGCGGATATGGCTTTGAACTGCAAGTGCCCATTTTAAAGTCTATGCCTAGCTGCGTGGCCTAAGTCTATTACAGTGTGTCTGCCAAAATAGCTCTTAGGCCTAAATGGGGTCGTGGAAATTGAATGCTAGGTGTCCCTAAAACAAACAAAATTCACCTCAGCTAGGCCCAGCATAGCTGCTGAGATCAGACTTCGTCTTCTACAAGAGTCCTATAAATGACAAAAGTAAATATGAATGGGTCCCCCCAAACCCTATAGCATAGACAAGAAAAGGGGACTCACCAAGATGCAGTCACTGTAGTGCGGGAGCTGGTTTTAGCCTGGCATAGAGAGCTCGGATTGTGGACTGGGGCGCTTTCGATGCATGGCCATAGGCTGCAGGGAAAGGCCACCCTATCTCAGTGGGACCTCCAGATGTTAGGAATTTTTCCTAATGTGAGCTCTCTGCCAATGCCAAAAATTGCAATCAAGCCAAATGACAATGAGCCAAAAACAGAATCCATCCCTCTTCTGCATACAAGAAACCCAAAGACAGACATAGCCTCAGAGTAAAGGGTTTGGAAAAAATACCTGTAACCCCCGCTTGGCGGGTCAGCTATTCAGGGTCCTCTGAAGGGGCGCTAACCTGCAAGACATGGGCTGGAGAGAGAAATGGAGACCAAGCAAGATTCTATTGTCAAGGTCTCTGTTTATTGGGGTGAAAGTTACAGCTTATATACCCTAGAATGGGGTGGAGGTAGGTAGGAAGGAACTCTGCCGGGCTAACTGAAGGTCATTAGCCAGCACCTGGAGTAAGCCGAAGCATGTGATCCATTAACATTGGAGTAAGGGGTGGTTCAGTTAACAGATGTGATCCATTAGCATTGGAGTAAGGGGTGGGTTCCGTTAGAGGATAGCTCTCAAAACAGTTGGGATGTGGGGTGGGATCTCCGTAAACATCCTTAGGGCAATGACCTCTGCTATCCCTGTAAGGACGACGGTCCCTGACAAATCTATCCTTAGGAAAATGGTCCCTGACAAATACCAATCAAATGGACCTAAGAAACAAGTGGGTGTAGCTATCCTAATATCTAACAAAATAGACTTCAAGCTAAAATCAGTCAAAAGAAATGAAGAAGGTCATTTAATATTAGTTCATAGGAAAAATCTATCAAGAGGAAATTTCAGTACTGAACAAGGGCACCCTCATATGTTAAAGAAACACTGTAAAGCTTAAATCATGTATTAAACCCCACACACTTATAGTGGGAGACTTCAACACTCCCCTCTCACCACTGGACAGGTCAATCAGACAAAAAAATGAACAGAGAAATAAGAGAAATAACAGATGTTATTATGACTCAAATGGACTGAACAGACATCTGTAGAATATTCCATCCAAACAGAAAAGAATATACCTCTTCTCACCACCTCATGGAACCTTCTCAAAAATTGACCACATACTCAGTAACAAAATAAACCTCAACAAAAACAAAAAATTGGAATAATCCAATGTACCTTATCAGATCACCATGGTCTAAAACTAGAAGTCAACAGCAATGTTAATTCCAGAAAACCCACAAACACATGGAAATCAAACAATGCTCACCTGAATTATCAATGGGTCAAGGAAGAAATAAAGGGGGAAATTAAAGACTTCCTAAAATTCAATGAAAATGACCACACAACATACCCAAATTTATGGGACACAGTTAAAGCAGTGTTAAGAGGAAAGTTCATAGCACTAAATGCCTACATAAAATCCCACATTAGTGAATTAACAGAACATTTGAAAGCTTTAGAACAAAAAGAAGCAAACTCACCTAAGAGAACTAGATGGCAGGAAATAATCAAATTGAGAGCTGAAATCAACAAAATAGAAACAAAGAAAACAATACAAAGAATCAATGAGACAAAGAGTTGGTTCTTTGAGAAAATCAACAAAATAGACAAACCTTTATCCAAACTAACCAAAAGGCAGAGAGAGAATAGCCAAATTAACAAAATCAGAAATGAAAAGGGGACATAACAACAGACACAGATGAAGTACAGAGGACTATCAGGTCATATTTTGAAAACCTGTATTCCACAAAATTGGAAAACTTAAAGGATACGGACTACATTCTGGATAAATAACACTTACCAAAATTAAATCAAGACCAGATGAGAAAATTAAACAGACCTACAAATGCTGAAGAAATAGAAACAGTCCTCAAAAGTCTCCCAACCAAAACAAAGCCCAGGACCAGATGGCTTCGGCTCAGAATTCTACAAGACATTCAAAGAGGAGCTAATACCAATGCTCCTCAAATTATTCCACACAATAGAAACAAAGGGAACATTGCCAAACTCTTTTTATGAGGCTACAATTACCCTGATACCCAAACCACAGAAAGACAATACTAAGAAAGAGAATTACAGACCAATCTCACTCATGAACATTGATGCAAAAATGCTAAATAAAATACTAGCAAATCGAATCCAAGAACACATCAGAACCATCATCCACCATGACCAAGTAGGCTTCAACCCACAGATACACGGATGGTTCAACTTATGAAAATCTGTCAACGTAATCCACCATATAAACAAGCTGAAAAATAAAAACCACATGATCATCTCATTAGATGTTGAAAAAGCATTTGACAAAATACAACATCCCTTCATGATAAAGATCTTGGAGACAGCAGGAATACAGGTAACATACCTAAACATTTTAAGGCAATATACAGCAAGCCAACAGCCAACATCAAACTAAATGGAGAGAAACTCCCAGCGATTCCACTGAAATCAGGAACAAGGCAAGGTTGTCCACTCTCTCCATGTATATTCAATATAGTTCTTGAGGTCCTAGCTAGAGCAATAAGACACCAAAGGGAGATCAAGGGTATACAAATAGGAAAAGTCAAACTCTCACTGTTTGCTGATGATATGATAATTTACATAAGTGATCCCAAAAATTCTACCAAGGAACTTCTACAACTCATAAACACTTTCAACAATGTAGCAGGATACAAGATTAACTTAAAAAAATCAATAGCCCTCCTGTACACAGATGATAAAAGGGCTGAGGAAGAAATCAGAGAATCAACACCAATCACAATAGCCACAAATAGCATAAAATATTTCGGAGTAACTCTCACCAAACAAGTGGAAGACTTGTTTAACAAGAACTTTAAAACTTTGAAGAGATAAATTGAAGAAGACACCAGAAAGTGGAAAGACTTCCCATGCTCTTGGGTAGGCAGAATTAACATAGTAAAAATGGCAATCTTACCAAAAGCAATCTACAGACTCAATGCAATGCCCATCAAAATTCCACCAAAATTTTTCAGAGACCTCGAAAGAAGAGTACTCAACTTCAGATAGAAAAGCAGAAAACACAGGATAGCCAAAACAATCCTGTACACGAAAAAAATTTCTGGAGGCATCACAATCGCTGACTTCAAACTCTACTACAGAGCTACAATACTGAAAACAGCCTGGGATTGGCATAAGAACAGACAGGAGGATCATTGGAACCAAATAGAAGACCCGGATATCAATCTACACATCTTTGAACACCTGATATTTGATAAAGAAACAAAAAATATCAAATGGAAAAAAGAAAGCATATTTAACAAGTGGTGCTGACATAACTGGATATCAACATGTAGAAGAATGAAAATAGATCCATATCTATCACCATGCACAAAACTCAAGTTCAAATGGATCAAAGACCTCAACATAAAGCCAGCCACACTGAACCTTATAGAAGAGAAAGTGAGAAGTACACGTAAACACATTGTCACAGGGAACCACTTCCTAAATATAACCCCAGCAGCACAGACACTGAGAGAAACAATAATTAAATGGGACCTCCTGAAATTGAAAAGCTTCTGTAAAGCAAAGGTCATGGTCAACATGACAAAATGACAGTCTACAGAATGGGAAAAGATCTTCCCTAACTCCACATCAGACAGAGCTCTGATCTCCAAAACATACAAAGAACTCAAGAAATTGGACACCAGAAGATCACATAATCCAATAAAAAAATGGAGTACAGACCTAAACAGAGAACTCTCAACAGAGGAATCTAAAATGGCTGAAAGACACTTAAGGAAATGTTCAACATCCTTAGTCATCAGAGAAATGCAAATCAAAACAACTCTGAGATTCCATCTTACACCTGTAAGGATGGCCAAGATCAAAAACACTGATGACAACTTATGCTGGAGAGGTTGCTGGGTAAAGGGAACACTTCTGCATTGCTGGTGGGAATGTAAGCTGGTACAGCCCCTTTGAATGCAGTGTGGCGATTTCTCAGAAAATTAGGAAACAACATTCTTCAAGACCCAGTAATACCACTCTTGGGTATATATCCAAAGAAAGCTCAATCGTGCCACAAGGACATGTGCTCAACTATGTAAGTAGCAGCTTTGTTTGTCATAGCCAGAACCTGGAAACAACCTAAATGCCCCTCGACTGAAGAATGGATAAGGAAAATGTGGTACGTTTACACAATGGAGTACTACACAACAGAAAAAAATAACGACAGCTTGAATTTTGCAGGAAAATGGATGGAGCTAGAAAACATTATTTTGACTGAGATAACCCAGACCCAGAAAGACAATTATCACATGTACTCACTCATAGGTGGTTTTTAAACATAAAGCAAAGAAAACCAGCCTACAAACCACAATCCCAGAGAACACAGACAACAATGAGGACACTAAGAGAGACTTACATAGATCTAATCTACATGGGAAGGAGAAAGTATAAAAAAACAAGATCTCCTGAATAAATTGGGAGCATGGGGACCTAAGGGGAGGATTGAAGGGTAGAGGAGAGAGTCAGGGAGGGAAGCAGAGTAAAATGTAGAGCTCAATAAATATCATGGAAAAAAGAAAAATGAGAATGTTCACAGTAAAATGTTAATAGTTCCTATTGTCAAGACTATAGACTGGAGGCACAAATTTATGTTATCTCCCACAATAACATTCCTTCATGAAGCAAAGTCAAATCAAGGCATTTACTATATACGCTGGTGGGATATGATGCATATTCGGAAATACCTGATACAAATCTCACATGCTAGCCGTGAAGGGGAAGCCTAGCCAATCACCTTGTTTGTAAGGCGTGTCCCCCTTAGGCTAATATTGACATAAAATCTTGCGAGCCTGCGGCCTGCCTGCCCTTTGTTTTCCTGTGCTCCTCGCTGGAACCTTGGATTTGTAAGTTCCCTTTTCTTTCCCTTATTAAAGCTGAAATATATATATATATATATATATATATATATATATATATATATATACATACATACATACATACATACATACATAAAAGCTAGTCTGGTGAATCATAACTGCCGATCAATCACGCCTCTTCATAGCCAGGCAGTGGTGGGGCATGTCTTTAACCCCAGCACTAAGAGGCAGAGGCTGGTGGATCTCTGTGTCAAGACCAGCCTGGTCTACAACAAGAGCTAATTCCAGGAGAGGCTCCAAAGCTACAGAGAAACCCTGTCTTGAAATACCAAAAACCAAACTAAACCAAATAAAAAAACTAGACTCACATACTATATGAAGACATTCTTAGTTTTGAGAGCAGTGAAAGTCGTAGCATGCTGTTCTTTACTGTTCTGGCCAAGAGGAGATAGTTTTTAAAGAGGGGCTCTAGTGCTAGTCCACTTGACTTGGATTGAAACAATAAGCCAGAAGCATTAAAAATTCCCAGGACTCAGGCGGTGGTGGCACACATCTTTAATCCCAGCAAGTCGAGGCTGAGGCAGGCGGATCTCTGTGACTCTGAGGCCAGCCTGTCTGGTCTACAGTGCGAGCTGCCAGGACTGTTACATAGAGAAACCCTGAAAAATCAAAAAACAAAACAAGAAACAAATGTCTTGATAGACAAAATATGCCCATGGAAACACAATTGATCAAAATAAACCAAACCTTTGTTACCTTCTACCACAATGATTTGGACAAGTGAAGAGGACACTCAGAGATAATAATAAGTGGTATCCATGTTACACTGTGAGATTTGTCCCTGCCTCATGTTCCTTTTGCTCACCACAGTGCTACCTCAATACACTTCTTGTATTCAAGTTGTCTTGACTCTGCATCCTGGAAGATCAGCTGGCACACCCTGGAATGCATGTGGTGTGATTTATACATGCAGAAGTCACAATCATACAGAAACCCTGTGGGTGGTAACAGAAGCATGTTCTCCTTTGGATAGTTGTGGTGGTTTGAGTGAGATGGTTCCCATAGGCTCCTGTTTGAATGTTTTGGTCACTAGTGGAATTGTTTAGAAATGATTAGGAGGTGTGGCCTTTTGGGGAGAGGTGTGTCAGTAGGGTGGGCTTTGAGGGTTCAAAAGCCCATGACAGGCCCAACGTCTGTCTGCTTGCTCTCTGTCTCTCTCTTTCTCTCCCCCTGCAAATCAGGATGTAAAGCTCTCAGCTGCTCCTACTGCACCATGCCTGTCTGCTTCCCACTGTGTTGATCATGGACTCATCCTCTGAAACTGTAAGCAAGCCCTTGGTTAAGTGCTTTCTTTTGTAACAGTTGCTTTGGTTATGGTGTTTCTTTATAGCAATAGAACAGTAATTAAGACAGAAATATTTACTGCATAGGGCCCGAGGGAGCCAGCAGGGTGTTGAAAATATCCTGTATTTAGCCCCGGGTGGTGGTTCTGTTCATAAGGTCAATAAACACACACTGAGCACCTGTGCCTTCCAGGCAAAGGAGTGTCTGATGAAAAGATGGCCCATTAAGTGCACCATTTCTGGTGGTGAACAGTGGATGAGTAACCACAAGAGACTGATGAGGATGTCCTGCAGTGACCTTTCCTTACTCTGCCAGCCACTCCCCAAAGAACCATGTCCCAGCAAACTGAAAGGTACTGGGGTAAGCTGTGGACAGTTCTCTCCATGTGTTCCATGTCTTCGTCTTTTTTCCTTTTTTCTGTTTTACTTTTTCACTTTTATTTATGACAAATATTCCCTGATCTCTTCTGGTCAAAAATTCTTTGAGACAATTCCATTAGCTTTAGCCAATTGGAGAATAGTATCATCTGACTTGCCCATCATGAGAATGGCCCCACAGATAGTGTAGGTTTTAAACTGGTCATTAAACTGGCCTGTGACCCTGTCAACCTCAGCCACATTCATTTGGATGGATGCACAGTCCTTGGGACCAATGTTGAGGTTGCTTGTGGTGTATTTCCACAGCACATACAGGTCTATGAATTCGCCCATGTCATTCTGCATGTTGAGGCCAAGCCTGCTCACTAGGCCATGGAAGCACAGAAAAAAAGCCCATGTCTTAGTCTTAACTAAGGGATGGATAGGGCTAAAATCTTTGAGGAAGAAGTCCTCCCAGAAGGAATGAAAAGGCACATCTATGAAGGAGTATGGTCAATCGGCAATTATGATTAACCAGACTAGCTTTAATATATAATATTCAGCTTTAATAAAGGAAAGAAAAGGGAACTTACAAAAGCCAAGGTTCCAGCAAGGAGCGCAGGAAAACAAAGAGGGTAAAAACAAACAAACACGGATCTTTTAAAAATATTTGGAGCCCCGGAGGGGTCACACCCCTCAAAAAAAGGGATTGGTCAGCTTCCTTATCACATCCAACTTTGCTTGGTCACCTTGTTCACCAGTACATCCTGCACGAGCAACCTCCTGCCAGGTGGTGGAAGTGGCCAGCTCTGCAGCAGGTCTGGGATAGAGCCCTGTCTATCCACAGAATGAGCTGCAGCAGGGGCGGTAAGGGGGCACAAGAACAGCCTCTGGGAACTGGGTCCCCATCTCTGTGTAACTTGAGCCAAGCCAGGATAAAGGGAGTCTGTGACTCTTGCCAGCTGTGGAATGGAACCAATAGTACAGGAGACTAGATCCTCCAAAAAGTGTGGGAAGGGGCAGATGGGTCCATGTTGGAGGGTGAGGACCCACTTGTTTGTCCTGGCCGCCCAGCTAGCTTACACCCAAAATAACCACATAGAAACTGTATTAATTAAAATAGTGCTTGTCCATTAGCTCTAACTTCTTATTGGCTAACTCTTACATATTAGTTTAACCCATCTCCATTAATCTGTGTATTGTCATGTGGCTGTGGCTTACCGGAGATTCTAACTGGTGTCCATCTCAGGCGAAGGATCCATGGCTTCTCTCTGACTCTGCTTTTCTCCTCCCGGAATTCAGTTCTGTCTTCTCTGCTTACCTAAGTTCTGCCCTATTAAGGGCCCAAAGCAATTTCTTTGTTAACCAATGAAAGCAACACAAAGACAGAAGGACCTCCTATACCATTTCCCCTTTTCTTTTTAAACAAAAGGAAGGCTTTAACATAGTAAAATTACATATAACAAAACAGTTATCAAACAAGAATTACAGTTACAATATATATATTTATTTTATCTTTTATCATAACTGAGGAAAACTATAATTAAAACTATCTATCTATACTTTTGTGGGGGTTCAAGACAGGGTTTCTCTGTAGCTTTGGAACCTGTCCTGGAACTAGCTCTTGTAGACCCGACTGGCCTCGAACTCACAAAGATCCTCCTGCCTCTGCCTCCAGAGTGCTGGGATTAAAAGGTGTGCGTCACCACCGCCCGGCCTACGGATCTATTCTTTAACTCCATCAAAGGATATAATATTACCTAAGTAAACAGGAAGTGCATTGTAAACAACTTCCAAAACTCTAGAATTGGCAGAGACATCTTTCTGCCTGGACAGTCAATCAAAGTTTTTTAGTATCATTGGGGCATCCATCTTCAGCCTACAGGCTCATAGTATCCAGCAGACTTCTATGAAGCAGGAAATTTCAAAGACAGTTCAGTCACTTTCTTCTGTGTCCTGCAGCAGAATGTCTCATAGATTCCTTCATAAAGCAGGAACCCCAAAGGACCATCTCCCGTTTAGCAGTCACCTCTCTGTGGGTACTGCATGTCCAGTGAAACAGTCCAGGAAAGAGCTTGGGACTTGCCCAAATGGCTAGCAAACCCCATAAGGAGCCTCTTCAATGCTCATCTTCCTCTTGCAGTAGCTGGTGCTGCAAGGAGCAGATGTGTCTCATTGTCATGAAAAGTCCTAAGTTCTTATAACACTTTAAATGCCATATTCTGAAGGTCTCTGAAAGATTTGAAGAATACCTATTTAACTGAAATGTATCTCTATACATCTAGAAAATCTAACTAACATGACTACACAAACTTGACTATTATAGATTATCTATTAACCTATATTTCTTAAATATATATTACATTTTAAAATGAACTATAAAATCACAATACCTTAACCAAGAGCAGAAATATACATATAACAAAACTGACCTTTAATTTTATATCAATAAACTAAGATCTATACCAATGCAAATTATTCATATCTATATCGTATTCCCCTTTAAATGTAAATAAACATTTATAGACAATATTTGGGAAAATGGGTGTAGTTTTTCCATACTGCTTTCTGTTGACTGGGGGTGCTGTTAATTAGGTCTTTTATGGTGTATTCTGTGTGCTAGGTTCATCTCAGTAAACTGTTGGGCAAAGTAAGTTTTTGAGGGTGTTTATGGCAACCTTTCAGGAGGTCTTGGTCCATGAAACCACATTTGCCTGGAGGCAATCCACAGGTTCTCATCTTCTGTGAAAACAAAAAAAAGAACCTCTTTTCCCAAGCAACATGTTCTTAGACCCAAATTCTGAAATCAAGATACCTTTATAATAAACATGCTGGTTTAGCTTAGCAGCATATACAATGAGGTAGTTCCTTCACAGTCAAAAAATTCAAAGAAAACACAATAATATACAGAATCCAAACCCTGTGAATTTTCCATTTTTACGTGGCTTATTTTTCTTTGCTCCTTTTAATCTATGACTATCTATACTCTGTCTCTTTAAAGACTTTACCCTTTTTTTTAAAAGGCATTAACTTTATTTTATGACTCTTTATACTCTTTTTCTTTTCTCTCCCAAGCCTATGTACGTTTATTCAACACTGTGACCAATTTAGAGGTCATTTATGTCTGAATCTGTCCTATTGTGAATCTGTAATTCTTTACTGTCCAGGAGCACTTCTTAAGATGCTAAGTGCCTCTTAAAAACTTAAGTTGTTCCCAATCCTCCCCTTCTCCCTTTTCTCTCCCCACCCCCTTTCCCCCCCACCCTCCTTTTCCCCTACTCCACCCCCACCCCCGTGCTCCCAAGTTTTGCCCAGCCATCTTGTCTACTTCCAATTTCCAGGAGGATAAATTTATGTTTTTCTTTGGGTTCACCTTATTATTTAGCTTCTCTAGGATCACAAACTATAGGCTCAATGTCCTTTGTTTATGGCTAGAATCCACTAATGAGTGAGTACATACTATATTCATCTTTTTGGGTCTGGGTTATCTCACTCAGTAAAGTGTTTTCTATTTCCATTCATTTGCATGCAAAATTCAAGGTGTCATTGTTTTTTACTGCTGAGTAGAACTCTAATGTGTATATTGCCACACCTTCTTTATCCATTCTTCTATTGAGGGGCACCTAGGTTGTTTCCAGGTTCTGGCTATTACAAATAGTGCTACTATGAACATAGTTGAGCAAATGCTTTTGTAGTATGATTGGGCATCTCTTGGGTATATTCCCAAGAGTGGAATTGCTGGATCCTGAGGTAGGTTGACCCCCAGTTTCCTGAGACACCACCACACTGATTTCCAAAGTGGTTGTATAAGTTTGCATTCCCACCAGCAATGGATAAGTGTTCCCCTTAGTCCACATCCTCTCCAGCATAGGTTATAGGGAAGGATTGAGGAGAGCTTGGGTGAGTGGGATGGTTGCAATGGAGGAAGGGTGGATATGGGCACAGGGAAGAAGATATCTTATTAAAGGAGCTATTTTAGGGTTGGCAAGAGACTTGGCTCTAGAGGGGTTCCCAGGTGTCCAAGGGGATGTCCCCAACTAGGTCCTTGGGCAGCAGAGGAGAGGGTGCCTGAACTAGCCTTCTCCCATAGCCACACTAATGAATATCTTGCATATCACCATAGAACCTTCATCTGGCAATGGATGGAGATAGAGACAGATACCCACACTGGAGCACTGGACTGAGCTTCCAAGGTCCAGATGAATAGCAGAAGGAGGGAGAACATGATCAAGGAAGTCAGGACCACGAGGGGTGCGTCCACCCATGGAGACGGTGTGACTGATCTAATGGGAGCTCACCAAGGCCAGCTGCACTGGGACTGAATAAGCATGTGATCAAACTGGACTCTCTGAGTGTGGCTGACAATAAGGGCTGACTGAGAAGCCAATGATAATGGCACTGTGTTTTGATTCTACTGCATGTACTGGCTTTTTGGGAGCCTAGTCTGTTTGGATGTACACCTTCCTAGACCTGGATGGGGGGGGGGCTTGGACTTCCCATAGGGCAGGGCACCCTGACTGCTCTTAAGACTGGAGAGGGAGGGGGGAGAGGGAGTGAGTGGGAAGAGTGGGAGGGAAATGGGAGGAGGTGGAAATTTTAAATAAATAAATAAATAAATACTTAAGTTGTGCCATTAGTAGGGGTAATAAGGTACCGCCTGTTTGCCTGCACAGTCTAAAACTTAAGCTGTGCTTTCACTATGATAAATACGGTAGTTCCTGTCCCGAGGGGGGGTGAGAAATTAGATGATTTCTGTCCCTAAGTTTTGTCCTTTCTATCTCAGCCAGTTTCAGCCCTGGCTCTGACCATTTTAACTAGATTCATCAGCTTCCCTCTCTGCCTTGTTCCCCACCAAGTAATACTCAACCAAAGAGAAGCAGGAGCCTTAAATAACTGCTTCTTCCATTTGTTCTCTGAACGGATGCTTAGGATAAGGTTTCTAGATGAATCCTTAGAAGATCTGTTTGTGTTTAGTCTCAGCTGTGAACACCATAACCAGAATTGTTGGTGCATTCATGCTCTCCTTCTGCTCCACCCTCTGCTCCCTGAACACACTTACACACTTTACAAATAATTCACCTGGTCCAGCATTCTGGACCCAGGATCTGCTTTTGGGAAATGATAGGGCACCCAGTATGAGATCCAGAGGTTCATGACCTGGATACCCAAATCCTTTGCTATTCTGTCATTGCCTTGCTCACATCTTCACATTCCTTTTATGTCTTCATGCCTGTCCACCAAGTCTGCTGAGACTATCTGAGGACAGAACTGGCCCTTCAGGACATGGTGGTCGGTCCATGCTGCAGGCTCAGTGAATGGATAAGGGAGAACTGAAGGGTGCTCCTTTTCTCTCTTCACTCAAACACACTGTGTAAGAACATCCAGGCAGTGGTGGCACACACCTTTAATCCCAGCACTCGGGAGGCAGAGGCAGGCAGAGGCAGGCAGATCTCTGTGAGTTCGAGGCCAGCCTGAGCTACAAGAGCTAGTTCCAGGACAGGCTCCAAAGCTATAGAGGAACCCTGTCTCGAAAAATAAAACAAAACAAAGAAAAAAAACATCCAAAGTGCTCTCTCTCTCTCTCTCTCTCTCTCTCTCTCTCTCTCTCTCTCTCTCTCTCTCTCCTTACTCCTGGGTTGGGAAAGCAAGTCAGTTGTTCAGGCTGGCCTTGAGCTCACTCTATAGCCTGGATTGTCCTTGAACTTGTCATCCCCCCACGCCCAGCCTCCCAGGCAGCTGGGCCTGCAGGCCTATGTCACCTGACTTGATTCTTCTGGAGCTGTGGGACATGGAACATGCATGTGGGGAGATGGTTCTCTACTTCAAGCATAAGGTTCCTGGAATCGAATTCTGGTCCTAAGGCTTGGCAGCAAGTGCCCTTTACCCCCGAACCATCTTGCTGGCTCTCAGCTTTCTGAGACAAGCTTTTACTCAGTAGCTCAGGTTGGCTTCAAACTCACTATATAGTCTAGTCTGGCTTCAGCCTCACAACAATCCCACTACCTCAGCCTTCCAAGAGAGCACCACCCTGGATGATGGTACTTGAAATGCTCCACGTTAGCTGTGCAGAAGCCCTGCTCCGAATGTCTAGTGTCTTCCAGGCAGGACTTCAGTTTCGAAACAATGCCCACCTGGAGCAGGTGGCTGTGAGTGTTGGGGCCATGGGAGCCCTTGTGCTCTCCCACTGGTGCTGTGCATGAGGTTGCTGTTCATTTTCTATAATTCAAAGACTTGGAGCATCTGAAATCCCATCTGTACCATATGAGAAAGGTTCTACTGAATGGTGACCAAGGACCAGGTAGATCAGTGATGGCCACACAAGAAGCACGAGACCAGACTGTGGCCGGACACTCACACTACATACAGTAGGGAGATCATTATCTATGGATAGAGAAGGGATGAAGCCTGTTCCCTGTGAATTATCATAGTAGGGGCAAAGAGAGGTTGGATACTATGGATGATGAATTCTAGTCATGGTTCCCCTACTTTTAATTCTTAGCATTTTAAAAATGTGTTATTATAGTGTGTATGTATGAGGTCGCAGGACAGCTCTGTAGAGTCGGTTCCCTCCTTTCATCTTCACAAGGGTTCCAGGGCTTAAGACTTGTGTGGTCCCACAGAGCCATCCCACCAGCCCTCTGGCTGCTGTAGATCCTCAGGATCTTTCTGTGACAGTGACTTGGCTGGGGGCCAAGGCTAAAACCTGTGTTGTGCTGGGTGGTGACGACACACGCCTTTAATCCCAGCACTTTGGAGGGAGAGGCAGGTGGATCTCTGTGAGTTCGAGGCCACTCTGGTCCATAAAGCGAGTTCCAGGACAGCCAGAGCTACACAGAAAAACCATGTCTCAAAGAAACAAAAGCCCAAAGAAAGAAAGAAAGAAAGAAAGCAAGCATGTATTGTGAATCTTCAAAGCCAGGGAGACTTCTTTGCTGGAAATAATTCTTATCTTTACTTGAATTGTTCATAAGATGTGGTATGTTTCCCAAGGTTCCACTCAGATCAGGTTAAAAAAAAACCCAAATAACAAAAAAAATGGTGGACAGCCTGGTCTACAAAGTGAGTTACAGGAAGGGGAAAGGTGCCTAATTGAGTAGCGTTAGCATCAGGGGCAGAAAGCAATGTGTTTAATTATTATTTCTTTTCAGTCTAGAGCATCCACCTTCTTGCTTATACCCTTTCCTCAAAAGGAAACTATCCAACACATGAGAAGCTGGAGGCAGACTTGCATGGAATAGTCCGGTGTGATGCTGGTGTGGTCTTTTGCCCTCTTAACTCATGTCTTCCTCCTCCTCACCTCCTCTCCAAGATCTTATAGTGTAGTCCAGGTTGGTTCAGAATTCCCCACAGCCTTCTGCCAGCTTCCCAGTTTACCACCACCAGGGCTCCAGCCCTATCTTTTTTTTTTTTTTTTTTCCAGAAGTAGCTGCATGACTGGGGGGCAACCTTTGATTACCTCTGTTTCTCACTTCGTGGTGGTATCGGTGAGGAGACTATAGAGTGTTAATTGCAACTGCCCCACAGAAGCACGTTTGCCTGCATTGTGAAATGCTAGAGTAAATTAGCATTGCCCGAACTCTTTAAAATCAACACAGCACCTTACTCCATGGAGGCATCCCCCAGCTTGACCCCTTTGGCCTTAGCACTCCGTTTGGTGACTGGATGCCTTTTGGGGACCAATCTGCAAAAGTCAGGGATAGACACTCCCCAAGGCTCCAGATGACCACTCCTGTTTAACTCCGCCCCACGGAGAAAAGTGAGGTAGGGGGCGGGGTTGGAGGTGAGGGTCGGCAGGATTGGTGAGTATCCTAGCCCTTCTGGTCATCCCCCACCTGTCACCCTCCTACGTGTACCGGCCAACGATGCTGCTGCTACTGCTTCTGCTGCTGTTCCTGCTTGGACCCGGACCCCGACTCAGCGAGGGTGAGTGAGGTCTGGCTTCCTCCAGCCTAGGTCAGATTCTATACCTTCTCATTTTTTTTTCTCACAGCCCCCAACTCAACAGGTTCTTTCAACACCCAGAGCCTTAAAATCACTAGTTCTTTCTTCAGAAGCCCACGCAGGCTTCCCAGATGCTCAGGAGTCCTGTCTCTGAGTCCTTCCAGGGCCCTGCACTCAGGCATCCATTCAGGAATTCAGGGGTGGGTGGGTATGAGAGTCCTCCCTCCGCAATCCCCACAGTCACTGCAGTCCTCTCCAGCAGCCTGGAGCTCCCAACCCCTGGTCCTGAGCCCTCTGAACTGGCAATCACTTCTCTTGCCTGTGGGGTCCGAGGTAAGACTTCCAGGCAGGACCCTTTGGGTGGAAGGATCAAAGACAGAATTTAGACTTCTGTGGGTGGGTAAGGAAACCCCCTTTAGAGAGGCTTCTCTTGTTGACTCTCTAATCTGGGGGTATAGTAAGACATGCAGGTACAGGGCCAGCCCTGGCCTTACCTGTGTACTGAGGTGCAGGTGTGAAGCTTTGGTTCCAGACAAACATCGCCCAGATCAACATTGCAGATGCCACAGTTGCTCCAAGCAGCACCCGCTGGGTAAAGCAGCTCAGGGGTACCCAGGACGACCAACACTGGGTGTATACCAGCATGGAGTCTGTGGATCCTGGTACTGCCAGTGGAGGCTGCCCACAGGTAGACAGAGCAAACAGACCCTAGCCTGACCTGCCCCACCTATGTTGGCACAAAGGGAGTGTTTTCTCTGGTTCCAAACCCGGTGCTGCTGACTGTCCCTCATCCAGACCCTTCATGGGCTGTTCCAGCCTCTGTGATAGCAGAACGGTTAAGAGGAGCTGTGCAGATGGTTTCAGGGAACAGTTGGGAGCAGCTAGGCTAGGAGTGTCTCACCTGGTCTTGGTGGTTCCGGAGGTCAGCAAAGCTTTCCTGGAAGCCTTTCTGTGTGCCAAGGTGTCCAGAGCTGTGTGAGTCAGAGGCCTTTTCTGGAAGGGCACCCAAGCTAGAGGGGCACTCCCATGACAGGCACAGCATGGGCCACTTGTAGAGTGGGGCTGTGGTGAGCTGGCTGACCAGCAGGCAGGAGCAGGAGTAGAATGGGCCTGACTAGAGGGATCGATGGCTCTGGAGAGGTCAGAAGGCTTGGGACTTGGGGTACAGTGGAGCTGAGAGCTTTACCCCAAATCCATGGGACCCATGGAAGGCTCAGAGCAATTGGAAGAGGACAGGCTTATCATCCAAAAAGGAAAGTGTGGCCTAGGCTGGCTTCAACTCCTATCTAGCCAAGTACAACCTCCACTTCTGATCTTCCTGCCTCCACCTTGAAGTGCTGGGGATTACAGGCATAGGCTACCATGTCTTCTTTATGCGATGCTGGGATGGAACCCAGCTTATGCCAGATGAGCACTCTATCACCCGAGTTAGAACCCCAGTTTCTCTAAACTCAGTTTTCTTCTGGTCTGAGCCACCTTGAGAACCCCCTCCCAGTCTCTAGTGTGGTACTTGAGAGAAAACATAATTGGATTTAAGTCCAGCGCGGAGCCTTTAAATAAGTCATTATGATGGGAACATGTTCTAAGTGACAGATGAGAGGCACAGCAGCCCAGGGCCAGGCTACACTGTCTCCCATCCTGGAATTGGGTAGGAGAGGAGGGGTGGGCGCAAACACTCAGCAAGCAGACTTGGAGTTTGGTCCTGCTCTGCTGCCAGGGTCCCCCAGGCTTGCCATTCTGTAGTCCTCCTTCCTTGCTCTCACTCCACACAGACGAAGACACACCAGTGTGTGAGCTGGAGCCTTAGCTCCAGGCTGTGGGCTGTGGGAGCGCGGAGGCCACTTTCCCAAGTCAATCTCCCATCACCAGGGTTTCCTAGCATACCTGTTGAGTGCTACCAGAGGTGCACCAGAACCCAGAGAAATGGCTGGACTCAGGCTAAGGAAGGAAGCTGACCTTGAGGTGAAAATTAAAGTTGATAAATAGAGTCCTAAGCCGGAGTCCTGGGCAAGAATAGAGAAGCTCAGAGACTTGGAATCCCAGTGAGCTCTCTTTTGTGTAAGGATGCTGCTATTCGGTTATCTCTCATGACAAACACGCGCTAGAACAACCAGCAGGATAACTATTTCCCACCCAGCTCACAGTCTGATTGCATCTGAAGCTGACGGGCAGAGCAGTGAGAACAGGAAGAGACCAGCTCATGCAGAGGCCTGGTAGTGTGATCTCTCCTGTACAATGGGCTACAGCTCATCCTTCCACTCACACTGTCTTAAAGGTCTGGGCTGGAGTTGAGTTTGTAATGGGCAGGGTACTGTGCCTAATGTTATTCTGAGAGTTGGTGCCACTTTATCCTGCACTGTGCAAACAAGAAAATTAAAGCACAGAGAGAGCTGTGATTTGTCCAAGGGCACACACCTAGAGAGTGGGATCAGACCCAGACAAGTGGAAACACCTAAGTCCTTCTTAGGCTAGTGCCTTTCACTGTGGATAGGGAACTCTGACCTTGAACTTATGAACGCTGTTTACCCCTCAGCAACCAGAAGGTCACATTTGTACAAGCGTGGGATCCTGGAACTGGCAGGGACCTTGGATTGTGTTGGTCCTCGATCACCGATGGCCTACGTGAACTATGGCTGTTATTGTGGCCTGGGTGGCCATGGAGAGCCACGTGATGCCATTGACTGGTGAGTGTCCACTGGGGCCCAAAGTACAAGATCCCCCAACTCTTAGGGAAGCTAAGGCCTAAAAGGAAAAACCCCAAACTGAAGTCAGGTTTGACCCAGGAAGATCCCAGAATCTAGCACTACCCTACATACAGAGGATTTCCTGGGTTCTGGGATCAGTTGGGGGACATCTTGGTACCAGCTAACCTTTGCCCTGGCTGTGTGCTGATGACATCATCTGGCATTCATAACCATAATCATCCAGTAACATAAAGCTAGATGACTGTATAGCCTGCAGATCTCTGAGAATCTTTAACAATCCATTTCACAGATACGGAAACCAAGCTACAGAACTGTTAAATTGCTTATCTGGGCCAGCACAGAGCAGAGGGTATACTCTGTGAAAGGCCTGTTCCATGCAAACTGAGAGCCAAGCTCTTTCTCGGACATTCTAGCTCTGCTCAGGAAGAAGCACGGTGCTCATTTCCACTTGGTACTGCAGGCCCCTGTGTTCCCAGAGACTCAGACACGAGCCCATTGCCACAAAGCTAACTAACCAACCACTCAGTGTAGAGTGCAGCTACCTCCTCCCTAGCTGGAGAGAGAAACATTGCAAGTTGCCCCTGAAGCTTGGGTGCATCTGATGACAGCTATGAATCCCTAAACTCTGGCTGTCTGGGTTCCCACACCATCTTCAGAGGTGTCTCTGCAATTCCCACATCCAGGAAGCCTCCCCTGAAGCTTAGCTGAGGCTGTCACCTCCTCTGGACCTCCAGGTCCCTTCTGGCTGTTAGGTAGCTGATCTGCCTCTTTCAGCACATTGGAGAGCAGGGTTGGAGCTGAGTGTTGACAGGTGCAAAGGCAGATGTTTACTGAAGCTCTATCACATGGCAGGCTAGCTGGTTCTGGAGGACACTGTGAGGAAAGGCAATGACAGGGTTCCACAGAGTTCCAGTCTTTTGGACAAATGGTATGAGGTTTATAGGATTAACCTGCTTGGAGGGAGGAGAAATGGTGTTTATGACAGGGTGTGATCCTAGCCTGAGAGAGAAGGAGGCATGACCACTTCTGGGTAGAATCTGGTGCCTGGGGCCAAGATGCCATTGGGGCGTCCAGAAAAAAGGCGCAACCTGGACCCAGGAAGGAAGGGAAGCTCAGAGTTACAAGGAGGCAGGTGGGAGAAGGCCCAGGTAAGGAGTAAGGCTGGTAGACTTCTTCCCCAGGACTGGTACTATTAGGGGCAGCATGTCCATTGCAGGACACTTGCTCCTTGAGGATCTTTGCTAGCCCAGCCCTGCTCAGGTGGGAAGGCCGAGAGAGTTCCCTCTTTCATTCACCTATTGGTCTGCCTGTTCTGTACCCCAGGTGCTGCCAGCATCATGACTGCTGCTACTCTCGAGCTCAGGAAGCTGGCTGCAGTCCCAAAATAGACCGCTATGTGTGGAAATGCATTGACCACCGCATCCAGTGTGGTGAGTGCCCCTGGGCATCCTGAAAGATCCAAATGGCTTCTGTGCTCTCATAGTAAGGTATCACTGCTTCCAGCTCTCCATAGACCACATAGTATTACCTAAGAAGTGACTTTTCACACTTGAAACACACACGCACATATTTCTCCATTGTCTGGACAAAAAGAAGGAAAGAAAAGACACTTAGAGTCCATCAGGAGGGGACTGGTAGACATGCTCATGATGTATCCAAACCGTAGAATATCTCTGACCTGAGGAAGGATGACATTTGAGGGCCTGTCTAAAACAACAGTAACAACAAAACTAAACCAAACAAACAAACAAAAAGAAACTTCAATAAAAAACATGGACTGTGGAGCTGGTGAGACTACATAACTGTCCTTTTGTCCCTGGTGCTGAGGACAGAACCCAGGCCTTCCTTGATTGGTGCTCTACAACTGGCTGAGGCGCTTCCTTTCCCCTGCTTCAGCCTGCCAGCGGTTAGCAGCGGTTAGGATTACACACGAGCTCCAGCTAGGGGGAAGTGAGGTGTGTACCTTAAGGCACTGGGCCATCAGGAGGGCACCAGCACTGGGCTCAGTGGTGTCCTTCCATTTATAGTTTTCTTTCAGATGTGTAACCATACAGACAGACTGTGGGTGGGGACAGAGTTGGGCTCTGAGATCCAGTTCTCCGAAGAGCTGCAATCGAAGCAGGCACCAGGCTTCTCCCTGTTCTTTTCTATTTTTGACAGCACTAGGGATTAGATCTGAGCCTCAAACATGCTCTCCACTGAGCCACACAGCCCTAATTCCCTCCTTTTTCTTTTTTTGTTTTTTCGAGACAGGGTTTCTTTGTGTATCCTTGGCTGACCTGGAACTTGCTCTGTAGACCAGGCTGGCCTCAAACTCACAGAGCTCCAGCTGCCTCTGCCTCCTGAGAGCTGGGATTAAAGGTGTGCGCCACCATTGCCTGGTTCCTTTTTTCTTTTAAATGAGAATAAACACAATACAAATTTCACTTCTTTAAATAATAGTTATTATTATTTCAGTTATGATGTGTCTATGTGTGGGTGTTTGTGTCTGCACGCAGTGCTCACATTGGACTTCCCAGAAGCTAGAGCCACTCGATATGAGTCTAGGAGCCAAGCTTAAGTCCTTGGAAAAACAGGAGGTTCTCTGAACCACTGAACCATCTCTCCAGTCCCAAATTTCATTGCTTTAGCTGGGCTGCGGAGGCAGGTAGTTCAGAATGTTAAGGCCCTGGATTCCATGACCACACTGAAAAAATTATCATTTTTTTAAAAGAAATTTTATTTTTAATTCTTCAGCTTCTAATTTCATCATGTCTCCCTCCCTCCCAACTCTCTAATTTCATGTCTCCCTCCCTCCCTCCCTCCCAACTCTCTAATTTCATCATGTCTTCCCTCCTCCCAACTCTCTAATTTCATCATGTCTCCCTCCCTCCCTCACAACTCTCTCATGGACTCCCACACCTTGCTCTCAGGACGCACACAGTGGAAGGAGAAAACTGACTCTAGCGAGTTGACCCCTGACCTCCTCTGTGTTCACACCCAAACATGAGTTCAAAATGAATATAATAAGGATCTAGTTTTTGTTTAGCCTTGTGATTTTTCTTGTTCTCTTTTCTTCTTTCTTTCCTTCCTTTCTTATTCTTTTTAATTTTTGGTTGTTTTTGTTGCTGGTTTTTTTTTTTTTTTTTTTTGGTTTTTCGAGACAGGGTTTCTTCTGTAGCTTTGGAGCCTGTCCTGGAACTAGCTCTTGTAGCCCAGGTTGTCCTCGAACTCACAGAGTTCGCCTGCCTCTGCCTCCTGAGTGCTGGGATTAAAGGCACACACCACCACTGCCCAGCTTCATTTAATTTTTTTCTACTAAATCATCAGCACTATGTTTTCACGTGCTTCTTGAATGTTTTTGTATCATTTGGAGCCATGCTCATTTGAGAACTTCACACAGGTCTCAGACAGTCCATATATCCAGAAATAACAGGGTTGGCCCATCTACCTAAAGCTGAACCACAGGAGGATTTCTAGTGGTTAGGTAAAAGCCAGCATTCCTCAGGAACTTGTAAAACAGGTTTTCTGTCCACCAAAAGTAGTCACTTCTCTCGCCTCTGGTAGCTATCAGTACATCAAAGCCCTTGTTAGCTTCCAGGCTTCTACAGCCCCTATTCACAAGCACCTATCTAGCATCCCGGCCCTTCTCACCTCTTCACCTTCCCTAAACTCCTAGGCTGCTTCACCTTCTCTCCTAGCAGTTACTCATCTCCTTCTACCCCCTCCATTCTCTCTCTTCTATTTTCCACTGTTTTTTCTTTTGCTATCTCCATTTTTTCTCCTGCTCTCACCTTCCTCGCAGACAAACCTAGCCATGTCCAGGTTTGTTGTTTTTAAACTATCTTCTCTGGACTCTTATTCCAGATGCTTCTGGATATTTTCTTTCTCTTATCCACAATTTCAAAAACCTTCCCCCAATGGAGCAGTTATTTTGGCAGTTTCTTTACTGCATCCCCTTGTGTACAACTTTCAATAGGATTGTCTTTTTTTTAATATTTTAAATTCTCAACCCTTCTTGTGGTTGCTGCTTCTGTTCTGTGGGTTGTTCTCCTTTTCATGGTAACAGCAAAACATTTTTCATTTTGCTGATGCTATAATGATCTGCTCTGTCCCTTTAAGAGACAAGCCAGCACCGTCCCCCCCCCCCCCACCACCACCCAGGCAAGCTGATCTTCAGCTTCCAGCCTGAGTCTTTTCCTTTTCCATCTCCCTCTTGAAGAAGCAGCTTCTGTCTCTCCCCACTTCTCTCTCTCTCTCTCTCTCTCTCTCTCTCTCTCTCTCTCTCTCTCTCTCTCTCTCTCTCTCTCTCTCTCTCTCTCTCTCTCCTCTTCTCCCCTTCTCCTCTAGAACCCACTAAATATCCAACCTCACTCTACATGACTTGCCTATCCATGTCTCTATCTCTCACCTGCAGTGTGGCTCCCTGCTTGCTGAGAATTGAACTCAGGACCTCTGGAAGAGCAGCTCTTAACCACTGAGCCATCTTGAACCAGGCCTAAAATAATTATTTTAAACAGTAAAGTTAATCGCTGTGGAAACATTACATCCCTCTGTCCATGCTTAGTACATGCAAGGCAAGCACTGTACTACAACCGAACTATGTCTTGTTCATTTTGTGTTGGGGAAACTGAGGCCCAGGGTAAGAAGTGACCTGTCCCTGAACTACTAGCATGGGCAAAGAGGTGAAGTAAGACTTTGTGGGGAAATGGATCTCATAGCTTTCCTACCCTCCCCTTCAATGGCATGCTATCCTCAGTTACTGCCTGCGTGGGCATGGTGACCATGAAATGTCACCACTATGTCTGCTGTTGGTCTGTGTTTGTTTTCAGAGCTCTTTCCCCTGAGTCACACAGAAAGATCCAAGGTACCTGTTAAACGTTTTCAACAAAAATATTCTGTTATTCTGTTGAGATATTCTGAACATAGTTGTTTATTTGATTATAAGTTTGGCCCATTTTCCATTTATGGGCCTGACAAACATATTTAAAATTTTTCAGCCTATGATAATATTTACTAGCAGGCTTTAATTAATTTATTTATTTTCTTTTTCTTTTTTTCTTTGGTTTTTTGAGACAGGGTTTCTCTGTGTAACCCTGCTGTCCTGAGAACTCACTCTGTAAACCAGGCTGGCTTTGAACTCACAGCAATCCCCTGCTTCTGCCTCCCGAGCCGGGGTTAAAGGTGTGCGCCACCATTGTTTGGCTCAGGTTTTAAGTCTAACAAACCCATGGGAGCTATTTTCTTTTTCCTTTAAACATTATTTATTTTTGAGATAATTGTTTCACAGCATAGCACAGCCTGACTGGCCTTGAGCTTTCCAAACTTCTATCTCGGGTCTGGATTGCTGGGGTTACACGTGTGCACCAGTGGCCCGGCTCTTGGATTTATCTCAACAGTGAGATTCCTCTGGATCTCAGGCCACGGAGAGAGGAATCTGTCCTACTTTTGAAAGCCTTTCTTGCCCAGGAGAAGACTTTTCCTAGGCTGGAATCCTGGGTGACTCCTTCCCAGGTCTGTGACCTTGGCTATGGAATCCCGTTGAGCCTCATGTTTGTGGTCAGTGAAAAGGGATAGTAAGACCTAACTGTGGGCTGGCAGGATGTCTCGGGGGCTAAATGTGCTGGCCTCCCAGCCAGACAACCTGAGTTTAATTCTCAGAACCCACATGGTGAGCGGGAAGAACTGATTTCTGTAAGTTGTCCCGTGACCTCCACGATCACCCTGTGACACATATGCACACACATACAAAAATAAATAAATAAATAAATAATAAAACAATTTCAGAAATGAGAAATTTGGAAAGAAAAGCTGTTGGTTTCTATGAGCACTGGGAATAATATAGGGATCCAGTTTATTCTCTCAACATTGTCTCTCCTGCTCTTTCCTCTCTCTTTTGTGACTGCGAATGCACACACCATAGCGTGTGTCTCAAAGGACACTTGCAGGAGTCAGTTCTCCTCTTCCACGTGTGGCTCCCGGAAGTCAGGCTCAGGTTGTCAGGCTTGGGAGCCAGCGCCTCTACTGGTAGAGCCTTTTTGCTAGCCTCTATATGCTTAAAAAAAAAGATTTTATTTTTATATGTATAGGTGTTTTGCTTCCATGTATTGCTGTGCCTGGTGCCCACAGACGTCAGAAGAGGGCTTCAGATACTGAGACAGAGTTAGAGACTTGTGAAGCAATGGGTACTGGGAATCAAACCCAGGTCCTTTGTTAGAACAAGTGCTCTTAACCTCTGCGCCATCCCTCTGGCCCCCATCTGAAGTGCCATCTGTTATAACATGGACACAGTAAACCTGAGACCATGAAGCAGAGTGACAGGAAGCAGGTGACCCCTTTGTCTGCAACAGTAAATCTCTGCAGACAGAAGAGATGGGACGAGGAGTGACTGTTAAAGGTCACAGAGTTTCTCTTGGGGTGATGGAAATATGGAATTTAAATACTAACATTGTGAATGTTCTCAATTTAACTAATTTGTTTAATTAATCACTTAACACCTAGTTAGTTAATACGTTCTCTTTTTTCCACATGTGCATTGGTATTTTGCCTGCATGTATGTTTGAGTGAAGGTATCCGATTCCCTAGAACTGGAGTTACAGACAGTTGTGAGCTGTCATGTGGGTGCTGAGAGTTGAGCCTGGGTGCTGGGAACTTACGTGGGTCCTTTAGAAAAGAAGCAAGTCGGGGGCTGGAGAGATGGCTCAGAAGTTAAAAGCACTGCCTGTTCTTCCAAAGGTCCTGAGTTCAATTCCCAGCAACCACATGGTGGCTCACAACCATCTGTAATGGGATCTGGTGTCCTCTTCTGGTCTGCAGGCATATACACAGACAGAATATTGTATACATAATAAATAAATAAATATTAAAAAACAGAAAAGCAGCAAGTGCTCTAAATTGTTGAGCCATCTCTCCAGTCTTAGCTTTTATTTATTAATTTTGCTTTTCAAGACAGGGTTTCTTTATGTAACCGCTCTGGCTGTCCTATAGCTAGCTCTATAGACTAGGCTGGCCTTGAACTCAGAGATTCACCTACCTCTGCCTCCCTTGTGCTAGAATTAAAGGCAAGTGCCACTACCACCCAGCTAATTTTTAATTTTTGAGTCAGGGTCTCATGCAGGCCAGCCTGGCTTCAAATTTACTAGGTAGTCAAGGATCTCCTTGACCTTCAGCTCTTTCTGCCTCCACCTCCCAAGTGCTGGGACTACGGGAGTGTGCTACCATGCCAGTTTCAGTCCTGGAGATAGAGCCTAGAGTGTTGTGTGCTAAGCAGGCATACTGCCAGCTCAGGGCACCCCCAGCCCTGGGATGGAATGTGTAACAGCCTATCTCACCCTGGATGTGTGATAGTCATACAAAGTAAAGAATGATCTTGTTCTATTTACTTACATTTTACTTTTTTGGTTGGTGGTAGGAACAGAACCCAGGGCTTCATTCAAACTTGGCAAGTAGTCTACCAATTAGCTATGCCCTCAGCAGTGCTCCTGTTTGACATAAAGGTCAGACAAGGTCACAGAGCTAAGAGCAGGAACTGCAAATCCAGGCCTGATAGTTGCCAGGCAGTCAGTCTTATTTGAAAGGATTCCTAAGTGAAACAGGGTAATATTGACACAGAAGAGGAGCCAGAAGCTTGTCCATTTGACAAGCTAAGTTCCTTTCTTGTAGAAGCTGGCTGTCATTGGCCTCCTGGAGTGGTCTTGTCCATGGAGGGCTACTGCAAAGCTATAAGGTATCACAAAAGCGTTCTGCCTCCAACTTTACTGACTTACCTGGCATTTATTCTCGGTGTCTGCTCTAACCTCAGTTTCCCTACTTCTTCCAGGACCCGCAGAGAACAAATGCCAACAAGTCCTGTGCAAGTGTGATGAGGAGCTCGCATACTGCCTCGCTGGGACAGAGTACCACCTGAAATACCTCTTCTACCCCTCGCTTTTATGTGGAAAGGACTCACCCAAGTGCCACTGACAGGCTGGTCTTGAAATGTTCGTTTGCCCACGGAAATGAAGTTCACTTTCAGTAATGAACAACGGCATTCAACTTCTGCAGGAGGTAGTGGAAGCCAAGTGATAAAGCCTCATGTTTGCTTTCTTCCTCCATTCAGGAACTCGGGAGTGTAAGCCTGTGGAGCTGTAGTTTGGTAAGAGCTGAAAGTCTTGGTCTGTTTCATACAACTCCCACTGTGCTGGGCTGGGATTAGTTTTGATGCTCAACTTTTATGAAGCAGTGTGCTATCTTCTAATCACTGTTGATGGCTGGTGATCAAGAGGGGATGAGCTCCTGCTTGAGGCTTGGCTGTAATAAGATTGTTACTGTAATAAAAATATTACAGTATTTCCTAAAAGCTGGGTATGGTGGCACACACCTGCAGTATTCTGTTGGAGGCTGCAGATAGAAGGTCATCTGAGCCCAGGAGTCTGACAGAAGAACCTGTTTCTAAAAGAAAAATAAAACCATTTCCTGGGTTGGTGGCACCATTGTGTTAAGGCATTTGTACGGCATGTCAGAGATTCTGAGTTTGATTTCCAACATCTCAAGAAAAAATTCAAAGAAAATGTAGAGCAAGCTATAAAGTCTAAAAAGTGAAATCACAGGCCGGAAGAATGCTTAGTAGTTCACAGTACTTCCTGCTAGTTCAGAGGACCTGAGTTTGGCTCCCAGCATGCATACTGTTTAGCTCAACTGTTTTAACTGTGGCTCCAGAGAATCTGACACATGTGGCTTCTGCAGGTACCTGCCCTCACATTCTCTCTCTCTCACACACAGACTAATTAAAAATATATTTTTTTTAAAGACAGCATTCCAAACCTTTGGAATGCAAGATGGGAGCTTTTGCTCTCTGCCTGCTTACCCTCACTCAAGATGGCAAAGTCCATTTCTTCGCTGCCTTTAGAGCATACTTCCTTGGGATTCCGGTGTCTACTGAAGATCAATCAAGACACTCAACCTCAATGACTGAGCAACTAACTACTGGGTTCTTGGACTGTCCACACATAGAGTTATTGTGTAGAAATCATTCCAATAAATCCCTTTCTATACACAGAATTCTGTTCCTCTAGAGAACCCTGAATAATACAGATTTTGGTACCAGAAGAGGTTCTAGAGCAACAGAAGTATAAGATGAATCTTTGAGATTCTGGAACAGACTTCAATTCGCCAGCACCTACAGCTCCTGTCGCCTTTCCTGCTACTGAAGCCTTTCCTGGGAACTCAGAGTACTGAAAGCCCATGCTGTGAACTGTATTACAAACTTAAGGAGAGAAATGCATTTAGTTTTCCTGATTTACCAGTTGTGAGCAGCAGTGGAATTGGTGGTGACCCTGTAAGAGCTGCCCTTTTTCCTATCGTGATCCTAACTATCTAAGAGTATGGGAGATCTTTCCATTTTCAGGTGTCTTCCTCATTCCTTCAAAGACTTAAGTTCTTGTCATATAGGTCTTTCACTTCTTTGGTTAGAAGTACCCCAAGATATTTTATATTATTTGTGGCTACTGTGAAGGGTGATGTTTTTCTGATTTCTTTCTTAGCCCGTTTATCATTTGTATAAAGGACGGTTACTGATTCTTTTTTTTCTTTTCTCTTTTTAAATGTTATGATTTTTATTTAGACCTTTGCGCCTTTATAAGATATATTTCATTTGCCTATTGATTTTTATCGTGGTAAAAGTAATCTTAGTGGCTTTTATTTATGAAAACTTGCAGTTTACTCTCAGGGTCATTACTAAATTTTTTTAAGATTTATTTATTTACTATGTATACAGTATTTTGCCTGCAAGTATGCCTGCAGGCCTGAAGAGGTTGTGAGCCACCATGTGGTTGCTGGGAATTGAACTCAGGACCTTTGGAAGTGCTGGAGCTCTTAACCACTGAGCCATCTCTCCAGCACCCTCCCCCCCCCCGTTAATCTTATATTCTGCTTCATTAATGAAGGCGTTTATGAATTGTAGGAGTTCCCTGGTAGAATTTCTGAGGTTACTTATGTAAACTATCATATCATCAGCAAATAGTGAGTTGGACTTCTTTTCTGATTTATATCCCTTTGATCTTCTTTTGTTGTTTTATTGCTCTAGCTAGGACCTCAAGAACTATATTGAATAGATATGGAGAGAGTGGACAACCTCTTCAGTGGGATCGCTGTTTCTCTCCATTTAGTTTGATGTTGGCTTGCTATATATTGCCTTTATTACGTTTAGGTATGTTCCATCTATTCCTGCTCTCTCCAAGACTTATCATGAAAGGATATTGAATTTTGTCAAAGGCTTTTTTTCTGCATCTAATGAGATGATCATGTGGTTTTATCTTTCAGTTTGTTTATATGATGGATTGACAGATTTTTGTATGTTGAACCACCCCTGCATCTCTGGGATGAAGCCTCTTGGTCATGGTGGATGATTTTTCTGATGTGTTCTTGGAATTGTTCCTTGGATACAGGCGGCCAGTATCTTATTATTTTTGCGTTAATGTTCATGTGTGGAACTGATCTGTAACTCTCTTTCTTAGTATCTTTGTGTTGTTTAGGTATCAGGGTAACTGTAGTGTTATAAAAAGAGTTTGCCAATGTTCCTTCTAATTCTATTGTGTAGGACAATCTGAGAAGTACTGATATTAGCTCTTCTTTGAAAATCCTGTAGAATTCTGCGCTGAAACCATCTGATTCTGGCTTTTTTTTGGTTGAGAGACTTTTGATGACTGTTTCTATTTCTTTAGCAGTTATAGGTCTATTTAATTTGCTCATCTGGTCTTGATTTAAATTTAAGTGATATTTATCCAAAAAAATTTCCATTTCCTTTGTTTTCCAATTTTGTGGAGTACAAGTTTTTGAAGTATGACGTGATGATTCTCTGGATTTCCTGTGTCTGTTGTTATGTCCCCCTTTTCGTTTTTGATTTTGTTAATTTGGATATTCTTTCTCTGCTTTTGGTTAGTTTGTCATTTTGTTGATTTTCCCAAAGAACCAGTTCTTTGTCTCATTGATTCCTTGTATGTTACTTGGCCTTTTTCCTTTGCAGCTCTTAATAGCTTTTCTTTGTTCTGTATGTTTAGTGTTTTGGTTATTATGTGGCAAGGAACTTTTTTTTTTATGTTCTGTAAGCTTTATATATTTCCATAGGCATGTTCTTCTTTAGGTTGGGCAAGTTTTCTTCTATGATTTTGTTAAATATATTTTCTGTTCCTTTGAGTTGGACAACTTCTCTTTATTCTATCCTTATTATTCTTAGGTTTGGCCTTTCCATGGATACTTTGTGTTAAGCTCTTCTTAGATTTAACATTTTCTTTGACTCATGAATCTGTTTCCTCTATCATATCTTCAACACCTGAGATTCTCTCTCCCATCTCTTATATTCTGTTGTTTATGCTT
The DNA here is from genome assembly GCF_903992535.2 of Arvicola amphibius. Taxonomy (NCBI): domain Eukaryota; kingdom Metazoa; phylum Chordata; class Mammalia; order Rodentia; family Cricetidae; genus Arvicola; species Arvicola amphibius. Next base: position 102,354,087 of record NC_052050.1, on the reverse strand, counting down.
GCATTTGTGTTTCCTTATCATTTACCCATATCTTCCATTTCCAGAATTCCCTCAGTTTGTGTTTTCCTTATTGTCTCTATTTTGGTTTTCAAGTCTTAAATTAGTTCTTTCATCTGTTTGATTGCTTTTTCTTGGTTTTCTATAAGGGTTTTGTTGACTTCTTCCAATTTTTGGTCTTTTCCTCTAATTCTTTTAGAGAATTTTTCATTTCCTCTTTAAGGACCTCAAACATTTTGCTAAATATTTTTAAGGTCATTTTCTTCTGCTTCATCTGTGTTGGGATGTTCAAGTCCTGCTGTTGTATAGCCATTAATTTTTGATGGGTCTGTGTTTCTCTTTGTGTTTTTGAGTATGTTCTTACCTGGTCTATCCATCTTTTCCTCCAATTGGGATAGCTGGGATGTGTCTGCAGTGGTCACTCCTGCAGGTGACAGTGGGTCCAAGGCTCAGATGGTGGCTCCTCCAGTTGCACAGTGCTCTCAGAGGTCTCTCCGTGCTCCTGGAGGTTGCTTGGTACTCCAAGGTTGCTGAGGCCTTCTTGCCTACTCCCAGAGGTGGCTTTGACCTTGGTTGCCTGCTCCTCGAGGTCGCTGGGGCCTTCCTTGCCTGCTTACAGAGGTCGCTCGGGCCTTTCTTGCCTGCTCCCAGAGGTCACTCAGGTACTCTAGGAAGTCGCTCGGGCCTTTCTTGTCTAAAGGTTTCTAAGTGTACCTTAGAATAAAACCTTCTCTCCAGCAGCCAAAGAGCTCAAGTTGCAGAAAATCAAACTGAAGCCCTCATTATAAGGTTGAATTACAGTGAAAACCTAAGTCCCAGCCTTGGAAGAAATCAGTGGTTAAAAGGTATTAATAGGTAAAGAATGGAATATTTTAACTTGGGATGAGAACCATATTGAAGCTGAGAACTTTGAACTCTCAGATTCTCAAGGGCTATCTCACTTTAAAAAATAGTCTCAAGCCAGGCAGTGGTGGCGCACGCCTTTAATCGGGAGGCAGAGGCTGGAGAATCTCTGCGAGTTCAAGGCCAGCCTGGTCTACAGAGTGAGTTCCAGTTCAGGCTCCAAAGCTACACATAGAAACCCTGTTTCAAAAAAGCAAAGAGTCTCTCCACCCCAGTAGATATACTCACACCTGTAGATGGAGCGGCGGGCTGCGTCCCACCACCTGGCTAGTTTTACACCCGAAATAATTACATGGAAACTGTATTCTTTTAAACACTGCCTGGCCCATTAGTTTTAGCCTCTTATTGGCTAATTAACCCATATTTAGTAATCCGTGTAGCAGCACGAGGTGGTCGCTTACCAGGAGAGATCTTAACCTGCATCCATCTCGGAGAGGAGAGGCATGGCAACTGCATATGGTGACTGCCTGAAGTGTCTCCCTAACTCTGCTTTCTTTTTCCTACAATTCTGTTCTGTCTACTCTGCCTACCTAATTTTCTGTCCTCTTAAAGGGCCAAGGCAGTTTCTTTATTAATTAACCAATGAAAGTCCTCCATCACATACCTCCACTCCCTGAAGCATTTCCTTTCCTGCCTTTGCCTGAGGAAACTAATCCTTCAATGTCTGCTAAACCACCAGTGACCTTCCCTGAAGATAATACTGATATCCCTCAGATCCAAATAGTTGTCGTAGACTTATAACCAGACTTAAGGCAAAGCAGGGGTAGAGGGGAGGTATAAAATGTAGTCCATAATGAGGTGCACTACATTATTAGAGCTTAATGAGTTTGCAGAAGTCTGGGGAAATATGTGGGAATGGATTTTAAGGGTGAGGAATAATGGGGGAAAGAACATAAAACTGGATCAGGTTGTTTATTCACATGTACACTCTGAGTAGAGACGTTAGGTTTTGTAGTGAGGGGCTGCGGGCAGACCTGCTTTTCATCCTGCCCGGCTCCTGGCCACCGGCTAGCTTTACCCAAAATTATATGGAAACTGTATTCTTTTAAATACTGCCTGACCCATTAGTTTCAGCCTCCTACTAGCTAATTCTTACATCTCTTGCTTTAACCCATATCTAATAATCTTTATAACACCATGAATGGTGTCTTACCGGGAAAGATTCAGCACATCTGACCTGGTGGCTGGCTTCATCGCATCTCTCCCTGAGGAGAGGCATGGCAGTCTGCCCAGAGAAGAGGTGAGGCATGGCAGTCTGCCCCAGAGAGGAGAGGCAGGGCAACTGTCTGAGCCATCTACCTCACTTCCTTTTTCCTGTCTGTCTACTCCACCCAACTAAGAGCTGGCCAAGGCAGTTTCTTTATTAAAACAGAAGACCTTCCCACATCAAGGTTTAATATACAAGCTTGCACAGTTGAAAAAGGTGTCAAGGCGGGACAGTAGTGGCCCACTGGCCTTTAATCCCAACACTTGGCCTCAATTTCGAGGCCAGCCTGGTCTACAGAGTGGGTTTCCAGGGCAGCCACGACTAGAAACCGTCTCAAAACAAAACAAACAAAAACCAAAAACAAGGGCTGGAGAGATGGCTCTGGCGATAAGAGCACTGACTGCTCTTCTAAAGTACCAGGATTCAATTTCCAGGGCCCACATGGCAGCTCACAACTGTCTGTAATTCCAGTTTCAGGGGACCCAACACCCATGACGAAACACCAAAGTGCATAAAATAAACAATATAAAACAAAACAAGGTGTCAAGAGTCTGTGTGAACTGTTAGCTGAAGCAAAAGACTAAAAAGGAACTGGAGATGGCTGATGGGGGGTTTTAAGGCTCAGGGATTGCAATGCTATGTGGGTATGCTGTGTAAAATCTAATCCTCCACCATGGGAAGGCCCAGTAGACATGCCTTCATTAATTGTGTAAGACACAAATGGTGAGCGAGTCACCAGCACATTTGAAGAGCTTTGTTGTCACCCTTGTTGGAGATGCTGCTGCTCAGATGGATGAATTAAACGCAATAGGTGTAGTTGGGCCCCAAGGTGGCAGGGCCCAGGTAGCAGCACTGAATTACCTAAGGCAAGATGATCATAGTTATGATGGGCAGCATAGAAAAAGCAATGTCTATAATGGCCTAACCTGTGATGGTCAGCACAGGCAAACTGAAATTTATGGTGGCATAACTCATACAGACCTTTGGTACTGGCTAATCGCCCATGTTGTTGGCATGCATGAAACAGATAAGAGCCACTGAATTTTTGTATAAGCAGAAAAGTTCTCAAACAAATGAAAGAAAGGCTATACTGGATCATGGCAAAAGGGGATCTCAGCATGTGAATCAATTTTCAGACTTGACCCAGTATGCAGACCCAGAACCCCGAGTTAAGGGATGCCCAGATTCCCCTGAGGAAGGACCTTGAAAAACGTTTTACTGTTAGCCTTTCTCCAGTCCTTCCCCAGAGGGACCAATGGCCTTTCATGAAGGTAACTCTATAGTGGAGGAAGTGGGGGGGGGGGCAAAATCAGTGGTTTTGGCGACTATTGGATGCTGTTCTGAATTAATGCTGATTCTGGGAGATTCAAAGAAACACTGTGGCCCTTCACGTACAGCAGGAGCTTATGGAGGTCAGGTGATGAACAGAGTTTTGGCTGAAGTCTGACTCATGCTAGGTCTAGTGGGTCCCTGAACTCATTCTGTGATTATTTCCCAAGTCCCAGGATGTATAATTGGAATAGAGACACTTAGAAGTTGGCAGACTTCTCATGGCTGAAAAGACCAAATGGAAGCCAATGGAGTTGCCTCTATTAGAGGAAATAGTGAATCAAAGACAGTATCACATCAATGAAAGAATTTTAAAAAAAAAAAAAGTCAGGTGTGGTGACACCTTTGATCCTAGCATTCCAGAGACAGGCAGGTGGATCTCTGTGAGTGAGGCCAGCCTGGTCTATGAAATGAGTTCCAGGAAAGCCAGGGCTATTACACAGATAAACCCTGTCTTGAAAAAGAAACAAACAAAATAAAAGGATTACAAAAATTAGTGCCACCATCAAAGTCTTGAAAGATGCAGGCACAGTGGGTTCCACCACATCTCCCTTTAACTCTCCTATCTGGCCAGTGCAGAAGACTGATCATGAAGAATGACAGCTGACTATTGAAAACTCAATCAGGTAGTGATTCCAATTGCAGCTGCTGTAGCAGATGTGGTGTCCTTACCTGAGCAGATTAACACATCTCCTGGTGCATACTGACCTAGCAAGTGCCTTTTTCTGTGTATTTGTCCCTAATAACCACCAAAATGAACTTGTTTTCAGTTGGCAAGGCCAGAATTTTACCTTTCCAGTTTTACCTCAAGAATATATTAACTCTCCAGGCCTATGCCATAACTTAGAAGGGATCTTGATCATCCGTCTCTTCCACTAAGTGCACACTGGTGCACTATATGATGACATTATGCTATTTGCACGAAGTGATCAGGAGGTAGCAATAACTTTGAACTCATTGGTAACACATATGTGCATCAGAGGATGGGAAATAAATCCAATCAAACTTCAAGGACTTTCTACCTCAGTGAAATTCTCAGAGTGCAGTGGTGTAGGACACTTTGGGATATTCCTTCTAAGGTAAAGATAAGTTATTGCAACTGGCCCCTCCCATCACCAAGGAAGTAGCACATTTAGTAGGCCTAATTGGATTCTGAAGACAGCAGTCTTCATCTGAGTGTTGTGACTTGGAAAACCGCTAGCTGTGTGTTTGTGTGCTTGGTGGTGAGGTGGGAAGTTGATCTAACATACCTGATGGTACTTGAGTTGTCAGTGGCAGATAGGGATGCTATTTGGGGGAGTCTCTAATAGCCCCTGTAGGTGAATCACAGAAGAGACCTTCGCCTGCCATTGGGCCTCTCCCTCTCTCTCTTTCCCTCCCTCCCTCCCTCCCCCCTCTCTCTCATTATGTATACAATATTCTGTTTGTGTGTATGCCTGAAGGCCAGAAGAGGGCACCAGACCTCATTGCAGATGGTTGTGAGCCACCATGTGGTTGCTGGGAATTAAACTCTTAACCACTGAGCCATCTTCTCCAGCCCCCTGAACTTTTTTTTTTTTTTTTTTTTTTTTTGGTTTTTCGAGACAGGGTTTCTCTGTGACTTTGGAGCCTGTCCTGGAACTAGCTCTTGTAGACCAGGCTGGCCTCAAACTCAGAGATCCGACTGCCTCTGCCTCCCGAGTGCTGGGATTAAAGGCGTGCGCCACCACCGCCCGGCTTGAACTTCTTTTTTAAACTTATTTCCCCATGTAACACATGTCTGCTCTACGTGCTACGGTATAGTTCATGAGTCAGGCAAGGGGTTCGAGACTGAAACACACACACAGAAATGGGTCATCCTTAAAACAAGAATGCCAATAATGCTCCCTTTATTGTGTTCTAGGGCAGCTTATATAGGGTCTCCTTGACTAATGGCCATGCTCTAATTCTCAGCTGCAAGCCCACTAAAAACCATTCCCCTGCCATCTGGAACTCCTGAGGGTCTCGTGCTTGGAGCAGCTGCAGGAAAACAAGTTGTTCACCCCTGGAAGGCAGGGGGATTCACAGGAAATTCAGGGTCTGGGGGTCCACAGTCCCTAACCCCAACCCTCCCTAGAAGGGTAGGAAGATTCAAGGATTAGAGCAAGCCCATAGTGCTGGATATGAGCATGCTCACTCTAACGGAAACTAGAGTACCAGCCCATCTGGTTGCTCTTTTCCCAGAGCAGATCTGGGCATTACTCATCTTTGAGGTACGGTGTTGGTGCATGTTGGGTCAGCATGAAAGGCCACATGTGGGAATGGTGTATTGGGAGGCTGCCTATTTGTGGTCTAACCTGGACACTACGGAACCTAGCACAGCCACTACCAGTGCAATAACCTTTGTCCGCCAACCTCTACTTCATCATGAGAAAGGAATGCCCAGGAAGGAAATCTCCAAGGTGATGTCCAGGAATGCACAAATACTACAGTGTGCCTGAACCACAGAGTCGCTGTCTCTGTAGACAAAAATCAGGTGGCCCTAGGGCTCCATGAGAAAACTGGGAAAGGACATTTTTCCTTCACTGGAGATATCACTAAGCAGCATCCTGGCTATACACCCCACTCAACCTGACTATGTCATAACACATCAAGCTATGTAGGATTTTCCTTGTGTTTCCTCAGAATCAGATTTCTCTATAGAAGTTTTATTTATATAAAAATCTTTTTTATTTCAAGTAATTGTCCAAACTTCCAAATGCAAGCTTTAGCTGAAATCATAAAGGGTTAATGAATTACAAAGTCTCTCTCTCTCTCTTTAGATATAAGCTTGTTTGCATGAAGCCAAGGCTGAGGAGCTCACACCTCTACACCTGCTGTGTCCACACTGGCAGGACATTCAGCTCACTCTGTATTTATGATGGCAGCACTTGGTATAATTGTACCCACTGCTAAACTTCAGGACCATAAAGATTATACATTATACAGTGCGAGAGCAGCTTACAAATGTTTCCTTGAAGAGACTATACAGTACTTATCCTGCATATTACATTTTCAAAACAAAACCCCGAGCAGTGCTCTCAGTCACTTGACTCAGTCTGATGGGTGTCCCACTCAGCTCTGTGATCACAGAAAGAAAAATTAATTTCCAATGACCACAACAGGAAACAAGACAGCTAGCCATCATTCTCTCGGCCTGAAACTTTCTCTAGATTTACTCTGAAGCCTAACAACTTTTCAGTAAGAAACTAATTGAGAAACCCACAGAAACAGCTGACCTGAGCTAATGGGAGCTCAGACTCTAGCCTGACAGCAGAGGACCCTGCATATGGACCAAATTAGGCCCTCTGAATGTAGGTGACAGTTGTATGGCTGAGGTAGCCTGAGGAGACACTGGCAGTGGGACCAGGTTTTAGCCTTACTGCTTGAGCTGGCATTTTGGAATCCATTCTCTTTGGAAGGATACCTTGCTCAGTCTAGATATAGTGGGGAAGGCCTTGACCTGCCTAGACTTTGCTGACTCATCCTTACCCTGAGAGTGGATGGAGGTTGGCTTCAGGGAGAAGGTGGTGGAAGCAGGAGGAGGGGAGGGAGTGGGAACTGGGATTGGTATGTAAAATTTCAATTAAATTTTTTTTAAAAAGCTGAATTCTGGGTTTTCCTCTGTATTTTGTATATGTAACTATGCCTATGACCAAATCCTATCCTTGTTTTCCTAAACTTGGCCCCAAGAGGCCTGGTTTGGGGAGCTTGTCAGTCCATGAGGTTAAGGCTAGTAGACCCTCGTGGCCTTCTTCTTTTTGTTGTTGTTGTTTTCAATATAGGATTTCTTTGTAGCCCTGGCAGTTCTGGAAATCGTTCTGTAGACCACTCTAGTCTTGAACTCAGAGATCCACCTGCCTCTGCCTCCCAAGTGCTGGGATTAAAGGCGTGTGCCACCTCGCCCAGCCTGTGGTGGTCTTCTGACATGTCACTCCAAATTGTGTCCAAGACCATCATTCTTGATGGCCATAGTAGCCCGAGCCTCCCAAGTCCCTGTAAGAAGAGTGGCTGGCCGTTGGCTGCAAAGTCTCACCCGGGTAGCAGTCAGCTGCCAAGGTGCAGGAGACAGAGGAAGAAGGGACCTGGTTGAAGCCTTGACACACAGAAGCAGCACCTTGCTTTACCAAGGGTAGAAATGAAACCCCTGCTTCTTTAAATGTCATAGCTTGGACATCAGGGAGACTCACAGGCTCTCCTGGACCTTGCTGCTGGTAGTCACAACGCTTGGGTTTCCAGCCGCCGGACTTCCTTGACCACCAGGTCAATGTTAATAATCGGGCTGAAGTAGAGAGCCCAGTAAAACAGACAGCTGCAGACAAACTGTGGAATGAGAGGCCAGAACATGGCCATGAACAGCCCCTGCGTAGACACTTTCCAGAAATGGCTCCACATCCTCTGGGGCACAGTTCTGAAAAGAAAAGGAGAGTGGTGGGCGGGCTTGGACATGCTGGGGTACTGAGGGTCTGCCTGCCATCTGTTCCCACACTGGGGAAACACTCCTGCCTCACCAGTCGACAGCTCCTAGCACAAGTCCCTAGGGATGTTCTCTGAGCACACAGGTACAGCCTCAACTCTACCTGCTTTGTGGTACTTCCTCCCCCCACCCCGAGACAAAGTTTCATATAGCTCAAGCTGGGCTCAAACTTGCTACGTGGCTGAGGATGACCTTGAACTTCTCATCTTTCTGCCTTCCCCTCCTGAAGGCTGGGATCTTCAGGCATGTGCCACCACATCCTGTGCTGGGGATGAAATATAGGCAGGGACAGAGCACAAGAATGGACACATATATTCTATACATGAATAAATGACACACGAGAAAGTCTTACAACTATTTACAAAGTCAGGAATCCTGTGACCGATGGGACACCAATGTGAAACTGTGTGGTGGCCTGTCTGCCTGGAACAGTCTTCCTAAAACAACTGGAATTGCTTTGGCGGTGCCTGCTTTGTCTGTCTGGAGGAACGTGAGCGTGTGCTCTACAACTAAGCTGTACTTCCAGCCCCTCCCTAATGCATTTTCCCCATGTGGTTTGATTTGGACACATGCTTCACCTTGAGAGTGGCCATGAAAACCTAGCACACTCCCACAGTATAACATGTCTGGGTAGGCACATGACTCAAGCTGGACCAATCAGAGTAAAGGCTTATTTCAATTGTTATAGGAAAAGAAGTGCTTGTTTTTTCTTGGCCTTGGTAGGCAAGTTTTGGGGCAGCCATAGGCCATGAGGTGCAAGAAGAGCTGAAAAACACAGAGAAGGGCAGCCTATGGTCAAGGAGGCCCTGAGGGAGGCAGTCCTGAGGAAGAGTGTTTGGGTCTCTGGGTCCAAAACATGCTTTCTACTCTGGGTGGGCATTTCTTTTGTATTAAGTTCAATTAGGCAGATTCTTGCTACTTGCCACCGAGATCTACTCAAAGACCCAGCTCTCATCCTACATTAATTCAGGGAAGTTATAATTGTCCCAAGTGCTGGCCAAGCAGAACTAGAACACTACAGAATTCCCTAGGACGCCTCTCTGGCCTTTACTATACGGCTCTTTTCTACGAATAATCTGCTTTTCCTTCGCTTATTCCTCAATTATTAAAATCCTTCAAACATCTCCCCAGACATTATCTGGTTAAATAGGAATGAGATATGGAAGCCAGGTATGCTTGTAATCCCAGCACTTGGCAGGCAGAGGCAGATTTGTTAAGTTTGAAACCAGTCACGAAGGCTACACAGACACACACATAAGTGCAAATACTTAAACAATTAGCACTAAGAGTTAGGCCTGGTTTGCAAAGTCTGAAACCAACCATGAATGATGCTATGCACACACACACACACACACACACACACACACACACTCACGAGTGAAATCAAAAAAATTAGCACTTGCCAAGCCTGGTGGCACATACTTTTAATTCCAGTCCTTGGGAGACAGAGGCAGACAGATCTTTAGGACCTTGGTCTACACAGTGAGTTCCAGGCTAGATAAAGCCACAAAGCAGGACCCTGTCTCAAAATAAAATCAATGACCACAAAGAGCTAGGCACAATAGTGCATGCTTATAGTTCCAGCTACTTAGAACCCTGAGGCAGGAGATATCCAGGTTGAGGCAATAGTATACGTTAGTGTTTTGCCTGTATGCATGTCTGTATATGGGTGTCAGAACTTATAGTTACAGACAGTTGCTAGCTGCCATGTGGGTGATGGGAATTGAACCCAGGCCCTCAGGAAGAACAGCCAGTACTCTTAACAGCTAAGCCACCTCTTCAGCCCCCTACAGGGCAATCTTAAAAAAAAAAAAAGCCTTTTCTCAATTAAAGTTCCATCATCTCTATCTTGCACCAAGTTGACAAAAAAATCAGTTAGCATGGGGTCTTACCAGTGTTCTGAGTAGCTGGGACTCTAAGTATACACTATTGTGCCTGGCTCTTTGTGCTCACTGGTTTTTTTTGTTTAGTTTTTAGGTTTTTATTTTCATGTAGTTATTCTTTTATTTTGAGACAGGGTCCCACTTTGTAGCTGTCTAGCCTGGAACTCACTATGTGGATCAAGGTTCCAAAGATCTATCTGCCTTTGTCTCCCAAGGGCTGGGATTAAAGGTGTATGCTACCAAGCTGGGCTTCGTTATGATGTTTTATCATAACAATAGAAACCTAATTAAGACAGACCTAATTTCTAACAAAATAAAATAAAGAAACCCCAAAAAAATAAAAGTAAATAAAAAAAAATCAGGAACAAAACAAACCACTATGCATATGTAGTCTGCTACTATAAACAAGTAACTTTCTTATTTTCTGCTTAAGGAGTATCTGTGAAACCAGAGCCTGAATAGTCTAGGTAGAATTTTGTTAAAGACCTATTTTTATTTATTTATTTAAATTATGTGTATATGTATGGGTTTCTGTACATGAAGGCAGTACCCTCAGAGGCCAGAAGAGGATGTCAGATTCCCTAGAGTTAGAATGACAGGCCATTATAGGTGCCTGATGTGGGTGCTGGGGATTGAACTTCAATCCTCTCCAAGAGCTGCACTTGTTCTGAATTGCTGAGCCATCTCTCTCCAGTACAGAATCACCCCAGACTCCAAGTCCGAACAACATTTTAAAGGGGATCTTCATAACTGGTATTTCTTTACTACCCCTGTTATTCCAACTATCTCCCACAGGAAGGCACTTACTTCAGCTCACTTCTTGACCAGATCTTCCAAAAAGAGAACAATTCCAGAGCAGACAGCAGCATGGCGTTGACGATAAGGAAGCGTGCTGTCCAGTAGTGGACGTCCAGCCAGTCCCAGGCAAACTCTGCCATCAGCTGGTACGGCAGGAAGGAGTACTTAACGAGGAATTCTCGCCACTGCCTCCATGTGGGCTCCCTCGGGTCCTTGAAGAAGAACGCAAGGAGTCCCAATCACAGGACTGATTTACACAAGTCAACTCATACATCCCTTTAACAATCTAAGTTTTTTTCAGACAGCATCTTGTCATATAGCTCTAGTTGGCCTTGAATTCACATTTTTTCCTGCTTCAGTTAGGAGCTCTAGGATTAAAAGCATATGCATGGTTTAAAATAGAGTATTAACCTATCAATCTCACTTCTAATATTTCCTTTTAGAATAGATGAAGATGGGGCTAGAAAAATGGCTCATTGCTTAAGGATACATGCTGTCCAAGCACAAGGGCCAGAGTTTGAATCTTTCGTATATCATAAAAGCCAGGTATGGAGCCAAGCACTGATGGCGAAGGCCTTTCATCTCAGCACTCATTCATGGAGACAGAGGTCAGTGAATCTCAAAATACAAAAAAGCAAAAAGGAAAAAAAACCTGGAAACTGGGTAATTAGAGGAATATCTTATAAAGCAGGCAGAAACTTGACTGCTGTGTTTAAAGGAGCATGTGGAGATGTGGAAATTCTGCTTTGGCGGGGCTGGAGAGATGGCTCAGTGGTTAAGAGCACTGGCTGCCTTTCCGAAGGTCCTGAGTTCAGTTCCCAGCAACCAAATGGTGACTCACAACCATCTAATGAGATCTGGTGCCCTCTTCTGCCCTGCAGGCATACATACAGGCAAAATACCAAGAATACTGTATTCATAATAAATAAAGATTAAAAAAAAAGAAATTCTGCTGTATCATTTATGAGTTTGGGTTACAAACCATGATTCCTATACACATGACAGTTTTTGAAAAAGACAGACTATAAGAATTAATCCAACAGTAGCAAAGCAAAGGACATTACTCTCAAATGACCAAGCAGAATCAGAGATGCTGTCCTAGTAAAAAGAGTCCAACGGGAATTGGGGAATGACCCATAATATAGAAAAAACAATTGGCCAATGCCAGTAGTCATAATACCCTGGATGTGGTCGTCAGGGAAGATCCAAACCCTGCTTTGTAGTAGGCTAACCACTACCCTTCAGAGATTCTGCCAAATTTGAAAGTCCATACATCTAATCTCTTAGAATGCTCTGCACCTACAGTGACTTCTTTAGCAACAAAAGCAATGCTTTTTACAAAAAATATTTCAAGACTAAAAGGGCCATGCACTATTCACAAGCTACCAAAAGGCTAAGGTACTCTCTCCAGTTCTGTATGACATGGAGGTAGAGTAGAATTATCTTTTCCAGGAAACATTTAGACCTACCAGAAGCTTAGTGAAAATGTCTTCCCCAGAGTTGTCTTCTTGCAAGGGGCAGATGGTATGTATGAAGGGTAAGAAGGAGTCTGTGTAGTCAAACAGGTACAGGTACAGCAAGCCAAGCCTTGGGGAGCTCTTGAGGGCATACAGCAAGAACAGAGACCTGCCTGGGTTCACAGCCTGCAGAGGACAAGACAGAAAACCATATTACACACATGGTGGCCAGCTCTTCATCTGCACTCCTTCAATGTCCCATGATTTTTACCACTAGTCTTTTGTGTGCTACAGAGTCCATTTGTTGGGGTATACTGTAAAAAGCTCCAGTCTTGCTGGGCATGATTGCACACAGTTCTAATCTCAGTAGAAAGCCCGAGAATCTGAGGTCAGCCTTGGTATCAGAACAAGATGGCACAAAGGCACTTGCCATCAAACCTGAAAACATGAGTTTGATCCCTGGACTCAGATGGTAGAAGGAGAGAGTTCCTTCCAGTATTTGTACACTGTCCTGACTTCCACATGTGTGCCATAGCAGCTGCATGCATGCACACGCACCCAGAAAGAAATAAGCATAATAAAAAATAAACAGTATTATAAGACACATCACAAGTCTGGCAGGGTGTTGAACACCTATCATCCTGGCACTTACAGAGAGGAGGTAGGTTGATTGTTCAAGACCGGCATCAGCTTCATTGATATAGACTCCACCCTGTGTGTGATCATCACAAACAAAAACCGAAACCCCAAAACAACAAACTGTACAAACTTCCAAGTGAGGAACACTATACTCATTCTTCAAAAATTAGGATAAGTTATAAAAAAAACTTAGGATAAATTTTGAAAAAAGTTAATTTTAGAAGTCAAATATGATGCTAGGCATATTGGCACATGCCTTTAAATCCCAGCAGTTGGAAAGTAGAGGCAGGCAGATCTCTATGAGTTCAAGCCCAGCCTGGTCTACATAGTGAGTTCTAGAACAGCCAGGGTTACACGGTGAGATCCTGCCTCAAGTAAACAAACAAGAGTCAAGCACAGTGATTAAAACATGTAATTCTAGCAATTGGGAGCCTGAGGCAGGCATCTCTAGACAACAGTGAGATTTTGCCTCAAATAAATGTTTCTGTCTGTTTGTCTAGCTGTTCAACCAACCATCTATTGTGCTCGGTATTGAACACAGCCCCCCCCCCCATGTAGGAATGTTAAGATTCTATCACTAATCTACCCCAGTGACTTCCTTATTCACACAGTCATTTTCTTTTTTAGTGGATATTTGTATGCCTGTGTCTATTATTTAACTGTTGCTAATGATGGGCACAAGTTTCATTCTGTGTGTCTGTGGAGGTGTTCTCCCCTTGTGCAGAGGTCACAGGTTGACAATGGTGACCTCTTCTATTACTTTCTTATTTTTGTGACACAGTTTCTCAGTGAACCTAGACCCTACCAATTTGGCTACACTGGCTGGCCAATAAAATTTTGGGATCCACCCGTTTCTGTGCCACCATGCCTTGTTTCTCCATGGGTGCTGGGATCTGAACTCAGCTCATGTTTGCACAGAGAGCATGCTACCCACTGAGCAATCTCTTCAAACCCTTTGTTGACAGAGGTTTCTGTCCCATCTGGTCCCTTAGCCGTTCCGTCCCAAACAAACTCAGAGAGATCTACATTAATCATAAACTGGTTGGCCTATTAGCTCAGGCTTCTTATTAACTATATTAACTAATTCTTACATCTTAAATTATTACATAATTCTTGTCTATGTCAGCCACGTGCCTTGGTACCTTTTATCAGTGCGGCATTCTCATCTTGCTTCCTCTGTGTCTGGGTGACAACTGCAAACTCAGCCTTTCCTCTTCCCAAAATTCTCCAGTTCTGGTGACAACTGCAAACTCAGCCTTTCCTCTTCCCAAAATTCTCCAGTTCTGGTTGCCCCACCTATACTTCCTGCCTGGCTACTAGCCAGTCAGCATTTTATTAAAACAATACAGGATCATTGCTCCACAGCAACCCTTAGATTGTTCTTTGTTTTTTTCTGTGTAGCCCTGGCTGTGCTGGAACTCCCTCTGCAGACCAGGTTGGTCTCAATTCAGAGATCCGCCTGCCCATCTCCCAAGTGCTGGGATTAAAGGCATGCACCACCACCTGGCTCCTTTAGGTTGTTTTTAAATTTTTTAAATGTTTTTTTCGAGACAGGGTTTCTCTGCAGCTTTAGAGCCTGTCCTGGAGCTAGCTCTTGTAGACCAGGCTGGTCTCGAACTCACAGAGATCCGCCTGCCTCTGCCTCCCGAGTGCTGGGATTAAAGGCGTGTGCCACCACTGCCTGGCCTTTAGGTTGTTTTTAATGTACTTATGATCAATTACATTCAACTTTTTTCCCCAATCAGACTTGGTGAAAGATGTCTGTAATTCCAGCACTCAGGAGTCTGAGGCAGGGGAACAGTGAGTTCTGGGTCAATTTGGACTACAAAGACAGACTGTGTCTAAGAAACAAAACTTTTGTCTAAGAAACAAAAGCCAGCACAGTTTATATCGGGATGTCATTAAACTGTTCACTAGAAAGGCTCAATTCAGGAGCTACGAACAGGAATTGGCTTTTTCATGTTATATCAAGAATGGATAAAAGTTGAGGCTGGAGAGATGGCTTAGAGGCAAAGAGAACTGGATGCTCTTCCAGAGGATGTGGGTTCAATTCCCAGCACCCACACAGCAGCTCATAACTGTCTATAACTCCATTCTAGGGGATCTGCTTCCCTCACATGGACATACCTTTAGGCACAACACCAATACATATAAAATAATAAATTATAAAACAATAATATATATTCATATTAATATATTATATATAAATATATATATATGAATATGAATGAACAGAATGGGCTGGGCAGTGGTGGTGCACACCTTTAATCCCAGCACTTGGGAGGCAGAAGCAGGCAGATCTCTGTGAGTTTGAGGCCAGCCTGGTCTACAAAAGCTAGTTCTAGGACAGGCTCCAAAGCTACGCAGAGAAACCCTGTCTGGAAAAGCAAAAACAAACAAAACAATCCGAAAAAACAACAACAACAAAAGAATAGATAAAAGTCACTTGATTGGCCCATCTGCACCCTTTAAACTACAAACATTTTCCACTATATGTTTAAGAGTTATATGGTTTTATCTTTCTTCACAATGTCTCTTTGAATATGCATGTATGAATATCCCAGATATTTGCTCTTTAGTACAATATACATTCCATTCTGTCTGTGAAGGAGAATCAACTGATCTAGTCACAATGAAAATCAAGTTATCAAACACAGTAAGATGGCCGGGCGGTGGTGGCGCACGCCTTTAATCCCAGCACTCGGGAGGCAGAGGCAGGCAGATCTCTGTGAGTTTGAGGCCAGCCTGGTCTACAAGAGCTAGTTCCAGGACAGGCTCTAAAAAAGCTGCAGAGAAACCCTGTCTCGAAAAACCAAAAAAAAGAAAAAAGAAAAAAAAAAAAACAGTAAGATGAAGCTGTGTATTATTTGTGTATAATTTGTGACTTAATAACCCCACTCCTCTACATGTACCGTAAACAGTTGCCTGTGTAAGAGCCTGAAGCAGCACCGCTAGTGCTTCACACAGAAGAGCTGCTGCTGCCACCAGCAGGGAAGTTCAGGGAAGGAGAAGCAGAGTGCACCCCAGAAGACTATGAACGTGTCTTGCATCTTGCCTGAAACAATGCATCCTGTGAACACCACCCAGAGATTAGGGACAGAGGCCTGAGACGGCGGTCTGTTTAGCACTCACTGCAGGAACGTGACCCAGAGCACCACGGTACTCGTGACTTCAGTGTCTGAAATGCTTTTCTTCTTAATTTGCAAGGTGAGGAGGAAGATGACTGCTAGTTGTTTTCGACCTTTTTTTTTCCTCAGTTAAAAACAAGTGTTTACCTTGTACTCCCAGAGATTCTGGGGTGGCTTCACACCCAGGGTTCTTACGCGCTCCAGCTCCAGGAGGATGACTCTTCTGTGGCTACTGTTTTCTATGATGTATGGTTCTCTGGAAAATTCTTCCTCTGTCAAAGTTAAAAGCAACCTGGAGGGGCAAGGTGTAGAAACGACTTGAGATTATATACGGGATGTAGACATTACACGCTGAGTTCTGTCTTACTGTGCAAATACGCAGGCTTGCGTGGAAAGGCAGAAAGTTAAATGCAGGCAACAGTGCCAATGACTGCCAAGAGCAGTTGTTTACTATGAGCCAGTCACCAGCAGGAAGTATTCTCAAAAACTCTCGTCGCTATCTATTTAACTCTGCAGAGTAGCATCGTACTCATTGTCCAGATCAGAAACTGGCTTCAGAAATAAAGTGACTTGCCTTAGGCACATCAGCTGCTTGTTCTGAAGCCTCCAATCTATCAGTTACAGGTTCCTGTTGGCATATATTACTTTGTTTTTAAAGGCTGTGTGTAGGAGAAAACTAGAAGGAAATCCAACTGAACACGATTCCATTAAGAGTGGTTGTTTTAGCTGGGTTCACTACTACACATCTCTAATCCTGGTGACTTGGAAGGCTGAAACAGAAGAATGGCTAAGACTGAGGCCAACCTGGGCAACATCATGATCTCAATCTCCAAAACAAAACAAAAACAAAAACAAAACAACCCCAACCAAGAAACACTGATTGTATTGGGATACTGACTCAACTTAACAAAAGTTATAAATCCCTTATTTATTTTCCTCATCAATAAACAATTATCTAGTGGCTAGAGAGACGGCTCAGCTCTTCCAGAGGACCTGGGTTCACTCCCAGGACTGATATGGTGGCTAATGACTATATGTAACTCCACTCCAGTCAAGGGGATCTGAATGCCATCTCCTGGCCTCCGAAGGTGCCAGATATAACCATGGTGCGTAAACAAAAGACACAAAAATCACATACACATAAAAATAAATAACAAATGTAAAAAACACTATCTAAGAAAGCAAATAAAATGAGAAAACAAGACAAAATGCAAAAATAAAACAGAACCCCAATAATCTATTTCTACAATGACTCAGTACTAAAACGTCCTCGTATAGTGGGGATAGATTTAAAAAGCTGGGTTCCTTACACAGGAGACTAAGGCAGGAGAAGTGAACACTTGAGGTCAGTCAGGGAAACACTGTGAAATCTGTCTTAGATAAACAAAAGTAAATCAAAACCCCAACAACACATTCATATAACTGTACAAACATAAAAAAGCTAGGTAGGGCCGAGGAGAGTTTCAATGGTAGAGAGCGGAGCTGGCATGTTCAAAACCCTATCTGATCCCCAGTAGGCCATCCTGACAAGGAAACACAATCAGATTTAGAAAGATATCTAATAAGATTTTTTTTGAGACAGGGTGTGATGTATATAGCTCAGGTTGATCTTGAACTCTGACCATCCTACCCTCATCTTCCATGTGCTAGGATAGTAACCGTGTGCCACCATGCTAAGTTATGTCTATGATATTAACAGCAATATTCTGTGAAGGGTAGCAACATAAAGAAATGTACTTTTGATGTCATAATGTCCTACATTATGTTTTTAAAATAATGCTACTCCATAATAAGGAGTAATACAGAAATTAAAGTATCACTGATATAAAATGGTTCAGCCCCTGTGGAAAGCAGTTTATTAATGTCTTTGAAAAGTAAACACAGACTGACCCTGTGATGTGGACACTCTTCTCCATATCTATACAAAGCCTTGTGCGTGAGTGGTCTTAGCAGCACTCTTCAGAACAGCCACACATGGAATCAACAAATGCCCATTAGGTGAAGAACTGACAATCTGGTCTAACCATCCACGCAAGGATGTTTTACAGACACAGGATAAAGGTACTGGTGGATGCTTTTTTTTTTCATGTGTGAAATTATGCCAAGTGAAAAAGCTAAATACAAAAATTTTACATATTTCATGACTATATTAATATTCAAGAACTATAGGCAAATACGTTTCCAGATAAGATAACTGGTATCTGTCGAGGGAGAAGGGAGTGAGGATGGACCAGTAAAGGGAAGAATCTTCTTTTGGGAGTCTGGAAACTGTTCTAAAGGTAGACCAGTTGTACATCTCTGTGAAGACATCAGAAAGTCGTGTTTGCTGTGGAATAATAAGATGTGTCATTTTTTTTTTTTTTTTTGGTTTTTCGAGACAGGGTTTCCCTGTAGTTTCTAGAGCCTGTCCTGGAACTAGCTCTTGTAGACCAGGCTGGCCTCGAACTCAGAGATCCACCTGCCTCTGCCTCCCGAGTGCTGGGATTAAAGGCGTGCGCCACCACCGCCCGGCTGTGTCACTTTTTTTTTTTATGCTGTGAAACATTCGTTTAACAGTGTGTTGCATTCTTTTATGTTGCATTTGTTTAGCTCTGTGAAGTTGCATTACTTACCTGTCTAAAACACCTGATTGGGCTAATAAAGAGCTGGACGGCCAATAGCAAGGCAGGATGAAAGGATTGGCAGGGCTGGCAGGCAGACTGAATACATAAGAGAGACCTAGGAGTGAAGGAAGGAGAAGAGAGGACTCCAGGGGCCAGTCACTTTAGCTACAAGTTCAGCCACGGAGTAAGAGGTAAAGAAAGGTATAGAGAAAGATAAAAGCCCAGAGACAAAAGGCAGATCGAATAATTTAAGTTAAGATAAGAGGGCTAGAATAAGACAAGCTAAGGTTGGGCACTCATAAGAAAGAATAAGACTCTGTGTGATTTATTTGGGAGCTGGGTGGTGGGGGCCCCAAAAGAGCAAAAATGCAAAAGAGTAAAAGAACAAAAAACAAACAAACAAATCAAAACCTTGTTTATACACTTCTTTTTTTTAAAGATTTATTTATTATGTATACAACATTCTGTCTCCATGTATGCCTACATACCAGGGGAGGGCACCAGATCTCATTACAGATGGTTGTGAGTCACCATGTGGTTGCTGGGAATTGAACTTAGGACCTGGCCGGGCGGTGGTGGCGCACGCCTTTAATCCCAGCACTTGGGAGGCAGAGGCAGGCGGATCTCTGTGAGTTCGAGACCAGCCTGGTCTACAAGAGCTAGTTCCAGGACAGGCTCCAAAGCCACAGAGAAACCCTGTCTCGAAAAACCAAAAAAAAAAAAAAAAAAAAAAAAAAATAAAAAATAAATAAATAAATAAATGAACTTAGGACCTGGAAGAGCAGGCAGTGCTCTTAACCACTGAGCCATCTCTCCAGCCCTTGTTTATACACTTCTATAAGGATTTGTGGCAGACAGAATGTATATCAATAAAGTCACCTACGAGCATGTCTGTTGTGCCAGAGGTATTCAGTTTGCTTGTTTGCTTTGTTTTTGACATGGTTTATTTAAGTAGCCCTGGCTGGCTAAGAACTTGCTAGGTACACCAGGTTGGCTTCAAACTCCCAGAGATTCTACCTGCCTCTGGGATTGAAGGCAGGCACCACCATACCTGGTCTGGAGTGGCAGATTTTTCCCCCTTACCTTCCATTTACTTTTTCAGATAAGAATCTTTCTCTGTAAAGAGAGGCCCAAGGGCCCAGCTGTTCTAACCAGAGGACAACTTCTTCTGCTGTCCATTTGGCTACAGCCTTGTGCACCAGGAGGCCATGCTCAGACTCTCTGCTGCGCCAGTGATACACAAGCAGGACGACCTGAAAGGAGACAGGCTGTCACAAGTGGGAAAGCCAGAGTCTGAGAAACAATGCTAAGTCTATACAGGAAAGGAAGGAGCCCCTGCCACAGTGAAGTGAGGACACAATGTCTTCAGAGGCAGTTTTGCTCATGGCTGGGTAGAGATCTGGAAAGGGTAGACAGCAGACAGGCGAGGAACAGTTGTGGTCCTGACCCCACCAACTCGTATGCCTTTTCTACAGGGAAACCTTTTAAGATTGCAATAAGTTTTTGCACTAGCAGTGATGTACGTGCTCTTAAGAGTCTAGCATTAGTACAGATTTGGTTTCTCAGTCTTCTGCTCCTCTCCTCAATTCTTTTTATTTTTTAAAATTTATTTAAATTATTTTATATGCATTGGTGTAAAGGTGTCAGATCCCCTGGAACTGGAGCTACAGATAGTTATGAGCTGCCATGTGGGTGCTGGAAATTGAACCCAGGTCCTCTGGAAGAGCAACCAGTGCTCTCAGTGAGTCATCTCTCTGGTCCCACCCTTTCCTCAGTTCTAAAATGAGGTTCATCATGATGTCACTCACTGCACAGGTCAGGAGGACTCAAGAGGACAGAGTTAACACTTACCAAGACAACTACTGTCTAGTCTCTGCTACTTGTGGGGCCCAGGACAGCCTGGCCACACATGGGGCCCAGGCCACATGTACTGCCATAGCAGGCAGTACCAGGTTCCAGGGAAGGCCATAAGCTGACACCACCCAGGAACAGACCATCCCAAAAAAATTCTTAACATCCTAACCATTGTAGATAGGATCACCTGCCAGCACACACTCATCACTTTTTACAAGAACACCCCTAGACAAATGTCAGCCAATCAGGGGTCCTGAGCCTTAGAAATCCCTCATCCCTACCTTTGCTACTATAAAAACCCAACCCCAATTAAGCTCGGGGCTCTCCGATCACTCCAATACATTGGACACATGGAGAGTTCGAGTTTGCAAACTTGTATAGAATAAAGGCTCTTTGCTTTTACATACAGGACTCAGTCTCCTAATTGGTTTGGGGGACTCCGTGATCTGGGTGTAACATTACTAACATAAAATACAATTTTGATGAGTCACATCATCAACTGTTTCAGAGCTATTAGAAGAACTGACTTCAGAGGTAACTGTGGGTGGCACAGGGCTCAGATTAAACAGACAAACTTACTGCCACACCAGTCAAGGCAGTGAGTACTCCGGAGAAGAATCCCCCTCCTCTCTGCTGATTGACTCGCCCTGTGCTGGCGGTTACAGGACTCTGATCACTCCCGTATTTTTGAAAGGCTGCAAGACTTTGAACTATGTCATTATTCTGCTGAATGTCTTCAATTCGCGTTCTGATGGCATCAGGAAATAACTTTTCAATGGCATCCCTGTGGAGAAAAGAGAAATCACAGGACAGATGTTTGGTAAAACACAGCATTCAGAAACCATACCTACTAATACAAACATTTCATAATCTACATACATGCCTAGAAGAGAAGCAAAGAGTTCTGCTTTACGATAAAAGCAAAAATGGAAGAGCAATCTATGTGTCCACCATTAAGGAAACAGCCAAATGAAATATTTACATCAGATTTGAACCTAAGGCCTCATATATAGTATCAATGTGTTGTACCACTGAGCTACAGCCTAGCCCTTGAAGTAGGCCCCACTCGTACCGCTAGGTGTAGTGTGCACACCTTTAATCCCAACACTCTAGGGGCAGAACTCTGAGACCCAGGCTAGCTTGGTCTACACAGAACGTTACAGGACAGCCTGGGTACTTACTTAAGTGCACATTTGTGTTGGAGGTGTGTCTGAGTGTGGCCATGCTTATGTGGAGGTTAGATGACAACTCTCTATCATAGAACTCTGGTCATCATGTTTGAGCTGCTGAGCCTGAAATACAATACTGAACTTTTATAGCAGAATACCACATATTTTTATAAAAGTACCTACTGGGCCACTCTGTATCAAGTTGGATAATTTAGGACATAATGTTGGATGAGAACAGTATACTGCAGTGCTGCACTGATAAAATACCACTGATGTGAGAAAAATACTAGCATTTTCTGTCAGCACATATATTCAAAAGTATTTGTTCTTATTTATTGAAAGAGGATCTCATGCAATCTAGGCTGGTCAGAAGATGATTGAACTTCTGAATTCCCTTCCTGTACCTGCACGCCCTGCTTCAAATGGCACTGTTTTGTTTTACAGATTTACTTGTTTCATGTACGGGTATGTGCCTGGGCACCATCCCTGAGCTGGAGTCACAGGTGTTATGAGGCACCATGTGGGTACTGGGAACCAAACAAGGTCCTCCGAAGGAGCAGCAAGGGCTCTTAGCTCCTGAGTTTTCTTTCTAGCCCTCTTCAAAAAGTCTTACAAATCCGAATGAAATAACAACTAAGTCCTAACTGAGGGTTCTGAGGGGAGGAGAGTGTCCCTTTAAGAGACTAGTCTGAGTCCCCCAGAGAGGTAGCTGCTGCTGTGGCTCCTCTCCTCCCCACCCTGTTTCTTTCTTTCTCTCTCTCTCTGCCCCTCTTTCTGCTCTCCTCCTTTTTCCCCTCCATAACCTACTAAATAAAATTCCAAACTCACTCTGCATGGTGTGCCTATCTGTCTGTCTCTTGCTTGCCATGTGGCTCCCTACCCGGGACCACCCGCCTTCGGAGACCTGCGGCGTTGTCTCATGTCTCTCCTTGTGGGACTGGCTGCCCCTTCGAGGTCTCTCACCCACCACGCAGCTTGCTGCCTGGGACTTGCTGCCCCTCGTGGCCCACTGTAGCCACTTGGAGAACTGTGCTGTCCCTGCCTGGGGCTGGCTGCTCTCGGGACCCGCAGCCCGCTGCAGCCACTTGGGGACCTGCAGCATTTTTACTTAAACCATAACAGAGAGGTCTTTAGCTTGATCATGAATTTTGAATCTTAGTAAGATAATACAAGTGATAATCTAGACATGGCCATTAATGGATATAGCCTCAGCACTCAGGAGGTCAAACAGCCTGGGATACAGAGTGAGACCTTGTTTCAAAGAGTCAACGAAGACAGGCACTGGGAGGCAGAGGCAGGCGGATCTCTGTGAGTTCGAGGCCAGTCTGGTCCACAAGAGCTAATTCCAGGACAGGCTCCAAAGCTACAGCGAAACCATGTCTCAAAACAAACAAATAAACAAAAAGTCAAAAATAATTAAAATTATATGAATGTATATGTGTACTACTTATGCTATTATTATAAAGATTAGTTTACAGAAATGGAAAATGAAGTTCAGTTGGAAACAGTGTGCTATACAGTTACTTTTTGACGGAAGTGTTATTTTTTTTTCTTTAAAAAGAAATCTGGGGGCTGGAGAGATGGCTCAGCAGTTAAGAGCACTGACTGCTCCTCCAGAAGACCTGGGTTCAATTCCCAGCACCCACATGGCAGCTCAAAACTGTAACTCCAAGATCTGACACCTCATACAGACACACATGCCAGCAAAACACCAATTTTTACTTTAAAATAAAAATTTAAAAGAAAAACTAATTTCTTTGTAATTAAAGATTTTTTTGAGAATTTTATATATGAATACTGAATTTACATCATTTTCACCCTCCCTTCCTCTCCAGTTCCTCCCTTTAAAATTAGTAACTTCTGACAGGTGGTGGTGGTGCATGCCTTTAATCCTAGCATTTAGAAGGCAGAGGCAGTCACTGATTGCTCTTGATCCAAGGGTTGGTAGGACTTCTGAAATCTCCCCAACCACATTGGCATGTTAACTGTCAGGTGGCCATGTGCTTATTCAGGTCTTGTTTAGACAAAAAGGTTTCAGATTCAAGCCGGACTATGGAGGCACACACCTTTAATCCCAGCACTAAGGAAGCATAGGCAGGTGGATCTCTGTGAATTTGAGACCAGCCTGGTTTACAGAGTTGAGTTCCAGGACAGCGAAGGCTACACAGAGAAATTCTGTCTTAAAAACAAAAACAACAACAAAACAAACAAAAAAATAACTACAACAAAAAAGGATTCAGATGTCATAGTTGTAGCTTCCTCGTGTGTCTCAAAGACACCACTTAACACCAAGCATCCTGGCCTCTGGCTCTTCTATCTTTCCAGGATTTTCCTTGAGTTTTAGGTGCAGGACTGTGTTATAACCAAGTGCAGCTGAGTGGACTTCGGCAGCAGCATCTGTCTGTTCTAAGAAGCTCTCTGATGAGAACAGTGCTGACTCAGCAGCCAAGCTAGGTATGGGCGAGTAGAGGACTCTTCCTAAAAATGTTATTACATTTGTGGATATATTTATAAACGTGTTGACTTTAGGGAAACCATGGCACATGCAGGATTGGAGGACAACTTTCCACCACGTGGATCCAGGCATTTAAACTTGAGTGCTCAGTAGTGTTTTTATGCTTGGAGTACCCTGCTGGACCCCCACAAAACTCTTCATTTTCAATTATGTAAAATCAAGGAGTCCTCTTTCCAGGTAAGAGGAATCTTTTTGTTTTTTGAGACAGGGTTTCTCTGTAGCATCTCCTGAAACTAGAATGGCCTCAAACTCAGAGATCCACCTGCTTTTGCCTCCCTCCAGAATGCTGGAATTAAAGGCGTGCACCACCACAGCCCGGCTAAGATTAAAAATCTTCAGGTAAAGTAAAGCTGACAGTTATGACCGATGCTGGGTTAATGGTCTCATGGCCCCTTGGGGTACTCCACCGATTTGAGATAGGCTAGGCTTGCTGCTAAGGCATCAGAGCCTCAGAGGTACGGGGCATGGGGCACATGGGCACACACCTTTAACCCCAGAAAAGGCAGGCAGATCTCTGAGTTTAAGGCCAGCCTGATTTACACAGCAGTTCCATGACAGTCAGGTATGATGCTCTGAGTGAGGCCTTGCCTAAAAAGAAAACAAATCAAACAGAAGGGCAGATGACAGCCACATGTGAGAAAAGGAATCTGTCTTTTTTGTCCCAAGCCCCTAGAATGATCTGCCCTGAGCCTGTTCCTTGTCAAACACCAGGTCCCACAGAGAAACCATATGGTACATCCATGTTGCCAACAGCACACAGGTTACCTGAGGAGAATGTTGACTTTGGGGAAACCTTCCCATTTTTCTCTGCATTCTGGACATTCTGTCTTCTTTGAAGACATCCACCATAAAGCTAGGCAGTGCCGGCAGAAGCTGTGGCCACAGTTCAAGGTGGTGGGGTTAACCAGGGTGTCGTAACAGCAAGGGCAGGAAAACTCACTAACAGAAATCTGAGAGCCGATGCTTTTGACAGGACTTTCTTCCTCCTGCCCTGTCATGTTCAGGTCATTTTTCTGAGGCTCCTCCATCTCAGTAAATTCTGGGATCCACACACATAGAAACTTTTCAGAATCAGGACATTGCTATAATGCATCGTAAGTCTAGAGGAGGAAGCAATAAAACAGGATGAATAGTGGTTGTAGAAGATGCTGCCATTTGATTATAGTTCTCCCTCCCCCCCCTTTTTATTTTAAGGTGTGGGGAGGGGGTCCTCTAATCCAGGCTGGCTTCAAACTCCAGATCCTCCTGCTTCAACAAACTCCAAGATGCTGAGAGCAGAGTGTGCATCCTACACCTGGTTTCTGGGATGCTAGGGACTTCATACATGATAGACAGAAACTCTACCAGATGAGCTGTTATTTCCAGCCCCTAGAGTGCTAAGCTTTAGTCAATGAATATACTTCGTGTGGTGCTGGAGTTAAAGTTCGGGCCTAAGGCATTCTAGACAAGTGTTTTTACTACTGAGCTATACCCCCAGCCCTAGAGTTCTGATTTTTAATGTGACAAATTTAATAAGATTTTACAGTCTATAAACCATCAGCAAAAGATATTCACCACATCTTGAAGACTAAGCATGGTGGTACATACCTATAATCTCAGTACTTGAGAAGTGGAGACAGGAGGATCAACAGTTCAGGATTAAAGGCTGGAGAGATAGCTCAGTGGTTAAGAACTCTGGCTGCCCTTCCAGAGGGCCTGAGTTCATTTCCCAGCATGGTTTATAACCATCTATAGTAGGATCTGATGCCCTTTTCTGTTATGTAGGCATACACGCAAATAGAGCATTCGCACATAAAATATATAAATAAATCTTAAAAAATATCTAAAGAAAGAAAATAAATTAATCTTAAGGGGAAAGGAAAATGGCTTGACCATTAAAGCGCTTGCCATGTAAGCATGAATATCTGAGCTTGGAGCCTCAGCACCAATGGAAATCTGGGCATAGTGGTGTTTAGGCTTGTAATCCCACCACCAGGGAACAAAGACAAGAGAGATCCCTGGGCCTCCCTGCCCAAGTATTCTAGCTGAGTTGATTTCCAGGCAAATCCCTGTGTACAAAAAATTGGTTGGGCATCTTTTTTTTTTTTTTTTTTTTTGGTTTTTCGAGACAGGGTTTCTCTGTAGCTTTGGAGCCTGTCCTGGAACTAGCTCTTGTAGACCAGGCTGGTCTTGAACTCACAGAGACCTGCCTGCCTCTGCCTCCCAAGTGCTGGGATTAAAGGCGTGCGCCACCACCACCCGGCTTTTTTTTTTGGTTTTGGTTGGGCATCTTGATGGGAAATACGTAACATTGGGGGTTTTGCCTTCGTTTGTCTATGCAAACCGTAATTTGTTGCCATTTTCTGGGAACACCAGAATGGATCTGGACAGAGTTCATCATCCTGGCCAGAATTTAATTAGTTTCCTTCAAATATGTCTCAAAATTGTAGTAGTGATCTTATCCTCACCCAGTAGAATTAACAGTCTCTTCAATCACCCAATCATCCCCTCTTCTTACGTTATTTGTGTTCACTAGCAGAGCTCTCATTTTGTCTCCAGACCAGGGCTCATCTCTCTCTTGCCTCACCCAACACCCTTTAAATTCTTTAAAAGCTGGACTTAATTTAAAACAATCACTGTTGATTGCTCCTGACTTGTGTGTGGGTGCTTATGTTATGGTGCATGTGTGGTAGTCTGAAAACAACTTTGTGGAGTTGATTCTTTCTTCTCACTTTGTATATTTCTGGGGTTTGAGCACAGGTTGCCAGGCTGACCTGTATCTTGCAGGCCCCTGAAGAGCGAAGTCTGGTGGTTCACATCTGCAATCCTAGTCCTGGGAAGCTGGGCCAAGAGGACTGCTGCTCTTTCAAGGCTAGCCTCGTCTGCAAATTGAGACCATTTAAGCCTGCCCCTACCTTCCCAAAATGAAAACTGGAGCCATCCTCAGTTCTGCAGAGGGTTTGTTTTAGGCATGGTGTATGCTCACTGACTGAGGCTCCCTCTCCACAAGTATCTGAGGCTTTGCTGCTGTCTGTTGTTTCAGCAGCACTCCATCTGCCATATTGTTACCAGTTCTGAGAACATACTGGTTGGTGGTTACTTCATCCTGTGGCTATGCCTTCAGGGTATGGGGCATGAAGGAAGGAAACAGTGGTAAAACTGAAAGATGACAAGTTCTACCTATGGCCATTTGAGTTCATTGCTTCTGGGACCATGGCGAATAAGGGAGACCATCACGGAAGGGGTATGTTGAAGATTAAAGTTTACTTCAAGTTATACAGGACACAGAGAAAGCAAGCTCTGTCACTGAGACAGGGTCTCTCTCTGTAGCTCAGGCTGACCCTGAAGTGATGGCAATCCTCCTATCTCAGTCTCCCAAGTGGTGGATTATAGGCCTTGCCACCATGACCAACTTAATGCAATAATTTAAGTAAGTTTACCAAGTAAGAAATCATTTAATCTAGGTTTAAGAATGTTTATGGGGCTGGAGAGATGACTCGGTAGTTAAAAACACTGGCTGCCCTTCCAGAGGACCCAGGTTCAATTCCCAGCACCCACATGGCAGTTCACACCTATCTGTAACTTAGTTCCAGGGAATCTGATACCCTCATAACAAAGCACATACAATAAAATTAAAAAAAAAATGTTTATACCCCGCCTGGTAGTTCATGCCTTTAATCCTAGCACTAAGAAGGCAAAGGCAAGTGAACCCAAATTTGAGGACACCATGATTGACACAATGAGTTCTATTAGGTAGGGTTACACAGTAAGACCCTACCTAGGGGTTGGAGAGATGGTTCAGCAGGAAGAGCACTGATTACTCTTCTAGAGGTACTGAGTTCAATTCCCAGTAACCACATGGAATCTGTAATGAGATCTGGAGCCCTCTTCTGGCCTGCAGGCATATAAGCAGAGACAACACTATTTATAAAAAAAGAAAAGAAAAACAGGCCCTATCTCAATTCTTTTTTTAAAAAAATACTTATTTATTTATTATGCATACAGTATTCTGTCTGTGTGTATGTCTGCAGGCCAGAAGAGGGCACCAGACCTCATTACAGATGGTTGTGAGCCACCATGTGGTTGCTGGGAATTGAACTCAGGACCTTTGGAAGAGCAGGCAATGCTCTTAACCTCTGAGCCATCTCTCCAGCCCCCCATCTCAATTCTTAAGTCTCAAATACCTGCAATAACAATACAGCAACAAAACGAACAAACAGTTGAAATCATGGTCTGTTACTACTTTGTATAACGTAAGGGGGAAAATTATGGATTTAAAGACTGCCATCATAGAGAAACTATTCCAATGAAGTGTTAAGTTTCAGCTCAAAGGCCTCATTTACTCCTTGATCATCCAGTGCACACCACAGTGCTACTACAGTTGTATGGATGAGAAAACAACCAGGATCTGACACTATCTGTTGCACGGACTCCAACTACTAGATGAGCAACTGCTAGGGTGAGTGAGGTGTTACAGAGAACACGAGGAGGGAGGTCTAGCAGGGTAAGTGAGGTGTTACAGAGAACACGAGGAGGGAGGTCTAGCAGGGTGAGTGAGGTGTTACAGAGAACACGAGGAGGAAGGTCTAGCAGGGTGAGTGAGGTGTTACAGAGAACACGAGGAGGAAGGTCTAGCAGGGTGAGTGAGGTGTTACAGAGAACACGAGGAGGGAGGTCTAGCAGGGTGAGTGAGGTGTTACAGAGAACACGAGGAGGAAGGTCTAGCAGGGTGAGTGAGGTGTTACAGAGAACACGAGGAGGGAGGTCTAGCAGGGTGAGTGAGGTGTTACAGAGAACACGAGGAGGGAGGTCTAGCAGGGTGAGTGAGGTGTTACAGAGAACACGAGGAGGGAGGTCTAGCAGGGTGAGTGAGGTGTTACAGAGAACACGAGGAGGGAGGTCTAGCAGGGTGAGGGAGGTGTTACAGAGAACACGAGGAGGGAGGTCTAGCAGGGTAAGTGAGGTGTTACAGAGAACACGAGGAGGGAGGTCTAGCAGGGTAAGTGAGGTGTTACAGAGAACACGAGGAAGGAGGTCTAGCACAGACACCACGACAGACACTGGCAGAACACTTCAGGGTCCACCCAGCTCTCACGACTACCAAATAAAGATTAATGCGCCCAGACTAAGTGAAGCAAAGGTCAGGGATGTCAGTAAGAACAGAATGGTAGTGGAAAAAATGGTAGTGGAACTCCTGTAGACAGAAAAAATGGCTCCTCCATTAATAAGGCAGAAAAGCATTCTAGTCACTGTATTTTCCAATTCCAAAAAGATTCTTCTGGAGAAGGTCAGAGGTCAGCTCCTTTAGATGTTGACTTGTTGCCCTAACTTAGATTGCTTTAAATTATGTTGGGCAAGTCAAGGGCAGGCTGAGAAAAGCATCAGCTGAGCCTGCTGTCCGCTGTCTTTGTGGCAGACTTCGGAGGACCTATTCTGTACTATACCTGCTTCTTGTTCAACAACTCAGAAAGCTATTAAGAAAACAAAACAAAACAAAACAAAAAGCCTGTTGTGGTGGTGGCAGCAGCAGCACACACCTCTAATCCCAGCACTTGGAAGACAGAAGCAGGTGATCTGAGATGGAGGTTAGCTTCGTCTGCAGAGTGAGTTCCAAGACACTCAAGGCGGTTACACAGAAACCTTATCTCAAAAAAACAAAACAAAACAAAACCCCTCAAAAGCACAAAGACTCTAAACCAAAAAGCTTACAGGGGTTACCAAGTAACACATTCCCTAATAGTTGGTTTTAAATATCCATTTTGGTGCTGGGAGTATAACTCAGAAGTACATCAGTTGACTAGAAGGGCAAAATTCCAAGTTTAACCCCCAAGTGCCACACAGATACAGACATCAACTCAACGTATATAAGCTCACATGTCCTTGGAAGATTCAGCCCATTCCTATACTTTTTATTTTTTTCAAGATAGCAAAGTACCAGTTTATTAAAATAATATACTTTGTAGAACTTTAAGACAATTCTGAGGCCATTACTGAGCCCTCAGTCTTAGTGCCTTAGTGCTCCCCCTTCCTCCTGTACTGAAATGTTGGGAACTTTCCATCTCCCTATGTCCTGTGGATGTTCTCTAAATAGAGCTCCGTTCCTAGAATTGGGACAAGATAACCCACAGATGTCCACAGATGTTTTGACTCTGACCCTGGAAAGGGGTCAGAATAACCCCCACATGTTCCCTGTTACCTCGCCTGATCTGGCAACCGCTCTCCAGCCCCGGCTCAGACCACTTGTTATTAGAAACCCCCTTGAATAAGCCAATCCTAATAGTTGGAAAACAACTCCCGAGTCCTCACCTTGTTTCTATGGCTTTTTGCTTTAAAAATGGCTTGTAACAGGCATTCGGGGTCCTTGGCATTGAATGCTGAGTGACCCTGACATGGCAGAATTAAACATTATTACATCAACTGCGGTGTGAGAGTGTATTCTTGGGGTGACTCCTCCATGGTAACTGGACTCTAGGGTCCAACAACTTTAATGTAGGATAATTTTAATACAAGCAACAAAGCCTAAGAAAGTAAAAATCACAACTCAAAATGCTAACATTTTTATATGCTATCATTTACTCTAAAATTCAATCTCTAAACTATAAAGTACACTTGAGCCACACAATCTTGCACTTGGAGGACTAAGCACATGAGTAAGAGCAGAAGCTGCTCCCAACAGCTAAGATACCCACTGAACACCGGCGTGTGTAAGAATGAGTAGGTTCTGTAGGTGGAATGGAGTTAGGAAAGGATTGTTTTAAGCTATTTTAGATCTTACTTGACACTGAAATATTTCCTTTCATCACAAAAATTCCATATTTGAAGTATTTATGCAATTCTGAAGTAACAATCGAGGGATGCTTTTCTGCCAGAGCACCAATTTACTCTGCAGTGAGCTGCCTGAGCTCTCTCACACACTTCTCACTTATTTCACGCAAGTTCTGCCAGAGTGCAAGCTGAATGTGTTTTTCTAATGGAAGATCCTTTTCAACTAGCATTCACTACCACTGCAAAGGTTTCACAGTCCTGGTGGTACGCTTGCTTGGTTTCCTTGGTTTTTGATGCAATTGCTTTAGTCAGTTGGCCATCAACTAATTCTGTGCCTTCTGTTCTGTTTGATTCAGGACCCTGGGGCTGATCCATAAGCAATGGTTCCGTGACTCCAACTTCAAACTCAGAAATTTTAGGTAAGTCACTTTCACCTGCCATCTTTGGCTTTTCTACAGCCTGCCTGCTGGTAGCTTCAGGAAGTTCTTTCCATGGAATTTGTTGAGTTTAAGATTTCTGATGAAGGTATGTGAGTCGTGATGTTTTCAAAGACCAGCCAGGTCTCTTTGGACCTCCTTCTGGCTTTTCTTCTCTGTGCCATCTGTAGGAGGCATGAGCATGCACGGGTTCCTTAAGCTGTGACCAATGGAAGAATTCTGCTTGCTTCGCTTTGGAGAGTGCCCTTCATGGGATCCAGATCTGCTATATGAAGAGTCCTTCTGGGGCTGGAGAGATAGCTCAGTGGTTAAGAGAGCACTGCCTGCTTTTCTAAAGGTCCTGAGTTCAATTCCCAGCAACCGCATGGTGGCTTACGACCATCTATAATGAGATCTGGTGTCCTCTTCTGGCCTGTAAGCATGCATGCAGGCAGAATACTATATATACAATAAATAAATAAATATTTAAAAAAAAAAAAAGAAGAGTCCTTCTGATCTACACTTGATTTGCTGAAGAACGAGCAGCCCCTTTAAGGGGAGACCACTGTCTTGACTAACGAACGGGAAGAGGAGCATCTTCTAAAACCATCTTTCATGGCCCTGCACTGACACTGCTGCCTTACAGAAAGACCATCCCTTGTTCTCCTCAGGCCAGATTCATCACTACAGGACTCTGAGGAGGTCTGTTAGACCACATCTTGTCTCTTTTGTACACTGATTTTGGATGGTGACCAAGGATAACAGGGATGTGAAGCATGGATAGTCGGGCAGGCCACAAGCTCACCAGGACAGTCCTAGCAGTCCTTTGATGGGCACTGAGACACTGGCCTCAAAATTCCCCTGCAACCTAGGGAGGCTGACTCTAGAAGACGTGGGCCTCAGTGTGGCTTGATGGCTCCAGGTCCCAGGATGCTGTGCACAGGCTGCCACAGAGGCAGTCAGAGGTTTGGCTGGCATGTGCTAGTGAGTAAAAGTCAAGTATACACCGCCTTGCATTATTTGTTCGTAGGAATGATAGGCTTCTTACAACCTCTGAGAGGTCAGTGCACACCTCTTACAGGTTTACAAAAATTAGAAATGGGCCAGGTACCGGTGGCACAAGCCTTTAACCCCAGCTATAGGAGGCAGAGACAATTGGATCTCTCTGAGTTTGAGGCCAGCCTGGGCTACAAACTGAGTTAAAGTACAGCCAGGGGTGTTATACAGAGAAACCCTGTCTAGAAAAAAAAACAAAAACAAAAATAAAACAAAACAAAACACAAAGGACATGGTCAACAAGACAAAATGACAGCCTACAGAATGGGAAAAGATCTTCACTAATCCCACATCAGACAGAGCTCTGATCTCCAAAATATACAAAGAACTCAAGAAATTTGACACCAAAAGATCACATAATCCAATTAAAAAAAATGGAGTACAGACCTAAACAGAGAACTCTCAACAGAGGAATCTAAAATGGCTGAAAGACACTTAAGGAAATGTTCAACATTCTTAGTCATCAGAGAAATGCAAATCAAAACAATTCTGAGATTCCATCTTACACCTGTAAGAATGGCCAAGATCAAAAACACTGATGACAACTTATGCTGGAGAGGTTGTGGGGAAAAGGGAACACTTCTGCATTGCTGGTGGGAATGCAAGCTGGTACAGCCCCTTTGGATGTCAGTGTGGTGATTTCTCAGAAAATTAGGAAACAACCTTCCTTAAGACCCAGTAATACCACTTTTAGGTATATATCCAAAGGATGCTCAATCGTGCCACAAGGACATGTGCTCAACTATGTTCATAGCAGCTTTGTTTGTCATAGCCAGAACCTGGAAACAACCTAAATGCACCTCAATAGAATGGATTAGAAAAATGTGGTACATTTACACAATGGAGTACTACACAGCAGAAAAAAACAACATCTTGAATTTTGCAGAAAAATGGATGGAGCTAGAAAACATTATTTTGAGTGAGGTAACTCAAGACATAGAAAGACAATTATCACATGTATTCACTCACTGGTGGTTTTTAAACATAAAGCAAAGAAAGTCAGCCTACATACAACCCACAATCCCAGAGAACTTAGACAACAATGCAGACACTAGAGAGACTTACATAGATCTAATCTACATGGGAAGTATAAAGTAGAAAAAGACAAGATCTTCTGAGTAAATTGGGAGCATGGGGACCTTGAGGGAGGATTGAAGCGGGGGAAGGGAGAGGCAGGGAGGGGAGCAGAGAAAAATGTAGCGCTCAATAAATATCAAAAAACAAACAAACAAACAAATAGAAACTAAAACTATAATCCCCCACAACAACCCAAAACCCGCAATAAACCTGTGACTCAAGACTCTCCTCTTTGCTTTATGCCAAACTCATTCCATCTTCACTCTCAACCCTGGCAAGGGCAGAACTGACAACATGATTCAAATGTGGCGGGAGTCCCACCTACCTCTCAGAAGAGGAAAACCCAGTTACTGACCTCATTCCTATACTTTGCGCATAATATTTCAGCCTTGCCCGTGTGGGCATGCCTTTAATCCCAGCACTCGGAAGGCAGAGGCAGGCGGATCTCTGTGAGTTCCAGGACTACTACACAGAGAAACCCTGTCTCGAAAAACCAAAAAGAAAAAAAAGAAAAGAAAAAAGAAAAAATATTCCAGCCATATTTTTGTCTCTCCAAATCCTGGGCTCCTTGAATTCCTGAGTCTAGCCCCAGTCAAGCATATTATATCAGAACAGCTATAAAGCGCAGCTCTAGTATTTCCAGATGAAAACTGAAGTGACAAATATCTGATATTCAACAGAATACTGTGGGAAACATGGTGAACTTGAACCAGAATGTCTGACAACAACAGAGGACTAACTACACAGTCTTCCTTTGGTGTCTGCTCCAGGACTCCCCAGAGGTGCCCGAATCCTTTCTGGGCAAGGACAGTGTTTACCTGCAGCCCACGCACTGTATCCTATATCCCTCAGTCATCTATTGCTGCTTTTCTGTAGCCTTCGCTGCCCTGGAACTTGCTCTGTAAATCTGCTTGCCTCTGCCTTCTGCCTGACTCCCTTAGTTCGTTCTCTCTCTCTCCTCTCTCTCCCCTCTCCCTCCCCCCTCCCCTCTCCCTCCCCTCCCCCCCTCCTGCTTTTCCAAGACAGGGTTTCTCTGGGTAGCTTTGAATCTTGTTCTGGAACTCGGTCTATAGACCAGACTGGCCTCGAACTCACACAGTTCAGAGTTTAATCTCAAATGCTGGGATTAAAGGCAGGCACCACCACAGCCTGGCACTTAGTTATCTCTTACATGTGCTCAGCATACAAGCAACCACAGAAGGCCTGACTACAAAGTAAACATGAGCAAAATGCCAGGCAAACAATACCCACAGTGCTGGAGAGACTGAGGATCTGTCAAACGGTAGGAAGCTATCAGAGGGTGTACATGCCTGCATATAGCTTCATTCCTCTGGATTCAGTGTAGTGCTTAGCATGTGGCAAATTTAAATTTTGTTTTTTGGAACTTCCTGGATGTTCTGGCAGGGCCAGTGTTAAGTCTGGAGCGTAGTCCCAGCCCTTGGCATCCATCCCAGCACACTGGCCTGGGAGTTGCATTGCTCTGGACTCCAAATCCCAGCATGCCAGAGTTTTTAAGTGGGCTCCCAGAGGAGAAACAGGTGGTTTGGGGTTTACATGTGTTCCCCGCTTTCCTGTCTCCCTGTCATGCACTGCACTTAATAAAACAATGAGCATTTTTGATTTGGTTTGTTCTGACCTAATAGGAATTCTTTGTGCCGGCGGAGCTGCCCCTCTTATTATTTTTTCCAACAGCCAGGGATTGACCTCAGGAACACTGTACATGCTAGATTCACTATACTATTGAATTACATTCTCCAACCTCAAAATTAACTTAAAAATTCTTTTCCCTGCCTCTTGTTGAATTTGTAGACATGGAATCCACAGATAAGGACCCGACTATGTATCTGAAACAAGTGCTTCACAAGATTATCATGAGCCTGGAAGTTTAGCACTACATGGAATCTATAAGCAAATGCCTAAATATGTCTTAGACAAGGTACGGCTAAAGTAAAACTTAAATACCACTTACTATTCTTTTTGTAAATCTCTTTTGCAATGATTGAATAATTTTCTCAGAGCAAAATTCCCATCAAATTCCTCCTGTGCTCAAAACCTTCCCCACTAACCTGGATCTGTTGACAGAAGCCTATAATCCAAGCAGGAGGCAGGAGAATCAGGATTTCAAGGTCATCCTTAGTTCAAGCCAGTTAGTGCTACGGGAAATCGTCTCAAACCAAAACATTCCCTACTATAAAAAATTAAAACTCACAGATGTTAGAAATTCACTCAAGAATCTGCATGGCCAACTAACTTTTCTAGCACTGGGAACTGAACCCAGGATTTTGTACACACTAAACCGACACTCTACTACAGAGGCAGTGGCCTTCAGCCCTAACCTACAGAACTAAGGTTTTGAATCTTGCTGCCTCAGTCTACCAAGCAGCTGGAATTAAAGGTCCATGCCATCAGGCCTTGGCTTGGTAAACTACCATATCTGACTGTCAAACTAACATTTTCAGAGACAGATTGAGTTAAATTTAATCTTAGCTCAACTATTAGCTGCATGATCTCAGACAAGTCACCATTCTTTGCCTCACCTGTAAAATGGGGATAACAATACAGCCTCAAGAGGCTGGCTAACCTAGGCTTTTCAACCTGATTGCCTTTGAGCCTCATTATTTCCCATTAATCAGTCCACACTAATATCAACGTTAAAGGATTGTTGGAAACAGATGCCAAACTGTGTCCACAGATAGGTAAAAAGTTTGCTGGATGACTGATTTTAATGAGATTACTAATTTTACTGGATCGTGGCTACAGTGTTGATAGCATGTATCTGAACCTTTTGATGTATTTATTGCCTGTATATATTGCATACAGTCATTGTTCTTATTGTATGTCGTTTTCTTATATTAGTTATAGCCTTCTTTATTATTTTAGACAAAAAGGGGAACTGTAGTGGCATTTCAATTGTACAATTGTATTTTAATAAAGACTGCATTTATTTATTTAACAAACAAAAAGGAAAAGAAAAAGGGGGAGATCTGAACAGCCCAGGAGTACGGTTTTCCTATCAGGTTTGTGGAAGAAAAACACAGGCATAACTGAGCATGGGTCAGGACACGTCCAAACTGTTTACAAAAACAGTAACAAGAACAAACAAAACTGCAGAGGCACGTGCAGTCCGTACTGGCTCTGGGGTGTGCCTAAAGATAGAGGAAAACGCCTTCACATTGGCCTCACCTGGTGTGACGTTGGAGCCAACCCAAGGGCAAACCAAAGGGCTTCCCCGGGGATGACCCGTCAGTGACAATTGCGGCATAACAAGGCTCCCACTTTCTCTTTTCTACCAAAGTTAGTGGCTCGCCCCTTGCCCAACATCCTCTCTCTCTCTCTCTCTCTCTCTCTCTCTCTCTCTCTCTCTCTCTCTCTCTCTCTCTCTCACACACACACACACACACACACACACACACACACTCGCCTTACTACAACACTTCTGAGCTGTAAGTATGGGAACGAGAAGAGCGAAGCTCTAGGTCAGTCCAGTGTGACTTTGTAGTTTGATGTTCCCTTTTCTGCGTTTCCCATTATGAACAGTCTGCCTTGGGACAGGAAGGCTAAGGATCTGACGTAGCAGGCACCCCTAGCCCGCAGGTGTGTGGAAACAACACCTCCCTGTCCGCCACCGAGTGGGCGAGTGGCTTAGACCCAGACCCCGACGCGGGCAGCAGCCCGGCAGCCCGGGGGAGGAAACGGCCGCGAGCCTGGGCCACCCTGCCTGCGGGGCTCGGGGAGCAGGGTCCGTTCCATCCCAAGCCAAGCGCCCCGCCACCATTTCCACCGTGCTGAAGCTCACCTCGCCAGTAGTCCCGAGACCCGCCAGGAGCCCTGCGGAAGCAGAAAGCGGCAGGCTTCGCTTCCGGAAATAACCGAGGTCTGCAGGCCTGCCGTGCGCGGCTCCCTCGACCATAGAGGAGAGGCCGTTCTCACGCCTCAGACTCTCAACCCCAGGCGACCTCCCCACTGCCTAGAACGGCGCGTCAGGGAACGGTGTGCCGCATGCGCACTAGTGCGACCCGCCCATTTGCCGCGTGGTCTGAGCCCCGAAATCACAGCCCGAGGGTGGGGAGGTGTTTTTCCATTAAGTCTCGCTCCTGGAACTTGTTCCTGTGTTTAGATGATCTAACTTCGGTCAGACATTAAAATAATTCTCACGCTGTCCCGTTTGTACAACAATAAAACTTCGCATTCCACAGAAAACCAGAGGCCGGGCTTAAAGTTTTGTTTATAAACCTGGGGCGGTGGATCACGTCTTTAATCCCTGCACTCAGGAGGCATTCATTGTAATAGAGGTTACAGAATTTACCATTTTTTTTTTTTTGAGATACAACCTTTGTAGCCCAGATTAGTCGTAATCTGAGATCCTCTTAACCTCCCCGAATGTTTTGAGGACAGGTGTGTGGAGGAGGAGGGAAATTCCCCCTCCCCAGTGGGGGTTCCCTTCCTGACCTGGGATTAGGCACAAACCACACCCAAACACCTGTTTTCACGGAGAGATAATTTACTAATCAGGGAAGAAAAAGTAATGTGGCTGTTTTCTGACTTAGACGGTAAACAGCAGCGAATGACCATGTAGGCGTAATTTTTTTTTTCCTTTCAAGACAGGGTTTCTCTGTAAAGCTTTGGAGTCCTTAATGGAACTCACTCTGAACACACAGAGATCAGCCCCCCTCTGCCTCCCGAGTGTTGGGATTAAAGGCATGTGCCAACACTGCCCAGCACTCAGGTTTAATTTTTAAAGAGATTGTGGGTTATGGAAAGGGAAGAGAAGAGGAGCGGTGGGGAAGGGGAGAAGGGTCCCAGGAGAAGTAGCAGCTGCTTCTCCAGAAGGGGAGGGAGAAAGGGGGGCAGGAAGGAGATCTGCTCGCCTCAGTGAAAGGGGAGAGTGGGGGAATGGGAGGAGCTTATCTCTTAAGGGACAGGGTTCCCAGGTGACTGACCAGGCTGGCGGATTGCAGCCTCCACTGCTCTACCTTTCAGGATATCATGCATGCTCTCTTGTTCTGTCTTCCTATATCTCTTATCTTCACTCTTTTCTTTTCTTTTCTTTTCTTTTCTTTTCTTTTCTTTTCTTTTCTTCTCTTCTCTTTTGAGACAGTATTGTAAAGTTTTTGTGTACCAATAAGCCTCTCTGCCACTGCAAGAATCCAAATCAGACCAAATCAAACAGAATTAGAAAGCCCAGGTTTAATGGATACCTTCCAACACTTAAAGAGGAAAGGAGATGGGGAGGGAAGACCGGAATACGTTTGTTCTCTGGGGGGCAGTTTAAATACCCTCTGGGGAGGGGTTATCATTTGGTGGGCTTTCTCAGAGGTGGAGTCTGGACTAAAGCAAATCCCAGGGGAGGGGGCATGAGATGGAACTTTCACCCAAACATTCCAGACTTTTTAGGTATATGGATGCCAGGGGCTGGGGTAAAGCCTTAACACAAACAAGAATCTTACTACATAACCCTGGCCAGTCTGGAACTCAAGAGATGTGTCTGTTTCTGCCTAAGGTGCAGGCTTGAAAGGCATGTGCCTCTGCACTCAGGTTTTTTTTTTTTTTTTTCTCCTTGCTTTTTCGAGACAGGACTTCTTTGTACCTTTTGAAAGCTGTACTGGAAGCTGGGGCAGCCGGGTGGTGGTTGCACACGCCTTTAATCCCAGCACTCAGGAAGCATAGGCAGGTGGGATCTCTGTGAGTTCGAGGCCAGGCTGGTCCATAAGAGCTAGTTCCAGGACAGGCTCCAAAGCTACAGAGAAACCCTGTCTTGAGAACCCCCCCCCCCAAAAAAAAAAAGAAAAAAGAAACTTCTCCTGGAACTCGCTCTGTAGACCAGGCTGGCCTCGAACTCAACAGAGGTCCGCTCATCTCTGCATTCCAAGAGCTGGGATTAAAGGCCTGTACCACTACCACCTGGCTTTTATTCACTCTTATTGAGGGTCCTATCCAGGTCTTGTTTTATAATATTTATTTATTTATTTATTTATTTTTGGTTTTTCGAAATTGTTTTTCTGTGAAACAGTCCTGGCTGTCCTGGAACTTGCTCTGTAGACCAGGCTGGCCTCAAACTCACAAAGATCCTCCTGCCTCTGCTTCCCGAGTACACCACTACCACCTGGCTACTTTTATTATGTGTTGCATTGTGCAAGTGAATGCATGTGCCATGAAGGCCAGAGGCCCTGAACTGGAATGACAGGCAACTGAGTCTCCTAATATGGACTGAACTCAGGTCCTCTGCTGGAGGAATGGATACTCTTAACTACTAAGCAATCTTTCTACTTCCTCCTCTCCTGGCCTACAGGCAAGCCTCCCTTCTCTTTAGGACCCCTGCCATATCTAATCTTCTCCCTCCCACCAGGAGGTCTGATCACGGTCTCAAACTCTGACTCCTAGTAAAATCTCATTCACGAGTATTATTTGTCAACTTCCTTACCTGGACTGACCTCAATTTCTATTGTATTGCTATTATTATAGTTACAGTTAGCACATTGTAAGATCCTATTTCAAACTTCTCCCACTCAACAATAAACCAATTAGTTATTTATACAAATTGATTTGTGTATAATTCTCAATTCTCTCTCTCTCTCTCTCTCTCTCTCTCTCTCTCTCTCTCTCTCTCTCTCTTTCTCTCTCTCTCCAGGGTTTCTTTATGTGCTGCTGGTTGTCTTGGAACTTGCTATGTAGACCGGGCTGTCCTCGAACCCGGTGGTCTGCCTGCCTCCCAAATTCTGGGATTAAAGGAGTGTGCCACCACTACTCACCTGTATAATTCTTTAAAATTCACATACTTTAAAATTCAACATGACAGACCTTCAACATGACCCCAGGAACTGAAGTTTAGGAAGATTGGCTGCATTACCAGGTTACTAAATGGTGGAGCTAAGTTTCAAATAGCCCTCTGGACAACTTTATAGTGAGATTTTTGAAAGACCGAGTCGGAATTATTCACTCCATCAGTTTGATAAGGGTATCTATTATGTGTCAGTCCAGTGAAAGGCATTGGGGATCAACAACAATCTCCAGCCAATATAACTCACCTCTAATGGCTCCAGCTTTGCTCTTTCTGCTTAGCTAAGAAACCCTGCATCCTCATAATTCTCTGTTGCAGCACCTTCCTTGCTCTTTATCTCCATAGTAACTATCATGTTTCCAAAGGGCAAGTTGGATTTTCCTTCCTACTGTTGTGCCCAAGTTGAGACCCCCAGAGACACCACCGGAATCCAGTCAAGTCCAGAATGCAAAAACAAGGTTTATTCTCCAGCCATGCTGGGAGCTCATCCATTACATACGATGCAGTACAGTAAGGAGAGCTCCCTTTCCTCATTTGGGGTTGACATATATAGGCAAAAAACACAAGCTGGTTCATTTTAGGTCAAGGGGGTTGCTTCTGTCTAGAGCACAAAGCTGGGTGTCAACAGCTGCTAGGAACATCTTGGGACATCTTTTTTTTTTTTTTTCTCGAACCCAGTGTCCTAACCAGCTATTGATCTTGCAAAGTTTTTTAAAATTTCCATGTCCTTACACTACCCCAAGTTTTCTTCTCCAATGGGACAATCACCATGCCTTTTCCTCTTTCATCATGGTATCCCCATCCTACCAGAGAGGTAAGGAAGAGGAACTCAGTAAAAAGGGGCTGAGAGATGGTTACTTGGACAAGAGCACTTGCTGTCAAATCCACAAGACTCGAGTACATATCCCCAGCACCCTTGTAAAAAGCCAGAAGCAGCCCTGCAGGCCTGCACCTTGGAGTTGGGAGACAGAGACTGGTACCTTAGGAACTGTCTGGCCAGCCGTTTCTGTTGAGACAGATTCAATGAGAGACCCTCTTTCGAGGAAGGTAGAGAACGAGAGACCACACCAAGGTTCTCCTTTGCCTACCACTGGCAATCACCACACACATGCACACATATACCTCTCCAACGCCACCCCATAAATTCACAAGTAACACACACATGTATATATATGTATATGCATATATATGTATATATACACACACATGTATGTTCACACACATATATTTTTACTTATTTACTTTTAGAGAGATTCTCATCATGTTGTCTAAGAGGCCTCAGATTTGCAATTCCCCTGCTTCATCATCCTCAGGTTCAGAATTTCAAGTCCAGGGGAAAACGGTTCAAAAAAATCTCTAGATCAAATCAGGCAGTGGTGGCACACACCTTTAATCCCAACATTCATTCCGGAGGTGAGGCAGGCAGATATCTGTTAGTTCGAGGTCATCTTAGTCTACGAAGCGAGTTCCAGGACTGCCAAAGCACAGGAAATACCCTAACCAAAAACCAAACCAAAATAACAACAATCTGTTGATCAACCAGGTGTCAGAACAGGTGTCTTTAACAGTTGGGCCAGTGTTTGTGGGACTTTGGTAGCAACACCACTTCCTGCTCCCAGACAGCCCGGAGGCCCTCAGCCCCCGCCCCGCCCGCCCCGCCCGCCCCGCCCCTGCTGTGACGCAACTCTGACGCAGGCGCAGCGGCGCGCGCTGTTTCCGGAAGTGTCCAGGTGGTCTGTTTCGTGGCCGCCTCCGACACCCGGGTAGCTGCTCTTTGCTGTGGAACTCTGCGCGTGGACCGGCGTCGGCCTAGGCGGGGCCAGGGTTCCGTCTGCGTCGCAGAATGGAGATAATCCGGAGCAGTGCGTGTCCGCCGTGTACCCCCTCCCTTGTCCCCAAGCCCACCCAGAGTGCTAGGCCCAGACCTCGTGTGCTTGGCGGAACCTGGGGCCAAGTCAGTTCTGCTTGGCTTTGCATCCTCTGAAGTCGGTGCTGCTGGAGAGACTTGTCCCTCTGCGAACCGTCCACCCTTGGCACGCTTGCCGCTCTCTTCCCCGTGCACCTCCTCTGGCCTAGCCCTTCTCAGTCGTGCACACTTCGGGTCTTGGACTCTTCTGTCTAGCCACCCCTGAAGAAGTTGTCTCCCTTCGATCCTTGCACATATTGGGGTCTTGTCCGTCTCTTCCGTGGCCCTGAGCTCTTATGGACCTTTCTCTCCCATCTCCTTTTAGTTGGTGGGCTGGAAGGCCGGCCATCTATTCTGAACCCCTTCTTGGTTTCTCTCCAGATTTTAAGATTAATCTTCACAAAGTGTACCAGGCCATAGAGGAGGCTGACTTCTTCGCCATCGATGGGGAGTTTTCAGGTATCACTCCCTTAAAAGCTCGGGGTTTACACCTTTTATGGCTAAGGCTCCTTTTGTAATCTTGCTAGTTATGGCAAAAGCGTGGGAGAGATGCAGTGGTTCTGTGATTAGTCAGACTGAAGTTTGTGGAAACAGATTGT
This sequence comes from Arvicola amphibius, assembly GCF_903992535.2. Taxonomy (NCBI): domain Eukaryota; kingdom Metazoa; phylum Chordata; class Mammalia; order Rodentia; family Cricetidae; genus Arvicola; species Arvicola amphibius. The sequence goes on along the minus strand of NC_052050.1, from coordinate 102,311,555 downwards.
GGTTCTGGCACTGCTTAAAACTATTTAGGTGTTTATGGTTAAAATGCAGAGGGTTGCTGGGCGGTGGTGGTGCACGCCTTTAATTCCAGCCCTTGGGAGGCATAGGCAGGCAGATCTCTGTGAGTTCGAGGTCAGCTTGGTCTACAAGAGCTAGTTCCAGGACTGGTCCAGGACAGCTAGGACTGTTACACAGAGAAACTCTGTTGGGGGATGGAGGGGAGCAGAGGGTTTAGTTTTTGTTGTTGCTGTTGTTTTCTTGTTTTTGTTTTTTCTGTTCTATACAGGGTTTCTCTGTGTAACAATCCTGATAGTCCTGGAACTCTCTTCGTAAACCAGGCTGGCCTCTAATTCACTGAGATCCACCTGCTCTGCTGGGATCAAAGGCTTGTGCACACCCGGGCTTTCTCCATCTTATTTTAAAAAAATGCATTCTCCTATTGAACCTAGAGCTGGCCGTTTCAGTTAGATGGTTGGCCAGCAGCCCCCAGGATCTGTTTATCACCACAAGCCTTCCATCGCTGGGGTTACAGTTGTGCGTTGTCATGTCCAGCTTTTATACGGTGACGGTCCAAACCTGTGTCCTTTAGTTTGCATGGCAAGCACATTTCCCCAGCCCTATTTCAGTTATTATTAAGTAGTTTTGAAATTTGATGGCATTAATTACACTCATGCTGCTATACAGTCAGTGCTGTCTATTTCTGGAATTTTTTTCCTTTAATCTTAAACAGACACACTACTCAATGAATTATCCATTACCTCTTTTGCCTCTGTCAGCCATCATTGATTGTGTCTTTGATTGTGACCACTCTAGATAGATCATGTAAATGGTATTTTGTGACTTGCCAGGGCCACACTTGAACGGCAAATAAGGATATTACTAATGCTTTAGTGGAAATCTTTGCATAGCTCAGTAGATGGATACATGTGTGCATGAATATGTGTTTTAAGTATGTGCACATACATGTGCATGAGCAGAGGGTAGAGCTCAACATTCATTGGTTGTTTTCCTCAAACTAGTTTTTTTTGAAGACAGCATCTCTTGCTGAACCTGGAATTCAGTGATTCTCCTTGATTGGCTGTCTGGCTGATGTTCTCCAGGGATCCACTATCTCTGCACCCACAGTGCTCCATGTAGCTGTTTGCATGGGTTCTGGGATTCCAACTCAGGTCCTCACGCTTACACAGCAAGCGTTTTGCTGACTGATCCGTCTCTCCAACCCCTAGTTATTATTTTTTTTTGAATGTAGGAATCCGACTCAGGCCCTCTCATGTGCAGGCAAGCAAGCACTTCTACCAGTTAGCTACACCCAGCGCACACATTAATGTTAATTTAAAAAAAAGTGTGATATAGACACTTGGAATTAATTTTAAATAATCAGAATATGAATAGGCACTGAATGAAGACTCTAGCAGAAGGCAGTTTTATATTAGCATTTACTAATGAATCCAATCCTTGTTTGTTATCATCTAGGAATCAGTGATGGACCTTCTGTCACTGCATTAACAAGTGGTTTTGATACCCCAGAAGAGAGATATCAGAAGCTTAAAAAGGCAAGTGGATATCCTCAGATGTCTTTTTCTCTGTCATGTGGCTCCTGCTGTTGAATTATGAAAGGGTGGAATCATTAAGCTTACACTTTCGTATTTTGTAAGTGATGTGTATCTTCTCAACACCAGCCACAAAATAATATTTTAGTGATGTTTAAAATAGCAAAAGTTATTGTTTGTTGGAAAAAATTCTGAGTAAGGGCTATTATTTCTTAAAATTAATTTGATATGTAGGAAATAAATATGATGTACTTGTAATAGTTTGGAAATAGGCTTAATGCTATGCTCTGGCGATGGTAGATAGCTTCTTAGTTGGGAACAAATTAAGAACTGTGTATAAATGAATAAGACTACTGATGTATAGCTTGCACAGTCTGTTCTGCTGAAGTTATGTTGAGTGATTCAGAAAGGCTTCAGATTGAGAATACTTGCTCATGTCAGATATATGACGCTCTTGTGATTGATTTTTTTTTTCCTTTGCCAGCATTCTATGGACTTTTTGCTGTTTCAGTTTGGCCTTTGCGCTTTTAAGTATGACCACACAGATTCCAAGTAGGTTGTCTTAATAGTTGGGAATTCCTAAGCTGTCTCCAAATATCACCCCTAAGTGTCCTTTTCTCTTATTTTCCCAGGCATATAACGAAGTCGTTTAACTTCTATGTTTTCCCCAAGCCTTTCAGTAGGTCCTCGCCAGATGTCAAGTTTGTCTGTCAGGTTAGTAGGGAACTGCACTTTTTCCATTTATGAAATGCTGTTGGGATGGAGTGGAGATGAAGAGTTCCTTTAGATTTAGCTCTAGGGGCTGGAGCTGTAGGTCAGTTAGCAGAGTGTTTGCCCAGCATGAATGATGCCCTGGGTTCTATCTTCAGGACCGCATAGGGTGTGTGCCTGTGATAATAGCCTTAGGAAGGAGGTGGAGGTGGAGGGTCAGAATTACCTGGTGAGTTTGAGGGCAGTCTGGGCTATATAAGATCCTGCATTTCCCCCCACTCCCCCCCCCCCCCCCCCGCAAAACAACAAACAAACAACTAAACAAAACCATAAAACCAAGCAACAAGATTTAGGCATTGGATAAGTTATCTCACCTTTCTGCCCTTCATTTTTAGGTTCTTAAATTAGTGATATTGTTAGCCCCTCTTTATTTCAAGATATTATAAGAAATAGGCTCTAAAGATAAGCAGATGGAAATTAGATCCTGTACTGTATTATTTATTCATAAAGCTGAGTTGGGGATCATGACATTGCAGTGGGACTCCATTTGGGACATCTTCTGTCTTCCTCTGTATTTATCCTACACTAGGACCCCCAGACTTCTCCTTACCTCATTATCTTTGTTCCTTCCTCAAGGGTAGAACTTTCTTTTCTGAAAGAGTCAAACTTTTTAAACCTGGGTCCTTTCCCCTGACTCACCAATTCGGAAACAGAAAGCTGAAAAGACTCCATTTTCCTTTTGAGAAGAACACAAAGTAGAGAGGCAAGGAGACTTACCCTGAGACTCTTGTGGTCGCTGGCTTGGCAGATACTAGGTAAATAAAGTTTCCCTTCTGCCTGCCTGGTTATTTGTTGTCGTGGATAAGCAGAGTGTATGTGGGTGTACCATGGAAGAGAGGGGCTGCCTCTTCCCCCTGTGATCCTGCAGCTTAGGTGGTCTTTCCCTACTAACATGAGTTCATCTTAGTCTTTTCCTTTTTTTGCCATAAAAGTGGTCATACATCTGTGGAAATCTAAAGCACAGACTCCTGGGCACTGGACGCTTTCTTTCTAAAATTACAAGATAAGAATGTAGCTTAGTAGGTAGAGTACTTGCCTAATATGCACAGGTCCTTGAATTTGATTCCCAGCACTTGCATAAACTGGACCCAAAGGTGTAGATAGACAGGCAAGTGACACATACCTGTAATTCTAGGGTCTCCCGCATGATAGGTAAACATTTTATAAACCGAGATACCTCCCTGGCTATAAAGTTGTATTTTTGTTGTTGTTGCTTGCTTGTTTTATTTAAAAATCTATAACTGCAGACTTTGGGGATATGGCTGAGTGGAGAATCAGGGCATGATAGCCAGGATCAGTAATCCCAGGGCTGCATGTTGAGACAGGTAGGTTCTGAGGGGAGGTGCCCGCTAGCCACCCACTCTGGCTGAAAAGGCAAGCCCCAGGTTCAATGAGAGACCAAAAATTAAAGTGGAGAGTGATTAGGACCTCAGGATTCCACATATGGCTGTATGGGTGAGTTGAGTGCACCTGTGCACATCTTTATACATCACACGGGCAAATATATATATATATATATATATATATATATATATACTTATGTATATACACATATATATACACATACACACAGCAAAGCAGAGAATGATACGAAGATGCAGACATGCATAGACACGTGCACCCTCTCCCACATAGCACCTACACATACACATAGACGCACACCTCCATCTGCAGAACTACATTTTACAAAGGAGTTAGGTGCTAGAGTCTGAGTAGATTAAAATTATGTCATCTGGGACCCAAAGGCAAAACATCTTACTGTGTCCTTGAAAGTTCAGTGTGTTTAGCACTGAGCTGCTAGCTAAGATGCAGGAATGGGCTGCAGAGACTTCCAGGCAGAGTGAAGCAAGTGGAGTTGCAGGATGGCATTTATATGCTTTTTGTTTTGTTCTTCTACTTCCCACCTTCTCTCTCTCTCTCTGTGTTTTCTGAGACTTGGTCCAGTGGAGTTCAGACTAGTTTCAAAATTACTAAGTAGTCAAGGATACCTTGAACTTCTAGTTTTCCTGCTTGAGGTGTGTCACAGATCTGCTTTTGTCTTTAATAAACGTTAAAATAGTTGTATGTATATGAAAGAATTTTTCTAGAATGTCTCTGTGATTTATTTACCAGCAAATGGTTGACTTGTCTACCTATTTTATATTCCTATACCTGGGTTTATGTGAAATTTCTTGCGTGAGAAGGGTTTCTAGAGGAAAAACTTCAGGCAGCCTCTGTTTGACACATGGTAGACAAAGCACCTATCCATGTCCTTAGCATGTCTGTCAGAGTTGGAGTGTTTGCACAGCTGTGTAAGATTTAGGGAGAGTGCCAGGCGATGGTAACTCATGCCCTTAATCCCAGCACTCAGGAGGCAGGTGGATCTCTGTGAGTTCGTGGCCACCCTGGTCTACAGAGTGAGTTCCAGGACAGCAGGACTGTTTCACAGAGAAACCCTCTCTGTGGGGGATGAGGAGACTTTAGGAGAACACGGAAAATCAGAGTAGCTATAATATTATTCTCCTCTTTAGTTACTTTGAGGAAAGGCTTTATGATTTGGCCAAATTCATGCACTATTTCTAAAATTATTTACTTAACTTTGATAAATATTCACATTTTTCAGGTGCAGGTTGTGTTTGTTTAGTCAGGTTTGCTTAGTCTGGATCTTGAAAAAAAAATTTTTTTCGATACAGGGTTTCTCTGTGTATCTCTCTGGCTGTCCTGGAACTTGCTCTGTAGATCAGGCTGATCCTGAACTCAGAGATCATCCTGCCTCTGCCTCCCTGAGTGCTGGGATTAAAGGCGTGCACCACCGCCCGGATGGATCTTGAAAATTAAAAACACCCAATTGGCTGGGTGGTAGTGGCACACACATTTAATGCCAGAACTCAGGAAGCAGAGTCAAGTGAATCTTTGTGAGTTCAAGGCCAGCCTGGTCTACAGAGTGAGTTCCAGGACAGGCTCCAAAGCTACACATAGAAACCCTGTTTTGAAAAACCAAAAAAAGAAAAAAAAAGAAAAGAAAAAGAAAAACGTCCAACTGGCCGGGTTTGGTGGCACAGGCCTGTCATCCCAGCTGCTCAGGAGGCTGAGGCAGGGAGCTGCGGAGCTCGGGCTGTAATGGACTACAGGCTGAGTTCAAAGCTATCTTAGACAACTTGACAACTCACTGAGACCTTGTCAGAAAAAAAAAACCAACAAAAACCTGAGTGCTGAGGATACAGCTCTTTGGTAGAGCGCTCACATAGCATATATGAAGTCTTGGGCTGTGAATGTAGCTAGCACATTTGGTAGCGTGTGTGCCTAGCATGAAGCAAGCTTTAGAGTCCATCCCTAGGACTCAGACTGGGTATGGTTGTGCACAGTTACAGTCTCAGTCCTCAAGAAAGCGGGAGGATTAGGAAATTCAAGGTCATTTTCAGTTACGTCGTGAGTTATAGCTAGCCTAGCTACATGAAACCATGTCTCAAAAAGCAAATCAATATGAGACAAAAGCAGACAACATCCAGTTAATATTTTGAGCCTTCCAGACTGGTAAGATTGCTGAGGGGATAAAAGCGCTTGCTCTGAGTTCGGTCCCTGGAACCCACTTCCAGGGGGATGGAGAGAACCAGCTCTGTCAGTCTCTTCTCGCTTCCACACCCATCCACCGCCACAATGCACACACACACTGTTCTAATGAGAAGATGGCCTTCTGTGTCTGACTCTTCAGTTAGACTTGAGGCTGTATGAGTGCTCTTATTTCTGTTTACAGCCTTCCCGTCAGTCTAGTAAGAGCAGGAGCCTGCTGCTATTGGGGGTTAGCCGTCCACTCTGGATTTTTAACATTGACATGTGTGTTGTCTATTTTCAGAGTTCCAGCATCGACTTCCTAGCAAGCCAAGGATTTGACTTTAATAAAGTGTTTTGCAGTGGTAAGACTGGCTTTGTAGTTGATAAAACTTTAAAATCCTTCAGAAGTAAATCTCATTTTGCCTAGAATCACCATTTTCCAAAAGCCTTTTTATTTTATCGTCTTATAGTTCATCATGTAGACAGTGCTAGGTTTCATGTTCAGTACTACATTTATAGATGTGTGTTGCCTCACCCAGCTTGTTCGTGAGTATGGGGCTCCAAACTCTGTTCCTTGTGGCATGTATGAAGTCTTAGGCGCAATCCCTACTTCTCAGAAACAGTAGCAGGAACCCACAAAGAAAGAACATTTTGGGCTGTGAATGTAGCTAGCTCATTTGGTAGAGTGTGTGCCTAGCATGAAACAAGCTTTGAAGCCCATCCCCATAGCAGGTGTTTAACTGACTGAGCTATGTCCCTGAACCTCTGTGTTTAATTTTTTTATTAAAAAACATTTTTGCTCCGGGTGGTGGTAGCACAGGCCTTTAATCCCAGTACTTGGGAGGCAGAGGCAGGCGGATCTCTATGAGTTCCAGGCCAGCCTGGTCTACAAGAGCTAGTTCCAGAACAGACACCAAAGCTACAGAGAAACCTTGTCTCAAAAAAAAATTGCATTTTTTCCATGATATTTATTGAGCTCTACATTTTTCTCTGCTCCCCTCCCTGCCTCTTCCCTTCCCCTTCAAGCCTCCCCCAAGGTCTCCATGCTCCCAATTTACTCAGGAGATCTTGTCTTTTTCTACTTTCTACTTCCCATGTAGATTAGATCTATGTAAGTCTCTCTTAGTGTCCACATTGTTGTCTAAATTCTCTGGGATTGTGGGTTGTATGTAGGCTGGCTTTCTTTGCTTTATGTTTAAAAACCACCAGTGAGTGAATACATGTGATAATTGTCTTTCTGGGTCTGGGTTACCTCACTCAAAATAATGTTTTCTAGCTCCATCCATTTTTCTGCAAAATTCAAGCTGCTGTTATTTTTTTCTGCTGTGTAGTACTCCATTGTGTAAATGTACCACATTTTCCTTATCCATTCTTCAGTCAAGGGGCATTTAGGTTGTTTCCAGGTTCTGGCTATGACAAACAAAGCTGCTATGAACATAGTTGAGCACATGTCCTTGTGGCACAATTGAGCATCCTTTGGATATATACCTAAAAGTGGTATTATTGGGCCTTGAGGAAGGTTGTTTCCTAATTTTCTGAGAAATCACTACACTGACATCCAAAGGGGTTGTACCAGCTTGCATTCCCACCAGCAATGCAGAAGTGTTCCCTTTTCCCTACAACCTCTCCAGCATAAGTTGTCATCAGAGTTTTTGATCTTGGCCATTTTTAGAGGTGTATGATGGAATCTCAGAATTGTTTTGATTTGCATTTCTCTGATGACTAAGGATGTTGAACATTTCCTTAAGTGTCTTTCAGCCATTTTAGATTCCTCTGTTGAGAGTTCTCTGTTTAGGTCTGTACTCCATTTTTTTGTTGGATTATGTGGTCTTTTGGTGCCCAATTTCCTGAGTTGCATTTATTATTTTAAAATAGTTTATTGTTACTTTTATGAGCATTGATTATTGTTTTGCTTGCATCTCTGTGTGAGGGTGACAGATCCTCTGGAATTGGAGTTACAGACAGTTTTAAACTGCCATGTGGGTGCTGGGAATTGAACCTGAGTCCTCTGGAAGAGCAGTCAGTGTTCTTGACCACTGAGCCATCTCTCCAGCCCTTGTTTTTGCATTTATATATTACACCTGTGCCTATGCCAGTGTGTGTGAGTACAGAGCTCAGAAGAGGGTTTGGGTACTCTGCAGCTGGAAGTAAAGGTGGTGATGCACTGTCTGATGTGATGCTGGGACCTGATTCCGGCCCTCAAGAACAGTAGCAAGTGCTTTTTACTGCTTCAGCTCCACCCTCCCTTTTGTAACCTGGTTAATTCTGAGCTGAGTAAGAGAGTCGGTAGTATTTCCTTAGGTTGTAATGAGGTCTCTTAAAGATAGTTCATCTTACCCCTTTAGGACTTACATCTGTCCAAATGCAGGGATGTTTTGCCAGTGTGACAGGTGCATTTCATTCTTAAGCCTTCTGGTCACAATCTCTCTTACCCATTACTGTTTATCTTATAATTGGAGACAACTCATGGGGAGAGGTGTGGTCTATATAGTTGGCATGATTCTAGTGGCTCACCTGTGGGGATATTGGACTGGACAGAATGCTGAGGAGGGACAGTGCCTTCCTCATGTGCCATCGTCACTGTAGAGCATTAGGGTCTTTATCAGGGAGGAGACTATTACTATTTGTTGAATGTTAGTGCTGGAATATTAGATAGTAGGACATAGTAGAATGGCGTTCCTTTCTCTTATATGTTTGGGAGTGAAGGTGGTAGGTGGTACATCAGTCAGGCAGTCAGTCAGTCAGCCTGCCTATATGAGACCCAGTTTCATCCTTAGTACTACAAAAAGAAAAGAAGAAAATAGAAGGAGTAAATATTTGAGAGTCAGATGTGGTAGCTGCCCGCAATCCCATAGCTGAGGCAGAATTGCAAGTTTAGTGCCAGCCTTGGCTTCAGTAGCAAGAGGCCCTGTCTCAAATTCAGAAGCCCTGGAATAACTCTTCTGCTGGAAGTTCTTCCTGGGGCTGTCAGAGGCTCCGTGACGTCCAGACATTCTCCAGGAGCTTCAGGCTGTGTCATAGACTCCGTGATGTCCCCACATTCTCCAGGAGCTTCAAGGCTGTCACAGGCTTCGTGACGTCCTAACATTCTCCAGGAGCTTCAGGCTGTGTCATAGACTCCGTGACGTCCCACATTCTCCAGGGGCTTCAGGCTGTGTCATAGACTCCGTGACGTCCCCACATTCTCCAGGAGCTTCATGGCTGTCACAGGCTCCGTGACGTCCGGACATTCTCCAGGAGCTTGAGCTCTAGTTGGCATAGGTGTTTGTCTGCCTAGCCCTTCTCTTGCTCAGGGTGACTTTGACATCCAACAGAATGATTAGGAATGTCCGGTTTTGTGCATTTCTTGAGGAAATACTAACTCGGATTGATTTTGTTGTCAGTTAACTTTAGTGAGGATTCTTTTGTTTCTCCCTTCGTTGGCTCTGCATATCTTTCTTCTTACTTGTCATTTGGTTTTCCCTCACACTGACCTTTTCTTGCTCATTTGATCAGAAGTTCCCTTTGTGGCAGAACAGGCTACCTCTGTTATTTCCTTCATGTTCTTAATTCATAAATGCTCAGGACAGCATCAGGGCCGAGTATTTATTGAAAGGATGAGTGAATGCATGAACAAGCATATTTAATGATCGCTTACCTTCTGTGTTTTTTTTAATAGTATAGTTAAAATGTGTTTTCTGAGTATGATAGATTTTTAGTTAGTTAAAAACTTTTGTGTTTAAGCCAAGTGTAGTGATACACGCCTTTAATTCATAACTTAGGAGGCAGAGACAGGCAGATCTGTGTGAGTTCAAAGCCAGCCAGGTCTACATAGTGACTTCTAGGGGAGTCAGGACCACATGGTGGGACTCTGTCTCCAAAAAAAGAAAAAACCACCACCAACAAAAAACCCAAAACCAACCAACCAACCAAAAATAGTTTCATGGCTCAGAAGTTAAGAATGGTTGCTTTTCTTCCGAGGGGGTGGAGTTTGGCTCCTATCACCCACATCTGGCAACACATAATTGACTGTAACTCCAGTTCTAGGGGAACCAAGGCCCTTTTCTGATCTCTGCAGGCACCTGCAAACAAGACACATACTTAACACATAAGGAAGAGTTTTCTCTGTGAAGTTATTATTTCTTCTAATTCACCCTTTGGACAATTACATGTAGGAATCCCATACCTGAATCAAGAGGAAGAAAGGCAGCTGAGAGAGCAGTTTGATGAAAGACGCTCCCAGGCCAGTGGGGCAGGGACTGTGGCAAAATGTCCTGTGACAGTTCCTGAGGACCAGAAGAAGTTCATTGACCACGTAGTGTAAGTTCCTAAATGACAGGCCGCACGGGCTGGGGGCCGTCTCACCTTGGGCAGCACCTGCAGGGTACCTACGTAGGTGTGATGTGAGAGGCAGCATCTTGATTGTGGCAGGACTTCTGTCTTCCACACACTTGTGCTTCATATGCAAAGGTGTTCACACGAGCGTGCATGGGAGTTGCGGGCTTTAATTGTGGCTTATCTAAATATGGGCAGTAGCAGCAAGTTGCATCGTGTTTCGGCCTGTTCCATGCTGCTGCGTGAGGGCCTCGGCGGGTGTGCAGATCTGTCTGGACCAAACCTTCCTAGAATGTTGTTCTGTACACTTTTTTTTTGTTTCTCACAGTGAAGTTTTGACAAAAAAATGTGTCCTGGGAGGAATAGCGAGTCTATCTAGTCTTGTATAGGTTAGTCACCAATGTAATAGCTTTATTAGAAAAGTCAGAGTGTATTGCTAGTATTGATGAATTTTTTCTTAAAATACTTACAGATTGTGTAAGTGGTGTATATACACTCGTGTGGGTGTCTGCGTGAGGAGGTCAGAGAAGGGGGTTGGGTATCATCTGCATCACTCTTTGCTTTATTTTTGAGGTAGGGCTTCTTGTAGCTGGAGCTAGGCTGACAGCATGGCACTGTGATCCTCCTTTCTTTGCCATGCCCCTCCCAGCACCGGGTCATGGCTGTGTGTTAAGTCCTGCCTGGCTTGTTGGTGTTGGAATCTGGAGCTAGGCTGACAGTCAGCATGGCGCAGTGATCCTTCTCTCTTTGCCATGCCCCTCCCAGCACTGGGGTCATGGCTGTGTGTTAAGTCCTGCCTGGCTTGTTGGTGTTGGAATCTGCACTTACCCTGCACTCTTGTCTCTGCAGCTTTAATATTGATTAATTGTTTGAGAAGATGTTTTAATTTCACTTGTGACAGCAATAATCTCACACAAAGCATATGTAAAAATACACCCATTTTTTGTTTTTGTTTTTTAAAATTTACTTACTATGTATGTAGTGTTCTGTCTGCATGTATTCCTGCAGTCAAAAGCAGACACCAGATCTCATTACAGACAGTTGTGAGCCACCTTGTGGATGCTGGGTATTGATCTCAGGAACTCTGGAAGAACAGCCAGTTATCTCCGAGCCATCACACTAGCCCCTTAAATTTTTTTTCTCTTGGTTTTTTGAGACAGGTTTCTCTGTGTAGCTTTTGAGCCTGTCCTGGAGCTCACTTTGTAGACCAGGCTGGCCTCAAACTCACTGAGATCCACCTGTGCTGCCTCCTGATTAAAGGCATGAACCACTACCATTTTCTTTGGCTTTGATTTTCTTTTTGATATGCTTGGATTATATGGAAAAAAGACCTATAAGCATAAGACATGTGTTCTTGGGGCTGGGAATGTAACTTAGTTGGTAGAATGCTTGCCTAGAATGCACAAAGCCTAGGGTTTGGTCTCCAGCACTGCATGAGCAGAGTGCAGTGGTGCACATCTGTAACCCTAGCATTCTACTTGGGAGGTAGAGTCAGGAAGATCAGATGTTCAGGCTGTCCTGAACATACATAGCAAGTTTGAGGGCAACATGGGATACCTGAGACTGTCTCAAAAAAGGAAAAAGGGAGAAAACTAGACTGCTTTTGTATGTGGGGGCATGTTCCAAAAATAGAATTCAGGCTTTTGTTCATGCTAGACAAGTGCTGTGCCACTGGCTTCACCCCTAGCCCTATGTTTACCCTGCTTTTGAATGTAACTTGCTGGTTACATGAGTGTGGATTTTGAGTACAATGACTGTTCTGATCACTTCATTCCTTCAAGGTACTGATGGTCATTGTCTGATTCTTATTCATCAGAAAGAAGATAGAGGATTTCCTACAAAATGAAGAGAAGAAGATCTTGGATCTGGAGCCATGCACTGGGTCAGTTCCTGTTTGTTGCATTCATTCCTTTGTAGGAGAGGAATTTTTCATGTGTGTTTTCTCTCCCCTCCCTCCCTCCCTCCCTCCCTCCCTCCCTCTTCCCTCCCTCCCTTCCTTCTTCCCTTTTCTCTCTCTCTCTCTCTCTCTCTCTCTCTCTCTCTCTCTCTCTCTCTCTCTCTTTCTTTCTTCCTATTTATATTTTATATTTTTGGTTTTCCAAGACAGGGTTTCTTTGTGTAACAGCTCTGGCTGTCTGGAACTCACTCTGTAGACCAGGCTCTGTCTCCTGCGTGCTTGGATTAAAGGTGTGCACACCATGTCCAGCATGTGTGGTCTTTTTACAACATTCTATAGTCCTTCCCTCACAGACGTGCTCCTAAGACTTGCAGCACTAACACAGTGGGAATGTCTGTCTACTGAGACTCACAGTCAATACTTTGTCCCATCCTTGGACAGAGGAAACTTACTCTGAAACTTAGCCTTTAGGTTGTGCCCAGAAGCAGCGTCATTAGCCTGCAGGAGGCTAACCATATGAGGACCTCAGAAGAGAAGGATTCACTGTCAGGTCCCCTCTGTTCTTTTAATTCTTTCTACAGAGAAAAACCAAGTCAGCATGCAAGAGAATATCTTAGCATCTCTCCTCTTTTACTTCATGGCACACTTCACAAAGGTGTCAGGATGCAGACATCTACTCTAAATTCTTCATGCAGCTGCAGGCAGCAGTGTGTTTGATCCTAATTTCTACCTTGTCTTTAAAAGCAATATAGTAACTTTAAAATCCTGATTAAAAACACACGATGAGTCCTTCTGCCTCACAAATGTGCCTGTGTTTGTTATTCATACCACATTCTAATGAGGTCACTAAATTCAATCTTTCCCAAGCATTGACTAATCAGTTAGGGTTCACTCTTAAAAGCCCACGTTAATTCCTTTTCTTTTTTATAGGTTCCAAAGAAAACTTATTTATCAGACTTTGAGTTGGAAGTAAGTATTTGAATTAGATGCAAGAGAGCTCTCAAGGACTGGGATTTACTAAAGTATAATCTTTGGTCCTATTGCTCTTGAAGTTTTCAGTTATAGGTGATTTGACCCTATCATGTCCCCGGTCAGTTCTTAAATTGACTTCCCCTGATACCACTTTGTATGTGTCTTAAGGCATACGTAGCTCCCTCTGTTCTCTGTGTCTTCCTCTCCCTCTGCCCCCCAAACTAAAAAATAATCTGACAGTGATGTGCACATGGGAATAATCTTGTCCTATCCATACCTTCCACATCCCTTTCCTCTTTGGCTGCTGCAAATGCCAACACAAACTGCAACCTAGCAGCCCCTGCCCTCCCCTTTGTGCACCCCATGAAGTCTGCAGACACTGTTAAAACACTTCAAAGTAGGCATTAGGAAGCAAGATGTCCTCTGTGACAATAAGTTGACTATATTATGAAATACCAAGCATTTTAGAAAGTGCTAAAATCCTAAAATGTTTACATGAAATTGATGACATTCCAGTGCCTGAGACGAGGCGGAAAAACAGTTTTCAGTAAGCTTTTCATAAAGTCTTACTGTATAGTGGTGATTGTCCCATTTTAGTAAAGCTTTAGTTTATAACCACGTGGCTGCTTGTCGAATTCTTTGGGCTTTAGCAGTCATTGAATCTACACTGATATGTTGTTTCCTTTTTTTTTCCGTTTAGGTTTCCGAAAGGCATTCATGTTGAAACGTTAGAAACTGAAAAGGTAACTAAAAGTTATGCTGACAGTCAGCTGACACAGTGCCTTTGCCCTGGCTCCCATGAGCTGTGACCAACTAGCCGTTTGTCCTCTCCGAACCTGCTTTTCCTTATTTGTATAGCGGAGCTGAGCACTATGATCTTACTCTAATGTAGGTTAAAGCCTTTAAGATAAAAAAAAAAAAAACCAGAAACTCAGAAGATTTATTATTTATTTATTTATTTATTTATTTATTTCTCCAAGATGGCATTTCTCTGTGTAGCCTTGACTGTCCTGGAACTTGCTCTGTAGACCAGGCTGGCCTCACACTCACAGAGATCACCTGCCTCTGCATCCAGAGTGCTGGATTAATTAAAAGTGTGCACTACCACTGCCCGGCTATTTATTTATTTTTTTATGTGTACAAATGCTTTGCCTGTGTTTAGTTTGTATAACATGTGCCAATCAGAAGCATAATTGGAGTTACAGATGTTTGTGAGCCATCTGTAGGTGCTGAGAATTGAATTCAGGTCCTCTGCAAGAGCAGTCATTGCTCTTAACTACTGAGCCATCTCCCCAACCCCCACTTACTGCCTTTTTTTTTTTTTAAATGAAGAATCAGGCTAGGAGTGGAGGTGTACTCCTTTAATTCCAGCTCTTAGAGGCAGACTGATCTCTTTGAGTTCCATCCAGCCTGGTCTACATAGTGATTCCCAGGATGGCCAGGGCTATGTAGAGGGAGCCTGTCTCAAACAAAACAAAACAAACAAAAAGCAACAAAAACGAACCAAATAGAATGATTCAGTGTATAAGTGGAAGAGTACTTTTCCCATATCTAATATATACATACATTATATATAGTATGCATTTTTTTTTTTAATTAAAGGTTTATTTTTATTTTATGTGCATGGGTGTTTTATGTGCATGTATGTCTGTTTGCCATGTGTATGCAGTGCCCACGGCAGAAAAGGGAATTGGATCTCTTGGGATTGGAGTTATAGATAATTATGAACTGCCATATGGTTCTGGTAATCAATTTTGGGTCTTCTAAAAGAGCAGCCAGTGCCCTTAATTGCTGAGCCATCTCTCTAGCCCCTCTTTTTTCTTAAAATTTACACCTGCACGCACACATGTACACACACACATGCTCATGTCTGTGTCTGTGTTGGTGGGGATTGGGGCATGTGGAGGTCAGGAAACAGTTTGTGAGAGTCAATTTTCTCTTCCCCGACTAGAACTAAGGTGGTCAGGTTTGCCATTAGGTGCATTTCCCTCATGAGCCATGTCTCTGGCCCTACAGTGTCCTTAATGACTATAAAATATCTCATAAATATAAAATGATTTGTGAGAAATAAGACTATACTCCTCTAAGATTTTTATCATAAAATATGATGTAGATGCTTTATTTAAAACTAATTTTTTAAAATTTCATGGTCAAAAGTTACATAACCTTGTTGATCACTCTGTAAAATCTTGTTTGCACAGTCTGTGGTTGATTTCAATTGACATTTGTTAGTTTGAATTTTTTTTAAAGATTTATTTATTTATTATGTATACAACATTCCGCCTAAGTGTATGCCCGCACGCCAGAGGAGGGCGCCAGATCTCAGTACAGATGGTTGTGAGCCACCATGTGGTTGCTGGGAATTGAACTCAGGACCTCTGGAAGAGCAGCCAGTGCTCTTAACCTCTGAGCCATCTCTTAGCGCCCCCCCCCCCCCTTTTTTTTGGTTTTTTGAGACAGAGTTTCTCTGTAGCTTTGAAGCCTAAAGGCGTGCGCCATAGTTTGAATTCTTAAAATACTGGAAATGTTGCAAATGGTGTTGGCGGGTGCCTTTAATCCCAGCATTTGGGTGGTAGAGGCAGGCAGAGTTCAAGGCCAGCCTGGTGTACAAAGTGAGTTCCAGGACAGGTTTCAAAGATACCAAGAAGCCCTGACTCGAAAAACAAAATAAAATAAAACAAAATACTGGAAGTGTCGTGCCATGGAAGTGTCATGACATGCACATGCAGAAGGGCATGTGTCCTCACTCAGTTTGGGCATCATGTCAGAATAGCTTCTGTTGTGCTTGCTTACTCTTTGGCTGATAACTTTTTGGCTGTTTTCTTTTTGGCGTATTGAGATGGACTCATCTAGTTCAAGCTGGACTTGAACTACTATGTAGCTCAATACATCACCATTGCCATTTGAAGTGATAATCACAGCCCTTTGGAGCTAAAAGGGTATATGATGTTTTCAGAAAGCTGCACATTTGCTGTGTCTTTTAGAAGGAGAGACACATACTTATCAGCAAAGTGGATGAGGAAGAGCGCAAGAGAAGAGAGCAGGAGAAGTATGCAAAGGAGCAGGTAAGTGTGTGCTTGCTATTTCATTTAGTAAAAGTGACAGCATACACAGGACTGATTTCTTTCTTTCTGGATCAGTTGTTGGATCAGTTAGCCAGCAGATGACCACTTGTTACAGTTTGTTTTGGTTTGGAGTTTTTGAAGACCAGTGGGGTCTTAGACGGCAGTGTCTTCCAGTGGCTGGGGTCACAGCTTCGCACTGCCTTGTCTGCCTTGTTGTATTTTGTAAGTCACCTTGATTGACTTTGGAATTATAGCATGGTCCATAGCTCTGTGTGGTGAACCCAGCCCTTGGAAGGAGGAGGTGGGAAGGTCAAGCTTCAAGGCCAGTATAAACTTGCAAGAGGTCCTGATTCAGAAAATAAATAGATAGTCCTTTTCTCAATATTTAACGTGATGGGCAAACTCTCAGTGTTATTAAGTTATTAATGAGTAATTTAACATTGCTATCTTACTCTCTAAAACCGGAAAATATGTACTTCTCTTTCTTTCTTTTTTGTTTTTAGACAAGGTTTCTCTGTGCAGCCCTAGCTGTTCTGGAACTTTCTCTGTAGACCAGAGATCTGCCTGTCTTTGCCTCCCAAGTGTTGTGATTAAAGGTGTTCATCACCACCTCTCATCAAAGATTTGCTTTCATTATTTTATTTTATTTTAATTTATTTCATTGGTGCTTTAGCCTGTATGTATAAATGTGTGAGGGAGCTGGATCCTGGAGTTACAGACAGTTGTGAGCTGCCATATGGGTGCTGGGAATTGAACCAGGGTCCTCTAAAAGAGCAGTCAGTGCTCTTAACTGCTGAGCCATCTCTCCAGCCCCTCTTTCATTATTTTATTGATGTGTATATGTGTGCTTTGTGTGTATCCTTGAGAGTGAGTGCCACGTCTGCACAAGTGTGCAGAGGCCAGATGAGGGCATGGGAGCCCCTGAAGCTGTAGTTAAATGCATTTGTGATCTCTCTAATATGACTGCTGGGAACTGAACTTGGGTTCAGTTGGAGCTGGCACTTTTCTTCAGCCTTTATAGGGTTCTGAGGGGCACGCTGAGGTTGTGAGGCCTGTGTGGCAAGTGCCTTTACCCACTAAGCCCTCTTGCTGGCTCTGTTTGTTTTTAATTTAGTTCTTTTACTTAGGAGGAACTGAATGATGCTGTGGGATTTTCAAGAGTCATCCATGCCATTGCTAATTCGGTAAGTCATCAACATTTTGGTTTTGTTTCTAATTAAATGACTAAGCATGCTATTTAAGATTAAGTGTCTAACTGCTATTGCAAATTGTTCATTTGATTACTGTCTTAGTTAGGGTTTCTATTGCTGTGAAGAGACACCATGACTATGGCAACTCTTATAAAGGAAAATGTAGTGATATTTCATTTGTATTTTAATAAATAAAGCCTGTCTGAAGATCAGAGAGTAAAACAGCTGCCTGGTCAGCCTTACAGACCAGGCAGTGGTGACACACACCTTTAATCCTAGTAGCTACACTAGTTTGCCACAGAAACTGGGTGATACTGGTGCACACCTTTAATCCCAGAACTAGAGAGTAACAAAATGCGGGGAGACAGCTCTCAGACACAGTCTCATTCTGAGATTCCTGGTGGCAGGGTCACCATTTCAGACTGAGGTAGAAGTAAGAGTCAGTGGCTGACTGCTTTGCTTTTTTAACTTTCAGGTTGAACCCCAATACCTGCCTCTGGGTTTTTATTAATTGTACTACAGGGAAATATTTAATTGGGGCTGGCTTACAGTTTAGAGATTTAGTCCATTGTCGTTATTTACATGGGGGCATGTAGGCAGACATGGTGCTGGAGTGATGGAGAGGCTACATTTTATATGGAGGCAACAGGAAGTGAACTGAGACAACTAGGCATAGCTTGATCATAAGAGACCTCAATCCCACCCCCACCCTGACACATTTCCTCCCACAAAGCCACTTCCTAGAGCTTATGGGGGGCCAATTACATTGAAACTACCACAGTTACCCTTGGAATGTTTACCTAGTCTCAAGGAGGAAGTCAGTGACACGGGTCCGTAGCTGCTGTGCACTAGGCCAGGAGTCATCATCGCTGAACTGTGTCCAAGCCCGTTTCCAGAAGGCTTCTGTTGCAAAACCCATCCTAAGATGTATGTATAGCTGCATTATGCTGGGCAGTAGTGGCGCACGCCTTTAATCTCAGCACTTGGGAGGCAGAGGTCGGCGGATCTCTGTGAGTTTGAGGCCAGCTTGGTATACAAGAGCTAGTTCCAGGACAGGCTCTAAAGCTACAGGAAACCCTGTCTTGAAAAACTGGAAGAAAAAAAAAAACCAAAAGACAGCCCAACACAGTGGCTGCATGAAACTGGCATCATGAGTATGAAATTGAGATCAGAAGTCAAGGAGCAAGTAGAGTAATCCAGAGGATAAATAATTACAAGGTGACTTCCTCTACAGAACTCTAGTTAAATCCTGAAATACATCTATCATAATCTCCGTAATAATAAAGCTTTGAAAACATACTGGCTCTTCAGGCAATAGTGGTGCATGCCTTTAATCTCAACACTCAGGAGGCAAAGGCAGGCGGGTCTCTGCGTGTTTGAGGCTAGCCTGTTCTACAGAGTGAGTTCCAGGACAGGCTCTAAAGCTACACAGTGAAACTCTCTCAAAAAAGCAAAACCAAACCAAAACGAAAACTGTACTAGCTATTTGTATAAATGGCTAGAGAATTCTATGGTAGACATCTTTCCTTGGTCCTCTCTGAAAGGCATCCGCCTTTCGCATGGGTAAATATTCTCTTGCTTTTTAATAGTAGATCACCTGGGTCTGAGATTTTCTTCTTAGGCAGTTGGATCTGGGAAAAGAGGTTGACTTGTCCCTTAGATGTTTGGCCATCAAGACACTTTTAGAGTTCAGTGCAGGTATGTCAACATGGGCAGTGGAGAGGAGGCACACCATGTTCTCATTTGGGGGACATCGCCAATGATAGAGCCTTCTAAAAGAAGATCATTAATCACGAGGAGCTTCTTCCTGAAGTAGACACATAAACTGTTCTGAACAGAGTTGTGCGATCCTGGTAGGAGAAAGGGCTGAGTCTCTTCAGCAGCTGCTAAGATCATAGGAGCCCAGAAAAGCATTTTCTGCTCACCCTTGGTACTGTGGGCTGCCAGTGTGCTTGAGAGTCATCTTACTGTTCAAAGTCCTCCTTGTATGTGGAAAGATGTACATGTCTATTCGCTTAACTGTACATACTCCGAAAAATTACAGAAGACAGCAGTACCTCTGAATACCTATGGTGCCGTGGCAGATCTGAAAAGTGAGAAGGTGACAGATCTCTTCAAAACACTTAGTTTAATAAAAGGATCTAAATCTCTTTTCTAGGATCTAGAGGAAACAAAGTGAGAAAATAATTTAAGTTATACGTCTCAGAAATTAAAGTATTTATTTATTTTTTCAAAATAGGGTTTCTCTATATAGCCCTGCCTGTCCTGTAGCTCGCTCTGTAGACCAGGTTTGCCTTGAACTCAAAGATCCGCTTGCCTCTGCCTCTTAAGTGCTGGGATTAGGGACCTGAGCCACCATTACCTGGCTTAATTTTTTATTAATATTAAAATGTCTATGAAGCTAACAGATAGTAAATACATTTATTTATTTATTTATTGAATGGTTGATGGATTGATTTGCAGGATTGAGGGTTGAACCCAGCACTTTACTCTTTAATTTTTTTTATTAAATAATTTTTGTGTATGGATATTTCGCCTGTATATATATGTGTGGACTTGTGATTGCAGCTGCCTACATAGTCCAGAAGAGTATGTCAGGTCCCCTGGAGCTGGATTTACAGTTGCCCAGTGTGCCAACTGGGAACTAACCTTTTTTCTTGTTCGTTTTGTTCGTTTGTTTTTCGAGACAGGGTTTCTCTGTGTAGCCCTGATTATCCTTGAACTCACTCTGTAGACCAGGTTGTCCTTGAACTCACTCTGTAAACCTGGCTGGCTTTGAACTCATACTGTAGAGCAGGCTGGCCTTGAACTCATTTCTGCCTGCAGAAGCCAGAAGAGAGAACATCCTCAGATGTTCCAGGTGATTGTGAGCTATACTGGCAGGCGATTGTGAAATGGGTGCTGGGAACAAAGCTCAGGTCCTCTGAAAGCAGTAAGCACTCTTAACCAGTAGCCCCAAGAGTGGTTCCTTCTGTGCTGTTCTGACTCTGTGCCACTGACAGTGTGTACACATAGCCATAGTGCAGGTTGACGTCACTGGGCAGTGTGTGTACACATAGCCATCGTGCAGGTTGACGTCACTGGGCAGTGTGTGTACACACAGCCATAAGTGCAGGCATGGCTGCTGTGGTGCTTTAAAAGAGAACGGCAACCCTAGGCTCAAAGATTTTAATGCTTACTCACAAGGGAATGACACTATTTCACTAAAAGGATTAGTTGTGGCCTAGTTAGAGGAAGTGTGTCTCTGAGCGTAGGTTTGCCCAGAGGCTCTGTCTGCAGTTGAGGATGTAGATGTCAGTGCAGCTCGTACTGCTGTGATGCTAATGAGTTGACTATGAGACTAAAAGCAAGTCCTGTAAGAAGAGTTGTTGACATCTGGCATCTCCCTTCTCCAGTTGTCATGCCTGCCCCACCTTTCACTTGTCTCGCCCCTCTTTGATTCAGCTAGGCTGGCTGACTAATGATCCCTCCCCAGTGTTTGCTTTATAGAAATGAAGCTTTTACAAAGTCTTAATGTTTCTTCATGTAACACGTCAAAGTCAGAGCTCAACTTAATTCTTGACATAATTAATTAATCTTCTATAAAATATCCCAAATCTAACAAGCTGTTCTTCACTATATTGCTTGATGCTTTATGTTCAAAATGGAGCCATCTAGCCAGCACTACACAGTGAGTTCCAGCACAGCCCAGGCTAGAGAGGAGACCCTGTGTCAAATAAAACAAAATACCCTTCCTAACCCACAAATAAGTGACAAATAAAACAAATTACCCTTCTTAATCCACAAATAAGTGACAAAACGAAACAAATTCTGGAAGCAAAGCTAAATATGGTGACACATGGGATCAGGAGTTCAAGGTTATCCCAGCTACATAGGCACTCAAAGCCAGCCTAAGCTACCTGAGGATCTTCTCAACTCCCAGTCCTCTATCCCCAAAACTAAACCAGCAGTGTCATCATCTTCCCATTTCCTGAAGAATCGCAAGGTTGCAACATTCTATTTTAGTAGTTAAATTTTTATCAAAATGCAGTAAGTATTGTACATGTTTATATTTCATTTGATTGAGAAGCATTGAGGGTCAGCAAGATGGCTCAGTGGATAAAGCACCTGAGTGCTTTATCAGTGTGGCAACCTGAGTCTGATTTCCCAAAGCCATGTAAAGGTAGAAAGGGCAAACCCTGCTGTGGCATGTGTACTTGCCCCCTCCACCATCCACTCAAGTATGTGCATGTGTGTGTGCGTACACACAGACTAATAATAATAAATTTTAAAAAAGAAGAGCAATGACATGTCATGACCCATTGAACCGAGACATAGATAATGTAGTTAATGAAGGTTGAATTTAATAAAATTAGGAATTAGTTATTTTTCCATTTCATAGCATTGTTATAAATCTTTAACAATAAGTAGGCTGTTTTAAAGATCTTTTTTAAAGTCTTAAAGATAAATATTTGAAGTTTTGTTTACAGCTTTTGACAAGTCAAGTTCTCAGGGTTCCAGATTTTATTGTTTAAAAGTGCTTCAGTCAAACTTACTACTTCCAGCCAGGCACTGTGTGTGCTACATCCCCACCCTCTCAGGGACGCCAAGGCAGGAGGATTGTTGTAGCCCAGAAGTTCAGGGGCAGCCTGGGCAGTATAGCAAGACTTGTCTTAAAAAACAAAACCAACAATAAAAAACTACATCAAATTCTTGAAAATGACAAGATTAATAAAACTAAGAAAAACAGAGACATCACTAAGAATGGACACAGTGGGTGTATACCTGTAATCTCAGCACTTGAGAGGCAGAAGCAGGAAGGGTATGAATTTGAGGCCTGTGTGGATTACCTACTGAGCAGGAGGCTTGCCTGTCTCTGTTGTGAAACTCTTGTCTCATCTGAAGTATCTATCTTACTCAAGTCCTGATGCAGTTTTGACCTTGTCTTTTCCCAGGGAAAACTGGTTGTTGGACACAATATGCTCTTGGATGTCATGCACACAATTCACCAGTTCTACTGCCCTCTGCCTGCGGTAAGTCGCTCCAGTGTTGATACCCCCTGCCTTTCAACTGTGATTGCTCTCTGCCTGGGTTGCAATTCCTCATTTCCTCGTATGTGACATGTTTCCAGAAACAACTGCCTGTACTCTTCTTTTTAAAAGATTTGTCTTATTATTTTATGTGTGTAAGTCTTTTGTCCGCATGTCGTGTGCCCTGTGCCTGGTGCTCCAGGAGTCCCAGAGGTGGGCACTTAGGACTGCAGTGATGGAAGGTTCTGAGCTGTGAGGTGGTGCTGGGGCTTCTGGAAGAGCAGCACATGATATTGATCATCGAGTCCTCTCTCTAACCCCTTAGACATCATCTTTGGACCATAGATACTTTCTATGGACCTGGGAAGATAGTTCAAAAGCTAGCTGCTAAACCAGGTTTATTGCCTTGCTATACTGTTTTGATAGGAAGTGCATATGAGCTGTTTCAGTGGTCAGCTATTGCCAGAGGAAAGCTAAATATGTATTTCCTCGATTGATTCTGGTGGGTTTGCCTATTTATTACTGCACAGAGGGTAGGCCGTAGGCATCTCTGAAATTAGATTTAGGAGAGCTGTGATTGCCTCTTGCCTCCTGCTGAGCACCATGAGGCTCCCTGGGGACTTGGGTGGCATCTCTATACCAGGAGCCAGGCCACTCAAGTCACTGTCACGCCTCTCCAGTTGGCTGTTATAATCCTGAGACAGCTATGTTGGATAATTGTAGGTGGAGACTACTCTTTCATTTCTCAGCTGCCCAGACCGGAATAATCACACAGAAACTATATTAATTACAACACTGTTTGGTCTATTAGCTCAGGCTTCTTATTAACTAATGTATTGCTACGAGGCTGTGGCTTACTGGGTAAAGTTCTGTTCTGGCGTCTTTCTCCTTCGGCATCTCTTTGACTCCGCCCTCTCTCTCTCTCTCTCTGTTCTGATTTTCCACCTGGTTTTACTCTGTTAAGCAATTGGCCCAAACAGCTTTATTCATCAACCATTGTTGATGAATATTGGCCCATAGTTTGCCAATCCGTGTGTATTAGTCAGGGTTCTCTAGGGAAACAAAACTGATAGACTGAATTTATATATTTACATATATATATGTGGGATTTGCTAGAGTGCTTACAGGCTGTGGTCCAGCTACTCCAGCAATGTCTGTCTTCCAATGGAAGGTCCAAGAATCCAGTAGTTATTCAGTCCACAAAGCTGGATGTCTCAGCTGGTCTTCAGCGAACACTGAAATGCTGAAGAAGCATGCTCTAATGCCAGTGAGAGCAAGTAGCAGGCAAAGAGAGCAAGCTTCCTTCTCCCTTGTCCTTTATGTAGGCTGCCAGCAGAGGTGTGGCCCAGATCAAAGGTGAATCTTCTACCTCAAAAGATCTGGATAAAAGGTGTATCTCTCACCTCAAAAATCCATATTTGCTGACCATGGTGGTGCACACCTTTAATCCCAACACTCAGGAGGGAGAGGCAGGCAGATCACTGTGAGTTTGAGGCCAGCCTGGTCTACATAGTTCCAGAACTGCTAGGGCTGCTACACAAAGAAACCCTACCTCAACCCCCTCCATCCAGATTAGAAATAGGTCTTTCTACTTCCAATGACTTAATTAAGGCAAAAAAAAAAAAATCCCTCACAGGTGTGCCATTTGAATTTTAATTAATTCCAGATATAGTCAAGTTGACAACCAAGAATAATCATTACACCATGCTTTATTTTTATTTACTTAAAAAACTTAATTTCAGGTCTGTCAAGGTGTCTCAGTGGTTAAATCCACTTGCTTTTTCAGCAGACCTGGATTTGGTTCCCAACACCCACACTTGGCAGTCCTCAGCTTCTTGTAACTCCAGCTCCAGGGGATCTGATACCTTCTGACCTCCAAGGGCACCCGCAGAAATGTAGTGCCCGCAAACTCAGCCACATATACACATAAATAATTTTTGAAGTGTGTGTTTTCCCTGTACCATTTGCTTGCCTGATGTCACAGAGGCCAGAGAAGGTTGTCAGATCCCCCGAAACTGGAGTTATAGATGCTTGTAAGTCATCAACCGAACCTGTTCTCTGGAAGAGCAGCAAGTGCTCTAAGCCAGGAGCTCTCTCTCCAGCCCCTACTTAGGTAGCCCAGACTGATTTTGAACTCTTAGTTCCAAGTGCTAGGATTACAATCTGCTCCCCATCTCCTGGCCCAGCCCCTGCTTTACACTGCTTGAGGTAGGACTTCTGTTTTGTTGGTTCTTGGATGGTTTGGTCTTGGATAAGAATTTGATCTCATTTCCACATCTGCCACCTCTCTTGATGTTTCCTTGGTCACGTGACACCATCAGCCCCTTGATAATCTTTTGCACGGTGGGTCTGTTGGTCCCTCATCCTAGGACTTTGGTCTTAAGTTTGTCATCACTTCCATGACAGACCCATCATCCTCCGGGATGTAAGGGTTCCAGCAAAAATGATGATCAGACATTTGCATTTTCTATCTAAAGAGCTCATGGTTGTTTCAGCAATTCATTTCTCGCTGGCCAGGAAGACCAACGGAGCAGCTCCGTTCCTGACCTTAAAGCGATGAAGTTAACAAAAAGGACTAGGGAGCATATTTAGTGTTGTGCTCTGGGTATTCTGAATACCGGACAGAGGCAGACTCATGACGGCATTCAATACTGACTTAACAAATGTGTGTCTTCTGACTTATGTGCGTCTCTCTTCATATAACTGTCCATGCCTAAAATTCCTAGGTAATCTCACATTGTTTGTTTCTGCATATAGTCGACTCTTTGGAGCTGGCCTGTCAGGCTGTATCTGATTGACTATATAATTCAGTCTCTGTGAGACTCCGTGTTCTCAGTGAGGCTGACATGTTTCCTAAACGCTTGTGTTTTGGTACGCCTGTGGTGTGGATGCATGATTATTCCTGCCTGCTCTACTGTAGTTTTGCTGCATGTGTGCAGTCTGCAGCTTCACTTACCCTTTCCTGCTACACAATTCTTTGCCTGCTGCTTCACTAGAATCCGACTGTTCTGTGGCGAGCCCTCCAGGGATTTGGTACCTCCATGGTGCCTATGTTTTGTTCTGAATTACGAGGTACAACCAATTTTATGTGATTAGATCTGAGGAGGATTCACCTGGTGTATGTGTGCTCCGAAAATGTGAACTTGAGACTAGACCAGTTAAAATTCTACCAGAACGCTGGTGATTTGTATTGCGCAGTTTTATCTCACCAAGGAACCTGAGGTGATCACACACACACACACACACACACACACACACACACACACACACACAAACACATACACCCTTTTTCTCCCTGCATTATAAGAGAAAGAAAATTTGTCCTTTATTTAGCTATGGAAAAAGTGATTAGAGCAATAGGAGACAATCTATTGGAGATGCTAGAACATTTACATTTGCTGGTACCATATTTTAGTTAAAAAACATTTATTATTTTTTGTGTGTGGATGTTGTCTTAGTTAGGGTTTTTGTTGCTTTGACAAAACACCATGACTAAAAAACAAGTTGGGGAGGAAAAGGTTACACTTCAGCACTGTTGCGCATCACCAAAGGAAATCAGGACAGGAACTCAAGCAAGGCAAGAACTTGGCAGCAGGATCTGATGCAGAGGCCATGAAAGGGATCTGCTTACTGGCTGCTCTTCAAGGCTTGTTCAGCCTGCTTTCTTCTAGAACCCAGGACCGCCAACTGAGGGATGGCACCACCCACAATGGGCTGGGCCCTTCCCCATCAGTCACTAATTAAGAAAATGCTTACAGCTGGATGTTATAGAGGCATCTTCTCAATTGAGTTTCCCTCCTTTCAGATAACTCTAACTTGTGTGTCAAGGTGACATGAGACCAGCCAGCAGAGTTGTTTTGCCTTTTTCTTAGTTTCTCTTCTGTTGCTGTGAAGAGACACGATGACCACAGCAGCTCCTAGGAATGGAAACACTTCATTAGGTGCTTATTACAGCTTCAGAGGATGAGTTCATGATCATCATGGTGGGGAGCAAACAGACATGGCTCTGGAGTAGTAGCTCAGGACTTTGCATCAAGATCTCCTGGCAACAGATTCAATGCAGTGCCCATCAAAATCCCAGCAAAATTCTTCAAAGACCTCGAAAGAATGGTACTCAACTTCATTTGGAAAAGCAAAAAACCCAGGGTAGCCAAAACAATCCTGTACAAGAAAAGAACTTCTGGAGGCATCACAATCTTTGACTTCAAGCTCTACTACAGAGCTACAGTACTGAAAACAGCCTGGTATTGGCATAAGAACAGACAGGAGGACCAATGGAACTGAATAGAAGATCCGGATATCAGTCCACACATCTTCAAACACCTGATCTTTGATAAAGAAGCAAAAAATATCAAATGGAAAAAAGAAAGCATATTTAACAAGTGGTGCTGGCATAACTGGATATCAACATGTAGAAGAATGAAAATAGACTCATATCTATCACCATGCACAAAATTCAAGTCCAAATGGATTAAAGACCTCAACATAAAGCCAGCCACACACTTAACCTTGTAGAAGAGAAAGTGGGAAGTACACTTGAATGCATTGGCACAGGGAACCACTTCCTAAATATAACCCTAGCAGCACAGACACTGAGAGAAACAACTAATAAGTGGGACCTCCTGAAACTGAAAAGCTTGTGTAAAGCAAAGGTCATGATCAACAAGACAAAACGACAGCCTACAGAATGGGAAAAGATCTTCACTAACCCCACATCAGACAGAGATTTGATCTCCAAAATATACAAAGAACTCAAAAAATTGGACACCAAAAGATCACATAATCCAATAAAAAAATGGAGTACAGACCTAAACAGAGAACTCTCAACAGAGCAATCTGAAATGGTTGAAAGACACTTAAGGAAATGTTCAGCATCCTTAGTTATCAGAGAAATGCAAATCAAAACAACTCAGATTCCATCATACACCTCTAAAAATGGCCAAGATCAAAAACACTGATGACAACTTATGCTGGAGAGGTTGTAGGGAAACGGGAACACTTCTGCATTGCTGGTGGGAATGCAAGCTGGTGTAGCCCCTTTGGATGTCAGTGTGGTGATTTCTCAGAAAATTAGGAAACAACCTTCCTCAAGGCTCAATAATACCACTTTTAGGTATATATCCAAAGGATGCTCAATTGTGCCACAAGGACATGTGCTCAACTATGTTCATAGCAGCTTTGTTTGTCATAACCAGAACCTGGAAACAACCTAAATGCACCTCAATAGAATGGATTAGAAAAATGTGGTACATTTACACAATGGAGTACTACACAGCAGAAAAAATTAACGGCAGCTTGAATTTTGCAGAAAAATGGATGGAGCTAGAAAACATTATTTTGAGTGACGTAAGCCAGACACAGAAAGACAATTATCACATGTATTCACTCACAGGTGGTTTTTAAACATAAAGCAAATAAAGCCAGCCTACAAACCACAATCCCAAAGAACTTAGACAACAGTGTGGACAGTAAGAGAGACTTACATAGATCTAATCTACATGGGAAGTACAAAGTAGAAAAAGACAAGATCTCCTGAATAAATTGGGAGCATGGTGACCTTGGGGGAGGGCTGAAGGGTGAGGGGAGAGTAAGGGAGGGGAGCAGAGAAAAAATGTAGAGCTCAATAAATATAATAATAAAAAAAGATCTCCTGGCAACAAGCAGCGGATGGGACTGGAGTTGGCTTTTGAAACCTTCAACCCCAGTGACATACATCCTCCAAGTCCACACCTTTTATTCCATCCTAAACAGTTCCACTAACTGTGGACCAAACATTCAAATATATGAACCTGTGAGGGTCATTTTCATTCAAACCACTACAGCCTGCATGTATGTCTGCACCACTTTAATGCCTGGTACCCGCAGAAGCCAGAAGTCATTGGATACTCTGGTTACAGATAGTTCTGAGCTTCCATGTGGGTTCTGGGAATGAGCCCATCTTCTGGAAGAGCAGCTATGTTCTTAACCGAGCTGTCTCTGCAGCTCCTAGCACTGTGTTTTAAGATGTAAAGCAAAGCTAATCACAGCACCTTATCTGTAATCCAGAATTCCACTACGCGATGAGAGGTGGAGACAGGCAAAACTCCCAAAGCTTGTGGGCAAGACAGCCTAGTCAGCGAGAGAACCTGGCTCCACATGGTGGAGGGAGAAGGCTGAATCAGAGATTGTCTTTGACTTCCATACGTGCACCAAGGCAAGCTTGTGCTCACACTCTATATACACATTGTATGCACATACACATGCCAAGATAAAAAAAAAAAGAATCCATCTCTTGGCATTTAGGGGAGTTTTTAATGGGACCTTTTGCTGCTTGACCATGACCTTGTTGGTATTGGCCCATAATTCTGTGAAGGCCCTGGTGGTGGCCTCATTCTACTTTGCTTTTGCTTGTAAAACCTTTTTGTGGTGTTGAAAGGTTAACAGTGGTCATTAGGGCATTTTTTGGTTGACTTAGCCTTAGAACCACTTGTTCATATTTTGTTCATTGATTAAACAGCAGCCATTGAGAAGCTGGTATATATTTTAAACTAAACACAGTCTGTGTTATAGGCTTTAAAAGCTAGTTGGGAATGGCAGCTCACTGAGAAGCATGAATGACTTGAAAAGAAGTGTAGTTTACAAAAGGTCAGGAGTGTGACTACCCAGGATAGTGTGACAGTTATGTGTGTAATAAGCTAATCCAGAACTAAAGTATTCTCATTTCTGCTCTAGAATTCCTTATCAAAATAAACCTATGAAATGAATAGTCTAGTTTAGGCACTTAGAGTTAGTTCCACATTAGTAATTTTCTGAGTACTTTGAGCAAGAGTCATATGCATGTTGCAAGGTCTGTGTGTTAATGACCATTTTAACTAAGAACCAGAGATGGGTCTTACCCTGGGGTATGACCGTCTCTCAGGTCAGTAGTACTTTACATATGACAGAGCCACTTTTTTTTTTAGTTCAACTATAGAATTTTTTGGTAATGAAATTACTTCTCTTAGTCATATAATTCCCAGTGAAAAATGAGAGATATTCCTAAATTCATTTTTATTTATTTTTATTACATTAAAATTTTAATTTTGTTTATTTTTGTGTTGCTGAGGTGTGTCTGTGGATGTCAGACTCAATTGTGAGAGTTGGTTCCTTCTTACTCATCTTGATCTCTGATCAAATTCAGGTTGTCAGGCTTGGCATCTGTCTGGTACTTTTAAACTGCCAATCCATCTTACTTTCCCTGTTTTTCTTAATTAAAAAATTTGTGTGTGCGGTGTGTGTGTGTGCACGCACACGCGCTTGCACAGGTGGCAGTCAGAGGACAACTTACAAAAGTTAGCCTTCCATCATGTGAGTCCTAGTGTTGAACTCATTTGACCGCAGGCAGGCACCAAGTCTCAGGTTTATTTTAGAAAGTAATTCTTTTGTAATGTCTTGCCTGCATATATGTATATATGTGTACCACATGTGTGCCTAGTGCCGGAGGAGGTCAGAATAGGGCATTAAATCTCCTGGAATAGAGTTATGGGTGGTTGTGAGAAACCATGTGGGTTCTGGGAACCTAACCTGGGTCCTCTGCAAGAGCCATAAGTGCTCTTCACCTTGGAGTCATCTCTCCAGCTTCCAATAAATAATTCTTAATTAAAAGTGGATTTTACTCTTTAGCTTGAAGCCCATGTGAGGCATGACAGTTAATATTTGAGAAAACAGCTGAGAGCTGCTTGTGTGTGTTCTTAACAATACTTTGGTCTGTTTGAAAGACAGTAACGGGCATCCTTTTGCCGTTTAGGACCTGAATGAGTTTAAGGAGATGACAACATGTGTCTTCCCCAGGTAAGCCTTCTTTTTTTTTTTTTTTTTTTTTTTTTTTGGTTTTTTGAGACAGGGTTTCTCTGCAGCTTTTTTTAGACAGGTAAGCCTTCTTTAAGCGCCCCCTGACATTTGAGATACTCACTGAGGTATGTGCAACACAAGCAGGCAGTTCCTCCAAGCTGGGAAGGAATTTAATGGCTTGGACATCCCCCACTTTGCCATTGTTGACTGTTTAAGTTTATGAGTAGTGTGATCATCCATTAAAAATCAGATTCTAGCTTAGAGTGAAAGTAGAAAGTAGCTGATGTCTCCCTTTTTCCTGTCCTGCATTCTGCTGTCCAGAGGACTGGTGAAGGGTTCTGACACGGGTCTGGCCATCCACACATGTGCAACGCAATGTACGTTTGACGTGTCCCAACTAAGAGTTCTCTCTCCTCAGTTAAGAACCGTATGGCTAGAGACCCTCCCACCCACACTCCCTGGAACTTCATCAGTGCCAGTATTGTTAGTGTTTGGCTATGTCATATGTCACATGTGTGATCAAACACATGGCAGGTACATGGAGCCTATGCGGTAATAAGGGCAAGTGAGGGTAGCCAACTAGTCCTACTTTCAACTGGGCTATTGCTGTCCCAGCCACAGTGTTTATATTTATTTGGAAATAGATTTAGACAGAATTCTTCCTCCCTCCCTCCCTCTTTCCTTTCTTCCCTTCCTCCCTCCCTCTTTCCTTCCCTCTTCTCTCCTTCCGTCCCTCTCCCCTCCTTCCCTCTCTCCTTCCCGGTTTTTTGAGACAGTTTCTCTGTGAAACAATCTACACTGTTTCTTTATTTTTGTTTGTTTGTTTATTTATTTAATTATTTTTGAGATAGGGTTTCTGTGTGAAACAGTCTTGGCTGTCCTGGAACTCACTCTGTACACCAGGGTGGCCTTGAACACAGAGATTTGGCTGGGATTAAAAGCTTGTGCTACCACCACCCAGGAGATTTAGACAGAATTTTTAAAAGACTTATTTATTTAGTATGTATACAGTGTCTGCCTACATGTATGCTTTCATGCCAGAAGAGGGCACCAGATCTCATTACAGATGGTTGTGAGCCACCATGTGGTTCCTGGGAATTGAACTCAGGACCTCTGAGCCATCTCTCCAATGCCTTTGACAGAATTTTTGTGTGGTCAGTCTCTTCCCTAGTATTTCTGGTCCCTGTAATAGAATAGTTAGGTGCTCTACTTTTTCTCATTGCTGTGATGGAGTACTTGAGAATATCAGCTCACAGGAGGAAAATCTAGTGTACCCCACAGTTTGAGGGTACAGCCTGCTCTGGTGGGAAGGGATGGTGAGCTCAAAGGAGTCTACTCCTCACACCCACAGACTAGGGATACCCCAGCACCTATCTGGCTTTCTCTCCTTCTTTACCACTCTGTGTGTGTGTGTGTGTGTGTGTGTGTGTGTGTGTGTGAGAGAGAGAGAGAGAGAATGAGAGAGAGAGAGAGAGAGAGAGAGAGAGTAACTTCCTCAGAGGTCCTTAGGTGATTCCAAATTCAGCCATTTTGACAGTGGAGCTTAGCTGGCACAGTAGGAAGTAGCAGGGAACTTCCCAATATGGATTTTGGCCCCATAAGAATTCAAACTGTGTAACCCAGGTGGTAGTGGTGGGTGGTGGCTGTTTGGGAGGGGCAGACCATATACCACATAGAATGGGAAAGCATACAGTGTTTGTCTGACCTTCAAGATGGATGCTAGCCTCATTCCTCCAGGTACATGCATGGAACCTGTTCCTTTGGCAAGTATATGGAAAGCGTACAGCAGTTTGATGAATGAAGCAGCACATGGGACTGTGTCCTTAGCTCATTAACCACATTACTGCTAGGTTCACACTGGCCAGTGTGTGTGCTTCATCTATCCACTTTTAAGTACTTTATGAATTGAGTGATTTTTCAGTATATCATATATGAAGTATATGTTACATAGCTATTTTATTTATGAAACATTTTAAGTATTTTTATGTTTTAATAAAGTACATTTGAAATAATGCTATATATTTTATTTACCTTATTAAAATTTATTTTCTTTCCAGGCTCTTGGATACTAAACTGATGGCCAGCACACAGCCTTTTAAGGTATTATTTCAATCTGAACTATCATTCATTAGAAATAATTTGAATTTTTTGTTTGTTTAAGACAGAATCTTCGTATGCTGAGGCTGGCCTTGAACTTACCCTGTAGGTGAGAGTAGTTACCTTGAATTCTTGTTCCTCCTGCCTCTACCTCCCATGTGCAAGCACGTGCCACCATGCTCTTTTTGAAACTTTTTTGCATTACCACTAATAACTTTGGAATTCTGATCTTTTAAAGTGTTATTTCAGACACAATAAAAATAAGAAAGGAAGAAGAGAGACATTGGAAAAGTCCAGAAATAAATATATCAAAATATGAAGTTATCTTTATTTTTCCTCTTTTTGAGTATAAGTTTTTAAATGTTAAAATTTATAATTTTTGTTTTTTATTTATTTTTGTTTTTTAGTACAGGCTTACTCTTTAGCCCAAGTTAACTCTGTAGTTCTCCCCCTGTCAGCTTCCTCAGTGTTGGTGACAAGTGTGTGCCACCACACAGTTGTGACTTATGTATAATTGTATAATTATATATAATATGTAAACACACACACACATACGTACATACATGTTTTTGAGAAAGGGTTTTTCCATGTTACAGTCCTGTCTGTCTTGGAACTTGTTTTTTAGACCATGCTGCCCTGGAACTCATAGAGATCCTTCTGACTCTGCCTCCCAAGTGTTGGGATTAAAGGCAGGAACCATTGGGGCTGGAGAGATGGCTCAGTGGTTAAGAGCACTGCCTGCTCTTCCAAAGGTCCTGAGTTCAGTTCCCGGCAACCACATGGTGGCTCACAACCATCTGTAATGAGGTCTGGTGCCCTCTTCTGGCCTGCAGAATATTGTATACATAATAAATAAATAAAAAAAAAAACGGCAGGAACCATTTCACCTGCCTTGTAGTCTATGTTTTTTAATTGGTTTTACGTATAGCCAATTTGTCATTTCTCTGCCTAGCTCCTTATTTTACATATTTGGACATATTTTCTAATAAAGATAAGTTAATGTATGATCATTTACAGTTTGTGAAGGACCTTCTGCAGCCTCTGGAGCAGTATGCCGGGACAGTGCCTTCCAGCACTGTCCCTGCCAGCTGTCCTGACATTAAGAGCTTGCTGTTGCCTTCGAGCAGTACAATAGGGCAGTACGGCCAAAGTTGTGTCATTCCCCAAGCCCCACACCCCCAGCAAACCTGGAAGCTTGCTTTTTCTTCCCCTTCCACAGTTTTTTCCTAGTTTTGCTTCAGTAAAAACCAGGTTGGCCTTTTATTCTCCATCCTGCTGCCTCAGCCTCCCAAGTAGCAGATTAGAGGTGAGCACCACTAGGCCTGCACATGTTTGTAGTTTTAACATGGTTTTCCTGTCAGTACAACGAACCTTGAACTTGGTGGTGTGCTTTTCTTTCATGTGGAATAAGAGTGGCGTCTGTTCCTTTAGGACACAAGAGGGCAGTATGGGATGCTTTTTTTCTTCTGTGTACTTTGAAATGACTCTCCTTAATCTCTCTCACTCTCAGATGAGTACCCTAACTTTCCACCTTCTGCCTTGCAGGATATCATTAACAACACATCCCTTGCAGAACTGGAAAAGCGCTTAAAAGAGACACCCTTTGACCCTCCTAAAGTTGGTAAGAATATTAATCCTGAAAACCTTCAAATTCTGGAAATTACAAATATGTTCTGTGCAAAAAATGTGATCCATCTCTGAAATCATATTGTGTTATTTGTAGGGTGTGGCTGGCTAAGGTTCATGCCTGTGGCAGTTTCTGAATAAAGATGGTATCCTAATTCCACATCTAGCTCCATCTACATCATGTCAATAGCGTTGGGTAGGGATTCACTGAACAGTTTCAAGACTTTTATTTCCTAATGCTTGGAGTTCTCCCAAAACTTGATGTGTCCTTTCAGATGGTGTGTGTTTGAGCAGAGACAGAGTCAGTAACTAATCATCAGAAGCACAACAGCACCTCCTGTCTCAGAAAACTTAAGAGCTGGGGTGCTGTGAGACAGGAGCGTACCCCATGTCCTCATTGAGGAAAGCCAGAGGCCAGGAGGAGCACTTGGTGTCAGATGGGTTATGTGTGTACGTGCGGCCCCACCCTTGTGCTCTGGGGCACTGTGTCCTTGGTCCTGTCACCCCATTTGCTGCTGCCGCAGCATTCCATTAGCTGTGGCTAGAAAACCGCTAAAGATGATGACAACAGCGCTAATGATTCAGGAATTGGTGATGGAATTACCGATTATTAGAGTGGACAGAGTCATGATATTTGCTTCCCTTCTGGGTATAGTCCAAGAACAACGATGCGGGGTGGATAGAGGGAAAGAACCCTGCTCTGTGTATAATAGTGTAATGGAATAATTGGTTTGGGAGTAACGAGCTTCAGCAGGTGATGTTGAACATTTTACTTAAGTGCTGCAGTGTTAAAGGCTCTCTTTGGAAGTGTCAAGCCCAATATTTAGTTCATAAGGAAGTTAAGACGTTCTTGCATAAAGAGTATTTTATTGGTATGAAAACAGCTCCAGCCGTTCTGTCAGCAGTTTCCACTCATGCTTCTGATGTCCTTCCTAACATTCATTTCCAGATTGATTCCAGGAAATAATTACTTACAAGTAAGGGCTGTATCCTGTCCTATTGTTTTCATATTCCTTTAGTAGAAAGTTTATTCAAAACTCGATTAGTCTCTTACATTCTCTCAGCACCTGTGTGTATCAGTGGACTCAGTATTATAAAATAATTTTTGTAGTGCAGTAGGCCCGTGAACAAAGGCTGGTGTTACAGCAGTTCTAATCTATTTTGGGTGTGGGGTATGCTGTTGTCTTTATTTTTTTTTTATGGTTTATTTTTTATATTTAAAAATTTCCATCTCCTCCCCTCTTCCTCCCCCTTCCCTCCTCTCCCCTCCAGCCATACCCTCCTTCCCTCCCTCTCCAAGCCAAGGAGCCATCAGGGTTCCCTACTCTATGTTTAGACCAAGGTCCTCCCAACTCCCCCCAGATCCAGGAAGGTGGTAAACCAAGCTGAGAAGGCTCCCACAGAGCCAGTCCATGCAGAAGAATCAAAGCCCAGCGCCATTGTCCTTGGCTTCTCAGTCAGACCCCACCATCGGCCACATTCAGAGAGTCCGGTTTGGCCGCATGTTCCATCAGTCCCATTCCAACTGGAGTTGGTGATCTCCTGTTAGTTCTGTCCCACCGTCTCCATGGGTGAATGCACCCCTCATGGTCCTGACTTTCTTTCACATGTTCCCCCTCCTTCTGCTCCTCATCAGGACCTTGGGCGCTCAGTCCAGTGCTCCAATGTGGGGCTCAGTCATTTTCTTCATCTATCGCCAGGTGGAGGTTCTATGGTGATATGCAAGAAATTCATCAGTATGGCTATAGAAACTGGCCTTTTCTGGCTCCCTCTCCTCATCTGCACAAGGAACTAGCTGGGGGCATCTCCCTGGAAACCCGGGAACCCCTCTAGAGTCAAGTCTCTTGACAATCCTCAGATGGCTCCCTTAATTAAGATATATGCTTCCCTGCTCCCATATCCACCCTTTCTGTATCCCAAGCATCCCATTCCTCCTAGCTCCCCCCATTCTCCCATTCACGCTTATCTCTCCCCATCTTCCCTTGGCCCCGTCTCGCTCACCCTCAAGTTCCCAATTTTTGCCCGGCGATCGTGTCTACTTCCAATATCCAGGAGGATTACTATATGTTTTTCTTTGGGTTCACCTTCTTATTATCTTCTCAGGGATCTCGAATTATAGGCTCGATGTCCTTTAATTATGGCTAGAAACCGATTATGAGTGAGTACATCCCATGTTCATCTTTTTGGGTCTGAGTTGCCTCACTCAGAATAGTGTTTTCTATTTCCATCCATTTGCATGCAAAATCCAAGATGTCATTGTTTTTTACCGCTGAGTAGTATTCTAACATGTATATATTCCACAGTTTCTTCATCCATTCTTCCACTGAAGGGCATCTAGGTTGTTTCCAGGATCTGGCTATTACAAATAATGCTGCTATGAACATAGTTGAACAAATGCTTTTATAGTATGATTGGGCATCTCTTGGGTAAATTCCCAGGAGTGGAATTACTGGGTCCTGGGGTAGGTTGATCCCGAATTTCCTGAGAAACCGCCACACTGCTTTCCAAAGTGGTTGCACAAGTGTGCATTCCCATCAGCAATGGATGAGTGTACCCCTTACCCCACAACCTCTCCAGCAAAGGTTATCATTGTTGTTTTGGATTTTAGCCAATCTGACAGGTGTAAGATGGTATTACATTTGTATTTCCCTGATTGCTAAGGAGGTTGAGCATGACCTTAAGTGTCTTTTGGCCATTTGAACTTCTTCTGTTGAGAATTCTCTGTTCAGTCCAGCGCCCCATTTTTTCATTGGGTTAATGAGCTTTTTAAAGTCTAGTCTCTTGAGTTCCTTATATATTTTAGAGATCAGACCATTGTCAGTTGCAGGGTTGGTGAAGATCTTTTCCCAGTCAGTAGGCTGCCTTTGTGTCTTAGTGACAGTGTCCTTTGCTTTACAGAAGCTGCTCAGCTTCAGGAGGTCCCATTTATTCAATGTTGCCCTTAATGTCTGTGCTGCTGGGGTTATACGTACGAAACGGTCTCCTGTGCCCATATGTTGTAGAGTACTTCCAACTTTCTCCTCTATCAAGCTCAGTGTGTTCAGATTAATATTGAGGTCTTTAATCCATTTGGACTTGAGTTTTGTGCATGGTGATAGGTATGGATCTACTTTCATTCTTCTACAGGTTGACATCCAGATATGCCAGCACCATTTGTTGAAGATGCCCTCTTTCTTCCATTGTGTACTTTTGGCTCCTTTATCAAAAGTCAGGTGTTCATAGGTTTGTGGTTTAAGATCCGGGTCTTCTATACGATTCCATTGGTCAACTTCTCTGTTTTTATGCCAATACCAAGCTGTTTTTAATACTGTAGCTCTGTAATAGAGTTTGAAGTCAGGGATGGTAATGCCTCCAGAAGTACCTTTATTGTATAAGATTGTTTTGGCTATCCTGGGTTTCTTGTTTTTCCATATAAAGTTGATTATTGTCCTCTCAAGGTCTGTGAAGAATTCTGTTGGGATCTTTAAGGGAATTGCATTAAATCTATAGATTGCCTTTGGTAGTATTGCCATTTTTACTATGTTGATCCTCCCAATCCACGAGCAAGGGAGATCCTTCCATTTTCTGGTATCCTCTTCAGTTTCTTTCTTCAAAGAGTTAAAGTTCTTGTCAAATAAATCCTTCACTTCCTTGGTTAGAGTTACTCCCAGATATCTTATGCTATTTGTGGCTATTGTGAAAGGTGATACTTCTCTGATTTCTTTCTCTGCTTCCTTATCCTTTGTGTATAGGAGGGCGACTGATTTTTTGGAGTTGATCTTGTATCCTGCCACATTACTGAAGGAGTTTATCAGCTGTAGGAGTTCTTTGGTGGAGTTTTTGGGGTCGCTTATGTACACTATCATATCATCTGCAAATAACGAAAGTTTAACTTCTTCCTTTCCAAATCGAATCCCCTTGATTCCCTTATGTTGTCTTATTGCTATTGCTAGAACTTCAAGCACTATATTGAAGAGATAAGGAGAGAGTGGACAGCCTTGTCGTGTTCCTGAATTTAGTGGGATGGCCTTGAGTTTCTCTCCATTTAATTTGATGTTAGCTGTCGGCTTGCTGTAAATAGCCTTTATTATATTTAGGAATGACCCTTGTATCCCTAATATCTCCAAGACCTTTATCATAAAGGGGTGCTGAATTTTGTCAAATGCTTTTTCAGCATCTAATGAGATGATCGTATGGTTTTTTTCCTTCATTTTATTTATATGATGGATTACATTGATAGATTTTCGTATGTTGAACCAGCTTTGCATCTCTGGGATGAAGCCTACTTGATCATAGTGGATAATTTTTCTAATGTGTTCTTGGATTCTGTTTGCCAGTATTTTATTGAGAATTTTTGCGTCAATGTTCATGAGTGAGATTGGCCTGTAATTCTCTTTCTTGGTTGAGTCTTTGTATGGTTTAGGTATCAGGGTGACTGTAGCTTCATAAAAGGAATTTGGCAGTGACTCTTGTATTTCTGTATTATGAAATACCTTAAGGAGTATAGGTATTAGGTCTTCTTGGAAGTTCTGGTCGAATTCTGCATTGAAACCATCTGGTCCTGGGCTTTTTTTGGTAGGGAGGTTTTTGATAACAGTTTCTAATTCTTCGCAACTAACAGGACTATTTAGATTGTTCACCTGGTCCTGGTTTAACTTTGGTATATGGTACTTATCTAAAAAAACTGTCCATTTCTTTTACATTTTCCAATTTTGTGGCATACAGGCTTTTGTAGTAGGATCTAATGATTCTCCGAATTTCCTCTGTGTCTGTGGTTATATCCCCCTTTTCATTTCTGATCTTATTAATTTGCATGTTCTCCCTCTGCCGTTTGATTAGTTTGGCCCTTAGCCAAGTTTGTCAATCTTGTTGATTTTCTCCAAGAACCAGCTTTTTGTTTCATTGATTCTTTGGATTGTTTTCTGTGTTTCTATTTTGTTGATTTCTGCCCTCAGTTTGATTATTTCCAGTCTTCTACTCCTCCTAGGTGAGTCTGCTTCTTTTTTTTCCAGAGCTTTCAGGTGTGCTGTTAAGTCTCCAATGAGTGCTTTCTCCATTTTCTTTAAGTGGGCACTTAGTGCTATGTACTTTCCTCTTAGCACTGCTTTCATTGTGTCCCATAGGTTTGAGTATGTTGTGTCTTTGTTTTCATTAAATTCAAGAA
Source organism: Arvicola amphibius (assembly GCF_903992535.2). Classification (NCBI taxonomy): domain Eukaryota; kingdom Metazoa; phylum Chordata; class Mammalia; order Rodentia; family Cricetidae; genus Arvicola; species Arvicola amphibius. The sequence goes on along the minus strand of NC_052050.1, from coordinate 102,272,583 downwards.
AGACTTTAATTTCTTTCTTTATTTCTTTCTTGACCCAGGTGTGATTCAGTAGTTGACTGTTAAGTTCCCATGAGTTTGTAGGCTTTCTGGGGGTTGCATTGTTGTTGAATTCTAATTTTAATCCATGGTGATCCGATAAGACACAGGTGGTTACTAATATTTTTCTAACTGTGGAAGTTTGCTTTGTTACCAAGTATATGGTCAGTTTTCGAAAAGGTTCCATGAGCCGCAGAGAAGAAGGTGTATTCTTTCCTATTTGGGTGGAATGTTCTATAGATGTCTGTTAAGTCCATTTGGTTCATTACCTCCATTAAGTCTTTCAATTCTCTGTTAGGTTTCTGTCTGATTGACCTGTTCATTGGTGAGAGAGGAGTGTTGAAGTCTCCAACTATTAGTGTGTGTGGTTTGATGGCTGCCTTGAGTTCTAGTAATGTTTCTTTTACATAAGTGGGAGCTTTTATATTAGGGGCATAGATATTCAGGATTGAGACTTCATTCTGAAGGATTTTTCCTGTTATGAGTATAAAGTGTCCCTTTCCATCTCTTCTGATTGATTTTAGTTTGAAGTCAACTTTGTTAGAAATTAGTATGGCCACACCTTTTGTTTCTTAGGTCCATTTGCTTGATAAACCTTTTCCCAACCCTTTACTCTGAGTAGGTGTCTGTCTTTGTGGTTGAGGTGTGTTTCTTGTAAACAGCAGAATGTTGGATCCTGATTTCATATCTAATCTCTTAGCCTGTGCCTTTTTATAGGTGAATTGAGTCCATTGATATTAAGTGATATTAATGACCAGTGGTTGTTAACTCCGGTCATTTTTTTTGTAGTAGAGTTTGTGTGTTTCCCTTCTTTGATATGTGCTGATGAAGGGTCGCTAGATGCCTGAGTTATTGTGGGCGTTGTTGGACTCCTTGGTTTGTGATTTTACTTCTATTACTTTCTGCAAGACTGAATTTGTGGCTGCGTATTGTTTAAATCTGTTTTTGTCCTGGAATATCTTGTTTTCTCCATTGATGGTGAGTGCTAGCTTTGCCTGGTATAGAAGTCTGGGCTTGCATCCATGTTCCCTTAGTGTCTGTAGCACATCTATCCAAGACCTGGCTTTCATGGTTTCCAGTGAGAAGTCAGGTGTAATTATGATAGGTTTCCCTTTGTATGTTACTTGACCTTTTTCCTTTGCAGCTCTTAATATCTGTTCTTTATTCTGTATGTTTTGTGTGGGGATGCTTTCTTTTGATCCAGTCTATTTGGTGTTCTGTAGGCTTCTTGTAGCTTCATAGGAATAACCTTCTTTAGGTTGGGGAAATTTTCTTCTATAATTTTGTTGAATATATTTTCTGGGCCTTTGAGTTGTAATTCTTCTCCTTCTTCTACCCCAATTATTCTTAATTTTGGTCTTTTCCTGGTGTCCCAGATTTCCTGGATGTTTTGTGTTAAGAATTTGTTGGATTTGTTTTGTTCTTTAATCTGTGATTTTATTTCCTCTATAGTATCTTCAGAGTCCGAGATTCTTTTTTCCATCTCTTGTATTCGGTTGGAAATACTTGTCTCTGAAGTTTCTGTTCGTTTACTCAGAATTTCCATTTCCAGTCTTCCCTCGGATTGTGTTTTCCTCATTACCTCCATTTCATTTTTCAGGTCTTGTACTGTTTCCCTTACCTGTTTGATTGCTTTTTCTTGTTTTTCTTGGGTATCTTTGAGAGATTTATTTATTTCATCTACTTTTTTGTTTGTCATCTCCATTTCTTTATGGCAGTTTTTTACCTCCTGTTTAAGGTCCTCTTATTATTTTCATGAAGTACTGTTTAAGGTCGGTTTCTTCTATTTCTTCTGGAGTAGGGTTCTTGTTGTTTCGGGATGACTGGATTCTGGTGATGACATGTTGCCTTTCGGGTTGTTGGAGGAGTTCTTGCATTGGTGCCTGCCCATCTCTTCCTTCAAATGGAGCTAGGAGAGACTTGGTAACTTGTTCCAATCCTTGTTCTGACTGAATCTGGGTGGATCTCCTCAGTGCCAGGGCAGGAGCTGTTCCTTGCAGCACAATCTGAAGGAGCCCACACTCCCTTGCAGGGCTCCTCAGACCTGTCTGGAGGGCAGCCTCTCCCCGCTCTGGTTAGGTGGCCTTGGGACAGGGTCAGGACACTTGAATACACTAGGGAAGGACGTCCAGATGGGACTCCACAGCACTGAATCAGGGATTCCTTATAGCTGAGGGACACTTCCCAGATGTGTCTTCCGGTTTTAAGATCTGGTGTCTTTGCTCCCAGATGTGTCTTCTGGTATGAATATCTGGTGTCTTTGCTCCCAGATGTGTCTTTTGGTCCTCCTAGATGTGTCTTCTGGTCCTCCCAGATGTGTCTTCTGGTCTTAATGTCCAGTGTCTTTGGTGGCCAGGGAGTTCTGGAGAGGGCCTACCTTGCCGCAGGCAGGCTTCCAGATGTGTTTTCTGGTCCTAATATCCAGTGTCTTTGCTGGCCAGGGAGTTCCGGAGAGGGCCTACCTTGCCGCAGGCAGGCTAATGAAACAAAGCCGCTCCCGCCTGCCGGTTGCAATCCCTACGCCGTCCCAGCACCCTGCTTGGGCTGAGCTGGAGATGTTATGGACCCGAAGAGGGGAGGTAGAAGGGACAGTTTTTCTGGATGCAAGCTGGGTGGGGTCGGAAGATGGAGGCAGTAGCTAGTGAGACTAGCCCCAGCCGGAAGACTAGAGAGTGTACCCGGTCAGGGAGTGGCTGTGATCCCTCTCCCAGGCTGCTGCCGAGTGGGCAGGAAGTCACTCACTTCCCAGATGTGTTTTCTGGTCCTAATATCCAGTGTCTTTGCTGGCCAGGGAGTTCCGGAGAGGGCCTCCCAGATGTGTTTTCTGGTCCTAATATCCAGTGTCTTTGCTCTGCTGTTGTCTTTAAATTGCTAAGCTTGGGAACAGTCCAGGGCCCCTCCAGTATTCGGGTAAACTGTGGTTTTTTGGGGACTACTTGGGATGCTAATGGTTATGAGCATGTGACATGTGCCAAGCACTAGATGAGATCTTTATCGGTACCATGACATTGGATGTTCCCAAAAAGCCTTATGAGGGAAGGTTGATTATCATCTCCTTACAAAATTGGGGGCTCAGAGATGAAGTGCCTTGCCCCAGGGTAACATTGCATATGCCTCAGATTCAGAGAGACACCAGTATGACCTCTCAGTCCTACTGGGATTTTATTAGTTTATTGTTTGTTTATTTATTTTTGAAGACAGGGTCTTACTTTGTAGCCAGGGTTGGGCTAGAGCTCACTATTTAGCCTAGGCTAGCCTCAAACTCGCTGTGGTTCTTCTGCCTCAGCTTCTCAAGTGCAGAGATTACAGGTGTGACCACTATGCTCGATTTGGAGTTCTGCTTGATCTGCTGTGTCCTGTAAGTGTGTTAAGAGTAGCACAGTGGGGATTGTCACAGGGTGAGAAACACAGATTGCAGGTGACTCTAGCCAGTGTAGCTGAGGAGGCCTATAGCTGAACCTCGGTAAGGAAACAGGCCTTTTTCTGGTCTGAACTGAAGTGCTTGTTGTCAGGGAATTTGTTATTTCATATTGTGAGGTCTTATGTGAACAGAATTGAGAAATAAGATAAGTTTCCTTGTGTCTTCCAGCCTCATCTGCAACTGCAGCACACAAGAATGCAGTTTGGATTTGGCAGGACACCATGCTTACTTGTTTGTTTGTTTGTTTTCTTCTTCTTCTTCTTCTTCTTCTTCTTCTTCTTCTTCTTCTTCTTCTTCTTCTTCTTCTTCTTCTTCTTCTTCTTCTTCTTCTTCTTCTTCTTCTTCTTCTTCTTCTTCTTCTTTCTCCTTCTCCTTCTCCTTCTTCTTCTTATTTTTGAGTCAGGGTCTTTGTAACTTTGGAGTCTGTCCTGTAACTCACTCTGTAGACCAGGCTGGCTTTGAACTCACAGAGATGCACCTCCCTTTGCCTCCCGAGTGTTGGGATCACAGGCGCCACCACCACACGGCATTTACTAGTTTTCATGTTTGCTAATACACTGGGGAATATTGATGATTCCTTTTTTTCTCTCTAGAAAGCGCAGAAGGCTTTCCGAGCTACAACACTGCTTCTGAGCAGCTCCATGAGGCAGGGTATGATGCTTACATCACAGGACTCTGCTTCATCTCCATGGCAAATTACCTAGGTACTTGAGATATGTTTCTGTTAAACAGTGGGTCTTGCCTGTTTCGTCTGACACATTTCCAAAGACTAGGCCTAGGTCACAGATCTGTGTTCCTCATGGCTCTGGAGGGAGTGAGCCTGTCCCAGGCAGCAGCTTCCAACAGTTGACACTCCCGGGTGCTAGATAGAGGAAGCACCCATACTCTTGTGAGGGAACCAATTCCCCTACTTGCCTCCCAATAGCTCATTTATGGATACCATTGTTTGGAATCCGGCTTCCATGTGGGAGTGGGGAAGGGACGACCGACCCTCTGTGCGTCACAACCACTGTCCTAGGATCTGACCACCCTAATAGAAGCAGGAAGGTTTTGAGAGGGGAGCTGGAGGAGATGAGGAGGGGACACGGGAAGGGACTGCTGACACTTGCCTGTGTAGGTATGTGAGCCAGAAGAGTAACTGTTACCCTCACTGAATGTAACACCCTGAGCTTCTGCCCGTTGACCACGCACTGTGTATAACACCATGCTTCTCTTCACTAGGTTCTTTACTTGGGCCTCCAAAAGTGTGTGTGTCTGCCAGATCAAAACTCATTGAACCCTTTTTTAACAAGTAAGTAATCAGAGGGCTACAACTCTGCTTCTCACACTCTGAACAAGCTTCGTGTCTTGGGAGACAGGAAACTAGGGTACATTTTTATTAAATATTTCTCATCTTTAGTAGCACAGATAGTTTTTGAAAGTAGAAATTGACCTTTTGGGAAATAATTTCTTAAATATACTGGTTTAAAGAAACTAAAGAGGCTGGGCATGGCATGCCTTTAATCCCAGCACTTGGGAGGCGGGGCAGGTGGATCTCTGAATTCTAGGCCAGTCTGGTCTACAGGGTGAGTTTCAGGCCACCCAGGGCTACACAGGGAAACCCTTTCTCAAAAAACCCAAAAAAGTAAAGAAAACATTACTGGGGCTGGAGAGATGGCTCAGCTGTTAAGAGCATTGCCTGCTCTTCCAAAGGTCCTGAGTTCAGTTCCCAGCAACCACATGGTGGCTCACAACCATCTGTAATGAGGTCTGGTGCCCTCTTCTGGCCTGCAGGCATATATGCAGACAGAATATTGTATACATAAAAAATATTAAAAAAAAGAAAACATTACTAATGGTAGTGTATCTCTTCCAAGAAAAAAAAAGATGATGGTTTTAGCATTTAAATTACCTTCAAGGGATACTTGTGTTTATAGCTAAACCTACCCTCTAGTGACTTTACATATAACATTATTATTTATTTGTATTTGTCTTATTAAATGATTACATGTTATTTCTAAGGAAATGTCTGATAATTAAGTATGCTACTCTATGAAGTCTTGATTGTCATTGCATGCTCATTGGCTCTCTTATCTTTTTTTTATTTTATGGTGTTGGGGATTGAACCCATGGTTCCATGCATGCCAGGCAAATGCTCTGCTGTTGATCTCATCTAGGGATGAAAAAGCTTTTCCTACATTATGCATTGATTTCTGAAGAAGTCTCAAAGATTGTTATTTCAGACTCTGGCTTATGCTTGTTTGGCAAGTTTGTGACTAAAGTTACGATGTGACACTTGGGCAGCCACGTCTGGCTGTGGGCCGCAGCCTTGGCCTTTGTCTTGGCCTCAGTTCTCTGAGGAGTTGGTGCCAGAGTCAGACAGAATGAGGCAGCTCACATCTGTCACCATAAGAAACAGATATGTCAGTGTCGGTGCTTTCATCATCTCCTTCCCTAATGCACAGCACATTAGATTGTATCGTGGTTTTACCAGGTAGGACACTATTTCCTTGGGTTATCTGTGTAAATTATAGTTCATAGTTCTGTACTTAGTGTATTGTAGAGGCAGCTGCCATTTCCAACATCTAGACTCTTCCAGACTGGTATTTTCTGAGCTAGTGAGCTTCATTTCCTTTATCTTCTTTTCTCATTCTCTTTCTTCTTCTATTTAATTTTACATGTGAGTGTTTTTTTTTTTTTTGGGGGGGGGTTGGTTCGAGACAGGGTTTCTCTGTAGCTTTGGAGCCTGTCCTGAAACTAGCTCTTCTAGACCAGGCTGGCCTCGAACTCACAGAGATCCACCTCCCTCTGCCTCCCGAGTACTGGGATTAAAGGTGTGCGCCACCTGCCTGGCTGCGTGTGAGTGTTTTGCCTGCATGTATGCTTGTTTGCTATGTGTGTTCTTGGTACCTACAGAGACTGAGAGAAGGAGTCAGATGTTCTGGAAGTGAAGTTACAGGAAGTTGTGAGCTGCTGTGTAGCTACTGGGAATTGAACCTGGGTCCTCTGGAAAAGCAGTCAGTGCTCTTAACCTCTGAGCCATCTCTTCAGTTCCTCTTTGTTCTATTTTTGTTGTTATTTTATTTGGAAGTTCAGAGGAAGTATGTAGGAAGTTGATGGCCTTTTCAAAAGTAGGCTAGGCCGGGCGGTGGTGGCGCACGCCTTTAATCCCAGCACTCGGGAGGCAGAGGCAGGCGGATCTCTGTGAGTTCGAGACCAGCCTGGTCTACAAGAGCTAGATCAAGGACAGGCTCCAAAGCCGCAGAGAAACCCTGTCTCGAAAAACCAAAAAAAAAAAAAAAAAAAAAAAGTAGGCTAGTTACCAGTGTGATGTATATTGGAAATTAAGTTTTTTTTGTAAAGAAAATGATTTGTGTCCGAGTCTTTGATGTCTGTCTAGTTCAATAAGAGCAGAAGAATGAAAAATCATTTTCTTAGCTTTTACCTCTTATTTTAGAGCAGTATTTATCTTTGTAATTCTTCTGAAATCTGTGCTACTGGCGACAATAAATGTGGTTTAAGTTTTGGTCATTCCTTACATTTTTATGTACATGATATTACATTCGTTGTTCTACATATTTTTCAAATTAGAAATGTTTAGTTGCTGTAGATGTTTGAAGCAGCAGTTTTGTAATTCCTCACAAAGTCGGGTGTGATGGATACTGACCGGGTCAGATGGGGATGGCGTCTAGCTTCTGAGTCACGTGCGTACCTACAGAATAGACCAGCTTACTCAAGAGCTTTTCTACAAGAATGGGTTGCAAATGCTCTGCAGCCTTCTGATTTAGAAGAACGTGATGGAGCTGTTGTGCTCATACCTGTGATCCAGTTCTCGGGAGACTTGAGTCTGAGGCTAGAACTGGCTGCAGAGTAAGTTCTAGGCCTGTCTAAGCTGCACTGTGAAACCATCTCCAACACAAACAGAGAAAGAAGAGGCTGGGCAGTAAATATGTAAGGCTTCCTTCAGCATGAGAACATCTGTCCATTTAGAGGTTTGTTTCGTTTTGTTTTTTTTGTTTGTTTGTTTATTTTTTTGGTTTTATGAAACAGGGTTTCTCTGTAGCTTTGGAGCCTGTCCTGGAACTAGCTTTTATAGACCAGGTTGGTCTCAAACTCAGAGATCCACCTGCCTCTGCCTCCCAAGTTCTGGGATTAAAGGTGTAGAGTTTTTGTTTTTGAGGAGCTAAAATCTAAATACATAGCAAAACAATGAACAAGGACATAAGGTCACGTATCCTCCTAGGATTCTCTTAAAAATTGACTTTTGGTCTGTTTTTTTCTTATTTGTAAAAGAAAAACATACTTTTCTTATCTTTGAAGAGAAAACTGTGGTTTTCTGTTCTGTGCTGTAGTGTCCTCGTGGTCCAGTACAGTTGGGTTTTCCAAGGCCTCTCCAGTGGGGACTGCTGCTCCTGACATCCTCCTTCTAGCACTGACCTTGCTCTTACATGTCTGACTTATCACACAGGACCTTGAATTTTGTTAAGTTATCTTCTTAAGTTTTCGTTTAAACATCTAACATTGGCCCCCAACACTATCTCAATTAATGGTGTCAGAAAAATACGATTTTTCTGAAGGTCAGCTTATTTCATTATTGTCTTCTTTTCTTCTTTTGAAACAGTGTTCTGCAAACTGTGTAGCTAAAGGAGACCTTGAACTTTGTAATCCTCTTGTCTTCCTCTCCCAGGGCAATTAATTTCTATAGCAGTTTTTCTAAATGTAGCTTTACCACAGTCATAAAATCTGATGAGCTGCCCTCAAACACACACCACAAGTAGTATTTTGTTTTGCTTCCATCAGATTTCTGTTTTAGAGGTAGAGTTTAAGGCAGGTTGTTGGTAGATAGTTTAGTAGGTTAAGGCAGTTGACACAACTCTGGCAACCTGAGTCTGCTTCCTGGAACCCATGTGAAGGTTGAATGAGAAAACTCATTGCACAAAGTTGTTCTCTGACTTCCACACAAACGCTGTGACATGTGCACCCACATACAAACATGTGCACATATAATGATAACTATGCATAAAGCTTTCTGAAAGAAGAAAAAGATAAACTTTGAGCAAAAATAAATTCATAGTTTTATTTAAAAATTTGTCTGTGTGTGTGTAGAGAGAGCATGTGCGTGTGGCCACTCACTGGAGATTGAACCCTGTGTCTCATGTATGCTAAGCCTTACCACTGAGCTACATCTACACTTCCAGTTTATAAAGTCTAGTATGCTTGTGAACGTGTGTGTGTCAGAGTCAGAGAGGCTGGGTGGTGGTGCACGCCTTTGATCCCAGCACTCAGGGGGCAGAGGCAGGCGGATCTCTGTGTGTTTATGGCCAACTTGGTCTGCAGAGCGAGTGCCAGGACAGACAGGACCCTGTCTCAGGACAAAAAAGAGTCAAAGAGAATTGAAGCATGGCAGTGAGGCTCCGGGCTGCTCTTGCCCCACTGCTGGCAGTACCCTGTTTGTGTGGGACTCTGTGGTCAGGAAATGATCTACTGTCTTAATAACCTTGGTCTATTTTAATCACTGCCTGGAAAGCCAGACAGAGAAGAAACTTTGGTCCAACCCTTTTGGGCTGGAAAGAGATAAAAATACTCTGTGCTTTTACTTTTATTGAACCATAGAGAGCAAAGTGTGACTTTGCCTTACATGAAAGGAGAGGCTCCATCTCTACTCCCTGCCTCCCACCTTGCCCCTAAGGGAGATGCAGCTGTGGTAGGAAGATGGGTTTTCCAGCTTGAGTTTAATGATAACAGGGAAAAGTTCGTTACCCTTTGGACACAGGCTGGAGTACAGAGGCTGCAAGTATGAACCAAGTGTCTCCTTTTGCATGTTCTGCTTCCAAGTGTCACGGGCTTATGAAAGAAAACTCAAGGGAAGGTGGTGTCAACCTGGTACTTGGAAGTACAAGCACTTTGGATTGGGGTAGTTAAAGAAGCCCTGTCACTCAGGTGACTAATCCTGCAGTTATGGAGGTTGTGACACCGTATTGAAAACTACGAGTAGAGGGGGTAAAGACCCCCAAATAAAACACACTCATGTTTTGTTCCTTTCACCTATGGAAAATGATCATATTCTGGCAATAGACTGGGTCTTTCTTTACTTTATCATCAAAGTAATTTTTTTGACACAGGGTTTTTCCATGTAGCCCTGGCTGTCCAGGAACTTTCTATGTAGACCAGGCTGGCCTTTAACTCAACAGATCCTTTTTCTTCTGCCTCCCGAGTGCTGGATAAAGGCATGTGCCACCGTGTCCCACTTCATCACAGTGATTTTTAACTTGAAGGAAACAGTAAGGATCAGAGCCTAGCTCCTGGCGCTGCTCTAAATGCAGCATGCGTACAGTCAGGGCTGCTAGTGTGCTGTTCTCTCATCTCTCTGGAGGAAGCCACGGTCATACAGTGTCCCCCTCTATACGACTGCCTCTTCTCAATGCAAGTGTGAGTTGTGACAATCTGTGCTGCTGGGAAACACATGTGTCACAGCACCACAGGGCTGTTTTCTGTCTGAGTTTAAGAGTTAAACTATTTGCTTACCCACCTGTAAAGTGTGGCTGCGAGTGTTCTGTGATTGGAGCGAGGGTGCAATGGTGCAGTAGAACATGTCTGCCTCAGACAGCCTGTCACTACTGTCGCTGATCTAAGTGATCTAAGATGAAAGGAGGGCCATTTGGTCCTTATGGGAGGCACTGTATAGGCATACCCTTTGCACTGCCAAAACTCTTTAAATAGGACTTTGTATTAAGTTATGACCTTTGACCAGAAAGCAGGGGACAAAAAACCCTGCTTTAACCATTGATGCTTAGGGGGAAGACTTGTATGGGTTATTTTTTATTTGTTTTTGTTTTCCCCCATAGGAGTAAGTGACTACTATATCATATCCTGCCGGCTGCATTTTCGGGGGTTTCAGGGCAAGAATAGTAAGGAAGTGACATCTGCTATAAGATTCAGCACATGCTTTTCTTTCCTTTTTCTTGTTTACCTGCTTTACTGAGATAGACATTCACCGTAATTCATCTATCCATTCAGAATATATAATTTAATGTTTTTGTCATATAAAGTTAATCTGTAAAAATTCATTTGTGTATGTGTGTGTTTAGGTGTGCACTGCACACAGGTGAGTGCTGGTCCGAGGACAGCTTTTATGAGCCAGTTCTCTGCTGCCATTATGTGTGTTCTGGAGATCCAACTCAAGTCATCAGGCCTGTGTGGCAAACTCTTTGGCTTATGAGCCATTTTAAGGGCTGTGAATTTTTTAAAATAAACATTTATAACTTTTGCCATCTTAACCATTTAAATACAGTAATGAGCAACCACCAATCTTCCACTCTCCAATTCTAGAACTTTTTTATCTCCTCAACAGAACTCTGACCCTTGGGTAGCGACTCTCCACTTTGTCTCCTTTTACCCTTTCACCTTCCTGGGAATTGACAGGGTTTCTCTGTGTAGCTCTGGCTGTCCTGGAACTCCTTTGTGACCTTGAACTCACAGAGATCCACATGCCTCTGCTGGGAGTAAAGGCTTGCGTTACCACTGCCTAGTTCCAGTGAAATTCTAATAAGCTAAAACTACTGACATTTTAGAAATACCGGGAACATCGATGACCGTTTGTAATTGTGTTATATCATGATCAGTGCTTTGACTCCCAGTCTTCCTGTTGCATACATGTGTCTTTGTGGGACCATTTCTGCTAAGGTTGACTTGTACGCAGTGTGGCAGGGGCATGAAGGAGGGGAGTCCTAGTAGGTAGCATCTGCCTGAGTAAAGTCATATTGTCTGTGTAGCCCAGGCTGGCCTAGACTTTGTAATCTTCCTGACTTGGCCTCCTGCTTATACACAACATTTGGTTTTAAAAGTTGTTTTACAACTGTATACAAACTGTTTTTCATTAAGGGAAGAGATAGCTGTGTCTTGGGCATAATGAATCATTCTTAAGTTTTAAATCTAGTTTTTAATACTTGTGCTTGTTTTTGTGGCTTCTTCAGGAAAGGAGTACTTCCCTCCAGCTGGTATTATCTTGTCTAATTTCACCTTGAATTTTTGATTGCCAGAACATTTGTTGGTAGGGCTGTGGAGATGGCTCAGTGGGTAAAGAGCTTGCTGTGAACACACGAGGACCTTAATTTAGATTCCCATCACGTACTGGCCATGGTGGTATATACTTCTCCTTTTTGGACAGCAGAGGCAGGATAGGATGGTTCAGGGGCTTATTGACTAGGCAGCCTAACCAATTGGTAAGCTTCAGTTTCAGTGAGAGACCCTGCCTCAAAGAATAAGGTGGAGAGTTCTTGAAGACAGTGTGCATGCTTGTGCTCTCTCTGGCTGAGCTGGTCTTGTATTTGCTCTGGCTGCTTTTTCCCCTGGTGTCACTTAGCGTTATAATAAACAGTAGTATGTGGAGATAGAAAGAAGTCTTATCAACTCGCACATGCTTATTGGAGCAGCTTGTTTCCTTCACAGTGGGGATTATGTTAGTGTCATGTGGTGGAGGTTAACAAATTACTGCAAGCTTGGTACCTAAAACAGCAGAGACTTATGTTCTCATATTTAGACAAGTTCCACATTAAGACATCAGTAGGACTGTGTTCCTTCCTCTAGTTTCTGCTGGTTGCTGGCACTTGACTTGTGACCACATTAATCTCTGCATCCACAGTTACAGAATGTTAACTATAAATGTGTCCTCTCTCTCTGCCTCTCTCAGAATACATCAAAGATTTTAATAGCAATTATTAAGGCCTTTGTTTGTTTGTTTTGTTTTCAAAACAAGGTTTTTCTGTAGTTTTTTTGGAGCCTGTCCTGGAATTCATTCTGTAGACCAGGCTGGCCTCGAACTCATAGAGACCCACCTCTATGAGTGCTGGGATTAAAGGCGTCACTACTGTCTGCAATTTCTAAGACCTTTTCCCCCAAATAAGGTGACATTCACAAGTCCTGGGGATTAATGATGGCATTATTTTGGAGGCTATCATTTTTCATCACATTAGTAGTGAAGTCAGTGTTATTTATTGTTATTATTGTTGTGGTTATTATTATTATTATTATTATTATTATTATTATTAGCCAGGGTTTCACTGTGTAGCTCTGATTGGCCTGGTATTTTCTGTGTTGACCAGACTGGCCTCTAACTCATGGACATCTGCCTGCTGCTGCCTCTCAGGCACTGGGATTAAAGCTTGCAACACCATGTATGCATTCTTATGTGTTCTTTCATTGGTCCTGGCTTAGAACAAGTGGATAGTAATTATTTTTAAGACTATGTAGTTTGTGCCCTCTCAACAGTGAGCCATGTTCTCTAGGGAAGTAGCTGAAGGGCTGAGGAGATGGCTCAGTGGTAACGTGGTTGTTGTTCAAGATGGCTGGACTTGGTGTCCTACTTGTCACTCACAGCTTAGGAGACAGACAGGGAATCCTTAGAGCAAGCGGACTAGCCAGACTCACTGACTGGTGAGTTCCAGGTTCAGCAATAGACTCAATGAATAATGTGGAAGGCAATCTGAGAAAATACTGATATCAGATAGGGATTGTGTCTCTCTGTGAGATTTCTTTTTCTCTCAGCATTTGACCTGAGCATTGGTTCTGAAAGACGTGTCTGTCATTGTTGGGTAGCATGAGAACCGGTACTCTGGTATCAGTGGTTCACAGGCTTTGCAGACAATGCTTTTGTATAATACTTAGTTTAACATTTTTATTTGTTATAACATGGTTCATTGGATAGAATCTGTTCCAATGAGCTGTTGGTTTTTGTCTTTCTTTTTATCTAAATTTTAGTGTCAGTTATATTTAAGAAGGCTATGCATTGGCTTCTAGACAAATATGAGCAGTACTCTATTTGGATTGAATGAAACTAAGGTAAGCCACGACAGCACGACCCTTACGGTCAGGGCTTACACAGGAGGGCCAGTGAATTGAGTAAACGTGTTTATTTCAACGTGAGAGATGTCTGCATGCTCCTGACCCCATATCAAGATCTTTTCAGATAGCACGGACATGTGGTATGTGCTTCCTGTGCAGTGCTTTTACTGCTGTGTCCTGCTCCCAAGTACAGTAGAGCCGGTGGCTGCTAAAGAGTGGGAGTTTCCCATTGGGAATTTGGGGGTTCTTGCTCTAATTTTTGACCCCAGGCTTAGTGATAGAGAACAGGACAGCTTTCCTTGGCACTGAGTGAAATACTTCGTTTTTAGGAGAATAAATAGTTTGGGGATGTGAGCTTTTCCCTTTTGCTAGGGAGAAGGACCAGAACAGAACAGATGCAGGTGCATATTAAGGTATGTCTTGACACTAGAACTCTTTCCAGGTCAATCAGGCCTGAGTGTGCATACACTTGTTTGATGGAGTAAAAAGACCCTGTATTCAGACCCTCAGGGTCTCTCAGCCCTTAGCTTGGCAATTTGACTGCTGTTCCTGATGCTGACAGTGGGATTGCATAACATTGCATACTGGTTTAAGGTCAGTCCAGGTAGTTGATGGATTGATTGTTTGTTTGTTTTGAGACAGGATTTCTCTGTGTCTTCCTGACTGTCCTGGAACTCCTGACTGTCCTGGTTGACCTAGATCGCAGAGATCCATTTGCTTCTGCCTCCCAAGTGCTGGGATTTTGCAGACTTGGCTGTGGCCATGATCTGTGGCCACATGACTTTCTTCACTGTCCTATTGTTCCAACTGCCTTGAAGATTCATTCTGCTTAGAGCTCCTTTTGGGGAAGTGGTCTCACTCCCCAGAGCGGGGCTGTGTGCCATCATAGACAGCTAAAATTTAATCAGCTCTTTGAGCATGAACCCCATTAAAGTGTCTGGGGTTCTTACTTACGGGCTTGGATGCTGATTTAGAGTGACCATCCTGGTCTCCAGCCTTTTCTGATGGACTCAGAGCTCACCATCTCCACAGAAGTTTTTGAAGCAGTTTGTGTTACACATTTGGTGACAGAGGACCGGGAGGGGCTTGCAGAGGAGAGAAGGCTTGGTTAGCATTAGAAGCTTTGCTTCTGGTCTCTTCTCTTCCCCTGTAGTGCCCAACGGTCACTACTGAATTGGAAAACCTTACCTCTCTCCTTTTCAGATAAAGAAACTACTGCTAATTCTCCTTAAAGAATCTCAGCAAGCTGAGTAGGCAATTATAAGTGTTATTTTAGTCAGGAGTTGACACTAAGGTTCTTTTTTTTCAAACAGATTAAAGCATAATTTTTTTTTTAACAGATTAAAGAAGAAACAAACAAAAAAACCCTCATAGTTTCTTAGGCCAAAATAAAATTTTACTGTCATTTTACTGAATTTCCAATACACCCGTTCTGTTCTTCATTTCTTTTGCATTTACTTATTGAGATCAATATTTTCTATATTTCAGTTGATTATACTGCTGTGTAAGTTTACAAGTTAAAAATATGTAGGCTCCAGAGATGACTCAACAGTTGAGAGTACTTGCTGCTCTTGCAGAAGATCCAGGTTTGGTTTCCAGCATCCACACAGTGGCCTTCTTTTGATCTTCTTAGGAACCATGCATGACATGGCTTACGTACATACGTGTAGGCACTCATGCATACACATAAAATTAAAATAATCATATATATGTTTATCTTACATATGTATGTGAATCCTTCAGAACCCGAGAGGAAGAAGTGTGTGTGTATGCATATATATAAACACATGCACATACATGTTTGCATATACACACAAACACACACACATGTATATGAAATTATGGTAAGCCTAGTGGTCAGCGTTGTATAGCGATCCCTTGCCACCCTGTCAGGTGGGTCTTGGAGACCTTCCTTCCCTTTGGACTTAAGTCTCGTCAGTATCTACCTCCACTCTGCCATGTTTTCTTTCCAGAGCCAAGCAGAAGTAGGTTTCTCTTTTGCTTTTAAAGAAAGGGGAGGAATCGTCTGTGTTGTAGACGCAAACCCCTGACCTCACCTCAAGCAGTTCTTTTGCCTCAGCTTCCCAAAAGAGCTGTGATCGTCACTCTGCCCGCTTGCCAACTGTTATCACCTCCTGCTCTTCCTCCTCATCCTCCTCTTTTTAGACTGGGTCTCATCATGTCCTGATTGTCCTGGAACTCTCAAAGCTGTGTTTGCCTTAAAGGTGCATGGCACCACACCCAGTGTGTTTGTTTGTTTCTCTTTTTTAGGTGTGCGCGCGCACACACATACAAAACTCTAGAGACTAGGAGAGGACATGGAATCTCCTGGAGCTGGATTAGAGGTGATAATTGTGAGCTGCCTAAAGTGGGTGCTGGACCCTAACTTTCATCCTCTGCAAGAGTAGTCAGTTCTCTTCACCGCTGAGCCATGGTCTCTCCAGCCCCTTCCAGCTTCTTCCAGTGATTTCTAGTTTGTCTTACTCTCTTTCTCCAGTGCTATACTGAAAGGTCTCCTATTTATCAGAAAATAGAGAACTATTTTCTTTCTTTTCCAATCAAAATCAATCTTCCAATTTGGTAATGCAGAATTTTGCAGTTATCATTCCCATGCCAATGTGTCCAAGCTCGCCTGCAGAGATTCCTGTCCGCTGCTGGGTCTTCTTATTTAGTCTAAGTTTACAACTCGCCAGCCTCAGTAAATGTGTCACAATGTGCATGTGGCGGTCAGAGGCAGCTCGCTGGGTCTGCATTGACCTTCCCCGATGTGAGTTCTCAGGTCTGCAGGCTTGGCAGCCAAGCTTTTACTTGCTGAACTGTCTAATTGGACCTTCCATGTACCTTTTATCACACTTACCTTTGGACATGGTTGCTTATAGTATGTTAATATGGGCATTATTTTGTAATCTTTTTGGGCAGGTAGGGAATGATTAAGATAAGCCATAGTTCAAGGCAAGCTACTTAGTTCCCTCCTCTGGTTGGGTTTGGGGAGGAGGTAATCCATGTCTGAAATTTGTTGGTGAATTTTGATGAAGGTTATGGGTGTCATTTCTGTGTTATGTGGATTAGAGATTTTTTTCCCAGTATTCTTTAGTGGTTAAAGTTTAACTTGTGGTCAACTCATAGAAATATGTTTAGCTTTTGCTAATGAGTTGTCAGATACTTCTCTCTCTGAAAATGAGAATGAAGCCAGGTATGGTGGTTCACATCTGTAATCTCCCAGCACTCAGGCTGAGGCAGGACGATCGTGAGTTCAAGGCCAGCCTGGACTACATAGCAATACTGTATGACAACAACAAAATAACAACAAAAAAACCTGTAAGAATGACAGTTATGAAGTAAGCAATAATTTCCCCTGAATTTCCCTTCCAGGGAACCTGGTGCAGTAGCTTGTCACACTTTGACCTCCTGGCTCTGGGGAAAGATAAGGCCTTATGCTACTGCTTCCTGAATTTTGAGATAGGCCTTGAAATTTACTAGTTTTGTGTTTTTCCAACTCAAAATCTTTTAATATAGACAAACCATCACAATTCATTTGTTTTGGAGATGTCAGCAAGGCATCGTCACACAATCTGATAATTAGCGATGTTGACACTGCCGTGAACCCAGTGACCACAGCTCCCAGTTGCTGAGTCAGAATCTCTAACACGTTGCCAAGCAATGCTGCTGCCACTGCCAGTGGGAAGCCACATTTTGATAAAGGCTTGAGGTTCTATGCCCCTGAGAAACTGTGTAGACAAGGTGTAGTCATGCAGTCCAGCGACTTTGAATGTGTAATCTTCCTGCCTTTGCCTCCTGACTGCTTGCGCTAGAGATGTGAACTGTCAGGCGCTAGAGATGTGAACTGTCAGGCGCTAGAGATGTGAACTGTCAGGCGCTAGAGATGTGAACTGTCAGGCGTTAGAGATGTGAACTGTCAGGTGTGCTCCTGGGAAGTTTTATAACTGAAACTTAGTGACAAGTGTGGCTTCCTGGGTATTCTGGGTCGCAGTACCATACCACCTTGTTTACAGAGGAGCTTTTTGTGGGTTCCATCTAGCATGTTGGTAAAGCAGGGGAGCTGTCTTATAGAAATAGGGCATCATTCGGGCCCCATAGAAGGCTGAGCTGAAGCTGTGCCGCCTTGTGAAAAGACAGCAGCACACTGCTTCCATAGAACCTTTCTAGACTTGTTTGAATGTCAGCAGTACCCTGTTCATAGGATAGCAAATACATTGTAAATGTAAATAGTAAATAGGTGAATGTACCATTCATAGAATAGCAAATACATTGTAAATGTAAATAGTAAGTACACGAATGTACCCTGTTCATAGAATAGCAAATACATTGCAAATGTAAATAGTATATACATGAATGTACCCTGTTCATAGAATAGCAAAAACCAACAAATTCCATGAAAGCTGACAGGTGTTTTGTGACATCTAGAATGTGAATTTGAATTGTACAGTTTCTTATGACAGAATTTGTCACTGTACAAGTTGGAATCTTGTTAACGTCAGTCCTTTAGGTTAAGTGGTAAAATACTGTTTCATCATGGGCTTTCAGGAATGTAGCAGGATTCCCACCCACATCTCAGTTGAGTGTCTTGAGGTACAGTACAGTATTAGTTCAAATGTCTTTTTTAAAATTATTTTTTCTAAGGATGTGTGTGTGAAATTCACGTGGAAGTCAGAGGACAACTTTTAAACTTAGGTTGTCAGGCTTGGCAGCAAGTGCCTTTATGTGCTGAACCACCGTGTGTGTGTGTGTGTGTGTACGTACGTACGTACGTACGTATGTGCTCGTGTGTGCATGTGAGTGTATCTGTGTACATGTTGCTGCCCCCTCCCTGTTAATTCCCAATCTCTTACTCCGTGTCTTTTAGAAGCCTTTAGGTGAAGGCAAGTTGGTTCTTCAGCTCAGTTTACAGCCAAGGAGAGCCCTTATGCTCCCCAACTTTTCTGTACCAGGTGCATCTCATGTTAGGGTAAAACTGTCAAGCTAGCCAATCCATATGCAAAGCATCTTACCAAGTCTTCCACAAAGATGGCCTAAGCTCTCTGGCAGCTGGTTAGGGTGAGGCACACATGCACTGAGTGTTTAATTCTTCTTCAGAAGTGCAGGGTGGCCGGGCGGTGGTAGCACTTTAATCCCAGCACTCGGGAGACAGAGGTAGGCAGATCTCTGTGCATTCCAGGACAGCCTGGGATATCCCTGACTTTTGTTTTGTTTTGTTTTGTGCTCCACAGAGTTTAAGTAGGACACTCCCTGTGACCTTGGGTTTGGAACTTTTCATTAAAGCCTGGTGGTCTCACCAGTGGCTTTACAGCTGGGGTTTACACTTCCCCCTTTAGTTGCTAGTAGTTTAGAAGTAAGTGGTAGGGCTTCGGAGTCTATTCTCTACCCATACTTGACTGTAAGGCAGCCCTGATGTGTATGTGCCCAGTGCCAGTGGAGCAGTTCCTGTGAACCGTGATTTCCATCCTGTATCCTGTGTAGGAGTAAATTCTTTGGCACTTTACCCTGTCTTCTAGTTCTTTGTACCTTCTTTCAAGCCCCTCTTCCAAAATGTTCCCTGAATCCTAAGGGGTTGCTACAAATGTCTTGTTTAGGGCTGACCTTCATTTGTAGTCTCTGTCTTTACCTGTTGGCCACAAAGAACTTAAGGTTGAGAGTGTAAAGAATGGGATCTCTTCCAGGTGGGGAGATGCCTTTGTTGAAGCCATTGACGTTTAATCCAGTGGGACAAGTAGGGACCTAGCCAGCCACCACCCTAGGGAGGCAGGTTTACCTAAAGATAATGTACTTTTCCTTTCTAGAATTTCTGCCCCGGTACACTCCTCATGTGTGGTGACATTTCAAATGTATTTTAATAAATAAAGACTGGCTGGATATCTGAGGATAAAATAGTCCCACTGGGTCAGCCTTACAGATCAGATTATGGTAACACACACCTTTAATCCCAGTAGCCACCCTAGTTGCCATAGAAATCGGGTGGTACATGCCCTTAATCCCAGTGGTGCATACAAGCCTTTGCTCCCAGCCCTAGAAAGGAATATTAGATGGGGTGAGACAGCTTCTCAGACAGTTTCCTTCTGAGATTCTAGGAGGCAGGATCGCCTTTTTGGACTGAGGTTGAGGTAAGAGCCAGTGGCTGGCTGTTTTGCTTTTCAGATCTTCAGGTTGAACCCCAATTTCTGACCCTGTGCTTCACTCGGGAACTGCCATGATCTTCGACTGGGTCTGCCAGCCCTTTCTTAGAAAGGCATAACTGTTTCTTTTTCTTCTTTTTCTTTCAGATTCTGGCCAGAGCCCAAGTATGCTTTTAAACTCTAAGTCATGCTTTGGGCCTCCTTGCTCTTTCTAAAACTCTTTTTCCTGCTGTGTGGCTGCCTGCTGCCAGGTAGCTGACCTCTCTTTACTCTCTCTCAGACACATGGCTTTTGTTCCTTCTGGTCTCCGTTTTTTTACAGCTTGCCTGCCCTGAGGGTTTTCTTTCTTTTTTGTTTTTTTTGTTTTTTTTTGTTTTTTTTGTTTTTCGAGACAGGGTTTCTCTGCAGCTTTTTTTTTTTTTTTTTTTTTTTTTTTAAGAGCCTGTCCTGGAACTAGCTCTTGTAGACCAGGCTGGCCTCAAACTCACAGAGATCCGCCTGCCTCTGCCTCCCGAGTGCTGGGATTAAAGGCGTGCGCCACCACCGCCCGGCTGAGGGTTTTCTTTTTAAACTGTAATATTGTCCTCAAGATTCTGTTTGAGTCTGCTCTTTGCCTTTGAGCTTCCCTTTGTGTCCGTTCTTAAGTTCTTTTATTAATAAGATCAAGAACCCAAAGAGGGGATCCTGATTTCCCTTGTATTGTGATGGCTGCACTGGACCTTCCCAAGATTTCTGGTAACACTTCTTTCTGGCCTTTTAATTCTTTAATCATTGTGCACCCTCGAAAGTGTCAAGAGCAGCTTTGTCTATGGGTGTAAACATAAGTATCTAAAAGACACTTTGTGTATGGGTGTAAACTTAGGTTTCTAGAAGGCAGTTGATGCTTTCCAGTTTAGCTAAGCAACAGTTTAGGTCTTAGGGCTCAAGACCTCAGTCAGAGATTTTGCCCAGGTTTGTTGTGTTAGTACAATACTAATCATGGGTATCTTCTTATGAAGCAGGCCACATATCCGGTCAGAGAATGTCTTGTTACATCCATAGCAGCTGTGCCACTATTGCCCTACACGGCACATCCTGCTTAACTAGTTGGTGTTGTAGTTCCCAGCACTTGAGAAGCAGAGGCAGGCGGCTCGCTGTGAGTTTGAGGCCAGCCTGGTCTACAGAGTAAATTCCAAGACAGCCAGGACTACATAGAGAAATCCTGTTTTGAAAAGCAAAAACAAATAAAAGATTGCTGATATCTTTACTCTTCCAGTAACCAGTCAACTTTGATTATTGCTTTGTTTATAGCAATGATCATCTTTCTGATTCAACTTCCTTTTTTTCTTTTTTGAGACAGTCTCAGAGTCTGAGGGTTTCACTATGTAGCCCTGATTGGCCTTGAACTCAAGTAAGTAGATATATCTACCTGCCTTTGCCCTGTGAATGTTGAGATTAGCACACCTAGCTCAACTTTTTTTTTTCTGATCAAATGAAAAGCATTTGTTTGTTTTGTAGGTTAGTTTAAATTGAACAACCGTGCTGGATTTTTTAAAATTTATTTATTTATTATGTATACAATATTCTGTCTGTGTGTATGCCTGCAGGCCAGAAGAGGGCACCAGACCCCATTACAGATGGTTGTGAGCCACCATGTGGTTGCTGGGAATTGAACTCAGGACCTTTGGAAGAGCAGGCAATGCTCTTAACCTCTGAGCCATCTCTCCAGCCCCCATATTGTTTTTTTGTCATTTTTTTAAATTGATATTTATTGAGCTCTACATTTTTCTCTGCTCCCCTCCCTACCTCTCTTCTCCCCCTCAGCCCTCCGCCAAGGACCCCATGCTCCCAATTTACTCAGGAGATCTTCTCTTTTTATACTTTCTACTTCCCATGTAGATTATCTATGTAACTCTCTCTTAGTGTCCTCATTGTTGTCTAAGTTCTCTGGGATTGTGGTTTGTAGGCTGGTTCCTTTGCTTTATGTTTAAAAACCACATGTGATAATTGTCTTTCTGTGTCTGGGTTACCTCAGTCAAAATAATGTTTTCTAGGTCCATCCATTTTCCTGCAAAATTCAAGATGTTATTTTTTCTACTGTGTAGTACTCCATTGTGTAAATGTACCACATTTTCTTTATCCATTCTTCAATCGAGGGGCATTTATGTTGTTTCCAGGTTTTGGCTATGACAAACGAACCTAGCTCAAATTTTATTCTTGAAATTGAGATTAAAATTTTAAATTATAGTATGTATGTTCCTTGCCTTTAATTTTTATTTTATTTTATGGTACTAGAGATTGAAGTCAAGCCTTCACATACTTTAGGCAAGTGATCTACAATTAATCTTTATTATCCTGCCATCCATTAACTTCTATACTTGATCTTAACAAGTGAATAATAAGTGATAATTAAAATCTTTAAGATTTATTTTACATATATGAGCATTTGCTTGCATGTATGTCTGTATACTATGGGCATGCCTGGAGCTTTCAGATACCAGAAGGCCTTTAATCCCCTGGAACTATAATTAGAGATGGTTGTGAACTGCTATTTGGGTTCTGGTTACTGAACCTGCATCCTCTATAAGAGCAACAAACACTTTTTTTTTTTTTTTTGAGACAGGGTTTCTCTGTGTAACAGTCCTGTTTGTCCACAACTTGCTCTGTAGACCAGGCTGGCCTGAACTCACAGAGATCCACCTGCCTCTGTCTCCCAAGTGCTGGGATTAAAGGTGTATGCCAGCACTGCCTGGTGCAGCAAGCACTCTGAGTCATGCATCTCTCCAGCTCTGTTATACATTTTCTGAAGCCTCCTTTCTCCTCTCACGGGATTTTAAGGCTTTATTTTATGGGTATGTGTTGAAGGAGCAGCGGGCTGTGTCCCGCCACCCGGCTAGCTTTACCCAAAATAATTACATGGAAACTGTATTCTTTTAAAACACTGCCTGGCCCATAGTTTCAGCCTCTTATTGGCTAATTCTCACATCTTCCTTTAACCCATATTTAGTAATCTGTGTAGCACCACGAGGTGTGGCTTACCAGGAGAGATCTTAACCTACATCCATCTCGGAGAGGAGAAGCATGGAGACTCACTATGGCGACTGCCTGAAGCGTCTCCCCAACCCTGCTACCCAGCATTCTGTTCTGTCTACTCCGCCTACCTAATTTTCTGTTCTCTTAAAGGGCCAAGGCAGTTTTCTTTATTAATTAACCAATGAAAGTAACATAGACAGATAACTCTCCTCCATCATTTCCCCTTTTTCTGTTTAAACAAAAAGAAAGGCTTCAACTTTAACATAGCAAAATTACATGTAACAAAACAGTTATCAAGCAAGTATTACAGTTACAATATTTAGATCTATTTTATCTTTTATCATAACTAAGGAAAGCTATAACTATCTATTTATTCTTCAACTCCATCAAAGACTCCAGAAGGATATAATATTACCTAAGTAAACAAGTCATATGCAACTTTCAAACTCTAGAAATGACAGAGACAACTCGCTGCCTGGACAGTCACCCAAAGTTCCTCTGTACCGTTGGGGCATCCATCTTCAGCCTTCAGGCCCATGGTGTCCAGCAGACATTTCCATGAAGCAGGAAATTCCAAAGACAGTTCAGTCACTTTCTGCTGTGTCCTGCAGAACGTCTCGCAGACTCTTTCATGAATCAGGAACCCCAAAAGGCCATCTCACCTTTAGGCAAGTTCAGCAGTCCTCTTTCTACGGGTTCTTTGTGTCCAGTTTATGCAACAGTCCAGGCAAGAGCAGTTTCTTGTCCAAATGGCTAACAAACTCCATAAGTAGCCTCTTCGATGCCCATCTTCCTCTCGAAGTAGATTGGTGCTGCCAGGAGCAGATGTGTCTCATTGTCATGAAAAACCCTAAGTTATTAAAACATTAAATGCCATATTCTGCAGTCTTTGAAAGATATGAAGAATGCCTATCTGAACTATATCTATGCACATCTAGAAAATCTAACTAACATGACTACAAGTTTGACTATTGAAAGATATGAAGAATGCCTATTTAACTAAAGTATATCTCTATATATCTAGAAAATCTAACTAACATGACTGCAAGCTTGACTATTATCGATGATTATCCATTAACCTATATTTCCTAATTATACATTACAGTTTTTAAAATGAACTACACAATCAAAATAGCTTAATCAAGATCAGAAATACATATACATATAACAAATTGACCTTAAAATCCATACCATTGCAAATTATTCATCTTTATATCATATCCCCCTTTAAATGTAAAAGAACATTTATAAACAATATTTGGGAAAATGGGCGCAGTTATTTCTCTCCAAACTGCTTCCTGCTGAATGGGGGCGCTGTTTTTTAGGTCTTTCATGGTGTAACCTGTGTGCCAGGTTCCTCTCCGTCGGCAGTTGAGTGAAGTAATTTTTTGAGGGTGTTTACAGCAACCTTTCAGGAGGGCGAGGTCTATCATACCATATTGGGATAGAAGCAATCCACAGTGTGTCATCCTCTGTGAAACAAAAGAAGACCCTCTTTTCCAAAGCATCATGTTCTTAGATCCAAATTCTGAAGTCATAGCGTTAAGATGTCCATTCTGGTCTAGCCTGGCAGCCCATATAATGAAATGTCTCTCTGTATTTAGCTCCTTTACAGTCAAAAATTTCAAAGAAAACACAATAAAATACATAATCCAGACTCTGTGAATTTTCCATTTTTACGTGGCTTATTTTTACTCCATCACTTTACTTTATTCTGTCTCTTTAAAGACTTTACCCCCTTTTTTTTTTAAAGGGATTAACTTCATTCTCTATATTCTTTTTCTCTCTCTCAAGCCTACGTACATTCATCCAACATTGTGACCCATATGGGGGTCTTCTATGTCTGAATCTGTCCTATTGTGAATCTGTAATTTTTTTACTGTTGAGAAACATGTTTGATTTGAGCCTTTACATTGCTAAGCGCTTAAGACTCTAAGCTGTGACATTCCTAGGTCAAAAACAGGTACCGTGTGCTTGCCCCGCCCAGTCCAACATGGTGGAGCCGCTTGTGACTCTGAATTGGTTGCACCTCTGAGCTGCAGAGCCGCCCGGGCTGTTCTGGATGTTGGCTCCACCTCTCTCCAATTTCAAAATGGAGGATGTACCATTTTCTACTAGCTCTGGGGCTGCCAGGTAGGAGCCGCACTCAGCACTTTAACTCTGAGACTGAGCATGCAGCACAGAAACTCTTTTCATCCAAGTTACAATCAAATCTGACATGCAGAGCACCGCGCACCCTGGACACATCTCTCTGTATTGTGGCAGGAATCCGTCATGCTCTTCCGTCTGCCTAAGCCTGATTCTGCCATCTGCCCAGGTGCAGGCGGGGAGTGCTGAGCCATTGGCCCGGTCTCAGCACACTCTCCTTCCGATCCCAAGCGGGAACACAAATATCCAGGCCCATAAAAGCCACTGAAATGCTTTAAAGCCAGAGTTCGCGATGGCGGCACAGCGCAGGAAGCTGCATTTTAAAATGACTCAGCTTTTTCTCTGCCGCTATTGCTGAAACAGGAAATCTCTACAGCACGTCCAGGCAAACAGCAAAAAGCGGTGTTAAACTCTCTCTCTCCTTTATTTAAAGCCCTCTCAGGTTTTTAAGTGGATTTAGTAACCACGTTGGAGCGCCAATCTGTTGAAGGAGCAGCCAATCTGTTGAAGGAGCAGCGGGCTGTGTCCCGCCACCCGGCTAGCTTTACCCAAAATAATTACATGGAAACTGTATTCTTTTAAAACACTGCCTGGCCCATAGTTTCAGCCTCTTATTGGCTAATTCTCACATCTTCCTTTAACCCATATTTAGTAATCTGTGTAGCACCACGAGGTGTGGCTTACCAGGAGAGATCTTAACCTACATCCATCTCGGAGAGGAGAAGCATGGAGACTCACTATGGCGACTGCCTGAAGCGTCTCCCCAACCCTGCTACCCAGCATTCTGTTCTGTCTACTCCGCCTACCTAATTTTCTGTTCTCTTAAAGGGCCAAGGCAGTTTTCTTTATTAATTAACCAATGAAAGTAACATAGACAGATAACTCTCCTCCATCAGGTATGGTTGTTTTGTCTACATTTCTATATATGTACCGTGTGTGCGTGGCACATGGGGTTTAAAGAGGGCATTGATCCCCTTGAACTAGTTGTTAGCCTGCATGTGGCTACAGGTCCTATGCAAGAGCAGTCAGTGCCCTTATTCTCTTGAGCTGCTCTCCAGCCCCAATTTGTACTTTTTAAACATTTATTATTATCGTGTATATGTGAGTGGTTTTGCAATGGAGTGTTTTTTTATTATTATTGTGTGTATGTGAGGGGTTTTGCAATGGTGTGGTTTTTTTATTATTGTGTATATGTGAGTAGTTTTGCAATGGCGTGTTTTTGAAGATCATCTTTGAGCATCATTTCTCCTGCCTTTACACCAGTTTTGGAGACTCAGACTCAGGCCACCAGGTTTCTAAGGCAAACACCTTTACCTGTGGAGCCATGTTGTTAATCTGAAGTGACTATTTTTTAAAATTTTATTTTCAGATTGGGGAGACTACTAACATGAACATGGAAATTGTAGAGTGTATAAAACTGCTCTGGGTGGTGGGGACAGTGACAACCGCCCCATCAGTCAGGTCTGCCGTGCTACTGCATGCTTGTATTGTCACTTCTAACACTGTAAGAAACATCGGTTCGTTTGGGTGACATAGTTTACAGAAGCAGAATAGTAGATCTAGACTCCATTTGTGAGCCAAAAAGAAACTTTGACTTCTTAGCTGTAGGATCTGGTTTGTTGTCATACAGGTTCTCCACCACCGTTTGTGAGCTCATTCTCTGACAGTGGCAGCACAGAGCTGTTCTGCTGGTGGCTCATCTGGGAGCTGATCATCCCCCTGCTTGGCTTTTGATGCCTGGTAATCATGTGCCTTAATTGCAGGTCACTGGAGCCAAACTAATTGCTTGTTGGGCACTTAGATTGCCTTTTTAATTTGCTGCATAATGCCTCTTCTAACAGAAGCACACACTATATTGTTATCCAAGTAGAACTCATTAGTATCTTCCTAGACAAAACAGAAAGCCTAATTTTGTTCATAATTTAGCTACTGAAAGAAGATGGAAAGACATTGTAGACAGATGTAATTAACGAGAACTGTTTTTTTTTAAGTGCTCCTTTGTATCCACTTCAGGAAGTATACATAAAATGCTTCCTGTGCTTTATATTTGTGTAAAGCCTTGTGTGGGGTCTGTGTACTCGAGTGTATGGGGGTGGACTGTGTGGCCAGGTGGGTGAGTACACTTGTTCACATGTGGGTGCCCTCCTTTGTCACTCTCCACTGGGTCCCCTTGAGACAGGGTCTCCTGTTGGAACCAGCAAGCCCCAGTGCTCCCCTACCCTCATGGTGCTGGTGTGATGGGTGTGTGCAGCCACAGTTGGCTGTATCCATGGATGCTGGGGATCTGAACTTAGGCTCATAGGCTTTCAGGGCAGATATTCTTACCCACTGAGCCATCTCCCTAGCCCCATGATAACCTTCTTTATCAAGGATTGTTTTGTTTTGTGCTTCAGATATATTTTATATGGCAATAATAATATGAGCATTTGAGACAGTCACTTATTTCAGTCTGTGGGATTTACCCTATATCCAGTGACTTTGTATTTCATTAAAAAAATAAAAATAAATATCATCCTTCCCAAATAGGAACCTTTTCATATGCCGAGTAAAGAGCTCATACTTGTTTTCTTGTCATTTCCTTGTACTGTCCAGTAGGACAGTGCTCCGCACAAGGTTTTCAGCTTTTCGTTAACAATTTCATTAATCTAGTTGGTACATTTTGAGAAACTATGGAATGCCTGGAACTGTTGTAGGTGTTGGAGATACCACAATTTGTATTTTTATCTTTATGATAAATATTTAGCTCAAAGGAGAAAAAAAACCTCTGAAGTAAATTTTAAGAATCCTAATTTCTTTTTTTAGAATAGAGTAAGTGTATTTGTTATTTTTTTTATTGATGTAACAAAAACCTAGGCAACTTATAGAAGAAAGCATTTAGTTGGGCCAATGGTTTCAGAGGGCTGGAGTTTATGATGGCAGAACAAAGGAGGCCTGGTAGCAGGAATGTGCATGTAGGGAGTTGAGAGAGTACACTGGTAATGACCGTAGCTCTTAATCCTCCAACATTTCTCCCAGCTGAGGACTGCATACTCAAACCGGAGCCCATGGAGGCCAGCCTCAGCCAAACCACTACAGTAACAAGTAGCATCTGCTGCAATTTTAATAGCTGCTTTATTTCTTAAAGAAATTAGTATGTTACCTGTTTGTTTGTTTTTCTTTTGGTAGGTTATTTCTTATGAGGGTCATGGACATTCCCTATTTAAACTTGGAAGGGCCAGACTGTAAGTACATTGATTTCCTCATTTCATCTGTAGTTACCAGAGTGTGGCCTGAAAGGGACACCAGGGAAACAGTGCTGACAAAAGAGCTTTTTCCTTAAGAATGGGCAGTGGTTTGTGGTTGGCAAGGGTTACATACTTAAAAGTTCATGAGGCCCTTGGGCCTTTGTTAGTTGTGACTTGCATTTTTCAGGCTATAGAAGTGTATCTCATATATTCATAGTTTCATCCCTCCCCCAAGCTGAATCATTTCCAATACATATTTAAAAAATATGCTGAGCAAGCTGGAGAAATCACCATTAGACCATGCTGTGGGGCTTCCTGTGGATGTGTGTGACAAGCAAACATACAGGAACTCAGAGCAGCTCCCAGGAAGTACTAACACCCGAAGTTGAAGCTTGAGGTAGACTAGGGGTAGCAGTGTTGTCCCTTCCCTTCACGCTGGCTGTTCTTGATACTCTGCTGCCTGGTTCAGTTTAATGCCCAGTGACATCAGGACCCAATGCAGCCCCTACCTCCCCAGGGCAGGACACGCTCGTCTACACAGCAGACCAATATGATGGTTCCTGGCTATGGCTACAGCTCTGCAGGACTTGGGGAGCAAGAAGTCGTGGAGTCAGTGGGCTCGTGTTGCAGTTTTGTACTCTGTTTTTTTCAATTCAGCTATGGCTTTTTTAAAAACATGACTTGAAGCTCTAGTTTTCTAGATCTTTACAGTGTACAGTGTTTTATATAACTGAGCTGTATTAAAAGCTTTATAAATATAAAAAAGTAAAAAAAAATCCTATGTCAGTAATTTGATTTTCTATTTTCTAGTTATGCATATATTTAAATTTAGTAAGTTGATTTTTTTTTTAATTGCTGTCAATCAAATTGTTATGGGTTACCTGATACATTAGAACATCCTGCTGATGCCTGGAGTGGCCGTGCACACCTGGAGTCCCAGCACTCGGGCACAGAGGCAGGACTGCAGTGTCTTTGTGGCAGTCGTGTCTATATAGTGTGGACTAGTTTAATTAAAGAATCTGGCACTCGGGAGGCAGAGGCAGGCGGATCTCTGAGTTCAAAGCCAGCCTGGTCTACAAGAGCTAGATCCAGGACAGGCTCTAGAAACTACAGGGAAACCCTGTCTCGAAAAACCAAAAAAAAAAAAAAAAAAAAATCTGTGCTTGCTAAGTGTGGTAATGCACTTATAACCCCAACATTCTGTGGGCTGAGGCAATCAAAGGAATTGCTTTGATCCCTTGCCAGGAACCAGCCTTGGTTGTTGTTCCTCAGGAGCTGTCTGCCTTGTTTTTTGAGATCCAGTGTCTACCTGAAGCTCACTGCTTAGGCTAGACTATTGACCAGAGGGCCCCAGGGATGGATCCTTTTGTTTACCCCTCCCCAGTACTGGCATTTGGAGTACACTCCTTCATGTCCACCTTTTTATAGGGTCTGCTCTCAGCTGTGTGGTAGCGTCTCCCTAACTGGGCTGTCTCCCTGGTCTGCTCTCAGCTGTGTGGCAGCGTCTCCCTAACTGGGCTGTCTCCCTGGTCTGCTCTCTCTCAGCTGTGTGGCAGCGTCTCCCTAACTGGGCTGTCTCCCTGGCCAGTACTTGGGTCACTTCTCCCACTGTCACCCTTTTGTCACTTTTGTCTTGTAGTGCAGCCTAAACGTGACCATGTTCTCCACGTGACGTTCCCCAAAGAGTGGAAAACAAGTGACCTTTACCAGCTCTTCAGCGCCTTTGGTGAGCAGGAAAGTTGTGGCGGCTGCTTTAAGGGTTGCCCTTCTCCTGGTGGTTAGTTGGTCAGAAGGAGATCATGGAAAAGATCTCTAAGTCCATGCAGGGTTAATTTCAGCCAGAGAACTGTTCTGTTGCTGACAGAGTATATGGACCTTCACTGTGGACTGCCCTTACTACTGATGAGGAAAGCAAGCCTAGATCAGGGTAAATAATTTTTAAGGTTAAATTCAGAGAGGATGTCTGTTTTACACTGACAAGCAATCTCCAATATGAGATGAACAATAAAAGTAGCAAACACAGATGTCTGAGCAGACCAAGACTGCATGTGTGTAAGGTAGACAGTTCCTCTCATTCCCGGCTTAAACTTCTCAGGGTCTGTGAATGTACAAGTCTGTTACTTTAACAAATGAAGTATTGAAGCTATTTATTCTCTTTGGGGATTCTTGAATAAAGTGAAGGCAGTAGGCCGGTAGTAGAATGCTTAGTAATACTTGTATATCATCAAAAGATTTACTATGGAGACATTTAAGAAAATATTCATAGGCTAATGAGATGGTTCAGTGTTTGTTGTGCAAGCTTAGTGATCTGAGTTCAATACCTGGAACCCACATAAAAGTGGAGGAGAGACTGAGTTTGAGTCCAGCCTGGTCTACAAGAGCTAGTTCCAGGACAGGCTCCA
Organism: Arvicola amphibius; assembly: GCF_903992535.2. Lineage (NCBI taxonomy): Eukaryota > Metazoa > Chordata > Mammalia > Rodentia > Cricetidae > Arvicola > Arvicola amphibius. The sequence continues at coordinate 102,242,390 of NC_052050.1, read as the reverse complement.
AAGCATAAAGAGAAAAGGAAGGAAGGGAGGGAGGGAGGGAGGGAGGGAGAAAGGAAGGAAGGAAGGAAGGAAGGGGAAAGGGAGAGGAGTGGAGGAGAGACCCAGTTCCACTAAGTTGTCTCTGACATTCAAGTGCACACTATGGCTCCTGTAATAGACATAAATAGTAATTGTCTTAGTCAGGGTTTCTATTGCTGCAGTGGAACACTGTGACCAAAAAGCAAGTTAGGGAGGAAAGGGTTTATTTAGCTTCCACTTCCACACTGTAGTCCGTCACTGAAGGAAGTCAGGCCAGGAACTCAAATGGAGCAGGAACCTGAAGGTAGGAGCTGATGCAGAAGCCATGGAGGGAAGTTGCTTACTGCTTTGCTCCCCAATGCTTGTTCAGTTTGCTTCCTTATAGCACCTAGGACCAGCAGCCCAGGGATGGTCTCACACACACAGCGAGCTGATTATACCCTCATCAATCCCTAATTAAGAAAATGCCCTACAGGATGCATACGGCCGATCTTATGGAGGCACTTTTCTTAATCAAGGTCCCTTCTCTCAGATGTCTTAAGCTTGTGTTGACATAAAACCACCGAGCACAGTAATGAATAAAATAATATGCTTGAAGTGTTTATGCAGAGGTATAAACATTTAAGAAAGTATTTAAATAGTATTTTAATATTTGGTTTTAAAAGAGGATATGGGATAGGATCTTGTATAACTAACATTATTTTTAAAAACATTGTAGAGAAGTCAGATGCAAGTAAAGGAAGATAATTTATTACTGAGTATTTTATTATTATTAATTAAGAAAAATCTATGTTTTCTTTTTCTTTTTTTTTTTTTTTGGCCTGCATTTCGGTATTAGCACCATGTGTATGCATTGTCTGGAGGCCAGAAGAAGGCATTGGATCCCCGATACTGCAGTTACAGTCAGTTGTGAGCCTCCATCTGGGTGCTGGGAATTGAATCCAGGTCCTTTGGAAGAGCAGTCAGGTGCTCTTAACGGCTGAGCTGTTTCTCCAACCGCATTACTAAGTATTTTTCAGATGGTCTTTATGTTTTGTAAGCTTTCCTGTCTTTTCAGAAATGAGCACACATTGCCTCTTAAGTTAAAAACAAACCCAGAATACTTTATTTGAAAACAGTTATATTTCTATAAAGTCCTCTTGCTGGTGCCCTCTGCCCTTTGAAATCCTACTCCACTTTTTAATTTAGCTGCAGAGAGAGAAAGGCAGTGGCCTCAGGCTCAACTCTTTTTGAAGTGCCTGCCATTTTCATCTATTTAAGTTCTGACCCTATGTAGTCAGACTTTAAACACTAAAGTAAGTAAAAAGTCTAAAACCTAGTGTGAAACTCCACGGCTTTAAAATGGCTTTTCCAACTGTCTAGAAGTTCATTGAGGTGGGCAGGTGTGGTGGGGCAGAGGCAGGCGATCTCTGTGAATTCCATGTCAGCCTGGTGCACAGAGCAAGCTCCAGGACAGCCAGGACTAGATAGAGAAAACACGTCTAAAAAACGGTCATTGAGAGGTCTGGACTTTGGATCTAGTTCATTTTGGTGTGTGATTTTTTTTCCAAATTGTTTACAATAAAGTTTTAATAAGTAAAACAAACATTAGCTGTGTGACTTTGGGCAAGTGTTCTCTCCTTAGGACAACAACAATTGTACTAATTGTGATAACAGCCATCTTGGTGGCCTAGCGCGACACTGGGCTGGAAGGCGCTGGCTCTGGAGGTGTGCGGAAGCCGACCAGCGCTGTTTATCCGGTCCAGAGAGCAGCTGCCTTGCTGGGCAGAGAGCTGTGTCATCTTACTGAGAAACTGAAGTGGGGGTTTTGTATTGTTTTCTTCTCCACTTTGATAGTGAAACTAAAGGGTTTTGTTTGTTTGTTTGTTTTTTAATTCTCAGCCTTTGAAAGTCTTAGTAGAATGAATTTTTCTTTTATTGCTAAATTCCAGTGCTGTTTACCCATTGTTAAAGTCTGGTGCTCTATGTATCCCCAAGGACAGTGAGGCTGAGGTGCAAGTTTCCATCTCCTCCGCAGGCTCGGGCTCTGCTCTGAGCTCCCTTTCTGCTCATCCTGTTTGCCTCAGTGTAGTACTTTTGCTGCTGTTTCTCCCTGTCAGCCTGCCTTGGTTTTTCTCTCTCTGAATTCTTAATTTTTAAATGACAGGCAAGCATATGTGCGTGCGTACAAGTGATTGGTTGCATGTGGAAGTCAGGACAGCTTGTAGGAGTCGGCTCTCTCCACCCACATATGGATTTTGGAAATGGTCAAGCTTGATGGCAAGCTAACCTTTATCCACTAAGCCATCTCAATAGGATCTGTTTTGCTCAGAGCTCTTTCTAGTAGTTTGGAATCACAGCCTCTTGCTGTCAGGCTCCCCCTCTTTCTCTCAGCCCCCAGTACTCCCAAGAGAGGCACCGTCCTGCATGAGCTCCCTTGTCCTGTCACTCCCCAGAGCCCCTCTGCTAAGTATTATGAGTCAATTATTCTCTCCCTGTATGTTCCCAATGCCTGAATACTTGATAATGGAGACTAAGTGTCAACATGGGACAGGGACAGAACTATCCAAACTGTAAAATGAAGTATCTGTAACAAGTTTGATTGTAGGTGGTCTTGGAGTTTTGTTAGTGACCTTGAAAGATAAACACCTTCAAACCTTGGCCTAAGATTGGACAGAATCGTGACAAGTCCTTGTAGCTAAATTTTCTTTTTTAACTTTTAAAGTTTATTATCACTGTTTTGTGTTTGTGTGTACCTGTGTGTGACTGGGAAGTCCAGAACTTCATGTCTGATATCTTCCTCAATTAAATTTCTACTTTACTATCTTTCCAAAATTCAAAAACTTGTATTTATTTATTGTGTGTGAAGACACACATGCCATAGCGTGCTGTGAAGCCCGGATGACAGCTTATAAGAGTTGGTCCTCTTCTGTCATATGGGTCCCAGAGATCCAGCTGAGGCAATCAGTCTTGGTAACAAGTGCATTCACCTACTGTCATCTCACTGGTCCTCTCTACCTTAGTGTTTTGATGCAGGGTCTTTCACTGAACCCAGACCTCACCAGTTTGGCTACACTTGCTGGCCCAAGAGTCCAGGGATTTGCCTATCTCCACCTCTCCAGCACAGGGCATACAGGCCCACTCAGCTGTGCTCACCTTTTATAGGGCTGCCAGGATCAAACTGAGGACACACACACACACACACACACACACACAAACGCAGATGCATGCTCCTCACACACCACTGAGGAGACCAGTGGAGGAGGCCGAACACCCTGCTGTGACACAGGGTCTCTCACTGAACCTGACGCTGTCTTAGACTGGCTGACCAATGGGCTTCTGAGATCCTGTCTCCAGCCCCAGTGCTGGAGATATAGGCGTGGGTTTTTTTTAATATGGGTGGTGGGGGTTTAAACTCAGGACTTCGTGATAGCACAGCAAGTGCGCTTATGCACTAAGACGTCTCCTAGACTCTCGAAACTAACAGAACAAGTAGCAAATTGGTTAGTGCTGAGGTTCCCAGTCTTACAGCAAGCAGTACGCCGTCTCTCTAGGCTCTCCTGAAGTCTGCCGGCTGAGTCTGTGGTGTGGTTCTCTAAATGCTCAGATGCTCACTTTGTTTTTCATTCATCGTTAACAGGTAACATTCAGATATCCTGGATTGATGACACATCAGCCTTCGTTTCTCTCAGCCAACCCGAACAAGTACAGATTGGTGAGTGTTATAGATGTCTGTTTGTGTGTTAATGAGGTGGGGGTTCACCTTCAGTTTGAAAGCTGTGGCTTCAGCCAGTTAGTTCACTGGCATTGCCGCTCAGTTAATTTTTGATCTTGCCTGTGAAATAAAGGGAAAAATTAGTAAGTATATCATACAGAGGAGAAGGATCTTTGATTCATTATTCTAAAGATACTTAATCTGTGCCTCAAGACCCCATGTAGGGGCTGGAGAGATGGCTCAGCGGTTAAGAGCACTGCCTGCTCTTCCAAAGGTCCTGAGTTCAATTCCCAGCAACCACATAGTGGCTCACAACCATCTGTAGTGAGGTCTGGTGCCCTCTTCTGGCCTTCAGGCATACACACAGACAGAATATTGTATACATAATCAATAAATCAATAAATAAATATTAAAAAAAAAGACCCCATGTAGTTACATGTAACTGAATGTCAGGTTTGAAAATTTGGCCATGGAGAAAGGTAGCATGCAGTGACCAAACAATTTAAAATCAAATACTAGTAAACTGGAGGCAGTGCTTGTTTGTGTTGTTCATGGTCTCACTCCAGCCTTCATTCTGAGCACACAGCATGTGTGTTTGATGCTGCACACGCCCTCCTGTGATGCAGTACCCTCGTCAACTGCTGAAACACCTCAGAATCCACATTAGCATATGTTCTGATTGCAGTGTTTTAATGGACTTAGTTTTCTGTTCAGACGCATAGTGGTTCAATTATGGGAACTGAAGAGGTCACATTTTTCCTGCATCCATCAAATTAATCATTGCAACTTTAGGTTGTATTATATTAGACAAGCACATTCATCTCATTAGTGTATAAATTGCTTTTGTCTTAACAAATAACAAGATTATATGCATACCAAAATGGGATTTGTTGTTGTATGTTTTGTTTTATTTTGTTTTTTAAAAGACAAAGAATCTCACTATGTAGACCAGGCTGGCGTTGAACTCACAGAGATCTACCTGCTGCTGTGGGATAACCCTTCCGTATGCTGTGTTGCTTTCATTGAATGATAATAAAAGCTGAATGGGCAATAGCCAGGCAGAATACAGTTAGGTGTGAAAGCCAATCTGAATACAAGGAGAAAGAAGGACAGAGTCTGGAGAGATGCAAGCCAGCCACTGAAGAAGCAAGATGCCAGCAGACTGGTAAAAGCCATTCCCACATGGCAATACATAGCTTAATAGAAATGGCTTAATTTAAATGTAAGAGCTAGCTAGTAATAAGTCTGAACTATAGGCGAAACATTTTGTAATTAATATTAAGCCTCTGAATGTTTATTTAGAAGTGACTGTGGGATGGGGCGGGGCAGAGAAACCTCCCATTACAGCCTGCCTCTGCTTCCCAAGTGCTAGGATTAAAGGTGTACACAATCACATCTAGCTATCCAAAATTATTTTAATTTAGTTTTTTAATGACTTATTATCAGTAAATGTTTGATTAGTCTACTTATTTAAAATTTTTAGTATTTTATTTTATTTGTATGGGTGTTTTGCTGGCATGTATTTCTGTTCACCACATGCATGCCTTGTGTCTGTGGAGGTCAGAAGAGGACTTTGGATCCCATGGAACTGGAGTTGGATCCCTGAAGCAGTAGCTTTTTGCATTGTTCTGTTTTCACACAGGGTTTCTCTGTGTAGCCCTGGCTGTTCCGCTCTGAGCCACCATGTGGGTACTGAGAATGGAACCTAGAAGAGCAGCATGCTTTCTAACCAATTAGTCATCTCTCCAACTCATCTATTCTGCATATTTGTGTGCCCTGGTTCATGTGGTTCCTCTTGTACTTTTCCTGTTTATCTGTGATTTCTCCATGCCCTTAAACTTGCATCAAATGTTCATTTTACAACAAAGTGAATGACACTTCATTTGTTTTTAAATAGGGTTCTGAAAAGATGGATCATCACATTTTTTGTTGATCCTTAAAATTTTTAACATTAATTATACTACCTTATTCTTTAACATTTGTTTGTTCAATTTTTTTCTTTTCTTTCTTTTTATATATGTGAGTATTTTCCCTGCTTGTTTGTCTGTGTACCACATATGGGCCTAGTGCCTTTGCAGGCCAGAAGACAGCATCGGGTTCCCTGGGATTGGAGTTCACGTATTTATGAGCCACATGCCAGTGTCCTGTGCCTATAAAGCATCTTTTCAACAGTGTTCTGTTCCTCTCATAGAAGATGGTATGCTCTGAGAGTGAGAATTTACCCATGAGGACCCCAGGGGCCATTGTGTTCACAGTGGCTGTCCGAATCTGGTCAATATCATGGAGTTGGAGCCACGATACACATCCTGTCATGAACTGGAGATACCTTTTGTACTTGATAGACCTCATGTCTGTTTCTCTTTCTGATTTCTAAATCTTTGTGAATGCTTCTTTAAAAGACAATTTGAAGTTTGCTTCTCATAGTAATGATTCTAATGATGCCAGGGATCTGGGTTATCTAAATGTGCTACAAATCCTATTAATGCTACCTTAAACAGATTATACAAACATTTCAGCAGAAACAGAGGGGATCCTGCATATCAATAATGTAACAATGAAAAAAAATCATTAAATGCCTACTTATATAGGCTCTGATACAAATTAGTTTTGATTTACATTCAAAGAGTTCCATTTAAGCTGACAACTAACTGTCTTTTTCCTCTGGTATCACTAATTCTAATCAATGTTTGAAAAGTCTTTTTTGACCTTTTGAAAATGAAAGTTCTTTTCTTACAGGAAACTGTATACTAATCATTAAAATGATGTGTGTGTGTATGTTCGCGCACACACATTATGCCCATGGTGTGGAGATCCATGTTGGTGCCTTCCTAGCTTGCTTTCCACTTCTTCATGTTTTGATGGGGTCTGTTTCACTGAGCTTGAACCTTACTGAGCTGGCTAGGTTGGCCACCCAGTGAGCCTTAGGGATGCTCTTGCCTCCAGCTCCTGAGTGCTAGGATTACGGACATGCATACCACATCTCATTTTATAGGTGCTGGGCACCGGACTCTGAGCTTCCCCAGCAGAGCCATGCCTCAGTGATTTTTTTCACAAGTTTGACTGTTTCTGCACTTAGCCATGGCTTATTTTAATGCGTGTATACTATGGGTGGAGCCCCAGTGCTTTTGACATGCACGATTGAGGTATACTTCTAGTTCCTTCTCTTTATTATCCTGTCTGAACTGGCAGTGTTTAATATATGTCTTTCACCAGATTTGGAAAAATTTCAGATATTTGTTTTCCTATTCTCTTGCGGTTACTCCTGGGATTCCTACTGCACACAAGGCATCGTGTGCTCTGTTTGGCTTTTTTTCCCCCTTCATATGTAGTGTGGAGCTGTGGGCAGGCCTGTTTCTCATCCCACCTGGCTCCGGCAGGGCTAGCTTTACACCCGAAATAACAACACACAAATTGTATTCTTTTAAACACTGCCTGGCTCATTAGTTTCATCCTCTTACATCTTGACTAACCCATATCTAATAATCTATGTAACACCACGAGTGGTGTCTTACCAGGAAAGATTCAGCATGTCTGACCTGGCGGCTAGCTTCATTGCGTCTGTCTCCCTGAGGAGAGGCATGGCGGTCTGGCTAACTTAGGAGAGGCATGGCATCTGACTGAGCCATCTACCTCACTTCCTTCTTCCTGTTCTGTCTACTCCACCCACCTAAGGGCTGGCCAAGGCAGTTTCTTTATTAATGAATGAAATCAACATAAACAGAAGACTCTCCCACATCATTCATACCATCTTTCTGTTGTGCAGACTAGATCATTTATTTCTGTATCTCTGCTCGTTGACTCATTACTTCTTGACCATTATTCTTCTAATAAGCCAGCCTAATGGATCTTTTATCTGTACATTGGTACTGCTCATCCTGCAGTAGGGTGACTTCCTGAAAAGCCCCTTGTGAGTAAAAATGCTATTAAGCAGAACATGTATGTAGTATGCCTGTTTAATGTCATTGTTTAACCTCATCCACCTTAAGTTTACCCAAAATATGGTTGGGTAGAATCATGCAGACTATTTCATGACAAAATATAGTTCTTAAATACTGTATCGAAAATGGAAAACACAGTTTATATACCATGTACATCTATACTGGGTCTTCTTGTCCTGGTCTTTGTTGAGTCAGTTTGGAATTGTTTCTTATGTGTTGTGAATGTTCTCTTGTAGAGTCTCTGGGTTTGGATATATTCCTCAGAAGGGTATTTTGTTTCAGTTTCACAGATATTCATCTTATTTGGACTTGTGGGTGATGCTTAGATTGGAGTTCAGACTTCCGTTTGCTGCACTACTGGTTAGAGTTAGTCAGAGAGCAGAGGACTCCTTGGGTAAAAGCGCTTGTATTGCTGTCTTGATGACCTGGGTTCAGATGTGGTTTGTCCTTAGACCTCCCCCGTGCACACTTTTCTAAACATATGTGCACACATACACAAAGATATAAACACAAGCCAATCAGACATCGGCCGAATCTGTTCACCACTTGTCTTTGTCTGGCTTCCGCTCTGCTAGTGCTCCTGTCTCACTCTGGTTGCTCTTGACCCCATGCTTTTTCTGTCCTTCCTCATAGCAGAAAGATATGAGACTTACAAAAAACCTTTTTGGTTATCTGGGCATGGTGTCCCAGGCCTTTAATTCCAGCATGCAGGGAGCAGAGGCAGGCAGATCGAGAGTTTGAAGCCAGCCAGTAATACATAGTAAGATCCTGTCTCAAAAACAAAAAAAAACCAAAAAACAAAACAAAACAAAAAACCTTGCAGGACCCAAGCACCAGCCACTTTAATGCTTGTGCAGGCACAGGTGTGCACGTGTGCTCAAGAGTGCGTGCGTACACTCCCCCCACTCTTTCTCTCTCTCTGACCCAGTATTCATCCGCCGACTGTTTTACATCTTCACTCTTCCTATTCAGAGCACTTCCTCCCACTCTTCAGGCTTTGCATTCTCTCCAGCTGCAGTCGTTGCAGTGGAGGATCATTCGATTAGATTCCTGCTTGACCAGAGCCAGCATGCCCTTTCCTGCTTTCAATCACTCCGCTTCTAGCACCTGCCTTTAACTCTGTCTCAGCTACACCATTTGTCGTGTGTAATTGCCTCTTGTTTAATAGTACTTTATAAATATATTAAAACAAACTGTAACTCAAGCATACCACAAGGACATGTGCTCAACTATGTTCATAGCAGCTTTGTTTGTCATAGCCAGAACCTGGAAACAACATAAATGCCCCTCGACTGAAGAACGGATAAGGAAAATGTGGTACATTTACACAATGGAGTACTACACAGCAGAAAAAAAATAACGACAGCTTGAATTTTGCAGGAAAATGGATGGCGCTAGAAAACATTATTTGAAGTGAGGTAACCCAGACACGGAAAGACAATTATCACATGTACTCACTCATAGGTGGTTTCTAAACATAAAGCAAAGAAAGCCAGCCCAGAAATCACAATCCCAGAGAACTTAGACAACAATGAGGATACTAAGAGAGACTTACATAGATCTAATCTACATGGGAAGTAGAAAGTAGAAAAAGACAAGATCTTGTTTCCAGGTTCTGGCTATGACAAACAATGCTGCTATCAACATAATTGAGCACATGTCCTGTGGCACGATTGAGCATCCTTTGGCTATATACCCAAAAGTGGTATTACTGGGTCTTGAGGAAGGTTGTTTTCTAATTTTCTGAGAAATCATCACATTGGCATCCAAAGGGGCTGTGTTGCAGGAGCTCCTTCCGCTCCTTCAGCCAATAGCCGCTGAGATACCAGCCCATTGGGGGCGTGGTCTCTCTTTTTAAAAATGCGGCCACTTCCCTCCACTTGCTCTCTGGCTTGCTGCTCTGCTTCCAGCGACTAGGCTCCCTTCCTGATTGCGCAGAGGGCTGTTGGCTGGGACAGTGATCTGTAAGGTTTTTCCCCTTTAAATAAATAACCATTCTATTAATCATAACTCCAAACTGGTGTGGGATTGTTTGTGATTTACGCCTTCAGGGCTGTACAAGCTTGTAATCCCACCAGCAATGCAGAAGTGTTCCCTTTTCCCCACAACCTCTCCAGCATAAGTTGTCATCAGTGTTTTAGATCTTGGCCATTCTTACAGGTGTAAGATGGAATCTCAGAGTTGTTTTGATTTGCATTTCTCTGATGACTAAGGATGTTGAACATTACTTAAGTGTCTTTCAGCCATTTTAGATTCCTCTGTTGAGAGTTCTCTGCTTAGGTCTGTACTCCATTTTTTTTTATTGGATTATGTGATCTTTTGGTGTCCAATTTCTTGAGTTCTTTGTATATTTTGGAGATCAGACCTCTGTCTGATGTGGGGTTAGGGAAGATCTTTTCTCATTCTGTAGGCTGTTGTTTTATCTTGTTGACTGTGTCCTTTGATTTACAGAAGCTTTTCAGTTTTAGGAGGTCCCATTTAATAATTGTTTCTCTCAGGGTCTGTACTGTGCCAATGCTTGATGTACTGTTCCCTGTGCCAATGCTTGATGTACTTCCCACTTTCTCTTCTATCAGGTTCAGTGTGGCTGGCTTTATGTTGAGGTCTTTGATCTATTTGGACTTGAGTTTTGTGCATGATGATAAATATGGGTCTATTTTCATTCTTCTCCATGTTGATATCCAGTTATGCCAGCACCACTTGTTAAATATGCTCTCTTTTTTTCCATTTGACATTTTTTGCTTCTTTATCAAAGATCAGGTGTTCGAAGATGTATGGATTGATATCCGGTTCTTCTATTCGATTCCATTGATCCTCCTGTCTGTTCTTATGCCAATACCAGGCTGTTTTCAGTACTGTAGCTCTGTAGTAGAGTTTGAAGTCAGAGATTGTGATGCCTCCAGAAGTTCTTTTATTGTACAGGATTGTTTTGGCTATCTTGGGTTTTTTGGTGTTCCCAATGAAGTTGAGTACCATTCTTTCGAGGTCTTTGAAGTATTTTGCTGGGATTTTGCTGGGAATTGCGTTGAATTTGTAGATTGCTTTTGATAAGATTGCCATTTTTACTATGTTAATCTGCCTACCCAAGAGCATGGGAAATCTTTCCACTTTCTGGTGTCTTCTTCAATTTCTTTCTTCAGAGATTTAAAGTTCTTGTCATACAAGTCTTCCGCTTGTTTGGTTAGAGTTACTCTGAGATATTTTATGCTATTTGTGGCTATTGTGAATGGTGTTGATTCTCTGATTTCTTCCCCAGCCCTTTTATCATCTGTGTATATGAGGGCTACTGAATTTTTTGAGTTAATCTTGTATCCTGTTTATGAGTTGTAGAAGTTCCTTGGTAGAAATTTTGGGATCACTTATGTAAACTATCATATCAACAGCAAACAGTGAGAGTTTGACTTCTTCTTTTCCAATTTGTATCCCCTTGATCTCCCTTTGGTGTCTTATTGCTCTAGCTAGGACCTCAACAATTGAATACATATGGAGAGAGTGGACAACCTTGTCTTCTTGTTCCTGATTTCAGTGGAATCGCTGGGAGTTTCTCTCCATTTAGTTTGATATTGGCTGTTGGCTTGCTGTATATTGCCTTGATTATGTTTAGGTATGTTCCTTGTATCCCTGATCTCTCCAAGAACTTTATCATGCAGGGATGTTGTATTTTGTCAAATGCTTTTCGACATCTAATGAGATGATCATGTGGTTTTTATTTTTCAGCTTGTTTATATGGTGGATTACGTTGACAGATTTTCGTATGTTAAACCATCCCTGCATCTGTGGGATGAAGCCAACTTGGTCATGGTGGATGATGGTTCTGTTGTGTTCTTGGATTTGATTTGCTAGTATTTTATTTAGTATTTTTGCATCAATGTTCATGAGTGAGATTGGTCTGTAATTCTCTTTCTTAGTATTGTCTTTTTGTGGTTTGGGTATCAGGGTAATTGTAGCCTCATAAAAAGAGTTTGGCAATGTTCCCTCTGTTTCTATTATGTGGAATAATTTGAGGAATATTGGTATTAGTTTCTCTTTGAAAGTCTTATAGAATTCTGAGCTGAAGCCATCTAGTTCTGGGCTTTTTTTGGTTGGGAGACTTTTGATGACTTTCTATTTCTTCAGCAGTTATAGGTCTGTTTAATTTTCTTATCTGGTCTTGATTTAATTTTGGTAAGTGTTATTTATCCAGAAAGTTTTCCATTTCCTTTAAGTTTTCCAATTTTGTGGAATACAGGTTTTCAAAATATGATCTGATGATCCTCTGTATTTCCTCTGTGTCTGTTATGTCCCCTTTTCATTTCTGATTTTGTTAATTTGGCTATTCTCTCTCTGCCTATTGGTTAGTTTGGATAAAGGTTTGTCTATTTTGTTGATTTTTCTCAAAGAACCAACTCTTTGTCTCATTGATTCTTCGTATTGTTTTCTTTGTTTCTATTTTGTTGATTTCAGCACTCAATTTGATTATTTCCTGCCATCTAGTTTTCTTAGGTGAGTTTGCTTCTTTTTCTTGTAAAGTTTTCAAATGTTCTGTTAATTTACTAGTGTGGGATTTTTTTCATCTTCTTTATGTATGTGTTTAGTGCTATGAACTTACCTCTTAACACTGCTTTCATTGTGTCCCATAAATTTGGGTATGTTGTGTGGTCATTTTCGTTGAATTTTAGGAAGTCTTTAATTTCCTCCTTTATTCCTTCCTTGACCCATTGATGATTAAGGTGAGCATTGTTTAATTTACATGTGTTTGTGGGTTTTCTGGAATTGGTATTGCTACTGACTTATAGTTCTAAAGCATGGTTATCTGATAAGGTACATTGGGTTATTCCATTTTTTTTTTTTTTTGTATTTGCTGAGGTTTGTTTTGTTACCGAGTGTATGGTCAATTTTTTAGAAGGTTCCATGAGGTGCTGAGAAGAAGGTATATTGTTTTCTGTTTGGATGGAATATTCTATAGATGTCTGTTAAGTCCATTTGAGTCATAATAACATCTGTTAGTTCTCTTATTTCTCTGTTAATTTTTTGTCTGATTGACCTGTCCAGTGGTGAGAGGGTAGTGTTGAAGTCTCTCGCTTTTAGTGTGTGGGGTTTAATACATGATTTAAGCTTTACAGTGTTTCTTTAACATATGAGGGTGCCCTTGTATTTGGGGCATAGATGTTCAGTACTGAAATTTCCTCTTGATGGATTTTTCCTGTGACTAATATGAAATGACCTTCTTTGTCTCTTTTAACTGATTTTAGCTTGAAGTCTATTTTGTTAGATATTAGGATAGCTATACCCGCTTGTTTCTTAGGTCCATTTGATTGCTATATTTTTCCCAGCCCTTTACTCTGAGACGATGTCTGTCTTTGAGGTTGAGATATGTTTCTTGTATGAAAAAGGATGGATTCTGTTTTTGTATCCAATCTGTTAGCCTGTGCCTTTTTATAGGTGATTTGAGTCCATTTACATTAAGGGATATTAATGACCAGTGGTTGCTATCTCCTGTTAATTTGGTTTTCTTCGTTGGTGATGTTAATTTGTGAATTTTTTTTTTACTTCTTTGGGATTTGCTGTAATGAAACCATCAATTGTCTGTGTTTTTGTTGATGTAGCCATCTTCCTTGGGTTGGAGTTTTTCTCCTAGTATTTTGTGTAGGGCTGGGTTTGTGGCTAGGTATTGGTGAAATCTAGATTTGTCATGGAATACCTTGTTTTGTCCTTCTATGGTGATTGACAGTTTTGCTGGGTATAGTAGTCTGGGCTGGCATCAGTGGTCTCTTAATGTGTGCATAATGCTTGACCATGACCTTCTGGCCTTCATTGTCTTCAATGAGACATCAGGTGTAATTCTGATACTTCTACCTTTATATGTTACTTGGCCTTTTTTCTTTGCAGCTCTTAATATTCTTTCTTTACTCTGTACATTTAGTGTTTTGATTATTATGTGGTGAGAGTACTTTTTTTTTTTTTTTTGGATCCAGTCTATTTGGTGTTCTGTAAGCTTCTTGTATCTTCATAGGCATATCTTTCTTTAGGTTGGAAAAGTTTTCTTCTATGATTTTGTAAATAAATTTTCTGTGCCTTTGAGTTGAACTTCCTCTCTTTCTTCTATACCTATTATTCTAACATTTGGCCTTTTCATGGTGTCCCATATTTCATGAATATTTTGGGTTAAGCTTTTGTTAGATTTAATGTTTTCTTTAACTGATGAGTTTATTTCCTCTATTGTATCTTCAGCATTTGAGATTCTCTCTTCCATTTCTTGTATTCTGCTGTTCATGTTTGCATTTGTGGTTCCTGCTCTTTTTCTCATGATTTCTGTTTCTATAATTCCTTTGGCTTGTGTTTTCTTTAGTGTTCTATCTCAGTATTAAAGTCCTGTATAGTTTCTTTTCTTTCTTTTTGTTGGTTTCACTTTTCTTTTTTTTCTTATTTATTTTTTTTTAATTAAAAAATTTCTGCCTCCTCCCCGCCTCCCATTTCTCTTCCCCTCTCCCTCCCCTCCCCCTCCCTCTCCAGTCCAAAGGGCAGTAAGGGTTCCCTGCCCTGTGGGAAGTCCAAGGTCTGCCCCGCCTCCATCCAGGTCTAGGAAGGTGAGCATCCAAACAGGCTAGCCCAACCCCCTCTCCCACCCCCACCCCACCCCCCCACCCCCCCACCCCCGCCCAATCCAGTATACGCAGTAGGATCAAAATCCAAAATCCAGTGCCATTGTCCTTGGCTTCTCAGCAGCCCTCATTGTCTGCCATGTTCAGGGAGTCCAGTTTTATCCCATGCTTTTTCAGTCCCAGTCCAGCTGGCCTTGGTGAGCTCCCATTAGATCAGCCCTACCATCTCTGTGGGTGGGTGCACCCCTCGCGGTCCTGACTTCCTTGCTCATGTTCTCCCTCCTTCTGCTCCTCATTTGGACCTTGGGAGCTCAGTCTGGTGCTCCAATGTGGGGCTCTGTCTCTATCTCCATCCATCACCAGATGAAGGTTCTATGGTGATATACAAGATATTCATCAGTATGGCTATAGGATCTGGCCATTTCAGGCTCCCTCTTCTCAGCTGCCCAAGGAACTAGCTGGGGGCATCTCCCTGGACACCTGGGAACCCCTCTAGAGTCAAGTCTCTTGCCAACCCTATAATGGCTCCTTTAATTAAGATATATACTTTCCTGCTCCCATATCCACCCTTCCTATATCCCAACCATCCATTTCCCCAAGTTCTCTCCATGCTCCCCTTTACACTTTTCTCTCTCCATCTCCCCTTACCTCCATACCACCCCACCCAAGTTCCCAATTTTTGCCCGGCAATCTTGTCTACTTCCAATATCCAGAAGGATAACTATATGTTCTTCTTTGGATTCACCTTCTTATTTAGCTTCTCTAGGATCACGAATTATAGGCTCGATGTCCTCTATTTATGGCTAGAAACCAATTATGAGTGAGTACATCCCATGTTCATCTTTTTGGGTCTGTGTTACCTCACTCAGAATAGTGTTTTCTATTTCCATCCATTTGCATGCAAAATTCAAGATGTCATTGTTTTTTATCGCTGACTAGTACTCTAATATGTATATATTCCACACTTTCTTCATCCATTCTTCCACTGAAGGGCATCTAGGTTGTTTCCAGGATCTGGCTATTACAAATAATGCTGCTATGAACATAGTTGAACAAATGCTTTTGTAATATGATAGGGCATCTTTTGGGTATATTCCCAAGAGTGGAATTGCTGGGTCCTGGGGTAGGTTGATCCCGAATTTCCTGAGAAACCTCCACACTGCTTTCCAAAGTGGTTGCACAAGTGTGCATTCCCACCAGCAATGGATGAGTGTACCCCTTATTCCACAACCTCTTCAGCAAAGACTATCATTGGTGTTTTTGATTTTGGCCATTCTGACAGGTGTAAGATGGTATCTCAAAGTTGTTTTGATTTGCATTTCCCTGATTGCTAAGGAGGTTGAGCATGACCTTAAGTGTCTTTTGGCCATTCGAACTTCTTCTGTTGAGCATTCTCTGTTCAGTTCAGTGCCCCATTTTTTAATTGGGTTCATTAGCATTTTAAAGTCTAGTCTCTTGAGTTTTTTATATATTTTGGAGATCAGACCTTTGTCTGTTGCAGGATTGGTGAAGATCTTTTCCCTGTCAGTAGGCTGCCTTTTTGTCTTAGTGACAGTGTCCTTTGCTTTACAGAAGCTGCTCAGCTTCAGGAGGTCCCATTTATTCAATGTTGCCCTCAATGTCTGTGCTTCTGGGGTTATACGTAGGAAGCGGTCTCCTGTGCCCATATGTTGTAGAGTGCTTCCCACTTTCTCCTCTAACAGGTTCAGTGTGTTCAGATTAATATTGAGGTCTTTAATCCATTTGGACTTGAGTTTTGTGCATGGTGATAGATTTGGATCTACTTTCATTTCTTTTATATGTTTGAGTTCTTTTTCTTGGTTTTCTTTAAGTGATTTGCTGATGTCTTCCAATGTTTTATTTTTCCTCCATTTCTTTAAGGGAATTTCTCATTTCATCTTTAAGAATTTCAAACATTCTCTTGAGGTTATTTTTTAGATCATTTTCTTCTGGTTCATCCATATTTGGTTGTTCAGGTCTTACTTTTGTAGGGTCTTTAGGTTTTATTGGTGTTGTGTTGCTCTTTGCTGTGTTGTATGTGATCTTACCTTTTCTACTCATCTTTTCCTCTAATAGGTGTGGTTGGGGCTGTCTGAAATTCTGTTGAATAATATTCTAGGTGCCATTGAATCCAAAGCTAAGATTGTTGTTCCTGGTGGTACAGTCAGTGTCACAGTTCTAGTTACCCCATTGGTTACTCCATGTTCCTGGAGATAGCTCAGTGCTCCTGTGCTTTGCTCTGCTCCCTTGGAGTTTGCTCTCTCAGGCCTACTTTGGCCTAGGCTGCTGGCTTTGATCTGTTTCTGTAAATCCTGGTCTGGATCTCTTCCTGCAGAAGTCCCTGGCTTGGAGTTGGACCTGTTGTGGTGGCGATTGCTGACTCTGGATCTGGTTGTTTGCTCAATCCTGGTCTGCCAGTGTTTGGGGACTGGGTTTGCTCCCAGGTCACTGGCTCAATACTGATCAGCCCATGTCCGGGACTGGGTTTGCTCCTGGCTTCTGCTCCTGGTGGAGCTTGTTCTCTCTGTATCTTAGGTAACTGGTTCAGTCCCACTCTGGTTCCGGTGGAGCTTGCAGACTCTGAGTCAGGTCGTTGGCTCAATCCTGGTCTACCAGTGTCCCTGGACTGGGTTGGCTCCCAGGACTGGATTTGCCTCTGGCTTCTCCTCCTGGTAGAGCTTGTTTCCTCAGGACCCCTCTGTCCTAGGTCGAAAATTCAGCTTCTTATATAATTCATTAAAATTCCTAATGCAGGATTTTATAAGATGGTTGTCAGCTTCAGCAAACTAAATTCCTGTAAATATACAGGAGACAGAATGCCACTTTTAAATATGTCTGCATATTTCATATGTATTGGTTTCAAACTAGCTCTGCTGATTTCTGCAAGGCCTTAGGCAGCGGGAGAGCTTTATCTGTGGTCATTGGAGCATCCGTTCCTCTGGGAATTGTGGAGATTAATGTTGTGATGTGTGTTCAATGAAGAGGCAACAGACTGGGTAGGAGACATGAGATTATTATGTGAGAATCACCTCACTGTCCACAGGGAAACAGGGTAGACTCCTGGTGTCTTTGGCCTCCCATTGGCTTTGACAAAGTGGCTGGAGCAAAAGAGGGCTTTAAGCCCTTTCCCTTGCTAGCCTGGAGAAGGCTTTTGTCACCAGGTAGTCTGCTGCATGCTGTTTCTAACAGGCAAGTGGATGCCGAAGGACTGGGTGGACAGCTGATTGATTCACCCATCAGAAGTGTGGCTCTGAGCCAGACGTTGGCTTCTAGGTTAAAGGCCAGAGCTGCAGAACTGCGGGGATGTGAAGGGATGCTGGTATCATTGCCGTGTGATACTTGTGGTGAGAGGCCTGTTATCTGTCTTCCCTTTCAAGTGACCCCGATTCCACTGAGCTCAGGGAGCTGTTGGAGGCATTGCTCTATGGACTGGGGCAGGGGACTGGGAGCAGAGGGTGTACCACTAGGTACATCCTCTTGGTGCCCTCCAACCCTGCCACAGCCTCTGCTGCTGTGGGGATGCTGACCTGAGTCCATGCTTCTCCTTGGGAATGCACATCCCACTCAGAGAGGGTTATTTTGGGTGCTGTAGTGTAGACCTTCCAACCAAAGAGGGAATTTCAGGGAGACGGTGCTGGTCCATCACACCACACAGCTCTGCAGACTGCGCTGCTGTGACGTAGAGTTGTGGTTATGAGCTCATGGTTTGTTCACAGTCCCTGCCACTTCTTTGGGAGGAGATGTTGCATAATATGAAAATTTCCTGATACTTTGAGGTGTTTTTCCTCTTTTACTATAGAAAAGTACAATAAGCCTTTAAGTAAACTTCTGTATGTCTTAAAGAAGTTGATTTTTTTTAAAGTATGCTAAATCTTTCTTTGTGGGTGGTGACCATAGGGTGTGAATGAAGTACTTGTTAGTATGTGTCCATATGCACATGGGTACTCACATATGTGGAAACTGGGTGTCAACAAAGATGTTTCTTCCACCTTTGTGCTTTTGATACAGGATCCCCTTGTGAACCTGAAACTCAATGATTTGCTTAAGTTGGCCATGACCACAGCAACTCTTACAAAAAAAATTTATTGAGGTGGCAGCTTATAGTTTCATAGATTCAGTCCATTATCATCATGACGAGGAGCATGGTGGTGTGCAGGCATTTGTGGTACCGGCTACCTCTTAACCAGAAGGCAGCAGGAAGTCTACTGACTGTCACACAAGATCTCAAAGACCCCTCCTACAGTGACACATGTTCTCCAGGAAGCCTGCACCTCCTAATAGTGCCACTCCCTTTGGAGGGCGTTTTCTTTCAATTCACCACACTAATAGAAGTGTCTCCTCATCCCTCTTTCTTATTTTAATATTTGGATGTCCAGATATTTCAAGTATGACATGAAACAAACAATTGTACTGAGGAGTTTGGTCAAATCTGATTCATTTTAAGATTTCAAAATATCGACCCTTGGCTGTGTGTAGCATCTGCCTCTTGCACTTCCTTTTCCTTTTCTTGAAGTTAAGGTTCCTGGTATGCCAGAGTCTCTTTTACTTCTTTTTTCCCAGGCAGGATCTTGTCCTGTAGACCAAATTGTCCTGAACTCACTGTGTAGCATAGGCTGGCTTTAGGCTGCCATTCCTCTGTCTTGGCCTCCTGAACGTGGGGGTCACATGTTTGTACCACCAAGCCTAGTCCATTGTCCAGTTCTGGCATACCCCGGGACTGTATGTTCATCTGTCCCAGCTGCCTTCTGCCTTCATGCATCCATTCATGCATTTACTATGAACTCTGCCAGGTACAGCTGTACAAACCGTGACTACCATGTGCTGGAGCAGCTCCTTAGGTTCCAAGACTACCCTGAAAGCATGGCCATGCTCTTTTTTTCCTCCTCCTCTTCCTCCTCCTCCTTTTTTTTATTAAGAATTTTTAAATACAATCTTTTCTCATTTCTTCATTCCCACTCCCTCCCCTCCTTCCTCCTGCTTCCTCCACCTTCCCCTACCCCACCTCCTCATTTATTCCTCAGAAAGGGTAAGGCTTCCCATGGGGAGTCAGCAAAGTCTCACACCTCACTTTGAGGCAGGACCAAGGCCCTTCCCCCTAGATCTAGGTTGAGCAAGGTGTCCCTCCAAATGTGCTACTAGATGCATGGCCTCTTATCTCCCTACAAGTATTAGAGGTGCTGATAGTGGGCAAGAAAAGCACATGAGCCACCACCCATTGTGATGGAGCCATTCACCCAGGACAGGCCTCCCATCTCCTCATTATCTGCCGCTTGTTCCATCCTCTTCCTCGAAGAAGGAGCACCTGGGTTTGGAACAGAATGAACCAGAGCAGCGCTCCGGGGAAGAGCACTTGTGTGTGAGTCAGATCCTGGGTTCTGTGCTCCGTAGTGCAAACCCAGAAACAAAGAGAATCCCTGACCCACCCATTTGCACCAGCAGGGTGCAATGTAGGGAACTGTGTGTGTGTGGGGGGGTGTTTAAAAGTGAAAGCTGAGTGAGGTAACATGATCAATCCCTGAGAAATGGGTTCGCCCAAAAAGGGCACACCTTTAATCCCAGCACTCGGGAGGCAGAGGCAGGTGGATCTCTGTGAGTTCTGGCCAGCCTGATATACAGAGTGAGTTTCAGGACAGCCAGGACTACACAGAGAAATTCTGTCTCGAAAAACCAAAAAATTAGTGTGTGTTTCGGGGGGCGGTAGTTAGGCAAATGTCAGAGGTTGTGGAGTTTCTAGAATTTAAGTTCAGTGCAGCACAAAGGGCCCTGGCATTTGGATAACCTGGTCTTGGTAGAGGGATCTGTAGGAAACCCTTGACGTCTGTGACCTTATTTCTCATTGTGTATTGGTTTGGGAGGTTGAGTTTAAAAAAAAAAAAACACAACTCAGAAGTTGGTTTTCAGGTGCCTCCTGCCTCTCTGGCCTGGAACTGTACCATGTAGACCAGGCTGGCTGGCCCTCTGGGGTCTATCTGCCCATTTGCAGCACATCATACCAGAGGGTTTTTTTTTTTTTTTTTTTTTTTTTTTGGTAGTGTCAGATCTGGGTATCTGAACTTAAGTTCCCATGCTTGTAAAGCAATCGCTTTACTAAAGGAGCTGTCTCCCAGCTGTTGCTTCTCAGTGTTACAGACATTCTCTCTCACAGGTAAACTGTGGCGCTTAAACACAGTGTCTTTGAAGCGTGGACGTAGACGCCACACCAGTGTGCTGCGGCCTTTGTCACTACTTTATTTGTAATAGTGAGAATTTGCGGGTATTGCCTAATGGCTGTTCGTTTACTCTTTCTTACTCTGAAAACGAAGTTTTTAATCTGTCTTGCTAGCTGTAAGCACACCTGGAAAGTCAGGGTTCTGGTCATGCCTTTGCAGAGCTTTCCTGTTTACAAAGCCCCTCACACTGGGGGAGACTTGTCACCATGTGAGGAGACCCAGCAGCTTCTGGGCTGGGACTTCTTGGTCACCATAGGCCACCTTTCCTAAGTACTGTCTTTATCTGATCTAAGGATTTCTTTCTCTTCCTTGTAGCTGTTAATACCAGCAAATATGCTGAAAGTTACCGGATCCAGACCTATGCTCAGTATGTGGGAAAGAAGCGGGAAGACAAGCAGGTCAAGAGGAAGTGGACGGAAGACAGCTGGAAGGAGGTGGGCAGGAAGCAGCCCATTGTGCCAGGCCCCTGTTCCCACACCAACAGGTGAGCCCCTGGCTGTGCTGGGACTTGCGTTGTCCCTGCAGTGGCCCTCTTGGTGCCTCCTTGAGGAATAAGGAGGAAAATACCTTTTATATAATGTTGTAACTGACTGATTACTGTTTAATTTTTTATTAGGTGCATCTTCATTTTGAGACAATCTTGGTTGCCCTTGAATTCACAGACCTCTTTGGTGCCAGATTTTTTTTTTTTTTTTTTGCACTGCCTTATGAGTATTCCAGTTTGTTACATTTGAGAGGTTATATAGAACCCAGATTTTTTCACTAACTCTCCAACAACACCATCAAGACAAACAGGAGGTATTCTATTCCAATCTTCTGAGTAAGGAAACGGAGGTTCAGGGCCTGGCCGGCAATGCGAGAGGCCAGGGTAGAGCTGCTCCTGCTGCTGTCTGCCTCTCCCTTTGCCGAGGCACCAAGACTAGAGGACCTTAACCTCGCAAGCCTAAGACCCTGAGTCCATTCCCCAGCCCTAAAAATAAGTAGGCAGAGAGATTCGTAGAAAAAGATTAGTTTACCTTACCCTTTTTGGTTTAGCTTTGGGTCTGGGATTATGTAGTATTGTCCTTGCCTTTTCTTTAAAAAAAGAGAAAAAAGATAAAGATAAACCTTGTTTCTGGGATTTGCTCTTATGTGTGTTGATTTGGGGGAGGGTGCTATTTGCTGTGAATATGTGTATATGTGTCAGCATGTTTTCCTTCCTCTCGAGTGAGTGAGTAGAAGGAGGATTATGGAATGGGTGTATGACATTTATGTGTTTGTTAAGCTTTAAGCTTTGGAGAAACAAAAACAATCTCTGAAGTGGCTGTGCCATTTTACAGCCCACCAGTAACGTGTGACTCCAGTGCTTCACACACTTGCCAACATTTAATGCTGTCCACTAGTTTTAGCTACTCTGCTTCTCTCTCATGACTAATGAGGTGAACCATCTTTTGTCTTTGCAGGGCTAAGAATCTAGTCGGCTCTGTTTAGCTGCACCTCTAGCCCTGGCTACCTTTTTAATGTGCTTGTTGGCCGTCCAGGTATTCCCTGTCAAAGGCTTATTGTTATACCCCTGGAAACTGTGTTGGCTGTTTCTTTCTGTTGACTCGAAGTATTCTGGATCAGAAACGTATGCTGAACACTTATATTTGAGGATTGATTTGCTTATTCACTTTTTTGTAATGATCTCTCTCTTTTGGGGGTTTCTCTGTAGTGTTGTGTGATGTTTTACTCTTTTGACTTTTGTGGGGCCCACCACCCAGCTACCAAATAAATCACACACAGAGGCTTATTCTTAGTTATGAATGCTCAGCCTTAGCTTGGCTTGTTTCTTTCCAGCTTTTCTAACTGAAATTATTCCGACTACCTTTTGCCTCTGGGCTTTTTCCTTTTCCTACTTCAGTATATCACTCTTGCTCTCTGGCTGACTGGCTGACCTCTGATAGCCTCCTCCCTTGTTCTCTTGTTGCTCCTCCTCGCCACATTTCTCTTCCTGTTGAGACTCCCTGCCTGCCAGCCCTGCCTATCCTTGCTCCTGCCTTGCTATTGGCTGTTCGACTTTTTATTAGGATCATCAGGTGTTTTAAATAGGCAGAGAATCACAGCTTCACAGAGTTAAACAAATGCAGCATAAACAAAAATTATACATCTTTACATCATTAAACAAATGTTCCACAGTATAAACACCAAAGGAACACACCTTAAAATAATATTCACCAACAGTGTAGCCCTGGCTCTCTTGGAACTCACTCTGTAGACCACATGGCCTTGATCTTAGAGATCTGTCAGCCTTTGTCTCCTGAGTGCTGAGATTAAAAGTGTGTGCCGCCACACTCTTTTTAATTTTGGTGATGGTGATAGTTTGAATGACAATGCTTCCCATAGGCTCTGTCATTTGAGTGCTTGGTCCTCAGTTGGTGGTTTTGTCTGAGTATGACCTCGCTGGAGGAAGTATGACACTTCTGGAGGCTTTGCGGTAGCAAAGAATTGCACCATTCCCAGTTTGCTCTCTGCTTCTTGCTTGAGGTTTAAGGTGTGAGCTCTTAGCTTGTTGCTCCAGCCATCATGGCTACCTGTCGCCACACTTCCCCATGTGTGAGCACCCAGCAGTGTGAGTCATCTACCTGCCGTCTAGAGAGAGGCGCTCTGGAAGGAAGAGGCCAGACACCAACAGGAGCAGCTGTAACCCCAGCTCTCACTGTGTTGCTGGTCATCTGAACCTCCATTTCCTAAAATGGTGTGGACTCTGGTTCCTCTAGGCCCATAAATAAACAAGCGCTTTTTCTCTCAGTGTCCTGGGCCTGGTGCTTTTATCACAACAGAAAAGACTGGTGCTGTGATGGTCTGCTTATGGCTTTTCTTTTTATCACAACAGAAAAGACTGGTGCTGTGATGGTCTGCTTATGGCTTTTCTTTTTATCACAACAGAAAAGACTGGTGCTGTGATGGTCTGTTTATGGCTTTTCTTTTTCTTTTATAGTTAGTTTTTTTTTCCTTGAAAATTTTTGTTTACCCTAAGGTAGTCATGATTTTATTCATTTTTTTGGAGGGTTTGTTGTTTTTGCTTTTCTCCTTGGGTTGTGGTCCATTTTAAATAAATTTTGATTATGTCATGAAATGATGGGGTTTTTACATGCCTTCCAAGAGCTCGTGTTTTGAAGGTTTGCTCTCACCTGGTGATGCTATAGGGAGAAGGTTGGCACTTTAGGAGTGGGGGCTATTTAGAGGGTGTAAGTCATTGGGGAAATACCCTTCAAAGGGATTCTAGGAGCTGCTGTCCCTTCCTTCTGCTTCTAGGTCATGAGCAGCTTCACTGCATCAAGTGTCCCTGCTGTTGGTCCTGTACTGCCATGAGTCTAAGCATGGGCCAGGCGGCCAGCGCTGAAACTCCTGATACTGTCTTCTTTCTTCCTTTGAATTATTCATCTCAGGGATTTTGTCACACTGAGAAGCTGACGAATGTATGGAGGTTAGTTAAGGTTTAGTGTTTCCCATATGGCTTCCTGGTTGTTATTCTAGTATTTGTTCTAAAAAATACAAAACAAAGTGGGGAGTCTGGAGAGAGACTCCGTGGTTCAGAGCACTTGCTGCCTGTGCATAGGACCCAGGTTCAGTTCCCAGCACCCATATGGCGGCTCACAGACACCTCTAACTCCAGTTCCAGGGCTCTAATGCTATTTGCTGGCCTCAATGGGCATTGTATGCACATACAGACAAGCAGATATAAACGTGTATACATAAATAACAATTAAAATAGAACCCCAGACAAAACAGAAATGCCACTAAACTCTTACTGACTTAGTGGATTGACTCGCCACCTTTGTGAAAAATATATCTCTCTTCTGCTCCATTTCTTTCTTCTGCAGATCCTAAACTGCCTCATTCTGTGACTTCCTAACAAGGCCTAACTTCACCTAACACCCAGGCTTTACCTTTGGTCTTTGTTTATTCCTTTAAGCAAATTTATACTGATATTTTCAATTTTTATAGTGGCCATTTATATATTTTATTTTTTGTGTTTTGTATTTTTAATACTTTAATAATTTAAGGCCGGGCGGTGGTGGCGCATGCCTTTAATCCCTACTTGGGAGGTAGAGGCAGGTGGATCTCTGTGAGTTTGAGGTCTACAAGAGCTAGTTCCAGGACAGGCTCCAAAACTACAGAGAAACCCTGTCTTGAAAAAAACAAACAAAAAAAAAAGACATGGTGATGAATGACACACGCATGTGTTTTGCATTTTCTATTTTTGTATTGTTGGAGGTTTATCTTCTGAACTGTTAGAAGCAGGCTCTTTGACTTGAATGGTATCCATGTGTTGTTTTGTTAGGTGCTCCCCCCCCCCCCCCGTCCCTGGCAGGAATGCTGCACCGTCCATCCCCATCGTCTCACAGGGCAGAGCACATGTGTGTGGATATTTTTGCTAATCTAGTGGTGAGAAACTACATTTCAGCATTGCACTTATGCGTTATGGACATGTTTAAGGAGTATGGGCATATGTGTGTTTCTTCTTTTACATGTAGTTTCTTCCATTTGAGTTCTTTACATGCCTTTATGGTTTGTGTGATCAGTATTTTATCCTGCTTTATTGTTTTTCTTTTTTGCTTTGCTCACAAGACTGCCATATATAAGATTTTTATGTTCAGACTTATCAGTCTTGACTGATCTGAGTGGCAACTCATACAAGGAAAGCATGTTCCATACCTAGGCTGCTGAAATCCCCCAGGTTTCCTTTTAGTACTTCTGTCTGTGTGCAGAAACCTTCCATTTGTCCTTTTCTACTCATCTTGACAGCAATGTAAAAAAGTCCATCTTTGCTGAAGCAATTTGTGTCTTCTCACACACAAAAAATAGCAAACACAGATAAACCTGTGGTAGGTGGTGCATATAGTGATTCCAGCACTCAGAAGGGCGAGGCAGAGGGAGTCAGCGTACAAGGCCATCTTGGCTTACACATTAAGAGACTGTCTCAGAAAGCAAGCATATAATACCTTTGAGTATTTTTGTTGTTATAAACGTTAGATAGTTTCAGAAAATTTAGTCCATTCAAAAACTCCTAATAAGTTACTAAAGCATTAGGACCATCCCATGCTGCAAAGGGAGAAGGCATAGACATTCTCTCTGGGCTCTGGGTTCTGAGGTCTGGTGGTCTCTAGGACATAATGTTTAACAAAAATTTATCTGGATCTATTAAAGTCATACACCTTTAATCCCAGCACTCAGGAGGCAGAGGAAGGTGGATCTCTGAGTTCAAGGCCAGCCTGGTCTTAAGAGCAAGTTCCAAGATAGCCAGAGCTACACAGAGAAACCCTGTCCCAATAAAATAAAACAAAATCATAAAACACAATGCCCAGAAACAGACCCAAATATTCACAGACATCTAGTATCTGATAGAGGCAGCATCATCAGCGTGAAGGTAAGGGCTGTCAGCTTTTTCTTTCTGTCAGAAGGAGCTCCAGCTATTAGGCCTTGTGGTAGGTGCCATTACCTGCTGATCCCTCTCCCTGCCACAATTAAAAACAAAAGCAAACTGTCCATGCAATAGAGGAGAAGCAAGAGATCAGCCTTCAGAGGCCAGGGCTGGCATGAGCCTCATATGGGGATGGTCTAGAGGGCTGACAAATGACAGGAGATGGGAGGAACATGGAGGAGGAACAGAGTTAGCCGCCACATTGTTGACTTGAGTATCTGTTGGTGTCACCTCTAGGAGTCTAATCCTATGAGGTTAGCTCTCGACTCCTCTCACCCAGCTCTCTCTACTTGACGGTGTCCTTTAAATGGAATCCTTTGTTTTTGTTTTTTAATACTTTTCATCATTTAAAAAAAATCTATAAGATACATATCAAGAAGACAAGACTTATTGGTCACATGGTCTAGCTTTCATTAAGTCCATTTCAGGGTGTGTGTGTGTGTGTATGTATGTATGTATGTATGTATATATGTCATTCATTCATTTATTTATTTATTTATTTATTTATTATTTATACAATATTCTGTCTGTGTGTATGCCAGAAGAGCGCACTGGACCTCATTACAGATCTTTGTGAGCCACCATGTGGTTGCTGGGAATTGAACTCAGAACCTTTGGAAGAGCTGGCAGTGCCCTTAACCTCTGAGCCATCTCTCCAGCCCAGGGAATATATTTTTTAAAGGAAAAATCAGGCCTATAATCTAGTTTGATTCAATATGTCAAATCCTATGAAGTCTTAAACATAGCACAAAAAATAAAAACCCAGAGTCAGATATTGGGGTTCAACCCAAAAACCAGAAAAGCAAAGCAGCCAAGCCACTAGAGAAGTCTTAACTCTACCAAGGCTGGGCGACTACAGACTAAGCCTTTCTCCTCCCATTTTATATTCCTCTAGTGCTGGGATTAAAGGTGTGTGACTCCCTAGTACTGGGATTAAAGATGTGAGCGCCACCACCTGGATTTGTTTCTGCATTGATCTTGTATAGCCCAGGGTGGCCTTGAACTCACAGAGATCCTTCTGCCTCTGTCTCTTAAATCTTGGAATTAAAGGTGTGTGCCACCACTGCCTGACCTTTAGTGACTTTAGCTTTGCCCTTTTGATCTTTAGGTAAGTTTTATTTATTAAAACATAAATAAAACATCATACTTAAAAACAAACCCAGGTTTCTGTATAAGCTTAACAGTTCGCCTATTTTAGAAGAGAAGAGAATTACACGAAGGCGGGATGTGTTCTGTGGCTCTCCAGGTTTCGAACCATGCAAGAGCAGCTGGAGCGCAGTTGTTCCGTTCTGCTTTGCTTCATCAGCAGGTTCTGAAGGAGTTTGTAGAAGCTCTGCTCCTTTTTCTTCTGGCGCTGTAGCTTTATCGAGATGCAGCCAGGGTTTTTCTATAAAGGGTTGCTAACGCTAAAACAGCCCAGCTTTGCACTGTGTGCACAGCATCCTGCAGCGCCTGTGTCGTAGACTTTATCATTGGGACATTTTGTTGGCCCCTCTTTCTGCTCCTAGCACCACTCATGTTCACCTTGTATGTTGCAGCTTCGCAGCAACTGGCGTGATTGGAAAGAGAAATCTGAGTCCTGACCCACAGGAAGCTGGCTCGGAGAACAGAGAATTGGAGGAGATAACTGACTCTGAACTTGAACAGATGGATTCCAGTGCAGACCCCCTCCCAGAGGGAAGGAAAAAGGCCAAGAAGCTAAAGAGATTGAAGAAAGAGCTTTCCTTGGCAGGTCAGTATTGGTCTGGCTGACTCTGACCAGGAGCTGCTTCAGGCTTTAGGAGGCTCTTATTTTGGGAGCAAAATGATAGCAGGCATTGAAGGCAGACCCCATGTGGTGTGCACGGAGCTGTTGTCTCTTGGAGCATGAAAAGCAGCTCTTTAATTGCTGTGCTGAATTACTTGGCACAACAGCTTAAGGGAGGAAGAGCTTGTTTGGTCGGGCTCCTGGCTTCTGAGGGGTTTCGGTTCAGCACGATGGCAGTGATGCTTCTGTGTGTGTGTAGAGCAGGAGGTGGCTGCACAGCAGGCTGTGCTTGTTCAGGTGGTGGCATATAGGAAGAGGAGGGATTCCACCAGCCAGACCCCACCTCTTAAAGGCTCCACAGCCTTCAAAGTAGTACCACACGCTGGGGCTGAGTTTTCAGACATGAGTTGTTAATAGACAAGCAATGATGTATTTAATTTAAGAGGTTGTAAGACGCCCTGGAGCTGCACACAAAGCCTGATGAGGTCTCCATGAAAGGTGGTCAGGCTGCTGTCCTGATTCCCATCTCCCAGGGACACTCTGGCCTCCTGACTTTCTTCACAAGCAGAATTCTATAAGGAGCCAAGGAAATGGGAACTTAGCAAGTGTTCAGAGCCTAATGTTTGCCTGACTCCCTAGTGGGAGCCTTCTTTTTCCCCCTTTGGTTTTTCGAGACAGGGTTTCTCTGTAGCTTTTGGAGCCTGTTCCTGGAACTAGCTCTTGTAGACCAGGCTGGCCTCGAACAGAGATCCGCCTGCCTCTGCCTCCCGAGTGCTGGGATTAAAGGCGTGTACTACCACCGCCCAGCATGGGAGCCTTCTTACACTTAATTTTTAAGTTTTCACAAAAGCCTTGAAAGAGGGAAACATCACCCTTGGAGTGATCCAGACTCCAAGCTCTGAGAAGTCAGGGAAGTGTGGAATGTGGAACCAGGTTTCGCAGGCCTGCCTGAGCCAGCTGTGCCTCTCCACCTCTCACCGCCTCAAGCAGCCAGTGCACATACCCTAGAGCAAGGGCCTGGGTGCCCTCTCATCCCTGCTCTGCAGCACGAGGAAGCAGGTGGCACTATAGCACCTTCTCCCCGTGTGCTTTGTACATGTGGGACAGGCCTGAACGCTGGGCAGTTCTGTGCTCAAATCCTTCACTGTCTGCTTCATGGCTAGGAACGTGGAGTGCCTAAGAGTTTACCCAAGGCTCCTTAAGTCTGCTCTGTAAGGAAACTGGCTGGTACTCTCACCCAGGGCCTGTTTATGTGTTCAGGATGAGGAGATACTGGCCGAGATGCAGTTGTTTTTCTTTGTGTTACTTGGGGACAGTGGCCCTGATAACAATCAAGAGTGGGATCAGAGCAGTGCCGGGCAGCGGGCTTGACTGTGCTTTCCACCCTGCGTGAATCCTGATCTGTAGTTAGCTGAATTTCATCAGAGTTAGCAACAGTCACACACAGAGTCAAATGTCTGCCTGACCCTTGTCTGCATGTGTCCTGCTCCCCGTCCCTCATCCCTCCTCCACCCTCATCACCCTGCTGCTCCCCGTCCCTCATTCCTCCTCCACCCTCCTCACCCTCCTGCTCACTGTCCCTCATCCCTCCTCCACCCTCCTCACCCTCCTGCTCCCCGTCCCTCATCCCTCCTCCACCCTCATCACTCCACTCTTTAGAATAGTTGCCTTAAAAGGCCAGGCTGGACAGTGCATGCTTAGAATCACAAGATTCGGAAGACTGAAGCTGAGGGATACCCATGACTTTAAGGCCAGTCTGGCCTATGCAGGGAGTCTGGGGCCACTCTGGGCTACAGACTAAGGCCAATTTCCAAATAAGTAAAACACATAATTATAGGATACATTAATAGATTGATTTCTTTTGTAGTTTTCATTTAAGTGAAATCTTTGTATTGGTTATTTAGGGTTTTAAACTTAGGATATTCTAATAAAATAGGTTTTTCTTTCCTCCCATTGAAGCAGTGTTGTCAATGCTGAGCAATGGGAACCAGAACAGAAATAGATTTGTACTTCTTCCTCGGTGCTGCAGGGGACGCTGCGGGAGAGACACCTTGATGTTGAGTTGGAGGACGTGGGAAGTAGGCTTTTTTTCTGAAGCCTCCTGAGTAAAGCCTCTGACTGCAAGGCAGGACTTGCTGGACTCTCCACCCTCTGGTTTAAGCACTTGGTCCTGTGCAAGCTAGGCCAGGATAGCCAGAGGCTGAACCCATTGAGTCAACCAGTCTTGTTGCTCACTTCTCTGAGTGAGACCTGTCATGAGCAAGTGCAAGCTCATGTGTATGTTGAAGCCTCAGAGGCTCTCAAAGTGCCAAGAGTGGAGGTTCTGCCAGCGGTGGGGCTGTAGGGAATGCTGGGGACCATGTGGCCCAGGGTTTCCCCGAGAGCTTTAGCACTTAGCTTTGTGGGCCTCAGCCACTGTGCTGCACAGAGCTGAAACCTAACAGGTGGGCCAGCCCCGGGGCTTTCTGCTTTCCAAAGAGTGTGTAGCGGAAGCAGAACCACTGGGTGTGATGCTCCACAGAGGCCCCCAGAATGGTGAGTGCCACTGTAAAAACACTAGCAGCGACCAGATGCCTTCGTGTGTGACGAGCACTAAACAGCTGTTCGCTGGGGTCCTGTTGTGCCACAGGGCATCAGGATGTGTCTGCCCTCAGGACTTCTCTTGGTATCTTGTCAGGTTCTGTAACCACAGTAAGGCACAGAGGAGACAGGTTTGTGGAGTTCACTCTCCAGCAGTCCATGCCCAGTCTTGGCTCTGCCTGTTTCCGACAGGCTTGGATGCTTTCCGTTAAGGACACTCTCTTCCTCAGCTTAGTCAGCTAGATGCTGTGGCTCACATACCGATCCAACGGTGTTGGCACTGCCACCCCTGCCAACTGTCGCACAAATGGCTGAAGTGGAAGAGTTTCTAACCTACAGGAAACCTGTCTGTAACTGGCCCAGAGGAGGACTCAGCCTGCATCACTGCCTCTGCAAAAAACACAACTGTTCTTGCTGTCCTGGGACCCATGGTCCTCACTGGCCTGCTGCCTGGCATTTCTCCTGCGGGTACCAGCTGCGCTTCTCATGGAAACTCAGGTTGTTGCAGCTTTAGTGAGGAGCTTAGTGCTTGTTCTAAACTCACCTCAGGCGGTTGGTTACCTTTCTATGTCTGTTCTTTCACCACTATCCTGGGGACATCAATGGCTACCTGGTGGGCTTTTATGAAGTATGTGAACTAAATGCCCAGCTTGGTTTGCAGCAGAGACCGCTGCTTGCACAGTGAGAGGTAATGAAGCGCTTGCACCCAAGCTCCTGCCTATGAGCAAACAGGTAGCCTAAGCAAGTCAGGAGGTTCGCCACCTTCATGTGTGGGTCTGTCCCTGAGTCTAGTACCTTCCTGTGCACCAGTCCTTCCCTGCTTGTTTGGAGGTGTACACAGGGTGCTCTCAGTGCCAGCCACCAGTGTTCCCCTAGTGACTGTCCATGTCCTTAATCTGCTTCTCTTCCCCCCCCCCCCCCAGGAACTGTCGCAGATAGCCCTGCCATGCTCTTCGAAGTCCCTGACACGTGGTAACAGAGACCAGGGTGGAGCACACTGAGCGTGCTGCTGCTGAGAGAGCTATTTGGAAGCCATACTGTATTCACTTAATCAAATGAGGCATGGGAGGGCTTAGAACCAAGTTTATTTCCCAGGAAAGCTACCTTTTCCTTTTTTGGCTATCTCTATTTTCCCGTTCCATCTAACCTGACCATTGGCACACGTCATGATTGAGGACTGTTGCAGGTGTATGTGTTATTAATTAATTACTTCCTGCTCTTGGGAAACCTGTCCAGCCCCATGACTGTTGGCAAGTCTGCCCAGGAAGGAAATCAGCTGTGAACCATGCCAGGAGAGCCAGCCTCTAGGGTGTTATGATCATATTCGTACTGAGCTCCACCCTGCCTGGAGATGTGCCTGGACATCTCTCCATTCAGCCTGTGGTGCCATCACAGGTCATGGTCACTGACTCCCGACAAGTAAGTGGTTGTGCTCTACTTCCCACCATCACTGCTTAGGAACAGCACACAGGCTTGTCTTTTCCATGCCATCTTCCCGTGCTGACGCAGGGTCATCTCAGCAGATACCTGGATTATTTCAGGTTACTTTCCCTCTGACGCAAGTCTCTCGTGGGTGCTGTATGAGTGAAAAGCTGGCTTTTCTGTTCCTGTGCACAGTGCCAGATTCTGGTGAAGTGGCTTCACCTACTTGTCTTTACTGTGCATTTTTGTGTATCTGGTTACGTGTGTGCGCACGTGCACACGTGAGAGACAATGACAGAACTGCAGCATGCATCCAGCCCTCATTGGACAGGTTCCACAGTGGCAGAGCATCATGCACTCCTGCGGAACACTCCACGGCAGACACTTCTGGACATGGAATGCTTTTGTATCATGAAAATAAAAAGGAATTTCAAAAAGATGGAATTAAAGAAAATTTCATAAAAGCCTGCCTTCAACTTTTGATGCATTTGTCCCTTGCCTCAAGCGCCTGTCATGGATTCCCCAGCTCCATATGTGGAAGACTGCTCCCCAGAGCCTGGGGCCACAGACCTGGTCGGGAGAGTGCCAGCCTTTCTAAGGCTGCAGTTGTCCAGCTCAGTTTGTGGGCTCCACTAAGTGCAAAGAGGAAACAGAGGGAGCATGCCAGGGCTATTGGCTCTGCTAAGTTGTTAGATTTTGGTTTGGTTTGTTTTGGTTTGGTTTTGAGTATAGAAAAGGGGTCCCGGCTTCTTTTGCACTAGTCCAGCACGTTATCCCTGAGCTACATCCCAGCCTGACACGAAATTTTAAAAAGGAAAAGGGAGACTGGAGATGTAGTTCAGTGCTAGCCTGGCATAGCTGAGGGAGATACATTATTTATGGGGCCAAATAGACAGTTCAGTGCTAACACTGCTCTTACTGCTTTATCAGAGGATCAGAGTTGAGATCCCAGCACCCATGGCCAGGCAGCTCTCAAGACACCTGTGACTCCAGCTGCAGCTTATCGAACGTCTCCCTCTGTCCAGTGGGCACTGACACAGCTACACATACATATATGTATTAATAAATCTTGAAAAAGTATAAAAAGTGAAAAGGGGAAGCACCAAACACGATGAGCTGGCACATCTGTGTACGTGCATAGGTCTCGTGAGGACTTGTGTGGTTGTAAGAGCTCCTGGTCCTGTGTAAATGGAGATCTTACATGAGAGGGAGACAGCTTCCTCATCCAAAGGTGAAGAATGTCTCCATTATGCCTGAAGACCCACTCAAGAATATTCACAGGACTCATTGCTGGAAAAGCTCTGCCCATATACACAGACCCTGCCACTGTTCTAGAGAGCAGTTCGTGGGGGTGAGGTGTGCTTTCTAGACATGTGCTTTAGGGCCTCTTGTGGCTGTGTTTGTGCCCCAGTTCCAGCCCTGTCTTCCTAGACATTTCTTTTCCCTCTGAGCCTCAGCCTTCTCTCCATAAAGTCAGGGTAATAAAACTTTCCCACAGAGTAATTGTGAGCATAAATGCAAGTAAAACACCACTCACAGGCATACGGGAATACTGTGGTGGTGGTAGGTTGGGCTGTTGGTGTGAGTCCCCTACATGTCTCACTGAAGCTGACAGAGATACAGTTGCTGAGAATTTAGTTAGGAAATTACTCTCCCTGCACTCCCCTGAACTCTCCAGGTCAAGTGACACCTCCATAAAACCTAGGGTAGTCTTTTGGCTTCCTCATGCCACCACCCAGAGACATAGACTAGGCTGTGGGCTGTGATTGGGTGCTTCCTAATGCTTTCACCGAGAGCCCTCAGTCAGGTGTGGGAATAGGGGATTCTGTGGTTCTCTGCATGTTTTATAGTCCTAGGACTGGCAA
Source organism: Arvicola amphibius (assembly GCF_903992535.2). Taxonomy (NCBI): domain Eukaryota; kingdom Metazoa; phylum Chordata; class Mammalia; order Rodentia; family Cricetidae; genus Arvicola; species Arvicola amphibius. The sequence continues at coordinate 102,208,890 of NC_052050.1, read as the reverse complement.
GCTGTAGTAGAAATCATGCCATTCCTTGCCCATTTGTAGCTTTTTGTGTGTTCATTGTCCCCCATTATCATCTTGGGGAAATGGACAGAGTAGTGTTCAGGAATCTGTTTATTCACCACTTGAACTGTATATGGTTGCCATCTTGATATTCCATTTGTCCATCCATCTGCCTATGCATCCATCCTCTACCACCCACCACCCATCCATCCACCAGTCTCCTTAGTTTTTGATGAATTTCTCATATGCAGATGTTCATTTACTGGAATTTGAGGGTTGCCAAATAACGGAAAATTGGGGTATTTCTCTGATGTTCTTAGTCCCATAAAAGAATTTAAGAATGAACTCTTTAAACAGGAGCTCAAGGAGAGTTTTATTAGACTAAAAATCAAATCCCAGGGCAGGCCAGCTGTTGCAACAGCTGTCCAGGAGGAGAATAAAGAGAATCAAGTCTCATGGAGGGTGTATATGTAGCTGACAAGCAGACGTGGTGGGAGGGCAAGGGAAAGAGTGAAGAAGTCCAGAGTGCCTCCAAGAGCATGTGGCGCACTTCAGTTCTGGCCAGCTTCACATACACAGGGATACCTTCCAGTGGGGTGGGGATTCTGGGAGGGAAAATATAGTATCTCATTAAAATAAAACTTTCTCTGCTCCTTAGCATGGCTAATGACTGGCCTGGCCCAGTGGGGTTGTTAGGCTACCCCAGGCAGAGATGCCACTCTCCTGTCACTTCATCAGCACCCGTGTGTGCCCTTGGCCAGTTAGTAGCTCTTTATATTCGGGGCCCTGGGGGAATCATACCTTGATTGGAATACTCAACTCTTACAGGTACCATTGAATAGTTTTCCAATACTGCTGCTGCAGAATTGTCCCTTGGGCCTCTTCTCAGCCAACCCCATTCCACTCCCAGCCTCAGAGGCAATCAGGACTGATCTTTTCAGCACAGATTCATCTCTTCTCAGATTTTATGAGGACTGAATGAGAAAGTCTATACTCAAGATTGTATAAGCTCGGGGTAGGAGTATAGTCCCAGTGCTTGATTAACAGAATTTCATCTGAGAGTTTAGAAAACAGCAAGGAAGACGAGTTTTCTTTCTCTCAGCATAACATTTTTTGGGATTTATCTATGTTGTGCATGCAACAGGTTCTTTATCGTTCGTTCATTCATTCATTCATTCATTCAGGTTATGGTCATGTAACCCAGGACCTTGTGATGTTAGGTATCTTACCTCTGAGCTACCCCACCCCTCTGTAACATGAGGGCCTGCTTGTTGGGGTTTCTGTCCTGCCCAGTTCCCACAACTGGTAAGCCCCAAAGAAATTCATACAGAGAGTCTATATTAATGATAAAGTGATTGGCCCATTATCTCAGGCTTTGTATTAGCTCTTATAACATATACCAGCCCATTATTCTAGTATGTGTTAGCCACATGGCCCGGTACCTTTTTCAGCAGAGCAGGTCACATCTTGCTTCTTCTGTGATCTAGGCAGGACTGGGGAGGAATGGGCTTCCTCCATCCCAGAATTCTCCTGTTCTCTTTGGCCCGCCTCTACTTTCTGTCTGATCATCCCGCCTATACTTCCTGCCTGGCTACTGGCCAATCAGCATTTATTTAAAACACAATTTACAGAATATAGACAAATTCTCCCACACCACCCTTTTTTCTAATTTTGAGTTGTCTGTACCAATAGTTTATCCATTCTCCACAAACACCTACCTTATTTCCTGTTGCAGACTTTTGTAAAGAAAATTCTTGTAAATATTCTGTACAAGTCCTTGATTTTTTTTTTCAAAAAGCAGAATCTTTAAATGGGGGCAGGGGAATAAATCCTGCCCAATTCCCGCAGTTGTTAAGTCCCAAAGAAATCACACAGAAGTCTACATTAATTATAAACTGATTGGCCCACTTTCTCAGGCTCTTCTTATTAACTAATTCTTATAATTTATATTAGCTCATATTTGTTGTCTATGTTGGCCACATGGCTTGGTACCTTTTTTGGTGAGGCAATCACATCTTGATTCCTCTGTGGCTGGGTCACAATGGCAGACTGCACTTCCCTCTTCCCAGCATTCTCATTGCCTCGCCTCTACTTCCTACTTGGCTACTGGCCAATCATCATTTAATTAAAATAATACAAGTGGCAGGATAAAAGACCATTGTCCCATAGCACTTCCCCTCCCTTTTTTTTCAAAACAAGAACTCTGAATTGAATCTCCCTTGTTTAGCTTTCTTTCTGACCATTATCCATAGCAACTTGTAACCAACATTCTAAACAAAGGAAAATATCCATAGTCCATTTTGTGGGAATGTGGGCATAGTTTTCCAGGCTACTTCCTGCTGATTGGGGATGCTGATAATCTTATGGAGACCTAAAGAAAAATTAGAATTATATGATCAAGTCATGACTGGAGTATCCTGTGAGGCTTGATCATCTCAGGCAGCAGTCTTGAATCTGTTCTGGATGTAGAACTCAAACATCTGGGCCATCCATTCCTACCAGAGATTTCCAGGTGGTCTTCCTTGATCAAACCTGATTTTTTTAAAACTCAGAATGAATCTGCAGCCTCTTCATGAATCAAAACCTCTTCTCCAAAGTAACATACCTATTGACTTCAACTTTGAAATCATGTTATTTTCAAAATACCTATCTTGGATTAATTCAGCAGCACTTATAAGCAAATATCTTTTAGCAGCTGTTGCTCCTTCCTCAGCATTCAAACAATTAAAAGAGAACATAATAACATACTGTATCTAGACTCTCTGTGTATTTTCTATCTTTATGTGACTTTATCCTAAACTCTATTTCTTTTATTTTTGTTTTTAATTTTTTGGCTTTTTGTGTATCTTTGGCTATCCTGGAACTCTCTCTCTGTAAACCAGGCTGTCCTTGAACTCACAGAGTTCTGTCTGCCTCTGCCTCCCAAGTGTTGGCATTAAAGGTCTGTGCCACCACACCTTGAAATTACAGAGGTCTGTGCCACCACACCCAACTACTTTCCTTCTTTATTTTAAGGACTTTATCTTTTTTTCTTTTTCTCCCAAGCCTACATATATTTTTAAATACACTGTAAACCATTTAGAGGTTTTCTTTGTCTTTGAATCTCTCTTTACTGTATATCTCTTTTTCTGACCACATGAATCTTTAGTTTGCTAAGCAATATGGCTAGGATAAAGGCCATGGCTTTGACAGCTGGATCCACCCTATTTCTTAGCTTTCTGAGAATTTAGCTTCATAGTGGAGGTACTGGCCAGAGACCTGTTTATTGCCACAACTCTATGGCGTCAAGGTCCGTGGCACCACCAAGAAGCATGCTGTAGGCAATTCATAAACACCATGTAAGTGTTTTGTGGCAGAGCCTCTTAAAAGGGCTGCAAAGTTTTTGCAGCTAAAGCGGAGTCAGGAAGCCTCCCTTAAATGAGATGCATTTGACTCTAGCAAACAAAGCCCACCTGAGAAAATGCTGCTATCAATAAGCGATGCTTAACTCTATTCTTTTCTGTGTAGAATAACTTCCCAAGCTCTCCGAAGCTTTATATGGATGCAGTTGTCCATGTGGGCACCATTTGTTGACTGAGTTTTCTGTCCTGCCCAGTTCCCACAGTCATTAAGTTCCAAAGAAATCACACAGATGTCTACATTAATTATAAACTGATTGGCCCAGTATCTCAGGTTCTTCTTATTAAATAATTCTTATAACTTATATTAGCCCATATTTCTTGTCTATGTTAGCCACGTGGCTTGGTACCTTTTTCAGCGAGGCAGTCACATCTTGCTTCCTCTGTGGCTGGGTCACGACTGCAGACTGAGCTTCCCTCTTCCCAGCATTCTTGTTGCCCTGCCTCTACTTCCTGCCTGGTCACACTGTCTCTACTTCCTGCCTGGGCTACTGACCAATCAACATTTTACTAAAAATAATGCAAGTGACAGGATAAAACCATTGTCCTACAGCAGTTGGGATGTACCAAGAAGAAGCTTACGTTAGATCTGCATGTCTTCTAAGAAATTGTTAGATCTTTTTCCAAAATAGCTGTGTCATTTATTTGTTTATTGCATATATGCAGATATGAATGCATGTTTGCATGAGTGTGGCTATGTATATGTTCAGGTGTATGTGCACACATAAGCAAATAAGAGTGAAGGCCAGGGATTGATGTCCTGCATTTTTCTCTACTGTTCTCCAACTAATTCACTGAGGAACTGAGAACTTGCCAGTTTTGCTGGTCTGTTTAGCCAATGTGCCCCAGATATTCCATCTTCATCCCCTGTATTTTTGTGAGTGCTAGAGATCTGCACACACATTCTCCTTGCTTACATGGCAAGTCCCCTGAGTCATTGCCCCAGCACACCCATGCTGGCACAAACCCCTGGGAAGTCCCAGGAGTTCCCTTTGCCAACATTTGCTGGAATCCTCCCAGCCAGGTAGGTAACCAATGACTGTCTTTCTTTTCTCTGATGCCTAGTGATGTATGTATTTTACCTGGTGATCTGTATCTCTTGTTAATTTGTAGGAGTTTACAAATTCTCAGTATCCACCCTTTGTCAAATGTTCTGCAAATGTGTCATCCTAATGTGTGGCTTACAGCTCCTCTTTTTAAAAAAATTGTGTGTGCATGGGCTAGAGAGATGACTCAGAGGTTAAGATCACTAGCTGCTCTTCCAAAGTCCTGAGTTCAATTTCTGGGTTTTTTGTTTTTTTTCATATGAAGTTGAGTGTTGTTCTTTTGAGGTCTGTGGAAATTTTTGCTGGGATTTTGATGGGCATTTCATTGAATCTATAGATTGCCTTTTGTAGGATTGCCATTTTTACTATGTTAATCCTACATATCCAAAAGCATGGGAGATTTTCTGATGTCTTCTTTGATTTCTTTAAAGTTTTAAACTTCTTGATATACAGGTCTTTCACTTGTTTGATTAGACTTACCCCAAGATATTTTATCTGATTTGTGGCTATTGTGAAGGGTGATGTTTCTCTGATTTCTTTCTCAGCCTATTTATCATTTGTATAAAGGAGGACTACTGATTTTTTTAATTAATCTTGTATCTTGCTATATTAAAGAAGGTGTTTGTCAGCTGTAGGAGTTCCCTGGTAGAATTTTGGGGGCCGGTTATATATACTATCATATCACCAGCAAATAGTGAAGTGTGACTTCTTCTTTTCCAATTCGTATCTCTTTGATCTTCTTTTGTTGTCTTATTACTCTAGCTAGGACTTCAAGAACTATATTGAATAGATATGGAGAGAGTGGGCAACCTTGTCTTGTTCCTCATTTCAGGATTGCTTTGAGTTTCTCTTCATTTAACTTGAATGTTTGCCATTGACTTACTTGTATATTACCTTTATTATGTTTAGGTATGTTCATTGTATTTCTGCTCTCTCCAAGACCTTTATCATGAAGGGGTGTTGAATTTTATTGAAGGCTTTTTCAGCATCTAAATGAGATGATTATGTGGGTTTTTTTCTTTCAGTTTATTTATATGGTGGATTACATTGATGGATTATATGCTGAACCAACCCTACATCTCTGGGATAAAGCCTATTTGGTCATGATGGATGATTTTTCTGATGTATTCTAGGATTCTGTTTGCCAGCATTTTATTGAATATTTTTACATCAATGTTCATGAGTGAGATTGGTCTGTAATTATCTCTCTTAGTTGTGTCTTTGTGTGCTTTGGGTATCAGGTAACTAAAAGAGTTTGGCAATGTCCCTTCTGTTTCTGTTATGTGGAACAATTTGAGGAGTATAGGTATTAGTTCTTCTTTGCCGTTCTGGTAGAATTCTGCACTAAAACCATCCAGACCTGGGCTTTTTTTGATTGGGAAATTTTTGATGACTGTTTCTATTTTCTTAGTTATTGGTTTATTTAATTTGCTTATCTGGTCTTGATTTGATTTTGGTATGTAGTGCTTATCCAAAAAATTGTTCATTTCCTTTAAGTTTTCTAATTTTGTGGAGTACAAGTTTTCGAAGTATGACCTGATGATTCTCTGAATTTCCTCCATGTCTGTTGTTATGTCCCCCTTCATTTCTGATTTGTTAATTGGATATTTTCTCTCTGCCTTTTGGTAAATTTGAATAAATCTATTTTGTTAATTTTCTTGAAGAACCAACTCATTGATTCTTTGTGTTGTTTTCTTTGTTTCTATTTTGTTGATTTCTGCTCTCGATTTATTTCCTGCCATCTAGTCCTCCTGAGTGAGTTTGCTTCTTTTTGTTCTAGAGCTTCCAGGTGTTCTGTTCATTTGCTAGTGTGAGATTTTTCCAGCTTCTTTATGTCATCATTTAGTGCTATGAGATTTTTCCTTCTAGCACGGCTTTTATTGTGTCCCATAAGTTTGGGTATGTTGTGTGGTCATTTTCGTTGAATTTTAGGAAGTCTCTAATTTCTTTCTTTATTTCTTCATTTACCCAGTGGTGATTCAGTTGAACACTGTTCAGTTTCCATGAGTTTGTGGGCTTTCTGCAATTAGTGTTGTTGAATTCTATCTTTAAGCAATGAAGATTCAATAATACATAGGGTTATTCTAATTTTTTGTGTCTGTTGAGATTTGCTTTGTTACTGAGTATGTGGCCTATTTTAGAGAAGGATCTAAAAAAGAAATATTCTTTTGTGTTTGGGTGGAATGTTCTATAGATGTTTGTTAAGCCCATTTGAATAATAATATCTGTTAGCTTCTTTATTTCTCTGTTAAGTGTCTGTCTGGCAGACCTGTCCAGTGGTGAGAGTGGAGTGTTGAAGTTTTCCACTGTTAGTGTGTGGGGCTTGATGTGTGATTTAAGCTTTAGTAATGTTTCTTTTTCAAATGAGGGTACCCTTGTATTTGGGGCATAAATGTTCAGAATTGAGATTTCATATTGATGGATTTTTCCTGTGATGAATAGGAGATGATCTTATTCATTTCTTCTGACTAATTTGAGTTTGAAGACTATTTTGTTAGATATTTAGATAGCTACACCTGCTTGTTTGGTAGGTCCATTTGATTGGAAAATCTTTTCTCAAACTTTTAGTCTGTCTTTGAAGCTGAGATGTGTTTCTTGTATGCAGCAGAAGGATCAATGTTGTTTTTCTATCCAATCTAGTAGCCTGTGTATTTTTATATGGGAATTGAGCCCGTTGATATTAAGGGATATGAATGACCAGTGATTGCTAGTTCCTGTTGCTTTTGTTATTGTTGGTGGGATTGTATGTGTGTTTCTCTTCTTTGGTATTTGCCGATGTATGATTATCTATTGCCTGTGTTTTTGTGGGTGTAACTAACTTCCTTGGGTTGAAGTTTTCCTTCTAGTAATTTCTATAGGGCTAGATTTGTGGATAGGTATTGATAAAATCTGGTTCTGTCCTGGTTCTTTCTCCATCTATGGTGTTTGAAAGTTTTGCTGGGTATAGTTGTCTGGGCTGTCATCCATGGTCTCTCAGTGCCTGTATACTGCCTGAGCAGGACATTCTGGCTTTCATTATTTTCATTGAGAAGTCAGGTGTAATTCTGATAAGTCTGCCTCTGCACCCTCTACACGCTCTTCACACCTGCACAGTGCCTTTGCACTCCCTATATGTACTTCACACCTGCACAGTTCCTCTGTACACCTATGCGCCCTTAACATCTGCACAGTGCCTCTGCACTCTCTACATGCCCTTCACACCTTCACAATGCCTCTGCACCCCTACACGCCCTTCACACCAGCATAGTTCCTATGTACCCCTACATGCCCTTCACACCTGCACAGTACCTCTGCACCCACTATATGCCCTTCACCCCTGCACAGTGCCTCTGCACCCTCTACATGACCTTCACACCTGCACAGTGCCTCTACACCCCCTACATACCTTTCACACCTAAACAATGCCTCTGCATCCTCTACACACCCTTAACACCTGCACAGTGCCTCTGCATCCTCTACATGCCCTTCACACCTACACAGTGCCTCTGCACCCCCTAATGCCCTTCACAACTGCACAGTACCTCTGCACCCCCTACACACCCCTCACACCTGCACAGTGCCTCTTTACTCCCTACATGCACTTCACACCTGCACAGTGCCTCTACACCCCCTACACACTCCTCACACCTGCACAGTGGCTTTGCAGTCCGTACACACCCTTCACACCTGCACTGTTCCTTTGCTCTGTCTATATGCACTTCACATCTGCACAGTGCCTCTGCACTGCCTACACGCCCTTCACACCTGCAGAGTGCCTCTGCAACCCTACACGCCCTTCACACCTGCACAGTGCCTCTGCACCCCTAACACATCTTTCACACCTGAACAGTGTCTCTGCATCCCCTAATGCCCTTCACACCTGCACAGTGCATCTGCACTCCCTATATGCCCTTCACACCTGCAAAGTGCCTCTGCACCCCTCTACATCCCGTTCACACCTGCACAGTGCCTCTACACCCCCTGCATACCACTTACACCTGCATAGTGCCTCTACATCCCTCTAAACGTCCTTCATACCTGCACAGTGCCTCTGCACCCCCTAATGCCCTTCACACCTTCACAGTGCCTTTGCACCCCTAACACACCCTTCACACCTGCACAGTTCCTCTGCACCCTAACACACCCTTCACACCTGCAGAGTGCCTCTGCACTCCCTAATGCCTGTCACAACTGCACAGTGCCTCTGCAAACTCTACGTGCCATTCACACCTACACAGTGCCTCTTCACTCCCTACATGACCTTCACACCTGCACAGTGCCTCTGTTCCCCTACACACCTACACAGTGCCTTTGCAACCCCTACATTCCCTTTACACCTGCAAAGTGCCTCTGTACCTCTACATGCCCTTCACACCTGCACAGTGCCTTTGCAACCACTAAACTCTCTTCACACCAGCACAATGCCTCTGTACCCCCTACATACCCTTCACACATGCACAGTGCCTCTGCAACCCCTATACACGCTTCACACCTACAGAGTGCCTCTGCACTCTTTACATGCTCTTCACATCTGCACAGTGCCTCTGCACCCCTCCATGCCCTTCACACCTGCACAGTGCCTCTGCACCCCTCCATGCCCTTCACACCTGCACAGTGCCTCTGCACCCCCTACACGCCCTTCATACCTGCAGAGTGTCTTTGCACCCCTACACACCCTTCACACCTGCACAGTTCCTATGCACCCTCTACATACTGTTCACACCTGCACAGTGCCTCTGCACCCCCTACATGCCCTTCACACCTGCCCAGTGCCTCTGGACCCCTACACACCCTTCACAACTTCACAGTGCCTCTGCAACCCCTACACACCCTTCACACCTGCACAGTTCCTATGCACCCTCAACATACTGTTCACACCTGCACAGTGTCTCTGCACCCCTTACATACCCTCACACCTACACAGTGCCTCTGCACCCCTCTACATCCTGTTCACACATGCACAGTGCCTCTACACCTCTCTACACACCCTTCATACCAGCACAGTGTCTCTGCACCCCCTACACACCCTTCACTCCTGCACTGTTCCTCTGCTTTGTCTACATGCCATTCATACCTACACAGTGCCTCTGCACCCCTCTACATTCCGTTCACACCTGCACAGTGCCTCTACACTCCCTACATACCACTCACACCTGCACAGTGTCTCTACATTCCCTCTACACACCCTTCACACCTGCACAGTTCCTTTGCACCCCCCTACATACTGTTCACACCTTCACAGTCCCTCTGTACCCCTTACATACCATTCACACATGCACAGTGCCTCTGCACCCCCCCCCCCCTCTACATGCCCTTCATACCCTTCACTTATCTTGATTTTGGAGGGGACCAGGTTGTAACACTGGCTTACTCAGGCCAAGCTAAGCTATCTGTCCTGCCCTGGGAACCACTGAAACTTTGAAACAGTTTAATGTCTGTGAACGGCTTGGGTTTTCAATCTCATGACAAATGTCATGAGTCTGGAGAGGTGACTTAGAGGTTAAGAACACTGCCTATTCTTCCTGAGGACCCAGGCTCAATTCTCAGCATCCAAATGATACCTCACGACTGTCTGTAACTGGTTTCTGGGGATCTGATGCCCTCTTCTGGCCTCTATGGCCATACACTGTATGTACATGGTATTCAAACACATATGCAAGCAAACGCCAATAAAGATAAAATGTAAATGATAAATCTTTTTCAAGCTGTCATGGCTTCACTGTCACTTTTCCCCTAGTGACTCAGAGTGCATTGGTGTGTCATGATTGTTTGAGGGTCAGGAGTATAAGAGCAGAAAGCTGCTTCCTGTTTCTGTGGGAGTCTCTCATCCCCCCAAGTCTTCTGGTGTCTGCGAACAGGAGCTCAGCTTTTCACCCGCCACCCGTCTGTGTCTATCAAGCTGAAACTTGACCTTGAGAAGCACTTGATGCTGGCTAGGTCTCTCAGTGCTGTGCATTCAGTTAGCTGGGGGATCTTTTTAAATGGACCGGTCTCCCCCCTGTGGTGACTCAGCACCTGAGAGGCTGAGGGCTGCACAAGTAAGATGCTTGTCTCCAACTAATTAATTAATTAATGAGGGAGAGCCCTGACCTACTAAGTTTGGTCCTTGAAACTATTATAAAAGTGGAAAAGAGACCCTAGCGGCACAAAAGTTGTCCTCAGACCTTTACCATGTGCACCATGAAATGGATAATACATAATGATAATAACAGTGATTATTAATACTTAAAAATAAGAATGGTTTATCCATGATGAAATGAATTAAAATGAAATAGGGGAGCAACAAAATAGGGCCCATTTTTAATGATGGGGTACTTTTTAACTGTGTTTTATAAGAACATGATACTGAACTGGGGGTGACTTAGTAGGTAAAGCACTTGCTGAGCAAGTATGAGAGCTGGGGTTTAATCCCAGGGTCCACACAAAGGTGGATATGACAGCATGTGTGTGTTTGACCTGAGAGGTAGCAACAGGAGAATCCCTGGATGCTCCCGGGCCACCTAGCCTGGTGCACATGGTGGTGAACCCTCAGAGACCCTGTCTCAAGGAGATGGAAAGCAATGATTATCATCCAAGGTTATCTGATCTACACACACACATGCACAAAGAGGAGTGGGTCTTTGTGCTTTGTAGTGTGTGTGTGTGTGTGTGTGTGTGTGAGAGAGAGAGAGAGAGAGACAGAGACAGAGACAGAGACAGAGACACAGAGAGAGAGACAGAGACAGAGAGAAAACCAGGGAAATCTTAGCCAAAGAAGCCAACCTATTTGCAAGTGTAGACATACTTGCTGCCCATATACAGGAAGCCTGTGTGATGTCAGGACCAGAACTGCAGCTTTGCTTGCTTCCAATACCAGCTAGAGAAACAGTTACTGTTTCTGGCACTCACCTCTCAGAGGCAGGATGGGAGCGTAGGCCCTCCCTAGAATGTCCTTGCAGATGTCCAAAGCTTGCATAGTGGCTCCTTGATCACAGGGAACCTTGAATGCATAATAGGCAGCCCACTAACCATGCTCTGATTGGCATGCCTCCTCTTCACATCCTTCCATGCAGCATCTTATACCCGATAACCTAGAGTCGGAATTTCAGTTTAAGAGCTGGTTTTGCATGTGCATAAGGACTATCTGGAGTTTTACCTCCATTTGTGGATTATTAAAATTGCTCAGTATCTCTGCTACAGATTCCCTTCATCAATGATTATTACTCAGTGACACCTGGTGGTCACCTGCTTTGGGGTGGGTGTAAACTGAGGAAATGGAGGAGCTAGCAAACATCAGCTGTCTTCACAAGCCTCCTCTGTTCTATGATTTAATCTCAGCCGGCAAGCTCTCGAGTGCTCCCTCCTAACCCCAGAGCCCTCGTTGTCTTCCTTTCCATTTGCTCATTCACACTTAGACTCTCTGGCCAGCTGCACCCTGGGTTACCCAGACCTGAACTCAGGACCTGCTCAGCTGTGTGACCTGAGACTGTCTAGGGGTGGAAGCATCACAGCTCCTCACCCAGAAGGTAGCGGGAAGCTACCCAATGCCTTCACTCAGTTCCTGCTTTGGTTTATTTCATATGATAACACATGGCCCTGGCTTTCTAGAGCTCTGAGACATACTTACCTTCTGGGATATAAAATATGCTTTTTGAAAGTAGGTTATGAAAGAAAGTGAGACGTGATGGCTCCAAGGCGTGGTTGAGGAGGTTTTTATGGTTGATATGAAGGAAAGTACAGACAGAGGCATCTGGAAGGGTCCAGAGCAGGGAGAGGAAGTGGTAGACTAGACATGACCAGTGGACTGAACCAGGCCACGGGGTGGGGTGGTAAGAGAGGAAGAGAAGTGAAAGGGAGCAGATAGAAGGGACCAAGAGAGAGAACCAAAGGAGCACATGATAGCAATGGCAGGGTTATATAGGAAAGAGAGGCTGTGGGGAAGGGAAGCCCCTGGACCTGAGAGGTTTAGGGTAGGATGTGAGGTTAGAAGAGCAGAGAGGAGCCACAGGCGCTGAATGAGCCTGATGACCAGTGTGCACTTTGGTATGTTAACAGGCACCACAGTTAGCCATTCGTCCCAAGTTGCGTTTGAACCTAAAATGCCAGCTTTTTGTTGATGGGGCAACATAATTTCTTCTGTAACTGCTTCTTAATTGAAATTATGACATTGGCTTGCCATTGTCAGGGTGCAGAGAGGCTGGAACTCAAGTCCCAGAAAAAAGAAAGGAGTTTTAGATATATTAACATCACCACTATTTGTAATCTGTACTGAAAATTGTCACTATAGAAAAAGAAGCTAACAAGTGTCTGTAAAATAGCCAGAGTAGACTTACGCATTTAAGTCATAGTGAAAGCTGTGCCTTTGGGTTAAAACCATGAACACTCTTTCCTCTGTTCATAGGGCTGAAGAGAGAGAGTGGATTGATACATCAATAGAGTGAAAGATGATGAATAGATAGATGGATGATGAATGGATAAGAGGTAGATAGATGATAGAGAGATAGATGATAGATAGATAGATAGATAGATGATAGAGAGATAGAAGATAGATAGATAGATAGATAGATAGATAGATAGATAGATAGATAGATAGATAGATAGATAGATGTAGATAGAAGAATATTACTTTACACTGCGTGAATATATGTCACCATGATTAGTTTAATAAAGAAGCTGATTGGCCAATAGCTAGACAGGTAGAGGTTAGGTGGGACTGGCAAACACAAAGAACATGAATAAGAAGAGGAGTCTCAGAAGTCAGGAGATGCAGAGGAAGCAGGAGATGAGCTTGCTGTACTGAGAAAAGGTACTAAGCCATATGGCATAGTGCAGATAGAAATATGGGTTAAGTTATAAGAGCTAGTTAGTGACAAACTAAGCTGTTGACCAGGCATTTATAATTAATAAGCCTCTATGTAGTTATTTTGGAACTGGCTGGTGGAACGTAAAAGTCTGCCTACAATCTTCAGGTGTCACACAGGGCAACAATTAGCTTTCAGCAGCCAGACCAGCAGGTCTGAGAGATTTTCCTGTGGACAAGAAACTTGGAAAAATTAATCCACCTTGGCAGAGAAAGGTAGTCAATCCAACAATGCCAATAGTTTGTTCAGGATCCAGGAAGACATTGAGGCATGTGGCTGTTCTTTGCCCAGTGGTTAGCATTACCACAGCCCAGGTGACCTTAGGGTCTTTAGAGACCTTAGGGTTGCTGATAGGAGCTGGCATTCCTGTCTACCTTATTTTTATTTATTTATTTATTTATTTATTTATTTATTTATTTATTTATTTATTTATTATGTATACAGTATTTTGTCTGTATGCCTGCAGGCCAGAAGAGGGCATCAGACCCATTACAGATGGCTGTGAGCCACCATGTGGTTGCTGGGAATTGAACTCAGGACCTTTGGAAGAGCAGGCAATGCTCTTAACCTCTGAGCCATTTCTCCAGCCCCGGCATTCCTGTCTATCATGGGAAACTTTTTCCATTAAACATTAAATGCCTTATTCAGCTGATCTCTGAAAAGTTTGAGGACCATTATCTATTAAGTATACCTGAGTTAAACAAACTTTTACTTGTTTTTAGTTGCTTGCTTTAGGCTTAATCTTGAAAATATTATACAGGAAGCTAAATAAACCTTGTCACTGTAAATGATTTGTATTCGTACTTAGCATAATCACAGTTCTGAGCACATTAAAGAATTTGACCATTTAAAAGACGACTGACAGTTAACTTGCATGTCTTCATTACCTTTAACAGTTTATAACAAGTTAGGACCTCTTATAAGATTAGGATTTTACAGTTTGATCCCTGTTAAGTTTGGGCCTTAAAGATTTGAATTGAAGATTTACTTGTAGATCCTTTAGCATCCAATAAAACTTTAAACCATAAATAAACCATAAATTTAGTCAGCCACAGATAGACTGGGAAGCTTATATTCTTGATCATTCATAGTACACATTTACAGAATATCTCAATTCCTTGTGAGACTCGGCTTATCTAAAGCTAAAGCTTACTTAATAAAGTTGGCAAAGACAAAGAGGGTAAACATAGATATTCAAGGCGGTTACTGTTAACCTGAGTAAACCTTAGAAATTTATAGACCTTATTTATTAAACGTAGCTTATTCATCAAACATATGTTCCTTGTTTAAATTTTCTCAAAGCCTGGTGTGGAGCACAGCAGAGACATAAGTGGCTAGACACACATCTTTAAGTTAATTTCTTTTAGCCTGAGTAGACCTTTAGGACCTTAGGAATTTATCATACAAAAATATCCAAACTAATCCAAAATATCTTGGAGATATGTTATTGTCTCTTTAATCTAAAAAGGAGACACAATGATAAGCAAAGAACTTAGCAGGATTGAGAATTTCATGGGTGCTGCCTTAATCATTGGTTTATACCATGTGGTCTTCTCAACCTCTTTTACCTTAGTAACAATGACTGCCAGCCATGTGGTTGCTATTTAAAAACATCTATTTTCCTAAACAAGAATTGAATCACATATAACATACTGTAGCATGTAATTAAGATTACCTATGAATAATTTTTTAACTATTAACCTTTTGTTACAAGTTTTTAGCTAGCTTTTCTGTTACAGGATTTTAATTATACCCCAAGGGACTGAGAGACTTGTCAGAGAGAAATGCTCCAAATCATAGAAGAGAGAGGTCACTTTCTGTAGAAAGGAGCACCGGGGCTGCATCCCGCCACCCGGCCTCTGGCTAGCTTTACACCCAAAATAATTACACGGAAACTGTATTCTTTTAAACACTGCCTGGCCCATTACCTGTAGCCTCTTATTGGTTAATTCTCACATCTTCCTTTAACCCATATTTAGTAATCCAATCCGTGTAGCACCACGAGGTGTGGCTTACCAGGAGAGATCTTAACCTGCGTCCATCTCAGAGAGGAGAATCATGGTGACTGCCTGAAGCGTCTCCCCTCTCTTTCCCAGAATTCTGTTCTGTCTACTCCACCTACCTAATTTTCTGTCTCTTAAAGGGCCAAGGCAGTTTTCTTTATTAATTAACCAATGAAAGTAACAGACAGATAACTCTCCTCCATCATTTCCCCTTTTTCTGTTTAAACAAAAAAGAAAGGCTTCAACTTTAACATAGCAAAATTACATATAACAAAACAGTTATCAAGCAAGCATTACAGTTACAATATTTAAATCTATTTTATCTTTTATCATAACTAAGGAAAGCTATAACTATCTATTTATTCTTCAACTCCATCAAAGACTCCAGAAGGATATAATATTACCTAAGTAAACAAGTCATATGCAACTTTCAAACTCTAGAAATGACAGAGACAACTCGCTGCCTGGACAGTCACCCAAAGTTCCTCTGTACCGTTGGGGCATCCATCTTCAGCCTACAGGCCCATAAGTATCCAGCAGACATTTCCATGAAGCAGGAAATTCCAAAGACAGTTCAGTCACTTTCTGCTGTGTCCTGCAGAACGTCTCGCAGGCTCTTTAATGAATCAGGAACCCCAAAAGGCCATCTCACCTTTAGGCAAGTTCAGCAGTCCTCTTTCTGTGGGTTCCTTGTGTCCAGTTTATGCAACAGTCCAGGCAAGAGCAGTTTCTTGTCCAAATGGCTAACAAACTCCATAAGTAGCCTTTTCGATGCCCATCTTCCTCTCGAAGTAGATTGGTGCTGCCAGGAGCAGACGTGTCTCACTGTCATGAAAAACCCTAAGTTATTAAAACATTAAATGCCATATTCTGCAGTCTTTGAAAGATATGAAGAATGCCTATCTGAAATATATCTATGCACATCTAGAAAATCTAACTAACATGACTACAAGTTTGACTATTGAAAGATATGAAGAATGCCTATTTAACTAAAGTATATCTCTATATATCTAGAAAATCTAACTAACATGACTACAAGCTTGACTATTATCGATGATTATCCATTAACAACCTATATTTCCTAATTATACATTACAGTTTTTAAAATGAACTACACAATCAAAATAGCTTAATCAAGATCAGAAATACATATACATATAACAAATTGACCTTAAAATCCATATCATTGCAAATGATATCCCCCTTTAAATATCTATATCTATATCTATATCATATCCCCCTTTAAATGTAAAAGAACATTTATAAACAATATTTGGGAAAATGGGCGCAGTTATTTCTCTCCAAACTGCTTCCTGCTGAATGGGGGCGCTGTTTTTTAGATCTTTCATGGTGCAACCTGTGTGCTAGGTTCCTCTCAGTTGGCAGTTGAGCGAAGTAATTTTTTGAAGATGTTCACAGCAACCTTTCAGGAGGGCGTGGTCTATCATACCATATTGGGATAGAAGCAATCCACAGAGTCTCATCCTCTGTGAAAACAAAAGAAGAAACTCTTTTCCAAAGCATCATGTTCTTAGATCCAAATCCTGAAGTCATACCGTTAAGATGTCCATTCTGGTCTAGCCTGACAGCCCATATAATGAAATGTCTCTCTGTATTTAGCTCCTTTACAGTCAAAAATTTCAAAGAAAACACAATAAAATACATAATCCAGACTCTCTGTGAATTTTCCATTTTTACGTGGCTTATTTTTACTCTATCACTTTACTTCTTTTAATCTATAACTGTCTGTACTCTGTCTCTTTAAAGACTTTACCCTTTTTTAAGGCATTAACTTTATTTTTTATATTTTTTCTTCTCTCTCTCAAGCCTACATACATTCAGATGTCTGAATCTGTCCTATTGTGAATCTGTAATTTTTTTACTATCCAGAAGCACTTTTGTTTTGTGCTTTTAAATTGCTATGCATTTAAGAATCTTTAAGCTGTGACATTCCTAGGTCAAAAACAGGTACTGTGAGCTTGCCACGCCCAGTCCAACATGGCGGAGCCGCTTATGACTCTGAATTGGTTGCACCTCTGAGCTGCAGAGCTGCCGGGCTGTTCTAGATGTTGGCTCCACCTCTCTCCAATTTCAAAATGGAGGACGTACCATTTTCTGCTAGCTCTGGGGCTGCCAGTTAGGAGCCGCACTCAGCACTTTAACTCTGAGACTGAGCATGCAGCACAGAAACTCTTTTCATCCAAGTTACAATCAAATCTGACACGCAGAGCACTGTGCAGTCTGAAAACATCTCTCTGTATGGTGGCAGAAATCCGCCATGTTCTCCCGCTGGCCTAAGCCTGATTCCTCCATCTGCTCAGGTGCAGGCGGGGAGCTCCGAGCCATTGGCATGGTCTCAGTGCACTCTCCTTCCTATCCCAAGCGGGAACACAAATATCCAGGCCCATAAAAGCCACTGAAATGCTTTATATCCAGAGTTTGCACTGGTGGCACAGCACCAGGAAGCCACGTTTTAAAATGACTCAGCGTTTTCTCTGCCGCTATTGCTGAAACAGGAAATCTCTCTATGGCACGTCCAGGCAAACAGCAAAAAGCTGTGTTAAACTCTCTCTCTCCTTTATTTAAAGCCCTCTCAGGTTTTTAAGTGGATTTAGTCACCACGTTGGAGCGCCAATCTGTAGAAGGAAGCGGCGGGGCTGCATCCCGCCACCCGGCTGCCGGCTAGCTTTACACCCAAAATAATTACACGGAAACTGTATTCTTTTAAACACTGCCTGGCCCATTACCTGTAGCCTCTTATTGGTTAATTCTCACATCTTCCTTTAACCCATATTTAGTAATCCAATCCGTGTAGCACCACGAGGTGTGGCTTACCAGGAGAGATCTTAACCTGCATCCATCTCAGGAGAATCATGGTGACTGCCTGAAGCATCTCCCCTCTCTTTCCCAGAATTCTGTTCTGTCTACTCCACCTACCTAATTTTCTGTCTCTTAAAGGGCCAAGGCAGTTTTCTTTATTAATTAACCAATGAAAGTAACATAGACAGATAACTCTCCTCCATCAACTTTCCACATGATGGGGCCCAGGAGAGCAAAAGGAGGTTTCTGGCACACCGTGTGGCTTTTGTAGTAGTCAAAGCAGGCAGCTCCGGTTGACACATGCCCAGTAGTGGAGGAGAGATGAGTGGTTAGAGCCGAGCACTGTTAAGAGGGAGTGGCCCAGAGAGAAGGGAGGGTTCCAATGGAAGGAGAGGGAAGACACCCAGGTGGCAGGCACCTCAGGAATCAAAGAGACACTTACAAAGTAGACTAGAAGGAATGAGTGGTTAGAGCAGGTAAAGGGATGAAGCAGCTGAGGAGGTGAACTCTAGAATTTGGGGTCAAATTTGGTTGTAGCAGAACCATCAGACACAAATGATCTATACACGTAAGGACAGTCAAACCAGCAGCTTGGTTTTGCAAGGCTGAGTCCCTCGGAAGGAGCTCATGTATGCCTCTCCTAGATTTTGGGCTTGGGAAGAATGAAGGTAAGGCATGGCCACGCCTAGGTATGGTTAAGGAGGTTTTATCACAGATATGAGGGAGAGAACAGCCAGGAATCTGGAAGAGTCCAGAGCAGGGAGAGACAAGAGACTAGAGATGACCAGTAGACTTAACTGGCCCATGATTGGGGGGGATAGCAAAGAGAGGGGACCGAGAGAAAGCTGAGAACAAAAGAGCATATGGCAGAAATGGCAGGGTTATATAGGAAAAGGAAGTGGGGGAAGGAAGGGAAGCCCATGGATTGAAGAGGTTTAGAGAAGAGGGCAGGAGAGAAGAGCAGAGGAGCACCATAGGTGCTGGATGAGCCTGGTGGCCAGCATTTGCTTTGCTATATTAAATAGGCACCAGAGTTAGCCACTTACTCTGAGTTTCTTTGGGAACTAATAGGTTCCAAATTTACATATTAAGACAGGTCTTACTATGTAGCCTGGACCAGAAATGAGTTCAAAGACTTCCAAAAGAAAGAAACAATAAACACTTATGCACGCCTTAGCCAACTTTTTTTCATGATTGACACTGTAAAATTGCATTGAAAAATCATCACACGTTTCTGCTAAGAATATACAATTAAAGTCAACCAGATGTATTTCTCAGCATTGGAGGGGTAGAGGCAGGAGGAGCAGCAGTACCCTGGGCTATACGGTGGAACTCTGTGTCAAAAAACAAGCAAGAGTCTGGGGAGCCAGCTCAGTAATAAAGTACTTTTCACATGTGCAAGAGGACCCGAGTTCCATCCCCAGCATCACACAGAAGCTGTTGCCCAGTGCTGAGGAAGCGCATCCTAGAGCTGGCCAGCTAGGAAGTCAAGTCCATCAGCAAGCTCTGGTTCAGCAAGACACTCTGTCCCCAAAAGACAAGTGGAGAGCAGCTGAGGAAAACACCTGACGGTGATCTCTGGCCACCACAGGCATATGGCTACACGAGCATACACACTTCCATCCTTACCTCCCATCCCCCATCCATGGCCCAATAGTTGTGGAGAAGGCAGGACAGACCAGAATGATAACACAATTCACTGAGACCTGCACTACCAAGGAAGAGGGAGAGGCAGGGCAGGATGCTTGCTGTCTTTCAAGCTCCTTGTGCTTATGGTGTGGCTCAGATCCAGACACATCAGTGTCATCTAAGACCTAGTCAGGAAAGCACATTCTTGGGCCCCAATCCAGGGCGACTGAGTTAGAATTCCAGAGCTGCAGCCCAGCAGTCTGCAGACACAGCCTCTTGGAGGTTCTGGTGCTCACGACAGCTTGGTTCTTCATCCATCTCTTCACATTAGGAGTCAGTGTTCTGAAATGAATTGTGTCTTTTGTTTGAACAAGTTGGGCTACATGAAAAATGCTTCTTCCACTAGAAGAGTTTGACTCTTAGAAACACTTGTTACTCACACTGAGAGGTCTGTTGCGCTGGGCACATTATCATCACCATCACTGCTGTTCCCCAGGAGTGAAAGCTGAGAGCAGTCAAAAGCATCATGAGGTGCCATCTTACAGTGGCCTGAGAGAAGATACTGACTTTTCAATAGAAGAGTCTTGCAGAACATCACTTTAGGGTGTATATCTAAAGGATGCTCAACTGTGCCACAAGGACATGTGCTCAACTATGTTTATAGCAGCATTGTTTGTCATAGCCAGAACCTGGAAACAACCTAAATGCCCCTCGATCAAAGAATGGATAAGGAAAATGTGGTACATTTACACAATGGAGTACTACACAGCAGAAAAATAATGATATCTTGAAATTTGCAGTCAAATGGATGGAGCAAGGAAACATCATACTGAGTGAAGTAACCCAGACCCAGAAAGTCAATTATCATATGTGGTTTTTAAACATAAAGCAAAGAAAACCAGCCCACAAATCACAATCCCAGAGAATCTAGGCAACAATGAGGACCGTAAGAGAGACTTGCATAGATCTAATCTATATGGGAAGTAGAAAAAGACAAGATCTCTTGTGTAAATTGGGAGCATGGGGACCACGGGAAAGGGCTCAAGGGGAGGGGAGAGGAAGGGAAGGGAGCAGAGAAAAATGTAGAGCTCAATAAAAATTAATTTAAAAAAGTCTTACAGAATGATACATTTGTTTTTGTTCCAAAGATCACTCTGAGTGTCTCCAGAACTGGCTTTTTCTCTGTGTCTCCAGACCTTGAACAAGCTAAAGCCAGTCTTGGTTACACGAAGTCCTTATGAGGCTGGCAATTACTAGTCAACCAGGGAACTGGTCTTTATTTTTCCCCCACCTGTTTTGATTCAATTTGAAGGAATAGTTTCTAGAACATTTAGATTCCAGGCATCACCTTGTAAAGTATCTCAGTTGAATGCTGTCATGTCCATGACACTTGTGTGAAGCACTCCCAAGTCCTAACTTTAATGACAAGTGGGCATCGGGCATTTGGAAGGGCCAGGGAATGGGAGGAGCAGGGGCACAGTTGGGAACTTCTGGGACTCTGTTTTACTCGTGGTTAGGCCTACAGTTTAGGATGCAGACTGGAACACTGCTTACTCTGTGGCTAGGCTTAGCATCCTGGGGTAGTGGAAGCTGCACCAGAGGCCAGACTGCTGCCCAGCAGGGTACCCTGGGAAGAGAGAGCCTCCTAGCAGAAAGTACTCCAAATATTTTCTTTTGGGAAGGAGGAGGTTAAGCTGGAAGAAATGTGAAGAGGTGTCTGAAGCTTGGCGGAAACCAAAAGGCCCTTCCAGAACTTCTGTTTGTGGTAAGAGACCTTGGCATGGGGCAGCCAGCTCTACTGCAGAAATAGACCCATGTGCCGAGAAGCAGCTCAGTTCTGGAAGCAAATGTTCCTGTGCAGTGGAAATGCTCCCTCCCTCCCTCCTTCTGTGTCCTTCTGGAAGTCAGCACTAAGAAGAAGGAAAAAGATGGATAAACATTTGCATATATGCAGTGTGGGAGAGAGAGAGAGAGAGAGAGAGAGAGAGAGAGAGAGAGAGAGAGAGAGAGAGAGAGAGAGAGAGAGAGAGAGAGAGAGAGAGAGAGAGAGAGAGAGAGCGCACATACACATGCATGTAGTCAGCCCTAGGTGTAAAGTTCTTCAGATGCTCTCTAGGGGTTGCTGTTGTTGCTTGTATGTTTTTTTTTTTTTTTTTTTTTTTTTTTTTTTTTTGGAGGTAGGAAAGTGAAGGAGGTCATTGAAAAGATAGTAGACGGGGACCTTGAGGAGGTAAGGGACTCAGGCACTGTACTAGAGGGGACACTTCATTTCTCCAAGCTGAACTTCTTCAGTAAAATATTCTGCTATTGCCTGAAGTTCCATGCTATCTAACTTCTCTATAGAAGATCGATGCATGACCCAGGCTCAGCCAATCAGAGTGTGTCCTCACCCCAGGACAGGCACATGACCCATAAGGGACTTCCTTGTTTGAGAATATGCTGGAAATGCTGAAAGTCGGGCAATATGATGCATTTCTAGTTCACATCAGGGGTTCCTTTGTAGTAGGTGAGGAGGGTACCCCATTTTGAAAGAACATACAAATAGCAGCCATATCAGCATCCCTGTGCTGGAAGCTGGATCCATCCCTGCTTTTCAGTTACATAAGTCAGCATAGCACTCCCCTTTCCTGATCCTAGTTCGACTCTGACACTGCATGCTACAGGGCTCATCTCCATATAGGAGAAACTTGCTAGTGCAAGTACCAGGTGTGCAGTGCTCCTGCCAGCTGGAGGTTGGTGCAAAGAGGCAAGTTACAATTCTTGAGGTGTGTTTGACATGCAGAGGTGGGTCTAAGGTGAATAACAAACCCCCAGGTTACCTGGTGTGTTGTTAGCCAAGTGGGTCTTATTCTGTTGTCATGGACCCTGATGGTTATTAGTAGCCCCAAAAGACTGGCTCTCAATGCTACTCCTAGGATTTGAAGAAAAACTCTACACTGTAGCAAAACTGAACTTAAGGTTCTATCTGAGGGGTCTGGAATAAATTCACACATGTTCTGTTCTGGTCATGCTCTTTTTTTTTTCTATTTTTCTGTCCTCTAATTTTCTTCTAAGTTCTCATTCTTTCTAGTTCTCCTTTGTTTCAATTCTCTGTTCCAATTCTCTCTTGCTTCTTTGTTCACCTGGCTTAAATACAGAAGACTTGAGGCAATAAGAAAAAGTTACAAGAATTATATTGCAGTGATGAGCTAGCAGGCCTGCTTATCATCCCGCCCGGCTCCTGCATGGTTAGCTTTACACCCGAAATAACAACACACAAACTGTATTCATTTAAACACTGTCTGGCCCATTAGTTTCAGCCTCTTACTCACATCTTGACTAACCCATATCTAATAATGTATGTAACACCACGAGTGGTGTCTTACCGGGAAAGATTCAGCATGTCTGACCTGGTGGCTGGCTCCATCACATCTGTCTCACTGAGGAGAGGCATGGCGATTGCCTGAGGCATCTGACTGAGCCATCTACCTCACTTCCTTCTTCCTGTTCTGTCTACTCCACCCACCTAAGGGCTGGCCTATTAAATGGGCCAAGGCAGTTTCTTTATTAACGAATGAAATAAACACAAACAGAAGACTCTCCCACATCATTATATCTTATTGGTTTGAGCACATTCCTTGTGTAAATGATAAGGACAGAGCCATTTACCATGGCAACATAAGGTTTCGAGGTTTCTAGTATAAGACTGTGACCAGAGATCAGGGCACAGCATCCAGTGAGACAAGCTGCAAGACATAGGTCTTTATCAGCCAGTCTTGGCAATGATTGGCATGATTTTTTAGGTTGCTTTGTGTTAATAATCTTAGTTAGATACCTGTGACTCTGACCTTGTGCATATCTGTAAAGTTTTTAACTTAAAACTCATTTACAGAAACAATCTAGTTTGAACTTGCTCAAAGGTAAAAATGAGCTAATTGTGTGTAGTTTGAGTAAAAGGAACAAAGCGGGCTTTTACAGTTCTCATGGGACAATAGATTTAGTTATGAAGCATATCATAGTATATTTTCTATGCATCAAAATTATACAGATTGATGAGAAGTCATCTTCCTGACCACCCGTGGATATATGTGCCCAAAAGATTGAGATGCAATCATGAGATTACATATACCCATCGCATGAGATTACACACTACCATGCAGGTATTGGGAGACACCATAGCTGCTTTGGCACATGTGAAATTACAGACAGGAGCAGCAGTTTTCAGGGTCAGTGGTTCCATAAACCCTGCCTGGACAGGATTCACCTCCATCAGAGAATCATTCCTTTGTTGAGTTGACATCTGAACACTAGTTGTCACCTCCTGTATACTTCCATGGCCTCCAACAGAAGGTCAGGGAAGAGGATGGAGGGACATACTCAAAGGGAATCAGGCTAAGAAGCTGAGCTGGGGACCTTACTTCACCACTAGTGGGAGCTGGATTACCTGATACACCCTGGAGTCTGAAATGGAAACCCATGAGGAGGGTTTGTCCCTCTGGATAAGGATCTGATTAGGAGCCTCTCCAGGAGGTGGCCCTATGCCTTGGAGCTTCCTAGAGGCTGTCCCTCCTTTGGAAAATTCTCACTGGTGGCTTGGCCTGGGCTGGCTGTCTTGGGCCAGGAGAGCTTGCCTGCCCTTGGTACAGCCAAGCTCTTTCCTGGGCCAGGCATCTGAGAGGAAGGCAGGCTTTTTTTGCTCCACATGCCAGTCTTCCCCATGACTTATTTTGAAATGGAGAATGTTTCCCAAGCCACCAATTTCCAGGTCCATGGTGTTCCTCACTGAGTGTCCCCACAGGATAGAGAGGGTGTGTGATGAACAAACCAATAGTCTCTGCCACTGCCACACATTTATGTCTCTCATTTGACTTCACCTGGCAGAAATGGAAAAATGGGACAGAAGTGCCATATGCCCTCCACTAGATCCCCCTAGAGGAAAGGGAAGATATTGTTGGTAATGAAGTAAATTAGAAGTTAGGAGAGCCCCAAGCTTGCTCTTGACTTTGGATAGTTCCTACAAGCCAATGGACCCTAGTTTTCTTCTCTATAACCAGGGATGATGGTACTACCATGCATGCAGCTGGGTTTTGTAAGGAACAGCTCTGTTCCCAAAGAGCAATACCTGAGGTGACCTCTAGCCACCACTTACACACATACACACATGTATAAGAGCCCATACAACATGTACATGTGCACACACATGTACCTGCACACACACACACACACACACACACACACCACAAGACATTAATGTAAGACAAAAATAGACTAAAGCTAGTATGACATCCAGCCTACCTATTGGCACTAGCTTCCATTACAAAGGTCACCTCCTGTCAAAGGTGGCTGCTAGAATACCAGCCATCACTCTAAAACACAAGGAAGAAGAGGCCTATCCTGTGTCTGTGCAAGCTGCACACCTGTAACTCCGACACTCGGGAGGCTAAGACAGGAAGATCCTAAGTTCAAGGGCACCCTGGCTTTAGAGAGAAATGGGAGGGACCATGATGGGGCAGGAGAGGAAGGAGCAGAGAACACTGGTTCCATCTTATTTTTAAATGTGTGTGTATATGTGCAGGCATGTGCACCTGTGAGCACACATTTGGAGGCCAGAGGACAGCACTGTGGAGAGTTCATTGTTTGAGATAGGGTCTCTCACTGATCTGAAGCTTGTTATTTCAGTTAGGCTGGCTGGCCAGCAAACCCCCAGAATCTGCCTCTCTGCTCCCCCAGTGCTGGGGTTACAGGCATAAGCTGCAATGCCCAGCATTTACCTGGTGTTAGGGATCCAAACTCAGGTCTTCCTGCTTTCCCAGTGAGCCATCCCACACAGTCCCTCTGCTCCGTCTTCTAAGAATCCTTAGACCCCACAGTGTTCCTGCTTGCATTTCACTGGCAAGAACTTAGTTACATGGCCGCCGAGCTGCAAAGATTGAGAAAGGTTAAAGTATTAGAAGGTCTCTGGGCGGTGGTGGCACACGCCTTTAAACCCCAGCACTCAGGAGGCAGAGGCAGGTGAATCTTATGAGCTTGAGGCATCCTGGTCTACAGAGTGAGTTCTAGGACAGCCAGGGCTACACAAAGAAAACCAAACAACAACAGCAACAAGAATTAGGAGTCTCAAAATGGCCCCCACAATCTCTTCTGCTTTTCACTGCTTTGGTAATCTCCCTTGAGTATAATGAGCCACCTTCTAGCCAGTTAGGACGTCCCTAATGAGAGTAGGTTACAGAGAGATAGTGGCCTTTGTCTTGGATGAGTGCCCTCTTGCTCTGCTGTATTTTGAGCTGCTCTCCAGAGAGACTCACGCAGGAAACAAAG
Organism: Arvicola amphibius; assembly: GCF_903992535.2. Lineage (NCBI taxonomy): Eukaryota > Metazoa > Chordata > Mammalia > Rodentia > Cricetidae > Arvicola > Arvicola amphibius. Next base: position 102,182,881 of record NC_052050.1, on the reverse strand, counting down.
CATGAACAGCTATCCACAGTCAGAGATTTCAGCCTGAGAGCGTCGTGGGGAGTTCATAGAAAGTTTCTTCTCCCCTAGGTGACCTTCAGATGACTGTCCTGATAGACCTCCTGCCTGCAGCCTGGAGAGACACCTGAGCTGGAGGACCCATGAAACTAACTTACAAAGCTTTGAGAAAAATAAACATTTTTAGAGAAAAATATCATTTATTTGAACTGTTAAATTTGGAGCTCACTTATCACAGGACATTAGCTGTCTAGTACAGTTTTCTAGTTAACCCACTCCAGGTTTCCTTTACTAAGAAGAAAGGTAGGAAAGGGATTGAGGGTGACCTACAACTGCCTTCACCTGCATCTACCACTAAAATTATGGCGAAGCTAAAATAATCTAAAATGCTAAAATGGATCTGGTATCAGAAAGTGCCTGGGGAGAACCGATCCCATCCTGCCCACCTCGGCCGGCGGACACAATGGGGCTATGTTTCCTGACTTCTCTTCCCCTTTGTAGTGCACACCCTCTGTCCCTGTGCAGGTGGTATCATGCACTAAGTCTCTCTGCTAGGTTCACAGAATGAAAATTCTCAGGGAGACATGTTGGCAGCTCCAGGTCTGGCAGCTTCAAAGCCCTGGCCTTGTAGATACCGTGGCTCTCTGGCCTGCCTTCTTCCCACATTGCTTATTACCAAGGAAGAGCCCAGTATGTATACATGTGACTATATTTCCAGGTTGAGGAGACTGAGGCAGGAGGATCAATTACACCCAAAAGTTTGAGAGCAGCTTGGGTCTTAGTGAGATCCTATTTGAATGAATAAATGAATGAACGAATGGATGAATGAATCTCATCTAAGAGCACATGTCAGTTTATGGGATGTGGGTACTACTCCTCTGCCTTTCACCTCTGGCTGTGAGCAGCCCCCCTCTGCCCTTTGGCTTAGCACCAAGCAAAGCTTCTGCAGCCATTCCTAGGGCTCTATCTCTGATGGAGTCACCAGGAGAAAAGTTCAGAGCATGCATCCATGTCCCCGAGGTAGCAGGTGCACATAAGGCCAGGATTGAGTCCAGGTTCTCACCTTCCCCCAGGAAATGGGGTTTAATGTCACCCTGGAGGAATGTGGTCTCTGGAGTCACTTCATATGCTGTGAAGTCCCAGTTTTTTGAGTCCTGAGGCTGTCTTTTTACCCAGTTGGTTTTGAGGGGTGGTGGTCTGGCCTGGAGCTGGTGCCATGCTAAGCAGGCAATGTACTCAGCACAAATGAGGCCTATGGTTCAATCTCCAGACACACATTCACATACAAAATATAGATGGTAAAGGGCCAAGGAGGATCATGGTTCAGTCTTCACCACCCACATGGTGGCTCGCCACTGTCCTGTAACTCCAGATGCAAAGGATCTGATGACATTCTGACCTCTAAGGGTACCAGGCGTGTGCGTGGGTACACACACGTGCATACATACAGACAAGAAACTTGTCTACATACAGTGTTTTTTAAACCACCGATCTTGGCAACCAGGCGGCGGGTGGGGGGGGGGGGGAAGTTTCTTTGTTTCAGTAGCCTGCCTGCAGCAAAGTAGGCCCTTTGCAAACTCCCTGGCCAGCAAGGACACCTGATCCTTAGTACCAGAAGATACATCCGGAAGGTGAGTAAGTTCCTGACTTCTCTGAGGCCAGCCCGGGAGATGGAGCCACAGCACTTCCTAACCACCTTACACTTCCTGGTCTTCCGGCTGGGGCTATTCTCCCTGACTACTGCCTCTCTCTTCCTACCCCCACCCAGCTTGCATCCAGAAAAATCCTACCTTTCTTCCTCTCCTCTTCGGGTTCATAACATCTCCAGCTCAGCCTGATCGAGGGGCGCTGGGACTGGATAGGGAGTGCAACTGGGTGGGTGGTGTTTCTTTGTTTCAATAGCCTGCCTGCAGCAAGATAGGCCCTTTGTCTGTGAGCTCCTTGGCAAGCAAGGACAACCTGATCCTGTAAAAGAAGATCCAATAGAGGAGCATTCAGAAGGAAGAGAATGGGCAGGCGCCAATGCAAGAATTCCTCCAATAATCTGAAAAACAACATGAAATCACCAGAACTCAGCAATCTTACAACGGGAGGATTTGAACACCTCAATCAAGAAGAAGTAGAAAAAATTGACATTATGAGAGTGATAGAGGCCCTTAAACAGGAGGTGAAAAACTCCCTTAAAGAAATAGATGAGAAGAATAACAAAAAGTTTGAAGAATTGAGTAAATCCATAAATGATATCCTAGGAAACCAAGGAAAAACAATCAAACAGATAATGGAAACAGTGCAAGACTTGAAAACTGAAATGGAGGCAAGGAAAAAAACAGAAACCGAAGGCTGGCTGGATATGGAAAATCTAGGTAAACGAATAGAGACTACAGTAACAAGCATAACCAACAGAATACAAGAGATAGAAGAAAGAATCTCAGATTCTGAAGATACCATAGAGAAAATAAATGCACTGATTAAAGAAAACAGCAAATCAAACAAATTCTCATCACAAAACAGGAAATCTGGGACACAGTAAAAGACCAAACCTAAGAATAATAGGGGTGGAAGAAGGAGAAGAAGTACAGCTCAATGGTCCAGAAAATATATTTAATAAAATTATGGAAGAAAACTTTTACAATCTAAAGAAAGATATTCCTATGGAGGTTCTAGAAGCATACAGAACATCGAATAGACTGGATAAAAAAAATCCCCTTGCCATATAATAATCAAAACACAAAACATACAGAATAAAGAAAGAATATTAAGAGCTGCAAAGGAAAAAGGTCAAGTAACTTATAAAGGTAAACCTATCAGACTTACACCCGACTTCTCTATGGAAACCATGAAAGCCAGAAGGTCCTGGATAGATGTACTGCAGAAACTAAGAGACCATGATGCAAGCCCAGACTGCTATAACCAGCCAAGTTTCGTTCACTATAAATGGAGAAAACAAAATTTTCCAGGATAAAAACAAATTTAAACAACATGTAGCCACAAAACCAGCCTTACAGAAAGTAATGGAAGGAAAATCACAAACCAAGGAATCCAACAATGCCCACAATAACTCAGACATCTAGTGACCCTTCACCAGAACATCTCAAAGAAAGGAAACACACAATCTCTACTACCAAATAAAAAATGACAACCGGAGTTAACATCCACTGGTCATTAATATCACTTAATATCAATGGACTCAATTCACCTATAAAAAGGCACAGGCTAAGAGATTGGATATGAAATCAGGATCCAACATTCTGCTGTTTACAAGAAACACACCTCAACCACAAAGACAGACATCTACTCAGAGTAAAGGGTTGGGAAAAGGTTTATCAAGTAAATGGACCTAAGAAACACCAGGTGTGGCCATACTAATTTCTAACAAAGTTGACTTCAAACTAAAATCATTCAGAAGAGATGGAAAGGGACATTTTATACTCATAACAGGAAAAATCCATCAGAATGAAGTCTCAATCCTGAATATCTATGCCCCTAATATAAAAGCTCCCACTTATGTAAAAGAAACACTTCTAGAACTCAAGGCAGCCATCAAACCACACACACTAATAGTTGGAGACTTCAACACTCCTCTCTCACCAATGGACAGGTCAATCAGACAGAAACCTAACAGAGAATTAAAAGACTTAATGGAGGTAATGAACCAAATGGACTTAACAGACATCTATAGAACATTCCACCCAAATAGGAAAGAATATACCTTCTTCTCTGCGGTTAATGGATCCTTTTCGAAAATTGACCACATACTCGCTAACAATGCAAACTTGCACAGTTACAAAAAAAATATTAGTAACCACCTGTGTCTTATCGGATCACCATGGATTAAAATTAGAATTCAACAACAATGCTACCCCAGAACGCCTACAAACTCATGGAAACTGAGCAGTCAACTACTGAATCACACCTGGGTCAAGGAAGAAATAAAGAAAGAAATTAAAGTCTTTCTTGAATTTAATGAAAATAAAGACACAACATACTCAAACCTATGGGACACTATGAAAGCAGTGCTAAGAGGAAAGTTCATAGCACTAAGTGCCCACTTAAAGAAAACAGAGAACGCACTCATTGGAGACTTAACAGCACACCTGAAAGCTCTAGGAAAAAAAGAAGCAGACTCACCTAGGAGGAGTAGAAGACTGAAATAATCAAACTGAGGGCAGAAATCAACAAAATAGAAACACAGAAAACAATCCAAAGAATCAATGAAACAAAAAGCTGGTTCTTGGAGAAAATCAACAAGATTGACAAACCCCTAGCCAAACTAATCAAACGGCAGAGGGAGAACAAGGAAATTAATAAGATCAGAAAAGAAAAGGGGAACATAACCACAGACACAGAGGAAATTCGGAGAATCATTAGATCTTACTACAAAAGCCTGTATGCCACAAAATTGGAAAATGTAAAAGAAATGGACTTTTTTTTTAGATAAGTACCATATACCAAAGTTAAACCAGGACCAGGTGAACAATCTAAATAGTCCCGTTAGTCGCGAAGAATTAGAAACTGTTATCAAACCTCCCTACCAAAAAAAGCCCAGGACCAGATGGTTTCAATGCAGAATTCGACCAGAACTTCCAAGAAGACCTAATACCTATACTCCTTAAGGTATTTCATAATATAGAAGAAACAGTAGAGTCATTGCCAAATTTCTTTTATGAAGCTACAGTTACCCTGATACCTAAACCACACAAAGACTTAACCAAGAAAGAGAATTACAGGCCAATCTCACTGATGAACATCGATGCAAAAATTCTCAATAAAATACTGGCAAACAGAATCCAAGAACACATTAGAAAAATTATCTACCCCAGGCCGGTGGGAGGTCCCCTCCTTCATTAGACTGCCTGCGGCAAGGTAGGCTCTATGTCAGCCAGCTGCTTGGCCTGCAAGGGGACCGGACAGTCTGCCAGAGGATCCATCATTCATTGGGGGGTTATTCTCCCCGGATATTGCCTCTCTCTTCCTGTCCCTTCCCAGCTTGCACCCAGAATCCCCCCCCCCCCGCCTCATCCTCCCATCTTGGGGGCCACAAAATCCCACAGCTCAGCCTGTTTGGGCGCCGGGGACCTGGAATTGAGTGCACCCAGGCCGGTGGGAGGTCCCCTCCTTCATTAGCCTGCCTGAGGCAAGGTAGGCCCTTTGTCAGAGAGTTGCTTGGCCTGCAAGGGGACCTGACAGTCTGCCAGAGGATCCATCATTCATTGGGGTGAGTGAATTTAATTCATTGGGGTGAATTGAACTTCTAAAAGAAGACCCAAGGGGGATTATTCAGAGGAACAAATGGGCAGGCGCCAATGCAAGAATTCCTCCAACAATTTGAAAAACAACATGAAAGCACCAGAACCCAGCGAACTTATAACAGGAGGACTTGAACACACTAATCAAGAAGAAGTAGAAAAATTGACTTTATGAAAGTAATAGAGTCCCTTAAACAGGAGGTGAAAAACTCCCTTAAGGAAATGGACGAGAAGAATAACAAAAAGTTTGAAGAATTGAGTAAATCTGTAATGATATCCTAGGAAACCAAGAAAAAACAATCAAACAGATAATGGAAACAGTGCAAGACTTGAAAACTGAAATAGAGGCAAGGAAGAAAACACAACCTGAGGGCCAGCTGGATATGGAAAATCTATGCAAATGAACAGAGACTACAGAAACAAGCATAACCAACAGAATACAAGAGATAGAAGAAAGAATCTCAGATTCTGAAGATACCATAGAGAAAATAAATGCACTGATCAAAGAAACAGCAAATCCAACAAATCCTCATCACAAAACAGTCAGGAAATCTGGGACACAATAAAAAGACCAAACCTAAGAATAATAGCGTAGAAGGAGAAGAAATACAGCTCAATGTTCAGAAAATATATTTAATAAAATTATAGAAGAAAACTTCCCAAACCTAAAAAAAGATATTCCTATTAAGGTTCAAGGTAGCTTACAGAACACCAAATAGACGGATCAAAAAAAAAAAATCCCATCGCCTTAGTATAAATCAAAACACAAAACATACAGAATAAAGAAGATATTAAGAGCTGCAAAGGAAAAAGGTCAAGTAAACATATAAAGGAAAACCTATCAGACTAACACCTACTTCTCTATGGAAACCATGAAAGCCAGAAGGTCCTGGATAGATGTTTTGCAGAAACTAAGAGACCATGGATGCAAGCCCAGATTACTATACCCAGCCAAGCTTTCATTCACTATAAATGGAGAAAACAAAATATTCTAGGATAAAAACAAATTTAAACAATACATAGCCACAAATCCAGCCTTAAAGAAAGTAATAGAAGGAAATTCACAAACAAAGGAGTCCAGCATTGCCCAAAATAACTCAGACATCTGGCGACCCATCACCAGCACATATCAAAGAAAGGAAACACACAATCTCTACTACCAATAAAAAATGACAACCGGAGTTAACATCCACTGGTCTTAATATCACTTAATATCAATGGACTCAATTCACCTATAAAAAGGCACAGGCTAAGAGATTAGATACAAAACAGGATCCAACATTCTGCTGTTTACAAGAAACACACCCTCAACCACAAAGACAGACATCTACATCAGAGTAAAAGGGTTGGAAAAGGTTTATCAACAAATGGACCTAAGAAACAGCGGGTGTTGGCATAACTAATTTCTAACAAAGTTGACTTCAAACTAAAATCAATCAGAAGAGATGGAAAAGGGACACTTTATACTCATAACAGGAAAAATCTATCAGAATGAATCTCAATCCTGAATATTTATGCCCCTAATACAAAAGCACCCACTTATATAAAGAAACATTACTAGAACTCAGGCAGACATCAAACCAAACACACTGATAGTGGGACACTTCAACACTCCTCTTTCACCAATGGACAGGTCAATTCGACAGAAACCTAACAGAGAATTAAGAGACTTAATAGAGGTAATGAACCAAATGGACTTAACAGACATCTATAGAACATTCCACACAAACAGGAAAGAATATACCTTCTTCTCTGCTGCTCATGGAACCTTTTCGAAAATTGACCACATACTCGGTAACAAAGCAAACTTCCACAGTTACAAAAACATATTAGTAACCACCTACATCTTATCGGATCACCATGGATTAAAATTAGAATTCAACAATAATGCTACCCCTAGAAAGCCTACAAACTCATGGAAACTGAGCAGTCAACTACTGAACCACAGCTGGGTCAAGGAAGAAATAAAGAAAGAAATTAAAGTCTTTCTTGAATTTAATGAAAATAAAGACACAACATACTCAAACCTATGGGACACTATGAAAGCAGTGCTAAGAGGAAAATCCATAGCACTAAGTGTCCACTTAAAAAAAAACAAAGAAAGCACTCATTGGAGACTTAACAGCACACCTGAAAGCTTTAGAAAAGAAAGAAGCAGACTCACCTAGGAGGAGTAGAAGACTGGAAATTATCAAACTGAGGGCAGAAATCAACAAAATAGAAACACAGAAAACAATCCAAAGAATCAATGAAACAAAAAGCTGGTTCTTGGAGAAAATCAACAAGATTGACAACCCCTAGCCAAACTAATCAAACGGCAGAGAGAGAACACACAATTAATAAGATCAGAAATGAAAAAGGGGACATAACCACAGACACAGAGGAAATTCAGAGATCATTAGATCTTACTACAAAAGCCTGTATGCCACAAAATTGGAAAATGTAAAAGAAATGGACACTTTTTTTAGATAAGTACCATATACCAAAGTTAAACCAGGACCAGGTAAATGCTCTAAATAGTCCTGTTAGTCGCGAAGAATTGGAAACTGTTATCAGAAACCTCCCTACCAAAAAGAGCCCAGGACCTGATGGGTTCAATGCAGAATTCGACCGGAACTTCCAAGAAGACCTAATACCTATACTCCTTAAGGTATTTCATAATATAGAAACAGAAGAGTCATTGCCAAATTTCTTTTATGAAGCTACAGTTACCCTGATACCTAAACCACACAAAGACTTAACCAAGAAAGAGAATTACAGGCCAATCTCACTGATGAACATCGATGCAAAAATTCTCAATAAAATACTGGCAAACAGAATCCAAGAACACATTAGAAAAATTATCCACTATGATCAAGTAGGCTTCATCCCAGAGATGCAGGGCTGGTTCAACATACGAAAATCTATCAATGTAATCCATCATATAAATAAACTGAAGGATAAAAACCTTATGATCATCTCATTAGATGCAGAAAAAGCATTTGACAAAATTCAGCACCCCTTTATGATAAAGGTCTTGGAGAGATTAGGGATACAGGGGTCATTCCTATATATAATAAAGGCTATTTACAGCAAGCTGACAGCTAACATCAAATTAAATGGTGAGACACTCAAGGCCATCCCACTAAATTCAGGAACGCGACAAAGCTGTCCACTCTCTCCTTATCTCTTCAATATAGTGCTTGAAGTTCTAGCAATAGCAATAAGACAAAACAAGGGGATCAAGGGGATTCGAATTGGAAAGGAAGAAGTTAAACTTTCATTATTTGCAGATGATATGATAGTGTACATAAGCGACCCGAAAAACTCCACCAAAGAACTCCTACAGCTGATAAACTCCTTTAGTATCGTGGCAGGTTACAAGATCAACTCCAAAAAATCAGTCGCCCTCCTATATACAAAGGATAAGGAAGCAGAGAAAGAAATCAGAGAAGCTTCACCTTTCACGATAGCCACAAATAGCATAAAATATCTTGGGGTAACTCTAACCAAGGAAGTGAAAGACCTATTTGACAAGAACTTTAAGTCTTTGAAGAAAGAAATTGAAGAGAATACCAGAAAATGGAAGGATCTCCCTTGCTCTTGGATTGGGAGGATCAACATAGTAAAAATGGCAATACTACCAAAGGCAATCTATAGATTTAATGCAATCCCCTTAAAGATCCCATCAAAATTCTCACAGATCCTGAGAGGACAATAATCAACTTTATATGGAAGAACAAGAAACCCAGGATAGCCAAAACAATCTTATACAATAAAGGAACTTCTGGAGGCATTACCATCCCTGACTTCAAACTCTATTACAGAGCTACAGTATTGAAAACAGCTTGGTATTGGCATAAAAACAGAGAAGTCGACCAATGGAATCGAATAGAAGACCCAGATCTTAACCCACAAACCTATGAGCACCTGATTTTTGATAAAGGAGCTAAAAGCACACAATGGAAGAAAGAAAGCATCTTCAACAAATGGTGCTGGCATAACTGGATGTCAACCTGTAGAAGAATGAAAGTAGATGCATATCTATCACCATGCACAAAACTCAAGTCCAAATGGAATAAAGACCTCAGTATCAATCTGAACACACTGAACCTGTTAGAGGAGAAAGTGGGAAGTACTCTACAACATTTGGGCACAGGAAACCGCTTCCTACGTATAGCCCCAGCAGCACAGACATTAAGGGCAACATTGAATAAATGGGACCTCCTGAAGCTGAGCAGCTTCTGTAAAGCAAAGGACACTGTCACTAAGACAAAAAGGCAGCCTACTGACTGGGAAAAGATCTTCACCAACCCCGCAACAGACAAAGGTCTGATCTCCAAAATATATAAGGAACTCAAGAGACTAGACTTTAAAATGCTAATGAACCCAATTAAAAAATGGGGCACTGAACTGAACAGAGAATTCTCAACAGAAGAAGTTCGAATGGCCAAAAGACACTTAAGGGCATGCTCAACCTCCTTAGCAATCAGGGAAATGCAAATCAAAACAACGTTGAGATACCATCTTACACCTGTCAGATTGGCTAAAATCCAAAACACCAATGATAGCCTTTGCTGGAGAGGTTGTGGAGTAAGGGGTACACTCATCCATTGCTGGTGGGAATGCAAACTTGTGCAACCACTTTGGAAAGCAGTGTGGTGGTTTCTCAGGAAATTCGGGATCAACCTACCCCAGGACCCAGCAATTCCACTCTTGGGAATATACCCAAAAGATGCCCTATCATATTACAAAAGCATTTGTTCAACTATGTTCATAGCAGCATTATTTGTAATAGCCAGATCCTGGAAACAACCTAGATGCCCTTCAGTGGAAGAATGGATGAAGAAACTGTGGAATATATACATATTAGAGTACTACTCAGAGATAAAAAACAATGACATCTTGAATTTTGCATGCAAATGGATGGAAATAGAAAACACTATTCTGAGTGAGGTAACACAGACCCAAAAAGATGAACATGGGATGTACTCACTCATAATTGGTTTCTAGCCATAAATAAAGGACATTGAGCCTATAATTTTTGATCCTGGAGAAGATAAATAAAAAGGTGAACCCAAAGCAAAACAGATAGTTATCCTCCTGGATATTGAAAGTAGACAAGATTGCCGGGCAAAAATTGGGAACTTGGGTGGGGTGGTATGGAGGTAAGGGGAGATGGAGAGAGAAAAGTGTAAAGGGGAGCATGGAGAGAACTTGGGGAAATGGATGGTTGGGATATAGGAAGGGTGGATATGGGAGCAGGAAAGTATATATCTTAATTAAAGGAGCCATTATAGGGTTGGCAAGAGACTTGACTCTAGAGGGGTTCCCAGGTGTCCAGGGAGATGCCCCCAGCTAGTTCCTTGGGCAGCTGAGAAGAGGGAGCCTGAAATGGCCAGATCCTATAGCCATACTGATGAATATCTTGTATATCACCATAGAACCTTCATCTGGTGATGGATGGAGATAGAGACAGAGCCCCACATTGGAGCACCAGACTGAGCTCCCAAGGTCCAAATGAGGAGCAGAAGGAGGGAGAACATGAGCAAGGAAGTCAGGACCGCGAGGGGTGCACCCACCCACAGAGATGGTAGGGCTGATCTAATGGGAGCTCACCAAGGCCAGCTGGACTGGGACTGAAAAAGCATGGTATAAAACCGGACTCCCTGAACATGGCAGACAATGAGGGCTGCTGAGAAGCCAAGGACAATGGCACTGGATTTTGGTTTTTTTTTGTTTTTTTTTCCATTCAATCGTTTCCATTCTTTATTTACAGAAATAAAGCTGAGTTGGTGTTCATTTTTTACTTCATATCTTTTCTAAATTATTAGTTCTCACAGCTTTTGTCAACTGGTCTTTTTTTTTGAGTTGTAATTTTTTTCCAGTTTATTTATTTTTTATTAAAAATTGCCATCTCCTCCCCTTCTCCTCCCCCTTCCCTCCCCTCCCCTCCACCCACACCCCTACTCCCTCCCTCTTGAGGCCAAACAGCCATCAGGGTTCTCTACACTATGTTGAGTCCAAGGTCCTCCCAACTCCCCCCAGGTCCAGGAAGGTGAGCAACCAAACTGACAAGGCTCACACAGAGCCCGTCCATGTCGTAGAGACCAAGCCCATCGCCATTGTCCTTGGCTCCTCTGTCAGCCTCCACCATCAGCCACCCTCAGAGAGTCCGATTTGGTCGCATGTTCCATCAGTCCCATTCCAAGTGGACTTGGTGGTCTCCCATTAGTTCTGTCCTGCCGTCTCAGTGGGTGAACGCATCCCTCATGGTTCTGACTTTCTTTCTCATGATCTCTCTCCATCCGCTCCTCATCAGAACTTTGGGAGCTCAGTCCGGTGCTCCAATGTGGGGCTCTGTCTCTATCTCCATCCATCGCCAGGTGAAGGTTAAGGCTCACAGTGAGCCCGTCCATGCTGTAGAGTTCACATTCATTGCCGTTGTCCTTGGTTTCTCAGTCTTCCTCCACCGTCAGCCACATTCAGAGAGCCCGGTTTGGTCCCCTGTTCCATCAGTTCCATTCCAACTGGACTTGGTGGTCTCCCGTTAGATCTGTCCCACCGTCTCAATGGGTAAACGCACTCCTCACGGTCCTGACTTCCTTGCTCATGATCTCCCTCCTTTTGCTCCTCAACGGGACCTTGGGAGCTCAGTCCGGTGCTCCTATGTGGGGCTCTGTCATTTTCTCCATCCAATGCCAGGTGAAAGTTCTATGGTGATATGCAAGATATTCATGAGTATGGCAATAGGATCTGGACATTTCTGGCACCCTCTCCTCAGCTGCCCAAGGACCTAGCTGGGGGCGACTTCCTGGACACCTGGGAACCCCTCTAGAGTCAAGCCTCTGCCAACCCTAGAATGGCTCCCTTAAGTAAGATATATAATTCCTTGTTTCCATATCCACCCTTCCTATATCCCAACCATCCTATTCCCCCAAGCTCTTCCAATCCTCCACTTCACACTTTTCTCGCCCCATCCCCCCTCCCCCCATCCCATCCCACCCCTATGTTCCCATTTTTTGTCCGGCAATCTTGTCTACTTCCAGTATCCAGGAGGATAACTATATGTTTTTCTTTGGGTTCACCTTCTTATATAGCTTCTCTAGGATTTTTACGAATTATAGGCTCGATGTCCTTTATTTATGGCTAGAACCCAATTATGAGTGAGTACATCCCATGTTCATCTTTTTGGGCCTGGGTTACCTCACTCAGGATGGTGTTTTCTATTTCCCTCCATTTGCATGCAAAATTCAAGATGTCATTGTTTTTTACCGCTGAGTAGTATTCTAGCATGTATATATTCCACACTTTCTTCAACCATTCTTCCACTGAAGGGCATCTAGGTTGTTGGCACTGGATTTTGATCCTACTGCGTATACTGGATTGGGCGGCGGGGGGTGGGGGTGGGGGTGGGCTAGCCTGTTTGGATGCTCACCTTCCTAGACCTGGATGGAGGCGGGGCAGACCTTGGACTTCCCACAGGGCAGGGAACCCTTACTGCCCTTTGGACTGGAGAGGGAGGGGGAGTGGAGGGGGGAGGGGGAGGTAAATGGGAGGCAGGGAGGAGGCGGAAATTTTTAATAAAAATAAAAAAAAAGAAAGACACACAATAAAAAAGCAGTTTGGTTCTAGCAAAATAACTGTATGTCTACTTTAAAAAAAACCCACCAATCTTTAAAATATGGAAGATAAATGCTCTGTGTTCTATATTAATGAATGAAGCTGTGTGGGAAGTTAATTTGCAGACATCTCGGCTGCACCAGTTGTTTCAACTTTGTAAAAGCAGTGATTTCACTAAAATCAGCAAATATCAGGAGACATGGCTTCCAGATTTATTTACTGGTTCAGTGCTGAGCTAATGTATTCAACATACTTTAAAAGCTGTCATTTGGGGGCTCTGTAGAGGGCTTGTCTGGTGTGCATGAAGTGCTGGGTTTGATCCCCAGCTCCACATAAACACAGCATGGTGGCACACGCATGAAATCCCAGAACTTAGGTAGGGGCAGAAGGATCAAAAGTTCAAGGCAATCATCAACTACATAGTTTGAGGTCAGCCTGAGCTTCATGAGACCCTGTATATGAATGAATAGAAATAAAACATATTAGTAGTTTTTAGCGCAAAGTTTAAGGGGTTTATTAGGATTCTGATTTTAAAATGCAGGACAGGCTGGCTTTTGAGAAGCCACACAAAATCATCATGGACTGCTGTCCCTAGGAACCCTTAGTTTACAAAGTCCAGTGTGATCTGATCAACCTGTAATCCCAGTACTCAAGTGACTGAAACAGGAGGATCACTAATATGATAGACAAATCCCCCATACAGCCCTCCACCCCCATCCCATGTGTGTTCATGGGCAAAGGTCCCTGGGCACCAAGTCTTAAACCATGTGGATCTCTCAGAAAAGTCTGGGCCACTGAGGCCATTTAACAGGCCAGGAAACAGGAGGAGCAGGCAGTTTGGTGCCTGTGGTTTCAACTCCACCCAGTTCAAATGATGTTCACACACACACACACACACACACACACACACGCATGCACGCACGCGCACGCACACCCGCCCAGGGGCTCTGCTTGCCAGGCTTACAGCCTTACCTCTAACCTCCACACATGTTATGGAGCCCATGCCCCGTTGCTCAGGCTGGCTGAGGTGTCTGTAGTGCCCAGGAAACAAGGCCCAGAATTTACTGTTGCTTTCCTTATCCTGTGGCTGCTTGGGAGGCTGGGCTGGATGTGGGCCTGAACCCAGGAACTCTGCAGGAGCTGGGGAAGTGCTTGGTCCCACTGCAGGGCCTTGGGCTGCTTGGGGCAGTGCCTGCCAGTTGCTTAGGGTCCTTGGTACCTCTTGAAAGCTGAGCCTCCTTACAGGAGGCCTTGAACTGCTTGAGATGAGAATCCAGCTGCTTAAATGGGGGCCTCTGGTTGCTTAAAAGCGGAGTGAGGCCACATGTTCCTGGAAACCTGTTGAGGCAATGCCTGAGGTTGCTCAGGAAGGTCAGAGTGTATCTGCTTTCTCTGAAAGCCCTTGCTCTAATGGTTTTTGCTGTTGTGCGTTGACTCTGCCATTATCATAAAGTTGCTTGAGGCAGGTTCCTGGCTGTCTTTACCTCATTTTCCTGCTCAGTAACACGCGATAGTAACTTCTTTCTGTGTGACGTGTGACATGGCTTCACATAATGTCAGCTGTCCTGAGAGTTGGGTATGGTGCACACATCTGTAATCCTAATGTTGGGGAGGCTGAGGCAGGAAAATGTGAGTTCCTGTCTAGCCTGGGCTACAGAGCAAAGCCCGGATTTTAGGTCCCCATTGGTGGTCGTGTTGAGGTGGCAGAGATGACAGATGAAGTCTGGACCTGTGTGACCTTGGATGAATGGCGAAACCTTTGGAACTTGAATTTTACCACTTGTAAAGCAGGGATCATACAAAGAGTGCCTCCCAAGACCGCCATGAACCCAAAGTGAGGTCACAGCTTAACTCTAGGCCTGGCCTGTTAAGAAACTCAGGTGTGTTTATGGCCACATGACAAACCCAATGAGATCTCCCAGTGTCCTTCCTAGATGTTCTGAGGTGTTTGTATCAGACCCCAACCCCTGGCAAGCTTGTAGGGGCTCAGATGTTCCCTAACCCTTATAATACTGTTCATCCAGGATGCGAACGCTCAAACCCCTCTTTGTCTTGGATGTCGGTGGTAGAACCCTAGTGGTTTCTGCACTGAGAGGGCCAGGAGCTCATGCTGGCTCAGGAGGGGAAGGGGCTTCTGAGCTTGGCCAGACCTCAGAATTTAGGGTTTTCACTATGCTGAGGTGTTGGCTGCTGCACACTGTGAGAGAGTGCCCAGCTTTCTGAGCCTGACTGTTGACACTGCCTCCCATACAGATCCAGCCTTGCTACTCTGAGTCCTGGCTGGACTCTCTGGTTTCACGGGGTGCCTCTAGTGTCCAGCACAGAGCCTGGAACTCAGAATACACATGTTGGACTCATGAATGATGCCCAAGGGCACTAAAGGTCCCCAGTGTTGTCACCCAGGGGATTTAGGTTAGAGGCGCCTCTCCCAGTTCCCAGAAAGTACTGGTGGCCAGGACCTGGGTGTCATATACATGATCTTAGAGTCCTGAAGACAGGTGGCAGCATTTTCCAAATACCTGCTTTGTGAAAAATATGATGGCACCCAGGCCTGTGCTAGAAGACATTAAAGAGACGCCACAGGCTGGTGTGTAGCTCAGTCATTTCACTGGGCCAGCATGCATGTAGGCTCCATTGCCTCAGGACCATAAGAGAAAAAGACTTGTTAACATGGCCAGAGCTGCATGTTAGGGATGAGGAACCCGGCCCTATGGGAAAGCAGTAGTTGAGGAGACCCTTGGCCTTTCCTTCATCTTCCTATGTTGATGTATTTTCCTTAGGACCTTGAGATTTTGCTCTAGGAAGCAGGGCTGTGGAGGAGACCTCTGGCAGACAAGGGAGAAGGCTGGTAATCAGGAAGCCAAGAGCCTTCCTGATTCTCCTATCTTACTGGGTTGAACTGCTTTAGACTGCCGAGAGGCTCGGGTTTTCCAGGACTATCGTATTCTAGCACAAACATTCTTACACTCCAGAAAAATCCCCAGTCCCATGCAGACAGGCTGGTTAGTGTACTCCCCCTGAACTCAGACCGTAGGGTGCAGCAGCAGTAGGTGAAAGGGATCCCCTCCGTACTAGTGGACGCAGACCCAGATGTGTCTGGACATGCTGGCATCATTAAGAGGAGCTGTTTCTGCCCAGGGCTTCCATTACTCCCCAATCTCTTGCATGACCAGCAACTGAGAGTTCAGGGAGACACCCATCCCCCACTTACAGAAGTACAGGAGACAACCCATTGACCACTCCACTGCCTTCCCACCTCCCCTTGGGTCTGAGACCTCTGCCATGTGCAAGATGGTATTGCATAGAAGACAATGGTGTGTGGATTGAGATTAGAGTGTTTAGAGCTGGGGTGGTGAGGACTTCTCACTGGCTGAATGCCATCTCTGGCAGAGAAAGCAGCCTAGGGTGGGGTGGGTCCTGGAAGCTCCTGTGTCTGGTCCTTTACAGTTGCCCCCCACCCCCCGCCTCAGTGCCTAAGCTCCTTGCTTTCCTCTCTCTAGAGCCCCTCCCCATTCTTCACTCACTGTCCTGGGACTTTGATAGCTGTTTGCTATTTATTCTGTTCTTGGTAGTACAGGGGCAGGTGCAGCTTCCTCCCAATGTTCCGTATCTCACACCCTGCTTTATAAAAACCTGACTAAAGGTGCTGGTTAGTCCTTTTGTCGACTTTACACAAGCTAGAGTCATCCAGGAAGAGGGAAACTCACTTGAGAAATTGCCTCTGTCTTTGGCCCCATGGGCAAGCCTGCAGAGATATTTCTGGATTAATAATTGCTGTGGAGTGCCCAGCCTACTGTGGGAAGTGCCCCTCCCCTGAACAGACAGTTTGAGCGGTTCTTCAGGGCTCTGATTCAGTTTCTGCCTTGAGTTCCTGCCGTGACTTACTTTTATGATTGGCTGTGACCTTTCTTTCCCATGTTGGTGTGAGTCAGAGTTTTTTGGTTTTTTTTTGTTTTTGTTTTTTTTTTTTGTTTGTTTTTTCGAGACAGTTTTTCCCTGTAGTTTCTAGAGCCTGTCCTGGAACTAGCTCTTGTAGACCAGGCTGGCCTCGAACTCAGAGATCCGCCTGCCTCTGCCTCCCGAGTGCTGGGATTAAAGGCGTGCGCCACTACCGCCCGGCTGAGTCAGAGTTTTATCAGAGCAATAGAAATCGAGCCGAGCCAGAGTGGGACATTGCTGGCCTCTAATTCTCATCCACACCGCACATCTCAATGTTCCTGAGGTGGAGGCCAGCTGCGTCGAGGGTTCCCGTGCTATAGGCATGGCAGCTGAAGCCCAGAGACAGAAAACAACAATCTACAGGCTGCATAACACCTCGGTGAAGTTGCCCCGACCCGAAGCCCACCCACAGGCCTTTGCACAGCTCCTTGAAGGCCTGAAGGTGAGGTCCCATCCCAAGCCTTGCCCTGCGTTAGCAGGACGCAGATGATTGCAAGGGTGGCTCCTGTCTCTGGTGATGGCCTTCCCAGTGCCTGCTGTGTGTCTTACTGCTGTTTCCAAGTTAGTTTCAAGTTCAGCCTGGGCCTACAGTTTCCACTTGCTTTCTGTAATTTGAGCTCCCCAAGACCTGGCACCCAGATTCTGCTGGGTAAGGATCCTAGTTTTCTTGGATGGTTTTGTATTATTTCATTGGCAGAGCCCAGCCACAGTAGGCATATTACTCCCCTTCCCTATAACCAGGCTGAAGGAGACACCTGTGATCAGCAGAGCCTCCAGGGGCCTTAAACACTGGGAACCACCTGCTGGGGCTGAGCAACTCCAGCTGCCTGTTTGATTTCACTGTGGCATCCACCTGGGTGCATGGACCCTGTATAATCCAAAGCATAAAGCTGAGGAGCCTGGTGCTCAGGGTCACACAGAAAACGAACTTACAGCTCAGAATTTGCACCCAGGTCTGCAGCCCCAACTTCCAACCTCCTCCTCCAAGATTTCTTCCCTGCTCAAAATTGTAGGCGTGACTTGGTCCTGTGGCTTCAGAATGGCAAAAGCCTGGACCTAACCCACAAAGAGTCCTGCAGAAAGAGACCAACCTAAATGCAAACAGCAACCAAAGCTACACCGCGTGTATGAGATAATCTATATTTTTAGACAGGGAATGAGTCAGGCCTGATGATTCACAGGCCTGGCAAGGCTCATAGGGCAGCCCTAGGCCACACAGGGTAGGGTGAGAGATCAATTACACAGAGGACAACAAGACCCAGTGGCCAGAGAGGGCCACCACCTTCTTCTCTATTCTGTGAGGGGTAGGAACAGGGACTCATACTTTCTGCCACTGGCAAACAGTTCCAGGATTAGAAAGGGATGCATCTGCTCTGAGCTGTGTTAAATGTCAGGGAAGTGGGCGTTCCGAGGAAACCACTGACACCCAACCTCCTGCAATGGATCTTCTAGAACAGGTGGCTGCATGCCATCTCCATAAAGAACCAGAAAGCAAATGCTTCAAGCTTTGTGGTCCATACAGTTCCATGGCAACCACCTCACAGGAAAGCAGCCACAGGCAACTTTTAAATGAACAGAAATGGCTGCATTCTAATAAAACTTTATTTATAACAACAGGATCCTGACTAGATTTGGCCCATGGATTTTCCACATCTGTCCTCTACTGTGGGATGTCAGAAACCTGTGTTAACAGGCATTGAACTGGTGTTGGAGGCAGACAACACTTGGATATTACTTTGCCTGTATGTAAGGTAGCTCTTCCTAGGCTGTGCCAGCTCTGTGATAAAAGGAACCAGCCGTTGCTTTCGTGCCTAGTCCAGGGTTTAGGCATCACAGTAGATGGCTGTGTGGGTGCAGGGTGAACACCCTAGGCTATGCTACCTTCATTTTAGACAGAAACTGGCAAAAGAAGTGTTAACATATTAGGATTCCCTTCCCTGTAATCTTTTCTACCCTAATCACATTTCTGTGGAAGTCCAGGAGTGAGGGAAGGGCTGCAGGACTGAGCCCTAGCACTGAGCATCACTCCCTGTCTGTGAAAGAGGGGGTGGTGAAAGATCTGCAACAACCCAGCTGAGCCTGTGGAACTCACGGACCATGCCTGTGTCTCTCAGCCCTGCAGAGGGCTGGATTAGCCTTACTTCTACAACTAGCAGCCTGGAGCCATGAGCATCCTGCTCAAGGTCACAACCAGCAGGAACAGGGGTGTGGGGCATTGAGACCTGATCTCTCTGTGCCTCCTTTGACTCTGACCACCATCTGTGACCTAGGCATGGTGAGCAGCCCTGGTTTCTCCAGCAGACAGACTTCCTACTTAGCTCTACCCAGAATTTGCTCTTACTCCGAAAGCCTGGGCCCTGCTTCTATGCCTGTGTCACCACGTGGTCATTGCTACCACTGAATTAATGGTCTGACTGGGGGCTTCTCATGTGCATCGTGGCTCCAACCTCAGTCACTCTGGCATCTTTAGCCACCTTGAACTCCCCCATCAGTGACATTGACAGTGAACTCCTTTAAAGAGGGTTACATCCCCACCATCAGCGAGATACCTGTGTCACTAGTAAAACCAGCTCAGTGTCTCATTTCCTTTTCCTGAAACATGGAGTGTGATGTCAGTTCACTGTGATGGTGTTCAAGAGCTTGTAGTAAGTGCTCAGCCGGAAGCTGCTGCCTGAAACAGACAAACTCACACACAAAGCTTGTCATCAGTCCCAGCAATCCCAGCATTTGAGAAGCTGAGACATGAGGATTGTCAGTTTGAGGCCAACTAAGCTATATCCCCTGCTTCCTCTAGTACTGGGGCTAGAAACCATTGCCTCGTGCATGCTAGACCAGCAATCAGCAAACTGAGCCTCATTCCCAGTCAGCTCGAGCTACACAGTGAGATTGTCTCAAATTAGCAAAACCAAATGCATACATGTAAATAAATATTCTGGTAGATGTGTGCGGTCATCATTCAATAATTTTTCTAGGCACTATCTAATTATATTTGGTTTGATGGTGTGTCTGTGCATGTATGAAGTCATGATATACATTTACTTGTCTAAGTGTAAAGAAGGACGGGCATGGTCTAACTGAAGAGCCTCAGTCTTTAGAGTGTAGCAGTCTGCCACCCACCTAGGCTGCCCTTTGCCCTCGAGGGTCCCTCCTGAGTGAGGATGGGGCTGGGAACGTGGACTCAGCCTGAGACACTGGCTTATGTCTGTCCTGTCCTGGCAGGCGTGAGTGAGAGACTGTCCCTGACACTCTGTGTCAAGATGGCAGGTGTGTAAGGGGCTTAGCTCAGTGCCTGGGAATAGTGGGCATGTCTTTCTCCTTTCCTTCCTGTCTATTAGAGTGCATGTAGTTCGTGTGTGTGTGTGTGTGTGTGTGTGTGTGTTATTTTGTTCTGTTCTGTTTGAGACAGGGTCTTACTGTGTCCTGGATGGCCTGGAACTTGCTCTGTAGACCAGGCTGACCTGACCTGAAACTCACAGAGATCCACCTACCTCTCCCTCTCCAGTGCTAGGATTAAAAGTGTTCACTGCCATGCCAGGCTGCATTTAGTTGCTAACATTAAATATTAGCTTATGAAAGGTGTCTGCCAAGGAGTCTAGAGGGAACAGCCCTGGTTTGCACAAGTAAGGGCAGGGACACTGGTCAGGCTCCCAATACCACCCCCTCCCTCTTTCAGTGTAGCAACCCCCCACTGTAATATCCCACTAAGATGTCCTCCCAGACCATCCCTGAGTTAAAAGTCCATTGGTGAGTACTGTTGTCCTCATCCCTTCCTGGTCCCCCCTCTCCCTCTCTTCCTCTCTCCCTCTCCCTCTCTCCCCCCCTCTCTCTCCCTCTCCCCCTCTCCCTCTCTCTCTCTCTCTCTCTCTCTCTCTCTCTCTCTCTCTCTCTCCCTGTTTTCCTTCTTGAGACAGGGTCTCACTATGTAGCCCGGGTCTACGTCAAACATGGACCCTTTACTTCAGCCTCCCAAAGGCTGGGAATGTGTGCATCATTGTGTTTCCCAGCCAGTGAACCGCTCACTTATCTGTCCAATAACTGTTTGTTGATCACGTGGTACACTAGATTCTGGGGTGACAAAAATGAGTCAGAAAGGAGACAGACACAGGGATTAGAATCCAGGAATGTCCAAATTTGAGGTCCAGTTTAGGAGAGAGCAAGTTGTCTCCCACTTTAGAGAAAGTCACATCTTACAGACTTTGGGGTGGTGTCCTTAGCACCTCATCTCTGATACCTTCTTCTGGAAACCTGTTGGTCCAGTCAGAAGAAGCCACTTGCAATCATGTAAAATCAGAAGCTTGAAGCTAATAGTCTCAGCCCTATGCAGATGTCTCCATCTCAGAGAACCAAGCAGCCATTGTTTCAGCTTGGAAAGGCATTTCACACGCTGCTTTCAGAGTCTGACAGCACTGGGGCTCCAAAGCAGAAGCCTGTCTGTTCCCCTGGCTGATTGCACCAGAGCCTTTGCCAGACCAGCACAAATCATGGCAAAGGATTTTCATTTACTGTTTGTGGGGAAGGAGGCATGCACACCATAGCACATATGATGGAGGTCAGAGGGCACCTGTGTGCAGCTGGCTCTCTTCTTTTTTTTTTCCTCATGACCTTTAACCCAGTGTTTGACTCTGGTCATGACTCAGCTTCAGTTGGATGTGCCAACTCTCCCATTCTAGCTCCACCCCTACCATATATAAGTATTTATATATACCATATATATTACAGGACTCTCCTGTTCCAGCTCCACCCCTACCATATGTAAGTATTTATATATACTATGTATATTACAGGTGCTCTTCTATGGAGACGACCTTCTGCTCCACTCTGTATTTAAATATCACCAATTTTCCTTCTGACCACAAATCCATCAGTGTCCATGGATTAGGTCTGAGCTTCCGTGGTCAGTCATCTCCTATTACTGATACTAGCTGAGGACCAAGCCTTCAACACTTGAGACCTTTTGGAGGACAGCACATAGCTGAACTCAAACATTCTACCAAAGGGCATTCATTTCATTTTCCAGAGTCCCCAGCTTCTTAGTAGATACTCCAACACTGTTTACAAAGTTCGCAGTCTCTGAGACTCATACAGACCTCTCTGTAGACTCCTGTAAGATCCCAAAAGCAAGTGATGTTCTTCCATGAGTAAACATTCCTGTTCCACATGGTAGGCTATGGATGCTCAGAATGGCTGGAAGAGACTACAGCCAGCCTGCAAGTTAGCGGGGCCATATGATTGCAGAATGTGGACCCCAGAGGGCTTAGGCAGCCCTGTCCCTATGGCTTTGCTGTTTGCAGCCCGTACAACCCCTCTGTCTCGGTGACTCTACTCATTGCCTGCAGCTTTCCTGTGTCGACACTCCAAGTTTCCTGTCAGCTTGCACAGTTCTGGAGTCTCCCTCTTGTCTTCAGTCCCATGCTCATGGCTTCATGGATCGACTATCCTTTCCAGTGACATTATTAGTATGGTGGCCATTTTTAAAAATATAAAAGTTGACCTGGCTAAGATTTGAACCCAGGCATCCTGAGTCCAGTGCCATGCCCATAAACACCAGCAAGTACTGCCAATACCTCTTGTCTCTGAGCAAGTGGGAGAGTGGCCCAGGATGCCTTTTGGTGCTTTAAGGATAGAGGAATTCTGTTCTTCTTGGACAATATCAAGCCAAGGACAATAGCAATGACAAGAGTCTTCCTTCTCCTGATCCCAGAGGAGGGGAGAGATAGGAAGGGCATGACCCAGGAGCCCGGCTCTCAGCCCATGTCCCTTGCCCCAGCTGGCACTGATACCAGTTCACCCTGCCCAAGTCATCTGACTGATTAACTGTTGTCCCAAGAGGCTGCCACAAAATGAGTGGATTACCCAAACACGGCTCCCTTTCCCTCCTTGGCACCATCTGCTCATCTTCCCCTGGGGATGTGACATCAGGCTAGAGGGCCTTTACAAAGGGTAGGACAGTTGGGCCTGCCCCCAACTTGTCTTATAGACTAAGAAGCCAAGGAGAGTTCATGGCTAGGAAGATTATTTCCAGCTGGGCTGCCCAGGTCTCTTTGACTATTTCTCTGAGCACCAAGAGAAGCTGCCTTTCAAACAGCTCTGATGAGATACATGGTTTATTCCATGAAGTTACTAAGCAGTTGTGTGAATCCTATTAGACATATAGAGGAGTATGGCTCTCACCATACTCATATTTTACAAGTGAGCCAATTTCTCCATGGAGATGTGTTCCAAGATCCCATTGTAAGCCTGAGTCCGTGGGTGATATATTTAATATATATTTAATATTTAATAGAGCTGGTACAGTGTTTCACTCCTGCAATCCCTAAATTTGGGAAGCTGAGGCAGGAGGATTGCTATGAGTTTGAGAACAACCAGAACTACATAATGAGTTCCAGGTCAATCTGGGCTTTAGTGTGAGACCCTGTCTCAGGAAATATTCTAAAGGATTATGGAAATAGTGAAGTGCTTGCCATACACTCGTGAGTCAGATCCTCAGTCTGCACCCAAAGCCAGTGTGTGGAGCTTACTTATCATCCCAGCACTTCAGGGAGGACACGGGTGGATCCCTGGGGCTCACTGGCCAGCTCCAGGCCAGTGAGGGACCCTGCAGCAAAAGTCAGCCTGGATGGCACTTGAGGAGTGATGTGGGATTTCCCTCCGTAGGCTGTGATTACTGCTAATGAATAAAGAATTGCTTTGAGCCTATAGTGGAGCAGGGTAGGGTGGAGCAGAGCTAGGCAGGGAAAACTGAACTGAATCCTGGGAGGAAGAAGGCAGAGTTAGGGAGAAGTCATGGAGCCTCCGGCGACAGACGCTGAGAACTTCAGCCGGTAAGCCACAGCCTTGTGGTGATACACAGATTACTAGAAATGGGTTAAACTAAGATGTAAGAGTTAGCCAATAAGGAGTTAGAGCTAATGGGCCAAGCAGTGATTTAATTAATACAGTTTCTATGTGATTATTTCAGGACTGGGCAGCCAGGAACCCACAAGCAGCCCCTCCTCCAACAGAGGAATGGCCCTCTGGCCTTCTCTTACATGCATGTGCATCCTAACTCACTTCAAACACACACATGCAATACAAAGCAGTACGCACACACACAGTGGTGATAATCATATGAATGTGGTTCCTCTCTGTCTCTTACTCTACCTTACCCATACTTTCACCTCTCATTCAATCTCAACATTTCATGGCTTCTGGCTTCTCTGTCATTTTTGAATAGTGAGTATCATGACTCTTGTACTTTGGGACCATTATTGGCTTAGAAATTGGGGTTTGAAGCTAGCCTGTCTACACAGTGAGTTCCAGGATAGCCCAGGGCTACATAGCAAATCCCTGTCTCAGAACAAGACAATACCACTTGCAAAGGCCTTGACCTCAGCACTTTATCCGTGGGCTTGAATGGAACTCTTTGGAGAGGGGCAGCTCTTTGCAACCTGAAACAAATGGTTGTTTGAATGAAAAATGTGAAAAATGGCCACTGTAGGCTCATATATTTGGATACATGGTCTCTCTAGTAAGTGAAACTGTCTGGGAAAAATTAGTAGGTGTTGGAGGAGATGTGTCGCTGGGAGTGGGCTTTGGGTTTGGTGCCTTTCCCAGTTAGTTCCCTACCTCTTGCTTGTGGATCTGGTGCGAGCTCTCAGGTACTGCTTCAGTGCTATGCTTGCCGGCTGCTGTCTTGCTCCCTGCCATGATGGGCATTCACTCTAACCCCCTGAAACCAAAAGCCAGCCCCCAGGTAAATGCTGTCCTCCAAAGTTGCCTTGGTCATATGTCTCGTCACCTAGTTGATGGTGTTGGTGATAGAAAGTGTGTGGAAGGATTTCATACTGTGTAGCCTGAGGTGGTCAAAAATTTAGCCAGCTGTCCTTCATAGCACGCCTGGGACAATTGTGTTGTCATCTGACCCATTTGTTAGTAGGTGGCATGTGACTTCTACTTCACCAAGATCAAGCCATCACTTAACCAGTCTGCCCCCATCTTAGGCTTGGAAGCCATCTCTTTTTTTTAAAGATTTATTTATTTATTATGTACACAGTGTTCAGCCTCCATGTATGCCTGCAGGCCAGAAGAGGGCGCCAGATCTCATTACAGATGGTTGTGAGCCACCATGTGGGTTGATGGGAATTGAACTCAGGACCTCTGGAAGATCAGTCAGTGCTCTTAACCTCTGAGCCATCTCTCCAGCCCTCAAGCCATCACTTAAAAGTTTTGACATGGGTTGGAGAGATGGCTCAGTGGTTAAGAGCACTGGCTGCTCTTCCAGAGGTCCTGAGTTCAATTCCCAGCAACCATATGGTGGCTCACAACCATCTGTAATGAGGTCTGGTGCCCTCTGCTGGCGTGTGGGCATACATGCAGGCAAAATGTTATATACATAAATAAATAAATAAATAAATAAATAAATAAATAAATAAAGCTTTTTTTAAAAAAAGTTCTGACATAAGTCAGGTGGTGGTGGTGCACGCCTTTAATCCCAGCACTCAGGCAGAGTCAGGCAGATCTCTGTGAGTTCGAGGCCAGCCTGGTCTACAAGAGCTAGTTCCAGGACAGGGATCAAAGCTACAGAGAAACCTTGTCTGACATAGGGCTAGAGAGATGGCTCAGAAGTTAAGAGCATATATTCCTCTTCCAGCACTTACATTGGGCAGTTTACAATTCCAACTTCAGGGTATCCAGCATCCTTTCTGGTGTGCACCCCCTTTGCATACACATATTTTGAAAAATAAAAAATTAAAATGAAACCCTGACATGGTTGGGCATGGTGACACAGGCCTGTGATCCTCCCAATAAGCGAAGGCAGGAAGATTGCCTTGAAGTGAAGTCCTGACTAATAATGTAGCTCAGTTGGTAAAGTATTTGACAAATGGCCCTGGACTTGGTGCTCAGCACTGAATCCACCGTGCACACACTGTGCATGTGCCTGATTCTCAATACTAGGTGTTATGGAAAAATTAAAAATGCTGCACGACCCCCAGCAGTAGTAGACAGCAGAAATGCTGTAGGTCCCCAAGCGGATAGCGGGTCATGTGGCAGCAGGCAGTGGGCCCTGGGAACAGTCAGTCCCAGGCAGAGACGGCTGCTGGTCCTGAGTGGTGGCTGGTCCCCGGCAGGGAGATATGTGGCGGGCAGGCAAGAGACAGAGACATGGATAGACATGACATGCAGAGTGAGGTTGGATATTTATTCAGGGGGTTCTGGAGGGGAAAGGGAGAAGGGGAGAAGAGGAGAGAGAGGAGAGAGGAGAGAGAGAGAGAGAGAGAGAGAGAGAGAGAGAGAGAGAGAGAGAGAGAGAGAGAGGCGGCGGAAGGGGAGAAGTGGGGAGAGAGGCAGATGGAAAAGAGAGAGAGCTCAAGCCAGAAGCTGAAGATCAGCCTCAGTGGATGGGGGAGGGAATGGGCATGGCTTGTCTCTTAAAGAGATAGCACAATCATTACACATGGGAAGCAGAGGCAGGAGACTCAGAAGTTCAGGGAAATCCTGGGCAACATGAGATTGCCCAGCTCCTCCCCTTCCCACCAAACACAGAAGAGCTGTCCCCTCCCTTGCCCTGGGACCCTCTCGGTTTAGAGCCACCCTAGTCCACATCTGGAATATCCCCCTTTCTTTCAGTTTTCCCTCACTCAGGTATTTATGGGGTGCTGCTACTAGGCCTGGCTGGGCTAAGCTGGACTAAAATGTATGACTATCAGGGCTGGAGAGGTGGCACCTTTCTTTTATGGAGGACCCAGGTTCTGTTCCCAGAACCTGTTTTGAGCTGCTTCTATCTCCTGTAACTCCAGCTCCAGGGAATTCAATGCCCTCTTCTGGATCAGTTACCTGCACACACGTGATTGACAGAATCTGAAATGCACGTGCCTCATGTGCCTGGCTCTGCACCTTTCGAGCTGTGGGCTTGCAATGCGCTTCCTGTGTTCATTCTAGCTCTGCAAGCAGACTAGAGAGAAGATGCATCTGTGCTGAGAACAGTCTGGCGGCTGGCACACTCTTCACAATCTTCCTGGGTTCTGGGTTTATGGACTAATTTCTCCCCCAAATGATTCAACTTGTCTGCAATTAGGGGGTATTGAATCAATGGAATAACAGACTTGTAGATATGATAGAGGTGAAGCATAGAACAGCGACATAAGTTAGTTCATAGCCTTTGGAAGGGCATGCAAATCGTCTACTTTCCTATCTTTCAAATTTAAAAAAAATATATACATTTTTAAAGGTAAATAGAATTGTGAAGGGATGGGGAAGTGCCTGGGACAGTAGGGTAAAGTGGAAAGGGGTTGAGGAGAGGGAATATGGAGAAGAGACATCTAAAATTAAGAGGAATTTGAGGGATAGTATGAAAACTATGTGATGGGAACAAATACAGAGACCCAGAGCCAGACATCAGAAAGAGAGAGAGAGAGAGAGAGGAAGAAGGAGGAGGAGAGGGGAGGAGAAGGAGGAGGGAGGGGAAAGAGAGACAGAGACCTCAGAACACACAGCTCTGTATGGGATTTTTCCATCAAACGCTACCCCTTGGAGGTCAGGGACCCCTGTGGAAGAGGAGGCAGGAAGAGTGTAAGAGCCAGAGGGGACGAAGGACACCAGGAGAACAAGGCCCTCTGAATTGGCCTGAACAAAGTGCATGTGACCTCACAAACTAGGCAGCACGCACAGGGGTTATGTACATCTGTACCAGATCCTCTGTGCATAAATTATGGCTTCCAGTTTAGTACTTTGGTGGGACTCCTGAGTGTGTGAACTCATGGGTCTCTGATTTTTGTGCCTTCTTTTGGTATCCTTTCCTTCTCTTGGTGTGTCTTGTCCAATTTCAATGTGACAGTCTTTGTTTTTATTACCTTATTATACTTTATTTTGTTATATTTTATTAATATCTCTTAGAAGCTTGTTCTTTTCTAATGAGAGATAGAGAGTGGATCTGGATGAGAGGGAAGACAGGGAAGAAATTGGAAGAGTAGAAAGAGGGGAAACCAAAATCAGGATATATTATGTAGAAAAAGAATCTATTTTCAAAAAGTAAAGAAAAAGTGTACTCTTTTCTAAAGGAAAGACTCTTTTAAGTAGACTATCATACAGGATGGTACTCCAGTCCCCGCTACATATGTACTGCAGGTAAATCTTTGACTTCTCTGTTTCAGTTCCTCCAGAGAGGGGATGATGGTAATAATAGGTCCAGCCTTGGGCTGCACATCTACCCAAGTGAGATCGACTAAACCAGAGCCTGGTGTGCAGGTGGTGAGCAAGGAGAAGAGGCTGCCAGGAAGGGTTCCCCAACTCATGTAGACAATAAGAGGAGACTCAGCAATTTCTTTCTTTTTTAAGATTTATTTATTTAATGTATATGAGGGTTTGTCTGCACACCAGAAGAGGGCATCAGATCCCACGAGACCACAGTTATAGATGGTTGTGAGTCACCATATGGGTGCTGGGAATTGAACTCAGGACCTCTGAAAGAGCAGCCAGCACTCTTAACTGCTGAGCCATCTCTCCAGCCTGAGACTTGGTAGTCTTGAACACATTAAAGCCTGTAGATACCACTCACAGTACTGCAGTGATATCTGAGGGCACACAATGGTTAAGCTCCTCTTTGAGCCACCTCTCCTGTCTTTACTCAACCTTCAGGACTCCTGCTGAGACAGCACCATGTCCGCAGTCTGGCAACAAATGAACAGATGCCAGACCATAGATCTTGGCTCAGAGGCTGACCTACTTTTTGAGGAGGAAGCCTTTTCTAGAAGCTTCCATACCTTTTGGCTTTGGAGTTGCTTGGTACCTTCTATTGGGTAGTAACCCTGCTCTCTTCTCTCTCTATGAGCAAGAGGCAGCTCGCAATCACTGGGAGAGGAGCAGGGACTGAGGGACAGACTTGTGGTATCAGTCGTGTGTGTGCTTTTACCTCAGACGCTGTGGTGTGCTGGCTTTTACAGTAATCTCATGACTAGAGGTGAATACAACCCCAGGTTCAGTAGTCTAGGAACTCTAGCACTCACACTGGTCCTCTTGTCCTGATCCAATCAGGTGTATGCCATATCAAGAGCCTGGTGCCAAGGACTGGCCACCACAGGACAGGAACCCACAGGCAGGATCATCCCTGGTCCCAGTGGAGATCTTCTTAATGCTTCTTCCTCCTCCTCTTCTACCCACTGTAATTTTCTCTCTTCTTGTGGCACTGGAGATGAAACAGGGCTTCACACTTGGGAAGTGTTCTACCACTGAGCCGTGTCCCAGCTTATGGTGCCTGGGAACAGGGTTCTCACTCCATAGCCCAGGCTGGCCTCAAACTCCTGAGCATCAGAACTGTACACGTGCACCACTACACCTGGCTGATTGTCCTCTCTACTCTGGTGCATCTGCACCAGCCTGACCTCAGTTCCCAGCTACCCCTGTGGTAATGGCAAGAGCTGGCAAGCATTCTGTGTAGCACAGGGACGGACTGTTTGTGCCATGTCTGTGCTAGTAAAGGAACTGATGTCGGTCAGAAGCAACCTTAGACATGCATAGGTAAACAGATCTATCCCAATAAAACTTTATTTACAAAGACAGCACACTAGCAATCAAAGCAGAACAGTCAAAAACACAACTCCAGAGTGGGAGAACCTGACCACGAACCACATGTCTAGCAAGAGGCTGTTTCTGTTTCTTTCCGTTGAGTGATAAAGCACCCAAACTTGGGGATAAAGCAACTCAGGGAGGAAAGGGTTTGTTTGACTTACATTTTGGTCACAGTGCATCACCGAGGACAGTCAGAGCAGGAACTCAAGCAGGAATTTGAGGCAGAAACCATGGAGAAACACTGCTTGCTACCTTGTTTGATGGATCATGGTTAGATAGCTTTCTTATACAACCTAGGACCATCTGCCTAGGGAATGGTGCTGGCCATAGTGGATGGACTCTCCTATGTCAAGTGACAGTGAAGACAGTCCCCACAGACAAGCCATAGGTCAACTGAATCCGAGCAATCTCTGCTTTGAGACTTCCCCATCTGAGTCCAGGCTGTGTCAAGTTGATGGTTAGGGATAACTCCCACAAAGGCCAATATTACAAACGTACCAGGAACTCCTGCATCACATTAGCTAAACAGCAAGAAGCAATTATAGCAGTGGCACCAAAGGATCTGAGCAGACACCAATGACCAGGTTCGTGAAACACTGCCATTTATCAGGGAAATGCAAAATCAAACAACATAGTAGGACTTCCCTGATATGTGTCAGAATGGTGCTTACAAAAAACAAGCCAAGGACTGACAAGAACTTGTGCTGTGCAAATATAGACATTTATAATATAAAGATAGTTGGCACCGCAGCCCTAATAGAGGCAACAAGAAACCAGAATCATCCGTGGTCCATCAAACCCTTCTCTTTTTCTCTTACTTTTTGAGACCAGGTTTCACGCATCTCAGGCTGGTCTCTAACTCACTGAGTTGTGAGCTGAGGATGACCTTGAACTCCCAATCCTCCTGCCTTCACCTCCCCAGGTCTGGGATTATAGGCATGGTCCACACCATGCCTGACTTTATGTTTCTGAGACAGAATCTCACCATGTAGCCCAGGCTGACCCAGAACTCATAATACTCCTCAGTTTCTCAAGTGCTGGGAACACGGTGTTGCTACCATGTGTGGCTGCATGCCTGGCTGCACATTCTGCTCAGCCTGGTCTACAGAAGGAGTTCCAGTACAGTCAAGACACAAAGAACCCCCCCCCACACACACACCAAAACCCAAACCAAAATAAATAAACAAAGGAGGGAAGAGCCAGAGCAGCAGAGAGTCACTTCACTCAGCAGCCTGGCTGCAAACACTTTCGAGAGGCAAATGTCACTCCTAATTTTCCTCAGGAGTGGGGACACATTTTTTTTGTTGATTTGCCTACAACACTTACTCAGGGTGCCTGGGATCAGAGGTTCTTCAGCAGCCTGCGCTCCTCTGCCCCATGGTGCTCAGGTCTCTTGCTCAGGCACTGGACTGGGGTGGTGGCCTCCAGACAAGAGTCCCCACACCTCTATGCAAGCAGGCAGCCTCAGGGGGGTGACTTGGTAGAATGTGCCATCTGGGCCTGAGGAGTTCACCAAGTGCAACCATCACTCAGCTGCCTCTGTGGGTGCTGTTCTGTCCCACTCTTTCTATTTTCTCTTTGCTTTGAGACAGAATCAAATATAGCCTAGGCTGGCCTCAAACTTAAAGGCTGATCCTGAACTCCTCATACCTGTCCCTACCTCTAGGGTTCAGGATTATGTGTATATGCTACTACACCCAGTTTTTTATCGGGGTCATTTTTGAGACAGAGTGTAACATGAGGTTCCTGCTTTGTTGGGATTTCTGTCCTGTCCGGTTCCCACAGTCATTGGGTCCCAAAGAAAATCACACAGAGTTCTACATAAGTTATAAACTGATTGGCCCATTAGCTCAGGCTTTGTATTAGTTCTTATAACTTACATTAACCCATTATTCTTATCTATGTTATCCACATGGCTTGGTACCTTTTTCAGTGGGGCAGGTCACATCCTGCTTCTTCGATTTCTGGTCAAGACTGTGGAAAGAACTTCCTTCTTCCCAGAATACTCCTGTTCTCCTTGCCCTGCCTCTGCTTCCTGTCTGGTTGTCACGCCTATACTTCCTGCCTGGGTACTGACCAATCAGCATTTATTTAAAACTTAATTGACAGAATACAAAATTGTCCCACACCAACAGGGTTTCAAAAATGTATGTATGTATGTTTGTATGTATGTATTTAGCATAGGCTAGCTAACCTTAAACCTACTGTATGACCCAGGCTGGCCTTGAATTTGTAATTCTCCTGCTTTGGTCTTATAAATGCTGGATTGACAGCAGGCACACTGTGGATATCTAACACTATTTCATCTTCCTGGTCCTGCAGTTACTTTCTGCTATGGCTACAAAGCAGGTGGCTATAAGAAGGTTTTGTGGGTCAGTCATACTGTCATGCGCTTGTCATTTTCACACTGAGAAGACCAAGACAGGGGGACTGAAAGTTCAAGGCCAGCCTGTCCAAGTCAGCACCAGTAGCAATAATAATTATTATTACTGTGCTTTTGGTTTAAGTCAGTTTGCTGAGGGAAAACCCAAAGCAGAGAAAGCACACAGGAGAGAAAGCCACACTGACTCCGGTCAGGAGACCCTGGGATGTGGTGGGGATCAGAGTCCTGGAGAGCAGTGGGTGCAGTGGGAGTCTGGGGCCAGCATCAGAGCGAGACATTTGTGGAGCAGTGCTTGATTATCATAGTCACTTAATATCTCTGAGTCTCAGTCTCTAAACCTGTAA
The DNA here is from genome assembly GCF_903992535.2 of Arvicola amphibius. Classification (NCBI taxonomy): domain Eukaryota; kingdom Metazoa; phylum Chordata; class Mammalia; order Rodentia; family Cricetidae; genus Arvicola; species Arvicola amphibius. Next base: position 102,150,818 of record NC_052050.1, on the reverse strand, counting down.
GACGGTCATGATCCAACAGTGAGGGTCAGTGCAGAACCGGGTGTTCAGGAAGGGGTCGGGGACTGAGAAATATCAAGAAGGTGGCATCACATCAGGGAAGGAGTGTGCAAAGCCAGATTAGGAAAAATTTGAAAGTCCTAAAGGGAATGAAGAAAGAGGCTCACAGGAGAAAAAGACACTCCTTCCAGAGGTGTTCTCTCTTCTGTGCCCACTCACCTGGCCCCAGTGATGTCACAAGCACAGCCCACCCTCAGGAGCTTTCCTCACCTAGATGGGATGAGGTCATCATTGTGGCGTGAGGTCATCATCATGTACTCTCTGGGGGCCCTGAGGCTTTGCTTCTTGCTTTGATTAGACCATTGTATTCAGCTGATTTTGGTGGGATTCAGGGCCAGCTCTATGGGTTTGCAACCATGCAACCTGTACTTGGCTGTGTGCCCAGAAGGGTTCTGTCTTAGTGTTCTATTGTTGTGAAGAAACAGGCTGTGGTAATTCTTAAAAAGAAAAAACATTTAATTGGGGCTGGGTTACAGTTTCAGAGGTTTAGTTCATTATCTTCATGTGAGGGAGCATGGTAGCGTGCAGGTAGACATGGTGCTGGACAAAGAACTGAGAGTTCTGCATCATTTTGTTTTGTTTTTCAAGACAGCGTTTCTCCATGTGTAGCCCTGGAGTCCTGGAACTTGCTCTGAAGACCAGGCTGGCCTTGAACTCACAGAGATCTATCTGTCTCCGCCTCCAAAGTGCTGGGATTAAAAGTGTGTGCCATCTCTGACTGACTGGCTAAGAGTTTTGCATCTTTATCTTTAGGCAGCAGAAGTAACTCTGCTTCACACTGGGAGTAGCTTGAGCATAAGAGACCTTAGAGCTCACCCCCACATGACACATTTCCTCCAACAAAGCCACACCTCTTAATAGTGCCACTCCTTTCTTTCAAACCATCACCAAATCCAGCAAAATGTCTGCTGTGGATATTTTGAAATTATTTAATTTTTTTTTTTTTTTTTAGATTTAGGGGCTGGAGAGATGGTTTAGCAACCAGTTAAGAGCCTGGTTGGATTCAATTCCCAGCACCTACATGTCTGTAACTACACTTCCAATGGATCCAACATCCTCATGCAGACATATATGCTGGCAAAACACCAACTTATATAAGATTAAAAAATACATTACAAAACATTTTTAGATATTTATTTTATATGTATGGGTGTTTTGCCTGCAGGTGTGTATAATACGGGCACCACATGCGGAGAGTTCAGAAGAGAGTGTTGGATCTCCTGAAACTCTTTTATCTTGTAGGAACCCTTGTGGTTACATGAGCCCACTTAGATGATTAAGCACAATCTCAAAGTTCCTAACTTAACCACCATTGCAAAGTCCCTTTGCCATACAGCTGACACACGGACTCCTGGAATATATTGTGGACGTATTTGGGGTGCATGAGAACAGGGAGCAAGGCCCTTTTCGGGTCAGCACTGCACCCTCCTGACCTTGTCACATGGAGGTCTATGCCTGGCATATACGGCATATACTCAATAGATAATTGCTGAATAAATGGACAGATAGATGCCATGGGGAGCACAGTTGGAGTACCCAGTGTGGGCTTGAGAAACTGGCTCAGGCAGGATGGGGCAAGTCACTTTGGGTCACTGACCCTTTGCTTGCAGGAGGGGAGAATGGCTGCCGGGAAGCTGATCAGACTTGACAGGCTCAAGAGAAGGTGGCTAGTTCCCTTGTGGGCTCAGCTGGTCCAATGCCCACCTAGTTGGTTTGGACTGCCCTTGGTTGCCTGGACATGTGCATTTTTCTCCTCTAAAGTTGTGCCACTTTCTCTTCCCCAGGGTCACTTCTGACTTTGAAGTGATGGGCTGTCTTAGTAAAGCAATCCTGTTGTCACAAGGGGAATTATGACAACGTTGTGGAGGCATGGCAACCTGGAGGTCATAGTCACCCTGCCTGGCCTGTGACGGGTAGCAGTGTGTCTGCCTCACATGAAGCCTGGGCCCCACCCCCAGCTCCAAACAGGCAGGTGGAGATGCACAGTCATTATTCTTGGCTTCCTAGAAAGTGTGAGACCAGCCTAGTATACTTGAGCTTCTGGTGGTGGGTGTGGCCAGAGGTAGGGAGGAGCTGGGGGAAGGGGAAGAGTATGAACAAAATATAATTTTTTTAAATGAGAAGAGACATGGTTTCCTAAAGTCTGCACCACTCAGAGTCTGGGGATTAGAGGGCTCATCAAGTTCAAGGTCATTTTAGAGACAGTGAAGTCTTGCGAGAAAAACCTGCAGTTTTTTGTTTTGTTTTATTCTCTCTAGGTAGCTCAGGCTGACTTTGGAGTCTGACCCCTTGTTTCCACCTCCTGAGTGCTGGGATTAGGTGCATCCCACACCTAACTTTAGATGCTCCGGGAGACAGGCCCACCCAGAATTCCCTGTGTCCCATGAGCTGAGCCTGGCAGACAGAGTTGGGGAAAGAATGAGCAAGCCACAGTAGTGAGGTGGGCCAGGAACAGAAGCCAAGGTTACATTCTGGAGATTCAGGTTCCAAGAGAATGGCAGGACAAGTCATCTCATTTATTTATTTATTACATGTGTTTATTTATTGTGTGTGAGAGAGCGTGTGGGCACATCAGCCCATCCACAATCCACATATCATTCAACACACACTTGCCTAGTCACCCATTTTCATTAAAAAACCCAAATTGAAACTGCATCCTTTCTGTCATTGGGAAAAAAAATGGTCAAGGCTGCTTTACTGAGGAGGGAAGGGCTGGAGACAGCCCACACATGTGCCACCAGAGGTGGTCTGTTGTGCTAACCTGGGAAAATGTGTGTAAAGGTGAACAAAGACACACTCAAGAGTGTAAAAGTGAACCAAGCACATGTCTGAGAGGCCCAAGGGTCTTCAGGAGAGGCTCTGGTGGAGGAAGGAGGCAAGTTCTTCTTCCTGGGAGCACCGTGCCAGAGGAGATCTGGGAAACTGCGATGTCTTTTATCCCCCTCCGCTTGTTTCAGGGGCACGTATTTCTTCTGAAGCTTTAAAGGAAAATCCAATAAAATATATTTTTAGACATTTCCTCAGCTAGGCTCTGTGCACACTGAAGAAGCGGCTGCATTTGTTGAGGGCACTCTCTGCCTGTAGCTGCACTCAGCTCTTAGAAACCTCCTTGGGTACCTGGGGTGGTGCTTCTACCTTTCTGGTCTGTCCGCCCTTCCTTCCTTCCTTCCTTCCTTCCTTCCTTCCTTCCTTCCTTCCTTCCTTCCTCCTTCCTTCCTTCTTCCTTCCTCCCTTCCCTCCTCCCTCTCTCCCCCCCCTCCTCCCTCCCCCTCTCTTCCTTCCCTCCCTCCCTCCCTCCCTCCCTCCATTCCTCCTTTCCTCTTTCCCTTCCTCCCTTCCTTTTTTTGAGACAAGGTTTCTCCACATAGTCCTGGCTATTTTGGAACTCACTTTATAGAGCAGACTGGCCTTGAACTCACAGAGATCTGTCTGCCTCAGTCTCCTGAGTGCTGGGATTAAAGGCACACAACACCATGCCAACCCCTTCTGATTTTTTGGGAGAGAAATCTGAGGGTTGAGTGGTTTGCCCGAGGGATCACAGCTCACAAAGCACCACAGCCTGTGGGGATGTGTCAGAGCCGGGAGTCTGTGCCTTGCTTTGGGGTAGGGTCAGGAGTGCCTGTCATATCTGTTGAGTGCCTGCTGGCCCACCCCACATTTGTAGACAAAGGGGAAAGGCAAAAGTTCACATTTGATTGTGGTTTGAATTTCCCAGCATGCATCAGTGCCCACTGGATCCGGGCACTCACTCACCTTCTGTGCAGACAGGAACGGCAGATCTGGAAGCTGGCGCTCCTAAGGCTTGACTAGGAAGAGTCCTGCTGAGTGGGGGTGATTCCCAGCAGGTGACCTAGCTCTGGTGCCGGGATAATGGGCAAACAGACAGCCACATGGGAGCCCAGCTGGAGAATGGTTGCAGATGTCCCAGTGTGGCTCAGAACCATCTGTGTCAGTAAGAGACTTGTCACCACAGTGCTGGTCTACAGACAAACACACCGCAGTACATGCCTTCTGGGCCTTGTGCACGGTTCAGAAAGAGAAAAGTTCTCATCTCATGGAGTGCCAATTCCAGGGCAGGGCAAAAGCCATCATGAGGACACAGGAATGGAATTTTGGCCTTTGAGTTTGAGACACACAGGATCAGAAAGTATGAACCCTGCAAGAACAGCCAGCCAGAAGAACAGCATGTGCAAAGGCCCAGGGTCAGGAAAGAGCCAACGTGTGAGAGGAGTAGATTACCTATCTGTGCAGGGACAGAGTGGGCTATGAGAGAGAGGCAAGGGCTGGGGTTGGCTGTGGATTCCCAGGCCTGGATGAGAGCTTAGATCCTACTAGACTACCAATGGGGGTTGTTGTAGGTAAAAGAGGAGTGAAATAGTCTGGTTTTCCATATAGGAAAGCATTCTGGTTTCTGAATGGAGACTGTCTTAGTCTGCCTTCTGTTGCTATTATCTGAGACTAAGAAACATGAAAGAGAAGGACGTTTAAATTGACTCACAATTTAAAAAGCCAAGTACATGGTGCAGAAGAGAGTCTGCTGAAAAATAGAATGGCAAAAGGGGCGTATGATCAGCTCTCAAGGTAACTTAGGAGATAAAGAGGGGCAGAGAGAGAGACAGAGAGACAAACAGAGAGAGAGAGAGAGAGACAGAGAACTCACAAGCACGGGAAAGACATTTACTCCTCAACTGCATAAAGCTCACATTTTACAATATCCTTGGCAGTGGTTTCAGTGTGAATCTTGGCAAGATGAGCCATCTAAGAGCAGAACCAAAGGTGGAGTGTGGCTGGGGAACGCAGCAACAGTTGGATAGTCTGGATAAGAAGGGGTGGGGGCCAAGATGATGGTGGGGACCCTGGAGCAGAGGGCCTGGAATGAACAGCATGCACTGGGGGGTACTGGCTTACTTTTGTCTACTTACTTTCTCCCCCAAATTTCAGGCTTCTAGAGATCAGAGAGAATGCCTGGGCACACACACATTGGCCGAATGTTGTGAATCTATATAGTCCAGTTTCTTGGCTTCTCTCTCTCTCTCTCTCTCTCTCTCTCTCTCTCTCTCTCTCTCTCTTAGACGTGAGGCACGTATCTCTATTGACGCCCAGCTGTAGCTCAGGAGCTCTCTATCTCGGGATTTCTGTTTTCTCAAACACCTGCCACACATTTCATGGCCAGGGCACTGCATGAGGCCTTTCCTACAGTTCTGGCAGGGAAGTCCCAGAGAAAATTCTGGTTGGCCCATCTGGGTGATGTGACTATCCTAGAGCCGGGTCTGGGTCACATGACTTTCTTATTTCTGAAAGAAGGAAGCTAAAGCCCACAGCCTTCTCTCGTGGGCTCCAGATGTCCAGGGCAGCTTCTGCTGAGAAGAGACGAGGTTTCCGGGGAAGCTGGGAGTCAGGTTGTTAAATGCTCTTTCAGCCTTGTATTTTATTGTCCTTTGCGGTCATTGTGGCAGCACATATTGTCCCAGCTGCTCAGCGACTGGGGAGGACTGTCCTTTGCAAATAAAGTCCTCAGTCCAAGCACCCCAAGCTCAGGCTATCCAGTGTTCTCACCTCCTGCCTTCACTTGATCAGGCTGGGAGATTTTACAGTTAATCCTGAGCTGTTTCTTCTGCTCCAAGGTGGGAGGTCCCTTACCTTCCTGGAGAAACATTCTAGAACCTCTGTGTTTCACCTCAGTCAGTTCAAGACTACAGCAAATTCCACAGAGCTAGACAAAGACTTTGCATGACATCAACTGCTAGAAAATTCCCAACTCCCGGGCAAATGCTTTCCTCTTCAGCCTCCTCTGGTTGGAGCGGCCGGGGGAACTCTCCACCAATGAGCAGCAAGGCTGCAAAACCTGGAACTCTATAGCTTAGCAACAAGAAATCTGGAAGAACTCAAGAATCCATCTGAGGAAAGGGGAGGAAAAACAATGAGAAGGGAATTAGCTAGTAACAAGCCTGTGGGTTTTATTATTACCTTGGCGGAGAGGCAAGGAACACACACATTCAGTGTTGATTACTGCAAGGGCCAGAGAGCAATCTGGACTTCAACTCTGAGGCTCATGGTCCCCCTAACACCAAGTGAGTGCTGTGATAGGGATCTGAATGGAGTTAAGAGTGGGAGACAAAACAGGTACAATCACTGAAAAAGAACCAGACTCCAGACGTCCTGTCAGTCTATGTTTTTTCTCTGAGATCATCTTCCATCTTGATGTCAGGGTGGCCTGCCAGACAGAAATGGGGACAGGAGGTCCTGGTGTGTTTGGAGGGTTTCTCTGACTTCAGCTGGAGCAGTGATGTGGTATTGGTGGCACCATTTGATGACCACAGAATGTCACCCACATGTCACCATCCAGGAGCTGTAAAGCAGAAATGACATCAGAGATGTGTCTGTCCCTTAGACTGACAATCTGAGGAACATTTCATTTGTATTTTAATAAATAAAGCTTTCCTGAAGTTCAGAGAGTAAAACAGTCGCACTGGTCAGCCTTACAGACCAGGTGGTGGGGACACACACCTTTAATCCCAGTAGTCACACTAGTTTGCCATAGAAACCGGGCAGTAATGGTACACACCTTTAATCCCAGCTTTAGAGAGGATTATAAAATGGGAGGAGACAACTCCCAGACACAATCTCATTCTGAGATTCCTGGAGGCAGGATCACCATTTTGGACTGAGGTAGAAGTAAGAGCCAGTGGCCAATTTGAGAGTCCCCAGAGGTGGTTCGTGGGTGTCACACACATGAATTCCCTAAATTCGAAGGGATCTTGTAAACTGATGTTAATTGGCTTCATCCCGAGTTTGCTTCTTAGAAAAACCCCTTTAGTCACGTCCCTATCTGTGGGATTGAACGTGAGCAGGACTTTTCTGTTTTAACCACCCGAATTTCTCAGGACCCCCAACCCTTCAGTCTGAGGTGAGCAGGCAAGCCCATCATCATGTTCCAGGACAGGATGCAATGAAGCTAAGCCAGGCGTGGGGCTAACGCTTAAGATCCCAGCATTTAGGAGGCTGAAGTAGGACCTGGAGTTCGAGGCCAGCCTTGGCTACACAGCATTGTCAAGGCCAGGTTGAGCTACATTAATCCTTAGCAACACACACACACACACACACACACACACACACACACACACACACACACACACGCTAAAAGCAAAAAACAAAACAAAACAAAACCAACCAACCAACAACAACAACAAACAACCACCACCACAACCAAACACACCTAAAATCAAGCCAACAAAAATGAGAAAGCTTCATGGCTGGGGGTAGCAGTTAGTACGTGCTTGCTTAGAACGTATGAAGCCTGGGTTCCATCTCCAGCATCACAAACTGCGAGTGGGGGCATGTGTCTGTAACCCTAGCCCAGCACTCTGAAGGGAGAATCAGGAGGATCAAAAACTCAAGTTATCCTCAGTTACACAGCAAGTCTGAGGCTAGCCTAGGGTACATGAGACTATGCCTTAAAAGAAAAAAAAGTCAGCTTTCCTTGTTACAAGGAAATTTCCTCTTCCTGAGGAAATTGAACCTGCTGCTGCTGTTGGCTCACTCTGTGTATGAGACAGGGGACTTGAATTCTATGGCCTGTCTTTTTCATTTTACAAATGGAGTTAGGAAGGTCTTTGGCCTCTTGGTAGCTCTAATTTCCTGCTTAATCAGTACACAGGTGGCTGGGCATAGTGGGGAGGAGCCATGGGCTGCCTGCCAGAGTGGTCCTGAGCAGATGCTTCTCCCCAAGCCCGTGCCTTGTTTCTCAGATGCGAACAGCAGGGGAAAGTGTCCTGTGCTGGCATGGCAGGGGAACGGTGTTAACGAAGAGCGGGGTGGGAGTTGTGCTGGCTCCACAGGAGCCAGGTTGTTTAAATTAGGGTGAGAGGACAGCCTGGCCTTACATTTCTCAAGGGTGTTTCGAAGCTCGTCAGGATCACCCTTCTTCGCCCTAAGATGAGGTCCTTATAGACATTGATACAGAACTATTGAGCTAGCTGGGGCTGTGTGTGTGTGTGTGTATGTATTCAGGTGCATGAATGCCATGTTATATAAGTGGAGATAGACAACCTGGTGTCAGTCCTTGCCTTTCACCTTGTTTGAGACAGGGGCTCTTTTGTTTTCCTCCAGGTACAACAGGCCAGCTAGCCCTCTGCCTCCCATTTCCCCTGGAGAAGCGTTGGAATTAGAGATGTGTGCTCTACTGTACTCAGCTTTCCGTGACATCTGAGATCCAAACTCAGGTCCTCATACTTGTGCAGCGAGTGCTTTACCCACTGAGAATCCCCCCAGCCCGATCCCTTTGGATTCTATTGACCTCACAGAAGAGGTCCAGAAAGGTGAAAGGTCTTGGTATTAAGTGGTGGGGTCAGAATTAGAACACAAATGGCTCAGGGACTGCCCCCACCCCAGCTGGCCACTCCTCCTTGGTGACTATGCAGGAAGGGTCCAGAGAGTGTGGCAAGGAAGGCGGTGCTGTGAAAATCCATGTGGGGAGGCTCCAAAGGGAGCGTTTGGGTCCTGACATGATCCTGGCAGCCTGGCATGACCCTAGTGTAGGAATGTGGCTTCTGAATGCTGTTCCTTACTAGTTTTCATGGAGATGTATCCTAAGCCTGCTCCCCATGCTCATCCTGGAGATGCAGTGGTAGAGCAGGGAACTGTGATGGGTGTTCTTGGTTGTCAACTTGACTATATCTGGCATTAACTAAAACCCAAGTAGCTGGAAACACCTGTGAGGGATTTTTCTGTTAATTAAATCACTTGAAATGGCAAGAACCACTTCTAATCTGGATCTTTGAGGTGAAAAGATTTACCTTTAATCCAGATCTTTTGAGGTGGGAAGATCACCTTGAATCTGGGCCACACTATCTGTAGCAGCCTATATAAAGGAACTGCAAGCAGAGAGCTGGCTCACTCCTTGCCTGCTTGCTCCTGCTCTCGCCAGCAGTCCATTCCTTCACTGGCATTAGAGCCCACTTCTGGATTCCACAGTCTACTAAAGACAGCTGAGATATCAGCCTCATGCATTGAACAACTGCTGGACCTTCCTGGTAGACAGCCATTGTCAGGTTAGCTGGACCACAGTCTGTTAGCCACTCTAATAAGTTGCCTTTATATGTGTGTATGTATATATATATATATATAATTAAATATATGTGTGAGTATGTATATATATGCGTGTTTTATATATATAAAATATGTTATATATATATATATATGTATGTATGTATATTTCTGTTCCTTTCCTCTAAAGAACTCTAACTCATAATAATCTGATATCCTTGAGAGGTCAGGAAAAAATAATTTCCCCTTTTTTTTCCCTCCTTTTTTTGTGTGTGTATGTGCAGAGAGAATGCGTGTGTGCGTGTGTGCAGAGGGAATGCTTGTGTGCATGTGTGCAGAGGGAATGCTTGTGTGTGTGTGTGCAGAGGGAATGCTTGTGTGTGTGTGCAGAGGGAATGCTTGTGTGTGTGTGTGCAGAGGGAATGCTTGTGTGTGTGTGCAGAGGGAATGCTTGTGTGTGTATGTGCAGAGGAAATGCCTGTGTGCAGAGGAAATGCTTGTGTACAGAGGAAATGCCTGTGTGCAGAGGGAATGCTTGTGTGCAGAGGAAATGCTTGTGTGTGTATATGTGCAGAGGGAATGCTTGTGTGCGCATGTGCAGAGGGAATGCTTGCGTGTGTGTGCAGAGCAAATACTTGTGTTCATATGTGCAGAGGGAATGCTTGTGTGTGTATGTGCAGAGGGAATGCTTGTGTACACATGTGCAGAGGAAATGCTTGTGTGTGTGTGTGTGTGTGTGTGTGTGTGCAGAGAGAATACTTGTGTTCATATGTGCAGAAGGAATGCTTGTGTGTTGGAGGGGAGAGAGCTGATTGTTCTTCCCAGCCGCCCGGCTAGCTTAGCCCCGAAATAATCACACAAAAACTGTAACAATAAAATCACGGCTTGGCCCATTAGCTCTAGCTTCTTATTGGCTAACTCTTACATTAATTTAACTAATTTCTATTAATCTGTATATCACCATGAGGTCGTGGCCTACCAGAAAAGTTTCAGCATGTCTGATTCTGGTGGTCGCTCCATAGCATCTCCCTGACTCTGCCTTCTTCCTCCTAGCATTCAGTTCTGTCTTTCCCGCCTACCTAACTTCTGCTCTGCTATAGGTCCAAAGCAGTGTCTTTATTCATTAATGATAATCACAGCACACAGAGGGGACTCCCACATCTGTTGTGGAGACTAGGGGCAGGTGCTGGGTGTCTTCTTTGATCACCACCTGATTTTTTGAGGCAGGGACTCTGCTCAGCTGGCTGCCTCTTGGGTCACGCACTGATGTCACAGGCACACACTCCAGTGCTGAGGATCCAAACTCAGATCCTAACATTCCTGCAGCCAGCCTCACCACCTGAGCCATATTTACTCCTGTTGTTAAAGGCTTCAAGCAAACACACGGGAGTGGGGAATAGGGTAAATTCATGCATATATACCATCCAGAGCAATTTGCAAACATCAACATATATCAGACTGCAACAGAAAAAATACTTTGCCACTATTTCCCTTGAAAATGAGCAGTAGTGAGTTAATGTGAGTGAAAGCATGGGCCCCTCAATGTTCCTGGGGCCTCATGAGTGCTTCTTTCACAGCTGCATGAACTCAGAATCCAGAGAGGGCTCAGATGTCACAGCAGGTCATGCTGGTTACTTCTCCCCTAATTTCCACACAGTCCACTCCCCATTTGTTGAAGAACTCAGACCATGTTATGGTTAACTGGAGTCTGGATTTTGCTCATTTTTGATCTCATAAAGTGTCACATGTCCGACTCCCGTGTTCCTTACACACTGGTACTCAAATGCGGAAGCCCCAGGGGCGGTCTCACATTCCATTCAAAGATGACATCTGACTTCCCATCTCCATGATCCCAGCAGCTGTTAGTCATTGTCCCAACCCACCACTTTATTAGAGATAGTAAAACAGTGTACACTTAGCTTGTGCAGGCTGAGGGGAACACTTCCATAAACAGTGTCAGTGTGGGACTGGGATGTGGTTCAGTAAGTAGGGGGCCTAGCGTGCATGAGGCCTGGCTGTGCCCCAGTGCTGTGTAACAAAAGTGTGGTGGTCATTCCTAGGATCCCACTTAGGATGTGCAGGCTCACAAGCTCAAGGTTGGGGCTGGTGAAACGACTTGGTGCTAAACTTTTTGCTGCAAAGCACAGAGGTCTAAGTTTCGATTCCCAGAACCCATGCAAAGCCAGGCAGGTCACCTGTAATCCCAGCACTTGGGAACCCCCAGGGCAAGCTGACCAGTCAGACCAGTAGAGACAGACCCTTTTCTGTATATAAGGTGAATAGCAGACATCAACCTCAGGCCTCTGGTGTAAATACCAGTATACATATGAACCAACACACATGGGAACCTGTATACACATGCATGTACACACATGAACCTACACACATGGGAACCTGTATACGCATGCACGCAGAAATTCAAAGTCATTCTTGGCTACAGAGTAAGTTTGAGGCCAGTCTGAGCTACATGAGATAGATCAGTGCTGTGATGTCTCAGCAGAGAAGGAAGGGCAAGGCCAGGGCAGCTCTGCCATCTGAGCCATTTGCTTGGTCTCAGCCCTGGCCGGTTCATTCCAGCTGTGAAATCTCTGGGCCTGCAGTAAGCTCCAGCACTTTCTCTGCCCATCACAGTGATCAAGATTGTAAGCCCAGTCACAGAACTAAGCCGACACTAGAACACGCTAGGGAATCCATTATAAAAATTGTATTTTAAAAACAGGATATCACTCTGTAGCCCAGATTGGCCTGGAACTCACTATGTAGCCCAAGCTGTCTTCAAATGCACAATCCTCTTGCCTCAGTTTCCTGAGTGTTTTCATACAGGTATGCAGCAACACACTTAGCTAAATGTATTTCAAGGCATCTAATTTAACACCAGTGACAGGAGGCTAGCAGCTTCCATTTTGGACAGCTCTTCTCTAGAAAACTCCTCACTTACTATGCTTGCACATCGTAAAATAAGGACTGATGAGCTGTTTCAGTAGGAAATTGGGTGGATTAGATCACGTATATAAAGGCTGGGGCACACAAACTCCCATAAAATGTTTATATCTATTCTCAACATCAACTTGACACACTTTAAAAAAAAAAGAGGCAAAAATTCCAGATTTTTTTTCATGGAAAATATTCTTCATTACAGAGGAGTGGAGGCAGCGAAAGCTTCAGGTTACGAGGACTTGTCTTCATCACAGGCCCAGTGGTAGCTCAGTAAACTAAGCAATCACTCCAAATACTGTGTTGCTTTACTTTCCTGCTTGGAATGGTTTCCGGCTGATTGTTACACGAATGTGAAGCAGAAAGGCGAGTAGTGCCCATTTCCCTCAGTCCCTCTCTGGACGCACACCTGCCCGGCAGCAGGCGGGTTATCAAGCCCAGAGGAACCCTCTTCCAAGCTTGGCTTTGCTATATCCCACTGAGATTCCGGCAACTTTACCTGCAGCCAAACCACAGCAGTATAGGGCAGCGTGGTGCCGAGTGGACAGCCCTCTCTCTGGTGCTACCGTCCTCAGTGGCTCTCTGTGGGGCCTTCCTGTCTTTGCAGCAGAAGTTCTTCCCCCTAGAAACTCGGCATCGGAGGTGTCAACCTGGGAACATATTTGTGTAAAATTAAAAAGAAGAATATGTTTTGAGCATATTTAAGTCCTAACTATGCTAAAGAAAGAAATATTGACTGGCACAATGCTACTGACTCTGAGTTTTCTGGCTTGCCTCCTCAAATGTTACCTTTGCTACATAACCTAGACTCCCGAGATTGCTGAATGGCTGGTCTCCTTGGAAAGCTACATGGGTCACCTTGCAGTCATGGCCACCTGGCCACCCAGCCACCCAGGCCTACTCTTAAAGTCCACTTACCTGAAAATACAGTGCTTCTTTTGGAGGGAAAAGCTGCCAGAAACAGGGACCTTATGTGTTCAATCTTGAGGGGCAGTGAGTCATACAACATTTCTGGAGGGCACCAGGGAATCAGTGCAGAACTTAAAATGGCACAGATCCTCTGGTGAAGACATTCCACTTCTTGGGTTTACACTAACAGCACTTGCACCAAGGAAAGTGTGTGTTATCACAGTCAAGTCCCAGAGATGACAGAAATGTTGGCCAGTAGGGGGTTGCTGGGTGGTACTGGAATGGACTGGTCCTGAGAGCTGCATCACCAGGGTAATCAGCCACACCCTGGCCTTCTCTTCATGAGAAAACAAAACAAAACAAAGGACCCTTGATCTTGCCCATAAAATTTATATCAATTGTACAAATCACAAATGGCGGCACTTCCTTTGTGTGCGCAGATATGCGTACGTGTAGAGGCCAGAGAACATCTCTGAGTGCTCCTCAAGTCCTGTGCATCTTGTTCTTTTGAGACAGGATCCTCTTACTGATCTGGACTCTCCAGTTAGACAAGGCTGGGTTTACAGGCATACACAACACACACACACACACACACACACACACACACACACACACACAGAGAGCTGTTTACCTGGGCCCTAATTAAACATGGGTCCTCAGATTTGAAACCACTTTACGAACTGAGCCATCCCTCCAGCTTGGTGGTTACTTCTTAGAAGGTGAAGTTGGACTTAGAGTAAATTTTTCATTTACTTTGCAGGTGTATTTATCCACTGTGCGCTGGAGGACGAGCACCTTTATCCACTGAGCCCCTCACCAGCCCCTTTATTCTCTTTTGTACTATCTTTTTTATTTTCTTTTTTAACCATAAAGATTACATTTTTAAATATCTGGGATAATTAAAAAGCATTAGATGGTATATTAAAAGTCACTTCCAGCCAAGGTGTCATAGCAAATGCCCATAATCCCAGCATTTAGGTGGCTGAGGGAAGCCTGAGTTATAACAGGAAGATCCTGCCTCAGAGATGGGTGGTGGGAAAGGAGGAAGGACTTGGAGGGAGGGAAGGGGAAGGGGAAGGGTTGGAAAAAAAGTCATTCTGCATCCTGGTTGAAACAGTATAATAAACCAACACTCTTTTACCGCATGTCTGTCAGGCTGGGGTAGCAAAGGACTACAGGCAAGGACTACAGCTATCTTGTGGCTACAATGCAATGTGTGCCCATCTGTGGGGCCTTAGGTATCACATTTAACAGACGAATACAATCCAGCCACACTTCTGCTCTGAGTCCCTGGCTGAATCCTTTACCCACTGGTGTGGGAGGTCCTTCTGTCTATGCGCTGTTTTTATTGGTTGATGAATAAAGAAACTGCTTTGGCCTATAGCAAAGCAGAACAGAGCTAGGTGGAGAAAACTAAACTGAATGCTGAAAGAAAGAAGGCAGAGTCAGTGAGACGCCATGTAGCCATGCTAGAGACAGACGCCGGACAGAAGCCATGTGGTGATACACAGATTAATAGAAATAGGTTAAATTAAGATGTAAGAGCTAGCCAATAAGAATCTAGAGCTAATAGGTCAAGCAGTGATTTAATTAATACAGTTTCTGTGTGCCTATTTTGGGGCTGAGCAGCCAGGAACAAACAAGTGGCCTTATACAACAACCAGTCTTCGTGACAACAAAGTATTAAGTGGAGATGATAATGAGTCCTGGGGCCAAGAGTCTAGGTGAACATGGGAAATGAGGCTTGTGGGCTAGTAGAGGCTAGCCCTTGAGAAAGATAATGGCCTTCTGTTCTGAGCGGGGAGGTGTGGCTACAACACTTGGCTGCTAGTGTCCAGCTTGGCCACCTGCTTCTGCAATAGCTCTGGCTGTCTGCTTCCTTGTGGCCTTATGTGCAGCCCTGTCCCCCACTGGAGCACCTGAACCCCCTCAGAAGCTAGAACTAAATCTATGGCCAAATAAACCAAACGTGGCTCTTGGAGGAAGGCCTCAGACAAATAATTATTTTCTAAGTTCTTAGAGCCTACAGGTTGGAGGGGGTCATCTTATTTGGGGAGATTCAAATGATAAGTGTTTTAATCTTGACACACACACCAGGGGCCACCACTTGCCATTGGAACCACTCCAGGGATGGAGTGTGGCTTGTTTATGCATCTCCTGGGCACCCACAGGTTTAGGTTCTTGCATCTGCTGCATCTTCTTGTTCTGCTCACACTCTGTGCTGGCTCCGCCATTGCACTTCAGACTCCACCAGCTTTGAAAAGGGACCCTGAAGTGGTGGTTTCACCCTGAATCTGTGCGTTACACAGCTGGTCTGGCCTCACTCAGGGCTCCCCATTTCTTGTGCTACATTGTCCTACTCCAGATTCTCTCTGGCTCCCCTATCCTCTCCAAATCCCACCCAGTGAAAGTTTGAGACAAAGAGAAATGTTAAAATGTTAGGGCCGGAGAGATGGCTGGCAGTAAAGTTTATGCCTTGCAAATATGGGGTTCTGAGTTCAGATCCTTGGGACCCATGGAAAAAGCTGAGCATGGTGGTGTACATCTGTGTCCCACAATGATGACATAGAAGGCAGAGGCAGGCCGACCCCTGGAAGCCCTCAGACCAGATAGCCCAGCTCAGCTTGATAGAGTTCCAGGTCAATGAGAGTCTCTCAAAGGAGAGGCAAAAGTCATGTGAAGACCCACACGCGAGGCTGTCCTTAGACTGCCACATATATACTGTGCACACATCTACCCACAGTCACATGTGCACACACACAAACATGAAAAAGAGGCCAAGAGATGACTCAGTGATTAAGACTGTACCGGTGGGTACCGGCGGTACCGGCTGTCGGAGGGGTTAGGAAATAACCAAAATAGTCCTTTTATAATAAATCAGTTTTAATAAAAGGGGAAATAAGGGAACTTACAGAACCAAGGGTCCAGCGGAGCAGAAGGTAACGCGGGGGATAGCAAACGGGGCTCTTCCGGAGCCCCGATCCTATTTAAGGGTATCCTACTCCCCTGGGGCAGCTACGCCCCTGAACGCAGGGATTGGGCCAGCTGCCCCAACATCTCCCCCTTTTGTCTAAATAAGGCAGATTCAGAAACCAAATACAACTATATACAACGGGAACAGATCATATAAAATTACAAGAAGTAAACAATATCAGGCGAGGAGCATATAACAAAGAATTTTTCTAATCACTCTACTTTGGGAAGTCTAAATAATGTAGAAGGTAGCTACCATTATCTAATCTTCAACCACATCAAAGATCTGAGACGGAAAGTAATATTACCAAAGCAACCAGGAAGCACAAACGAGAAACTTCCAAAATGTGCAACAGAAGACGGAGACAATTGACTACCTGGGCAACCACACGAAGTCTTGATAGCAATGTTGAGGCAACCAACTTTGGCTGAGGCCTGAAAAAACCTGACATACCATTATACAACGGCAAGGAACCTTTAGTAGAACTATCCTATCCTGTCTTGGCAAGATAAGACAATTCTGTTTTATCCACTTATGGATATTTCGTACTTTAGTCAGTAATGGAGGTATGGGCTTTTCTTTGCCCCAAGGCCAGTTCTGCCAAGTAGAAGACAAACTCCCAGTGGAGTGTCTTTGGTGCTCAACGTTCTCTCGGGAGTAGAGCATTGTTGCCAGTAGTGATTGTGTCTCATAAATACAAAACTCTAGGTTAGATTAAAGGCCATGTTCTACAGCTCTTCAAAGAGGTCGAAGATTATGCTATCTATACTAAATACAACCTCTATGTGTCTAAAAAACTTGATTGTCCTAAATATAAATATGACCAACATATAATTCTCAACACTTATGTAACTGTATGACTAATAGAAAAGACAACTGTGCAATAAATGAAGACAATGATTTCCGAATGTAAACAGGGTAATATCTGAGGTAGAAATGTACATTGCAATATGGTAAACAATGTCATTACATAAATAATATCAGAGGTAGAGATGTACATTGAAATATAGTAAACAATGTCAATATAACAATTGTTTCAAACAGAGGTAGTATCATACTCTCATACAATGTTCAATATATCAATATACAAGAATCAACACTCATATAGTTTTTCAAAAAACAATAACTCAAAAAAAATCAATTATTCCTTCAGATCACCAGTTAATCCCTCCCCCCCTTTTTGTGATATATATATATATATATATATATATATATATATATATATACACACACATAATTTATACCCGAGTCCATATAAAGCCTTCCACAACCCGACAACCCTATACCAGCCACCAATTAGTGTCCCTAAACCTGAGGGTAAACTTTGTTGGGAGGGGGGGCATCATCATCTAAGATTGCTTCCAGCTGACATAGGGGCGACTTTTCTTCTCAGGGGTTCCTGTGAAAGCAAATGATGGTAGAGTACCCAGGGTAACATTTCATCTAGGAAAAATGTGTCCAGCCTCTGAATATTTTGAGGAAATGAGGCCAGAATGTTGTCAAAAATGTGCACTATTCAAAAGTGTTCTGTGCAATTGGTACCAAAAAACAGGCCAAATATTAGCGCTACAAAAACATGACGTCATAATAACCAGTTGGAGTTGATGTTGCGGGGCCCTGTCTTCATCCTGGAAACTGCAAAGATTACTGAAGAAAAAATTTGTCGTTTGCCCGGCGGCGGTGGCGCATGCCTTTAATCCCAGCACTCGGGAGGCAGAGGCAGGCGGATCTCTGTGAGTTCGAGACCAGCCTGGTCTACAAGAGCTAGTTCCAGGACAGGCTCCAAAGCTACAGAGAAACCCTGTCTCGAAAAACCAAAAAAAAAAAAAAAAAATTGTCGTTTGTTGCGAGAAAGATAAGCATTATCTACAAAGACACATACAGACGTATACGTGCATATCTTCAATGAAAGGTACATTAAAGACAACCATAGATATGAAGGAAGGCAAAGAAGGCAAATATATTGGTACCATTATCAACATTATTGTTATTAATATTCTGTCTCATAACATGACTCCTAACCTGAGACAGAAACTCTGAGAAATCTCTTATAAACAAGCTTGGAATTGGAGAGAGACTGGACCAGAGTCCAACTCCAAGAAACCAGCTCTAAATATCTATAAAGAAATGCATATTGACACACATTCAAAAACTTGTTTTTTATACTCACGGAGCTTACCCAATGTTAATGCTCATCCTTGTTGGGTTGCAATTGGTTTCCGTCCATCAGTGTTCAAGGTATCCAGGGTCCCTCAGATCCTTCGAAGGTGAGCGTCTTCCTGTGGGGATAAGAAAAGAACCCTGCCCCCGAACTATAGGTCTCTTACCATCAGCATGTTCACCATCCTTGTGCATGAATTGTTATTTTTCTTTTCCAAGGGGCTTCTCCTCTTCAAACCGAACCTTTATTAACTTTGATGGTATCCACGATTTTTCTTCTCCTGTGGAGACAAGAGCAAAACTCCTTCCCCAACGCAGCACATCCCCTGGCTTCCATTGTGAGGTTAGCACATCCTTGAAATAAACTGGTTGATTTAATTCAACAGACTTTTCCATTATCCAATGTCTTTCTGCAGCCGTTGTCCCCTTCTCATTAGCGTTGAGAAAATTCAAGGTTAGTAAAGCATTATGTAATCTATTTCTGGGGGTATTTTCCACCCCCTTTTGCTTGTTCAACATATCCTTTATAGTCCTATTTGATCTTTCAATGACTGCTTGACCTGTAGGATTGTAGGGTATACCTGTAACATGCTTAATGTTGTAATAAGCAAAAAACCGTTTCATTTTCCTAGAGACATAAGCTGGACCATTATCCGTCTTTATTTGTGCAGGTATACCCATGATGGCCATAACTTCTAATAAGTGAGTGAAATCTGAATCGGCCTTTTCTGAGCTTAAAGCAGTTGCCCATTGGAATCCTGAATAAGTGTCAATGGTATGGTGTACATATTTTAATTTTCCAAATTCTGCGAAATGGAACACATCCATCTGCCAGATTTCATTCCTTTTAGTGCCCTTTGGGTTAGTCCCTGCAGGCAGTGGTGCTTGGTTATAGAAAGAGCAAGTAGGGTATTTATTTACGATCTCCTTAGCTTGTTGCCATGTAATAGAAAACTCTTTCTTCAAGCCTTTGCTATTGACATGATGCTTTTCGTGAAATTCGGAAGCCTGCAGCACACTACCAATCAATAATTGATCAATATCTGCATTACCTCGTGCTAAAGGACCTGGCAGACCCGTATGGGATCGGATATGTGTTATATACATAGGGCAAAGTCTGTTCCTGATCATTTCTTGTACCTGGATAAACAATAAGGTTAGTTCAGTATCATCAGGTATGAATTCAGCAGTTTCAATATGTAAGATAACTCTTTCTGCATATTGTGAGTCAGTAATAATGTTAAGAGGATCCTTAAAATCCCTTAGCACCATAAGAATGGCAAATAACTCTGCCTTTTGGACAGAATCGTAAGGACTTTGTTCCACCTTACTCAAGTCTTCTGATTTGTAGCCTGCCTTCCCTGATTTATTAGCATCAGTATAAAACGTGCGGGCTCCAGCTATTGGAGCATCACGGACAATTCGAGGAAGAATCCAAGAAGTTCTCTTTATAAAGTTAAGCCTTTTGCTTTTTGGATAGTTGTTATTAATTTCTCCTAAAAAGTTAGCACAAGCTCTTTGCCATGGTTCATTATCTTCCCACAATTTTCGTATCTCATCAGCGGTGAAAGGCACTATGATTTCTGCTGGGTCTATGCCTGCTAGTTGACGAAGTCTCAATTTGCCTTTTATGATTAGTTCAGAAACCTTTTCCACATAGGTTTTTAATTTCTTACTTGGCTTATGAGGTAGAAAGATCCACTCTAAGAGAATATCATCTCTTTGCATTAAAATTCCTGTAGGAGAAATTTTTGAAGGCAATATGACGAGAATACAACTGAGTTCTGGATTCACCCTATCCACATGTGCTTCCTGCAATTTTTCTTCAACCATTGTCAGTTCTTTTTCTGCTTCAGCTGTTAACTCTCTGGGACTGTTTAGGTCTCTTTCCCCATCTAAGGTTTTGTTTAAGTGAATTATCATATCAGGTGTTATCCCAACAGCCGGTCGAAGGCTGGAAATGTCTCCCAACAACCTTTGAAAGTCATTAAGAGTTTGCAGTTGATCCCTCCTAATTTGTGCCTTTTGTGTCTTAATTTTTTGCAAGCCTATTCTATAACCTAGATAATCAACAGAATCTCCTCTCTGAATTTTTTCGGGAGCAATCTGTAATCCCCATTTAGGTAGAACTATTTTCACCTCTTCAAACAGTCTCTCTAAGGTATCCATGTTTGAATCAGACAATAAAATGTCATCTACATAATGGTAGATAATGGATTTGGGAAACATCTTGCGTATTATTGGTAATGGTTGATTCACAAAGTATTGGCATAGGGTGGGAGAGTTCAACATGCCCTGTGGGAGGACGGTCCACTGGTATCTCTTGGTAGGTTGAGAGTTATTATAAGTAGGCACTGTGAAGGCAAACTTTTCTCTATCTTTTTCTTGTAAAGGTATGGTGAAGAAACAGTCCTTCAAATCAATAACTATGAGAGGCCATCCTTTTGGTAATAAAGAAGGCAGAGGAAGTCCAGATTGCAGAGAGCCCATAGGTTGAATAATCCTGTTAATAGCTCTGAAATCCGTCACCATTCTCCATTTACCAGATTTTTTCTTAACCACAAATACAGGAGAATTCCAAGGGCTGGTAGATTCTTCTATATGTTGAGCATCCAATTGCTCTTGTACTAGCTGTTCTAAAGCTTGCAACTTTTCCTCAGATAAAGGCCATTGTTTTGTCCATATCGGTTTCTCAGTTAACCATTTTAGAGGTAGGGCCGTTGGTGATTCTGGAGGGGCATCCATTGGTTTGTGTTCTTGTACAGCCCGAATGGCTGGTTTTCGCCATCTGTAATACCTTTTGATGTTTTCCTCAGAAATATATGCTCTAGAGGCAGCAGGAATGTTAATTTGAGTATTCCATTGCTGCAATAGGTCACGACCCCATAAATTTACTGCAATAATAGCTACATATGGCCTTAATTTTCCTATTTGTCCTTCTGGTCCTATGCACTTAACCCATCTCGTGCTTTGTCTTACTCGAGATAGGGTCCCAATTCCCAAAAGTCGAACATTTACATCCTGTAGTGGCCAATACGGATGCCAAGATTCTGGAGTAATGATACTAACATCTGCTCCTGTGTCCAGCAGGCCAGTAATGAAAATGCCATTTACACACACTCTTAACTTTGGTCTTTGATCACTTATAGAAGTTTGCCAAAATACACGTAATTCATCTTTTGGGTTATTTTTGCTTCCAACAGCAGACATGGGGATTTCTAATTGTCCTGACAAGGCATGTTCTCTGTTGTAACGGGAAATGACTGGACCACATTCGCCATGGGGGCCTGCGAGAGGCCCCCCATGGCGTTTCCCGCTTGCAGCGGATTTCCTTGCCTATCTCTTGACGATCTGCATTCACTGTCCCAATGCCTACCTTTTCCACATTTCCTACATAAACCTGAAGGCTGAGGCCTCCTATTCCTGTTATTCCTGGAAAAGGCATTATTATTATTATTATTTCTGTAAATCCTTTGTCTGCAATTCCATTTCATATGTCCCATTCTGCCACAATTAAAACATTTGGTATTTTGATGTCTCCTTTTACCGTTGGCAATGGCTTCTTCTACCCAGGTGTCGGTGTGAAACTCAGTCGATTCAATATTCATTGTATGTAAGACCCATTCCTTCAGGGGTGCTGATCTGATCTTTAGAGGCGTCAAAACCCTTTTGCACTCTACATTGGCATTCTCATAAGCCAAGGACTCAATTGTTACCTGCCTTGCTTCTGGGTCAGTTATCCCTATTTGTACAGCTTTAGTTAGTCTATGTAAAAAGTCAACAAATGGTTCTCTCGGACCCTGTTTAACTCTGATATATGATTCCGTTCTCTGTCTTGGGTCTTGAACCCTGTCCCAAGCCTTCAAGGCTGCGGTAGTACATATGGGTAAAGTGTGTTCATCATAATTAGCTTGTTCTAGAGGATCAGAATAAAGTCCTTCACCCATAATTTGATCTAGGGTGATGTCAACTCCCTTTGATCTTTCCTGCTGTTCTAAAAGCCTAGCCTCTTGTCTGAACATGCACTTCCAGCTCAATTGAGGTCCGTCCTCTAAAACAGCCGAGACTAGGTCCAACCAGTCCCTAGGGGTGGGGTTAATTGTTATGGACCAAGACTTTAGCATCTCCTTAACAAAGGAGCTATGCATCCCAAAATTCATAACAGCTTGTTTAATTTCTTTCAGATCATTCATACGGATGGGTTCCCATGTATATTCCTTGGTGATCTTAGGGTTTTTAGAACCAGTCACCTTTTCTGTAGTTATCACTGGGAAAATAGGTAGAGTTCTATTAAAGCTATCCCGGAGAGTTCTATTTATCGATGGGGTTGGGACTTTCTTTTGTACTATTTGCTCCTGTTCATGAGAGTCCATAATTTCCTCGATCTTTTCAAATCTATTTACCATTGCCTTCTGCAATGCCTCAATCTCTTGCCCAGTATTATGTTCCAAGGCTTTCATAGAGGATTCAAAGGTATGAAGTTTGTCCAACACCGATAACATCTCATCCTTGGACAGAATTTTTATGGCATGAATGGTGCCATCTTGTATTGAAATTCTGTCCAGTAATCTTTCATAGCCCTTTGATAAAGTCTTGTTAATACATTCAACGGTTCGAATCTTCTCAGATAATGTTTCAGTTCCTACCGACAGGGATTGCAATTTATGATTCAAATTCTCAGATAGTGTTTTAGTTCTTACCGACAGGGATTGCAACTTATGATTCAAATCAGCTGTTCCTGCCTCCATATCTTGCATTTTCCTCTCAAGTGATAAAGCCATCTCAGAGAGAGATCTGTTATTCCTTTCCTTATGAGATTCAAACTTCTCGAAAGTTTCAAACCGTTTACAAAACTCTTGCATATTTTTCTCAATTAACAAAGCCATCTCAGAGGAAAGTCTATTGTTCCTTTCCTCGAGAGCTGCAACCGTCTTTTCAAGCTGTTTATTAGTGTTTTCCAAACCAGTTATGTCCTTGTTTAGTTTTTTAGCTCCTGCCTGTAAGGACTCTATCTCTTTTTTATCTTCCAACCACGTTGTAATGAAAAAAATAAAAATAAAGAAGATACCAAGCCCTGTAAATATCCAGCCAAAGGAAACCACATCTGTATCACTCAAAAATTCAATCATGTAATTAAACAAATTATAGAATCCTTTAATAGTGATATTATCAGACATTTTTAATCTGAATGCTTAATTTCAATCAAATGAAAAATTACCTGTAATTACCGCTGTCTGCCACTAGATGGCGCAGTGCACCTAGGTTCACGTGTTTTTGGGAAACCAAAGATGGCGTCCTGTGTAGAGTTCAAGGCAGCGATGTTTTGCTAGCTTGAAATCAACGTTGAATCTCTGCAAAAGCTTCACAAACAATTTGGCAGGCGACCCGGCGCCGCGGGGTTCGATGCCTGGGAGGCGGCGGCCGAGGTGGCGGAGGTGCTGTATGGAGGGGAGACGCGCGCTGCTCTCAACGGCCGGTGGCTAGACCGGGCTGAGCGCGTTGGTGGCTACGGAGGAGCGAGCCGCGGTTTTCGGTGCGGAGCGGCCCGTCAAACAGCTCCTGGGCGGAGCAAAGCAGCAGGCCTGGCACAGCAAAGGATACTGCGTCATTCGGCCGCGGTCATTCGGCCGCGGGCTGTCTCCGTATGGAGACGTGGGAATAATAAAAAAAAAGTGCGTGCTCCGGCTCAATCAGCTGAATTAAAGTTGAGCCGGCTCCGCCCGCCTGTGAATTGTGAGCAGAAATCTGCAGACCGCAGCAGGCTGTGGGGTACGGGTGGTCTCAGGTGGCTTGGCTGCCTGGGGTTCTGCCCCACGTGGGAGGCGCCAAATGTACCGGCTGGTACCGGCGGTACTGGCGGTTGGAGGGGTTAGGAAATAACCAAAATAGTCCTTTTATAATAAATCAGTTTTAATAAAAGAGGAAATAAGGGAACTTACAGAACCAAGGGTCCAGCGGAGCAGAAGGTAACGCGGGGGATAGCAAACGGGGCTCCTTCCGGTGCCCCGATCCTATTTAAGGGTATCCTACTCCCCTGGGGCAGCCACGCCCCTGAACGCAGGGATTGGGCCAGCTGCCCCAACATAAGACTGCTTACTGCTCTCTGTAGGAGGCCTGGAGTTCAGATCCCGGTACCTGCATTGGGCATCTCACAAACTCTGTGACTCCAGCCCCAGGGAGACTCTGTTTCCCCTTTCGGTCTCCTTGGTCACCTGCATGCACATGTATGCACACACACACACACACACACACACAGAAAGAGAATAAGAAAACACTGAGCAAGAGGTAACACACTCAGAGGAAGACAAAGGGGGTGAGGAGGGACAGAGGACAAGCTGAAGGCTGCCACTGGTGCACCCGAACAGTGGGTATCTGCTGTGCCATTGTCTCAGGACCCACCAACTCCATCCCTAGAAATATACGCAGAAGGAAACAAAGAGGTCCATCCACACAAAAGCGTCCATGAGAACTCTCAGCTATGCTGCTCATGATAGCCACAAATAGAAACAACCCACGTCTATCAACTGACAAATGGACAAGCAACAGGTAGCCATCCTGTGAAAGACTAGGACCCAGGCATAGCAGGGAGTGGTCTTCCGCTGGCTGTGGTGGCACAAGCTTCTAACAGCTGCAACTCAGAAAGCAGGGACAGGAGGGACAGTTCCTGAAAAACCAAAAGATTAAAAAATACAAGGAAAAGGATGGAGGAGGAAGGGGAGGGGAGAGGAGGAAAGAAGGAAGGGAGTCCATCCTGATACCACAACATGACATTGTGTTACAAAACAGAACCACAGACTGAATGATTCCATGCATGAAATGGCCAGAAAGTAGATTAGTGACTGATAAGGATTGGGATGGGGGCAGGATGACAGACAGGTGATGGGAAGCCTCTGAATTTCATTTTGATGATGGCCACATAACGTTGACATTGAATATACCCAAGGTCACTGACTGTCACATTTTCAATGTGGTTGTTTTTGTGCGAAGTGGATCACTTCATGAAGCTGTTAGAGTCCCATTCTGTCCTTCTCCTGGGTGCTGAGGTTACAGGCATACACCATCATGTGTGGTGTCTTGTGAGACAGGGTCTCACTGTGTGGCCAAGACTAGCCTGGATCTCACAATCTTCCTGTCTCAGCCTCTGGAGAGCTGGGTTATACTATGGCCTTATTCTCCACTCTATCATTAACAGCCCAGAAACCCTGACCTGGAGCTGCCTGCTGGGTCTCAGACCCACTCCAAAAGGAAATCTATGTGTCTTTAAGCTGTACTTAACTTCCCTTAGGGCAGGCTTCACAAAGACAGCCCTAAAGGCCTTTAAACTTGTGTTGACTTTGAACCCTAGAGCCCTTTAAACACCAATCCATTGAACAGTGTTGGTGTGGAGGAAGGGTTGGGGGCGGGGAAGAATCTCAGCAGACCGCAGTGTTCACTCTCACAGAGCTTTCCCGGAGCCAAGCTGGCAGGAAATCATACTGCTTCCCTACAAGTGGTCAGATGCTCTGGGTAGGTTCCAGTCAGGAGAAAGAGTGACCTGTGATCTATTCGGTGTTAGGGTCTGAAGCGTCAGTGGAGAAGCGGCCTACCCTGCCCTCAGCTGCAAACCCCTGGCCTCAGCAGCCATTCTACCTGAGAGAGAGAGGGAGGCAGGCACATGTATGCGCAACCAATCCTAAAGTGAATGTCATTTTCTCCTGGAGGTTTCAACCTCATTAAAAACCACTAGACTGAGAGTTGGGGATCTAGCCTGGTTGGTAGAAGAATGCTTGCCTAGCATGTATGGAGATGCCCTGGTTCAAGGCCCAGCACAGCAGAAAATTGAGTGTGACCTATAATCAGAAGTTCAAGTCCAGCCTGGTTACATAATGAGTTCCAGGCCAGCCTGGACTAAAGACTGCTTCAAAAAGTAAACGAACCTAACACACCAAACGCTGGATTGATGAATAGAAAATTTACCCTGGGCCCAGATGTATAAACTACCAACAACAGAAGAGTGACCATTCTGAAGTCTGTCATAGCAAGGCAGGACAGACTAACTTGCAAAATAAAAATGTGGGGCCCTGGTTCCAAAATCATTAAGTTCAAGACAGCAACACCACAAGACTGACCCAAGTGTGGACCCCAGGCCTTTGGGGACCAGTCCAAATCTAGGCTCAGCTGGCTTGCCTGCCAGGGCAGCAGCTATCAGTGCATCTCTGCAGGGCTCTGAGCCCCCATCTCATCCTCCAGCTGATGAGGTCCACCTGAAGGGTAGAGAGGCTCTTGTGTAACATTCATCGTGGGGAGAGACCCTGCAATGTCCCTATGCCATCTGTCAGCCGGATGGGTAGCTAGATCTGATTTCTAATGACGTAATACCCAAGGCTCACACAGCACACCTTACTGTTAAGTGCTGTTCTCAGGTCTGTACTGATGTACTCATTCCCACTGCTGCCCCGCGTCTGTCTTTCTAGTACAGACAGGGAAAATGAGCAACAAAGAGCACTGTCACTTGCTAGAGGTTGTAAAAGCAGTCCCTAGATGGGTCCAAATTCAAATACAGAACAGTTAGATATTTGTATTTTTTTTTTTTTTGTTACTGGGTTTGTTTTATTTGAGACAGAATCTCACATGTCCCAGCTGGCCTAGAGCAAACTGGCCTTGAGTTTAGGACACTCCCCCTGCTTCTGTCTTCTAAGTACTGGGACTGCAAGAGCACCTACCATGCCTAGTGCTGCCTGCGTTGGAAGAGGGGACACACACCACCATTCTTGTGGCGGCAGAACACTGCACATTCAGCAGGGAATGTTTGTCCTTACACAGGGAATCTATTTCTTTGCTTCTTCTTCCATCTTGTCCCCTTCAAGCGAGAACCCTGTGAGTGTAGGCACTGCATCTTACACAGTATTGGATCTCCAGAACCTGATGCTGTGCCTGGCATAGTGAGCCCTCAGCAGACACCTGAGAGGGACGGAGGGAGCAAGTGAGGGATGAGATATCCAGCTTGATCCAGAACCCACAGTCACAGCCTCGAAAGTGTGTAAGCCCATGTGGCTTACAATTGTGTCCTGGGGCTGGGAGGAAGCTCAGCTGGTAAAGTGTTTGCACAAGGACCTAAGTTCGATCTCCAGGACCCATAAAGAGCAGCCTGGTATGGGCACATCTTTATAACCCCTGTACCAGGAGTGGGGTGAAGACAGAAGAACCCCTGGAGCCTGCTAGCCAAACAGCCTCACTCAGTTAGTGATCTCTGGGTTCAGTGACAAACTCTGCCTTTTAAAAAAATGTAGAGAGTGTCCAAGAGAGGAGGAGCCACAGAGAGAGACAGGCACACACAGAGAGACAAAGATAGAGAGACATACACAAACTTGTTTTATTAGCAAGGCATGATGCTGCAGGCCAATGCCTACAGAGGTCAAAGCACAGGGATTTCTGCAAGTTCAAGGCCAATCTAAGCTACGGTGTGAAACCCTGTCTCAAAAAAAGTCCAGAAAGTTCTCCCAGTGTGTGGGTGGAAAGGTGTGTAAGAGGTGCCTTAGGGCCTGCCCTGTTTTAGCAGGTGTGTAAGGTCAGGGCACAGTGTACTCTGGCAGCTGTCTGTTGGCCTCTGTACCTTCCCCAGCTGGCCAGCCAGTCCTCTCTGGCATTTCCACCCCATGACACAGCATAAAGAGTAACCAGAGCTGGCCCCTTTCTGGGGCCTGCTGTTTCCCTTCCTACCACCCTAGGGTTGGCTGGAAGCTGGCATCTGAGCCCAGTCCAGCATACTCTGGTCCTTTGAAATGGCATCCTTGAAGGCCAAGAGCAGGATGGCGCCCCTGCCTATCCTGTTGTCCTGTGAATGAATGCTCTTCCTGGTGACTCCTTAACCACTGGTGGCCTGTCACAGAGAACCCACTCTCCCCATTTCCCAGAGAAAACAAGTTTATAGAGGAACTAAACCAGGAAGGAGGCAGAGGGGTGTCAACAGCATGAGACAACCAGAACCACAGACGGGACTTACGTAGTGGCCTCTGGGGACAGTGAGCCTAGGAAGTGGCTCTGTCTCATTGTGTGGGTCACAGGGTACCCAGCACCCAGCGCTGTCAGTTTTGCTGAGTTTGAATGTTAGCAATCTCTGTAGCCTCACCATGCTCATACCAGCCGAGTGGGGAACCCCTAGAAAACAGGAGTTTGAAGAGTTGACCTCGGATACTTCACAGACCATGGTGCTGGTTCTGCCTCTTGCTTTCCACACATTACAGTCAGGGAGGCAGGGGTAGGCAGATCTCTGTGAGTTTGAGCCCAGTCAAAGCTACATATGTCAGACCCTGTCTCAAAAAGGGGTGTGTGTGTAAGAAAAAGAAATGCTCTCATTAAAAAAAAAAAATCCATGTGAAACATTCCCACCCGAAGGGGCAATCAAGCAGCTGGCCGTAACTAAAAATTTATTGTGCAGAGAATTAGCATAAATATTTGCATATTCATAACTTTTGTATAACGTATACCTTTAGATACAATTCACTTAAAAAACACCTAATGGGAATGTATAAGAGACTTGGAGAAACTTCTGCTCTAAGCCATGGGTTTCAGGTGTGAGGTACTTAGGCCCTGCTGTGGCAGAATCCCAGTGCTTGGGCTAAGCAAGTTGCTTCCAGAAACCATGGCTGCAGCTGAACTGCAGCTTCTCTGAGTCATCCACATGCATTCGTAAACATTAGAGCCCATACTAATTAGTTCTGTAGGCGCTGGCCTCCTCATTCCTTCAAAGATTTCAGAGTTTGTGATTTTCATCTCATTACATCTTTGGCTATATCCAAGAAACTCTGAAGGTTCAGGGAGCACAGGCCCTCCACTGACAAGATGAGAAACTGAGGCAGAGTGGGGAAAGTGTCCTGTTTCTGGGAGCTGGCAGGCAAGGGCTTCCCATCCCCACCCCACCCGCAGTGAAGATCCTAGAGCCCTGGAGGGACCAGGCCTGTCAAACTGGTAACTCTTGTTTTAACCCTGCATCCTCAGGGGCTAAGGCAGATGCAGCCATAGCCTTTTCCCAGGCCTGAGCGCCGTCATTTTACCCCTGGAGGGCAAAAAGCACATTTAGCAGGTGGCCTCACAAGGCATCTTTTTATTTTCTACGAGTTTTGAGCGCGGCAAGGGGAGATCCACCCCAGAAGTCAAGCAGCTGGGGCAGAGGCTCAGGGAACACCTCTTCCTTGAGTTGCTGGCAGCTCTCGGAGCTGCGGTCTTCCTGGCCCAGGGACCCCCGAGGCATACTGCAAGAGCAATAAGGATTTTTAGGGGCATTATGATAGTGGAATGGAAACACATCTGCCCCCAAAAGTCCCTCATTTTCCCTGCGGTAACCAACCAGCTGGCAGGAAGTGGAGACTTTCAGAGGCACCAAGAGCCAAAACTAAAAAGGAAAAAAATGCAGAAAGTTAAAGCAAACTTCAGACAAGTGAATCTTTTGAGGGGTGTGGTGCCAGGCAGTCTCCCAGGAGCCTCGGCATCTGTGAGGCAACTGGCTAGATGTGTCTTTAGGCAGAAGTTTCCATACAGACATGCTTCAGTGCACATGCAGGGAGCCAGGCATCTGAGACCCCCACTCCACCCAAGCAGGCTCCAGAAAGGACCACGCAGACGATGCCCTAAAGGGGGTACACACAGGGGCCTGCCCTGTTTACCCCAAACGTCAAATATTCATTCCTGGCCCTTGCTGATAAGCAAAGAGAACAAGTGATCCATCTTCCTGCATTATGGGATAGCGAGTCAATTGCCTTGGAGACTGGAATGGAAATACCTAGGTGAGGTTCCATGGCTGACCCATGAAAGGTGAGGGCTTAGGGAAGGACCCCTGGGCATTTACAACTGAAGGGACAAAGTCACTCTGAATGTCCACATATGCCTTGGGGTCTGGCCACTAAAGTCTGGGAAAGAAGAAATTCACAGCGATGTCATCCCCAAGACATTTGACCTTTGGGGTTTCTACTGTGGGTGTCCCACCAGGCCAGTTAGCACCCAAGGGCTTTATAGGGTTAACCTATCCACAAAGGTTACTCTCAGCAGTCTGACATAGCACACTGGGCCACCTCAGAGAAGAGGCGACTGAAAACAGCTGGGCTGATGGAAGTGGTCTTTGGGATGAGAAGCCTTCCCAACACACTCCCAGGACTGGCTGCATGGCCCCAAAGCCTAGTGCAGCCTCCAGGCATCTGGGCCAGGCTGTGAGAGTGCCATTCCACCTCTAAGCATGTGACAGCCAGTAACTCGGCCCAGAGCTCTCCTTCCAGGCCAGCACCTAAGAGACTCTCCCGTGAACCTGAGGCTAAATGTGGCCTGGCCCATGAGCCCTGCTTGGGTCTTTTGATTGTCATGCTGAGATACATTGAGGAGCCATCCTGAGGCCTGGAGTTCAATTACTAGGGCCAAATGAGAATCCTAAGGATTCAGCTGACTCATGGCTGGACCCAGCATCCCAGAGCAGGTGGATCTGCCAAAACTGAGCAGGCCGTAGACACCCTCCCCTGCAGGGTTTCGGCCAGCATACCCACCCAAGCCTCACACTCAGCCTGTATCAAGGTGGTGCAGGTGTCCCGTTTCTTTGCCCACCTGCCCCTCCCTCTATGTCCTCAAATACCCTGTAGCCTTCTCCCCACTTCTAGGTCCACAGCTCTGCCTCTTCAGGCCCAGGCAGAGAACACTTAACTCCCAAGAGTAACCAGGCTGCCTGGCTGGGGGAGAGATTGGCAAAGGATTCCATAGTAGTAGCTGAAATGGGTCACAGGGCATCCCAACCTCCCTCACCACCCCTGGGCAGCAGCAAGGCTTTACTTGGCTACAAAAGCACAACTCTGTACTGGAATTTTCTAGAACTCTGTGTGTGTCCCAGAAGCTAAGTGCAACGGCTTCACGTGCTTCCTTCTGAAAGGAACCTTCCCCAGAGTCCACAAGGTCACCAAGCTTGAGCCTCACGGGGTCTCTGAGAAGACCACTCTGGGGACCCAAATACCCACTTCCTCACTAAGCTGCTTCTACTCAGACCCCAGGCGAAAGCCCTCCAGGCCACTATCTGGAGCTTGTTTGGGCTCTAGTCATGGCAATATGGTCAGGTCTGGGCCCCAGTTGGCAGCAATCCAGGCTGTCTTGGGCACTGATGCCAACAGGCCCCAGGCTGGGCTCTCATGGATGGTTCCAGCAGGAGAGGCCCATTTGCTGATGTCTCAAAACTTGGATACCACACTGAAACTCAGCAGTTCAGCCCTGCACCTAGGGTGGGTCCTCTGCAGGAGCTTGCCTGGGCCTGTGCCCTCCACCTCGCCTTCCAGGGCTTTCCCTGGGCATCACTACCATTGTGTCCTCCAGGGTGTTGTCCCTTCCTGCCACAGTGCATGAAACACTGAGGGGAAGTGAACTTTGTGGGTCTGCACAACTCGAGTGTCCTTTGTGAGGGCGACGATGAAAGATCAGAAACTTTGTCATTATCTGCCCGTGTCTCCGCCGCTACGGACTGTGACGGCTGCAGCAGAACACTGGCAGCTTCGGAAAGAAACCACTAGGTGCCTGGGGGTTTAGCCTGGCATGGGGTGAACAGAAGAACCCCAGAGTCTGTTGTTCCCTTTTCCCCAAGCCTCCCTGAAAAGTCTCCTCTGTTTATAGCGTGCTTTGTGTGGGGCATGGGTGAAAAGGGTTCATTTTCGTCTTGTTCCAAATCTGAGAAGCAAGAAGGACTTCAGGTTAGAATGGTGGGTGAAGAGGACAGTCCAACACCTAAGTCTGACGACGTCTTTCCTCTGTGTGTGTTATCTGACAAGTGGTTCTAAAGTGGGGACTTGTGTGCCTGACTCATTTCCATTCATTTCTTTATGCCTAAGATAGTCATTTACTATCCCGGAGAGCTCCAAGCTTACCTGACCTGGATCTTCCTGTTGCTTGTTTGTTTATTTCCAGTGCTAGGGTTGAGTCCAGGTCCTTATGCACCTCAGGGAAGAGTTCTATCTCTGAATCACTCCCCCAAACCTTCTTTCAGCTAGAAGAGGGGTTTCCCAGCTTCCATTGGCTTGAGTCACGAGTACACACTTAGTTTTGAAGGACACATCCCTTCTAGCTCACTCCTAGTCATAAACTATTGACTTATTTTCTGTTGAAAGTTTCCCCTGTACAACATATATATTGCAAAGGACTAAATTCAAAGTTGCTCATCCCCTCTGCACCCCACCCCGCTCTAAATCCACACTCCTTGCATGAGCAAGGAGCTGAGGTGGTGGGAAGTAGTGACTGCTTTATGAAATGAAGGTTCACACGGGCAGGCCAAAGGAGAAAAACCTAAATGTATTTTGAGTATTCAACAGTACCTTGCTGGATTTTTTTTTTCTTATTGGCAGGAGAGGGAACCTGGGTGGTAGCTAGAACATGTAAAGAATCTGCACTGGTTGCTGATTTCGTGACTGTGATCTCTCGCTGCACAGCGCAGATTTATAATCTCTATGACGGCTCACTGCACAGCACGGATTTATAATCTCTATGACGGCTCACTGCACAGCACGGATTTATAATCTCCTCACAACACTACTTGTTTGCAAACTTTGGTTGGGGGTAGGGAACAGTTTGCTAAATATATTCATAATTACATGTGTGGACGCACAGAGCTGAATGTAAACACTGCTTCATACTTTGGGTGTGCCTACCTTAAAACAGGAATTGATTCCCATTTAATACTAAATTCCACCTGACTTTCTACATTTTTAACAATTCCATAATTTCCATTTTCAGCTTCCTCACCTCCATGCCAGCTCATGATCTGAGCTCAGCCTCTGGTACCCAGGCTCACTCTTTCACAGAATACACTCTCTTTGTACAAGTATCAGAAAAGGCTAATTTGGTGAAATTATTTAGCAGAGTCGATAGGATCTGGTTGTCAGTGGTGAGTCAGAAAAACACAAACACAGCTCACATGTGGCCGTCCCCTACGGGGGAGCCACAGCACCACCACGGACTCCTGGAAACAAGGAACTCTGGACGGAAAGAACGTTTCCTGTCTGCCCAGCACAAATGTCATCTGTGTCCGTATGTCACACGAGTGAGCAAGTCACTCAATCTGCTATCAGGGACTCAGTTCAAAAGCTATTGAGGTGGTCTATTCCTGGCTGTGAACATTTAATTTAAATTCAGGCTTGCAAATAGCTCAGGGTGTGTAAATGCATATATGGTGTGCTGTGCTTACCCAAAAGAGGGTAGAGGTGTGTGTGTGTGTGTGTGTGTGTGTGTGTGTGTGTGTGTGTACACTGAGGTGACCGTCCTGACAGGGACATTTGCTCTCTCTGCCTTATAAACGTCTCCTGAACTCATGGTCCAGACTTTCTTACACAATGCTTTGTTCAGTGTGGAGTAGCAACAAATTACAAATTCGTGAATCCAGGTGGAAACAAACAGCCAGTTGCTTGCTCCTTTAACAGAGGTAAACCGAAGTCATTATGGTTTATCTCAGTGGAGTTTAAGGGTTTCAGGCTAAGAAACAGACCCCGAGTCTACATTTCCTACTGGTCTTGTCTCCTAAAAGGCCCCATAAAGCCTCGAGGGGTGTGTGTGTGTGTGTAGAGCCCGTACTTCCCCATTCTGCTATCTTTTGGCCTCTCAAGGAGAGGGGTCATGGCAGATTTGTACTGAGAACAGAGTTAGATAAGAATACCCTCCCACCCCAAGACAGCCTTTCCCCTTGACCAAAGAAACCAGCCTTCCTTCTCTGTGGGCTTTAGTTTCGGACCCCATAGCCTGGGGTGTTGGCCCTCACCCTCCAGGGGCTGCCAGGGCCCTAGTGCTTTGCAGTTAGGATGACCCCAAAAGCGGGACTTTGTGGGCCAGTTGGATAAATCACAAACTCATCTCGCCCTCAAAACCCCGATTCTGGGCCCACAGCCTCGGGAGCCTCTTTTCTGAAGTGAACCCCTTTGTGGGTGTAGTTCCCAGCTCCCGGCAAGCTTGCCTTAGACACAGGGTTCAGGAGAAGGCAGGATTACTAAAAATGCCTGCCTCTTACTGCTGGAAGGAAGTTCATCTCCCCCAAAGCCAGGGGGTCGCTGTGGAGAGAGATACTGTCCCACACAATCAGGCCTGAAAACATTCCAGCAAATGCCAGGGATTTACCAAGCATAAATCCAGTGTTTGAGGCGCCTCGAATACCCCACCCCATCCTACCTCCAGCTAAATAAAGTTCTATTTATGCCCTTAATTGTTGCTCATTAAAGTCAAATTTGCGGCTCAGTCCAGATTGGGAAAAATTATTTCCGTCTTTAATAGCTCAATTAGCTTTCGGGTTCCCAAGAGGACACCATTCCAAGCGCACCTTTTCTCCCCATTTTAATCCCCTCCCTTTTTCACAACTTCTTCTAAAAATAAATTATAAATATGGATGTGTTCTCAGAAGAGGTGAGCCGCACATTCCTCTGCTCCCCTTGGTGGGATTGGAAGCGCGAGAAACCCGAGCCGCCACTCCCCCCAACCCGAATGGCTAAGTCTTTTTTTTTTTTTTTTTTTTTTTCTCTAACCACCTCCCAACTTGGTGTCGTTTCAGTCCCAGACATCCGGATCCTCACCCCGAAACCTAGTTTTAATCTATTTATTTTACTCCAGTAGAGCTAGGCTACAGTCAAAGCACTAAGGCCAGCTGCTCCTAGAGGGAGGGGTCCCCCTAACTTTATCTAGGGGAAGGTGGTAAGCTGTTCCAGACTCTCGGGGACCTCCAGCGCGCCCTGCCAGCTGTGTCCCCGGACGCACGTGGAGTGTCGGGAGCGGCTGGGAGCCAGCAGCCTTGCTCTGCGCGGCATTGATATCGGGAACACGCAGCAAGTCAGTTTCTTGAATAGGTTTTCCGGGGTGGGGGCGGGGTGCTGGTTTTCCACCTCATGGTTCAACTCCAAGCCCCAGCTTGAAGGAAGTGGGAGCCGCTTCGTTCCCGTCCCACCCCCTGGCCTCACACACGCCCTTCTGGGGAAGGGGTTCGTGTGGGGTTAGCGTCTCCAGCCGCCAGGGTAGTGGCAGTCAGACAAGCATCGAGAGCTGGGTCCTGGGAAGAGTCGAGCGCGAGCCCCCGCCTC
This sequence comes from Arvicola amphibius, assembly GCF_903992535.2. Taxonomy (NCBI): domain Eukaryota; kingdom Metazoa; phylum Chordata; class Mammalia; order Rodentia; family Cricetidae; genus Arvicola; species Arvicola amphibius. Next base: position 102,115,691 of record NC_052050.1, on the reverse strand, counting down.
CACCTCCCTGTTCGGGTCCCCACCCACTCAGCCCGGCAGACTGCCGCCCTGCACCCTAAGCCCCAGGCCTGAGCACCCACCTGCGGCGCTCCCCCACCCCAGTCCGGGGCAGGGAGCGGTGCTGGAACAGCCAGGGCACTCACCGCGCCTCCTCCTGGGTGCAAGGAGCCCCCCACCCCACGAGGCGGCGCCTTTTGGCGCCCCGGCCCGAGTGCGCGGGGCGGGGTGCGCCCTGGGGCCCTGTAGCCTTTCCGCACGATCCTCTGGGCTGCACGCAGGGACTAAGGAGGGTGAAGAGGGGCTTCCAGAAACAAAAAGCAAAACCCAGCCCCCTCCCTAACCATGCTTGGAGAGACTGGCTTTCCTGCAACCCAGAGCAGCGCGCCGAGCCCACGGGGCTGCACCCGGCCTCCGCGCCTGCCACAAAGCCGCGCCCCCGCTCTGGTGCCCCCCACCTTCCCCCCCTCCCGTAGCCGCCCCGGGGCGGGGGCAGGGCCGGCAGGGGGTTGGCCGTACTAGGGAGGCGGCTACTTTCCAGCCCGGCCAGGGAAAGGGCTAGAGCTTTCAGGCTGAGCTAGTCCGCTCCAGAGGCTAGGTGGGTGGGGGTGGCTGGGGGCTACCTTCCTAGAAACCCTCTCCAGATATAGTCCGCGGACACCCGCATTCCTAGAAATGCGGCCCGGGCCAAGTCTGTGGCGACCCTTGCGGGGAATGCGGAGAGGGACACAACAGATCCCAGGGCTATCCATACTTGGGGAGGGAGAAGACTCCCCACTTCTAATGTGCCAAGAGAGGAAGATGACACTGTGCCTCCCTTGGGGAGATTAGGGGTGTTGAAGTGGGGAGCAGGCAGAATTCCAGGGATCCTTGTGCTGGAGGTGGGAGTTGCCGAGGTGCCCGAAATGGGGAGGCATCCACTTAAGATTCAGACCCTCGGCTCTGCCCCCTTCTTTTGGGAACTCCCGGTGCCTGCCTCAGGGAGCGCCTTTCGCCCCACCCCCAGCTTTCAGCAACCCCCCTCCCCCCCCTACACACACACGGAAGCAGGCAAGCGCCCCCAGCTCTTCCGCCCACTCCTCGTCTATCCCAAATCTCCTTATGAGGTGACTGCAGTGCCTTGGGAGATCCCCAGTCTAAATTTCAAGGGTATGCTCCACTCAGTTCCAGAAAAGTTGAGCTTTCTCCTTCCGAATCCACCGGCACTTTTGCGCTCCAGGCTCTGGAAATGGGGGTGGGGCACAAAGGGCACTCATTCTGCCTGGCGAAGTATTGACCTCTGGTGCTGTCCCCTGACTTCCAAAAGGTGCTTTTGGTTTCAACATTAGGGAGTTTGCCCTAGCTCAGCCGGTTCCTGAAGTCGCCCTCGCCCACCCCTACCCAAGGATCCCCAGAACCATTGCAGAAGCCACCACCCCTCTTGGTCAAAGAGGATCCGAATAACTGAGACACGCCTTGTCCCTTTTCACAGCTCAGCTTCTCTGCGCGAAAACGTGACTGGACTGAGTTTCTCGGGATCATAAAAAATGTATTTGCTGTCCTCTGTTGGCCAGCGGTTGTCACACTCTGAAAAGCTCATCAGAGAGAGAGAGCGCGCGCGCGCGCGCGCGCGCGCGCGAGAGAGAGAGAGAGAGAGAGAGAGAGAGAGAGACAGAGAGAGAGAGAAAGAGAGAGAGAGAGAGAGAGAGAGAGAGAGAGAGAGAGAGAGAGCGCAAGCCAGTCAGCGCCCTCCCTTTGCTTTAGTGGTACATCAGGACTGTGAGCCGCTGGTTCTGTGGCGCTTGTCTAGGAGGGTGCAAGGAAAGTTGGGGAGACACGGACCTCAAAGAGTGGCTTTTCCAGTAGCAAACTGGAAAGCATATTTGACAAAGGGAGACAGGTTGGATTCCTCCTACAGTGAAGGCATGATCACTGCTAACTGCCCCTTTAATCTGAGAGCCATACATTGTATCACCTTACAGACGGTGGCCGTTGTCTAGGCTTGTAGACCCAGGCTGTCTTGGGTCAGGGGACCATGATAGTAAGGCTGGACTGAGGTCATCTCTGGTGTATACTGTCCCACAGATGTCGTGGGCCCCTTTGTGAAGATCATAGAGAAACAGCTGGGTTCTGTTCCACTGGGCGCTGTCCAGCTGTGCAAACCCTTTGACACTGGGACCCAACACTGTCATCTACAGAGCTCATGCTTACGCCTGTGCCACCTGGTAAAAAAATCACATACACAAATTTGTGTGTGTCAACCTGTGTTCATAGCTATCCTTGGCTACACACAGACTGTGAGTCACAGGTTGGACACCCCTAGAGCCTCTCTAGGCCTCAGTTTCCCCATCTGTAAAGTGGAGCATCTATAAAAAAGCTGTGCGCCTGTGGTGGAGATTTAAAAAGAGGCTCTTTATTAGGAGTACTGAGAGAAACCATTGCTTGTTACTCGTGCTCGATTGCATTCCCTGGAGAGCCGGAGAGAAGAGGGGAGATGCCAGGCCAGTAGGGAGGAGGAACTAGGGCTGTATGTGGCAGGAGAAGGCTCCAGCCCTGCTCTGAAGCTCAGATGACTTTCTTCTGCTATAGAAGTGCCAGTGTCCTGCTGGGACAGCCATGCTCCCTGTGTTTGAAGCTGCATGATTTACCCTGACACTCCAATTTGGGTCCTGCCTGAACCCAAAGAGTTAGCTGGTTGGATACAGGAGGGCAAAACAGGCTCTGGTGGGCCATGTGGGGTGGGCCATGTATGGTGGGCCATGTGGGGTGGGCCATGTGGGGTGGGCCATGTATGGTAGGCCATGTGGGGTGGGCCGTGTGGGGTGGGTCATGTATGGTGGGTCATGTAGACTTCACCATAGGCTGGGGACACCTGGCTTTTCTCTGTAATTTAAACCCCCTTAAAAGATGCCCCCTAGATCTGTTAGAGTTCCTCCCGTTCCAGCCTAGCTCAGCTGCCCATAATCAGGCAAGTGATAGATCTGCGATCCAGTTAAGCACTGTTGCCATCAACATACATGGAAAACAACTTGCTATTTGACTTGAAGCCCTAGAAACCATGCAGGTCTTCTTCCAGGAAGGAGTTCCACTTGTTGGCCCTGTGGTGACACCAAAACTCAGCCGCATCCATGGGAAAGCTGCAAAGGGCCATGAAATCCCAGAGAATCGCAGCCAACCTGAGTCACTGGGAAAGTGCTAGGCTGGGAAGAGAGGGTGAGCACAGGCCTCTCGTTTCTCTGGGTTTTCATGGGGTCTGAGGGAAGGTGACAAAGCGTGACTCGCTACTATCTGGTGCCAGATGGGTGAGCAGGTAAAGACAGCCCTGGGGCCTCTCTGGGCCTCAGTTTCCCCATCTGTGCCATAAGCTCGTGGTGGTGACACACAAACAGAAGAAAGAAGCTGCCGCGTAGCCTGTGGTGGAGATTTCAAAAGAGGCTTCCCACCAGGAGTGCTCACTGAAACCTTACTGGTTGCTTGAGCTTGGTTGCATTACCCAGAGAGGCTTGAGCAGAAATGAGGAAGGGGAAGATACCAGGCCAGTGGGAAAGAGGAAAGCAGGCAGGACTGACTGTCAAGCCTGCTCCTACAAGTTGTCCTGAGTGTATATGCACAAACACACACACATAGACACACACAGACGTACACTCACAATACATACACACACAGACACACATGCACACATACACACATAATTCATACACACATACACACACAGACACACAATACAGATATACAGAGACACACACATACACTCACACACAGAGACACATATACACAGATATACATACATGCACACACAGAAATGTAATAATAATAAATTCCCTACATTTCCGAAGCAAGCACAAAAAATGTGACATAAACCTGAGGCAAGAATAATCTGAATTCAAACAGCCTGGGTAACTTAGCGAAGTCCTGTCAGAAACTAAACAGACAGCTTGCTAGGATGTCAGCACTAGCAAGGCCTAGTGTCAGCACAGCGAGGTCCATCCTCAGCATGGAACTAAGTTACTGTACAGTACACGTAAAAGTTTACATTGAACAAATGTAAGTGAAGAAGAAACGACATGTAAGTATATTGCAGTGAAGCTACTTGGACGTGGGTGGGGGTCAGGATAGAGAGAAACGGATTCTTGGTCCTTCCAATAGGATCTGGGGATGCAGTTTGAAGGGGACATGATGACTGCTCTTTTTACCCCATCAGAAGGCTGTGCCCACCCTTGTGACACCCATATGTCTTAGGGCATTATTGCTGTGAAGACACCATAACCGCAACTCTTAGAAAGGAAAACATTTAATTGGGTAGCTTGCAGCTTACCGTTTAGTCCATATCACCAGCGGCACATAACAGAGTGCAGGCAGACATGGTGCTGGAGAAGGAGCTGAGAGTTCTACGTCTTGATCTGCAGGAAGCAGAAGACCTCAAAGCCCACCCTCACAGTGACACACTTTCTTCAACCACACCTCCTAACAGTGCTACTTCTATGGGGGCTATTTTCTTTCAAACCATCACACCATGGGAGATAATGTTAAGAACCTAATCTAGGAGCTGGGGGTGTGGCTCAGGGTTAGGGTGCTTGCCTGGCATGCATGAAGCCCTGGGTTTATTCCACATAGATGGGGTAAGGTAGCACATGCCTGTAATCATAGTATTCAGAAGGTGGAAGCAGGAGGATTAAGGTCACCCTCTGCTACAGAGCAAGTTTAATGATGGCCTGGACTAAAGCAGATCCTGTCTTAAAAAAAAAAAAGCCTGGCAATGGTGGCGCATGGCTTTAATCCCAGCTCTCAGGAGGCAGAGGCAGGCAGATCTCTGTGAGTTTAAGGCCAGCCTGGTCTACAAGAGCTAGTTCCAGGACAGGGACCAAAGCTACACAGAGAAACCTTGTCTCAAAACTCCCCACCCAAAAGACCAAAACAAACAAACAACAACAAAAACCTCTTTGTAAATCTTGGACCACATTACTCTCACAGATTAGGTCTGAAGATCCCCCAAACCAGAAGGGTCTGCACTCTGGACTCCCTCTAGGGATTGGAAGAGTCCTTGCACCTGCCTGTGGGTGGTGCTAGACCCCGGGGTAAGAAAGGGCAGGATCCTGGGCCAAGGGCAGGAACAGCCCTCCCACACTCTCTGTGGCCCTTGGAGTCTTGGATGTCAAGAGCCACCTGGCCTTTCTTTGGGTGCCCTGTGTGCCTCCGTTCCTACATTTCTTTGTGAAATATAAAAACATAAGAACCAGCTGTGGTGGAACAGATCTGTAATCCCAATCCCTCAGGAGGCTGGGGAAGGGGGGTCACAAGTTCAAGGCCTGTCTGGGCAACTTCAGGAGTTCCTGTCTCAAAACAAAAGATGGACTAAAAGGGCTGGGGATGCTTCATAGCACTAGAGTGCTTATGCTCAGTACACATACAAAATAACAACGTGTGTGTGTGTGTGTGTGTGTGTGTGTGCGCGCGCGCGCGCGCACAAATGTACGTCATGGTGTATCAGTCCAAGAATGACCTGTGGAGTCTGTTCTCTTCCTCTACCTTTTTTGTGGGCTTCTGGAGTTGAAATCCAAGTTGCCAGGGGTTTGTAATAAACACTGAGTCATCGTGGGTCTACAGAGCAGGACCTACCCTTTGTCCCTTCTGTCAGACCAGGAGACTGTACGATCATGGCAGTGAGGCAACTCGTGCCAAAGGCACACGAGTCTGGAAATTTCTAGAAAGTTGATGGAAAACTGTGACGCCCAGCAAGGCATTTAGGGGAAGCACCGTTCACTATTTCTCAAGCTTTCTTACATTCATTTGTGGGGTGGCTCACTGGCAGGCGACAGATTTCCAGAGGTAGAGAAGGACAGGGTTATTCCACAGAGGCACAGGGGGAGCCACTAGCCCAAGGGTCCCCATGGGCTCAAACTCCTCCAAGCTGTGAATGCTCCGTCCACTAGGCCACCTTTCCTGGCTTCTGGCCTGGTACCTGTTCTTCCAGGCCCCAGTGTTTGCCTTTGCTTCAGCCTTGAGCTTCTGTTCCTCTGTCATTACACTGCACTCTTGAATCAGCAGCTCCCCATTCATCTGTGAGCCCTCCCCACACCTTCTCTCAAACTCTGAGGCCCTGGGCCACGCCCCACTGACTCAGCTCCAGCGACACAGGGCCGAAGGCACTGGGAGAGAGGGACCGAGGGTGAGGTTGAGGTGGCATCTCATTTGTGGCAATGTCAAAGTTTCCAGGAGGCCAGAGCTCCAGGCCCCATGTAGACAGACAAACTGCCACTTGCTGAGCCTCTGGCCTGTGGTTTCTGGGGCTGAGGCAAATATCGTCATCACCTGTTAAAGGTGCAGGCTGGTAGAGAGCGTGGCTTCACAACAAAAAGAAACTGGAGATCCAGCCACTGCTCAGTACAGAGCTTTAGCCTTCTTGAGTTTCAGTTCCCATGGTGGCAATGTTGGGCCGTGAAAAGATTGCATGGTCCCATGAAGGCTTGCAGAAACCAGGCACAAGGTGCGTGCTCAGTAAATGATAGCAATTATCATGGGCAAAGACGTGTGACGAGGGCCAGCTGTGCCCCTTCTGTGCAGTTACACGTGTGACGGTTTCCCTTTGGGGAGGGCTGGTTGCCTGTCCCTGGCATCAGTCCTGGCATCAGTTTCCTCCACCACTGGAGCCATGGCGGAGGGGGTATTTGTCCCTGAATGGGTGGACAAGCACAGCCTGACTGACCTGTCCCTGACACTGCTGAAGGAGTATTGAATGCTTAGCATTTCAGACATGTAGCCTAAGTGTGTCAGTACACTAGAGGAAACCAGATTTATTGGCGCATGCCTGGAATCCCAGCACTTGGGAGGCAGGAGGACTGAGAGCTGAGGACTAGCCTTGGCTACATCAAAGAATCTACCCCTCCCCCAAAGGATGCCATGTCTTGTAAAATCATAAGAGCTGAGGAGGTGGCAAAGTGTTTGCTAGGTAACTATGAAGCCCTGAGTTTGGCTCAGCTCTGCATGAAAAGCAGGATGTGACAGTGTATACCTGGAATCACAGCGCTGGTGCAGCAGAGAGGGGAATCCTTGGGGCTTGCTGGTGTCAGTCTAACTGAATGGGCATGCTTCAGTTGCAGTGAGAGGTGCCGTCTAAAAACACAAGGTGGAGAGCCACTGAGGAAGACACCAACAGTCACCTGCAGCCTCTACAGGGAGGGATACTTGTGCACACACATAAACACCACACACCCACAAAAACACATATACATACTTAATACATATAGCATATACAACAACAAAAAACAAGAAAGGAAAGAAGGAACCAAAATGCAAGAAAGGAATGGAGGAGGAAGAGAAGGAAGAGGAAGAAGTGGAAGAGGGGGGAGTGTTATGGTTTTGGTCCCTGTCCCTTTAAGAGACAAGCTACACCCACTCCCTCCCCCATCTGCTGAGGCAGGCTGATCTTCAGCTTCCTGCCTGAGCTTGCTCTCTTTTCTATCTTCCTCTCGGAGAGGCAGCTTCGCTTCTGCCTCTCTTCCTCTCTCTCTCTCTCTCTCTCTCTCTCTCTCTCTCTCTCTCTCTCTCTCTCTCTCTCTCTTTCCCTCCCTCCCTCCCTCCCTCCCTCCCTCCCTCTCTCTCTCTCTCTCTCTCTCTCTCTCTCTCTCTCTCTCTCTCTCTCCCTCTCCCCTTCCCTCTCCCTCCCTCCTTTAATAAAGCTTTATGTCTATTTTCTGTGTTTGTGCCGTTAAGCTGCCGCCGCCATCTGCCACCACCATTTGCCCCTGCATGTTCACGTGTGCTCACCTGCTGCCCTGGTCACACGTGTTTCGCGAGTCTCCACGCAGCTACGTGCAGCTGCCCAGCTACTATCTTTTTAAGAACAAAAGGGAGGAGGAAGAGGTAGAGAAGAAGAAAGAGGAAGAGAAGGAGGTCGAAGGAGGAGAGAAAGCAAGCTATGAAAGAGAGATACAAACAAGGTAGTCTGGTCTAAACAGAAATGATCAGATTGTTCTGCTGCTCCAAGGGAACAGAACTTCTCTTTAAAATCCACGTTAGTGTGGCCACAGCCCTGCGTTACACCAACAGCAATTTAAAAATAAGCCTGCTGGGTTTGGAAGGTTTTGTTTTTGTTGTTCTTTTGCCTGAGGCTGCCTGCCATTGGCAGCCCACAGGCCTGGATGACCCGATAGTGTTTCATTTGGCCCACATAGCATCCAAAATAATACAAATGCATTTTATTTCAGCGGCCAATATTTTAAAATTGGGAATATCATTTTTTTTAAATCCAGTTTTAAAAAAATAGATGGCCAAAGGATTTGCACTTCAAGGGCCACAGTCCCACTGGGCAACAGCCAGCTGGAGCAGAGTGGTGGCATGGGCTAAAGCTGTTGGTGGCATGCTTGCTTCGCTTGCAGAAGCATTGGGTCCCATCCCCAGGACCACATAAACTAAGTATGGTGATGCATGATGATAGCCATATGAGGACTTGAGGGATGGAGGCCAGAGGATCAGAAGTTCATGGCCATTCTTGGCTACATAGACAGTTCCAACCCAGTCTGGGCTACGTGAGAATTTGTCTTGAACTGGGGGTGGGTAGAAAAAGAGAGAGGGGGAGGGAGGGAAGGAAGGAGAGAGAAGAAAGAAGAAGAGGAGGAGGAGGAGGAGGAGAAGAAGAAGAAGAAGAAGAAGAAGAAGAAGAAGAAGAAGAAGAAGAAGAAGAAGAAGAAGAAGAAGAAGAAGAAAGGAGAAGAAAGAGGAGAAAGGTGAGGAAGAGGAGAAAGGGGGTTGTTTGCAGATCTTGCAAGATAGTGAGCTTCCTAATGTATTGGTTCAGTTTTGCCCACAGTAAGTTATCCATTTAATCCATCTACACTCACCTGGATGAGGGGGCCCCTGACAAAGAAAACACAAAGCCACCCTGTGATCTACTCAGCAGAACCACTCACCCCACCCCTGGTGTACTCTGAATAGCTGCCACTCCAGGCTCCGCCAATACTGAAACACCCTTCTGGTTTGAAATGGGGTTCTCAGAGCATGAATGTATACAGACTGCACTCCCTTATGAAAGGGCCCATTCTTTAAAAGAAAAAAAAATAAATGTAGTTTTCTAAGCCCCTGATAGCCTAGGTGGCAGGCATGGGGTGGTTGGGAGGTGGACCTGCCAGGGCTGCCCCCTGCAGCAGGTCAGAGCCAGGGACACAGCTTTTTCATCGGCATCTTGTCCTTGTAAGCGCAGGCTCATTGCGATGGAGCCTGCGCTCCAGAATCCTTGCCTGTTTGCTCCTCACCGTCTCTTTCATACGTTTTTTTTTGGGGGGGGGCAGAAACAGTGTGTCTGAAAGCCTCACTTTGTTGGGACTGTGGTTTCTCTTCTGCCCTTGCCCTGACCCACCTTTGTAATCCCAGCACTTTGGGGGCTGAGGCAGGGGTTCACACGTTTCTAGCTTCAACTCCATAGTGACACTTTGTTTCAGAAACAAAAACAAACACAATGCCCACAAAATTAGTGCACATGTGCACAAGTAACACTGACAGCTGTTTTCACAGACTCAGAACTTTAAAGTTCTAGTAAAGTTACAGTTATTCAGGAGCGGCTAAAAGCAGAGGTCCACTCCACTTAAGGCCCAGCAGTTGGAACATGGTGTTAGGGACCTGAGGGAGAGAGGCTCATGTGATGAGTACATGCCACATGCAAACAAGTAAGCAAATGTCAAAGAGACACAAAGAAACTTTTGGAGGCAATGCGTACTGACCTCTGCATTATCACACAGTTAAAGTTAACTTTGTGTAGTTGTTTTGTGTATGTGTGCATGGAACTGGGAAGGGAGCCTATGGCTTACCCTAAACAACACTCTACCTTCCAGCCACAGCCCCGCCCATTAACATATCTGTATGTGCGTGTGCCTTCATATTTGTTCGTGTGCCTAGGTGTCATACAGGACTATTCTCCAAGCCAAGCAACTACCATTTCAGAGTGTTCAGGTATACTCACTAACATTTAAGCTGGGCTTGACTGTTTACAGATCCTCACAGAGGAAAGTAGGAGTCATAGGACCCTAAAAAGTACCCAGCCACTTCCGGATACTGTTGTATACAATTGTCCTAAGTGGGACGGACCACCATATATGGGCTGGAGAAGAGAGTATGGGTAGACTATTCAGTGCAGCCTTTTGAGGGAGGAGCCACAACCCCTCACCTATGTCCTGTTAGGGAGCACCACACCCCTCACCTGTGCTCTGTTAGGGAGCACAACACCCCTCAGTTATGCCCTGTTAAGGAGCACCACACCCCTCACCCTGCCCTGTTAGGGATGAGCCACCACACCCCTCACCTGTGCTCTGTTAGGGAGCACTACAGCCCTCACCTGTGCTCTGTTAGGGAGCACTACAGCCCTCACCTGTGCTCTGTTAGGGAGGAGCCACCACACCCCTCACCTGTGCTCTGTTAGGGAGCACTACAGCCCTCACCTGTGCTCTGTTAGGGAGCACTACAGCCCTCACCTGTGCTCTGTTAGGGAGGAGCCACCACACCCCTCACCTGTGCTCTGTTAGGGAGCACCACACCCCTCTCCTCACCTGTGCCCTGTTAAGGAGAACCACACCCCTCACCTGTGCCCTGTTAGGGAGGAGTAGTAGGAGGACCTAGGAAGGAATTTTAGCAAAAGTCATTAGTTTGGCTAAGCTGACTGCCCAGTGAACCTGAGGGCTCCTCCTGCTTCCACCTTCCGAGTCTTGCCCAGCTTTTCACATGGGTCTGGGGATCAACCAAACACAGGTCCTCAAGCCTGTGTGGAAAGGGCTCCACTCACTGCATCTTTCAGACTCTATCTTAAGACAAGCCAGAGCAAAACCTCCCCTGACTCAGCTGAGGTTATTGTTATCCCTTCAAATAATAGTTTTTCCAGTGATCAGCTGTAATGTCGTAAAGTATCTTTTGTAGAACTGTCTGACTGGTCGTTAGAAGTCCATGAGAGAGCCAAGATGGGGCAAACTTGTAATCACTGAGGCAGGCCAGCCTGGGTAACTTAGTGAGACCCTATCTCCAAATTAAATAAAAAGGAGGGTGTAATTCAGTGGTAGAGTATTTACCTAGAACTCCAAAGGCCCTGGAATCACTCTGCCCCCAGTTGTGGAAGGGAAAAGTCCACATCAGAAGGAATAAGGGACCGAGGCACATTGAGCTAAATAGCCAAGGCTCTTTCCGAAGGCAGGGGCAGATGCATGAATGTTTTTGCTTCATGCTGCCATGAGGTGGCACTGTTGCAGTTTGCACCTGTGCAGTCTCTGTTGACAAGTCTTTGAGCCTATGAAACTCTGGTCTAGCTGGGAACTTAGGCTCTTTTTGCTTGAAGAAGCCATTAAGACCTTTGCTGCCACTGTGTATTCTAAAACAGAGAGGTGTATGAGAAGCATTTAATTTCTTCTTATCAGAAGGTATGGACTAGTCATGTGAACTGCCTTCTCCCTGGCTGTCATTTCCCAAGTGGGGGTCTCAGGAGAACACTGCTGTTGAGCCCCCTCCATCTCAGCACCAGTGACCTCTTCCTTTCCCAATCTTCAGAGGACCTGTGTGAGCCTCTTCTCAAAGACTGGACATAAAATCCCTGCAGAAGCTCTGGAAATCCAAACATGTCTTTCCAATATTTATATTTAAACACACGTGGTTTAAATCAACAGAAAACCTCACCCACATGACCAACTTTGCTCACATAATTGTAAAAACCTTGTGCTCAGGATGTGGGTCACTAGCTTCCAATTCCATAGCACATAGCACGTTAGCTTCACAGCTCCATGGCACCCCACATTCCCACCTCTTAACCTGAGGTGACACCTTGGGACTCCTGTGTAATCTTCCAAGCATCAAAACAAAGACAAAGGAAACAGCAGACAGACTGGGAGACTGCTCAGTGATGAGGCACGATGCCAAAGGCCTGAATTCAGGTTCCCCAGCATCAAGCAAAAAGCTGGACGGGGAGGTGCACTGCATGGCTGCAACCCTAGCACTGGGAGTGCAGTGGAGAGAGGTGAGTTCCTGCAGACTGCCGTCTCCAGGTTCAGAGACAGACGTGTATCAAAAACCAACGTGGAGAACAACAGAGGACATCTTCAGGTGACCCCTAGCCTCCACCCAGTGCAATGTGCGCACACACATGAATATGTGCATGCACAGACACACTATCCACCCATGTGCAATGTGCACACACACGAATATGTACATGCACAGACACACTATCCACCCACGTGTAATGTGTGCACACATGAATATGGACATGCACAGACACGCTATCCACCCACGTGTAATGTGCACACACATGAATATGTACATGCACAGACACAATATCCACCCATGTGCAATGTGCACACACATGAATATGTGCATGCACAGACACAATATCCACCCATGTGCAATATGCACAACATGAATATGTGCATGCACAGACACAATATCCACCTATGTGCAATGTGCACACACATGAATATGTGCATGCACAGACACAATATCTACCCATGTGTAATATGCACACACATGAATATGTACATGCACAGACATGCTATCCACCCACGTGCAATGTGCACACACAAATAAATATGTGCATGCACAGACATGCTATCTACCCACGTGCGATGTACATACACGAATATGTACATGCACAGACATGCTATCCACCCACGTGCAATGTGCACACACAAATAAATATGTGCATGCACAGACATGCTATCTACCCACGTGCGATGTACACACACGAATATGTACATGCACAGACATGCTATCCACCTACATACAATGTGCGCACCCATGAATATGTGCATGCACAGACATAATATCCACCCATGTGCAATGTGCACATACATGAATATGTGCATGCACAGACACACTATCCACCCATGTGCAATGTGCACACACATGAATATGTGCATGCACAGATACAGTATTTTTTTAAAACAGAAAACACCTCATAAGTGAATTTGTACCCCTTTTCCCTCTCTCTCTCTCTCTCTCTCTCTCTCTCTCTCTCTTTCTCTGTGTATGTGTGTGTCTGCATCTGTGTACATTTGCTCTAGTGTTTGTGGGTAATGAAATCTCAGGGCTTTGTGAATGCAAGGGCTCTGAGCAAACCAGATTTTTGTGGTTGCAGCATTGTTTCTTGAAATGGGGTCTTATATGTAGCCCAGGCTGACTTTGAACTCCCATCCTCCTGCCTCAGCCTCTCCAAAGTGCTGGAATTACAGACAAGTACCACCACACTGGACTTGGAGACATTTTTAATGGGGAAGAATGTACATGCTCTTTTGTGGTTCTTCCAAAGGAGAAGAACAGAGAAAACAGCATAAAATACAACCAAAGGCCCAGCCCACCCCTGGAGAGTCCCTCCACTCTGCTGCTGCAATTGGTTGTGTCCTAAAAGGTCATCTTTGTGGCCCTTTTCTCTCCTTTCCCCTCCCTGATTCTTTCTTTTGTGGATGAAAACCTGTGAAAATAAAATCCCACATGTAGCACCACCATCTTGTAGAAAATACAATATCCAGGGCAAGAGTGGAACCAGTCCAGAAAGCTTCCCCATTCTATCTCTGTTCAAACCCTGTAGTGTGAAGCGGCGGGGCTGCGTCCCGCCACCCGGCCGCCGGCTAGCTTTACACCCGAAATAATTACACGGAAACTGTATTCTTTTAAAACACTGCCTGGCCCATAGTTTCAGCCTCTTATTGGTTAATTCTCACATCTTCCTTTAACCCATATTTAGTAATCTGGGTAGCACCACGAGGTGTGGCTTACCAGGAGAGATCTTAACCTGCGTCCATCTTGGAGAGGAGCAGCATGGAGACTCCCTATGGAGACTGCCTGAAGCGTCTCCCCAACTCTACTTCCTTGTTCCCACAATTCTGTTCTGTCTACTCCACCTACCTAATTTTCTGTCTCTTAAAGGGCCAAGGCAGTTTTCTTTATTAATTAACCAATGAAAGAAACATAGACAGATAACTCTCCTCCATCATTTCCCCTTTTTCTGTTTAAACAAAAAAGAAAGGCTTCAACTTTAACATAGCAAAATTACATATAACAAAACAGTTATCAAGCAAGTATTACAGTTACAATATTTAAATCTATTTTATCTTTTATCATAACTAAGGAAATCTATAACTATCTATTCATTCTTCAACTCCATCAAAGACTCCAGAAGGATATAATATTACCTAAGTAAACAAGTCATTTGTAACTTTCAAACTCTAGAAATGACAGAGACAACCCGCTGCCTAGACAGTCACCCAAAGTTCCTCTGTACCGTTGGGGCATCCATCTTCAGCCTTCAGGCCCATAGTGTCCAGCAGACTTTTTCATGAAGCAGGAAATTCCAAAGACAGTTCAGTCACTTTCTGCTGTGTCCTGCAGAATGTCTCGCAGACTCTTTCATGAATCAGGAACCCTGAGAGACCATCTCACCTTTAGGCAAGTTCAGCAGTCCTCTCTCTTCGGGTTCTTTGTGTACAGTTTATGGAACAGTCCAGCCAAGAGCAGTTTTTTGCCCAAATGGCTAACAAACTCCATAAGTAGCCTCTTCGATGCCCATCTTCCTCTTGAAGCAGATTGGTGCTGCCAGGAGCAGACGTGTCTCATTGTCATGAAAAACCCTAAGTTATTAAAACATTAAATGCCATATTCTGCAGTCTTTGAAAGATATGAAGAATGTCTATCTAACTGAAATATATCTCTACATATCTAGAAAATCTAATAACATGACTACAAGCTTAACTATTATCAATGATTATCCATTAACAACCTATATTTCCTAATTATACATTACAGTTTTTAAAATGAACTACAATCACAATAGCTTAATCAAGATCAGAAATACATATACATATAACAAAATTGACCTTAAAATCTATACCAATGCAAATTCATATCTATATCATCTCCCCCTTTAAATGTAAAAGAACATTTATTAGCAATATTTGGGAAAATGGGCGCAGTTTTTTCTCTCCAAACTGCTTCCTGCTGAATGGGGGCGCTGTTATTTAGGTCTTTCATGGTGTGGTAAAGCTAGCTGGGTGGTGGGACACAGCCCGCCGCTTCACACTACAGATTGGCGCTCCAACGTGGTGACTAAATCCACTTAAAAACCTGAGTTGGCTTTAAATAAAGGAGAGAAAGAGTTTAACACAGTTTTTTGCTGTTTGCCTGGACGTGCCGTAGAGAGATTTTCTGTTTTGGCAATAGCGGCAGAGAAAAAGCTGAGTCATTTTAAAACGCGGCTTCCTGTTGCTCTGCCGCCATGACTGAGGCAGTAGCAGCTCTGGCTCTGCTCCGCCATGCTAAACTGTGCTGACCTCAGGCAGGTCTATCGTAATTACCATAATAACAGCGCAGTTAGGTTTAGACTTGGCTGTAAACAGGAGGTACCGTATTACCTCTACATGGCGCAACTTAAGTTTTTAAGAAGTGGTTAACCTTTTAAGAAGTGCTCCTGGATATTAAAAAATTACAGATTCACAATAGGAAAGATTCAGACATAGAAGGCCTTTAAATGGCTCACGTAGGCTTAAAAGAGAAAAGAAGAAAATATAAAAAATAAAGTTAATGCCTAAAAACAGGATAAAGTCTTTAAAGAGACAGAATAAATTAATTGATAGAGTAAATATAAGCCACGTAAAAATGGAAAATTCACAGAGAGTCTGGATTATGTATTTTATTGTGTTTTCTTTGAAATTTTTGACTGTAAAGGAGCTAAATACAGAGAGACATTTCATTATATGGGCTGCCAGGCTAGACCAGAATGGACATTTTAATGGTATGACTTCAGGATTTGGATCTAAGAACATGATGCTTTGGAAAAGAGTTTCTTCTTTTGTTTTCACAGAGGACGAGACTCTGTGGATTGCTTCTATCCCAATATGGTATGATAGACCACGCCCTCCTGAAAGGTTGCTATGAACATCTTCAAAAAATTACTTCACTCAACTGCCAACTGAGAGGAACCTAGCACACAGGTTACACCATAAAAGACCTAAATAACAGTGCCCCCATTCAGCAGGAAGCAGTTTGGAGAGAAAAAACTGCGCCCATTTTCCCAAATATTGCTTATAAATGTTCTTTTACATTTAAAGGGGGAGATGATATAGATATGAATTTGCATTGGTATAGATTTTAAGGTCAATTTTGTTATATGTATATGTATTTCTGATCTTGATTAAGCTATTGTGATTGTAGTTCATTTTAAAAACTGTAATGTATAATTAGGAAATATAGGTTGTTAATGGATAATCATTGATAATAGTTAAGCCTGTAGTCATGTTAGATTTTCTAGATATGTAGAGATATATTTCAGTTAGATAGACATTCTTCATATCTTTCAAAGACTGCAGAATATGGCATTTAATGTTTTAATAACTTAGGGTTTTTCATGACAATGAGACACGTCTGCTCCTGGCAGCACCAATCTGCTTCAAGAGGAAGATGGGCATTGAAGAGGCTACTTATGGAGTTTGTTAGCCATTTGGGCAAGAAACTGCTCTTGCCTGGACTGTTGCATAAACTGGACACAAGGAACCCACAGAAAGAGGACTGCTAAACTTGCCTAAAGGTGATATGGTCTCTCAGGGTTCCTGATTCGTGAAAGAGTCTGCGAGACGTTCTGCAGGACACAGCAGAAAGTGACTGAACTGTCTTTGGAATTTTTCTGCTTCAAGGAAATGTCTGCTGGATACTGTGGGCCTGAAGCCCGAAGATGGATGCCCCAACGGTACAGAGGAACTTTGGGTGACTGTCCAGGCAGCGAGTTGTCTCTGTCATTTCTAGAGTTTTATAAGTTACTTATTTCTTGTTTACTTAGGTAGCATTATATCCTTCTGGAGTCTTTGATAGAGTTGAAGAATAAATAGATAGTTATAGATTTCCTTAGTTATGATAAAAGATAAAATAGATTTAAATATTGTAACTGTAATACTTGCTTGATAACTGTTTTGTTGTGTGTAATTTTGCTATGTTAAAGTTGAAGCCTTTCTTTTTTGTTTGAACAGAAAAAGGAGAGATGATGGAGGAGAGTTATCTGTCTATGTTTCTTTCATTGGTTAATTAATAAAGAAAACTGCCTTGGCCCTTTAAGAGAACAGAAAATTAGGTAGGCGGAATAGACAGAACAGAATTCTGGGAGAGTGGGGGAGAAGCTTCAGGCAGTCTCCATAGGGAGTCTCCATGCTGCTCCTCTCCAAGATGGACGCAGGTTAAGATCTCTCCTGGTAAGCCACACCTCGTGGTGCTACCCAGATTACTAAATATGGGTTAAAGGAAGATGTGAGAATTAACCAATAAGAGGCTGAAACTATGGGCCAGGCAGTGTTTTAAAAGAATACAGTTTCCGTGTAATTATTTCGGGTGTAAAGCTAGCCGGCGGCCGGGTGGCGGGACGCAGCCCCGCCGCTTCACACTACAAAACCCCACTACCTATGTCCCCTGTGGACAGAAAATCTCAGTGTTTCTGGCTCTGCCCAAGCCTCAGAGTCAGAGCTGCGCTGTAATATGCAGCCCCAGCCTGCGTGCCACAAGTGTGGATATTCACAATTTGTGTGTGAGTGTGAGCATGGACAAGTGTTCACATGCATAGGAAGGCCGGAGCTGAGAAAGGGTGTCTCCATAATTATTCTACATCCTGTTTGTTTGTTTGTTTATCAAGACAGGATTTCTCTGTGTATCCCTGACTGTCTTGGAACTCACTCTGTAGACCAGACTGGCCTTGAACTCAGAGATCCACGTGCCTCCCAAGTGCTGGGTTTAAATGTGTGGGCCACCACTGCCCGTCTTACAAGCTGGTATTTGAAACAAGCTCCTCCACTCAGCTCTCCCTTTTCCATCTTTGGGACTATAGACCTGCACTACCTCCCCCCCCCCCCCCTTTAAATGTAGGTGCTGGGAGTCTGAACGCAGGTCCGCATGTTTGCCCAGCAATAACGTTCTGGCCTGAACCATCTTCCTTGCACCTCCAGTCACTACTTTGCTATGCATTACCTTCCATGTTTGTATAACACATTTTCTTTCCTGGGTTGGCAATGTGGTTTTGCGCTACTCTCGGCAGGGGGCAGCGCAGGGCTCTCAGCGTGTGTCCTGGGAGCTAGAAACCCCAGCATCATCCTGAAGCCTGTTAGAAACACAAATGAGCAGGCCCCATCCCAGAGGACCGCAGATCTCAGGGGACTGCAGATGCCAGGAGACCACAGATCCCAGGGGACCACAGATCCCAGGGGACCACAGATCCCAGGAGACCACAGATCCCAGAGGACCACAGATCCCAGGGGACCACAGATCCCAGGAAACCACAGATCCCAGGGGACCACAGATCCCAGAGGACCACAAATCCCAGAGGACCACAGATCCCAGAGGACCACAGATCCCAGGAGTCCACAGATCCCAGAGGACCACAGATCCCAGGGGACCACAGATCCCAGGGGACCAAAGATCCCAGGGAACCACAGATCCCAGAGGACCACAGATCCCAGAGGACCACAGATCCCAGAGGACCACAGATCCCAGGGAACCACAGATCCCAGAGGACCACAGATCCCAGGGAACCACAGATCCCAGGGGACCACAGATCCCAGAGGACGGCAGAGACAGTAGCTGTGCTTTAACCACTGCATGGTCACACTTGGGACACTACTGCCAGTCAGGAATCTGAGCCATCACCCCCAGCTCACAGTTCCCTCTCCCTTTCTGGTTCGGAGAGCACACCCAGGTTTGATTCCCGCCCACCTCTCCCGAGTTAGTTCTCTCAGAAGCACGCTAGTCTCAGACAAGTCCGATCCAGTTTCCACAAACTAGGTCAAGACGTTCGCCAGATTCTACGTGACTCTGGTCTAGAGTTGGAGTCAGACAATGATCTCTTCAAAGGCACTTTGAGCGCCCTCTGGTACAGCCTTTGAGAAAGCAAACCACACCTCTGTGATGTAATGTGACAGGCGTGCGGCTCCGTGAGCAGAGGCCACCTCTGCAGCCAGTGTCTGGCTGCTCCCTCGCCAACGCCACCTCTGGGTCATGTGACCCATTTTAGCTAGGGGTGAAAGGAGGCTTTGGCCAGAGGTTTACATTTTCAAGTCAGAATCGGTCCAAGTCCGGGCAGGGATTTTCCTGAAAGCAATGCTCACCTGCGCGGACAGTGGGAGTGGGCTCGGTGTGGGACAACAGCGGTCCTCTCTTTAGGCCCGGTAACGCTGGGTTTCAGTGACCAGGAAAACGCGAAGTGCCTTGAAGCCAGCCGGGTGCCAATCATTGCAAACTGTGCAGATGACCCTTCCAGGTTGCAGCTTCCGCCCACCAAGCTACTCCGCAAACTTCCCTCAGAGGTTTAAGCACCTCATGGCCGACAGGGGGCGCTGTTTACAGGCCGCCCCAAGCCGGCGGTCCAAACGGGCCGAGGTTGGACCACCCACTTTCGCCTTGCGCGAAGAGTGGAAAGGGAGGAGTTAGCGTGAAGTGAGGCGAAAAGAAAACGGTTGGGGGCCACCAGCAGTCCGGGGCCTGCGACAGTCACTCTTGAAAGGGGTGTCTCAACTACAAAAAGTCCCTCATTTACCCAGGGATGGAGCAGAGCAGGCACGGACGGGGTTCGAACCCGTGATCTTCGGTTTACGAGACCGACGCCTTACCACTTGGCCACCGCGCCTGCGTTGGGGCACTCGCCGCGCGAGCCTCTATGGTAATGGCACTCCCGTCTGACGCGCGCGAGCGCGGGCACGAGCAGAGCGCGGCTGCCCCTCCCCTCGTAGCCGGCTGCACGGGCGCGCGCAGGCGGCTCGGGCGACTCCAGGTCTCCGCGGGCGCGGGCGCGGGCGCGGGCACGGGCGCGGGCGCGGGCGCCCGGCCAGGGAATTCCCGCGCGAGTCCACAGATCCCGAGCGGGGCTTTCCTGGTGTCTTGGTTCGAATCCCAGCTCAGACAGTGTACTCCCTCACTTGAGCCGTGTGTCCCACCCCAGCCTCAGTTTCCCCGTTGGAGGAGTGTTTTTCTCCCTCCCCACAGGAAACAGAAGCGCGGTGACCAGTTTTCATCATTAGCGCGGCCTCATCTGCCCTGCTCAGGGTCGTGAATGGGTGCGTCGACCTTGCAAAATAAAAAGCTCCAATGGGCTCTTACTCAGACTGCCGCTGTCGGGCGTAGAGAGTTTCTCTGATATCAGCATCAATGTCTGGAATCTTGGCTAGAAATGCGATTTATATTGAGGTTGAAAACCCTCCGTGTGGCTTTACATCCCCTGCACAGGACTCTTAGGTGCCAGGTGGAGAGGTCTAGGCTGCTGCTGATTCTTACGTTCCTGTTCATGGATTCAAAGGCCTTTTTATTTTTCTGTAACTGGACTAATGATGCCATTCCCTGCACTTTGCCTTAATTTGGTGGCTTGTAATAGACAAGACAGCATAATCACAATTATTTCTATCCCGTGGTTTGGAAATTACAAATATCTGCTGCTCGTTAGCATACTGCATAATATTAGCGCACTGCTACTCAGTGGATTATGTACGCTAAAACAAGTACTATAACATTACACACAAATGGACTTTCTCGTGCGCCTCCTTAAAAGTTGCCTTTTGCCCGGCGTGGCGTTGCAGGCCTTTAATCGCAGCACTCAAGGGGCAAAGGCATGGGGATCTCTGCGAGTTGAAGGCCAGCTTGGTCTATGCAGTGAGTTCCAGGACAGCCAGGGTTGTTTCACAGAGAAACCCTATCTCGATAAACAAACAAACAAACAAACAGCTGCCTTTCGCAACTGCATGTTTCATGCTTTAATCGAATCTGTGACTGGGAGCTAGCCACTGGGGGGTTGTGCCTGTTTTGCTGTAGCTACACAAACGTGTCTTTGCTGCAGTCAGATAATAGGGCCATTGTATTAGGAGTGTCCACAGCCCAGGGTGCGGTGCAGAAGCAAACAGGATCTTAACACAAGCCAGGATGGTTTATGTCTGTCACCCCAGCCACTGAGAGGCTGAGATACATAGTGAGTTCCAGGCCTGCACTACAAAATGGGACCTTGTAGAAAACAAAGGATGCCAGGACCAAGTTTATCAAATTGCTCTGTGGAAAACCTTCGGACAAGGACTCAGGAAGGCATGGGAAAACAGCCATACATTTAAAAGCTAAAATCCAAGTACTCATAGGTTCATAAGGCCAGTGCTAGAGAAATGGACACCGGTACAGTCCTACCACACATCTTAGAGTGTTACTTGCAGACAGGCCTCAGTAAATACAGTGGACTTCTCTTCCAAGTGGTTCTAGAAATCCAGGCAAGGTTGTCAGTGCCGAGAAGCCAGCAAACACTATGGTAGTCCCCAGAACATGCTCCTCAGGGCCCATGTTGGCTTTCCATTCTAATGAAAGAACTCAAATTCATAGTATTTCTCTGTCACTCCAGGTCTCTGGCTTAGGAGGCACGCAAGGAAGAAGGCTTCCCAGATGCTCTGGGGAAGGTTGCTAGAAGCCTTGTAAGGCTGCTGGCTTCTGTTTCCTGTTGTTTTGAGGTAAGGTTTCTTTTTGTAGCTTAGACTGGCCTGGAACTCATAGAAACCAACTTCCCCCTTCTGCCAGGCCTGTGCTGCCACTTGGGGTGCTGGCAAGTCTGTGTCATGTGAGAAAGCTCCTGAATGGATGAGCCCCATGGCACAAGGGCATGTTTTCTTTCATCTGTATGGCTGAGTTGCTCAAGTTTGAGCAATTTATAAGTGTCTGTATTTCCTTTGTGTGACAGAGACACTTTCTCAGATCACAGAGAAACTAGCCATGGTTTTCTGTTTTCTTTCTGCACCTCTGTCCCGGTGCCTATCTCCAAAGCAATTTTTTTTAAACAAACAAACAAACAAACAAAAAACAATGCGACACGTGACTTATGGGACTGGAGGGATGGCTCAGTGGTCTCAGTGGCACCTCGGTTACCTACACACAGACATGCTAGGTGTGAGACTGGCACACACACAAACAATATTCTTGAAACTTGTTCACTTACTTTGCCTTGCTGTGATGGCAGAAGATACAGAATGATCCCACACTAGTTCAGGATTAAGGGCTATTTATTTAGGGGAGACTTAGAGATCATTGTCCTAAACCACAGTCCTCTGCAGAACAGGGAACAGGAGCAGAGTCTAGCAGCCAGAAGTGAGAGCCTGAAGCAAGAGAGCAGGCACAGCCTCTACAGCTGTATTTACAGCATAGAGACCACGCCCAAGTGGGCTGTATCTTAAAGGCTATTGGCTGAAGGAGGGAGAGGAGTGAGAGGAGCCCCCCCAGCGCTGCTGGAAGAGGAAGCATGGCCATGGCCACTCTAGACAGAAGCTAGATGGAGGGACTCCAGGCCCACCAGGCTGCAAACACCCTGTGTCACAACTGTCCAAGCTGTTTTCACTTTTTTTCTTGGTGGCATATGATTGGTGAACATGGGTTGTACATGTGAATGGAGATGTAATTATCTGTCTGCCATGGGGGCTGCTGGCTGGGTTGGTTGTTTATGGCCAGTGTGACAGTAATAGCTCCTCTAGCTCGGCTCTCTGGACTGAGCTAGGATGGGCACCAAGGGCTTTCAAAGGCCATGAGGGCACTCACCTGTGTTATTTCCACAGTGGCTGGGCTAAGCCTCACTTGTGTAATATTTAAATATTTAATTATTAAAAAACTTTTCATAACAGAAAGAGACAGGTTGTCTCCTAGCAGCAGCACTCTATTTCCTCCAAAGAAGACAGAAGACAAATGGGCACAGAACAACGTCCTTCTGCAGTTTGCTTCGACTGCTGAGTGCTGACCATTGGGCAAAACTGCCTTTCATCTAAACTAAAGATCTCCAGATGTGGACAGAATCACAGGTCAAGGTAGGCCTGTCTTCCTACAGATTTCTTAGCCCACAGGGTCTTCTGGAGCCTGGCAGGCCTGGCGCTAAACAGCAAAGGTCAAGTGCAACCTTCAGCGACCATGGAGGACCCAAAAAGAGTAGCTCTGGGTGCCAACCAAATAAGTTTTCTGTCATTTTTTAATCAGTAACTCAAGTAAAATCTTATCCTTCTCAAAGATCTCTGACAGTTTGATAGCTGAGAGGTTTTCCCAGATGACCTCTTATACTGCCTTCCATAGTCTTAAAAAAACTTTTCATTATACAAAAATATGCCATAGTCATTATGTGTCTAAAACTTGTTTTCACAAATTCAAGGAGTTCTTGTGAGTCCCAGGGAGCCGAATTAAAGAATCCACCTTAAACAGGTCGGATACATCCCCCTCAATTCCCTAGTCCTAATTTTTTTTCCCTTAATTTAACTTTGTTCTTTGTGCTGCCAATACCTTAAACAGGATAAGAGACACTAGACATTTCCATGCTACAAACACCGGTCAAAAGCAAAGAGACCAACTATGCCAGAATGTGGCCAGCACCCAGCCTTCTTTCAGGTTCACCCCCCCCCCCCAGAATGATACCCACAAATCAGCAGGAAGCAGTTTTGAGAATTCGCCATCCCAATTCCTTCAAACTGTGGTGTCTAATCTCCTCCTTTTTATTATAAGGAAGACCTGGGAATGTTATGGTTTTGGTCCCTGGTCCCTTTAAGAGACAAGCCACGCCCACTCCCTCCCCATCCGCTGAGGCAGGCTGATCTTCAGCTTCCGGCCTGAGCTCGCTCTTTCCCATCTTCCTCTCAGAGAGGCAGCTTCGCTTCTGCCTCTCTTCCAACTTCTCTGTTCCCTGTCTCTCTCTCCTCTCTCTCTCCTCTTTCACTCTCTCTCTCTCTCTCTCTCTCTCTCTCTCTCTCTCTCTCTCTCTCTATCCCTCTTCCTCTCTCCTTTAATAAATGTTTAGCTTTATGCCTATTTTCTGTGTCTATGTGCTTTTTACCCACCGCCTGTTTACACACGCCCGCCTGCTGTTGGGAACCTGCCTCCGCTTGGCTCTCTCGGCCACAAGGCCTGCCATCACTGCTCGGGCCACTGCTCTGGGACCGGCAGCCATCTCTGCCTTGGGACTGGCTGCTCACAGAGTCCGCCACCTACATACAGCTGCCACCTGGGACTTTAAAGCATTTTTTAAAGAACAACAACTTGATGGCACACAGGTTTTTCCTGCAGAATGTGCTAAGGTCTGACCACCTTGGTGAGTGTGGCTGAGGCCCTGGGTTCTGCAGTGACCCACCCTCAGGAGACATGCCTGCTGGCAGCTCCGGATCTTGCTTGGAGAACCTCTCCAAGTGGCTTTCAGTATTCTTGTTTTTTTTTTTTTTTTTTTTTTTTTTTTTTTTTTTTTTTTTTTTTTTTTTGGTTTTTCGAGACAGGGTTTCTCTGTGGCTTTGGAGCCTGTCCTGGAACTAGCTCTTGTAGACCAGGCTGGTCTCGAACTCACAGAGATCCGCCTGCCTCTGCCTCCCAAGTGCTGGGATTAAAGGCGTGCGCCACCACCGCCCGGCAGCTTTCAGTATTCTTGAAGAAATTTATTTGCCTGTGGAAACAAAACCGTGGGCCTGGGCGTTCAGGCCACTTGATGACGCTGGTTTCTCTCTAATGTCCCAAATACTTAAAGCAGTGTGTGCTCTGTCGGGGTGGGGGTGGGGCAGATTGAGAGTGAAGGACAGTTAGATCCCAGACCCAGGTGGGTGGGGGCTGTAAGTGTAAGTTAAGATGTGTGTTGGACTCAAGTCTTGGCAGGTGTGCAAGGCCTCATTCTTCTGTGACTGGAGAAAGGCATCTTCTAAAACTTAAGAGAGCAAGGTCCTGTTGGGGTGGAGATGTAAGAAGGAGGGTTATCCTGGGCTGATGGGACAAAGGGCTTGAGAGGAGAAAGATGAATGCAGTGAGGGAACCCCTTGAGCTTAGCGGTGGCTGGGGTAGTAAGGGTGACCTGAAGGGGCCTGTCCATTCCGGAGAAAGAGGGGGGATTGTGACCTGGAGGAGAGAGTTCTAAGTGCCTGATGTTTACCGAAGAGGGATGGGATCGGGATGCAGCTAAAACAAATAGTGGGTGAAGTTCCAAAGCTAGCATAACAAGGGTGTAAGGAGGTGACGGGGAGAGCCGATGGCTGAGGCCTGAGGCCAGGAGGCAGAATTGGCCATCCACACGTGAGCTCCACAGGGGAAATGAGGAAGGGTTTTTTGGGAGGGCTCTGAGTCACTGAAGAGCCAACCACAGGAGTCTTATCCAATCAGTATGGAGCTCTTGGGAGAGTCTGATAAGAATGTTTTTGAGAGAGTGATTGATCCATTCGACCTTCATGAAGACTGGGGATAAAGGGGACATGGAAACGCCACGGGTTGTTAAGGGCTTTGGTTAGGGATTGAGAGATTTGAGAGGTAAGTACATGACCATTATCTGATTGAAGGGAGGTTGGAACTCTCAAATAGGGAATGATCTTCCTGAAAAGTAACTGTCTGTGATATTTTAATAGTGGTGGGAAAGCTTCTGCCCATCCTGAGAATGTGTCCACCAGAAACAAAAGGTATCTGAAAGGTCTAACTGTGGGCATGTGGGTGAAGTCAAGCTGCCAGTCCAATCCAGAGAGGGATCCCCATGGCTTGATGAATAGGAAAGGGGGACTCTGATGTCTGGAGATGGGATTAGAAATCTGACAAATTTCCAAGAAGCAGTGATAGTCTTTAAACAGGATAGATCCTCAGCCGTAGGCTGTAAATAGGGTGGAATAAAGTGGGGGAAATCCAGGCTATCAGGGAGGAAGATCTGGTGCAGCTAGGGTGGAATTGTCTTGGATCCAGGGATGATAATGAAAATGTGGGCTGTAAAACAAGCCTGCCTTGTGGTGTGAGGAGGGCCCAGACTTCTGGGAGATGCAATTCTAGCTGCCTTGTCAGCTCAGTTATTTCCCTTGGAGATAATCGAATGTCCACTTGGTGTGACTGTCAGTCTACAATTCCTATGGCCGTGGGGAGATGGGAGCCTCTAGCAAGGCATTGATCTGATCTGAGTTGGCTGTGAACCCTCCTTTTCTTGTTAGTAGTCTGTGCTCCATCTAAACAGCTACAAGTGACAAGAAAATGTGGAAAGCATACTTGGAGTCTGTGTAAAGGTTTAGGGGTTGTCCCTTTGTGAGGTATAAGAGATATTAATTCACCCTGTTGGGTTGTGGTTTGGACTGGAAGGGCCTGTGCTTAACCATCATGGTGTCTGAAACAATAGCACATCCCACTCTGTGTACGCCGTCGTGTCAGAAGGAGCTGCCATCTGTGTACCAAGAATAGGTGGCCTGAGGCAGCACCCCCTGGTGTGTATGTAGGATAGAGAATAACTCTTCTAGGGTCTCAATGCGAGAGTGCAATGGGAGTATTCTGGGATTGGTCAGGGGAGGAGATTTGAAACTTTAGAGGCGGGCATGGCTGAAAGGTAAGTGTTGTGTCCTCTACCAATGCTACCTGAAGAGAGAGAACTCAGGAAGGGGTAGTGTCTGGAGGCCCTTGTATGTTAGAAGGCGGAACAGGTGGTAAGGAGAGAGGATAGTAATGGATGACCCAAAGGCCACCTTCTCTGACTCATGTATAAGAAGTTCAGTTGAGGTCAGTGTGTATAGACAAGGTATCCATCCTTGGATAGTATGATCTAATTTTTTCAATAAGTATGCAACAGGTGCAAAGGGAGGTCCCAGTTGGTGACCCAGGACCCCAAGGGTGTGTTCCTCCTTTTCTATAGCCTGGAGAGAGAAGGAGCAAGTTAAGCCCAGAAGATAAAGGGCTGGGGCCTGCTGAAGCTTATGAAATGTCTTGGTATTGGATACTATAAGGGGTCCGTATGAGGGACCAAGAGTCACCATATATAGGAGATGGGTTAGAAGAGAGAAAGAAGAAACCCAAGAGCATAAGAAGCCAGCCATCTGTAGGAAAGGAGAGAATTTCGTCCTTTGTGGTAGGAGCTATGAGTGACTGGATTAAGTGTTTTCTGTTCAGGGTAATGGCCTGTCTTAAGAGTTTTCATTGCTGTGAAGAGATGCCATGGCCACAGAAACTCTTCTAAAGAGAACATTTCATTGGGGTGGCTCGCTTACAGTCTCAGAAGTCCAGTCCATTATCATCATGGCAGGGAGCATAGCAGTGAGCAGTCAGATGTGGTGCTGGCTTTTCTTGGCTTGCAGGCAGCAGGAAGCTGACTGACAGACACCAAGTGAAGCTTAAGCAAAAAAAAAAAAAAAAACCTCAAAGCCCTCCCCACAGTGACACACTTCTTCTTAAAAGGCCACACCCACTCAAAGCCACATCTCCTAGCAGTGCCACTCCCTATGAGATTATAGGGGCCAATTACATTCAAATTACCATATGGCCTTATGAGTTGGAGTGATAGCTAATCCCAGATAAGGGACCTTAGAGGGTGAGGCCCTATATTCCTGTCTGGACAGAAAGTTTAGTAAGGTAGAGATGCTGGCCTGGGTAATTTTCAGGGACAATCTACAGAGGAGAAGATCATCTACATACTGTATATGCATGGATTTAGGAAGAGGCAAAGAGAGTAAGTCAGAGGCTGGAGCCTGGACAGATAAATGTGGGCTGTCCTGGAACCCTTGCTAAAGGATGGTCCAAGTGAGCTGGGCCCAGGGCAATAGAAGAGAAGGCATCCTTGAGGTATAGGATGGAGCACTGGGAGGATCCCGAGGGGATCATGAGAGTTTGGGGTAGGGGATGATGTGGCAAAGGAGACCCTCTGCTGAGCTGATAAGGTGGAGACCCTGAACCAAGCAGTAGGTTCCAGTGGGGTTTTTAACTGCAAGTGTGGAGTACTAAAAGGGAAAGAAATGGGGGTGCAGAAGGTACTTTCTAAAGAGGTCAGAGAGGCTTTGGAGAGAGAGTTATATATGGTGGGGTTTTATAGTTGAATGACGAGAGGGGTATGATGTGTGACTATAGTAGGGTTTTGGATGTCCAATAACCAGGGATCTACTTGAGAGGCCAGTAAGTAAAAAGGTGTATTGAATTGTATAGTTTGAGGGAGAAGGAAGAGGGGAGTTACTGGTGAACTTGGGGTCAAGTGGATGGGGGGAGTGAAAGAAATAGGGGTTTCCACCTTGGCAAGTAGATTCCTTCCTAACAAGAAGGCAGGACAGGTTGTATCATTAGGAAAGAATGGGTAAGGGGGATACCTCTAGAAATCCAACTGTCAGGGATTGATGAGCCTAGTGAGTCCCCCACTCTGACAATAGAGGAATGCAAAGGAGAGGTGGGCTCCTAGAACTTCATCAGGACCAAAAGCATTGTTGCACTATCCAAAGGAAGGAGACAGATGGCCCTGATGCTCCCTGTCAGAGACGGCAGTGGTTGGGCCAAGGAAGCCTGGGGAGGTCAACTGAAGGGTGACCTGGGCTTGATGCCTCATGCCATGAGGACCATGAGGGCAGTCAACACCTCAGTGTCCTTCTTGATAGCACCTTGGACATAGTCTGTGTCTACACCACGACCATGGCCACCCTTTTAACAGAAAACATTTCATTGGGGTGGCTTACATTTTCCGAGGTTTAGTCCATTACCATCATGGTGGGACACGACAGTATGCAGGCAGACATGGTGCCAGAGAAGAAGCTGAGGGTCCTACATCTTGACTTGCAGGCAACAGGAAGTGATCTGCAACACTGGCCGTGATTTGAGCATATATGAGACCTCAAAGCCTGCCTCCATGTTGACACACATCTTTGAACAAGACCACACCTACTCCAACAATGTCACACTTCCTAATAGTAACATTTCCTATGGGGTTCATTTTTATAAACTACCACAGTCCAGATGGTTAACAAGGATTCAGACAGGCCCAGAACCAGTGACTTTCCTGATATGGTTCTTTGCCTTTGGGAGGCCAGGAATCCTGGGCCTCTGTTTTGGCCAACTGAGAGGCCTTAACCATTATCAAGTATTTTTGTTTCCATGGAACACCTTGAAAGCCATAGCTGTAGACTCAGGGTCTGATGTAGGATGTCCTTCTGTATATGTGTTGTTTTTATTGGTTGATGAATAAAACTGTTTTTGCCAATGGCTTATCAGGGTAAAGCTAGGCAGAAAATCTGAACAGAGAGAGAGAGAGACAGAGTAGGCAGAATCAAGGAGATGCCATGTAGCTACCAAAGGAGAAAGACACCAGAAAATTACTGGTAAGCCACAGCCTTGTGGCAATACATAGACCAATAGAAATGGTTTAATTTAAGATGTAAGAGCTAGTTAGGAATATACATAAGCCATTGGCCAAACAATGTTTTAATTAACGTAGTTTCTGTGTGAGTATCCAGGTCTGGGAGGCCGGGAAACAAAAGCACAGTCTCTGTTTACATAATGGCACCCAATGTTCAGCAACATACATCCACATAAAGCCTAAGAAAGCTTAAAAAAAGGCTTCTAGACGCCCTAAAACAGGAGTCACTTGGAGCTTCTTTGTAGCCAGTTTTTTCAGATAGGCTGTTTTCTGGCCACAAAGAGAGACTTTTTTTTTTTAAGAGATGACTTCCTGATTCATGCTAATCGTGTTAGTTAGGTCTTTTTTCCCCATCTTTCAGAAGGTCCTGTTTACAGAGCACTTAAATGGGATTTATGGGCAGAGTGCTACAAGCTGCATAATGGTGACATAGATCCCCTGTGTCCCTGGAGCTGTGGCAGTAAGCATGGCTCACAGAGGTCATGAACATACCTCCGCCATGTTGGATTAGGTGGAGTCAACAGGCAAAGCAATAGCATTAGTCCTGGCCATGCCTGCTTAGCATTAAAAAAAACTCTTCTGGTCAGAAAATGATTAGAGATATACAATAAAGACAGATTCAGACAAAAAAAGGCCTCTAACTGGGTCACAGTAAGTTTGATAAATGTACATGGGCTTAAGACAGAGAGGATAAAAGATAGAGTTATAGATTAAAAAATAAATAATTTCAAGATGTTAAATTGAGGTTTTTAAAGGAAAAATAGAATAAAAATTATAATGGGCCATGAAAATATGGAAGGTGAACAGAGAGTCTGTATTATGCATATTATTGTATTTTCTTTGAACTTTTTGACAGCAGGGGGACATTTGATTCTGGGGGCTGCTAAGCTAAACCAGCATTTATACTTTAAATATATCTTGACTTCAAAATTTGAGGTTAAGGATATGTGCTTTGGAAAATAATTTCACTTTTGTTTCCACAGAAGAGGAGAACCTGTGAATTCTTTCTAGGCGAATGTGGTTTGGTGGAACAAGACCCCCCAAAAGTCTCCATGAACCCTAAAAATACTTTGACCACCAAGCAGCAGGAAGAAGTTGAAAGAAAACACCCCCCAAATTCCAAAATGATTGCTTATAAATACTTGTTTTCATTTAAAATGGGTTGATTATAAATGATTGATCATCATAGTCAAGGTCTTCCTAAAGAAAAAAATGGGGACTATGATATAGAAATGAATACTCTACATTTGATTTATTGATACAAATTTAAGGTCAATTTTTTAAAATATTTATTTATTTATTTATTTATTTATTTATTTATTTATTATGTGTACAATATTCTGTTTATGTGTATGCCTGCAGGCCAGAAGAGGGCACCAGATCCCATTACAGATGGTTGTGAGCCACCATGTAGTTGTTGGGAATTGAACTCAGGACCTTTGGAAGAGCAGGCAATGCTCTTAACCTCTGAGCCATTTCTCCAGCCCCTAAGGTCAATTTTGTTATATGCATATTTCTACTCTTGTTTAAGGTATTATATTTATTAAAAAATAATATGTATTTAAAATATGCTCATTTTAATATGCTCATTAAAAAATGTAATGTATAATTAAACAATACAGATTAATATATAGTCATCTGTAATAATCAACCTTATAGTTATGTTAGTGAGGTTTTCTAGATATACAAAGATATTTTAGTTAGGTAGATAATCTTCAACACTTCAAAGGCATACAGAATATGGCATTTAAAATGTTTTAAGAATTTAGACTTTTCTTCACAGTGAGACATTTTGGCTTCTGGCGGCACCAATTATTTTAGAGAGGTTGATGGCCATCAAAGAAACTCGTTATGGAATTTGTTTTCAATATGACAAGGCTAGTCATTTGGGCAAGAAACTGCTCTTGCTTGGATTGCTTGATGGTATGCAGTATGAACTGGGCATGCAAAACCCACAGAAAAGTGACTGCTGAATTTTCAAAAGATGGGTTGGTACTTCAGGGCTCCTGCTTCATAGAAGAAACTGCCTGACATTCTGCAGGACACAGAAGAAACTAACTGTTAACTTTGCTAGTGCAAGGCAGAGCAGGTCTTCAAATTTCCTGCTTCACTGAAAGTCTGCCAGATATTATGGGCCTATAAGCTGAAGATTGGCGCCCCAACAGTACAGAAGAACTAGGTGACTGTCCAGGCAGTGAGATGTCTCTGTCATTTTTAAAGTTTTGGAAGTTGCTTACAATGAACTTCCTATTTACTTAGGTAATTTTATCTCCTTCTGGGGTCTTTGATGGAGTTGAAGACTAGATAGTTCTAATTATAGTTTCTTTAGTTATGGTAAGTGATAAATCAGATATAAAACTCTAGACTCACAAAGATAGGATAGATGATAGGGTATTTTCCTTAATTTGTCAAATATAAATGGACTAAATATTGTAACTATAATTCTTGCTTAATAACTATTTTGTATATGTCATTTTACTATGTTAAAGTTAAAGCCTTCCTTTTTAATTAGACAGAAAAGGGGAGATGATATAGGCACTCCTTCTGTATATGTATTGCTTTTATTGGTTGATGAATAAAGCTGTTTGGACCAATGACTTATCAGAACAAAGTCAGGCAAGAAATCCAAACAGAGATATATAGAAAGAGCAGGCAGAGTCAAGGAGATGCCTTGTAGCTACTGAAAGATGCCAGAACATTACTGGTAAGCCACAGTCTTGTGGTGATATATAGATGAATAGAAATGGGTTAATTTAAGATGTAAGAGCTAGTTAGAAATATGCTTAAGATACTGGCTAAGCAGTGTCGTAATTAATATAGTTTCTTTTTTTTCTCATGGTTTATTTTTTTTATATTTAAAAATTTCCATCTCCTTCCCTCCTCCTCCCCCCTCCCTCCCCTCCTCCTCCCCCTTCCCTCCCCTCCTTCTACCCCTTCCCTCCCCTCCCCTCCACCCACACCTCCCCTCCCTCCCTCTCAAGGCCAAGGAGCCATCAGGGTTCCCCACTCTATGCTAAGACCATGGTCCTCCCAACTCCCCCCTGGTCCAGGAAGGTGAT
Source organism: Arvicola amphibius (assembly GCF_903992535.2). Taxonomy (NCBI): domain Eukaryota; kingdom Metazoa; phylum Chordata; class Mammalia; order Rodentia; family Cricetidae; genus Arvicola; species Arvicola amphibius. Next base: position 102,083,582 of record NC_052050.1, on the reverse strand, counting down.
CGACCAAGCTGAGAAGGCTCCCACAGAGCCCGTCCATGCAGAAGAATCAGAGCCCAGAGCCATTGTCCTTTGCTTCTCAGTCAGCCCCCGCTGTTGGCCACATTCAGAGAGACGGGTTTGGTCGCATGATCCATCAGTCCCATTCCAACAGGAGTTGGTGATCTCCCATTAGTTCTGTCCCACCGTCTCCATGAGTGAACGCACCCCTCTCGTTCCTGACTTTCTCTCTCATGTTCTCGCTCCTTCTGCTCCTCATCAGGACCTTGGGAGCTCAATCCAGTGCTCCAATGTGGGGCTCAGTCACCTTCCCCATCTGTCGCCAGCTGGAGGTTCCCTCACGGTCCTGACTTTCTTTCTCATGTTCTCTCTCCTTCTGCTCCTCATCAGGACCTTGGGAGCTCAGTCCGGTGCTCCAATGTGGGGTTCTGTCATTTTCTTCATCTATCGTCAGGTGGAGGTTCTATGGTGATATGCAAGAAATTCATCAGTATGGCTATAGGAACTGGCCTTTTCAGGCTCCCTCTCCTCAGCTGCCCAAGGAACTAACTGGGGGCATCTCCCTGGAAACCTGGGAACCCCTCTAGGGTCAAGTCTTTTGACAACCCTCAGGTAGCTCTTTAAATTAGGATATATGCTTCCCTGCTCCCATATCCACCCTTCCTATATCCCAAGCACCCCATTCCTCCGAGCTCCCCCCGTTCTTCCCTTCACACTTTTCTCTCCCCATCTTCCCTTGGCCCAGTCTTGCCCAACCCTCAAGTTCCCAATTTTGCCTGGCGATCGTGTCTACTTCCAATATCCAGGAGGATTACTATATCTTTTTTTGGGAGTTCACCTTCTTATCTTCTCAAGGATCCCAAATTTATAGGCTCAATGTCCTTTAATTATGGCTAGAAACCGATTATGAGTGAGTACATCCCATGTTCATCTTTTTGGGTCTGGGTTACCTCACTCAGAATAGTGTTTTCTATTTCCATCCATTTGCCTGCAAAATTCAAGATGTCATTGTTTTTTACCGCTGAGTAGTATTCTAGCATGTATATATTCCACAGTTTCTTCATCCATTCTTCCACTGAAGGGCATCTAGGTTGTTTCCAGGATCTGGCTATTACAAATAATGCTGCTATGAACATAGATGAGCATATGCTTTTGTTGTATGATTGGGCATCTCTTGGGTAGATTCCCAATAGTGGAATTGCTGGGTCCTGGGGTAGGTTGATCCCGAATTTCCTGAGAAACCGCCACACTGCTTTCCAAAGTGGTTGCACAAGTGTGCATTCCCACCAGCAATGGATGAGTGTACCCCTTACCCCACAACCTCTCCAGCAAAGGTTATTATTGGTGTTTTGGATTTTAGCCAATCTGACAGGTGTAAGATGATATCTCAAAGTTGTTTTGATTTGCATTTCCCTGATAGCTAGGGAGGTTGAGCATGACCTTAAGTGTCTTTTGGCCATTCGAACTTCTTCTGTTGAGAATTCTCTGTTCAGTTCAGTGCCCCATTTTTTAATTGGGTTAATTGGCATTTTACCGTCTAGTCTCTTGAGTTCCTTATATATTTTAGAGATCAGACCTTTGTCAGTTGCAGGGTTGGTGAAGATCTTTTCCCAGTCAGTAGGCTGCCTTTGTGTCTTAGTGACAATGTCCTTTGCTTTACAGAAGCTGCTCAACTTCAGGAGGTCCCATTTATTCAATGTTGCCCTTAAAGTCTGTGCAGCTGGGGTTATGCGTAGGAAACGGTTCCCTGTGCCCATTTGTTGTAGAGTACTTCCCACTTTCTCCTCTATCAAGCTCAATGTGTTCAAATTAATATTGAGGTCTTTAATCCATTTGGACTTGAGTTTTGTGCATGGTGATAGATATGGATCTACTTTCATTCTTCTACAGGTTGACATCCAGTTATGCCAGCACCATTTGTTGAAGATGCCCTCTTTCTTCCATTGTGTACTTTTGGCTCCTTTATCAAAAATCAGGTGTTCATAGGTTTGTGGTTTAAGATCCGGGTCTTCTATACGATTCCATTGGTCAACTTCTCTGTTTTTATGCCAATACCAAGCTGTTTTCAATACTGTAGCTTTGTAATAGAGTTTGAAGTCAGGGATGGTAATGCCTCCAGAAGAACCTTTATTGTATAAGATTTTTTTGGCTATCCTGGGTTTCTTGTTTTTCCATATAAAGTTGATTATTGTCCTCTCAATCTCTGTGAAGAATTTTAATGGGACCTTGATTGGGATTGCATTGAATCTATAGATTGCTTTTGGTAGAATTGCCATTTTTACTATGTTGATCCTCCCAATCCACGAGCAGGGGAGATCCTTCCATTTTCTGGTATCCTCTTCAATTTCTTTCTTCAAAGACTTAAAGTTCTTGTCAAATAAATCCTTCACTACCTTGGTTAGAGATACTCCCAGATATCTTATGCTATTTGTGGCTATTGTGAAAGGTGATACTTCTTTGATTTCCCTCTCTGCTTCCTTATCCTTTGTGTATAGGAGGGCGACTGATTTTTTGGAGTTGATCTTGTAACCTGCCACGTTACTGAAGGAGTTTATCAGCTGTAAGAGTTCTTTGGTGGAGTTTTTGGGGTCGCTTATGTATACTATCATATCATCTGCAAATAATGAAAGTTTAACTACTTCCTTTCCAAATTGAATCCCCTTGATTCCCTTATGTTGTCTTATTGCTATTGCTAGAACTTCAAGCACTATATTGAAGAGATAAGGAGAGAGTGGACAGCCTTGTCGTGTTCCTGAATTTAGTGGGATAGCCTTGAGTTTCTCTCCGTTTAGTTTGATGTTAGCTGTCGGCTTGCTGTAAATAGCTTTTATTATATTTAGGAATGACCCTTGTATCCCTAATCTCTCCAAGACCTTTATCATAAAAGGGTGCTGAATTTTGTCAAATGCTTTTTCAGCATCTAATGAGATGACCATATGGTTTTTTTCCTTCAGTTTATTTATATGATGGATTACATTGATAGATTTTCGTATGTTGAACCAGCCCTGCATCTCTGGGATGAAGCCTACTTGATCTTAGTGGATAATTTTTCTAATGTGTTCTTGGATTCGGTTTGCCAGTATTATATTGAGAATTTTTGCGTCAATGTTCATGAGTGAGATTGGCCTGTAATTCTCTTTCTTGGTTGAGTCTTTGTGTGGTTTAGGTATCAGGGTAACTGTAGCTTCATAGAAGGAATTTGGCAGTGACTCTTGTGTTTCTATATTATGAAATACCTTAAGGAGTATAGGTATTAGGTCTTCTTGGAAGTTCTGGCAGAATTCCGCATTGAAACCATCTGGTCCTGGGCTCTTTTTGGTAGGGAGGTTTCTGATAACAGTTTCTAATTCTTCGCGAATAACAGGACTATTTAGAGCATTTATCTGGTCCTGGTTTAACTTTGGTATATGGTATTTATCTAAAAAACTGTCCATTTCTTTTACATTTTCCAATTTTGTGGCATACAGGCTTTTGTAGTAAGAGCTAATGATTCTCTGAATTTCCTCTGTGTCTGTGGTTATGTCCCCCTTTTCATTTCTGATCTTATTAATTTGCGTGTTCTCCCTCTGCCGTTTGATTAGTTTGGCTAAGGGTTTGTCAATCTTGTTGATTTTCTCCAAGAACCAGCTTCTTGTTTCATTGATTCTTTGGATTGTTTTCTGTGTTTCTATTTTGTTGATTTCTGCCCTCAGTTTGATTATTTCCAGTCTTCTAGTTCTCCTAGGTGAGTCTGCTTCTTTTTTTTCCAGAGCTTTCAGGTGTGCTGTTAAGTCACCAATGAGTGCTTTCTCCGTTTTCTTTAAGTGGGCACTTAGTGCTATGAACTTTCCTCTTAGCACTGCTTTCATTGTGTCCCATAGGTTTGAGTATGTTGTGTCTTTATTTTCATTAAATTCAAGAAAGACTTTAATTTCTTTCTTTATTTCTTCCTTGACCCAGGTGTGGGTCAGTAGTTGACTGTTCAGTTTCCATGAGTTTGTGGGCTTTCTGGGGGTAGCATTGTTGTTGAATTCTAATTTTAATCCATGGTGATCCGATAAGACACAGGTGGTTACTAATATTTTTTTGTAATTGTGGAAGTTTGCTTTGTTACCAAGTATATGGTCAATTTTCGAAAAGGTTCCATGAGCCGCAGAGAAGAAGGTATATTCTTTCCTATTTGGGTGGAATGTTCTATAGATGTCTGTTAAGTCCATTTGGTTCATTACCTCCATTAAGTCTTTCAATTTTCTGTTAGGTTTCTGTCTGATTGACCTGTCCATTGGTGAGAGAGGAGTGTTGAAGTCTCCAACTATTAGTGTGTGTGGTTTGATGGCTGCCTTGAGTTCTAGAAGTGTTTCTTTTACATAAGTGGGAGCTTTTATATTAGGGGCATAGATATTCAGGATTGAGACTTCATTCTGATGGATTTTTCCTGTTATGAGTATAAAGTGTCCCTTTCCATCTCTTCTGATTGATTTTAGTTTAAAGTAAACTTTGTTGGAAATTAGTATGGCCACACCCGCTTGTTTCTTAGGGCCATTTGCTTGATAAACCTTTTCCCAACCCTTTACTCTGAGTAGGTGTCTCTCTTTGTGGTTGAGGTGTGTTTCTTGTAAACAGCAAAATGTTGGATTCTGTTTTCGTATCCAGTCTCTTAGCCTGTGCCTTTTTATAGGTGAATTGAGTCCATTGATATTAAGTGATATTAATGACCAGTGGTTGTTAACTTCAGTCATTTTTAGTAGTAGAGTTTGTGTGTTTCCCTTCTTCTAGTTGTGCTGGTGAAGGGTCGCTAGAAGCCTGAGTTATTGTGGGCGTTGTTGGACTCCTTGGTTTGTGATTTTCCTTCTATTACTTTCTGCAAGGCTGGATTTGTGGCTGCGTATTGTTTAAATCTGTTTTTGTCCTGGAATATCTTGTTTTCTCCATCAATGGTGAATGCAAGCTTTGCTGGGTATAATAGTCTAGGCTTGCATCCATGTTCCCTTAGTGTCTGTAGCACATCTATCCAAGCTCTTCTGGCTTTCATGGTTTCCATTGAGAAATCAGGTGTAATTCTGATAGGTTTCCCTTTATATGTTACTTGACCTTTTCCCTTTGCAGCTCTTAATATCTGTTCTTTATTCTGTATGTTTTGTGTTTTGATTATTATATGGCGTGGGGATGCTTTCTTTTGATCCAGTCTATTTGGTGTTCTGTAGGCTTCTTGTACCTTCATAGGAACATCCTTCTTTAGGTTGGGGAAGTTTTCTTCTATAATTTTGTTGAATATGTTTTCTGGGCCTTTGAGTTGTAATTCTTCTCCTTCTTCTACCCCAATTATTCTTAGGTTTGGTCTTTTCATGGTGTCCCATATTTCCTGAATGTTTTGTGTTAAGAATTTGTTAGATTTGTTTAGTTCTTTAATCTGTGAGTTTATTTCCTCTATTGTATCTTCAGAGTCCGAGATTCTTTCTTCCATCTCTTGTATTCGGTTGGAAATACTTGTCTCTGAAGTTTCTGTTCGTTTACTCAGAGTTTCCATTTCCAGTCGTCCCTCAGATTGTGTTTTCTTCAATACCTCCATTTCATTTATCAGGTCTTGTACTGTTTCCCTTACCTGCTTGATTGCTTTTTCTTGTTTTTCTTGGGTATCTTTGAGAGATTTATTTATTTCCTCTACCTTTTTGTTTGTCATCTCCATTTCTTTATGGCAGTTTTTTACCTCCTGTTTAAGGTCCTCTATTATTTTCATAAAGTACTGTTTAAGGTCGGTTTCTTCTATATCTTCTGGGGTAGGGTGTTCAATTCTTGTTTCAGGATGTCTGGCTTGTGGTGATGTCATGTTGCCTTTCATGTTGTTGGAGGAGCTCCTGCATTGGCGCCTGCCCATCTCTTCCTTCAAAAGGAGCCCGGAGGCGTTTGGTGTCCTAGACAAATCTTTGCTGTGACTGAAACTGGTTGGATCTCCCCAGTGCCAGAGGAGGACCTATTCCTTGCGTCACAATCTGAAGAAGCCCGCACTCCCTTGCAGGAATCCTCAGACCTGCCTGGAGGCCAGAGTCTGACTCCTCTGGGTGGATGGCCTTAGAACAGGAGCAGGACACCTGAGAACACTAGGGAAAGCTTGGGAGACACAGGGATGGGAGAAACAGACACAAGCCTGCAGAGGGAAGTGGGGGTAGGGGGTCTGTGCTCTCTTCCAGGGCAGGTTGCCTCAGGGTCCGCATTCACTCACCAGTTCAGATGGAATGTCAGGGCACAGGATCAGGGATTCCAGGCAGCCCAGGGTCGCAGCCCAGACAAAAGGGCCAAGGTGGGGGCAGGGCGGGATGGAATACCACACAGCGAACCTGGCAGCACAATCTGAAGGAGCCCGCACCCCTCCGCAGGAATCCTCAGACCTGCCTGGAGGCCAGAGTCTGACCCCTTTGGGTGGATGGCCTTAGAACAGGAGCAGGACACCTGAGAACACTAGGGAAAGCTTCAATTAATATAGTTTCTGTGTGATTATTTGGGTCTGGGTGGCTAGGAAATGAATGCATAGTCTCTGTTTACAAGATGCCCCTCTTTAGATGCCAGGGAAACTCTGGGAGAAGAGTTAAGTAATCAGGAGCGGCTTTCCATCTGGGGTCTCTGGATCCATAGTGATATATTGTTAAGAGAGTCATTATAAGGCAGTTGAGTAATTGAGACAGGTTTTAATTTATTTCCTGGATGACCTATTAGACCTCTACATAATTTACTGCCTTAAGGGAGACCCTGTGGAGACCAGCCAAAGGCAAGTTATAAATTGATTCCTAGCTAGGATGTCCCCTGGGGTATTATAACTACAGGGTCCTGGTTGGGGACTCTTTGGGGACTGCCCTAGTCCCAACTAGGTGGGCATTGTTGGTTTGGTGGATTTCTTCTGTGAGGCCCTGTTGCGGGAGCAACTTCTGCTCCTTCAGCCAATAGCTGCTGAGATACCAGCCCATTGGGGTGTGGTCTCTCTTTCTTTAAAAAAGCAGCAACTGCCCTCCACTCCCTCTCTTGCTTCTGGCTCTGCTTCCGGCAAATAGGCTCCCTTCCTGATTGCACAGAGGGCTGTTGTCTGGGACAGTGATCTGTAAGTTTTTCCCCCTTAAATAAATAACCATTCTATTAATCATAATTCCAAATTGGTGTGGGACTGTTTGTGACTTATGCCTTCATCTTACGCCTTCATGGCCCTAGGCTGATCCAAGACTTGTTTGTGCTTCTCCAGGAGAATATTGCTGGCAAGAATTATATAAACAGCATGGAAGGTAAGGGTAATGTGGTGGTTTGAAAGAAAATGGCCCCTAAAGGGAGTGGCACCATTAGAAAGTATGGTCTTGTTAGAGGAGGTGTGACCTTGTTGAAGGAAATATGTTACTGTGGGGGTGGGCTTTGAGGTCTCCTATGCTCAAACTATGCCCAGTGTTTCAGACCACGTCCTGTTGCCAGTGAGTCAAGACATAGGAGGACTCTTAGCTCCTCCTCCAGCACCATTTCTGCCTGCACATTGCCATACTCCCAGCCACCATTCTCCACCCCATGATGATAATGGACTAAACCTCTGAAACTGTGAGCCACCATCTGATTAAATGTTTTCCTGTATGGGAGTTTCCATGGTCATAGTATTTTTTTTCACAGCAGCAGAAACCCTAACTGAGATAGAAGTTGGTACCAGAGACTGGGATATTACTGTGACAGTCCTGACCATGTTTTTGTTTGAAGGAATATTGACTTTGGGACTGCAGATTAGAAAAGCAGTGGAATGCTTTAAGTGTTGCTTAATGAGCCATAAGAGTAGGAGCATGGAAGGTGGTGATGCTGATTGTGATTTGAACTGTGGTTGCCTTGATCAAGAGGTTTCAGAGGAGAAGTTTAGAATATCCTAGAAACCAGTCTTGTGATAATTTGATGAAGGAAGTTGCTCCATTTTGTCCTTGTCTGAAGTCTGTCTGAGGCTAAAGTTTTGAATTAATTTCATTGGCAGAGGAAATCTCAAAACAGCCTGGTATAGACGCTGTCTGGTTATTAGTATTAAATCTGATGAAAAGTTACAATGAGAAGCAGTAAGCTAAGCAAATAAAAATACAAAATGTACAGATTGAGATAAGGGGCACCAGGAAGTGGAATAGAGCTAAATCCTGTGTACAGGGAGATAAATGGGTTAAGAAATGGAATTAAGGGTGTGGTGATCTCAGAGCAAGATGACCCCACCCAGCTAAGCTTCCAACTTATAAAAAGAATTAAAGAAAAGCTTAGAGTCAGGTGTGTAGGGCACAATTTTAAGCCAAGTACTAGGAAGGCAGAGGCTGGCAGATATCTGAGTTGTGGTCAGCCAGGTCTACAGAGAAAATTCCAGAACAACCAAGCTCAGGCACTGAGGGAAACTGTGCTAAGCAGAAAACTGGTGCAGATGTGGTTGAGCAAGGGCCATGCTCCAGCCCCAGCAAACAACAGAACTTGGCAACCTTGGCCACATGTTTCTGGCTTTAGAGTCAAGGATAAAAGAAAGGGGTTATGGAGTTTGCCTCCTCAATTAAGGAAAGTGGCTGAATCCAGGCATGTGTGGGATGTCACTGAATGGAGGACTTGAGAGGCCATTGTGTGAAGCTGTGAAGTTGAAGACCCCAAGATGTTGGAGATGCCAGAGCCATGGGATACCTGCCAAGGAGAGCTGCTGACAGGGAGTGGAACCAGCACAATAAAGGAGTGTGTTGCAGTCAACACAGCTGAAAGGAGTTGGAGATCTGAAGAGCCCTTTGACATCAGACATGGAGATGCTGAGTTTTGAGTTTTCCCAGCTGGTTTTCAGTCCTGCTTTGGTCCAGTATTTACATACTGTGTTCCCTCCCCTCCATTTTGGAATGGTAATGCATATCCTGTCCCATTATATGTTGGAAGTATGTAATCTGCTTTTTGATTTTTGTTCTACAGAATCCAAAATCTCAGAAGGGACTTTGAACTTTAGACTTTTAAATAAGCTTGGGATTGTTGTAGGCTCTGGGATTTGGAGTTGGACTGATGCATTTTTGCATTATGATATAGTTACTAGTACTTGAGTGCCAGGGAGTGGAATATAGTGGTTTGAAAGAAAATGGCCCCCAAAAGGAGTGGCAGTACTAGGATATATGCCCTTCTTGAAGTAGGTGTGGTCTTGTTGGAGGAAGTGTGTCACTGTGGAGGTAGGCTTTGAGGTCTCATATATGCTCACATCATGCCCAGTGTTGCCTGCAAGTCAAGATGTAGGACACTCAGCTACTTTTCCAGCACCATGTCTGCCCGCATACTACTGTTTCAGCCCGTGATGATAATGGACTAAACCTCTGTACTGTAAGCCACCCCAATGAAATGTTTTCTTTTAAAAGAGTTGCCATGGTCATGGTGTCTCTTCACAGCAACAGAAACCCTAAGAGAGGTAATATACTGGAATTCTTTAATAAAGGTGGGATAGTTGTCAGTATAGGACCCCAATCTTTTCTATTTGAGATAATTCAATTCATGAGAAGGGGACGTGTGCCCTGAATAGGCCAGCCGTCCTGGCAACTTCTCACAAAGGGAGAACTGAGACTGGTTTAAGTCAGGTAGGGGGATGTAGAGGGGGCTCCATGGCAGAGAGGGAGTGAGTAGTGAGAGGACCAGGGAATGCCTATGGGCTGAAAGTGGGTGCCAGTGAGAGTTGACCTTGGCAACCTGTTGCTGAAGGAGAACGAGAATTTGAAAGGGCTGGAAAAGGAGGGGAGTTGTGGGGTTTGGTCAACGAGGGAGGCACATTAGCTGGATTGATTTCACATCTAAAAGGAGCTGAGTGGGGAACAGGAAGTACAGAGAGAAGGTCTGGAAAGGAGGCAAGAGAAAGTCTGAATATAGAGAATCTTTTCCATTTGCCTGATCATTCTCTGTACTTGTAAAGTTCTTGAATAATTCTGGGATCCAGGGTGCCATTGGGGGCCCTTTGTGTTGATTATCTAGGGGATATTGAAGCTAAATTTTATTGCAAAGGTAAATAAATTTGGGACCCTTCAGTTGGTTTTCAAGTGGAGAGGCTGGAGGTTTTCCAGGGTGTGTGTGTGTGAGGGTGTGGAAGACATGTTCCCATGGATGAGAAAAAAGAAAAATGTCACTGCAGCCTGTAGTTGTGGAAGTCCCCAGGACTCAGGGAGGACTGAATGAGAACCAAGCTGTTCAGTGGGTCATCACTACACTCAACAGGGGTCATAGGCTTAACCTGGATAACCCAGAGGAGAGACTCATGCCTGGTACCAGGGTTTTCATACCAGAAGGCAAGGATGAAAACCGAGCTCTAGGAGGAGGATCTCATGCATAGGAAAGGGTTGGAGAATGGAGTCACAAAAGTCACAAGGCCTAGAGGAGCTGCGGGATTACAGGCAGCTCTGAAGGGAAGATTAGAGAAGAGGGCAGGAAGAGGCGCCTTGTTGTGTCTAAGGAAACTGTAGGATTGCAGCTCCAAGGCTAGAGGGGATGAGGTCTGGTGAAAAGAGCCAGCTGTGGCCTTAAAGTCAGTGGCTAGGGGAACCTCTGTTCCCAGGAGTACCAGCGGGGTACTGGACACTCAACAGTCATTCTCAGACTCAGGGAAACATTTACACCAACCAAGGGGGAAATTTACCAATCATCAGTGAGCCGGACAGTGAGTTGTTGTGAGAGAAATAAAAACTGGTCAGAGTGACCTAATTGCTTTCCACCTGAACCATGCTGTTTAGGCTAGGCTAAAACATTTCCTATGTGGTGAGGGCCTTCTGGCAGGAGCTGATAACACCTGGGAGACTATTGCCTCAAGGACAACCAAGAACTGGCCAATTAAAAATGTGTCCATAGTATGCTCCATCTACATACCCCAAGGACAGATAGGAACGGGCCAACCGAGAATATACTCACGTCCATACTTCATTTACACAGTGATATCATGCTTATTGAATTTTGTGCCCTTTTTTAATTGTTTGCTATTCTCAATTTGGTCAGGTTATGCAAATTAGGTGAGAACTGGTGGTCCTGCGAGATTGTCTATAAAAAGTCCTGTAATCTCCTCCTGCCCTCACTGCATTAAGTGTGCTGGATGAGTTCCTTGCCTGGCTTATACTGTGCTTTGGAATAAACCTTGCTTTTTGCATCCAAGTCCCAGATCCCTGGTGGTCTCTCTGGGGGGTGAGAGCCTGGGTACAACAGTTACAGAGTATTTGTTTACACTGTGAAGGTGTGTCTTTGAGAAGGCACCTTCTGATTGGTTTAACACAGAGCTGAATATCCAGTAGCTAGGCAGGAAAAGGTTAGGTGGATTTCCAGGGATGGAGGACTCTGAGAAAAAGGAAGGCAGAGCCACCAGCAAGACACAGAGGGAGAGCAGGATATGAAGTACAGAGATGAGGTAAGGAGCCATGCAGAAGAAGGTAGACTAAAAGATATGGGCTAATTAAGCTATAAAGGCTAGTTAAAAACAAGCCTAATCTAAGGCCAAACTTTTATAATTAATAATAAATCTCTATGTCATTATTTGTGAGATAAGAAAGTACAACTGCACTGAGTCTGTTGCAGGTGGACAGGAGATGAGGGACAGGGTCCCAGTGCAGCTTAGGCCTCCAAAGGGAAACTTGGGCACTAGCATTGCCTATCCAGGCTTGGCACCAAATGTAAGTAAGCATTACAGCCTGGATGGAAAGGTATCCAGGCAGTCAGGAACCACGGAATACCACAAAGTTGCACCACACAACAAATCTCACACAAGAGATTTATTGGGAGGGAAAAACCCCGGGGGTTACTGCCTCTGCTTGTGTGAGAAACAGCAGGGAACTGAGCAGAAGCCAGGGTTTATATAGAGCTTCTTACGGAGGTGGGTGGAACTTTGCAGTGTGAAGTTTTCCAGGATGGAGACTGCTGGAATTTCATGTCCAGAGATTGGTCGTTTTACTCTGTAGGATAAAGGTGGGTCCAACAGTTAGGGCAGTTAACGTGTTCTGTTGGCAGAACTTGGCAGCTAACGGTCCTTGTGGGAGGGGTTTGGCCATTCATGGTCCTTGAGGGGCTTACAGAGGCTAGAGAACAAATCCCTTCTTGTTGGTTTTTGAGGCTAAACATCTCAAAGTCTTGGCATGTGACATGCACACTAGTGAGTTGTACGTGTTAGGAAGCTGAGGATAAGGGATTGGGATCAGGTGATGTTTGCTGTTTTATAGTTCCACAAGATAAGTTGTCCCAAGCACTTGACATCTTCCATAGCCTGTCTTCAGTGTTAGCTAGACTGACTAGTGGTCGTGTGGTAGAGTATTGCTTTGTTCTGATTTTCATTATCCTGATAACCAGTGAAAGAAAATGCTTTTCCCTGTGCTTGTTAGTCATGTGTTCTATCTTTGTTTTCATGAAATTTTGACTCAAAATGTGTGCCTATGTTTATGACTTATCATATTGAATCTACATATTCCTTGCAAATTGCAGATGCAGGTTTTTGACACATGTATGTTGTGAATATTTTTCCAAGTTTGTGTCTTGATTTTTCTTGTGTGTGTGCTAGGATCTGAACTCAGGTCCTCAATCTTGCCTGGCAAGCACTTTACCCCCCAACTCTAACTTCCTGTCCCTAACATTTCTCCTTGCTTAGTGGTGCCTTTTAAGTATGAACGTTGAAAATTTTGAGGAAGTCTAATTTATAGTTGCTTTTCCTTTTCTGCTTTATTCTTTTTGTGCCCTTATGTAGTGGTTCCATTTGTTAATTGTTGTTCTCAGTGTCTGTGCTACTGGTGTTTTATTTAGGAAGTGATCCCCTGTGCTGATGCATCCAAGAGTACTTCCCACTTTCTCTTCTATGAGGTTCATTGTAGTTGGTTTTATGTTGAGGTCTTTGATCCATTTGGACTTGAGTTTTGTGTGTGGTGATAGATATGGGTCTATTTTCATTCTTCTACATGTTGATATCCAGTTATGTCAGCATACGCTGTTGAAGATGCTCTTTTTTTTCCATTTTATACTTTTAGCTTCTTTGTCAAAAATCATGTGTTTGTAGGTATGTGGATTGATATCAGGGTCTTTGATTCAATTCCCTTGGTCCACCTGTCTGTTTTTATGCTAATACCAAGATTTTTTTCATTATTGTAGCTCTATAATAGAGCTTGAAGTCAGGGATGGTGATACCTCCAGAAGTTCCCTTATTGTACAGGATTGTTTTGGCTATCGTGGATTTTTTGCTTTTCCATATGAAGTTGAATATTGTTCTTTCTTGGTCTGTGAAGAATTGTGTTGGGATTTTGATGGAGATTGCATTGAATCTGTAGATTGTTTTGGTAAAATTTTTGTTATGTTAACCCTACCTATCCAAGAACATGGGAGATCTTTCCATTTTCTGGTATCTTCTTCAATTTCTTTCTTCTAAGACTTAAAGTTCTTGTCATACAGGTATTATAGGAGCCAGCTTGTTTGTTCTTGGCTGCTCAGCCCCGAAATAATCACACAAAACCCATATTATTTGCAATACTGTTTGACCAATAGCTTAAGCATATTCTGGCTGACTCATAACTTAAACTAACCCATCTCCATTAATCTGTATATTGCCATGTGGCTGTGACTTACCAACAAAGTTTTGGTATGTTTATCTCTGGTGGCAGCTCCATGGCTTCTTCCTGACTTCTCCCTGACTCTGCCTTCTTCCTCCCAGTATTCAGTTTAGTTTTCCCCTCCTAGTTCTATTCTACCCTATCATATACCTAAGGCAGTTTCTTTATTAACCAATGGTATTCACAGCATACAGAGGGGAATCCCATATTATACAAGTCTTTCACTTGGTTAGTGTTACCCCAAGATATTTTATGTTGTTTGTAGCTACTGTAAAGGGTGATATTTCTATTATTTATTCCTCAGTCCATTTATCATCTGTATATAGGAGGAATACTGATACTTTGAGTTAATATTGTATTATGCCACATTACTGAAGGTGTTTATCAGCTGAAGTAGTTCCAAGGTAGAATTTTTGGGGTCTCTTATGTATACTCTAAATGTATGCTTCTATTCTTGTTTGGGGCATTGTGCTTATGTAACTCATATAAAATGCAATGTATAATTAATAAATGAGATTAGTAGTTAAAAATCAAACTTGTAGTCATATTAAGTATGTTTTCATGGTTAAATAGGTATATTTTAGACAGATAAATGCCCTTCAAACACTTCAAAGACCTATAGAATATGGCATTTAAAATGCTTTGTTAACATAGGGCTTTTCATGACAGTGAGACATGTCTGTTCTCTGCATCACCAGTCTAATTCATAAAGGGATGTTGGGCATCAAAGAAATTCTATATGGAGTTTGCTTTTTAATTGGTTTTCTGTAATGTGATAATAGGTTTCTCCACTGGTGCAGTAAGTTGGATCAAGCTGAATTGAAAAAGTAGAAGAACAGGTTTATTTGAGTAAAGCAACTCCCAGGTGAGTTCTCCAGCCCCAGAGACTGAGGCCAGAGAAGTCACATGGCCGAGCTAAAGCAGGCAGCTCTTAAACCCTGTAGGTGAGGGGTGATGACATGTACTCCATAAACTGGATTTGTGCCCAAGTATGGTCAAAAGCTGAGTGCTTTATTGTATTAGGGAGAGAGCTAATTGTTGGTTCCCACTATGCAGAACCAAAATAATCACACAGAAACTATATTATTTAAATCACTGCTTGGCCCATGAGCTCTAGCTTCTTATTGGCTAACTCTTACATATTAATTTAACCCATTTCTAGTAATCTGTGTATTGCCACATGGCTGTGGCTTACTGGCTAAAGTTCCAGTGTCTGTCTCTGGCGGGGCTACATGACATCTCTCTGACTCTGCCCTTCTTTCTCCAGCATTCAGTTTAGTTCTCCCTGCCTAACTCTGTTCTACCCTATCAGGCCAAGCCAATAAAAGCAACACATAGACAAAAGGACCTTCCATACTTCTGTTTAAAAGAAAAAAGGAAGGCTTTAACTTTAACATAGTAAAATTACATATAACAATACAGTTATCAAGCAAGAATTATAGTTACAATATTTATATCTACTTTATCTTTTGTCATAGCCAAGGAAAACTATAATAATAGCTATCTATTCTTCAACTCCATCAAAGACTCCAGAAGAATATAATATTACCTAAGTAAACAGGAGGTGCATTGTAAGCAACTTCCAAAACTCTAGAATTGACAGAGACATCTCATTGCCTGGACAGTCACAAAAAAAGTTTTTCTGTAATGTTGGTGCATCCATCTTCAGCCTAAAGGCCCATAGTATCCAGTAGACTTTTCATGAAGCAGGAAATCTCAAAGACAGTTCTGCCTATATTGGCAGTTTGTCAGTCACTTTCTTCTGTGTCCTGCAGAAAGTCTAGGAGACTCTTTCATGAAGCAGGAACCCCAAAGGATCATCTCACCTTTAGGCAAGTTCAGCAGTCATTTCACTGTGAGTCCAGGCAAGAGCAGTTTCTTGCCCAAATGGCTAACAGACCCCATGAGGAGCCTCTTCGGTGTCCATCTTCCTCTTGAAGTAGATTGGTGCTGCCAGAAGCAGCTATGTCTCACTGTCATGAAAAGTCCTAAGTTCTTAAAACATTTAAATGCCATATTCTAAAGGTCTCTGAAAGATTTGAAGAATACCCAACTGAAATATCTCTCTATATATCTGGAAAACCTAACTAACATGACTACAAGCTTGACTATTATAGATGACTATCTATTAACCTATATTTCTTAGTTATACATTACATTTATAAATGAGCTGCACTGTAACATGAGGGCTGGGCTTATTGGGGTTTCTGTCCTGCCCAGTTCCCACAGCTGGTAAGCTCCCAAAGAATCACACAGAAAGTCTGCATTAGGTATAAACTGATTGGCCCATTAGCTCAGGCTTCTTGTTAACTCTTGTAACTTATATTAACCCATTATCCTTATCTATGATAGCCACATGGCTCAGTACCTTTTTTAGCTTGGCAGGTTACATCCTGCTTCTTTGGTGGTCTGGGCAGGACTGGGAGGAATGAGCTTCCTCCTTCCTAGAATTCTCCTGTTCTCATTGCTCTGCCTCTACTTCTTGTCTGGTTGACCACCTATACTTCCTGCCTGGCCAATCAGCATTTATTCAAAACATAATTGACAGAATACAGACAATAATTCTCCCACACCACTTCTCCCTCTTTTTTTTAACAAAGGAAAATCCATAGTCCATTTTTTGGGAATGTGGGTGTAATATTCTAGGCTACTTCCAGCTGGTTGGGGGTACTGATAATCTTATGGGGACCTAAAGAAAATTTAGAGTTATGATCAAGTCCTTACTGGAGTATCCTATGAGGCTTGATCATCTCAGGCAGCATCTTGAATCTGTTCTGGATGTAGAACTTAGACATTCAGGCATTCTGTTTCTACCAGAGATTTCTCAGGTGGTCTTCCTTGATCAAATCTGATTTTTCTTAACTCAGAATGAATCCACAGCCTCTCATTTGCTGCAGAAACAAAAGCAAAATCTCTTCTCCAAAGTAACATACCTTTTGACTTTAATTTTGAAGTCAAGGTATTTTCCTCAGCATTCAAACATATCAAAGAGAGCATAATAACATACAGTATCAAGATTCTCTGTGGATTTTTCATCTTCACATGGCTTTATTTTAACCTCCATTTCTTTTATTTTTACTTTTAACTTTCGGCTTTTTGAGACAGGTTCTCTGTGTATCTTTGTCCTGGAACTCCCTCTGTAAACCAGGCTATCCTTGAACTCACAGAGATCTGCCTGTCTCTGCCTCCCCAGTGCTGGGATTAAAGGTGTGTGCTACCACACCTTGAACTCACAGAGATCTGTCTGTCTCTGCCTCCCAGGCATTGTGATTAAAGGTGTGCGCTACCACACCTTGAAGTCACAGAGGTCAGTCTACCTCCGTCACCCAAGTGCTAGGATTAAAGGTGTGTATCACCACAACCAACTACTCTCTTTTTTTATTTTAAGGACTTTAACCTTTTTGTTCCCCCCAAGCCAGGATATATTTTTAAAACACAGTAAACCATTTAGAGGTTTTTTTTAAAAAAATCTCTCTTTACTGTATATCTCTCTTTTTCTAACTACACAAGTCTTTAATTTACCAAGCAATATGAATAGGATTAAATCCATGGCTTTGATGGCTGGATCCAGCCCATTCCTTAGCTTTCTGTGATCCCAGCCTCATGGTGGAGGTACTGGCTGTAGCCATGTTTATTGCCACAACTCTATGGCATTTCAAGGTCCCTGCCAGCAAGCAAGCTGCATCAGTGTGCTCACAAACCACACTTAAATGCTCTGTAGTCAGACCCCCTGCCTGAAAGAGTCAGAGTTTGCCCTGGCAGGACAGCCCAGAAAGCCAGCATTTTAAAATGGCACAGCTTTTTTCTGCTATCACTGAAAACCACAAAGCATGTGGTCAGCTTTTATCAACACCATTTAAGTGTTTTGTGGCAGGACCTCTTAAAGAGCTGTAGGGTTTTGGATCTAAAGCTGAATCAGGAAGCCTCTTTTAAATGAGAGTTCTTGCCTCTAGCAAGCAGAGCAGACCTGAGAAATTGCTGCTACCAAGAAGCCATGCTTTACTCTATTCTTTTCTGCCCAGAATTACTTTTCAAGCTCTGTCAGGCTTTATGTGAATATAGTTGTCCATGTGGGTGCCATTCTGTAACATTAGGGTTATCCACATTGGGTGCCACTCTGAAACATGAGGGCTACCTTGCTGGGGTTTCTGTCCCACCCAGTACCCCACAGCCAGCAAGTCCCAAAGAAAATCACACAGAGGTCTCCATAAGATTATAAACTTATTGGCCCATTAGCTCAGGCTTCTTATTAGCTCTTGTAGCTCATATTAACCCATTATTCTTATCTGTATTAGCCACATGGCTTGGTACCTTTTTCAGCGGGGCAGGTCACATCCTGCTTCTTCCGTGGTCTGGTTAGGACTGGCAAAAGAGCTTTCTTCTTCTCAGAATTCTCCTGTTCTCAATGCCCCACCTCTACTTCCTGTCTTGTTGAAGGAGTGGCGGGGCTGTGTCCCACCACCCGGCTAGCTTTGCCCAAAATAATTACATGGAAACTGTATTCTTTTAAACACTGCCTGGCCCCTGGCCCATTATCTGTAGCTTCTTATTGGTTGATTTTCATATCTTGCTTTAACCCATATTTAGTAATTTATATAGCACCACAAGGGGTGCCTTACCAGGAGAGATCTTAACCTGCGTCCATCTCGGAGAGAAGCATGGCGACTGCATATGGCGACTGGCTGAAGTGTCTCCCCACTGCCTGCTACCCAGCATTCTGTTCTGTCTACTCCACCTACCTAATTTTCTGTTCTCTTAAAGGGCCAAGGCAGTATCTTTATTAATAATGAAAGTAACACATAGACACTCCTCCATCACTGTCTGGTTTTCCCACCTATACTTCCTGCCTGGCTAATGGCTAATCAGTGTTTATTTAGAACATGATTGACAGAATATAGACAATAATTCTTCTGCACCACTGCACAAACACAATACCTTAATCAAGATATTCAGGAAGGCAGCTGCTGTGGCCACCAAGAATGTGGAACTGGGCTTTTTGGTGCCTTTTCTTTGTTGGAGATTCTCTGAGAGGGTGGTGCTTGGAGAGAGAGGAATGGGACTTGCCAGATTAAGTAGGAGTGAGCTGGAGGTTCCAGACAAACATCCCAAACTTTTTGGGTATTTGAGTGCCAGTTCAAATCTGGCTACTTCCTGTTGACATAGGATGACATGGGGAGGAGGAGTCAAGGTTTGGTGGGTTTGTGCTCAGTGGGAGTCATGGGTGAAAAAACATTCAGTTAACTGCCACCCTGGAGACTTCAGGAATCCATTCTTGGAGGAAGCAGAGAAGGCAAATTGCTAGCAGAAAAAAAATAGTTACTACCAGCCATATGAACAGGGCTAGCCATAGTAATAGTGAGGATTGTCAGAAAGAATGGAATGGAGATGTGCCCTTATTGTAAAAAACAGACAAGTGAATGAACAAGACACAAGACTAAATAGGCTTGACCATCATGGTCCCTCACTGGGCCATTCTGGAAAACCAGATAGGGTGTAGGGTCCCAGTGCTGGATATTCCATTCACCCTGTGTAGTTACCTGATTGAGTCTGGAGAGGTGGTACCAGCATTAATGTCCCAGGAGCTTGGCAGCTGAAGGGGTGGTAAGAATCACAGTGCAGGGTCCTATCCATGGGGCTCTAGAGACTTAGGAGATAACTGCTTGAGGATTACCAGGTATCCAGAGAGAGAGAGAGAGAGAGAGAGAGAGAGAGAGAGAGAGAGAGAGAGAGAGAGAGAGAGGGGTGGGTTCAGGAGCATTGGCATGTGTGTAAGAAAGAACTGTTAGCATGGGAATGGAGAAGGTACTGTAGTAAGAAAAGAGAGGTAGGTACTCTGCCAGTGGAGGGGTCTGGGCTGGGAGTTGGTGGTTGAGGAGAAACAACCTTCCATAAAGAAGCTCAAACTTAGGCCTGTAGGAGAGCATGGGGTGACCCAGAGGTAGGTAAGGACAATGGGGAGGAGGAAGGGCCAGGATAATCTGAATTCAGTGGATAACTTGATGAGTTGTTGTTTGACGAGTCTGTTGGCCCTCTTAATCTTTCCTGAGGATTGTAGGTAATAGGGGATGTGGAGTTTCCAGAAGGTGCTGAGGGCTTTACAGATGAGCTAGATGATCCTGAACCACCACCTCTGCTACTTCCCTGGAGGTGGGGAATGCCTCTATTCATCCTGCAAAGATGTCAATGAGAGTTAGGGAATAGTGGAGCTTTTTATGAGTGGGCATGTGGGTGAAGTCAACTTGTCAGTCCTTACCTGGTTGGTGTCCTCAGAGCTTGGGCAAGGGTTGGCATATCTGGAGGGCCTCTGCAGGTTGGCCTTAGCATATGTCTGGTAGGAGTAGATCTGTAAAATATGTGCTCAAAGATGGGTGGGATAAAAGTGGGACTCTAACAAATGGGGCAAAGTTTTGGGGCCTATGTGTAAGGTTTTGTGGATGTCTGAAATGATGGAGAATGCCTCATCCTGGGGGAGGATGAGGTAGTTATTTAACTACCTGTCTTTTATGTGGTCCCTTTATTCAGGAGTTTGTCCCTCTTCTCTGGTTGATAACAGAGCTGATAGGAGAGAGTAAAAAACAAAATATGTCCTGTAGATCCAGTGGAGCTGTAGGCCAGTCCCTGGGCTACTGAGTCAGCCCTGGCATTGACTAAGGCCACTGAGTTTTTGGAGGACTAATGTCCCTGGCAGTGGATTATGGCTACCTCTGCAGGGAGCTGGAGGGCCTCCAAGAGATTGGCTGTAAGGGATCCATTGACAATGGGAGTGTCCTTGGTAGTGAGGAAGTCATTTTCCTTCCAAAGGACAGAACATGTATGAGTTATTAAAAAGGCATATTTAGAGATGTTACCTCATTGATCCTTAGCTATTTAAAGTGATTAATTCAGTCTTTTATGAAAAGGTTGCCTCAACTGTAGTGGAAGTAACCACTACATAAGCTGCCTGTCAGTTTCCTGATCTGTCTATAAGAGAGTTTCCAATAACAAGGATGGTGAATTTTGGGTCTGTGAGGGGTTGGTCTAGGGTACCAGGCCAGAGCAAGTGTAAGACCTCCACAGCCTTGGGGCAGGCGTGGGAGGGGATGTCAGAGGAGGAAGGGATAGGGAAGAGGGTTGCAGGGACCTGTGAGACAATTAAGGGGAAAAGATGGGAATCAGAAGAGAGTGAGGGTCAAGGAGAAAGTGGCCCTAAAACAGCTGAGATATCACAGTCAGGTAAAGGCATTGGACAAATGGGTATGACTAGAAAAGAGGGTGAGAATTGTCTTTCAAGGATGGACAAAAGTGGCAACGTCCTGGGTGGAAAGAATGGGGTCGCATCTACTCCTGTGACAGAAATTGGTGAGGGAACTGTGAGACCTGAGTGAGAGGTCAAGACAGAAAAGGTAGCTCCAGGCCCACAAGAAAGGTGATGGACTTACCTGCTACCTGGAACTTTACGCTAGGCTCTGTGAGGGTGATGGGAGTCTTAGAGTCTGGGTGCCATCAGTTCTCTACCAGGCTGAAGAGCTCAAAGGCTGGAAGGGTCTCAGATGCCTGTGCTGGTGAGGCTGGACCTCCCTGGTATGCATAGAGGATGAGCCCACATGGGGGCATTACGACTTCCAGTGGCCAGACGGCTAGCAGACAGGAAATGGCTTTATTGGTGGCTGAAGGTTGGGGCAGCATCAGGACCAGTGGCCTTCTTAGTTGCATTTGAAGCAGATCCCTGGCATGGGATGGAGCCTTGTGGACTTCCCCTGTTTTCTCTTTGGAGGTACTGATGGCCTCACGGCAGTTGCCAAGGTGTGAGCTTAGAGCATAGTCTTCTTTTGCAGCTGAGCCTGCCAGAAAGACTCAGGTGCCTTCTCTCAGATGTTAAAAACCTTAAAAGCCATTTTCACCAATTCCTGTATGGAGGTTAGGGAACAATCTCCATGTTTTTAGTTTTAGTTTTTTTCTAATATCCAGCAATGACTGAGAATTGAAATGGGTAATAGGATTGTGGCTCCCACTGGGGAGGCTGGATCAAGGCAGGTAGAGAAGGCAGGTAGGATTGCAGACAATCAATATGGTTGGGTGGAAGAGCAGACAGAAACAAACAGTGAGATAGGATCTGTTTTGGGGGTGTGGGCAAGGGCTTACATAGCCCAGCTACCTCATATGTAGGTGATGCAACCATCCTGCATGTAGGTCACGCAAGGCCTTTTAAGGTCCTCGGGATGGCTAAGTAGTTTGCCTGAGTGCTTGTCACACATGCGTGGCCCTAGAACCCAGAAGTGCCAGCTACCACTCTGTGGCTGGAATCATAACATTAAACATTTCTAATATAAGGCAGGATAGTCATTCAGAATTCCTGTTTCATCACAAAGATCCACCTGCCTCTGCCTCCCGAGTGCTGGGATTAAAGGCGTGCACCACCACCACCTGGTCATAGTCTCTTTCTAAAGAAAAAAGGGGATATAATATAGAAATGATAAAAAATAGATTATTAAACCTACTTTAATCCAAAAAACAACTGCTAATCTCAAAATACTCTACATTGATATGGATTTTGGTTTACTAAAACAAATTTAAGGTCAATTTTTCATACTGTATGTATTTTTTACTCTTGTTTTAGGTATTATGTTTATAAAGCTCATTTAAAAATATAATGTATAGTTAAGAAATACAAATTAATTGTCATATATAATAATCAAACTTATAGTCATGTTAGGTTTTCTAGATATACAGAGATATATTTTAGATGGATAGGTAATCTTCAAACACTTCAAAGATATACAAAATATAGCATTAAAATAGAACTTAAATTTTTCTTGAAAGTGAGATACATCTGCTCCCGGAAGCACCAATTTCTTCAAGAAGATGATGCACATTAAAGAATCTCCTTATGGAGCTGCTTTCAATGTGGCTCTTGCCTGGACTGCATGACAATATGCTGTATAAACTGGACATGCAGGACCCATAGAAAAATGACTGCTGAACTTTGCCAAAAGAAGTTGGTAGAGTCTTTCATGGCTCTTGATTCATAAGAGTCTGCCAGACATTCTTCAGGACACAGAAGAACAAAGTGACTGGTGAATTTTGCCAAAATAGGATAGTCCCTCAAATTTCCTGCTTCACTGAGAACTCTGCCAGATACAGTCCAGTAGGCTAAAGATGAATGCCCTAATGTTACAGAAGAACTCTGGGTAACTGTCCAGGCAGCCAAATATCTCTGTCATTTCTAGGGTTTTGGAAGTTGCTTACAATGTTTATCTGTTTACTCAGGTAATATTATATCCTTCTGGGGTTACTGATGGAGTTGAAGACTAGATAATTATAATTATGGTTTTCCTTTGTTATGATAAAAGATAAATTAGATATGAAACTTTAGACTCACAAAGATAGAATAGATAATAGATTATTTTCTTCAATTATGCCAAATACAAATAGACTAAATGTTGTAACTGTAATTCTTGCTTGTTACCTGTTTTGTTATATATATAATTTCACTGTGTTCAAGTTAAAAATCTTCCTTTTTAATTAGACAGAAAAGGGGAGATGATGTGGGTGCCTCTCTATATTTTGTGAATATGATTTATTACCATTGGTTAATAAAGAAGCTGCTTTGGCCTATAGCAGGGCAGAACATAGGTAGGTAGGAAATCTAAACAGAGATACAGGAAGAAAGAAGGCAGAGTCAGGGAAATGCCAGCAGTTCCTGGGGAAACAAAATGTGAGGTAACAAGCCATGAGCCTTGTGATAAAATATAGACTAATGGCAAAATATAGAGTAATGGAAATGAGTTAATTTAGTTGTAAGAGCTAGTTAGTAATAAGTTTGAGCCACTGGCCAAACTTTTATAATTAATATAAGCCTTTGAAAGAAACCTCCAAATACATAACAGTAGCAAAATTATGGTTATGAAGTAGTAACAAAAATAATTTTATGGTTGGGGTCACCACAGCAGGAGGAACTGTGTTAAAAGGTCATAGATTCAGGTTTTTTTGGTAGGGGTTGTTTGTTTTGTTATTTTAAAAAGAACACAAACTATCTTTTTCATTTTACATACCAATCCCAGTTCCCACTCCCTCCCCTACTCCCATTCCCTCCACCTACTTCACCCACCCCACCCCATCCACTCCTCAGAGAGGGTAAGTCACATTGATTTTGGGGGAGGTCGAAGGCCCTTCCTACTATATCTGGGATGAGCAAAGCATCCATCCAAAGAGAATGGGTTCCCAAAAACCAGTACAAGCAGTAGGGATAAATTCCAGTGTCACTGCCAGTTGCCCTGCAGTTTGCTCCAGACATATAACTGTAACACACATTAAGAGGGACTAGTTTGGACCTATGCTGTTTCCTTCCTTGTCTGATTGGAGTTGGTGAGCTCCCATTAGCTCAGGCAGACTGTTTCAGTGGGTGTCCCCATCATGGTCTTGACCTCTTTGCTCATATTCTCACTCCTCCCACTCTTTAACTAGACTTTGGACGCTCAGTTCAGTGCTCCAATGCAGGTCTCTGCCTCTGTTTCCATCAGTTGCTGGATGAAGATTCTAGGGTGATTTAAGATAATCATGAGTCTGACTACAGGGCAAGACCAGTTCAGCACCCTCTCCTCTATTGCTTAGGGTCTTAACTGGAGTCATCCTTGTGGATTCCTGGGAATTTCTCTAGTGCCAGGTTTCTTGCTAGTCCCATAATGGCTCCCTCAAATAATATATCTCTTTCCTTGCTCTCATCTCTGTCCTTTCATTTCGACTATCTATTCCCTCAAGACGTCCTCTCCTCTTCTCTCCTCTTCCCCTTCTGCTCTCCCTACTCCCCACATCCCTTGCTTTCAATATTGTCAGGCAATCCTGTCTATTTTGAATTTTCAGGTGGATCTATGTATATTTTTCTTAGGGTTCACCTTGTTACCCAGCTTCTCTAGGATCATGAACTATAGGCTTAATATTCTTTACAGCTAGTATCTACTTATGAGTGAGTGCACACCACTGGGTCTGAGTCTGCGTTGCCTCACTCAGGATTGTTTTTCTTTAGTTCCATTCATTTGCATACAAATATCAAGATGCCATTTTTTTAACCACTGAGTAGTATTCCAATGGGTAAATGTGCCACACCTTCTCCATTCATTTCTCTGTCAAGGGGCATCTAGGTTGTTTCCAGGTTCTGGCTATTACAAATAATGCTGCTATGAACATAGTTGAATAAATATCCTTGTAGTATGATTGAGCATCTTTTGGGTATATGCCCAAGAGTTGTATTGCTGGGTCCTGAGGTAGGTTGATTCCCAATTTTCTGAGAAACTGCCAAACTGATTTCTAAAGTGGTTGTACAAGTTTGCATTCTCACCAGCAATGGATGAGTGTTCCCCTTACTCCACATCTTCTCTAGTGTTTTTGATCTTAGCCATTCTAACTGGTTTAAGATGGTATCTCAGAGTTGTTTTGATTTAAATTTCCCTGATAGCTAAGGATGTTGAACATTTCCTTAAGTATCTTTCAGCCATTTTAGATTTTTCTGTTGAGAATTTTGTTTAGTTCTGTACCCTATTTTTTAATTGGGTTATTTGAAATTTTGATGTCTAATCTCTTGAGTCCTTTATATATTTTGGAGATCAGTCCTTTGTCTGATGTGGAGTTGGTGAAGCTCTTTTCCCATTCAGTAGGCTGCCTTTTTGTCTTATTGACCACACCTTTTGCTTTATAGCTAATTCCAAGCCTGTTGTTATGAGAAAAACTCAGTTTCTGTCTCATGTCAAGAGCCATGATATGGGACAGAAAGAAATATGAGTTTAGAAAACATCTTTGCTTTTCTTCATATCTCTCATACTTTTCATTGACTATATCTATCATGCCTTTCACTGAATATATGTATGTCTGTATATGTCTATATGATTAATGTTTAAGTTTTCCACAATGAACAATGAGTTTTTTCTGCAGTGACATTTGAAGTTTCCAGGAAGAAGATGGGGCCCCATAACAACAACTCCATCTGGTTGATATGACGTCATGATACTGATAGCACTACTACAAGACCTGTTTTGGGTACCAGCTGCACAAGGCGGTTCCAACTTGGTGAGCTGAGATGGTGCACATCTTGTACAACATTCTGGCCAGACCTCCACAAAATACTCAGAGACTATTTGTAATTTTAAAAGACATTGATCTTGAAATTTAACCATTATTTTACTTTCACAGGATCCCCCAGAAAGATAGTCGCCCCCATGACAGCTGGAAGTAATTCTAGAGGACGACGTCCCTTCTCCCAGTGAAGTTTGTCCTTGGGTTTAGGGACATCATTTAGGGGTTGATTATAATTAGTATACGGTTGAGGGTTGGGGGAGGGATTTTATAAGCTCAGGGATCTTTTTGAAAGAAAAAAAATAAAAAGAGGGATAATTGGATAATGGGATAATAGATTGGTACTTGTGAGTTATTGTTTTTAGACAAATATATTGGTATCGATTACTGTATATTGATACAAAGTTAAATTATATTGACTATTGTATGCATGCATGCTTCTACCTCTGTTTAAAACATTTTTATGTATTGAGATATATATATATAGTATTGATATGTGTATATTTACCATATTGCAGTATACATTTCTACCTCTGATTAAGATACTGATATATTGTTTATGTATTGATATATATATATATATATATATTTACCATATTGCAATGTATACTTGTACATTGTTTATATTTGGAGGTCATATTGTCCTCATTTCTTGCACAGTTGTTTATTGTCTTAGTCTTTAAGTTAGATAGGTATTGAGAATTATATAGATCAATAGTCATCTATGTTTGTCATTTGTAATTAGACTAATCAGGTTCTTTAGATACATAGAGATTATATTCAGTATAGATAGATAATCTTCAACCTCTTCAAAGAGCTGTAGAAAATGGCCTTTAATCTAACTCAGAGTTCCGTGGTAGTGAGACACAATCACTCCTGGCAACACTGCTCTATCCCGAGAGAATGATGAGCACCAAAGACACTCCACCTGGAGCCTTTCTTCTTGGCAGAACTGGCCTTTGGGTAAAGAAATGCCCATACCTCAACCACTGACAGAGATACAGAGTATCCATAAATGGATAAAACAGGACTGTCATATCCTGCCAAGACAGAGTAAGATAGTTTTGAAAAGTTTCTTGCCTTTGAAAATGGTATGTCTGTTATGTTAGGCCTTAGCCAAAGTTGGTTGCTTCAACGCTGCAAATGTGACTTTGGGTGGTTGCCCAGGTAGCCAGTTGTCTCTGTGATTTGTTGCATGTTTTGGAAGCTGTTTGATTGCACTTCCTAATTACTCAGGTAACATTATTTCCCTTCTCAGATCTTCGATGGAGTTGAAGACTATAAATGTAGTTACTTTCCTCTCATGACTTGTATTTATTATACAAGACTTAAGCTAGTTAGAATAGGATATTTGTACTTATTGTATATAATTTTGTAGTAGGTTTAGAACTCTCTTACTTAAACAAAAGGGGGAGGTGCCGCAGGAGCTCCTTCCACTCCTTCAGCCAATAGCCGCTGAGATACCAGCCCATTGGGGTGTGGTCTCTCTCTCTCTCTCTCTTTCTCTCTCTCTCTCTCTCTCTCTCTCTCTCTCTCTCTCTCTCTCTCTCTCTCTCTCTCTCAAAAAAGCAGTGACTGCGCTCTGCTTGCTCTCTTGCTTCCGGCTCCACTGCCAGCTACTAGGTTCCTTTCCTGATCACGCAGAGGGCTGTTGTCTGGGGCGGTGATCTGTAAGTTTTTTCACTTTTAAATAAATAACCATTCTATTAGTCATAATTCTGAACCATTATGGGATTGTTTGTGACTTATGCCTTCAACAGAAGCTTCTCAGTTTTAGGAGGTCCCATTTATTTATTGTTGCTCTTAGTGTCTGTACTACTGGTGTTATATTTAGGAAGTGGTCTCCTGTGCCCACGCATTGAAGGCTACTTCCCACTTTCTCTTCTATGACGTTCAGTGTGGTCTGATTTATATTGAGGTCTTTAATCCATTTGAACTTGAGTTTTGTGCATGGTGATAGATATGGATCTATTTTTATTCTTCTACATGTTGACATCCAGTTATGCAAGCACCATTTGTTGAAGATGCTTTCTTTTTTTTTCATTGTATACTTTTAGCTTCTTTGTCAAAAATCAGGTGTTCATAGGTCTGTGGATTAATATCTGGGTTTTTGATTTGATTCCATTGGTCAACTTCTCTTTTTAATGCCAATACCAGGCTGTTTTTATTACTGTAGCTCTATAATAGAGCTTAATGTCAGTGATGGTGATACCTCTGGAAGTTCCTTTATTGTGCAGGATTGTTTGGCTATCCTGGTTTTTGTTTTTTGTTTGTTTTTCCATATGAAGTTGAGTACTGTTCTTTCAAGGTCTATAAAGAACTGTGTTGGGATTTTGATGGGGATTGCATTGAATCTATAAATTGCTTTTTGTAGAATTGCCATTTTTATTATGTTGATCCTACCTGTTCCAAAGCATGGGAGATATTTTTGTTTTCTGGTATCTTCTTCAATTTCTTTCTTCAAAGACTTAAAGTTCTTGTTAAACAGGTCTTTCACTTCTTTGTTTAGTGTTACCCCAAGATATTTTGTTATTTGTGGTTATTGTGAAGGGTGATATCTCTCTGATTTCTTTCTCAGCTTCTTTATCATTTGTATATAGGAGTGCTACTGATTTATTTGAGTTGGTCTTATATCCTGCCACATTACCGAAGGTGTAGAAGTTCCCTAGTAGAGTTTTTGGGGTCAGTTATATATATATATATATATATATATATATATATATATATATATATATATATATATATATATATATATGTATACACACACACACACACACACACACACTATCTTATCATCTGCAAATAAGGAACATTTGACTTTTTCCTTTTCAATTTGAATCCCCCTGATCTCCTTTTGTTGTCTTATTGCTATAGACAACTTCAAGAACTATATTGAATAGATATGATGATTTTAGTGGGATAGCTTTGAGTTTCTCTTCATTTAATTTTATGTTGGCTGTTGGCTTGCTGCATATTGTTTTATTATGTTTAGATATGGAGAACCATTGTTATGTAGACTTCCAGCAGAAGGTGTGTCCCAGATTATAGGTGTGTCTTTTTGCCTCAAAGTCCAGACTAGAAGTTGATATGCTTACCTCAAATTAAGTAAAATAATTTCTCACAGGTGTGCCCTCCAATTTTGTATTTTTGTTAATTCCATATGTTGTCAAGATGACAACCAAGAATAGACACCACACCATCCTAAAATGTTAAGAAAGACTCTCAATGTAGTTAAAATTTGTATTTCCTAGGGATAGTGAGATAGCTCAGCAGTGAAAGGCACTTGATGCTTGTTGGATTTGGTTCCAAGCACCCACTTGGTGGCTCACAGCCTGCTATAGACTATAGAATTATGCAGTCAGAGTTCAGCGCATACTACAGTGGTCATCTCACCAGAGATGCTCACCTCACTTGGGACACCTCATCAGCAAGGTGATAGGAGTATCATCACCAGAGATAAGCATCTTATCAACCTTATCTCCATGATGATAAGTAATACTGCCTTCTAAGTGTGTTAAGCCATTCTCATTGCAGACTTGTTGTGTGAAAAGCTCTTTCTCTTACATTACAGCTTGGGGATTCTTCCAACAGCACTACATTATCCTTTTCATTATCATGATCATTACTGGGCACAGTTTCCCTTAAGCGTTGGTATACTGGATGGCTTTCCCCAGCAATGCATGATTCTGGCAAGAAACTAATCACAGTCAATACCATTACTCTTTCAACCAGGTCTTTGTATAAACATAGAAGTTTGGCAGACAGATGGCCTGGGTTAATATCCAGGTAAAGAGACCTCTTCTGAGACATTCACAGATATCCACAGACAGGAAGTATGGCACGTCTAAAGTTGTTGAGCCCAAACCTCTTGGAGAGACAGAGAAGAAGCAGGTCCTGAGGTCACTCTGCCAGCAGATAGGGAAGTGCTGTTCCAAGCTAACCTCAGGTTTACCCTAAAGCATGCCTATTCTTTGTTTGACAGTCTGTTAACTAAAGATCTATGTCTTATCTCACTGTACATGTCCCCCAGGCCTCTGGTCACAGTTTCACTTCTGTAAACTTGGACTCTTATGTGGCCATGGCAATGGCACTATCCTTATTGCTTATCCAAGGAATGTGTTTTTGAGCAATTAAAAGCTATCTCTGTAACTCTTACCTTTTGCTTCAAGCCTCTGGGGAAAGAGAGATTTTGAGAGACTAGAGAGGTAGCAGCTGGAAAGAATTAGCAGAAATGTAAAAGGGTAAGAAGGTAGGAAAAATAAGGGTGTAGGAAAATGAAGATGAATGTAGAAAAAGCTAGGAGAGATTAGGAGCAGGGCAGGAATTAGGAGCAGACACAGAATAAGAAAGAGCACATGAATAGAAAGACATGTGTGAAAAGATTATCTACAGTCCTTAGACTTTAGTTCCTCTGCCTATCGTAGCAACTCTCTTTGAACCCTGAGCAAAGTCTTTTAAGGCAAATCATTAAAAGCTTAAATAACAACCACCTGTAACTTCAGTTCTGGGGCCTTATGCCTTCTTCTCATATCCAAAAACACCAGGCATACATATAGTGCAGAGACATACATTCAGACAAAATGCATAAACTTACATAAAGTTAAAATTAAAACAAACAAAAAACTAAAAATAGATTGTACTTCCCTGATTGCTGTAGATGTCAGAAATCACTTCATGTATTTATTAGAGTTTATACTTTTTTTGAGAACTGTCTATCTAATTTATTTGCCCACTTATTAACTGGATGATTTTATTTAATTTATGTCTGTATTCTGGACATTAACTTGCTGTCAGATGAAGAACTGGCAAAGATTTCCTCTCACTTTGTGGGCTGTGTCTTCACACTGCTAATTGCTTCCTTTGGTGGACAGCAACTTTTTAACTGGCAAGCAGTTTTACTTGCCAATCCTTGCTCTTATTTCCCATGCTCTTGGAATCCTTTTAAGAAAGTCCTTGTCAATGCCTGTCTCCTGACTTGTTTTCCCTATGAATTCTGTAGTTTAGCTTCCAAGTTTCAGGTCTTATTTTGATTTTATTTTATACTTGGTGAGAGATAGAGACCTCCCTTCAAATGATATCCTGGACTTTTTAGGAATCCTTCCCTAGAACATACATGTTTAGTGTCTTTGTCAAGAATCTACCGTCTGTGACTGCTGGGATGATTTCTGGTTCCTCTTCCATATCGTTAGTCTACATGTCTCTTGTCACCATTGTTCTGTGGTAGTATTTGAAATTAGACCCTGAGATTCCCCCATTGCCTTTTCTGTTCAGGGTTGGTTGGCTATGAAGTCTTTTGCCTCTTTATATGAATTTCAAGATGGTTTTTTTTTTGGAATTTTGATGATTGCATGATTCTATAGATCACTATTGTGTTGCCATTTTTACAATATTCATTCTCATAAGTTATGAATATGAGATGTTTTTTCATTTTAATATTTAAAGATATTTCTTTACCCAGCATTTTCAATGTATAGTTCTTACACTTCCTTGGTTGGGTTTATTCCTAGGTTTACTTCAGTGAGGAGTGCTATTGTGAATGGAACCATTTTTCTGATTTCTTGTATAGTTATTTTCATTTTTAGTGTCTTTTAAGTATGGTATAGGATTGGATCATTCCTGCAAATCAGGCTAGTTAGACTCCTCCCTCTCATGCTCCTCTTTCACCAGCCTAATGCTCCGGCTAAGGTTTTCAGCTCTGTGCTGAGTAAGAGTAGAGAAGAGAGTAGACATTTTGCTTCATCCCCAGTTTCAGAGGAAATGCTTCCCATTTTTCCCATGTAGTCTAGGACTGGCTATGAGTCTGTCACATAAACATTTATTAGGTTGAGGTATATTCTTTTTCTTCCTAATTCCTTCAGGGATTTTCTTATGAAGCAATGTTGAGCTTTGTTTTTAAAAAGCCCTTTCCGCATCTGTTGGTCTTATGTGATTTTCATCTTTAATGCTGTACATGTGCTGTATTCAATAACCTGGCCTGCATGTGTTGATGTATCCCTGCATCCCTGAAATTAACGATGTGTATGACTTCTGCAGTGCTGTTGGACATGGTATGCCAAGTGTTTTCTATTTGTGTTAATCAGAGAAACTGCCCATGTGTACACTCATGCTGTCCTCCCTTCCCTTCCTCCCTCCCTTCTGCTCT
This sequence comes from Arvicola amphibius, assembly GCF_903992535.2. Lineage (NCBI taxonomy): Eukaryota > Metazoa > Chordata > Mammalia > Rodentia > Cricetidae > Arvicola > Arvicola amphibius. The sequence continues at coordinate 102,051,863 of NC_052050.1, read as the reverse complement.
CCTCTCTTCCTCTATATCTTTTCCTCTTCCAATTCCTTGCCCCATGGGGTAGATTTCTATGATGAATTTAGCTCCCTTTCTTATTAAAGAATAACTCAAGACATCCTGCTATGGGTTTCTCTTTAAATGACTAGTGGAATCCACCAAGTGGATTTGTCCACTTGGAGTTTGTTGCTAAGAGACGTGTGTGGAGGCCAGAGGTCAGTCCCAATAACCATGCTTCTTTGGGAGTTGTTCTCTGTTTTTGAGGTAGTCTCTCACTGTTGTGGAACTCATCAATTAACCAGAATGGCCGGTCAATGAGCCCCAGGACTCTTTCAGTCTTTCAGGACTGAACTGTCTCCCACAGCCTTGAGAGACTCTTAATGACTGCTTTAGTCTTGTTCATTGTAGGTCTGTTTTACATCTTCTTGGATTGGTTTTGATAGGCCATGTCTGTCTAGATGTTACCTATTTCTTCTAGATTTTCTGATGTCTTAGAAGTTGGTAGAGGGCTTCCTAAAGAGTTTCAGTGTAGTTGTTGTATCCTCCTTGCAGTTTTGGTATTGCCATATTCTCTCTTTCGGTTGTTGTGGCTAAGGGCTTGTCAATCTTGTCCTTTCAAAGAACGAATTCAACATTCCACTGATGCATTATCTGTGTTTTTTAAAAATTGATTCTTTATTAATTCTTTCATTTATTCATTATGGTTTATTTTTTTTCTTTCTCATGGTTTATTTTTTTTTATATTTAAAAATTTCCATCTCCTTCCCTCCTCCTCCCCCTCCCTCCGCTCCTCCTCCCCCTTCCCGCCCCTCCTTCTCCCCCTTCCCTCCCCTTCCCTCCACCCATACCTCCCCTCCCTCCCTCTCAAGGCCAAGGAGCCTTCAGGGTTCCCCACTCTATGCTAAGTCCAAGGTCCTCCCAACTCCCCCCAGGTCCAGGAAGGTGATTGACCAAGCTGAGAAGGCTCCCACAGAGCCCGTCCATGCAGAAGAATCAGAGCCCAGCGCAGTCACACAGGTAGCCAGGCCCTTCCCCAGAGGACATCTGACTACGAGGTTCCACCCACAGAATACTCTAACTGCCCTAACTGCTGGACCCTGCCCCCATGCTACAGAGTAAAAAGACCAATCTCTGGACATGAAGTTCTACCAATCTCCACCCCTTCCCAAGAAACTCTATATAAGCCCTGTATCCTGTTGCGTGTTCTGTTATTTCTCACATGAGCAGAGGCAGTCACCCTCCTGTTTTTTCCCCTCCCAGTAAATCTCTTGTGTGAGGTTTGTTGTGTGGTGTGACTTTGTGGTATTCCTTGGCTCCTAGCTGCCAGGATATCGTTCCATCTGAGTTGTAATGCTTACATTTGGTGTCATGACTCATAAACTCTCCTAGTGCCTGAGTTTCCCCTCATGGTCTAAACTGCACTGGGACCCTATCCCTCAACTCCTGTCTACCTGCAAAGGACACCTTCTGGCTCACCAATTGTTCAGTACCCCATCCCCCAGTGGCAATTGGGCAAGTTTCTCCTTTAGTCAGTGTTAACATGTCTCGAGTCTGAGGAAGTGACTATTGAGTGTCTAGCACTCCTCGGGTACTCCTATAGGTAGAGGTAGCCCCAGCCACTGTCTTTAAGGTCAAGGCTGGTCCTCTTCACCTGAACCCCATCCCACCCCCAACCCAAATATGTTTTTTAGGTTTCTTCCAAAATCTCTGTCCCATATCAGGTGAGCCACCTATATAACAGAGAAATAAGAGCAAAATGAAATAAAGAGACAGACTATCCCCAATGGGGACCATTGCTATTCATCTCATACTCTTTTCATCTTGGTTTAACCCTCCAAAACTTTTGCTAAGGTATAAATCTTATCCCAATACTTGTGAAACTACTGTGTGAACTTCCTGTGCTTCAAGATTTGTAAGTATATTTGGTCTGATTAAAACCCTGCAAATTTATAACAAGAGGGTTAATTTAAAACTCATAATACCAGGGTTGATAGTTAAAAATCTATACATAGGCAATCTTAAAAGGACCATGTGGCTTGCTGTCATCTTAGCTGTGGTCCCCACACTGGGATGGTGGTAGCCATGTGACCTGACAGCCATCTTTGCTAGGTTTGGAAAGGATGGACTTTGCCATGTGATCTCACTCCCATCTTGATTAAAGGGACCACATGGAATAAGCCATCCACGAGAAAACAACTTCTCCTAGCTGTCAGGCCCAAACCAGGTGATTCTCCCACTGTTTCTGGTTACACTAACAGGCCTCAGCCCACAGTCCCTCTCTTCCACTCCAGCCTCTCTGGTTTCCCTTTCTCTCTTCTCAGACAGGCTGCCCACCCCCAGTCAGGGCTGAGGCAGTCCCTGACCAGAAGCCTGGATGAAATTACAATACCCTAGGGGGAATCCTTGCAACTTGCTACCCTTAAAGAGGGAAATTGTAGAGGTCATCCAGGACAAATGTGATAACTTGTTCCAGTTCCTAGACTGCCTCATAAAGGTCATCTCACAGTACACCAGTCTGGACCCTAAGACCCCACACTGAAAGCAACTCTTTAAGATCTGCTTCTTCTCCCAGAGTTTCCTGAGAAAGGACCCCTGACTCCACTGGCCTTTAAGGCGTGCCATGGGAGAGATGAAAAGGCCTGAAAAAAATACCTGATGCTAGCAAAGGACTTTTGACTGGCGTCTCAAAGCCCAAGAACCCTCTGGGTCCCTGTTTCTAAAGGAGTCAGGAGAGTCACTGGGCCTGGGCCTGTCCAAACCACCATGAACCGTTCAGACCATATCCAAGGTGTCATCAAGAGCAGCACTGGCTGTTGTCTGAGCCCGTGTTCCTCATGGCATAGACATCAAGCTTAGATGGCCCTCCAGCTGACCTCCTAGATCTGGCCATGGACAACTGAGGGGGCCCTGGACTCCCTTGGCCTGACCACTGCTCTCCCTATCTGACATGGGGCCTCAGGTAGACACCAGAGTACCAGGGCAATCTATCTCTCTCCTTCTGGACACTGGAGCCACCTACTTAGTCCTGACAGTTTCCGGGACCCACATCTTCTTGTTCCCCTTGTTGGGGTATGATGATGGGTATAACAGCCACATCTAACTCCACCAAACATATCACTCAGGCTCAATACCCAACCTCTCTCCATATCCTCAGGGGATGTAAGCCTCTTATCTAAGAAAGAATCTTCTATGCCCTTTGGACTGCCTATCATGTGGGCATATGCCCTGCAATACCATTCAGGGCCCCACCACGTGTGCAATTCTACTTACTAAGACAATTACACTTCATCTATTCTCTCCTCTACCTGCTCCAACCACTTGCCTTTCCCTTTCTACTAGGTGTCACTACAATACTTCCTGCTTTGTTCACTTTAATATGAAAGCCATGCAGGTGTGCCAGAATAGAATACCTTTCCTTTTACAGCTGTAGGTATAGTCTGACTTTCAACAGCCAGGATACCTTTTCCTTCAGAGCTGTAGGTATTCCTTGGCCTCTGACAGCCAGGATACCTTCCTTTCCCTCCAGAGTTGTAGGTATAGCCTGGCTTCTGATGGCCAGGCTACTTTTCCCTTCAGAGCTACAACACTAATATTTTGGTGCCCAAACCTGGGACTGACTACTTCCCTTGTTATTTACCATCAGTTTTCCTCTCAATTCATCTGGGATCTCCAACTGGTAGCTCAGACCATCCTTATCCTCCAGGGCCAAATAGAGTCACTTGCCTCTGGAGTGCTATAAAATCAGTAAGGATTAGATTCACTAACATCAGAAAGAGGCGGTCTTTGTCTCTTCCTCAGGGAGGAGTATTGCTTCTATGTCAACCAGTTAGATATAGTGAAAGACAAGATCTGACAACTACAGCTTGATGCCTCTGCCTAGTGACTCACTGACAGTCCAATACAGAATTAGATACTACCCTTCTTAACCCAACCCCCCTTTTCCTGCTTTTCTTAATCCTACTAGTTGCACCCTGTGTTATAAACTTCTTGTCTAAATTTCTTCAATAACAGAATCAAAATATCTCTAATCAGATTTTTAATCAGTTGCTATTACAGGTTTATTGGCTTCTAGCTACAGAGCCAGAGACCAGTGACTCCCGATTATATCCTGATAGTGAAGATCAAGTTTGCACAAAGGTCTTTGACATCCTGATTCAACAGGCCATAGTCTAATGCGAACATTGTCCTTTTTTCTGTGACTTGATTGTTTATCAATAATAAGCAAAAAGGGAATGTAAGCCTCTCAAGTCAGGTCCCTCCTCTGAGGACCTCTAATTGCCAGATCCCACTAAAAGAATAACTACCTTAACTACTGGAACCTGCCCCCATCCTACAAAGCCTAATCTCTGGACATGAAATCTCACCAATCTCCAACTTGAAAAGCTCCATTTTTAAAACTTCCACACCCTTCCCAAGAAACTCTAGTGTGCTGCCATTTCTCACACAAGCAGAGGCAGACACCCTCCTGTTTCTTTTCCACTCCCAATAAATCTCTTGTGTGAGATTTATTGAGTAGTATGACTTTGTGGTATTCTTTGGCTCCCAGGTGCCAGGATAGCTTTCATCCAAGCCAAGCTGTAATGCTTACAGCTTGTTCTTGTTTTCCTAAGACCTGACTTTCTCTTTCTCCTTCTTCCTTCCCTCCTTTCTTCCCCCTCTCCCCCTCCCTCATTGCTCACTTCCTCCTCTCTCTTCCTCCCTCCCTCCCTCCCTCCCTCCCTCCCTCCCTCCCTCCGTCCCTCCCTCCCCCCTCTCTTCTATGTAGTTCTGTCTGTCCTGGAACTTATTATATAGACCAGGCTGGCCTCAAACTCATAGAGATTCACCTGCCTCTGCCTCCTGAGTGCTAGGATTAAAGGTGTGCACCACACCATGCCATATCTGATTTTATGATGCAGTCGCTCATACCTACTCTTTCTTCTTAGAACTATTCCAAAAATTCAGATGTGCTGTTTTCATTTTCACTTGGTTCATTTGATTTTCTGCCTCCTTTCTTCACTGATGGTCTGATCATTCAAGAATGTACTGTTCAAGAGCTGGAGATACAGTTCAGAGGTAGGGTAGAGTACTTCTGCTGTATGGACAAGGGCCTGGGTTTTATCCTCTGCTCTGTAAAGAAAACTAAGCTTCAGTTTTCTTGTATTTCTTGTATTTCAGATTTTCTCTGACTATCATCTTCTATGGTGTTTTCACTATTATCTGATAAGGTATGAGCAGCTATTTCAATTCATTTATATTTAAGACTTAATCTATGTCTACTCTATGATATACTTTACAGACAGTTCCTTGGGCTGCTGAGAAGATGTGCATCTGAAGTTCTTGTGGGAAACAACATTGTGATGCCTTGTTTTGATCTGTTGAGTAGTTTAAAGTGTTTTGTTTTCTGTTGGGATGTTGTTGATGAGAATTGGGTCTTGAACTTCCACTACTGTTAAAGCACTTGCTTTCATTTTCATTTATTTTTTGTAGTGTTTGTTTTATGAAATTGGGTGTATCAATGCTTGGTGTTTAATATTTACTACTCTTACATTTTCTTAGTGTCCTACTCCTGTGACAGTGAATTAAAACAATTATATTACATTTATTTTATATGTGTATTATGGGTGTAAGTGTGTGGGAGTTCACATGCCATCATGGTTTACTAGTGAAGGCCAGAGGACAATTTCAAGAGTTGGTTCTCTCCTCCAACCACGTGAGTATGGGGGACGAAACACAAGTCACCTCAGGTCTTTTCACGTACAGGGCCTTCTCACTGATAGTGAGCTTCTTTAAGTCTTCTGATAAATTACTGTTTGTAATTCACTTTTTAGACACAAGCATAGTAGTTTAGATGTTTCCTGCTTCTCCTTGCTTTGTGTAGTTTCCCATCTTTTCACTTTCGGTTTGTCCTCACCAATAAGATGTGGCTCTGGCACAGAAAGAGTTGGATCTTGTGTGTTTAAAAAATATATTTAAAATTGTGTTTCTATGAGTGTGTGTGCCATCACACAGGTATAAATGTCAGAGGACAACTTATGGAAGTTGGTCCTCTTCTTACACAATATAGGTCCTGGAGATTGAATCCATAGATCCATCTTAATGGCTCCCAGATTTTAAAAACTAAATTTATTTACTTGTTCATTCATTTATTGTGTGTGTGAAATTGAGGAGGTATAAAAGAGATTGAAGGCTAATTAAGATTGAAATGAACCTCATTACTGGCATAGTTTACTGAGCTCAGTATAAACTTTTAAATTTTCATGTATTTTGTGTACATATGTGTAACATGAGGGCCAGGCTGCTTGGGGTTTCTGTCCCTTCCAGTACCCTACAGCTGGTAAGCCCCAAAGAAAATCACACAGAGGTCTCCATAGGTTATAAACTGATTGACTCATTAGCTCAGGCTTCTTATTAGCTCTTGTTGCTCATATTAACCCATTATTCTTATCTATGTTAGCCACATGGCTTGGTACCTTTTTCAGTGGGGAATCACATCCTGCTTCTTTGGTGGTCTGGGCAGGAGTCCGGGAAGAGCTTCCTTCTTCCCAGAATTTTCCTGTTCTCATCGTCCCACCTCTAATTCCTGTCTGGTTGACCCACCTATACTTCCTGCTTGGCCAATCAGCATTTATTAAAAACATGATTGATAGAATACAGACAATTATTCTGCACAACATGTATGCATATGTGCTGCCAAAACACACATGTGGAGGTCAGAGGACAACTTGTGGGAATTGGTTCTCTCTTCCACCATGTGGGTCTGGGGTGCTGGAATTTAAATTGTCAACACTGTCAGCACTGGGCAGTTTTGCCTGCTTAAACCTTGTCATGCCACTCTTGCAGAGTCTGAGTGGGCTCTCACATAAAATGTGACACAAGGGAGTAAGCCTGACCCAGGACCTTTGCAGGTCTGGGCACACCCGAGTCTGGCACCTCCAAGGGAGTAGACCAGAGCCAGAGTCCTTTGCAGGACCAAGCCCAAGTCATGGACTGCAGGAGCAGACCCAGACCAGAAACATTTATGGAGACAGGACTGATCCAGTGACCTAGGCCAGTGTACACCTGAGACAGTGAACTCCACAGGAGCAGGTACAAGGGAGCAACCTCTGAGGGAACAGACTGGAACCAAAGACCTCTGTGGGTCCAGGATGCAAATCTGGAACTGCCAAGGGAGTAGGTCTGAGCTCCAAAAAGCAATCTCTGTGGGAGCAGGCCCGAACAACTCCTGGTATTGCAAGGAAAACCCCAGGAGTGCTGAGCAACCTCCAGGAACATGGATTGACCAACAGGGTAACTGGAACCATGATCCTGACTGCACCATGACGAGCTACCATCTAGGCCTTGGATCCACTGGCACCTAGAAGATTGATCATCAGAGTCACAGACAGCTTCAATTACACCAATCAGAGGAAAAAATAGTAGACAAGGTAAGAACACACAACACCACAAAGAGCAACATGACACCAGTAAAAAACTATTGACCCTACAACAGCAAGACTTGAACAACCAAATATGGACAAAACAGAAGAAAATGACCTAAAAATAACTTTAGGAGAATTTTTGAGGCCTTTAAAGAGGAAATGAAAAATTGCCTCAAAGATATGGAGGAAAAGACAAACAAAAAATTGGAAGGCATCAAGAAGTCCCTTAAAGAAAACCATAAAAAAACATATGAAAGAAACTATTCAAGACTTGAAAACTGAAATAGAGACCATAAAGAAAACACAATCTAAGGGAATTATAGAAACAGAAATCATGAGAAAATGGTCAGGAACCATAAATGCAAGCATAAACAGCAGAATCCTAGAGATGGAAGAGAGAATTTCAAGTGCTGAAGATACAACAGAGGAAACAGACTCATTGGTCAAGGAAAACATTAAATCTAACACAAGCTTAACACAAAATATGCAGGAAATATGGGACACAATGAAAAGACCAAACCTAAGAATAATAGGTATAGAAGGAGAAGTTCAACTCAAAAGCACAGAAAACATATTTAACAAAATCATAGAAGAAAACTTTCCCAACCTAAAGAAAGATATGCTTATGAAGATACATGAAGCTTATAAAACACCAAATAGACTGGATCAAAAAAAGTCCCCTCACTGCATAATAATCAAACACTAAACATACAGAGGAAAGAAAAAAGGCCAAGTAACATATAAAAGCAGACCTATCAGAATTACACCTGATTTCTCAATGGAAACAATGAAAGCCAGAAGGTCCTGGTCAAGTGTTATGCAGACATTAAGAGACCATGGATGCCAGTCCAGACTACTATACTCAGCAAAACTTTCAAATTACCATAGAAGGACACAATAAGATATTTCATGACAAAACTAGATTTAACCAATACCTAGCTACAAACACAGCCCTACACAAAATACTACAAGGAAAACTCCAACCCAAGGAGGTTGGCTACATCAACAAAAACAGAGACAATTGATGATCTCACAGCAGCAAATCTCAAAGAAGGGAAAAACACATAAATTAACATCATCAACAATGAAACCTAAATTAACAGGAGATAGCAAACACTGGTCATTAATATCACTTAATATAAATGGACTCAACTCACCTATAAAAAGACACAGGCTAATAGATTGAACATGAAAACAGAATTCTTCTTTCTTCTGCATATAAGAAACACACCTCAACCTCAAAGACAGACATTACCTCAGAGTAAAGTAAATTTTCCAATCAAGTGAACCTAAGAAACAAGCTGGTATAGATATCTTAATATCTAACAAAATAGACTTCAAACTAAAATCAATCAAAAGAGATGAAGAATATTTCTTATTAGTCACAGAAAAAAATCCATGAAGAGGAAATCTCAATACTGAACGTCTATGCCCCAAATACAAAGGCACCCTCATGTGCAAAAGAAACACTTCTAAAGCTTAATTCATACATTAAACCCGACACACTAATAGTGGGAGACTTCAATACTCCACTCTCACCACTGGACAGGTCAGTCAGACATAAAATGAACAGAGAAATAAGGGAACTAACAGATGTTATGACTCAAATGGACTTAACAGACATCTATAGAACATTTCATCCAAAGATAAAATAATATACCTTCTTCTCAGCACCTCATGGAACCTTCTCAAAAATTAATCACATACTTGGTAACAAAACAAACCTCAACAGATAAAAGAAACTGGAATAACCCTGTGTATCTTATAGGATATAAAATTAGAATTCAACAGCAACACTAATTCTAGAAAGCCCACAAACACATGGAAATTAAACAATGCTCATCTGAATCATCAATGGGTCAAGGAAGAAATAAAGATTTCCTAAAATTCAATAAAAATGATCACACAACATACCCAAATTTATGGGACACAATGAAATCAGTGTTAAGAGGAAAGTTCATAGCACTAAATGCCTACATAAAGAAGCTGAAAAAATCCCACACTAGTGAATTAATAGGACATTTGAAAACTTTAGAAAAAGAAGCAAACTCACCTAAGAGAACTAGATGTCAGGAAATAATCAAATTGAGAGCTGAAATCAACAAAATAGAAACAAAGAAAACAATATGAAGAATCAATGAGACAAAGAGTTGGTTCTTCGAGAAAATCAACAAAATAGACAAACTTTCATCCAAACTAACCAAAAGGCAAAGCGAGAATAACCAAATTAACAAAAGCAGTAATGAGATGGGGACATAACAATATACATAGAAGACATACAGATAATCATTAGGTCATATTTCAAAAACCTGTACTCCACAAAATTGGAAAACTTAAAGGAAATGGATAACTTTCTGGATAAAGATCACTTACCAAAATTGAATTAAGTCCAGATAAGCAAATTAAATAGACCCATAACTGCTAAAGAAATAGAAATAGTCATTAAAAGTCTCCAAACCAAAAAAAGCCCAGGACCAGATAGGTTCAATGCAGAATTCTACAAGATTTTCAAAGAACTAATACCAATACTCCTCACACAACAGAAACAGAAGGAACACTGTCAAACTCTTTTTATGAGGCTACAATTACCCTGATACCCAAACAACATAAAGACACTACTAAGAAAGAGAATTACAGACCAATCTCATTCATGAACATTGATGCGAAAATTCTCAATAAAATACAGGCAAATCGAATCCAATAACACATCAGAAAAATCATCCACCATGATCAAGTTGGCTTCATCCCAGAGATGCAGTGATGGTTCAACATATGAAAATCTGTCAATGTAATCTACCATATAAACAAACTGAAAAATAAAAACCACATGATTATTTCATTAGATGTGAAAAAGCTTTTAACAAAATACAACATCCCTTCATGATAAAGGTCTTAGAGAGAGCAGGGATACAAGGAACATACCTAAACATAATTAAGGCAATATACAGTAAGCCAACAGCCAACATCAAACTAAATGAAGAGAAACTCACAGTGATCCCACTGAAATCAGAAACAAGACAAGGTTGTCCATCCTCTCCATATCTATTCAATATAGTACTTGAGGTTCTAGCTAGAGCAATAAGACAACAAAAGGAGATCAAGGGGTTACAAATTGGAAAAGAAGTCAAACTCTCACTGTTTGCTGATGATATGATAGTTTACATAAGTGACCCCAAAAATTCTACCAAGGAACTCCTACAACTTATAAACACTTTCAGTAATATGGCAGGATACAAGATTAACTCAAAAAAATCAGTAGACCTCCTGTACACAGATGATAAATGGTCTGAGAAAGAAATCAGAGAATCAACACCCTTCACAATGGCCACAAATAACAAAAAATATCTTGGAGTAAATCTAACCAAACAAGTGGAAGACTTGTATGAAAAGAACTTTAAATCTTTGAAGAAAGAAATTGAAGAAGACTCCAGAAAGTGGAAAGATATCCCATGCTCTTGGGTAGGTATTATTAACATAGTAAAAATGACAATCTTACCAAAAGTAATCTACAGATACAATACAACGCCTGGTGTGGGACCATGGTCTGTATTCTGTCCATTATATTTTAAATAAATGCTTATTGGCCAGTAGCCAGGCAGGAAGTATAGGTGAGACAACCAGACAGGAAGTAGAGGAGGGTCAAGGAGAACAGGAGAATTCTGGGAAGAAGGAAGCCCGTTCCTCTGCACTTGTGAGCCTGCCACAGAAGCAAGATGTGACTACCTCGCTGAAAAAGGTACCAAGCCATGTGGCTAACATAGATAAGAATAATGGTCTAATATAAGTTGTAAGAGTTACTAAGAAGCCTTAGATACTGGGCCAATCAGTTTATGATTAATGTAGACCTCTGTGTGATTTCTTTGGGACTTAACGATTGTGGTAACCAGGCAGGACAGAAATCCCAACAACACAATGCCCATCAAAATCCCAGCTAAATTCTTTACAGACCTCAAAAGAACAGTAGTCAACTTCATATGAAAAAGCAGAAAACCACAGGATAGCCAAAACAATCCTGTACAATAAAGGAACTTATGGAGGTGTCACAATCCCTGACTTCAAACTGTACTAAGAGGTATGGTACTGGAAACAGCCTGGTATTGGCATAAAAACAGACAGGAACCAAATTGAAGCCCCAGATGTTAATCCACACACCTTCAAACACCTGAGTTTTGACAAAGAAGCAAAAAAATATCAAATGGAAAAAAGAAAGCATCTTTAACAAATGGTGCTGGTATAACTGGATATCAACATGTAGAAGAATGAAAATAGATCCATTTCTATCACCATGCACAAAACTCAAGTCCAAATGGATCAAAGACCTCAACATAAAGCCAGCCACACCGAACCTCATAGAAGAGAAAGTGGGAAGTATACTTGAACTTATTGGCACAGAAGACCACTTCCTAACTATAACCCCAGCAGCATAGACGCTGACAGAATCAATTAATAAATGGGACTTCCTGAAACTGAAAAGCTTCTGTAAAGCAAAGGACATGGTCAACAAGACAAAACAACAGCCTACAGAATAGGAAAAGATCTTCCACAACCCCACATCAGACAGAGGGCTGATCTCCAAAATATACAAAGAACTCAAAGAAATTGGTCATCAAAAGAATAAATAATCCAATAAAAATGGAGTACAGACCTAAACAGAGAACTCTCAACAGAGAAATCTAAAATGGCTGAAAGACACTTAAGGAAATGATTAACATCCTTAGTCATCAGAGAATGCAAGTCAAAACAACTCTGAGATTTCATCTTATACCTGTAAGAATGGCCAAGATCAAAATCACTGATGACAACTTATGCTGGAGAGGTTTTGGGGTAAAGGGAACACTTCTGCATTGCTGGTGGGAATACAAGCTGGTACAACCTCTTTGGATGTCAGTGTGGCAATTTCTCAGAAAATTAGGAAACCACCTTTCTCCAGACCCAGTAATACCACTTTTGGGTATATACCCAAAGGATGCTCAATCGTGCCACAAGGACATGTGCTGAACTATGTTCAGAGCAGCATTGTTTGTCATAGCCAGAACCTGGAAACAACCTAAATACACCTTGACTGAAGAATGGATAAGGAAAATGTGGTACGTTTACACAATGGAGTACTACACAGCAGAAAAAATAATGACATCTGGAAATCTGTGGACAAATGAATGGATCTAGAAAACATCATATTGAGAGAGGTAACCCAGACCCAGAAAGACAAATATCATTTGTACTCACTCATAAGTAGTTTTTAGACATAAAGCAAAGAAAACCAGCCTATAGTTCACAATCCCAGAGAACCTAGACAACAATGAGGACCCTAAGAGAGACATATATGGAGATAATCTACATGGGAAGTAGAAACAGACAAGATTTCCTGAGTAAATTAGACACATGGAGACCATGGGAGAGGGTTGAAGGCGAGGGGAGAGGTAGGGAGGAGAGCAGAGAAAAATATATAGCTCAATTAAATCAATACAAAAACAAAAAATACCTCACCCCACCAAAAATGTGACATATAATCTTCAAGAAAAATGCCCACAGAAAAGGTGTATATGTGCTATGATTTCTACATTGGAGCCCTTGCACTTTTGGCATTACCTGCTTATGTTCTAGGTAATAGGGTCTGTTCCACCCTCCCCCCCAATAGTATATTTAACTTTCCAGAGTCTACTAATGATCCATTTCCATATACAGGATTATATGATGCTAGTAAAAATGAGTTAACATAAAAAAGTTTCCTGGTTTTCATTAAAATTTATACAAAGACTTAACAGATCTAGGTCAATCTGGTACTTATTAAGTAAAAAAAAAAACAAAAAACAAACTTAATTAAACTATTAAAACAAATTCAACAAAATAAAAAGTGCCTGTAACTTCTTTTTTCACATTCATTAAATCTTTTTTATTTTATTACTTTAAAAAATACCAATACAAATTCCCCCTTCCTCCCCTCCACATACTCTCCCACACCTCCTCCTCCAATCCTAAGAGAGAACAAGGCACCCTGCCCTGTGGAAAGTCCAAGACCCTCTCTACTACATCTAGGTCGAGCAAGGTAGACATCCAAAGAGAATAGAATCCCAAAACGCCAGTACATGCAGTAGAAACAAATCTCAGTGCCACTGCCAGTGGCCCCTCAGTCTGCCCCAGCCATGCAACTGTCAACCGCATTCAGAGGGACGAGTTTGATCTCATGCTCATTCACTCCCAGTCCAGTTGGAGTTGGTGAGCTCCCATTAGCATAGGCAAACTGTCTCAGTGGATGAACCCTTCAAGGTCTTGACCTCTTTGCTTGTATTCTCACTCCTTCCACTCTTCAATTGGACCTTGGGAGCTCAGTCCAGTGCTCTGATGTGGTTCTCTGCCTCTGTTTTCATCTGTTGTTGGATGAAGGTTCTATGGTGATATTTAAGATATTCATCAGTCTGACTACAGGGCAAGGCCAGTTCAGGCACCCTCTCCTCTATTGCTTAGAGTCTTAGCTGAAGTCATCCTTGTGGATTCCTGGGAATTTTTCTAGTGCCACATTTCTTGCTAACCCCATAATGGCTCCCTCAATCAAGATATCTCTTTCCTTGCTCTCATATCTGTCCTTCCTCCATCTCTACTATCCTATTCAAGTTCTTCTCAACTTTCCCCTTCCTTTAACCCCCTGCCCCCATGCTCTCAATTTTGTCAGGAGATCTTGTCTGTTTCCAATTCCCGGGGGGGCGTCTATATATGATTTTCTTTGGGTTCAACTTATTACTTAGTTTCTCCAGGATCATGAAATATAAGCTCAATGTCCTTTGTTTGTAGCTAGCATCCACTTATGAGTGAGTACATACCATATTCACTTTTTTGGGTCTGGGCTACCTCACTCAAGATAGTGTTTTCTAATTCCATCCATTTGCATGCAAAATTCAAGATATTATTATTATTATTTTTACCACTGAGTAGTACTCTAATGTGTAAATGTGCCACACTTTCTTTATCCATTCTCCAGTTGAGGGACATCTAGGTTGTTTCCAGGTTCTTGTTATTACAAATAATGCTGCTTTGAACATAGTGAACAAATGCTTTTGTAGTATGATTGGACATCTCTTGGATATATTCCCAAGAGTGGTATTGCTGGATCCTGAGGTAGGTTGATTCCCAATTTTCTGAAAAACTGCCATACTGATTTCCAAAGTGGTTGCACAAGTTTGCATTCCCATCAGCAATGGAAGAGTGTTCCCCTAACTCCACATGCTCTCCAGCATAAACTATCATTGGTGTTTTTGATCTTAGCCATTCTGACAGATGTAAGATGGAATCTTAGAGTTGTTTTGATTTGCATTTCCCTGATAACTAAGGAAGTTGAATATGTCCTTAAGTGTCTTTTGGCCACTTGAAATTTTTTTTTGTTGAGAATTCTCTATTTAGTTCAGTATGCCATTTTTAAATTGAGTTATTTAAAATTTTAATGTCTAATTTCTTGAGTTCTTTTTTTTTCCAGTTTATTTATTTTTTTATTAAAAATTGCCATCTCCTCCCTTCCTCCTCCCCCTTCCCTCCCCTCCCCTCCACCCATACCCCCACTCCCTCCCTCTCCAGGCCAAAGAGCCATCAGGGTTCTCTACACTATGTTGAGTCCAAGGTCCTCCCAGCTCCCTCCAGGTCCAGGAAGGTGAGCAACCAAACTGACAAGGCTCACACAGAGCCCGTCCATGTCGTAGAGACCAAGCCCATCGCCATTGTCCTTGGCTTCTCGGTCAGCCTCCACCATCAGCCACTTTCAGAGAGTCCGATTTGGTTGTATGTTCCATCAGTCCCATTCCAAGTGGACTTGGTGGTCTCCCATTAGTTCTGTCCTGCCGTCTCAGTGGGTGAACACATCCCTCATGGTTCTCACTTTCTTTCTCATGATCTCTCTCCTTCTGCTCCTCATCAGAACTTTGGGAGCTCAGTCCGGTGCTCCAATGTGGGGCTCTGTCTCTATCTCCATCCATCGCCAGGTGAAGGTTAAGGCTCACAGTGAGCCCGTCCATGCTGTAGAGTTCACATTCATTGCCGTTGTCCTTGGTTTCTCAGTCCTCCTCCACCGTCAGCCACATTCAGAGAGCCCGGTTTGGTCCCCTGTTCCATCAGTTCCATTCCAACTGGACTTGGTGGTCTCCCGTTAGATCTGTCCCACCGTCTCAATGGGTAAACACACTCCTCACTGTCCTGACTTCCTTGCTCATGATCTCCCTCCTTTTGCTCCTCAACGGGACCTTGGGAGCTCAGTCCGGTGCTCCTATGTGGGGCTCTGTCATTTTCTCCATCCAATGCCAGGTGAAGGTTCTATGGTGATATGCAAGATATTCATGAGTATGGCAATAGGATCTGGACATTTCTGGCACCCTCTCCTCAGCTGCCCAAGGACCTAGCTGGGGGCGTCTTCCTGGACACCTGGGAACCCCTCTAGAGTCAAGTCTCTGCCAACCCTAGAATGGCTCCCTTAAGTAAGATATATAATTCCTTGTTCCCATATCCACCCTTCCTATATCCCAACCATCCTATTCCCCCAAGCTCTTCCAATCCTCCACTTCACACTTTTCTCGCCCCATCCCCTTCCCCCCATCCCACCCCACCCCTATGTTCCCATTTTTTGTCTGGCAATCTTGTCTACTGCCAGTATCCAGGAGGATAACTATATGTTTTGCTTTGGGTTCACCTTCTTATATAGCTTCTCTAGGATTTTTTTACGAATTATAGGCTCGATGTCCTTTATTTATGGCTAGAACCCAATTATGAGTGAGTACATCCCATGTTCATCTTTTTGGGCCTGGGTTACCTCACTCAGGATGGTGTTTTCTATTTCCCTCCATTTGCATGCAAAATTCAAGATGTCATTGTTTTTTATCTCTGAGTAGTACTCTAATATGTATATATTCCACACTTTCTTCATCCATTCTTCCACTGAAGGGCATCTAGGTTATTTCCAGGTTCTGGCTATTGCAAATAATGCTGCTATAAACAGAGTTGAACAGATGCTTTTGTAATATGATTGGGCATCTCTTGGGTAAATTCCCAAGAGTGGGATTGCTGGGTCTTGGGGTAGGTGGATCCCAAATTTTCTGAGAAACCTCCACACTGCTTTCCAAAGTGGTTGCACAAGTTTGCATTCCCATCAGCAATGGATGAGTGTACCCCTTACTCCACATCCTCTCCAGCAAAGGCTATCATTGGTGTTTTGGATTTTAGCCATTCTGACAGGTGTAAGATGGTATCTTAACGTTGTTTTGATTTGCATTTCCCTGATTGCTAAGGAGGTTGAGCATGCCCTTAAGTGTCTTTTGGCCATTCGAACTTCTTCTGTTGAGAATTCTCTGTTCAGTTCAGTGCCCCATTTTTTAATTGGGTTCATTAGCATTTTAAAGTCTAGTCTCTTGAGTTCCTTATATATTTTGGAGATCAGACCTTTGTCTGTTGCGGGGTTGGTGAAGATCTTTTCCCAGTCAGTAGGCTGCCTTTTTGTCTTAGTGACAGTGTCCTTTGCTTTACAGAAGCTGCTCAGCTTCAGGAGGTCCCATTTATTCAATGTTGCCCTTAATATCTGTGCTGCTGGGGCTATACATAGGAAGCGGTTTCCTGTGCCCAAATGTTGTAGAGTACTTCCCACTTTCTCCTCTAACAGGTTCAGTGTGTTCAGATTGATACTGAGGTCTTTAATCCATTTGGACTTGAGTTTTGTGCATGGTGATAGACACGGATCTACTTTCATTCTTCTACAGGTTGACATCCAGTTATGCCAGCACCATTTGTTGAAGATGCTTTCTTTCTTCCATTGTGTGCTTTTAGCTCCTTTATCAAAAATCAGGTGTTCATAGGTTTGTGGGTTAAGATCTGGGTCTTCTATTCGATTCCATTGGTCGACTTCTCTGTTTTTATGCCAATACCAAGCTGTTTTCAATACTGTAGCTCTGTAATAGAGTTTGAAGTCAGGGATGGTAATGCCTCCAGAAGTTCCTTTATTGTATAAGATTGTTTTGGCTATCCTGGGTTTCTTGTTCTTCCATATAAAGTTGATTATTGTTCTCTCAAGATCTGTGAAGAATTTTGATGGGATCTTTAAGGGGATTGCATTAAATCTATAGATTGCCTTTGGTAGTATTGCCATTTTTACTATGTTGATCCTCCCAATCCAAGAGCAAGGGAGATCCTTCCATTTTCTGGTATTCTCTTCAATTTCTTTCTTCAAAGACTTAAAGTTCTTGTCAAATAGGTCTTTCACTTCCTTGGTTAGAGTTACCCCAAGATATTTTATGCTATTTGTGGCTATCGTGAAAGGTGAAGCTTCTCTGATTTCTTTCTCTGCTTCCTTATCCTTTGTATATAGGAGGGCGACTGATTTTTTGGAGTTGATCTTGTAACCTGCCACGATACTAAAGGAGTTTATCAGCTGTAGGAGTTCTTTGGTGGAGTTTTTCGGGTCGCTTATGTACACTATCATATCATCTGCAAATAATGAAAGTTTAACTTCTTCCTTTCCAATTCGAATCCCCTTGATCCCCTTGTTTTGTCTTATTGCTATTGCTAGAACTTCAAGTACTATATTGAAGAGATAAGGAGAGAGTGGACAGCCTTGTCGCGTTCCTGAATTTAGTGGGATGGCCTTGAGTTTCTCTCCATTTAATTTGATGTTAGCTGTCAGCTTGCTGTAAATAGCCTTTATTATATATAGGAATGACCCCTGTATCCCTAATCTCTCCAAGACCTTTATCATAAAGGGGTGCTGAATTTTGTCAAATGCTTTTTCTGCATCTAATGAGATGATCATAAGGTTTTTATCCTTCAGTTTATTTATATGATG
Organism: Arvicola amphibius; assembly: GCF_903992535.2. Lineage (NCBI taxonomy): Eukaryota > Metazoa > Chordata > Mammalia > Rodentia > Cricetidae > Arvicola > Arvicola amphibius. The sequence goes on along the minus strand of NC_052050.1, from coordinate 102,033,671 downwards.
GATTACATTGATAGATTTTCGTATGTTGAACCAGCCCTGCATCTCTGGGATGAAGCCTACTTGATCATAGTGGATAATTTTTCTAATGTGTTCTTGGATTCTGTTTGCCAGTATTTTATTGAGAATTTTTGCATCGATGTTCATGAATGAGATTGGCCTGTAATTCTCTTTCTTGGTTAAGTCTTTGTGTGGTTTAGGTATCAGGGTAATTGTAGCTTCATAAAAGGAATTTGGCAATGACTGTTCTGTTTCTATATTATGAAATACCTTAAGGAGTATAGGTATTAGGTCTTCTTGGAAGTTCTGGTCGAATTCTGCATTGAACCCATCAGGTCCTGGGCTCTTTTTGGTAGGGAGGTTTCTGATAACAGTTTCCAATTCTTCGCGACTAACAGGACTATTTAGAGCATTTACCTGGTCCTGGTTTAACTTTGGTACATGGTACTTATCTAAAAAAGTGTCCATTTCTTTTACATTTTCCAATTTTGTGGCATACAGGCTTTTGTAGTAAGATCTAACGATTCTTTGAATTTCCTCTGTGTCTGTGGTTATGTCCCCCTTTTCATTTCTGATCTTATTAATTTGTGTGTTCTCTCTCTGCTGTTTGATTAGTTTGGCTAGGGGTTTGTCAATCTTGTTGATTTTCTCCAAGAACCAGCTTTTTGTTTCATTGATTCTTTGGATTGTTTTCTGTGTTTCTATTTTGTTGATTTCTGCCCTCAGTTTGATAATTTCCAGTCTTCTACTCCTCCTAGGTGAGTCTGCTTCTTTTTTTCTAAAGCTTTCAGGTGTGCTGTTAAGTCTCCAATGTGTGCTTTCTCCGTTTTTTTTAAGTGGGCACTTAGTGCTATGAATTTTCCTCTTAGCACTGCTTTCATAGTGTCCCATATGTTTGAGTATGTTGTGTTTTTATTTTCATTAAATTCAAGAAAGACTTTAATTTCTTTCTTTCTTTCTTCCTTGACCCAGGTGTGGTTCAGTAGTTGACTGTTCAGTTTCCATGAGTTTGTAGGCTTTCTGGGGGTAGCATTGTTGTTGAATTCTAATTTTAATCCATGGTGATCCGATAAGATGCAGGTGGTTACTAATATGTTTTTGTAACTGTGGAAGTTTGCTTTGTTACCGAGTATGTGGTCAATTTTCGAAAAGGTTCCATGAGCAGCAGAGAAGAAGTTATATTCTTTCCTGTTTGGGTAGAATTTTCTATAGATGTCTGTTAAGTCCATTTGGTTCATTACCTCTATTAAGTCTCTTAATTCTCTATTAGGTTTCTGTCGAATTGACCTGTCCATTGGTGAAAGAGGAGTGTTGAAGTCTCCCACTATCAGTGTGTTTGGTTTGATGGCTGTCTTGAGTTCTAGTAATCTTTATTTTATATAAGTGGGTGCTTTTGTATTAGGGGCATAGATATTCAGGATTGAGACTTCATTCTGATAGATTTTTCCTGTAATGAGTATAAAGTGTCCCTTTCCATCTCTTCTGATTGATTTTAGTTTGAAGTCAACTTTGTTAGAAATTAGTATGGCCACACCCGCTTGTTTCTTAGGTCCATTTGCTTGATAAACCTTTTCCCAACCCTTTACTCTGAGTAGATGTCTGTCTTTGTGGTTGAGGTGTGTTTCTTGTAAACAGCAGAATGTTGGATCCTGTTTTCATATCCAATCTCTTAGCCTGTGCCTTTTTATAGGTGAATTGAGTCCATTGATATTAAGTGATATTAATGACCAGTGGACGTTAACTCCGGTTGTCATTTTTTATTTGGTAGTAGAGATTGTGTGTTTCCTTTCTTTGCGATGTGCTGGTGAAGGGTCGCTAGATGTTTGAGTTATTTTGGGCAATGCTGGACTCCTTTGTTTGTGAATTTCCTTCTATTACTTTCCTTAAGGCTGGATTTGTGGCTATGTATTGTTTAAATTTGTTTTTATCCTGGAATATTTTGTTTTCTCCATTTATAGTGAATGAAAGCTTGGCTGGGTATAGTAATCTGGGCTTGCATCCATGGTCTCTTAGTTTCTGCAAAACATCTATCCAGGACCTTCTGGCTTTCATGGTTTCCATAGAGAAGTCAGGTTTTAGTCTGATAGGTTTACCTTTATATGTTATTGACCTTTTTCCTTTGCAGCTCTTAATATTCTTTCTTTATTCTGTATGTTTTGTGTTTTGATTATAATATGCCGAGGGGATGTTTTTTTTTTTTTTTTTTTTTTTTATCCAGTCTATTTGGTGTTCTGTAAGCTTCTTGAACCTTAATAGGAATATCTTTTTTTAGGTTTGGGAAGTTTTCTTCTATAATTTTATTAAATATATTTTCTGAACCACTGAGCTGTATTTCTTCTCCTTCTTCTATGCCTATTATTCTTAGGTTTGGTCTTTTTATTGTGTCCCAGATTTCCTGAATGTTTTGTGATGAGGATTTGTTGGATTTGCTGTTTTCTTTGATCAGTGCATTTATTTTCTCTATGGTATCTTCAGAATCTGAGATTCTTTCTTCTATCTCTTGTATTCTGTTGGTTATGCTTGTTTCTGTAGTCTCTGTTCGTTTACATAGATTTTCCAAATCCAGCTGGCTTTCGGGTTGTGTTTTCTTCCTTGCCTCCATTTCAGTTTTCAAGTCTTGCACTGTTTCCATTATCTGTTTGATTGTTTTTTCTTGGTTTCCTAGGATATCGTTTACGGATTTACTTAATTCTTCAAACTTTTTGTTATTCTTCTCGTTCATTTCCTTAAGGGAGTTTTTCACCTCCTGTTTAAGGGACTCTATTACTTTCATAAAGTCAATTTTTTCTACTTCTTCTTGATTAGTGTGTTCAAGTCCTCCTGTTATAAGTTCGCTGGGTTCTGGTGCTTTCATGTTGTTTTTCAAATTGTTGGAGGAATTCTTGCGTTGGCGCCTGCCCATTTGTTCCTCTGAATAATCCCCTTTGGGTCTTCTTTTAGAAGTTCAATTCACCCCAATGAATTAAATTCACTCACCCCAGAGAATGATGGATCCTCTGGCAGACTGTCAGGTCCCCTTGCAGGCCAAGCAGCTCTCTGACAAAGGCCTACCTTGCTGCAGGCAGGCTAATGTAGGAGGGGACCTCCCACCGGCCTGGGTGCACTTAATTCCAGGTCCCCGGCGCCCAAACAGGCTGAGCTGTGGGATTTTGTGGCCCCAAAGACGGGAGGATGAGGCGGGGGGGGGGGGGGTTCTGGGTGCAAGCTGGGAAGGGACAGGAAGAGAGAGGCAGTATCGGGAGAAACTAACCCCTGCAGGAAGAGCAGGAAGTGTGCTGGTGGCAGGGGGAGTTGTGGAATGTCGGTGGTCCCTCTCCGGGCAGCTGCCACTGTTCGGGCACTCACTCCTCAGTCACCCCAAAGAATGATGGATCCTCTGGCAGACTGTCAGGTCCCCTTGCAGGCCAAGCAGCTCTCTGACAAAGTCCCCAAAGAATGATGGATCCTCTGGCAGACTGTCAGGTCCCCTTGCAGGCCAAGCAGCTCTCTTGAGTTCTTTATATATTTTGGAGATCAGTCCTTTGTCTGATGTGGGGTTGGTGAAGAGCTTTTCCCATTCAGTAGGCTGCCTTTTTGTCTTATTAACTGTGTCCTTTGCTTAACAGAAGCTTTTCAGTTTCAGGAGGTCCCATTTATTTATTGTTGCTCTTATTGTCTGTGCTACGATGGTTATATTTAGGAAGTGGTCTCCTGTGCCCATGCATTGAAGGCTACTTCCCACTTTCTCTTCTATGAGGTTCGGTGTGGTCTGATTTATATTGAGGTCTTTAATCCATTTGGACTTAAGTTTTGTGCATGGCAATAGATATGGATCTGTTTTCATTCTTCTACAGGTTGACATCCAGTTATGCCAGCACCATTTGTTGAAGATGCTTTCCTTTTTCCATTGTATAATTTTACCTTCTTTGTCAAAAATCAGGTGTTCATAGGTGTGTGGATTAATATCCGGGTCTTCAATTCGATTCCATTGGTCAACGTCTCTGTTTTTATGCCAATACCAAGCTGTTTTGATTACTGTAGCTCTGTAATAGAGCTTGATATCAGAGATGGTAATGCCTCTGGAAGTTCCTTTATTGTATAGGTTTGTTTTTGCTATCTCCGTTTTTTTTTTTTCCATATGAAGTTGATTATTGTTCTTTTTAGGTCTGTGGAAAAACTGTGTTGGGATTTTGATGGGGATTGCATTGAATCTATAGATTGCTTTTGGTATGCCATAGATTGCCATTTTTACTATGTTGATCAGTCCTATCCAAAAGTTTGGGAGATCTTTCCATTTTCTGGTATCTTCTTCAATTTTTTCTTCAAAGACTTAAAGTTCTTGTCAAATATGTCTTTCAATTCCTTGGTTAGCGTTACCCCCGAGATATTTTATGTTATTTGTGGGTACTGTGAAAGGTAGTATTTCTCTGATTTCCCTCTCAGCTTCTTTATCCTTTGTGTATAAGAGGGCTACTAATTTTTTTTAGTTGATCTTCTATCCTGACACATCACTGAAGGTCTTTTTCAGCTGTAGGAGTTCTTTGGTGGAGTTTTTGGGGTCACTTATGTACACTATCATATCATCTGCAAATAACGAAAGTTTGACTTCTTCCTTTCAAATTTGAATCCCTTTGATCTCCTTATGTTGTCTTATTGCTACTGCTAAAACTTCAAGAATTATGTTGAAGAGATATGGAGAGAGTGGACAGCCTTGTTTTGTTCCTGATTTTAGTGGAGTGGCTTTGAGTTTCTCTCCATTTAATTTGATGTTAGCTGTTGGCTTACTGTATATTGCTCTTATTATATTTAGATATAATCCTTGTATCCCTAATCTCTCTAAGACCTTTATCATAAAGGGGTGTTGGATTTTGTCAAATGCTTTTTCTTATATAATTCTAAACATAATTTGTACCACATAAAGAAACAATACATGCTATTAAACAATCTTTTCTGCTCAAAGGATGAGCCTCATGTCTAATAAAAATACATTCAAATACAATTCCTTTAAGTCTTATGTCTTTTTGTCCTTTGCTGACTCCTTACCCACCTATTCCTGAGACCCTGTCCCATAGGTCCCAATGCTCTGGGATGAGCTGGTCCATCATAAAAAAAACCTATTAAGTCTCAGTAATCAACCTTGATTAAAAGTTCCTCCCTGCTGGGTGCGGTGGTGCACACCTTTGATCTCAGCACTCAGGGGGCAGAGACTGGTGATCTCCATGAAACCAGTCTGATCATACTGTCCACTGATTCGTATTGAAGGGTCTGTGACATACATACCCAAAATGGGGCCTTCAGCAGTTGATGAATTCAGCAAGACATTTATTTTCTCATGTTTGCTTATTTTCTTGTCACATAAATGGACAGAAAAGCTAGGACTTGACAACTCGCTTCTGAGTCATATGAATTTTAAAACTGGCATCCAGCAGAATGAGCAGGGCCTGGAACCCCAAATATTCAGGAGGTTGAGTTAAGACTGCAAGTTCAAGGCCACACTTGGATACAGTTCAAGAGCAGTTAGCTCAACTTAGTGACAACCTGACTCAAAATAACAGGAAGGGCTGGAATGTAGCTCAACTGGTAGGGTGCTTCCCTAGCATCCCCAGTATTCTGTACATTGGTGCAGTGAGGTACACCTAGGAGGATCAGATTACAATGACCATGCGTGACTGGGGGCAGGGATAAAAGGAAGAAAGGTGGGGGGGGGGAGAAAATCAGAGGTAGGCAGCAGAGACACACACACACACAGACAGAGATAGGAAGAGAGAGAAAGGCAGAGAGAAGTGGGGAGGAGGAAGAGGAGGCAGCATCAACAGCTGCTACTGAAGGAGGGGTGAGAGAATGGTAAACTGTGGGATTATGGACTAGATGAAACTGCATCGTGCTGTGCCTTCTCTCCATTCTGTGCCCAGAATGCAATAGCCATCATGCATCGGCAGCCATCACTGAGTTTTGGTGTCAAGGACCTCACACGCCCAGTGGACTTTGTCCAACATTTGAAAAGCTTTGCAAAGCTCAGTACTACCAAGGAAAAAACAAAGGTATCTGTGGGCGATTCTAATGCCTCAGGCTAGTCATCCTAGAGCCTGTGGTCTCCTACCCACCCAGCTAAAATTTCTGGGTACTTCCTTGGTGGATCCCTTCCCACAGTCCAACTTGAGCACTGAGCTTGCTTGCTGGCAGAGAAGGAAAGAGCAGAGCTGGTCCCCAGGGAGTCTGGCTGCTTTCTCCTTACACCTGCCCCAGTGCAGCGCCATCCCACAGGCAGGCATAGCTGTCTGTAACACGAGGATACTACAGACAGCTCCATCGCTGGTCTGTCGGTGGCTCTGTTGCACCCAAGATACACAGAAAACTCGCAATTTAACTAGCTTTCTCCTGCAGCTGGGGACCAGGCTCCTCTGACTGTCACACGTGTTTTATCAGCTATGCTTTCTTATCACCATTTAACTTCAACTCAACCATGGCTGAAATGCCTCTCCCCACAACTTACTACTAGATGGCATTTTATATAGGTCAGAAAGTACTTTCTACACAAGTAGCTGCTTTTGAGATTTGCCTGAAGGGTTCAGTTCTGGGTGTCTAGAAGTTTTGTCGATGGTGTGCTTGTCACCATGAGAGAAGAGCCAGCTCTCACTGTAGAGTGTTGTGTTCATACCGCAGCAAGGACCACATACTTTCGTGCCTTCCATTTTCTCTGGAGGACAGAAGAGGTTTTATTGGTCAGTGTGTGCACTGTGAAGACACGAGGTGGTGGCCTACTTTCTGTGGGGTCTACACGCCATACTACTGGCCCACCTGCTGCTTGGCTGGGAGCGGTTCTGTCCTCCCAGATGCCACCCCATCTCATAGGTCTACAATGGTCCCATTGCCCACAGTATGTTCTTCTGTACACACAAAGTCATGGTACATCAAAATGTTTTTTATTTGAGACACAAAAATGCAAAATCGCTGATATCAAACATTTCCCGATCAGCTACAGTACTGCACTATGTACAAAAGATCTCATGATAAATGCACACACATATAAAAATACAGTCTGCGTTGCCTATGTACAGTACATGTGCAAACGTATGGCATCAGACAGTACAGAATTGAGGCAGGGGTGCAAACGGCACATACAAAGGCATCATGGTTTTCCTTTTAAAAACAACATAAAGGCAACACACAAATGGACCCCCGATTGCCATGATTTCCTGTTCATGAAACTAGTGCTTCAGTAAGAACGGTGCTGCCCACTGGTGTTCCCCCCATTTTTTTCAGGAAGTGAGATGCTAAGACATTATGTGAGGATGAAAGAGAGACACCTGTATGTCCACTGCAAGCAACAGAGAACTAGACTTCGATTCAGAACAAACGGCTTTGCATGACTACCACATAAGCATGTTATCCTTAAACCAACACAACAGCTCCATACTATTTTACAGGAAACAAGAAAGAAATATCTACATCTCTCTGAAAATTATAACTGTAAATAGATACCTTTTTGGGACTGACTTGAGATCACATTAGTCTCAATTTTTAAATAAAAAGTGGCTGCTTTTGGCAAATACCTGGTGATGCCTTTGGTTCCTTTAAGCATTCTGCATTACTTTTGGTTTCTTGAGGTCAAGTACTTTTGGTAGATATAAACCCCTTCTTAACTCTTCATCTCCTGCTAGTGGGCACGGTCCTCAGTGGGATGGAGAGGTGATGTAACTGGGCCACCTTCCAGCAAGTCTGTCCACTTCCTCAAGCTTTCTCCTGGATGTTGGCATAGAGCTTTGTTTCATGACTGATGTTGCTGTCGTCACTGGGCTTCCAGACAGTACCTAAGATGCTAAGCTGCTGTCACCAGCCTGCCAAACCCTACTCCCCAGAGCAGCGGGCTTCAGTGGAGGGCAAAGCTTCTCGGAGACGTGCAGCTTCTTGAATCACAAGCCTTACACGAAAGACACAGGGACACATCTCCTCAGGTACAGGAGGGTTAGCGGATGAAAAACGACCTGCTCGTTGCTACACAGTCAGTTACTGGACAAATAAACCGGAACCCAGACTGCTGAGTAAACAGACGATTGGAGGTCTGAACCAGGGAGCAAAATGACTACGTGAGCTGCTATTTTCCAGTTTTGACTCTTTTACAATGAGCGGAACTTTTAGGATGCTATCCAAATGCACCTTCTGTAAGCATGAACACTGTTTCTTAATAAACCTGGCCTTCCAGTTAGTGTGCTAGGGTAACCAGGGGCTAACTGATCACTGGGGCAGTGGTCCCTGTGTATTTGATATCCTCAGTGTTGTATGGTGTTATGGACAGAAGCAAGCAAGGCTGTTTGAGTTTGCTGGGCCCGACCTGATTGCTCTGATGGTAGAATAAAATGGCCACTCCCGGCTTTCTCTGTAGTTCTGCCGGTACCCATGTCCCTGGCCTCCCACCATCAGCAGTTTCTGAGGCTGGCTATGTGAGAACAACTAAGGGTATAGATGTGATGTGGGCTCTTGTTGGCCACTTATCTGGGCCAAGTCTGCTCAAGGGCAGTAAAGGGACTGCCCTCTGACTTGAGGGAGGGGCAGCTGCCCTGCCTGGGCTCAGGCGGCTTCAGCGCACTCTGGTGACAGAGTGGACACTGGTCTCACCGGCCCTCTGGTCAGCTGACAGTGCATGTGGGCCGAGGGCCATTTCCTTGTTTCCTTGGCTCTGCTGAGCTTTCCTGGCTTTTTGGAGTATTCAGACCAGCAAGGCATACCATGTGGTCAAAGAACCGTGGAGCTTTTGAAAAGGTTTTAGTAAAGTCTTAGAAAATATTTGTGTGTAACAAACACATATGGTATTTGAGCGAAAAGTTCAATGAATTCAGGGCATCTCTGTGTGCTCACCTCTGTAGGATGCCTGGGTAACACTGGTGCAGCCCTGGGAGGGTTCCAAGAGGCCCGCAGCCACAGCTTTCTAGAATCCATTCATCCCATCCTAGTAAAATGGCTGGGAAATCTATACCCTACAAAGTCAAGTTGATGCCACTGCACTTTGCGACTGTGTGGAAACGTGAGGCTGGGGTTGGACACTACAGGCTCCTAGGAGGGACTTCCTTAGTAACGTGGTGCAAACAGAAGCCTCCCCACACACGTACATGCACAGTGGGAATCTAAAGGGATCTCTGACCTAATGGCTGTGAAATAACGTCACACCTGTTTGCAGGTGTGTCTGTGTGTGGAGCTTAGAGGGCAACTTGTGGGAGCCAGTTCTGTCCTTCCATCAGATGGATTCCGGGGCTCAAGCTCAGCTCCTCAGGCCTCTTGGGAGGCCCCCACCCCTACCTATGGAGTCATCTTGCATCAGTTTTAAACAACGAAGTCATTTTCAGACACATACCTTTCCCAACACACTCGCTGAGGGCTAGAGTTATGTCAAGAAGCTTTTCTGTAGAGTGGTCTTTGGTCATGACGCATTATGTGAGCACATGGGGAAGCCCACTTTGGCCCAGAGCATGCTGGAAAGGCCTGGCAAGCACTCTAAGTCACTGTGTCTTAAGTACCTACTAGATGCTTGAACCAGGAGAGCAGGGCAAGGAATGTTGTAGGTGAGTTGGCTGAAAGTGAAGTCAGTAGCTGGAGCCCCTTGGTGTTTTAAGAAATGGGACCCTAGTGGACAGGGTGGGCACATGAACACTGAGATGGCTTCCTCTGTACTTAACTGTGTTTGGAGAATGACTTTCTTGTGGCCGGCTTCAAACCAACTTAGAAGAACAACACAAGGGACCTGAGGGCTAGAATGCTGTCTCTATTCACGACTCAGAATTACAGAATTTTCCTATAGGAGGAAATGCCCTAGGCTTTAGCCATTTCCCACAAGCTCACTGATACTTGGTACTAATTAACTGGACATCCAAAGCTGGAGAAAGAAGACTAAAACTCTCCAAAACCTAGAGCTGAAATTCTCATGTGGAAAGTTTCTGCCCAGGTCCACAGCTGGGGCCAGGACACAAGCAGCTGTCTAGCAGAACCAACTTGGCTGCACATGTCCTATGAGAGTGACTCAACAGTTCCTAAACAAGAGGACTCTCTGCGCTTAGTGGTCCCTGGCCACCAGCAAGCCAAACTTGAGGTGAGGGGGAGCTGCTCAGATGCTAAAGCTGGGAACAGGAACCATTTTGACACAGAGTGGGATTAAACAAGTACAAACTGGAACTAAGATTACTTTGGGGCAGAACCTCCTTCAGAGATGATTCCGGTTCTGTCTAGGCAATGGGCCAGGCCACTTCCTGGAGGTGCCTGTGGAAGAGGCTGTGACTGATGCAGGAAGCCCGCCTGGCTCAGGTAAAGGGGTGGGGATAAAGCTGCTGTGTAACGGAAATCCCATGCTCTGCTCAGTTATTTACAATTTGCCAATAACTAAATGACTAGATCAAGATTTGTGGAAATCCTGTGGCAGTTGGCATTTTAGAAATTCTTAAATTACTTGACAAACTAACTTTTCTTTTATAGATCAAGAGAAAAAAGAAGTAAAAGCTCCAGTTTTTAGGTGTAGGCTTGAGAACACACCGAGGGCAGGCAGAGCATCCGGTTACAAGCCTGTGCATGAGAACCAGGGAATCTAGTGATGGGAGGGTCTAACCTGTGCTCAAGGTGGGACTCCACACGTTCCCTTCTTCTAACTCAGTAGCTCAAAAAGGAATTTCATGTTGAAGCCTTTTTTGGTTCTTTGAGATGGGTATGGTCACCTGAGAGTCTGTCGGCAAGTCTTCAAAGATAGAGATACTGTGGCTCAGGTAATCTAGAGATATCTGAGTTATTACAACAAGCAGGACCAGTGGACGGCCATCTTTTTACTCTATTGCAGGCTGTAGAGGTCAAAAGGTCAGGGCATATCCCAGTGTCTACCCTCACCCACCTGAGGCCACTGGGAAAACCGTAGCACTACTAGCACATCTGGACTCTGGACACCGGGTTCTTGTGTGACAGTATTTTGTAGACACATGCTTATGGTGAGAGGCTGTTCACTGAGATTCCCAAACTCAAAAAAATGACCTATGACATCATACAGTCACACAGATGTCAGAGTGGAACTCGGAGCCTCAAACACCTCTGACCTTGCTATGGACCCAGCTCAGGCCACTCTAGAGAGCACATGTGCGGTAGCTTCTCCCCTCCTTGTGGTTCAAGGGGAGCTGCTTGCCTCTTAAGAGGGTCGTGAGGTGACTACAGAGGTTGAAAGGTGGCTGATGACCAGAGCGCTAGTGCCACTTCCTATGGACGACTCCCGACCTTTGGCTTTATCTAAGGCATTTCACAAGGCCTCTTGCATGCGACAGGCCTGCCTCTCCAAGCTGTGGAGTCACTGCTAGACGGATGAGGTGCTCTCCCACTCAGCTCTAGGCTACAACTGTCCTTGTTTTCTATGACAATATATTTTAATTGTGACAGTGCAGCTATGGCTGTAGCTCTGAGCACTGACCCTTCAAGATTGTTTTCATGTTTTGGAACCTCACGACTCTGAGACAAGTGACCTGTGACCTTAGTCCCATGGGAGTGGCAGGTCCTGTGGGTCCAGAAAATCAGCAGAGAACATGCTTGGTGCAGTGGCGCTCAGAGGTGTGAGCCCGGAGGATGCGGTGGGCATGGTGATGTCCAGCCACTCCATGTTGTCCAGGTTGGAGTCTGACAGGTCGAGAGACAGACAGGGGGTCCCTGCCACAAGCTGGGCCTCAGAGGGCTCCATGGGAGACTGAGAGTGGTACAGCATGCTGGAGTGACTCAGCAAGTCATTCTGGAGATCTTCTATCAGAGAGAATGGCTCTCTGTCTTCGCTGCTGCTCTGCAGTGGGGCAATGTCATTGGTCGAGGGTAAAGTTCCATCCAAGAAGGCTTCTAGCTGGTTCTCTAAGCTGGTAGAGATACTGTTCATCGGCTCTAAGGAGACAGGGGGTGCTATCTGGACCTGGGGCGGTGGTCGAGACACCACTGTGTTGACTGGCATTGTAGTGATGCTGGCTGTCACTGGCCTCATCTTGGAAATTGGAGAAGGCTCTTCTTTTACAGGGAAGGAGATCTCTGTGCAGAAGAATTGATGGTGTTAGCATGGACATGCTGCTGTCACACTTCACATTAGTGACGACCTCCTCACCCCTTCTCACGTCTTAGAAGCAGAAATACCATGCTCTATCCAACTCTCTTTTTAGTCATTACTGTTGAGCTGCCCTCAGGTCTAGAAAAGTTCCCAAAGGATACAGTAAACTTTAAGGGGCAAGGCTCTTTTGTCCTCCTCCCTAAGGTGAGGTAGGCCAGCTGCTACTCCGAGTTCTTGTTCTTTTCTGAGTTATATTAATTTTGGAGCATTAGGCAAATGGCTCAATAAGCACCAATAATTTATTTAATTTATTCTTATATATTTAATTTTTACGTACATGTAGAATGTGTTCCTGTGTGCAAGTACCCAAGAAGGCCAGAAGAGGGTGTCTGATCCCTTGAGCTGAGGTTATAGGCACTTGAGAGCCAACATGGGTGCTGAGAACAAAATTCCAGCCTTCTTCGAGAGCAGGGAGCGAGTGCTCTTAAGTGTTGGACTATCTTTCTAGCTCCCACTCTTTTATTTTTGTTGCCCCCCTCCCCTGTGTGTGTGTGTGTGTGTGTGTGTAAGCCAGAAGGTGATGTCAGATGCCTTCCTTAAATTTAACTCTATCCTGGTTTTTGAGACAGGGTCTTCACTGAACTTAGAGCTCACCTGTTCAGCTCTGATGGCAGGGCAATAAGCCCAAAGGACCCACTTTTCCTTCATCTCCCCACACCAGGACTAGACACATATATTACTGTGTCTACTTTGCTTTTGTTTTTAGATAGGGTTTCTCTGCATAGCCCTGGCCATCCTCGAAATTGCTTTATAGACCACGCTGGCCTTGAAATCAGAGATCTACCTGCTTCTGCCTCCCACGTGCTGGCTAAAGGCATAAACCACCAAATGCTGGCTCATTTTTTTTCTTTTCTTTGTGGGTTCTGGAGAAACCAAACTCAGACTTGCATAGCACACACTGATGGAGCCATTTCCCTACCCAGTCACGTGTTGATTTCTCTGTTATACACGAGTGCTCACTGAGATGACGTTTAATAATGTCTTTCACTGCTTTTGAGACAGGTTCTCATTATGTGTAGCCCTGGCTGATCTGCCCTGGAACTTGGAGAGATCTGCCTGCCTCTGCCTGTTGAGTACTGGGATTAAATGTGAGCTTCATCATGTTTGATTCTGTCTCACTTTTCTGAAAATACACGAGGGGAGAGGTTTAATGAACTTAGGTCAAGTGTGTCTGGGAGTTTTGCCTGTGTGCTGTATGTGCAGAGCTCATGGAGGCCAGAAGAGACTGGAGTTAGGATGTTTGTGAGCCACCACGTGGGTCTGGAAATTGACACTGAATCCTCAGGAAGAGCAGTCACAGAACCATCTCTTTGGCCCCCTAAAAATTATTATCAATCATTGAAAAAACATTTTATCTCTACCAGACTGAGCAAAAATTGAATGCCCTGATTTTTAAATAGATATTTCATTGTTAAACTCCTAAGTTTTAAGTTTAATGTGTTTTCGAAAGACCAATACAGTTCTTAGCAAAGACTTCCACTTCAGCATGTGACCCATACGCAGATGCAAGAGTCCTTCACTAGCCTAGTCTTGGCCAGAACATCAGCCTCTGGTCAGATGATGTTCCATATGGATGGAGAAACAGCAATCAGATGTACAACTTCATAGAAGACTGCTTTCCTTAGAGGACTTTAACTTCTGGCCTGTGCACATGTGTGTACATATGTGTACGTGTACAGCCAGGGATAAGAGATTACACCTCACATTTGCATTGCAGGGCTCTGCCACTGGCTTACAAGCACCCTCAAATGCTTCTGGAAAACTGACTGTGCTTATTTCTAAAGACACATGAGCCAAGGAAGACTTTTCTTGCGGTTAGAGTGGTTTGAAGACTGTAAACTGATGACTTATTTTAATTTCTCCCTCCACTTTATTATTTTATGTGTGCAGGCCACTACAGCATGTGTGTGAAGTCCGGGAACATCTTGTGGTGGTTCTCTTCTTCCGCCACATGGATCCTGGGTATCAAACCTGGGTCATTAAGCTTGATGGTAAGCACCTTTCCTATGAGTTTTCTCACTAGCCCTTATGACTTCTTACGTGTGGGAGTGTTCTCAGTTCTAACAGAACAGCTGAGGGAGCCCAGGCCAGGCAGCAAGACTGGAGCACAGGCATACTCTGAAGATTTGCACAGAGTTTAGAGCTGGCCCGGCTCTGCTGTTTGTGAAGGATCTTTCCTTTTTGCTGGGAATGGCTGTGGCCAGGACATCATGCCAACTGACGTGGAACCTGAGGCATTTCCTCTGGTATGTGTTTTAATGACCTAACTTAGGTTTAGAGCTGTCCATTTCTCAGTTTCCAGGACAACCTCACTTTAGAGGAGGACTGTCCTGGGCCAGTGCTGTGAGGCCACAGGCTCGCCCAACCTTTGACCTACCTCCGCTCTTTATGAGGATGTCGAAGAGGTCATCCATCTGCTGACTGTGCGCACTGGAAACCTGCAGTCAAGGAAAGCAGAGTTAGCAGTTGTCACCAGGGGCAGTCTCTGCAGCCATGCTCTGAGGGCCCTTTAACACTTGATCATCTGGAAAACAGCTGTTACTTGGGATAACCCAGTAACCCAAATGTTATGCAAAATATCACAGCATGATAGGTCATCTAGGAGTCAAGCAAGAAGTCCATTACTTGACTTCCACATGTCCCTTACTGTCACTGAATGGCCCTTTGGGAGATTTCTAATACCTTATTTTAAAAGTGTTTAATTCATTTGCATTTAGCAAATATTGGTATGTCTAAAGATGAGTACACTATGTATGTGTTTTCAGCTTTGAGGTTTACTTGATACAAAACTTGCATTTATCATATGTGGTAGTTTAAATGAAAATGGTTCTCACAGGCTTATAGGGAGTGGCACTATTTGAAAGGATCAGGACATGTGGCCTTCTTGGAGTAGGTGTGTCACTGGGGGCAGGCTCTGAGGTTTCAGAAGCTGAAGCTAGGCCCAGTAGCTCACTCTCTCATCCTGTTGCCTGCTGATCCAGATGTAGAACTCTTGGCTCCTTCTCCAGTACCATGCAGTAAAGTGTGTTGCAGTCAATGAAGCTGAAAGAGGTTGTAGATCTGAAGAGCACACTGACAACAGACATGGAGATGAAGCTTACCCAGCTGGATTTGGGCCTTGCTTTGGTCCAGTATTTCCTCATTATGTTCCTCTCCCATTCTTTTGCAACGGTAATGTATATTCTGTGCCATTATATGTTGGACATTTGTGATGTGCTTTTTTTAGTTTCATTTTATAGGAGATTATAATTAAAAGATTGTCAGGAATATCAGATTTTGAACTCTAGAGTGCTGAGACTGTGATAGGCTGTGGGGACTTTTGAAGCTGGACTGAATGCATGTTGCATTATCTCATGGCTACAAGCCTATGGGGCTAGGGAGTGGAATGTGGTGGTTTGAATAAAAATGGCCCCAAAGCCTCATAGGAAGTGGTGTTATTTGAAAGGATTAGGACATGTGGCCTTGTTGGAGTGTTGAAGTAGGTGTGGTCTTGTTGGAGGAAGTGTGTTAGTGGGAGTAGGCTTTGAAGTTTCAGAAGCCCAAGCCAGGCCCAGTGGCTGTCTTCCTGATGCCTGTGGATCCAGATGTAGAGCTCTCAGCTCCTTCTCCAGCACCATGTCTGTTGGTTTGCTTCCTGCCATGATGGACTAAGCATCTGAACTGTAAGCCAGCTTCAATTATGCTTTTCTCGATGAGAAAGAGTTGCTGAAGCCACCACAGACCGTGGAGTTTAATGTCCATGAAGCTATCAACAAGATCACCACCCTTTCTGTCACCCGGGAAGCTCCCTCACCTCCAGGACACCAATGTCCTTTTCCCATCAGTGATTAAGACATGTACTTCTTGGGGTTACAGAGAAGGTGGATTCTTTTATGCAAGTTATTATTCTGAGGTTTATCCATGTTGTAGTGTATACCTTTATGGATAGTTCATCATTTTTTATTGCTGACTGGTACTCCATGTATGGAAATGCCTGTTTTCCTATTCATTCACTTCTTGACAGACATTTGAGTTCCCACTTTTGGACTGTTAACAAAGTTACTATAGAAATCTGCATACAAATCTTTGCACAGCCATGTCCTGTTTTCTCTTAAGTCACTCTAGGAATAGAGTGACTGGGTCACACAGTGAATACACATTTAATGTCTGAGAAAATGCTCAAACTGTTTCCCAGTATGGCTGTAACCCATCAGCAGGTGCTCTTCATTCCCAGTATGGCTGTAACCCATCAGCAGGTGCTCTTCATTCCCAGTATGACTGTAGCCCATCAGCAGGTGCTCTTCATTCCCAGTATGGCTGTAGCCCATCAGGAGGTGTTCTTCATCCAAATTTTCAGTTATTGAGGGGAGTTGTGGGATGCAGCTGTGGTTCTAATACATTTCCCTGGTGACTAGTGATGGTTGGATGTTTGCATATACGTGTTCACTAGCCACTTATCATCCTTGATAAAATATGTTTAAATCTTTTGCCACCAGCAGATCTAGTAAGTTTCCTATTTGAATGGTGTACTTTTCCCCCAACTTAAAACCTATGTCTTTGTGTTTTAAAACCCACGGATTATGCTTTATTTGAAATTATCCAGAGTTTACATTCTCTCTCTCTCTCTCTCTCTCTCTCTCTCTCTCTCTCTCTCTCTCTCTCTCTCTCTCTCTCTCTCTCTCTCTCTCTCTCTCTCATGATATGGTTTTTCTGTATAACAGTCCTAGCTGACCTGGAACTTGCTTTGTAGACCAGGCTCGCCTTGAACTCACAGAGATTCTCCTGAGTATGCACGACGACACTTGGCTTACATTTATTCTTAAAGAACACTCTCATTTGATACAGAACCCAGGTGGCAGTCTCTCTAACCCCTCCTCACTAAGAACTGAGTATGGACTCTCCACCAAAGAGCTGAGTGAGCTGAGTCTCTGCCTCAGTTCTGAGCTAGCTGTTACTGTGGTAAAGATGGAGCCAGCAGGACCCCACACAGGGACTTAGTGGTGCTGATGAACAACTGGTGCCGGCACCCAGTGATGTGTGAGCCCCAGAATTCCTGCTGGCATCAGGTGGGCACTGCCAGGGGGCCTGCACACGAGACTCATGTTTGGTGGCCTAGGGCTGCCTTCTCACTGCCATTAAAATCATTTGGCAGTTCATTTCTGTTCCCTGGAGATGCTATTTTCAAATGGACTGTGGGGAAGGGCAGGCTAAGATCCATTTGTTTAGACTCTTATAGCAGTGTTTAAACTTTTTTTTTAATCTGTCTTTTCCTTCATAGCTGAGGTCTCTGTTGAGTCTGGGATGTTTGACAACTAGGAAAGCTGTCTTTGCTCTGCGTCTTGTGGTCACTGAGCATTTCCTCACAGGCAGTGACCAAGTGCCTGCAACCTAGGTAAGGAAGCTCACTTGTTTGATGCTCACTAGAAGAAGTATGGCCTTGCTTCCTTATGCCTTCGAGAGCAAGCAGAGCAGCACGCCGTGTGACCCTGACAAGTACTCCACAGAGTATGGCCATGGGTTGTGCATGTGTGCTCATGTTCTTGCTAGCTGCTGGGAACTCTTGCTAGGATCCACTGTGACCTGCTGTCAGGTCCACCCCTCAGGTCCTCTGGGATGCTGGGCTCCTTTCTCAGTTCTGAAAGGGAGCTTTTGAAAGGCAGGGGCTTGAATGTGTTTATGTTAGTCAATCAGTTCTGTGGTCACTGGGCATCCACCAAAGGCCTTTTCTAATTGAGAACTCTCACTCTGCTCACTAAGGGGCACAATCACCACTACTTTCATGTTAGAGGGGACCCAGGAGGGCTCCAATGAGAGAGAAATAAACACCTTGTCTGAGGGCACACTGTGACTGCTGATCGCAACAGTTACTGTAGCCAAGTGGCCTGGGATTCTTCACATGCCAATTCAAAACAACCAGCCGAAATCTCTGAGTTCTAACTGGGGGAAGTTCTCAGGCTGACCCGAAATGAGACTGGGATATGACTGTGCCCTCACTCACCTCTGGAAGGGCTGGCTGGGCGCTGCGTGTCTGCTTGATGGCCTCTTCGTAGCGAGGTGGGTCTTTTGTCTTGGTGACTGGGGTCCCAAACAAAGAGTGCTGGACAACAAACTGCTGGCCTGGTGCGGGAGAGCTGGGCTGCATCAGCAAGGGAGAACACCTGTTAGCTCTGGGCCACCCGCCTGCCCGCAGTGGCTGCATCAGCAAGGGAGAACACCTGTTAGCTCTGGACCACCCGCCTGCCCGCAGTGGCTGCATCAGCAAGGGAGAACACCTGTTAGCTCTGGACCACCCGCCTGCCCGCAGTGGCTGCATCAGCAAGGGAGAACACCTGTTAGCTCTGGGCCACCTGCCTGCCCGCAGTGGCTGCATCAGCAAGGGAGAACACCTGTTAGCTCTGGACCACCCGCCTGCCCGCAGTGGCTCTGTCACCTCATGGGCAGGTGTCCTAAGCCCCTGGGCAGTGACAGTTGGTGGCTGTCTTGTGGAAGGACTCCTCTTCACTAACCAGAGATGCAAGTCACTGTCAGTCCTAGGTTCACTCCCTTAACTCCAACACTAAGTCAGCACACACTCCAGATGCCAGAATGACTGTATGGCCGGTAGGTACTGTAGATGCTTACCTTGCTGGCTGGGCTAGGGCCGTTTTGCAGGGGTGCAAGTGGGGTGCTTCTGGATTGAAGAACAGGGTTGGAGTTTTTAATGACAAAGGGCTGCTGGGTCGTTGGGCCAGGTGGCCTCTGATACTGGAGAGCGGTGTTTGGTGCAGACTTGGTGAGGACCTGTGACAATGAAGGAAGGAAAACTGTTTTAGAGCAGAGGCCAACAAAGCTTCAGGGCTTGTGGGCCACGGGGGTCTCTGCTGGGAGCTGCCAACAGGACTGCATCTGCAGACACAGGGGGAGTGGGGTTCCTCTGCTGAGCAACTTGTTCTTGTGCTGTGTAGCCAGCATTTTACAGAAGGGTGTTCAGGTAGTTTTCCTGGGGTGACCTGGTCCCCTTCCAGGACACAGGATAAGTTAATAGCAGCCATTTTACTTCTGCCTTCACACCAAATACGCCATCTCTCTGGACACCTCACATTGCTCTAGCTCAGAGGGGCTGGCGTCTTCTGTTCTGTTCCTGAAGCCTCCTGCAGATCTTTCCCTTTTGCATTTCCTAGCTCTTTAGTCATAATCCCGGAGCTGCTAAAGCCTCCCACTGACATGCCCGTCACACGGGCAGCACCCCTTTTAAAGAACTGCTTTCTGTGCCGAAAGGTCAAAGGGAAAACTAGTTTCCATGAAACTCCGAAGTGTTTGCTGTGCTCCACGAAGAGCACAGTTAATGGGATGACTTTTATAAACTAACAGTCACATTGCTTATTCAGTACCCGTGTCTTACAGTGCTTGGTTTAACTGCCAAAATGATGAAAGGTGGCTTCTCCCTTATGTCACTATGAGTAGATATATGCCTTTATTTTTGTTACATTTATTTATATTTCATGTGCATGAGTATTTTGCCTGCATGTACCACATGCATGCCTGGTGCCATGAAGGTGAGAAGTAGGTGTCAGGTCACCTTGGACTACAGGGACAGTCAGCTGTGACTTGCCGTGTGGATGCTGGGAACTGAATCTGGAAGAGTGTACAGTGCTGAGCCATCTCTCTAGAGATGTACTGTACTTCTTGCCATGAGGGTACATGAGTGTACATATCTGTTTCCAAATGCACCTACTGTTTGTAAGTCTCCTCCCATGTGGCAAAACATCTCTTTCTGGAAGTAATGACTCCTAATTCCAGGATTCTGAGATGAAGTGAGAAGCCCTAATTTATACTGTCTGTACCACTCTTCCTTAGGTCAAATGAAGCTGAACCTGCTTTAAGCTTACATAACTCCACTAAATGGTATTCTGTGGTTTCTCGTCTTGGTCGTGTATGATTCTATTTCCTTTCTCACTCGTGTCGGTGCTGCTGTTGATAACAGGGGCCCCTCAGTTTCACCTTCAGTCTGTCTCAGCACACACGGTTCAGGACACAGATCGGGATGTCTAATAACCTGTTCAAGACTGAAGCTCTGAACTCAGACCCAGGATAAAAACATCTGTTTTAAGGCCCCAAGGTTAGATCCCTTTCTCCCTTGTTTTCTGAGAAGGGCTGGCACTGTAGCCCAGGCTGGCCTCACACTGTAGACTCAGTCTTCCCAGTGATGGGGTTACTGGTGTGTGCCCCACAAGTGATCCTTCCACTTTTTCCTTCATGATAGGACAGAGACTCTCAGTAACACACACATACTAAGTTCTTACTTGGAAAACACCAGAAGTATCTTTAACTGTCTTTCCCCAAGGAACAGCACATTTAATTAGAAAAGAAATGTATTTTGAAACTCAGGAATGCAGTTTAGCAGACTTATAAACACATATTCTGGAAACTTATTTGGAAAAGGGCTAGGTAAAGATTTTCCCCAATCCCAGACAGAGCAGCTTTGGACCTAGGGTTTGTTCCATGGCTGAGCATCACAGCAGCCTCCCAAGGAACAGGCTCTTGGATGATGCTCACTGACAGGGGAGAGGTGAGAGAAAACAGAAGCAGCGGTCAGTCCTTGAGAACACTGTACCTTTCTGACTGGTTGGGGCTGACCCAGCACATGCTGCAGGAAGGCCTCCTGCTTCTGAGGCAGCGCTGGGACCAGTGGTGCCACTGGAATCTGTGTGGCAGCTGCTATATGGGCTTCTCCTTGTGCTGGGGTCTAGGAAGAAAACAAAGACTAATCTTAGTGTCAAGAAGTACATCTGGGACTGAGTTTATGATGCAGTGCACATCTGGGACGGAGTTTGTGATGCAGTGCACATCTGGGACGGAGTTTATGATGCAGTGCACATCTGGGACGGAGTTTATGATTCAGTGCACATCTGGGACAGAATTTATAATGTAGTACACATCTGGGACAGAGTTTATGATGCAGTGCACATCTGGGACGGAGTTTGTGATGCAGTGCACATCTGGGACGGAGTTTGTGATGCAGTGCACATCTGGGACGGAGTTTGTGATGCAGTGCACATCTGGGACGGAGTTTGTGATGCAGTGCACATCTGGGACGGAGTTTGTGATGCAGTGCAGCTGATGCCTGGGAACCACAGCTGAGATGAGACGACACAAATGACTACAGTCACACACTTTGGTTCATCTCATCTTTGGTAACTATTTTCTCATTTTTTTCCCCCACAGACAGGGTTTCTCTGTGAAGCCTGGCTGTCCTGGAACTAGCTGTGTAGACCAGGCTGGCTTCGAACTCAGAGATCCATCTGCCTCTGTCTCCTGAGTGTTGGGATTAAAAGCGTGAGCTACCACTGCCCAGGTAATTATTTTCAAATTTGTTTATTTACTGATATACCCTATCAAGAATTGGGTGCCATGTGACACTGTGCTGCACACATGTTGTATCCTGAAACATTTTCTCTTTCCTCTTTCTCTGGAGATGAGGAGAAAACAGAAACAAGGCAGCTCTATACATAACAGTCAGGTCTGTGGCCCATTTAAGAGCACCAAGGAACACTGTGATACTCAACTGCCCACAATCCTTCTTTAAGCTTGCAGCATGCACAGTCTGCAAACAGCCAGAGATGCTGGTCACATAGCCATACAGAGGCCCAGTAGAAAACAGGTTCTGCTCTTGTATCAACTTTAACAAAATGTTTAGATCAATTCTCCCCCAAGATACATTAGAGAATCGACTTCTGAGTCAAGTATTCTACAGACAAAGCAGGAGAGTTATGCACTTGCCAAAGGTGTCTGGGCTCTGCCTCCTAAACTCAGGTGTGAACTTACTGTCACAGGTATTAGGCGAATTAAAGAAGCATTGGCTCGCCGGGCGGTGGTGGCGCACGCCTTTAATCCCAGCACTCGGGAGGCAGAGGCAGGTGGATCTCTGTGAGTTCGAGACCAGCCTGGTCTACAAGAGCTAGTTCCAGGACAGGCTTTAAAGCCACAGAGAAACCCTGTCTCGAAAAACCAACAACAACAACAACAACAACAAAAAAAAAAAAAAAAAAAAAAAGCATTGGCTCAAATGGCTCTTTGTTTTCCTTATGACCACATCTGGTAAACATCCATGAGAAGTGCTACACAGAGTATGCAGAGTATGAAGCCAACAAGCAGGTCCCTGCTGTCAGATCAGCCCCATTCCATGATTCCCTCAGCTGAAGCATTCTCATGTGAATGGTACCTCCCAAGAATATGACACCTCCCATCTCAGCCAGAAGACATGGGTCTACATGTCAGATCTGTCTTCATGCTTTTTATTTAAAAATGGGCTGTCACTTAGAACCAGGACAGGGGGTGAAGTACTCAAAACACACAGCCTATGACAATGCCATTAATCTTTTGTTTTTTAAAATCTACTTTTTATGTGTATGTTTGTGTGCCTTTGTGAGTTTACGTGCACATGTGTGCAGGTGCCCAAGGAAATCAGAGGGTATAGGATACCCTGGAACTGGAGTTACAGACAGTTGTGACCTGTTTGATGTGGGTGCTGGGCACTCACCCTGGGTCCTACTTGAGAACAGCATGTGCTCTGAATTACTGAGCAGTTCTCCAGCCAGACATGTACATCCAAGAGAACAGGGCTAGAACAGGAGGCCACCCTGCTTCTTTTTATTATGTAAACAGTGCTAGCCATGCTAGCCCCGTCCTACCCACCCACACTTTGCCTTCTACAACCACAGCCTGCAGTAGCTGCTCAACGGTTCAAGCTGGCTGCACCACCCCCACAGCAACACTGTGAGACACACTTCATACCTGGAGCTGGAGGCTGCCTACTGGAAGCTGCACTGAAGTGACATTTGAGCCCTGGATGGACACCGGCAACAGCAGCTGAGTGGTCTGTGTGGTCAGTAAGGCCGGAGGCTGAGCAACAAGGGCAGGTGGCTGTCCTTGGGAACTCACATAGAACTGCGAGACAACACTCTGCTGCTCTGCTTGAGCTATGGGGACCTCCTGTTTGATGACCACAGCCTTTTTGGCAACAAGGGTCTGGCTACCTGTGGAGATGGGATGCTGGGGGCTGGAACAGTCAGGAAGCGAGGCCTCGTCCTTGATGGAGGAGGACCCGACACTGCCATGTATTTGATCTGATGTACTAAGGGGCTGTGAGGGGCCACTGGGCTGAGGGTCTGGTGGTCGCTGCCCTCGTTTTTCCACCTCGAGCTGCATCTTGAGGACCTCTACAAGCTTCTGTTCTTGTTCCAGTTTCCTCTTCAGCTCTTCAATTTGCTTCTCCTTCTCTTGAAGCTTGCGATCCTTCTCAGCAGAGTCCAGTTCTAGGGCTGACAGGGTGCTACTTGTGGGGCTCAGGCTGTCTTCATGGCCTGTCACCCTCAGAGGGGAGGCACAGAGGAACTGGGAAGGGGACATCATGCTCATGATCTCGGTGAAGGTATCTGTCATGTTCGTGTCCTCGGTAGTGAGACTGGACTGCTCAGAGGGCGATGGTGAGATGGGTAGAGGGGAATGGGCACTTTCACCGTGGGCCACGTTGCTGGATCCAGCAGGCGGCAAGTCTGCCTTGAAAGTGGACACAGAGCTAGTCACGGCATTATGCAGTGTTGTGACGGGCAGTGCCACTGTCACCTCTGGGTTACTGGTGACAATAGCTGCTGATGACACGGCCACAATACCGCCAGCAGCAAGGCCACTACTGCTCACTTCCTGGTAGGGCTTCAGGCGTTCAATGAGGTCTGGTTTGGTTCCTGACACTGGCAGACCCCTCAGTTTGAGTTCTGTCTTCAGCTCTGACACCTGGAGGCAAAAGCAGATCAGATTGGTGTGGGACAAATGTCTATATTCTGTCAATTATATTTTAAATAAACGCTGATTGGCCAGTAGCCAGGCAGGAAGTATAGGCGGAACAACCAGACAGGAAGTAGAGGCAGGTCAATGAGAACAGGAGAATTCTGGGAAGAAGGAAGCCCAATTCCTCTGCAGTCCCTGGCCCAGACACAGAAGAAGCAAGATGTGACTGCCTCACTGAAAAAGGTACCGTGCCATGTAGCTGACATATACTAGAATAATGGGATAATATAAGTTATAAGAGTTAATAAGAAGCCCGAGTTAATGGGCCAATCAGTTTATAACTAATGTAGACCTCTGTGTGATTTCTTTGGGACTTAACGATTGTGGGAGCTGGGCAGGATAGAAAACCCCCGACAACATCAGATGTTGGTTTCACTAGTCTCTTGTGCATAAACAGCAGAACTCCCTCCCTTGTTCCCAGAAGGATGGATGGGCTGCTACTCCCAGGAGACGTCTGAACATGACATATAAACTTAGATTTTCTCCGTCGGTACTCAGCATAACAAACTCAAGTCTACAGAGGAGGCACAGAAGCCTGTGAGCAGTAGCTGAAAACAGTCGATACTGTAGGAATTGCTACACAGAAGTGGTCTCTTTTCATGGTGCTCAGATAAGGCATGTGGCAGTAAATGAGAATTATTAGTTATTTGAACGATAAAACTCAACAGAAATAAAAAGAAAACACTCCTACTCTTGTCCATCTCTGGAAAACTATGTATATGACAGGCAAACCTGGTAGTTCTCATGTGCAAGGTACTCAGGGGTGAATATGCTTGAGGTGGAATTGTTACCTTTAAGTCATCCAAGCTGGAAGGCAGAGGTCCTGGCCTCCTCACAGGTACAGTCGTGCTACTACTGCTGTTCTTGTCATTTCTTCAAAAGAAAGCGAAATGATAGCGTTCACAACAGGCTGCTTCCAGGTGCTGCTCTATTAACAGTCTAGCAGCTTACAAGGAGAATTCATTGCGGATGCATACGGGAAGAAGACTCAGGGTCATGGAAATATCAAATGCATTCTGCCCCAGTCAATTCCTAGAGGTACCACTGTCTGTTGGTGTGGAGAAAATGTAAACGGTGGCTCTAAGCTTGATAGAGAAAAGGCAAGGACTGGGGTTGGCTGAGGAGCCCTTGGAAGGAAAGCGTAGGGGCCACATGCTGGACATTACCAGTTAGCACATCTAACCCCATGCTGTGGGTTGCAGTTAAATGCCTAGTCTTGAAAATGAAGTTTTTTGAGGTCTAGGCAAAATGCTTAGTGTTTTATGTATCACTAGTCTATTTTCAAACAGAACTTAAAGTCTCACCTCAGAGTTGTAAGAACTCAATTGGTGCTTTTGTTTTTATTGTTATTCAATACTGGCCCCACAAGGAGCATTCTGGGACATTTTTCTGAATCAACCTCTCCATGAACAGCTATACTGTGAAGTTGGGCAGTGGTGGCATACTCCTTTAATTCTAGCATTCAGGAGGCAGAAGCAGGCAGATCTCTGTGAGTTCAAGGCCAGCCTTACCTACAAAGCGAGTTCCAGAACAGCCAGGGCCACCACACACAGAAACCCTTTCTCAAAAACCAAACCAAACCAAACAAAAAACCCGACCCCTGCCAACACCCCCCAAAACAAACAAACAAAAAACCCCAAACAACAATAACAACAAAACCCCAGAACAGCTATACTGTGCCTGATGTCCCACCCCAAACCACCTTTCATTTCCTATTTGGTGAAGCATTACTAATGGTCTAGAGAGAAGGCTTAGCTAGTAAAGAGCCATACAAGCTTGAGGACCTGTGTTCAGAGTCCCAGCACCTACATGAAAACCTAGGCACAGAGGTATATGTCTAATTGCTGCACTGGGGAGGCATAAGGGTCCCTGAAGCTTGCTAGCCAAGCTAATAGGCCAACTCAGTGAGCTCTGGGTTCGATGAGAGACACTACCTCAGAAAACAGGGTGAAGAGTGACCGATATTGACTTTTGACCTGCACCCATATGTGCGCATAAACACAAATGTAATCCTTTCTGCTACCTTTATGGCTGAGATTCCATATCTGTGCCGAAGAGTCAATGTTTAACTTACTACTATTATTTTAAAAGCTGAATTTTCTTTTTTCCTAAATCACAGATAGAGACCTCAGGTTCTAGGCTTCTGACAACTTCCATAACTTCTACTGCTGTGAGGTCACACGGGGCTTATCTAAAGCTCAGGCTTACTCTGTAAATAACAAGGAGGCTCAGGGATGGGTAGAAACTCACTGCAGAGCTTCAGGGTTTTTGTCTTTTTGTTTTTTGAGATGGAGTCTTGCTATGTGGCTTGAGCTAGACCTGAACTTGCAACCTCCAGCTCTACCTCCCCTCATGCTAGGATTATGGCAGTATCTGGCCAGACCTGGCTCCAGTTCTGTTTTGTTCTGGGATAGATCTCTGGTAAAGATTAGCAGTGTGTGGAAAACAAAATCCTCATTTTTCAGATCTGGGACCTGGCCATAACTTGAGTTCAGTCTTCCTGTGGTTAAATGGTTAAATGGTACTAGATGGCTCTTCCTAGGGTAGGCGGTTTAGTTATGGATGCTCCGTGGAAGAGAGGGAAACTGAGGCTTCAAGGAAGGACAGGGTTTGTGGAGTCTGGAGTCCTCTGCCCTAGATGTCCTCTTCCCAATTAAAGAGGTAAGCTGGTTCAATTTTTATTTTAGGGCTGAAGAGTGGGCTCAGCACTAAGAACACTTGTTGCTCTTGTAGAGGACTGGGCTCCATTCCAAGCAACCACATGGCGTTCACAACTGCCTTGCTCCTCCAGTCCCTGGGGTCTGATGCTCTCTCCGACCTCCTCCAGCACTAGGCGCACACATGGTCCATATATATACATGCAGCCAAAACACTCATACACAAAAAATAATAAACCTTACAAACTGTACAAAGTTTTATGTGCAGGGATGCTTCTTTTAAAAGAATAATTCACAGGCAGACATCACAGGAAAAGCCACTGTGTGAAATTTTCAGTCTCAGTGTCCTTACTGGAATGGAGTCAAAAGATCAATCCCAGCAAACGGCAGTGGGGCCAATGGTGGTGTCAACAGCCAGGAGCCACAGTCACCACTGCAGTCATTATGGTGCCTGAGCAGGTGGTGGTGCAGGGTGTCTGCTCAGGTCTTAGACAAAACTAAAAAGTGGCAGTTGCTTGGGTCGTAACCCAGCTGTTGCCTTCCCTGGATTCGCTCTACCATAATAGCTTACTTGTGCTTGCTTGCTCTTAAATAATAACATGTCACAAAATTACTTCCCCACCTCCATGCTGTTTTAGGCATGTCTTTCCCAAGATTGTCTAATCTTTATTGTAAGAGGAGAAAACTGATAATCATCCTCTATGATACGGAAGTTTGCTCTCAACATCTTCCCAATAACAAGCTCCTCTGTCCTTCCCAACTCTCCAGACCTGGTAAAGGGGAAGTGAGAAATGAGATTTTTGCTGAGCTTCAGAAAAACCATATTGGGATTGATATCTAAAATATTCTTCAATCAATGAGTTGAGGGCACAAAGTTGCTTGCTGTGGGCCCGAACAATAGGCTTCAAGATGTGGAAATGTCACCCTTCTCTGTTCCTGGGCATGTAAAATCTTCACTGTGAGTCACTTGCTGTCTCTCTCATTACCTCATCACTGTCCTTTTGCCCCTGAACAGTTCCAGAGTCTCCGTTATTATCAGTATTCAGCTGTTGTTTTTAGTGACTTGGTCCGACCAGGTCACCACTGTCTAAGACATGGCACTAGCTGCCAAGAGGAACAGTCTCCTGAAGCACAGATTCCACTTCCTGCACTATGTGCCATGTGGAACAGTGTCCTGCAGCACGGATTCCACTTCCTGCACTATATGCCATGTGGAACAGTGTCCTGCAGCACGGATTCCACTTCCTGCACTATATGCCATGTGGAACAGTGTCCTGCAGCACGGATTCCACTTCCTGCACTATGTGCCATGTGGAACAGTGTCCTGCAGCACGGATTCCACTTCCTGCACTATGTGCCATGTGGAACAGTGTCCTGCAGCACGGATTCCACTTCCTGCACTATGTGCCATGTGGAACAGTGTCCTGCAGCACGGATTCTACTTCCTTTCACCTCTCTCAGGAATCACACATGGTCCCCATCAGGCAGCTTTGCTCACCACTATTGCATGCCCTTCCTCTACCAGAGCTTGTCTCTTTCTCTCTGTTTGGAAGAGCCTTCTAGAGCCCTCCATGCGGAGATTTCCATAAAAATTTCCCTGACCACTCCTGCCTCTATACCCATGCCTCTTCACCGTCTGTGGTGTGCATCCTGTTGTTTTCTCATTTGACACTGACAATGGGTGCATCTTTCCTGAATAGCTGTGAAAAGCTAAAGCTCAGCCTACTAGAGGACAAATGGACTAGAAGGCAGGCCACATTCACTTTGGGAGCACAGACACTGTGATGAGCTTGGACAGTAGCCAAGCAAGGGCGGTTCCTGAGCAGAGTACTTGCCCACACTCAACCTTCTGTAACCTGGGGTCCTTGCAAAGCCAGGGTCCAAGCCATGGCGGGACAAATCCTGAGCACAGGCTTACTTGATGGGTGCAGGCAGGATGGTTTGGTAGTTGTAGTGCTGCTGTTGCTGCTGCTGCTGCTGCTGCTGTTGCTGCTGCTGCTGGCTCAGGATCTGCAGCTGCAGGAAGAGCTGCTGCTGCTGCAGCAGGCGGGCGTAGTTGGAGTCCATCTGTGGCTCACTCTTCTCCCCCTTCTGGTTTGGTGGGATGTACTGGTGGTACTTCAGCTTCTTCACTCGGGGTTTTGGATCTTTGCATTTTTTGTTACGGTGTTTGTCATTTGGATTCTTAGGATGGCTTTGCTATTTTTTTAGGAAGTAAAAAATAAAAAGGAAAACATTTTAAAAGATGTAAATTCATGAAAGTGTTTCTATAATGTGCCTCAGTGATTTAGAATTTAAAAAGAGCTGTGTGCCTTAGATGGTCTGCAGTGGTTTTGGGGAGGAATAGTGAGAGCCACTGACCTGGGCCTGTGATCCCAGCACTCAGGAGAGAAGAACAGGAGGGTCAGGAGTTCAAGGACAGTCTTGCCTGTAGAGTTCGAGGCTAGCCTACGCTATATAAGTCCCTGACTCAAATCAAAGAACCATGAAGACACTTGCAGACTTAATTTGATTTAAAATTTCTCATTCTACATTACTCCTTTGGCACAGCCAAGATGCTTGGTCTGTCATCGCCTATGCAAATGTTACCAACATCTACTCTGGGCCTCCTGCATAGAGACACTGAGTACTTACACACAGTATCTCCTAGTGAGAAGACAGCAGTATGAGTATGGTTATGTAAAAATAAATAAATGCTTCCTTCTAATGAGAATAAGATAGATTATATAAGCAGCATTAAGAAAAATAATAGAATTCAAAATGCAAGGGAATATAAATTTCAAAAAAAACCCTGAAAATGTTTAATTTTTATTTTTAAGATGGGGTGAGACCATACATCTCTCCTATCTTATGAATGACAGGCAACTTTTTCTTTAGTTGTTCTTTTCGGTTTCAAAATAAGCACACCATTTTCTGTATTTTGGTATTTATGCTACAACTTTACCTTCTCAGGGGGAGAAAAAAGTTTGTTTTGTTTTATTTGAGGTTGTTTATCTTATTTTATTATTATCTTTAGATGCTGTTTGTTTTGTAACGAGAGACAGAACTGGTGTAGACCCCAACAGGAAGGAAGATGTGGAAACCCTTGGGAGGAGCTGGGGAAGAGGAAACAGTGATCAGACTATATTGTACAAAAGATCTATTTTCAAAAAAGAATAAAATCCATAACAAAACAAAAAAGCAAAATGAAACAAGAGTGGATTGGAGAGATAGCTCAGCTGTTCAGAGCACTGGCTGCTGTTGCTGAGGACCTGGGTTGAGTTTCCAGCACCCATGTGCTAACTTACAACCATCAGGAACTCCAATTTCCAGGGCATCTTTGGAGCTCTTTTGGCACAAGGCACTCATATGATGCACATATACACATGCACCCAATGCAGGCAAAATACTCATACAAACAAAATTAAATGTCTAAAAATAAAGAATAATAATAAAAACCTAGAGAAAACAAGACACCATTCCTAGGCTGCTTTAGTGACAGATAACTGAACAGATCTTGTGAATAAACTACATCTATAACTTCTTCCTCATGACCAAAGAATAAGTGATGGAGGAGGGTCATCTGTCTATGTGTTACTTTCACTGGCTAATAAAGAAACTGCCTTGGCCCTTTAATAGGACAGAAAATTAGGTAGGTGGAGTAGACAGAACAGAATTGTGGGAGAAAGAAAGCAGAGTCAGGCAGATGCCTCAGGCAGTTGCCATGCCTCTCCTCTCTGAGATGGACGCAGGTTAAGATCTCTCCTGGTAAGCCACCCCTCGTGTTGCTACACAGATTACTAAATATGGGTTAAAGCAAGATGTGAGAATTAGCCAATAAGAGGCTGAAACTAATGGGCCAGGCAGTGTTTAAAAAAATACAGTTTCCATGTAATTATTTCGGGTAAAGCTAGCCGGGTGGCAGGGAAGCAGCCTGCCGTTCCTACTACAGAGTGGCGCCCAACATGATGGACTAAATCCACTTAAAAACTTGAGAGGGCTTTAAAAAAAGGGAGAGAGAGAGTTTAACACAAGCTTTTTGCTGTTTGCTAGGGCATGCTGTAGAGAGATTTCCTGATTCAGCAATAGCAGCAGAAAAAAAGCCGTGCCAGCCATTTTAAAATGCAGCTTCCTGGGCCCTTCTGCCGGTGCAAACTCCGGCTATGGAGCATTTCTGGGCCCACTCAGGATCGGGAACAAAGTAGCTGAGACCATGTCTGTGGCTCAGCTCTTCCTGCCTGTGTAGGCAGTAGGATCAGGTCTACTAGAAAGTGGCGGTTTTGAAATACCAGTTTCTGGGCTGTGCAGCCATTGCGATCTCTGTCAGGCTCCTGCAGGAGACAGAGCTTTTGAATGGAGCATTTGGAGTAAAGTGCTATGATTTGTTTGACGGCAGCTAGACTCGCTGTGTGTCTAAAAGGGGGACATTGCGTGCCACAGCTCAGAGGCACAAGCAGCTCCGCCATGTTGGACTAGGCGGGGCAAGCAGGCAGTACCTATTTTTAACCTAGGAATGTCACAGCTTAGATTCTTAAGTGCTTAGTGATTTAAAACTGCAAAGTAAAAATGCTCCTGGATAGTAAAAAAATTACAGATTCACAATAGGACAGATTCAGACATAAAAGACCTTTAAATGGGTCACTGTGTTGGATGAGTGTACATGGGCTTGGAGAGAGAAGAAAAAGAATATAGAGAATAAAGTTAATGCCTTAAAAAGGGTAAAGTCTTGATCATTCATTGGGGTGAGTGAGGAGTGAGTGCCTGAACCTCTGCAGCTGCCCAGACAGGGACCACCGACATTCCCCAACTCTTCCCCCCCACCCGCACACTTCCTGCTCTTCCTGCAGGGGTTATTCTCCCCGGATACTGCCTCTCTCTTCCTGTCCCTTCCCAGCTTGCACCCACAACCCCCTACCACGCCTCATCCTCCCGTCTTTGGGGCCACAAAATCCCACAGCTCAGCCTGTTTGGGCGCCGGGGACCTGGAATTGAGTGCACCCAGGCCGGTGGGAGGTCCCCTCCTTCATTAGCCTGCCTGTAGCAAGGTAGGCCCTTTGTCAGCCAGCTGCTTGGCCTGCAAAGAGACCTGACAGTCTGCCAGAGGATCCATCATTCATTGGGGTGAGTGAATTTAATTCATTGGGGTGAATTGAACTTCTAAAAGAAGACCCAAAGGGGATTATTCAGAGGAACAAATGGGCAGGCGCCAATGCAAGAATTCCTCCAATAATTTGAAAAACAACATGAAAGCACCAGAACCCAGCGAACTTATAACAGGAGGACTTGAACACACTAATCAAGAAGAAGTAGAAAAAACTGACTTTATGAAAGTAATAGAGTCCCTTAAACAGGAGGTGAAAAACTCCCTTAAGGAAATGAACGAGAAGAATAAAAAAAATGTTTGAAGAATTGAGTAAATCCGTAAACGATATCCTAGGAAACCAAGAAAAAACAATCAAACAGATAATGGAAACAGTGCAAGACTTGAAAACTGAAATGGAGGCAAGGAAGGAAACACAACCTGAGGGCCAGCTGGATTTGGAAAATCTATGTAAACGAACAGAGACTACAGAAACAAGCATAACCAACAGAATACAAGAGATAGAAGAAAGAATCTCAGATTCTGAAGATACCATAGAGAAAATAAATGCACTGATCAAAGAAAACAGCAAATCCAACAAATTCTGATCACAAAACATTCAGGAAATCTGGGACACAATAAAAAGACCAAACCTAAGAATAATAGGCGTAGAAGAAGAAGAAGAATTACAGCTCAATGGCCCAGAAAATATATTTAATAAAATTATAGAAGAAAACTTCCCAAACCTAAAAAAAGATATTCCTATTAAGGTTCAAGAAGCCTACAGAACACCAAATAGACTGGATCAAAAAAAAAAAAAAAACATCCCCATCGCCTTATTATAATCAAAACACAAAACATACAGAATAAAGAAAGAATATTAAGAGCTGCAAAGGAAAAAGGTCAAGTAACATATAAAGGAAAACCTATCAGACTAACACCTGACTTCTCTATGGAAACCATGAAAGCCAGAAGGTCCTGGATAGATGTTTTGCAGAAACTAAGAGACCATGGATGCAAGCCCAGATTACTATACCCAGCCAAGCTTTCATTCACTATAAATGGAGAAAACAAAATATTCCAGGATAAAAACAAATTTAAACAATACATAGCCACAAATCCAGCCTTACAGAAAGTAATAGAAGGAAATTCACAAACAAAGGAGTCCAGCATTGCCCAAAATAACTCAGACATCTAGTGACCCTTCACCAGAACATCTCAAAGAAAGGAAACACACAATCTCTACTACCAAATAAAAAATGACAACCGGAGTTAACATCCACTGGTCATTAATATCACTTAATATCAATGGACTCAATTCACCTATAAAAAGGCACAGGCTAAGAGATTGGATATGAAAACAGGATCCAACATTCTGCTGTTTACAAGAAACACACCTCAACCACAAAGACAGACATCTACTCAGAGTAAAGGGTTGGGAAAAGGTTTATCAAGCAAATGGACCTAAGAAACAAGCGGGTGTGGCCATACTAATTTCTAACAAAGTTGACTTCAAACTAAAATCAATCAGAAGAGATGGAAAGGGACACTTTATACTCATTACAGGAAAAATCTATCAGAATGAAGTCTCAATCCTGAATATCTATGCCCCTAATACAAAAGCACCCACTTATATAAAATAAAGATTACTAGAACTCAAGGCAGCCATCAAACCAAACACACTGATAGTGGGAGACTTCAACACTCCTCTTTCACCAATGGACAGGTCAATTCGACAGAAACCTAACAGAGAATTAAGAGACTTAATAGAGGTAATGAACCAAATGGACTTAACAGACATCTATAGAACATTCCACCCAAACAGGAAAGAATATACCTTCTTCTCTGCTGCTCATGGAACCTTTTCGAAAATTGACCACATACTCGGTAACAAAGCAAACTTCCACAGTTACAAAAACATATTAGTAACCACCTACATCTTATCGGATCACCATGGATTAAAATTAGAATTCAACAACAATGCTACCCCCAGAAAGCCTACAAACTCATGGAAACTAAACAGTCAACTACTGAACCACACCTGGGTCAAGGAAGAAATAAAGAAATTAAAGTCTTTCTTGAATTTAATGAAAATAAAGACACAACATACTCAAACTTATGGGACACTATGAAAGCAGTGCTAAGAGGAAAATTCATAGCACTAAGTGCCCACTTAAAAAAAACAGAGAAAGCACTCATTGGAGACTTAACAGCACACCTGAAAGCTTTAGAAAAGAAAGAAGCAGACTCACCTAGGAGGAGTAGAAGACTGGAAATTATCAAACTGAGGGCAGAAATCAACAAAATAGAAACACAGAAAACAATCCAAAGAATCAATGAAACAAAAAGCTGGTTCTTGGAGAAAATCAACAAGATTGACAAACCCCTAGCCAAACTAATCAAACGGCAGAGAGAGAACATACAAATTAATAAGATCAGAAATGAAAAAGGGGACATAACCACAGACACAGAGGAAATTCAAAGAATCATTAGATCTTACTACAAAAGCCTTTATGCCACAAAATTGGAAAATGTAAAAGAAATGGACACTTTTTTAGATAAGTACCATATACAAAAGTTAAACCAGGACCAGGTAAATGCTCTAAATAGTCCTGGTAGTTGCGAAGAATTAGAAACTGTTATCAGAAACCTCTCTACCAAAAAGAGCCCAGGACCAGATGGTTTCAATGCGGAATTCTATCAGAACTTCCAAGAAGACCTAATACCTATACTCCTGAAGGTATTTCATAATATAGAAACAGAACAGTCATTGCCAAATTCCTTTTATGAAGCTACAATTACCCTGATACCTAAACCACACAAAGACCCAACCAAGAAAGAGAATTACAGGCCAATCTCACTCATGAACATCGATGCAAAAATTCTCCATAAAATACTGGCAAACCGAATCCAAGAACACATTAGAAAAATTATCCACTACGATCAAGTAGGCTTCATCCCAGAGATGCAGGGCTGGTTCAACATACAAAAAATTATCAATGTAATCCATCATATAAATAAACTGAAGGAAAAAAACCATATGGTCATCTCATTAGATGCTGAAAAAGCATTTGACAAAATTCAGCACCCCTTTATGATAAAGGTCTTGGAGAGATTAGGGATACAGGGGTCATTCCTAAATATAATAAAGGCTATTTACAGCAAGCTGACAGCTAACATCAAATTAAATGGAGAGAAACTCAAGGCCATCCCACTAAATTCAGGAACACGACAAGGCTGTCCACTCTCTCCTTATCTCTTCAATATAGTGCTTGAAGTTCTAGCAATAGCAATAAGACAAAACAAATAGCAAAACAAGGTGATCAAGGGGATTCGAATTGGAAAGGAAGAAGTTAAACTTTTGTTATTTGCTAATGATATGATAGTGTACATAAGCGACCCGAAAAACTCCACCAAAGAACTCCTACAGCTGATAAACTCCTTTAGTATCGTGGCAGGATACAAGATCAACTCCAAAAAATCAGTCGCCCTCCTATATACAAAGGATAAGGAAGCAGAGAAAGAAATCAGACAAGTGTCACCTTTCACGATAGCCACAAATAGCATAAAATATCTTGGGGTAACTCTAACCAAGGAAGTGAAAGACCTATTTGACAAGAACTTTAAGTCTTTGAAGAAAGAAATTGAAGAGGACACCAGAAAATGGAAGGATCTCCCTTGCTCTTGGATTGGGAGGATCAACATAGTAAAAATGGCAATACTACCAAAGGCAATTTATAGATTTAATGCAATCCCCTTAAAGATCCCATCAAAATTCTTCACAGATCCTGAGAGGACAATAATCAACTTTATATGGAAGAACAAGAAACCCAGGATAGCCAAAACAATCTTATACAATAAAGGAACTTCTGGAGGCATTACCATCCCTGACTTCAAACTCTATTACAGAGCTACAATATTGAAAACAGCTTGGTATTGGCATAAAAACAGAGAAGTCGACCAATGGAATTGAATAGAAGACCCAGATCTTAACCCACAAACCTATGAACACCTGATTTTTGATAAAGGAGCTAAAAGCACACAATGGAAGAAAGAAAGCATCTTCAACAAATGGTGCTGGCATAACTGGATGTCAACCTGTAGAAGAATGAAAGTAGATCCGTGTCTATCACCATGCACAAAACTCAAGTCCAAATGGATTAAAGACCTCAATATCAATCTGAACACACTGAACCTGTTAGAGGAGAAAGTGGGAAGTACTCTATAACATTTGGGCACAGGAAACCGCTTCCTATGTATAGCCCTAGCAGCACAGACATTAAGGGCAACATTGAATAAATGGGACCTCCTGAAGCTGAGCAGCTTCTGTAAAGCAAAGGACACTGTCACTAAGACACAAAGGCAGCCTACTGACTGGGAAAAGATCTTCACCAACCCCGCAACAGACAAAGGCCTGATCTCCAAAATATATAAGGAACTCAAGAGACTAGACTTTAAAATGCTAATGAACCCAATTAAAAAATGGGGCACTGAACTGAACAGAGAATTCTCAACAGAAGAAGTTCGAATGGCCAAAAGACACTTAAGGGCATGCTCAACCTCCTTAGCAATCAGGGAAATGCAAATCAAAACAACGCTGAGATACCATCTTACACCTGTCAGAATGGCTAAAATCAAAAACACCAATAATAGCCTTTGCTGGAGAGGATGTGGAGTAAGGGGTACACTCATCCATTGCTGGTGGGAATGCAAACTTGTGCAACCACTTTGGAAAGCAGTGTGGAGGTTTCTCAGGAAATTTGGGATCAACCTACCCCAGGACCCAGCAATCCCACTCTTGGGAATTTACCCAAGAGATGCCCAATCATATTACAAAAGCATTTGTTCAACTATGTTTATAGCAGCATTATTTGTAATAGCCAGAACCTGGAAACAACCTAGATGCCCTTCAGTGGAAGAATGGATGAAGAAAGTGTGGAATATATACATATTAGAGTACTACTCAGCGGTACAAAACAATGACATCTTGAATTTTGCATGCAAATGGAGGGAAATAGAAAACACCATCCTGAGTGAGGTAACCCAGGCCCAAAAAGATGAACATGGGATGTACTCACTCATAATTGGGTTCTAGCCATAAATAAAGGACATTGAGCCTATAATTCGTAAAAAATCCTAGAGAAGCTATATAAGAAGGTAAACCCAAAGAAAAACATATAGTTATCCTCCTGGATATTGGAAGTAGACAAGATTGCCGGACAGAAAATGGGAACATGAGTGTGGGGTGGGATGGGGAGAGAAAAGTGTGAAGTGGAGGATTGGAAGAGCTTGGGGGAATAGGATGGTTGGGATATAGGAAGGGTGGATATGGGAACAAGGAATTATATATCTTCGTTAAGGGAGCCATTCTAGGGTTGGCAGAGACTTGACTCTAGAGGGGTTCCCAGGTGTCCAGGAAGACGCCCCCAGCTAGTTCCTTGGGCAGCTGAGGAGAGGGTGCCAGAAATGTCCAGATCCTATTGCCATACTCATGAATATCTTGCATATCACCATAGAACCTTCACCTGGCATTGGATGGAGAAAATGACAGAGCCCGACATAGGAGCACCGGACTGAGCTCCCAAGGTCCTGATGAGGAGCAAAAGGAGGGAGATCATGAGCAAGGAAGCCAAGACCGTGAGGAGTGCTTTTACCCATTGAGACGGTGGGACAGATCTAACGGGAGACCACCAAGTCCAGTTGGAATGGGACTGATGGAACAGGGGACCAAACCGGACTCTCTGAATGTGGCTGACGGTGGAGGAGGACTGAGAAACCAAGGACAATGGCAATGAACATGAACTCTACAGCATGGACGGGCTCTTTGTGAGCCTTGTCAGTTTGGTTGCTCACCTTCCTGGACTTAGGGGAAGCTGGGAGGACCTTGGACTTAACATAGTGAAGGGAACCCTGATGGCTCTTTGTCTTTGGAGAGGGATGGAGTGGGGGTATGGGTGGAAGGGAGGGGAGGGAAGGGGGAGGAGGGGAGGAGATGGAAATCTTTAATAAAAAAATGAGAAAAAAAACTTAAGCTGCACCATTATTATGATATACTTGGTATGCTGGCTTGCTTCTCACAGTCCAGTATGGCAGAGCCACTTGCTACCTCTGAGTGCCACCATGCACACTGCTCAAATTCCAGGCACACAGCTGGTCCAAGTTGCCATCAAGCAAGCCACAACACTCTTCTCACAAACCCATCCAAATACTTGGTGCTCTGAAAGAGCCAGAGGTCATGCTGGCAGCATGTCCCAGAAAGCCTGCATTTCAAAATGGCACAGCTTTTTTCCTGCTACTGCTGTTGAGTCAGGAAAACCTATCTTAAAGAAGCTGCAACACTCTGCCAGCAAACAGCAAAAAGCTGTGTTAAACTCTGTACTTTTTTGTCTAGAATTCCTTTCAAGCCCTCTCAGTTTTTACATGGATTTAGTTGGCCATGTGGGCACCAGAAATCTTGATCCTGGCCCTCACAGTTTATCAGATTACACTCAGCATCACTGTCTTCCATGCTGCTACTAGGGTGGTCCAATAAACAGTACTGAAGGCATTCCACTGCTTTCCTAGTCCAAACACCTAGATTCTAAATTCCTCTAAACAAAAAGCATGGTCAGGCCTATCACAGTAATACCTGAATCTCTGGTACCTACTTTTGTCTTATGGTTTCTATTGCTGTGAAGAGACACCATGACTACAGCAATTCTTTTAAAGAACATATAATTGGGGCTAGCTTATAGTTCAGAGGTCTAGTTCATTATCAGGCTAGGTGGCATACAGGCAGACATGGTGCTGGAAAAGGAGTTGAGAGTTCTATATCCTGATCCTCAGACAATAAGAAGAAAACTGTGACACTGGGCATGGCTTGAGCTTTGATGAGGCCTCAAAACCTGCCTCCATAGTGACACACTTACTCTATCAAGGTCATACCAACTTCAACAAATAGTACCATGCCCCATGGAAGCCATTTTCATTCAAACCACACTGGTTGATAGATTATGAAGTAAATTTTAGCTTGTATCAAAAATTAATTTCAAATAATGTGTTTGGGGGAAAGAACTGTGTAGCCCTCCAGTATTAGATCCTCATTAACAACTGCTTTCTTCATTTCTA
The DNA here is from genome assembly GCF_903992535.2 of Arvicola amphibius. Lineage (NCBI taxonomy): Eukaryota > Metazoa > Chordata > Mammalia > Rodentia > Cricetidae > Arvicola > Arvicola amphibius. The sequence continues at coordinate 101,994,964 of NC_052050.1, read as the reverse complement.
GCCCCTCTAAAATCAGAATTGTTTTTAAGAAGATTCATAAATGAAAATAGCACTTTCAGTACAAAACCTGAAAGTGGATATTTTAATAAATAGACAGGTTTTTATTATGCCTTTATTTTTCATATTATGCAACAAAATATATGAATCCAGACAAGAACTTCATCTTTCAGCAAATAAACATATTCCCAAAGCAAAAAAAAGGTAAAGTCTTTAAAGAGACAGATTAAAGTAAAGTGATAGAGTAAAAATAAGCCATGTAAAAATGGAAAATTCACAGATAGTCTGGATTATGTATTTTATTGTGTTTTCTTTGAACTTTTTGACTGTGAACGAGCTAAGTACAGAAAAACATTTCATTGTATGGGTTGCCAAGCTAAACCAACATATATGTTCTATCTTGACTTCAGAATTTGGGTCTAAGGATATGAGGCTTTGGAGAGGGTCTTCTTTTGTTTTCACAGAGGATGAGACCCTGTGGATTGCTTCCATCCCAGTATGGTATGATAGACCACGCCCTCCTGAAAGGTTGCTGTGAACACCCTCAAAAAATTACTTCACTCAACTGCCAACTGAGATGAACCTAGCACAGGTTACACCATGAAAGATCTGATTAACAGCGCCCCCATTCAGCAGGGAGCAGTTTGGAGAGAAATAACTGCGCCCATATTCCCAAATATTGTTTATAAATGTTCTTTTACATTTAAAGGGGGATATGATATAGATATGAATAATTTGCATTAGTATGGATTTTAAGGTCAATTTTGTTATATGTATATGTATTTCTGATCTTGATTAAGGTATTGTGATTGTGTAGTTCATTTAAAAATGTAATGTATAATTAGGAAATATAGGTTGTTAATAGATAATCATCTATAATAGTCAAGTTTATAGTCATGTTAGTTAGATTTTCTAGATATATAGAGAAATATTTCAGTTAGATAGACATTCTTCATATCTTTCAAAGACTACAGAATATGCATTTAATGTTTTAGTAACTTAGGGCTTTTCATGACAATGAGACACATCTGCTCCTGGCAGCACCAATCTACTTCAAGAGGAAGATGGGCATTGAAGAGGCTCCTTATGGAGCCATTTGCGCAAGAAACTGCTCTTGCCTGGACTGATGCATAAACTGGACACAAAGAACCCGCAGAGAGAGGACTGCTGAACTTGCCTAAAGGTGAGATGATTCTTTGGGGTTCCTGATTCATGAAAGAGTCTGCGAGACATTCTATAGGGCACAGCAGAAAGTGACCGAACTGTCTTTGAAATTTCCTGCTTCATGGAAGAGTCTGCTGAATACTATGGGCCTGAAGGCTGAAGACAGATGCCCCAACAGTACAAAAGAACTTTGGGTGATTGTCCAGGCAAGATGTCTCTGTCATTTCTAGAGTTTGGAAGTTGTTTATTTCTTGTTTACTAATTAGTATTATATCCTTCTGGAGTCTTTGATGGAGTTGAAGAATGGTTAATTATAATTTTCCATTATTTTGATAAAGATAAAATATATATAGATATTGTAACTGTAATTCTTACTTGATAACTGTTTTGTTATATGTAATTTAACGTTAAAGTTAAAGCCTTTCTTTTTGTTTAAACAGAAAAAGGGGAAATGATGGAGGAGGGTCATCTGTCTATGTGTTATTTTCACTGGTTAATAAAGAAACTGCCTTGGCCCTTTAATAGGACAGAAAATTAGGTAGGTGGAGTAGACAGAACAGAATTGTGGGAGAAAGAAAGCAGAGTCAGGCAGCTGCCATGCCTCTCCTCTCTGAGATGGACGCAGGTTAAGATCTCTCCTGGTAAGCCACCCCTCGTGGTGCTACACAGATTACTAAATATGGGTTAAAGCAAGATGTGAGAATTAGCCAATAAGAGGCTGAAACTAATGGGCCAGGCAGTGTTTAAAGGAATACAGTTTCCGTGTAATTATTTCAGGTGTAAAGCTAGTCAGGCGGCTGGGAGCCAGGTGGGAATGCAGCCTGCCACTCCTACTACAAATAAGAAAATGACAAGTCGTCCCCCCAGCAAAAGAATGGAGAACAGACACCGAGGCTGCTAACACTCTCAGGCACATCCTTCCTATGTGAATACCTGTCAGTGTAAAGTACAACAGGGAGGGTCCCGTGGACGCTCACAGAAAAGGTGCCTTCCTCTGCCGGTGGACTTTTGCCATCAAAGAGTGGCTCCACAGCAGACTTTTATACAATGACACATACAATACGTGGGGACAGCTGCTCTGACTGACTCACAAGAGCTCAATGTGCATCTTCTCCCAACTCTACACTTGAAGCTAGTAGCTGTGGTGGAAGCTTGTACCCCAGGAAAACCAGCAAGGCTATAACTTGCCTTTCAGCCTGCTGAGCTATTACAAACCACTGCAGTAACAGTCCTATTAATAACCAATTGGTTAGCTAGTTTCAGCATGTACAAGGAAGAATCTGTACAATGTGAAGGGTGCTGGAGCCTTGTGCCTCTTCCACATGAGCCTTTGGTGCATCCCTCCCTCTTCCTTTCCTGGGACTGTACATTTGTCACTGGTACTTCCTCCCCAGAGTCAAAAACCACCCCTAAAAGAAGATATTAGGAAGCAGAGGAGAGAGACGACAGGACAGGCTGGTATCCTGGCCTTCTAGGCCATTGAGGGATGTGGGGTAGATACTGGTGGGATGGATGTGGAGGAGGAGACTTTGTTGACATTCCTGCTTCTGGTGCTATGCTGGGGAAAGATGTTCTGAAGTCAGAGTTCCACTGCCTCAGACAGCCTTAGTTAAGAGAAGACGATGGTCATCTGAACAGCACCTTTGCCTTATAGCTGAGTGCTTGTGCAATCTTCAGAGCAGAAACAGGCTGGAGGACTGCTGGGAATCTCTGCTCTGCTCTCACTCTCCCATTCCAGACCCCATCTCTCAGAAAGCCCACCAAGGGCCAGCTCTTCCCCTGGAGCTGCTCAAGACCACACCTATAGGGTATTTTAAACCTAGTCTCTAGACCCTGCCACGATTTCTCTCCTGCTTTTCCGAGAGTCACCTGGGAGTTGCTCTGCTCTGTTTATTAAATCTGGTCTTATTAATTTAGTTTGATTTGACTAGGGGAACCTCCAAACTGGGGATTTTCAAAATGCTTAACTTGGTCTTGAACCCAGCAGAGTTGAGTCTTTACCAAGAACACACGGGAAAGTTGCTCTCCCTCCTACCTCACCTTGACCGACTGCTTGGTAAGCCACCTATTCCCAAACCAAAATGCCTATACAAGGTCCAGGACCTCTTCTGGCCTCTGGATTGCCTGCCAAGCAACTCTGGCCCATTCAGTAGGGACAGTCCGTCCTTGGAGTTCCTCTGTTTGGGAGATATTCTGCACAGGGATACCCCAACCCCCTACCGTTTGGTCCCAGGGTATCTTGAGGGACATTTAGCCATTTCCTCTGGTCTCCAGATAAAGGCTTGTGAACGGATACTTCTGGGTCCAAGTTCTATCCCAGACACACTTGCTATGTTCCCTATGAAATCTGTCTGAATTGGGGCTGTCGCACACCATGCGCCTTATCCAGGTTTACAAACGCCGTGCTCCTGCCCCTCCTATTTCCCTGTTCCGTTTGTTTGTACATCTTCCTCTCTCCTAACAATCTCTTTCCAAATCCTCAACTGCTGTTCCAGCTTGCTCATCTGGGCTTTCTTCGCTCTTGGGCAGCCTGCACTGCTACTCTCATTTTTCAATTTTCTCTGCAGTGCCTCCTCCTCTGCCCTTACTTGAAGGCTGTTGTTTCCTTTCGGCCAGGAAGCATTCTGTGCTGCTTTATACTATAAACTCTTACTTTAGGATTTTTAGGTTGGTTCCCAAGGAAAAGTCTTGTCTTTCTGCTCCAGAGTACCATTTATTTTGTATGTACAGATGGAAATGTGTGAATGGTGTGGCCACGCGCTGGTTTTTATGGTCCTGATGTCAGGGTTTGTGTCCTGTGTGTCGTAGTTATGCAGCTCAGCTGTTATTACAACTAGCTGCCCGAGCTTAAAATTTGCCTTGGGCTTTGCTGAATCTGATATGATGACACAGAAAGTGATTTTATGCTGTTCTACCTTATTATAAAGAAAAATAACCTAGAAAAACATGTATGGTTAAAAAAAATCTGTAACAAAAGTTAGCTTAAAATTTGTAACTCCAGCCTGGTGGTGGTGTGGTGGCGGCGCATGCCTTTAATCCCAGCACTAGGGAGGCAGAAGCAGGCAGATCTCTGTAAATTTGAGGCCAGCCTGGTCTACAAGAGCTAGTTCCAGGACAATCTCCAAAAACTACAGAGAAACCCTGTCTCAAAAAGACAAAAAACATACAAATAAACAAAACCCCCCACAATGCTGGAAGCAAAGACCTGTATTTTGAGACCTGTATTTTGTTTATAGCCATCTTAAGTTCACAAGTTAAGAGCAATTAGCATTTCCTTTGTTAGTTATTATCTCTTTCTCTCAGCCACAGAAGTCTCCAGACCTGACACCCTTCTCTCCCCTCCCCTTGCCTTTTTGCTATATAACAGCTCCTGAGGAGTAATAAAGTTGGCAGCTTGATCAGAAAGCCAGACTTGCTGTCATCTTGTATCTCTTGTCCCCTCCATTCCTTTTCCTTCTCCAGGTTTATCAGGGATGCCCCATTCGTGTCCCGCTGGTTGGGACATCACAGCCCTCCCCAAAACAAAACAAAACAAACAAAACAAAACAAAACAAAACTGGTCACTCCAAATTGGAACTGCTCTGGAAAATAACATGTGGGCAGTCACCATTTTGACTAAGGACAGGTCATATTACTTTCTGCCATCTTACTGCATGGAATGGGTTTACCAGGAGACATTAGGTCTTCAAGTTATTTTAGGTTAAGATACATTTCCATATGATAATTCCTGTCCTGTCCTAAAAAAAAGGTTTATGAGAAGATAGGATTTAAAACAATGCTGGTTTACCTCCATACATCCATGTATCTTTCTGGTAGCCAGATTTTGTTTCTGATTCTCCAATGCTTCAGAGATCTGAGAATACAGCATTTTAATCAAAAAAAAAAAAAAGCTTCTCATGATAGAGACACATCAGCTCCTGGCAGCATCCTTTATCTCCTCCAAGGAAGCTGAATGGCCACAGAAAAACCTCCGCCTGCACCTTGCTTTAAACATGGCAATGCCAGTCATTGATTGAGCAACAAACTGCCTTGCACCTTAATTGCTGCTAAGACCCTGTCCAGGCTGTGGATGGGCAGAACAGTGGGGAATTGATTGTCCTGCTTTGCCAAGACAAGGTAGGCCAGTCTCCCCAAATTCCTACTTCATAGAAAAGTCTGTCAGGCCTTGACAGCCATGGAGGGACTTGAGGTAGCTGGAAAGCTGTCTCACTTCTGCTTAAATTTATCCTTTTTAGATCCAATGATGTTTGATGACTAGGGTGTGAATAGATTTACCAGTTTAATAGCTTCCCCGACCCCCAAGGCTACAACCACTTTGGTAGCTCATTAGTTAAGTTTCCTGTTAAAAGTACAGATTGGTGGACCTTGTTCACAGGCTTCACGGTGTAGGACAAACAGGTTTCAGATGTAACTTTGGAGGCTCAGAGTCTTGGTATTGATAAAGGCAGTGCTGACGAGCTAATAGAGCACTGACTACAAACAGTTTTCAGGAGCCATTAAATTTCTGTGATTTTACTGGTCACAGGTTTTAGAGACCAGTTAGCATTAAAGAGGGTATGGAAGCCTGCAGGCGTGCTCACTTCTATCTTCCCTTGCTCCTCAGTTGCCCCTCTTCCTCCTTCACTCACTCAACCTCTTCTGTTCAGTAAATTTCCTCTGGTTGTCTTCTAAAAGTATAGCCTTAAAGGTGTGTTTCACTGGGCTTTAACCAGACCCTAGGAAAAATGTTTATACTTTTTAATCCAAAGCCATAGCCTTTTGCTATGACACTAAGATATACCTCTGTTCCAGTTGTTTTATAGATACCTGTAGTTGGGACATCACATCCTGGGGAATTGATTTCCCTGCTTTGTCAAGACAAAGTTCACTCCTGCCTGACGCATGCCAGCTCCAACCCACAAGGGGCCCTCCAGATAGGACTGTCCCTGCACCAGTTCTGAGGATGCCAGCCGGGTGTGGATTGGCAGGTTGACTTCACCCACATGCCCACTCATAAAAAGTTTCATTATCTCCTAATTCTTGTTGACCCCTTTACAGAATGGATAGAGGTATTCCCCACCTCCAGGGAATCAGCAGATGTGATGGCTCAGGTACTCCTAGAACATATCATTCCTTGATTTGTCATGCCACCCCCTCCCCCAGCTCCTGAGACATCTCCAGGCTCAAGTGGGCACCTATCCAGCACCTGGGACCTGGTTCTCCGAGATGTCCAGTGCAGGGCTCCCCTGCTCCCGTGTCTGCTCCCCAACCCTGGTCTGTCCAGTGCAGGGCTCCCCTGCTCCCGTGTCTGCTCCCCCACCCTGGTCTGTCCCAGTGCAGGGCTCCCTTGCTCCCGTGTCTGCTCCCCAACCCTGGTCTGTCCAGTGCAGGGCTCCCTGCTCCCGTGTCTGCTCCCCCACCCTGGTCTGTCCCAGTGCAGGGCTCCCCTGCTCCCGTGTCTGCTCCCCTACCCTGGTCTGTCCCAGTGCAGGGCTCCCCTGCTCCCGTGTCTGCTCCCCCACCCTGGTCTGTCCCAGTGCAGGGCTCCCCTGCTCCCATGTCTGCTTCCCCCACCCTGGTCTCTTTTGTGCTACTAGGGCACATCTCCGCTGCAACCTTTCTGGCAGCCATCGGTCTTCCCATGGCTAGCCCTGTTCATGAAGCCAGTGATAATTTAGTTTTTCTTCTAGCAACCTGTTTTTTCTGCCTCCTCAAGGAACAGATGCCTGAGGTCTCCAGGATGGCAGCTAACCAAATGCTTCTTCACCCACACCTCCCACTGAGCATGAGCCCATCAACTCCATCCTCCCCACGTTGTCCCTTGTCAACGTCAACAGGAAGTAGCCAGACTTGAACTGATATCCATATATATAAAGGGTTAGGATGTTGGTAATCTCTGCTTCGGTCTCACTCTCCCATTCCAAACCCTGCCCAGATGTTTAACTGGGAACCTGGCCCCACTCTTCCCATCCCAGACCCCACCCCTCAGAAAGCCCACCAAGGGTCAGTTCCTTCCCTGGAGCTGCTCAAGACCATGCCTACAGGGTGTTTAAGACCTGGTCCTAGACCTGCCATGGATTTCTCTCCTGCCTTTCTAAAAGTTACCCAGAGAGTTGCTTTTCTCTGTTTATTAAATCTGTCTTATTAATTTGGCTTATTGCATCAGCGAAGGAATTCCCAAACTGGGGATTTTTAAAATATTTGTAAGTAACCACACCATTTCTTAACTTATTTGAGGGCCAATCTCCTCTGCAAGGTGATAAGAGGTTAGCTAACATAAATGCCCTATTTAGTTCAGAAGGTTTGAGACACGAACTCTTCCAATTTTGGGAGAAGTCGCAAATGAGATGGTTAGACTATTCGTTATTGCTTTTTCCCATCATTTTATTTAGAATTTATAAATAGGATTTTTAAGAACTTTAAAAATATACTGCATATTTAAGTTTTTTCTTCTTCCTTGAGATTTATTCTAACTGAGTAATTTCAACCAAGCACACTTTGGGGAACAGTGCCAGGAGCCAGAGGCATAGCTGAGATCATGCCAAGCTGCTTGGCTGAAAGACTCAAACACAAGGCCTCTCTGGAGTCTCTTACCCGCACACACTCTCCTCCGCATGCCACAGAGCTTCCCTTGTGCATCCAGTCCAGAGCTGGCTGCCGTGAAGATGCTCCCGTGATGCTGCAGAGCTAGCACTTACTTCAAACAGCCCATGTGGGAACTCAAGACATGCCTGTCTGTGAGCACAGTCACTGTGGAGTGGAGCCCTGCAGTGCTGTGCTCTGGACACCTACCTTCACCAGTGCCGGGCCAGGCTTTGCTGAGGACACAGTGTTCGTGGGGAGGATGGGAGCTGTAGACCTCATGGGAGGCTGGTCCGCAGTTAGAGGGGTTTTCAAGAATTCAGGAACTGCTGGGGACACTGAGGTAAACTGGTGGGAAAGGCAGAGAGAGACATGGCCATGAGATCAGTGACTGGAGGAGGACTGGAACTGCAAGGGAATGACCTCATTGTACTAACAGCATCCTTACTGGTTAGCCAATACAAAGCGGTCAGCCCCAACCACATTCATGCAAAAGACTTAGAGGTTGTATTTCTATATTTGCACACACATACATATGCATATACATATATGCAGTAAGGATAAAGAAAAAGAGTCTATCAACCTGAGAGTGGGGGAGAGTCATGGGAGGGACTAGAGGGAGCAAAGGGATGGGCTAGTGATGTGATTCTATTTTCATTAAAAATGTATAAAAATTTACAAATATAAAAAACAAGTCTAAAAACAAAACAAAGAAAAATACAGTATTGTGCCCGAGATCCAGAGGGAATTACAGGCTTAGTCTCCATGCAGCAAGCAATCAGCTTCATCTCTATAGCAGGGCAGCTGGAACTAAGCAAGGGTGGATTGATATGGCTGCATGTGTTGTCCCCCCACTCCTCTAACAAGTGGACTCAGAACTATCCTTATTTTTGGCAAAAATAAAACAAAACAACAACAATAACAAAAAACAAATTACAAAAGCAATCAAAACAATACACAGCATTTCTAAATATTTCTTGGTAGGTCGTGCTAATCCTGGCTCATCCACATGTAGGGTTTGGCCTTTCAGAGCATGGTCCTGTACCATACCCACCCCCTTCTGCTGTTGGCAGCTTCTTAGAGGAAGCCCATGTCATCCCCAAGGGCCTTCAATGTACTGCACACCTCACACTTCTGTCTCCAAACCAAGGCTAACTGACCACAGCCCCGTGTCTTTTAAAGGAGAAGCTGGAATGTGTTGGCAGAAACTGTCCCCTTGCATAAGGAGCTTCTCGTCCAGGGCCTTGGCCTTCCCAGAGCCAGTGAGCACCAGCATGGAGCTGGGGTGGGGGTAGAAGCAGCTACAAGATCTTATTGCTTCTCGCCAGTAACCCATTCTAAGTATGTGGCATGTCCGTCACCTAAGGGAATGCTACGTTCTCACTTCTGCTTCCTTATTATTAACTTTTTTTGTTCTTCAGGGAAAATCGTTTTTCTTCAGAAAAGACATCCTACCCCCTTCAAGTCCTCCTGTGGAAGCATTTTTTTCTTCCTAAGATAAACAACCTAAAAACCTGGAGTTATATTAGTAAAATGAAATATGAAGCCTGGTGTGTATACTCAATAAACATGTGTTTAATTGATGGTGTTCTTGTGGCTTCCCCCAGCCAAGTCACATTCTCACACTCAGCTGTGACTGTGTGAGTGAGTGTGCGATTGCACAAGTGCAGGGCCCTCTCTCGGAGACTGGCGCCTGCTACTCATTTCAGCATCAGAGTATTAAACTAAGACAATGTAAGAGACTGTAAAGACGGCTGGGGTCAGCTTCATTTCATCCAGAAATGAAGGCTGAGGACACAGTCTGTGTTTCAGACTCTGGAGATGTCTGGCTCTCTGAGAAACTTGTGGCCAGCCAACTTTCATGCGTCAAGTGAAAAGTGGCTCTTCCTTATGGGACATGGCCTTATGCTATCAGTGGTCCTCTCTCCTGGCATACTGTAGGGATGGAGATACTTCTGGGTGGTCTCACAGGGAGAATAATCTTTGACACTTGTATAACTGGTATATGAAGCAGAATATAGTGCTTGAATTTTGAATTGTACATTAACTCCTCACAAAAGCATTCTATCTGATGAGCTGTCTGACCAGCACAGGCAGTCATGATAGCTCCGAGCATGAGGAAAGTTATCCAGAGGTACAGATGCAGCAGCTGGGGGCCGCTTGTGGGGACATCTCTTTGCTTGCACTCCTAGGCTGTGCCTCCTCCAGCCTCTAATACAGATGCTGTCTTCTCATTATCCCTACTTCAATGTGACTGCTATCCAGAAAAACCATAAGACTATTGAAATACAGCAACCGTTTCCTGTACCTAAGGGGCAGATAAACAAGCTGAAAGAAGAGATCTGGAGTCCTCGAGGTACTGACAGGTTTCTTATGTGTCTTGAGAGCCCAAACCAAAATATCCTCAACAAATGGCTCCAACTGGGCAAACTCTCCAAAAGAAGCCAGGTGCCAGGGTTCTTCTAAAAGGGTTTAAAATATCCAAGTCACAAAGGGCACATCCTCTGCTCCACAGATAATATGTCATCACCTTAGAAAGAATACTAGGAAAGTATCTGAACTGACACCAAGACCTGCATTCCCTCTGTGAATCTCTCACTCCAACGATAAAGAATTATTTCTCTAAAGAAGAAGAAGAAACAGAAGCTGCAGCCTTGACTTTCCATTCAACTGTTCCCACCACAGGATGCAGGGCTCATAATTGCTAGTATCCTCACGTTCATCCTAACACTATCAAAGAAAGCATGAGGACCTAAGTTTGGAACCCTAGCACCCATGCAAGAGATGCAAAGTGTGAAAGAAAGCACCTGTAATCCCAGCGCTGGGGAGACAAGAGACAGGAGGACCCCTGGAGCTCCTTGGCTAACCAGCCTTGCCAAATGAGTGAGTTGCAGCTCAGTAAGAGATCCTGTCTTAAAAAATAAGGACAGTGACTGAGGAAGAATCCTAAAGTTAGTCCCTAGACACATACACTCAGACACATGCATATATACATGTGCACACACTCACATGAACATATACAATACATCAACCTCTTGCTTTCACATACATGTGTATATACACAATCATCATTCAAAGGAAAATGTCAGAAAAAAATTAAATACTGGATACTTTGAAAATACGTTAGAAAAAGAGGCTTTTAACCTTAAAACTAACATTTCTTTTACAAGAAGTTGCTATAGGAAAAGTTCATGATGCAGGCTCTGGTTGCCTCCCCTGCAGACTACTGTCTGCACACAAAGGCTCAAGAGCGGCCTTCTGGAAAGGTTGTACTTTCTTATGCTGTAGTTTTTCAGTCTCTAATAAGCATGCTTTTAATTCAGGATGCAGAAGAGTTCTTGCTGAAGATGGCAACATGCAAGTAAGTTCAAACTGTGACTGTACTTTGAATACTGTATAAATACCTCAGTTTCCACACAGATACAATAACAGTGAATGTGCTGAATACAAACCCAAACATATTCTGGATGTCGAGTATAGGCATGTAAAATTCTCATGTGCTGGTGTGTGTCCCTCTGTGATTGGTTCTTTCATTTAACATAATACTTAGATTCATCCATACTGTAGCTGGTGCAGAACCCCTTCCTTTCCAAGGGCAGCTTTTTTGTTTCTGCATTCAGATGCTGTGCACACAAGGGCCGCTTTTCTGTTAGCCACGAGATGCTGTTTGCATGAACAGGGTGAATGATGGTATAAGTGTTATAGAAAATACATATGTTCTAATTCTTTGTTTCAACCTTTTGTTTGTTTGTTTGACTGATTTAAAGATAGGGACTTAGTATACAGCCTATGCTCCAGAACAACCCTGCTGTGTCAGCTTGTGAAGTACTGGATGCTGGGTGTGTACCATGACAGCCCACCTCCTGCTTTCAACTCATTCATCCAGAAACAGAACTGCTGGGTCACTGGTTAAGCTCTGTCTTAAAAATTATTTACTTAGTTTCTCCGTGTGCATGCTGGTGAAGGATGGAGGAACATTTGGGAGACAGCTCCCAATCGCTACGCAGATTACAGGGACTCCATGGCAACGCCTTTACTCACGTCAGCCATGGCACCGGCCCAGTGAACTGTATTTGTGACTACAGTGACTATGTAACTACACATGTCACTACAGCAACAATGGACAAGAACTGCAGCTTCTCCACATACTTGCCAGGATTTGGTGCTTTCTGAGTATGTTAGAGCAGCTTCTGGTTTTGATTTATGTTTATTGATTTCTTATGCTAGGTATGTTGTGATGCATTTATTTCCATTTTCTATATAACACGGTTTTGAAATACCAGAGATCATCATATCTTATTGGCCACTTGTGTATTGTATTAGGGTTACTACTGCTGAGATGAAACATTATGATCAAAGCAAGTTGGGGAGGAAAGGGTTTAATTAGCTTACACTTCTATAATGCTACGTACCACTGAAGAAAGTCAGGACAGAACCTCAAATAGGGAGCTGATGCAGAGGCCATGGAGGATGCTGCTTACTGGCTGCTCATCACGGCTTGCTCAGTCTGCTTTCTTATAGAACCCAGGACCACCAGCCCAGGGATGGCACCACCCACAATGGGCTGGGCCCTCCCTGGTAAGTCACTAATTAAGAAAATGTCCTACAGGTTTGACTACAGCCCAATCTTATGGAGACATTTTCTCAACTGAGGTTCCTACTTTCAGATGACTGTAGTTTGTGTCAGGCTGACATAAAACTAGCCAGGACATATGCATTCTTTGGAGAAATAATCAAGTTTTGTACCTATTTTCAAAAAGTGTTGTTTATTTATGAATGTCCTTTATGTATACCAGAGACAATCCTTCAAATACTTTCTCTCATCCTTTGGGTTGGTTTTTCATTCTGCTGATAAGATTCATTGTACAAAACTTTTTAATTTTGATGAGTACTAATTATTTCTTGTTGCCTGGGTCTTGCACTCAGGAAAACAGGGACAATGTAAAGTCAAGATGATTTCTCCTGTGCTGTCTCCTAAGTCTCTCCCAGTGTTACAGTTCACATGCAGGTCTTTCTCATTGTGAGTTCATTCTGTGTAGGATAAACACAGTCTCATTTTCTCAAATATGTATAGGTGGTTTCCTTGGTAACACCGTATTCCCTGCACTAAATAATCTTGGTGTCTCTGCCATGGAACACGTTGTCATACACATGAGGAGACTTCTTCTAGGCTTTTATTTCAGTGGCTCTGGTAGATTCCACTTGTCTGTGTGCTTACTTTTATGCTAGCACCAATTATTTTGATTTTGATGGCTTCATGGTAAATTTTAAAATCAATATCATATGCATATATGAAACTGTCAAAGAAAACAATCTAATTATTAACTTTTAAAAAGGTGAGGCTGACATTATATTCTTTTAAATTTAAGATGGTTTTGGTTTTCAGGGCCACTTACCAGGTTATTTCAGTAGTAATCACTGTTGGGATTTGCTAGGGTTTGACCTGAATCTGTGAATTGTTTGAGATCATGTTGATTTCTTAAGAGAAGTCTTCCATGAACTCCATGTTGTCGGGTAAAAGGGCCAGCCAAAGAAACACACCCTGGCCTTGAAACCAGAGCCAAAGAAACACACACTGTTCTTGACCAAATCAGTACAAATACCAGTCAAATCCCTTAGGACAAATCAGCCAATCTCTGAGCATGAAATGGAGCCAATCTCTGAGCATGAAATGGAGCCAATCTCTGAGCATGAAATGCAGCCAATCTCCGAGCATGAAATGCAGCCAATCTCTGAGCTTGTTGAAACTCAGGGATTGAAATCTGACCAATTCCCACTCTGAAAATCACCCTGGAAAAACTCTGTCCCTGAGAAGTCCTATATAAGCCCTGTACCTGCTCAGTTGGGAGCTGCCTTTTTCCACCCTGGCAGAGACAGCTGCCCTCCTGGATTCTTCCCTCCGTATAAATCTCTTGGATGAGGTTTGGGCGAGACCTTCTTTGGGAGGAATAGAGCGGAGCAGGGAAGTAACAACTTTTCACTTCTCTTGGAGCCACAGTGGAGAAGAGCAGAACTGTAAGAACTTCGCTGGGGAACTCTCCCCTGCCGGAGCACAAGTGTTGCACTGGAGAAACCTTTCCCTGGAGCAGGGCTGTAAGCAGCCATGCTTTATGGTGACTTTGTAGTGTTCCTTGGCTCCTGACTGCCAGGATCCTTTCCATCAGAGCTGCAATGCCTACACAAGTCTGTTGGCTGACTTTAGTAGTGCTGACCTGACTTCCTTCTCTTTTTCTATATAAGTTTTTAATGCATTGTCTTTGGTTATTGTGACAAATGTACAACATTGAGAGCTGTAATTAAAATCAGCTCCAGTCACAGCAGAGATGTTGCTTTATGGCCTCCCAGGCCTGAAGGCACCAGTCCTTCTGTTTTGGTTTCTTGAGTGTGAAAACAAAGGGTGTGTACTCATCCCCAGCTCTCTTCTGTACTAGAGAGAGCACAAATTGTTATAAACCAGTTATTACCACAGATTTATAATTTTAAAAATTCTGTATAAAAATAGAAGTTATAAATCAAGGTTGCAATATTTGCCTATATATTATTATTGAACTAATTAGTCTGCTATTTCTAAGCCCCTCAAGGCATATGAGTGTCTATGCCCCTCCCCTGAGGACCTTCAACTGCCAGGTTCCACTCAGAGAACACCGTAACTGCCCTAACAGCTGGAAGAAGCCCCACCCTACATCTAGACTTGAAATCCCATTCAATCCCCACCCTGCAAGGCTTCACAAAAGTTCCAGCCTCCCCACAGAAACTATATAAACCTTGCCTTTTGCTCAGTTCTCTGCTGTTTCTTACCCAAGCAGAGCCAGCCACTTTCCAGTTTTTTTTCCCACTCCCAATAAACCTTTTGTGTGAGTTTTGTTGTGTCACCGGTGTGACTTTGTGGTATTTCTTGGCTAGTAATTGCTAGGATGCTTTTCCATCTCAGTTGGAGCACTTACACTATTACTATGACAAATTGCCTGAGATAATCACTTTAGTTAAGGGAAAAGATTTACTCAGTTGATGGTTTCACAGGTCCTGTTACTTTGGCACGAGACCGTCCTGGTGGATGTGTATGGAGGAGATGGCTCGCTACCTCGTGGTAACTTGGAAGCAGGGGAGAGTGGAAGAGTGGACACAGAAACAGCTTAGTAGAGCTGTTGGTTAACAGCTCTTTCTTGAAATACTAGGCTTTGGGAATTCACAGAAGGGCTAGCAGATCATGCTTATATATGTTGGACAGCATGGTGTTTTAAAATAAGAGGTGATTAATTAAATAAAGGGCTTAAGAAATTCTAAGAGAAGAGTCTACAGACAAAAGGGACTAGGTAATCCTTGCACCCACATGTAAAAACCATGATTTTCTAGTTTCCCACTGCTCATGAGCGGCCTAAGCATAAAACAAGTTGCACTCCATTTGCAATGCGTCCTCTTTAAGGATGGAATGAGTTCTAAAGCTGAACATTACCTAGTGGGGATCTCTGTGTTCAGTTGTCACTGTTAATCTGTGGTTTCAGTGACTATGCTGCTTTCAGGCCCATGATGTAAGAACTACGGTGAGGAAAAGAGGGCGGAGAGGCTGGGGACAGACAGACTCTTTCTTCCACCAGGCCTCACCTCCCATAGCCCGTTTGGCTAGGGACTCCTGAATGATTAGAGACTGATGGACTCTGTGCCTCCATGGTCCACTCAGCTCTCCAGCCCACCAGCTGGCCGTGCACACACTGGCCTTGGGGACCTTAACAATCTCCTCAAGTGTCTCATTCATTAAATCAGTAAGTAAGTGTTGTGTGTTGGGCTTGTTTATTCTGTTTTTCTACAAAATGAGTGCCTATCTTGCAGTCTCAGAACTTGATATCTGGTGAGGAGCAATATATTAAGGTCCTTTCCCTTGAAGGAAATGGAAGGGTAATTATATTTAGGTAGGTAAATATTAATAGATTTTACATATGCGTTTAAATGTGAAATACCCTTCATGAGCCCCCATGCTTAGTCCTGAGTAGGTGGCGGTATCTGGAAGGTTGTGGAACCTTTAAGAGGTGGAGACTTACTGGAGGAAGTGGGTCACTGGGGGTCATCCTTGAGCTTTTATAGGCTGGCCTGCTTCCTAGTCACTCTTTTCCAGACTGCAGGTGCAATGTGAAGAGACAGTTCTCCTGTTGCCATGCCTCTCCCTGACAAACTACAGGCCAAAATAGACCCTTTCTCCTTAAGTTGCTCCTGTCAGGTCTTTGCTCACAGTCATGAGAAAGGGAACCAAAAAGAAAGAGAGAGAGAGAGAGGGGGGGGGGGGGGAGAGAGGGAGAGAGAGGGAGAGAGGGAGAGAGAGAAACCTGGAAAAGCTGGGTGTGGAGGCAGAGACAGGCAGACCTCTGTGAGTTTGAGGCCAAACTGGTCTACAGAGCAAGTTCCAGGACAGTCAAAGCTACACACAGAGAAACACTGTCTTAAAAAACAACAAAAAGAAACCTGGGAAAATGCAATAAAGTTAAAAAATTGTCAAACTAAAAGTTATCAATTCTAGAAGATGAGAAAATCTGAGACTTTACTGACATAAGGTTTGCTTCTGTACTCAATTTAAAAGCTGGCAACAGAACAGACCCCTGACAAGGTTACTACAGCACTACTTAGGACTTCCTGTTCTCAGCTGCCAGGCTCATGCAGACACACGAGCAGATGTGTAAGAACCACCAGCTCCTTACTCACACAGAGGCTAGACACTGCCTGCAAGGTGACACTACAGTGGAGCCATCCTTGCCTGTGGAGCAGGTGCCCCGTGCTGCAGTCACCCTGATGGCAGGCGAGGGTTAGTGCCTCTGTCCAGGAAGCAGGCTGAGGCTCGTGTGCACTGCTCTGGCAATAAGCAATCTGTCCTTATTCTTGGACAGACATTGCCATTGCCATTTTCCTCCATGGGCATCACAGTGCCAGCCTGGCAGGACTGTCTCTGGTTAAAGTTTCTCACATCAGCCTGGAGAGGGACCAACTTTCATGAGCAAAGAAAGGACCTGGGTGTGATCGAGACAATGGCAATCTCTCTAGCAGGGAGAGCCTCTATGGTCCTTACTTTCCCTGTTGCTGTGACCAAATACCTGCCTAGGAGCTGAGGAGGAAGGGGTATTCTGGCTCACAGTCTTTGGAGACAGCCCATCATGGTGGAGAAGACACAGTAGTGGGAGGCTACTTGCGTATATCTGGTGGCAGAACCAATAAACACATAGACCGCCTGGCTTCCTCTGATTTATCCAGTGGGACCCATCCATGGGGCGGCACCACCCTGGGCATCCTCTCTTCAGCTACACAGCTCTGGGAAACACCCCTAGTAGATGCTTTCTTGCTTGTATCTTCAACCTGATTCCAAATCTAGTCAACCTGATAATAAGGATCAACCATTACAGCCCCAAGTAGCCGTTACCAGGGGGTGGAGGTGACAATTCTGTTACCAAATCTACAGCCATGTGAACGCCTGTCTTACAGCTTGACCTACTCAGACACAAGGAGAAAAGTAACTCAGATGGCTAAGAAAAACTCTTTTCTAAAGTTTATTTACTTACATACTTGGCATTCTTTCTAGGCCTACTTTTAAAGCTGAAGCCAGGGTAAAGCAAGTGTGAGAACACAGTAGGGGCAGGGCTCCCTTCTCTCCATCTGCTCAGAACTCAGTGTGTCATGTTTCTTAACCCCCAGTTTTGGCACATGCCTGAAATCTCAGCACTCGGGAGGCAGAAGCAGGCAGATCTCTGAGTTCAAGGCCCACTTGGTCTACAGAAGAAGTTTCTAGATAGTCAGGGTCTTGAAAAAAAACAACAAACAGCAAAAACAAAACAAAGAAACTTCAGTTTCTTTTCAGGTCCTGTCTCAGCAAAGCTGGGAGCCACAGACACTGCTGCTCTGGGAACCTGGACAGAAGGTCTGGACATCACTGCCCATGCCACCTGCCCTAGGGCTTCTACTGCTGTGAAGAGACACCATGACCACAGCAATTTTATGATGCAAACATTTAATTGGGTCTCTTACAGTTCAGATATTTAGTTAGTTTATTATTGTCATGGTAGGACATGGCAGTATGCAGGCAAACGGTGCTGGAGAAGGAGCTGAGAGTTCTACATCTTGATCTGCAGGCAGCATGAGGTGAATTGTGACATTAGGTGTAGCTTGAGCATAGGAGACCTCAAAGTTCACTCCCACAGTGACACATTTCCTCCAAGGCCACACATACTGCTACTCTTAATGAGCTTATGGGGCCCAAATACATTCAAATTAACACACCAAACATCTATAGATTTTCAAGTCATTCATAAAGCTTAATTAAGTCAGACTTTATTCAACATCAAAAGCTAGACTAATGTGTATGTATACATTAGAACTATTAAGTGAGAACCAGCTGTGCAGTTTTACAGTGTCTGGCTCACAGGCAGGAAGCATAAGTAATTTCAGATTTTTCTTCTGGTGAAAATATTGTCTTGACACAGTCTACAAGAATGTTAGGAAGGTCTTACCTGGGCCGGAGTGTTTGCAGTCCCAGCTGGTGGCGAGGCACTGACTTTTGGCTCACTGGGGGATGCTGCTGAGCCCTGAGACTCCTGGCTTGCCGGCTGGTCTGGAGACAAGGCGTCGCTGCTGTCTTCATCAAATGAGAACTCCCTGTGCATGTGGGGATAGTCCTCCTTCACCACCCCTGCAGAGAGAACCCCAAGGCTGACTGAGAAAGGGGAGTTTTAGAAGCTGCTTTAAAGCTTGGCTCTTCCCAGAGGGAGCCACACTGCTACAGAACTGGAGGCTCTTCTAGCAGGAACCACAATTGTCTGTCATGTACTCTTTGGAGTTTGATGTTTTTCTAGCCAGATCAAAGACTTCGGGTCTAGCTAGCAGCTGTGGGAAGGGCAGGAGTGCTCTGTTGTTGCTTTTGTTCCTGTGGTGCTGGGGATGGAGCTCAGGGCTCGGTACAAACAGGCCATGAGGTCAGAGCACGAGCCGCTCTGCAGCCTGGCCGGGACAGGAGGCTTCTCAATGCCACTGGAGAATACTGCAGCAAGAGGGCGATCGAGATGCAGGGCACAAGCCTGTTCTTTAAAACAGAAGCAGCAGAGCGTGCCCGCTCAACGGAGTCATATTTAAGAGATGCTTTTGCACCTTATTCTTTTAAACCCCCAACCTGGGACCCAAATGTGAAAAACGGAGGAAGCGGAAGGGAAAGTGAGAGTGTGATGGGGTCTGCAGGCTAGCTTCCATTTCAGGGGACAGCACACCTACGTCCACACCTTCTTTACCTTGGAGGCTATCTTCCCCAATGTCTGGAATCAGAGCTGACTTCACGTTTCAGAATTCTGTAATTACAAACTGCCTAAGCTTTAAACTCACACTAGCTCAGAGTATGAAGTCCTCAGGAGTACGAGAGCTGTACTAGTTAGTTTTTCAGTTAGTATAAAACAGACAAAAACAAAAATCCCCGAAAACAACAACAAAACTGTGCTGAATGAGTATCATCATTTGTTTGTTTTCCTGCTAAAACTATGCCAGAAACAAAGAACACATTAGCGACACTGGCCATCCTCTGTGTTAGAGTGTGCTACCTATGCACGGGCCTGGGTTCAAGTAACAAGAACAGAAGGAGCAGCACAAGCCAAGTGTAAGAGCAGGTGAAGCAGACAGATGCTACTTCTCTTCAAGAGTGCAGGAAATCCATGAGCCATTCTCCTTGCCTGTAAAGCTTATTACCTTCCTAGACAGACGTAATGAACAGCCCAACAATATTAAACAGTAGAAATGAAATGGTACAATACACTAATTGATCTTAGATGTGTGATAATGGTATCAGAAGTCACTCTGACATAAAATGGAAATCCATGCTACTGGCAGCAGAGGCCATTTTTTAATCTATAACAAAACAGTTGCAACAAAATAGATGTTTATCAGCTTCTAGTTAACCAAGAAAATAATGCCCTTGCATTTTAATCAAATCCGTTTTATTTAAAACTCCTGTGAAAGACAGAAACTGTTACTCTTGCCTATAATTGCTTCCTTGACACTCGAGTCCACAGGAAGAATGTTCTTCTCCACCAGCTCCATGGGTCCAGGCCTTTGAGCGATCTTCTCGTTCAGGTCGTCTGCCAGTCGAGCTCTCTTCAGCTTCATCTGCGTGGCCTGCAGAGACGGCTCTGCAAATGTTTCTGCAAGACCAAGTGTAAGCTTTAACCATGGCACCTATCAGGCCAAGTAACTGAACTCAATTACTTTAACAGGGTTACACTCTGCAAGGAGAGAGTGACTGCTCAGAGTGTGTGGTAGATTCTGTTTCTCTCAGAGTGGGCAGCTATCTGTCTATGCACCACAGAGACCCCAGGGTTGAATGATCATGAACTGAAGCTGGAAATGGGAACTAGCACCATCTGCCTTCACCAGGAGGTCAGGTGTGTTTAGAACAATGGACTAGGTACCAGGGAGACACGGTATGAAGACACATGTGACCCGGAGTCTACAAGTGGATGGCTCTCATTTGGCTTCACTAGAAAGGCAGTGCCTAGAAACAGAGGCACTAAATCTTAGGACAGACGTTTCCTTACTTTCTTCAGTGGGAAGAGCTATATTTAATATTCCTGGACTGACTATATCTCAGGGTCAGTTATCATTGTTAAGAATTTGAGTTTATTTTTGAAACAAACCCCTCATTTTACACAGAGTTTGTGGTGTGCAGAACCACCAGCTCATACACTTAAAATGACTGAGTTGCTACAAAAGACATGAAGCAGCCACTGTAGCTCTCCCAGTGCTTCTGCTTCCTGTCAGCTGTTGCCTGGAGTAAGCCATTAGCATCACCTTCCATTGTCTTGAGCTATGTTTTTCCTAGTTTAAAAATATGTGGTGAGCTATGACCCCAAATTCTGAGTTAATTCTGAGCTCTTATGAGATGAAGCACACAGAACTGTACAGAACACTATGTGCAGGGAAAACAGGATCAGACAATCATGTTGCTGGGTTTTTGTTGTCTTTTTTTTTTTTTGATGCTTCTGTGAAGCTCAAAGTAGGAGAGCCTTCAGTCTCACTCCCTTTCCCCATTAACACTATAAGTGAGAGCAGCAATATGACTGCAAGGGAAGTCTTCCCAAAGTAGCCTGGCAGGTTCTGTCTGTCTCACTTCCGCCTTAACTCCATGAAGCCGAGGCTCAATTTTTGCTGTTGAATTTCAGAAAACAATATAGACTCTAACCTGCCAAATACGCAATTCAATTAAATTATGTTAATGCCAAAATATATGAATAAGGTAAAAATTAAAGATGATATATTTTTTCTCATTCTTCAGATCTCAACTTGAGAATGGATGTTTCAGTATAGACTCATATTAAAAATATGTGTATGGATGTTTTGCTTGCATGTGTGATATATACCATGTGTGTGCTTGGTGTCCATGGCAGCTAGAAGAAGGCATCAGATCCCTTGGAAATGGAGTTACAGGAGGTTGTGAGCTGCTTGACATGTGCATTCCAACCAAACAGTGTTCTCTACAAGACCAATATAACAAGCTCTTAATTTCTGAGCCATCTCTCCATCCCCCTGGCCTTTCTTCCTTTTTTTCTTTTCTTTTTATAAAAGAAAAACATGGGTAGGTGTATTTCTTTTTACTTTAATTCTATTAATGATATCTTCTAGAGTCAGAAGGCAAATATGGACAGCATTGTACACACACACACAAAAAAACCCCACATGTTCTGTGTGTTGTTCTCTGTTGTATTTTTTAGTGGAGGGCTTGCTCAAGTCGATGATCCCTGAAATCTGTAGTACTCTATCCTAACACTGAATCTGAAAAGTTCTTTAGTTCAGGGAACTTCTGAGAACACAACCCATGGTGGAGAAAGGTAACATCTCTCACCTCCTGCTTAGGACCAAGCAGGTCACAGATAGGAGAACACACTCTTCAGGTCTGTGGAGCACAGGATAGTACTTGGCACTTCTTCAGTGCACATTCTAATGCAGTTATCAGTCTGTGTCCTTTCTCAGTCATAGCTGCCTGGTTGTTCCCTTTTCTGTCTTCCCCTGAAGCATGTGATGCTCGAAGGCAGGCAGTTTTACCTTGTTCACTACTGGGCCCCCAGTTGCTAGCACTGGACCAGTGGATGCACAGCCTCCGGAAGAACTGCACCTTTGGCTGTGTCTGAGCTACCAGGCTGCTATCCTGCATGTGAAAATCATCCTAATTCTGTCACAAGGCCAGGAGAACATAGGCTCTTTCTGCCCCACACTGTCTCTAAATATCTGTAATGTTTCTAGATTCTCCTTAAAGCTTAACACACTAGAGACTGTTCAAAGGATCAAGCCCTTGCTCTTGCTTAGTAAATTAGTCACAGAAGCAGAATGATGGGAGAAATAGAACTCTAGAAATTTCTGATGAAGATGCTGCCTTTCAAAATGGCTTTCCTGAAGAGAAGGGCATCCATGTGAGCCATGTATTCTGAAGGGCTAAGACTACATCATTCAGAGGCGATTAGTAATGGTCAGGTCAAGACCATTACAGAATGAAGTAGCAACACAAAGGAGTAGAGACATGTGAGGGCATCATTTTGGGTAATATCAATGAGACCCAAGCTGTCAAAAACCTAGGGCTAGATGTGTGCACTGATTTAATGACACCTCTCTCTCTCATGATGGAGAAGTCCTATGGACCAAAAAAGTCCTTCTAGGACAGTACAAGTGAAACTCAGGAACCGGCTCGCCAAGTGACCGCCTCCAGTGCAGAGGTTTCGAGTCTCCACAGTGCTATCCAACTTAAAGGACGTCTGCCTGCGGGGAAACAGTTATTAAGATGGGAATAAACAGAAACACAGCCAAGCCAGCGGAGACAAAGTTTACCTTCTAAGATGTGCATCCTGACCAGCTCAGAGCGGTCTGGGCGGCTCCGGATCTTGTGCTTCAGAAAGTTTTCAGTCTTTAAAAAAAATGGTGTTCATGATTTATTGTAGTTTTATATTTTCTTCAAAAATAAATTAAAAATCCTTTTTGTTGTGTCTTTGAGAGAGTAACTAGAAATTAGTGCTTAGGAGAATGATCATCTAGCACAAGACTACAGTGTAGCCTTCAGTATCATCCAGGGGTTTGATGTGTATTAGTATAAAATAACTACTTTACAGAGCTTCACAGTGAAACTGAGAAAAGCTCAAAATTTTAAGATGAGTTTTAAATAAACATAATATTTAATCCCTTTATATGAAACCAATACTTTAGAAAAGTAGAAATTTATTTAGATACTAAAATTCTTAAAAATAATAATATATTTTATTTGCGTTCTTAGCACATTCTCTAAAACTGCACTCAACACCCAAACACTAGGTCTAGGAGCTTGTCACTGCACTCTGGGGACAGTGATAACACACTTTTATAACACTCTTATTTTCATACTGTGCTAACAGAAAGAATGGACACAATGGCCTGAGCGCCTATGTGACGTGCGCCCACAAAAGAACCACTTTCAAGAACACAGTTGAGTGTAGCGTGTTCTTTATTTAGCTGTGTTCTCAATCCTTAGACAAATGAACAGTGACACAGATCCACAGGGAAATCAGCCAAGGACCTTCAGAAGCACATGACTTCCATGTCTTTCTGCAGGGCTAATAAACAGCAAAGGCACTTGCCTAGTCTGTCCGTTAGACTCTGGTTTTGCCCTAGCCTGCTTTCTTATAAAACCAAGAACCAACAGCCCAGCTGCGATGAGCTGGGCCTGCCTACATCAGTTATCAGTCAAGAACATGCCCTACAGGTTTGAGGTTTGGTGGGGACACTTTCTCAATTGATCCCTCTTCTCAAGTTCTCTTGTCAAGTTAATAAGAAGCACAGCCCTGAAAACAAATGAACTAGTTACTTTTGTTTCTTACTTTATGGGTATGTGTGGGAGTAATATATGCACATGTGTACATGCGTGAGCACGTTCATGTAGAGTATGTGTGTGGGGTAATGCATGTACATGTGTGAGCATGTGCACATGGGGGATTAAGATATCTATATGTGTGAGTATGTGCATGTAGAGTGTCGGGGGTAAAGCATGTACATGTAGGGGATAATACATGTATATGTATGAGCATGCGCATATAGTGTGTAAGGTAATGCATGTATGTGTGTACATGTGTGAGCATTTGCATACGGAGTGTGGGGACAATGCATGTACACATGCGTGAGCATGTGCACACAGTGTGTACATGTGTGAGCATTTGCATACGGAGTGTGGGGGCAATGCACGTACACATGTGTGAGCATGTGCATACAGTGTGTACATGTGTGAGCATTTGCATACGGAGTGTGGGGGCAATGAATGTACACATGTTTGAGCATGTGCATACAGTGTGTACATGTGTGAGCATTTGCATATAGAGTGTGGGGGCAATAAACGTACACATGTGTGAGCATGTGTATACAGTGTGTACATGTGTGAGCATTTGCATACAGAGTGTGGGGGCAATGCAGTACACACGTGTGAACATGTGCACGAAGAGGACAGAGGCTGATGTCAGGTGTCTATTTTCAATTTATCTTCAGTTACTATGATGGTTTGAAAGAAAATGGCCCCTAAAGGGAGTAGCACTTTTCTGAGGTGTGGCTTTGTCAGAGTAGGTGTGGCCTTGTTGGAGGAAGTTTGTCACTGTAGGGGTAGGCTTTGAGGTCTTCTTAGCTCTAGCTACTCCCAGTGACATAGTATACTTCCTGCTACGTATGGATCAAGATGTAGGACTCTCAGTTCCTTCTCCAGCACCGTGTCTGCCTGTACACCAACATGTCCCAGCATGATGATAATGGACTGAACTTTTGGACTATATGCCGCCCCAATTAAATGTTTTCCTTTGTAAAAGTTGCCATGGTCATGGTATCTCTTCACAGCAACAGAAACCCTAAGGCAGTTACTGTTTTGTTTTTTATCTTAGGGGTATGTGTGTGTGGGCGATGCATGCACATGCGTTAGCATATCCATGTAGAGTATGGGGTATGAGAGTGTGCATGAGAATGTTGGGAAAATGCATGTACATGTACACACGTGTGAGCAAATGCATGTAGAGGACAGAGGCTAATGTCAGGTGAGCTCACCCAGTTGGTGAGCCTTGCTGGTCAGCAAGCACCAAGGATCTTCTTGATTCAACCTCCTCAGTGCTGGGATCATTATAGATGTGAGTTGCCAGGCCCAGACTTGCTTTATATGGGGGCAGAGTTTAAACTCAGCTCTGTGGCAAACGCTCTACTGACTGAGGCATCTCTTTTGACAGAGCTGATTTTAAAAGAACAAACTGAGTTATCACCTACTTTCTATACCTCAGAGTGCGTGCTATCTACACCGCACTTCTTGGAAATAATGTGTGCATTCTAAATCAATATATTTAGGAATATTGGCGCCTGGGATATAACTGAGAAATAAAGATTATTTTTTTTAAAGTGAAATTACTTACTCTGGCTCGCTCCAGGCTTTTTATCTGCTCATGGAATGCTGCCGGACTCTTCAAAGCTGTTAGGAAGAAAACAAATGGTTTCCACAGCATAAACAGCACCATATCTTAGCTTGCCGCTCTGCTAACCCCGGCAATGCTCATCTGTGCTGACATTTCTTTACAGTTCCTTTACGAGACCCCTCCAAATGTGAAGACTTCACTGCTACCCAATGAAATAATGTAGATCACAAAGAAAAAACAAGTGGACATTTCAAACAGAGCTGCTGTATAATAACTGGTAAGTGCCAGGCTGGACCAATCCAAGGCCCGGGGACTTCCACGGTCTTTGTTCATAGTGCTCATATAGGCTGCTAGACAAAGCCCATGTGGCCCTGGAACTTGAACATGGGGACACACAGCACTCATTTATTCAGAACTCACAACCGGCATGACTCTGTGGTGAAGCACAGTTAAGACTGCTGTTGGTCTCCCAAATAAACTTGCGAGGTGAGTATGACACCCAGCATAAGATGTGTGCAAGTCCCTGAGGTCATATAGCTAAATGCTGGCCAAAGTGGGATTTAAATCTTGTATTCTAAATTTAAAGGGTTATGTTCTTGTACCACGAGGGGATGTGGTATTTGTATTTCAGCCTATCACCTTTGAAGAATCTTGATTTGTGTACATCTAGCACTGTCTTGCAAGAGCAGCATGTGAAAACCATGGACACAGGTCACTGAGTGGGAGATAGGTCTAGGCTTCCCTGTGAAGGTTGCCTTGAGCATAACCTTCTAGTTTGGCCCTTGGGACACCACATCCCTGCCAGCATGGCTGAGGACCAGCTCTCCACATCAGCCTGGGCTGATCTAGCAGCAGTATACCTTAAACATCGTTATCTGATGCTATTGATTAACTGGCTGGGGGAGGACTGTGGTGCTGGAGATGCCTAGCAGATTTTCAAAGCAGCTTTGGGCGACCACAGCTGGATTTAAGATACTTAGATGACTGATAGTAAGTAATCTATAAAAGCTTTATGGATGAAAAAAAACTGCTAAACAAACAAAACATTCCTCATCTCCATTAACTGATAAATTATTTCTGGGCTGGAAATGAGCTTGTTTGCTCTGTAATTTCTAGTGGTTTAAAGTGGGATAAATTAACTCCTAGAAAAGTTAGTTTCTAAACAAAGTCCAGTTATACAATTCCATGGTTTATAGAAAACAACTATTCTTCCCTCTAAAACTCCCAAAGCCGGCGGTTAAAGGTAAAGAACACAGTTTAGATAAATATTCTAAAATCAACTCTTATGAATCTCTTGAAGGAAACAAGTGTACTCAGGCCAGAAAGACCAAACTGACTAACTGTAAATAGCATTCTGTCGGCTGCAAATCTGAGATGCATGCAATTAGGTAGATCACAGCCCAGCACCACAGAGAATGACCTTGAGTTACTTCAGGTAGAATTCTGAAGGTCATGAGTTAATGGTATCACATTACTTCTTACAGGTCTAACCTCAGATGTACCAGCAGAGTTATCAGTTCAACCACTTCAAAGTTTGAACAGACATTAAAGCCCACAGTTAAGAATGCCACAGTTAACTCAGTTAACTCAGAGGTTAAGAGCACTGGCTGTTCCTCACAACCATCTATAATGAGATCTGGTGCCTTCTTCTGGCATGCAGGCATACATGCAAGTAGAACATTCACATACCTAAAATATATAAATAAATCTTTTGAAAAAGAACTTTACAGTGTCTTAAAGGCATTCTTCATTACTGTAAAAGTCAAGCCCACTTTTTAAAAGATATACTAAGGGTTCTCCTCCTAGCAGGGCCATGCTGTCACCTGGCTCTCCTCACAGATGAGCCGTCGCGGAAACTACAAAGACATCAGTCCCCACACACCACAGACAACAGTGACTAGGTCTTACGTGGCATGATGCCCTGGTCCACTAGCTGTTCTCTTGTCCTCCTTTGTTGCAGCCTCAGCTGGAGCACTGTGGGAAGGAAAGAGTGTATTAGCAGCTGTAGCCCCAAGTCCTGCAGTTCCTTTACTAAACACCCACTGTATTATCTAACAAGAAGGACATCAATTGGGAAGCTGCGTGTGGCAGTCATGTCTGTAAGTCCAGTTCTCAAGGTGCTGAGGCGAGAGGGCCACTGCAGATCTGAAGGCAGCCAGGTTGCACACTGAGCTCCAGATATCCTGAACTACATGTAGGGTGAGGTCTTGTCTTAAGAAAGGAGGTAAGAAAAGACACTAAGTTGTAAAAAAAAAAATTCTGAATTTACTCAGCAATTCGTTTAGTTAATAATTTGTATTTATGATGAATGCTAGACATTTCCTATTTAAATACTTCACACAGTACTCAAGCAAATTGGTAGTTAGCTTATACATTATGACTTGTTCAAAGGAAATCTCATTCAGAGCAACATATGAGATTCCATGACATTTTTCTATGTTAATAGTAACAATTTACTTTAAGAAAAGACTGGCTTGTTTGGAAGGACTTCTCCACCAGGAAAGAATTGGAAAGAAATAGTTTTAGTGATACCCGAATACATATAAATCAGGCCAGAGAGAAACTTCTAAGTTATGAACTTTAATAGTCTTTGCATAAACACACACTGGCTCTCGCCCTACAAGTACTGAGAGCTATAATCAAGTGGTGTCACTCACAGAGTAAATTGTAGAATTAGTAGAAACAAGGCCCACATTAGGAAATGCAGACATCTAGTTTGTCAAATTAATTTATTCCCTCTCCCAATTTTTCAAGGAGATTCTTTTTACAGCATCTCTAGATATTCAATTTAGAAAATGAGTCTATTTTAAAAAGAACACAGCAAGTAAAACGGAAACCTTTTTCCTAGTTATTTTAAGTTGTTTCACTTTTATTTTCAAATTATGGTTAGGACGACTCAGGGTGTGCATAAACCTGACCAACATGCTAAAACAAAATATGCATGTATTTCTAACGGTGAGGAGAGAAATGGTGGACAAAAGGCAGGAGACCCTACGTGCCTCAGGGAGCACAGTCCTGCCTTAGGTTGCACAATTGCCTGAACCACTCAATGGCTCTTACAAACACCTTCTTATCAATGCTAGATATGAGTCCTGAACACAGAAATGTGATGTGTTTGTTTTTGAGCCACAAAGTTTTACTGATACTGCATTTAGAGCGTAAACAGTTGATACAAACTGCCATAGAGAGCAAAGCTAAGTAAAAGCAATTTAAACAGCGTGCATGTTCTGACACTAGCATTTCTCAGGGATGGAGAGGCTAAGGCTGGGTGGTACGTAAGGTGGTCACAGCAGGGAGAATCCCAAGGAACGAATGAGAGGACAAAGGGTCAGGGTGTCACTCCAGCTCAGTGGGTCCTTGTCAGCAGCAAGCGGTATCTGTCCTTCCTTCTCAGGGATCCTCAAACAAAGGTCACAGAAGCAATAATGGCCCCTTAAAAAAGTAACCCCCAAACATAACACGTCATTACGAGACCCTGAGCACTACACTTTCTGCACACTGACAACCAGGCATCAGCAGCTCTCCCGTCAGCAAGCTTGTACTTCACACTGCTAACTTCAGGGACCCACAAGCACAGGACAGTCTTGGGTACAGCATATCTGCTGCCGTGCGGCTAGCACACAGAATGGATGCATGCCATTCTGACGCATTCCTCGGGCCAACACTCCTGGTTGCAAATGCACAGGAATAGCTCTGTCCTTCAATCTGAGGATAGCAACTCGATGTCTAACAATTCCAATCAAATCTGACCCTATATATTCAGAGTAAAGGCAATTTGACAACAGAAGATGTGACTCTTCTGACCACAGAGCTGTCAATGGCTGTGGCCAAGATGCCTGACCAGGAAAGGTCCCCTTCCTCTCTCTGGAGTCTCTACATTAATCAAGGCTGGTCCATTCATGTGAAAGAAAACTCCAGTAACACTGGCTGTTACTCAGCCGCTTGCAGAGCTGCATTCCTAGCTCTCATCCTACACTGCATACCAGCCTAGCATAATGTCTTAAGATGGCACAGGACTCTGAGAAACCTATTTTCCTGGGAAGGACTTCATGTCTGCACATGTGTCTGAGAGCTGTAGCTGGTGCCTCTCTGAGACATCTGACTGCACTCACGGGCTCATCACATCACAGTCTGCACGCTATTAGCAAGCCGACCAACATGGCATTCAGTGCCTTCAAGGCCCATCTTGCAAATGACTGAAGGATAAAGAATATACAGAAGTGGAATTCTGGTGGGAAAGCACTTCAAAACACATACCCACATATAACTTACATAATACTTTTACAAAATGTTGGCTTTTCAAATTAAAATGACCAGTATCAAAATGTTTCCTACATTTGATATGGTTAAAAGGATTTTTTACGTATAACAAGGAATAGCATGAGCCAAGCGAGCCAAAACAAAGCACGGCTTTGGCTTTGGAATGTGTGGGGGACATGGGAGGGCTGTATATCACAAAAACAAGTCAGACATGACACTTTCTGGGAAAGAGTGAGCTGCAGTCGGAGAGAGGGGTCAGTATATGTTCCGTAACTATAGAACAAGGGTAAGGCAAACTGCAGGTTCAGGAGGGGTGGAGAGATTCTGAGAACAAAACCCAAACCTGATCAGTCTAAGAAAGGGCGGTAAGCTGGGACAACAGCAACGCCAGGAATGAAATAATACCCCGGAACTGATGATCTGCTTACGGAAGAAACTGCGGGGCAACCAACGTATCTTGGTTTCAGCTTTTCCCAAGCAGATGTTGGAGTAATTAAGAGACTAAAGTCGCAGGACTCTGGAAATGCACGTGTGGTTTGAGCAGGATGAAGTGAGGCACAGGAAGCACTGCACATTTGTGTTATCTTCTGGGTTTGGTCATGAAGGGTCAAGTTAGCCCATGTCTAATCTCTGTCTGTCATGTACTTTAGTCGCCAAATGGGATTTAATCATTGTTTTATCAGTGAGAAGGATAATGAGAAGGTCAGTTGGGAGGTCAGTGAAGGAAGCATAAGTGCTTACTCATAACACAATTGAAAAATATGAAAGAGAAATCATGCCATTTATTACTTAAGTGCTCCAGATAATAAGGCAGTCACTATGGTTAGCAAGTCTTATTACGAACCATAAGTTACTTGGTTTCTATCAGCGAAAAAAAGGCCACAGGACAACACTTAAGAGTCCTTCGAAAGTTCTGTATATTGTACCTTTGTTTAAAAAAGTGCCCCTTGCATTTCTATTCCTGAATGAGATGCAAAGAGCTCAGGTATATAGACACAAACGTGTCCACACATGTTCACAGTAGCTATACCTTCAACAGCTTAAGGTTACAGAGTCTGGATTAGACTACACCGAAAATGGAGTACTATGCAGGTACAGAAAGGATACAGACCAAATGTGGGCGAGGGGCCCAGCCATTAAGAGCACTTGCTGCTCTCATAGAAGATCTCAGTTTAGTTCCCAGCACCCATGTTGTGTGGTTCACAGTTGCCCGTAACTCCAGCTCCTGGGGATCTGACATTCTCTCTTGGATTTTACTCACATATGTGTGTGCATGTGCATACACAAAGGGGGGGTGGGGGGAAAACGCATACTCTTAAAAACAAATCTGCTTGCAGATGAACCTAGAAAACATGCTATGTGAAAGAAGCCAGAGGGAAAATATGGCGATTCTAGAGACAGCATGCAGATTGCTGGCTGCCAGGAAGGAACCTGGGAGCAGCTGCTGATGGTGTTGGGTGTTCTTTTGAGGTGACGAAATTTCTTTGAGTCTACACTGTAGCAATCATTGTATAACATGGTGAATGTACAAACATTACTGAATTGTTTCCTTTAAAATGATTAATTTCATGTTAAGTGAATTTCACCTTAACACATTTTTTTCCACTTTTTTCTTTGTTTCTTTTTTCAGACAGGATTTCTCTGTGTAGTCCTGAGTCCTGGCTGTCCTGGAACTTGCTCTGTAGACCAGGCTGGCCTTGAACTCACAGAGATCCACCTGCCTCTGCCTCCTGAATGCTGGGATTAAAGGTGCGCATCACCACACTGGCCAACACTTTTTTTGTACACAGATGATCAGTTAGGATACATGAAAGAACTAATTCCTCAGGATCACATCTCCAATTTCCTACCTCCTGGTCTGTCCCCACCCCACCAACACAACTCCATTAGCCATTACTGGGGTGATTTAATAACTAAAATAGTTGTGTTTTTGTTTACTGTGACATTGACTTCTGTCCACTCCCCGAGGGCAGACCCTTCCCTGCACACGAGAGCAGAACATGTGACTGGTTTCAGCTCCCTAAGGAAAGGGAAGGCTCTGCCACATTTCAGAAGGAACTATCAGAAGGATTTTCTATGGGTAACTGATTATGCTAGAGTAAATGGTTTCATCTCACTGTATGAATCTTACAGTCTGTTTTCCAAAAAAATCAATCATTTTTTGCATTTTATTAATTTACTGTGTGTGTGTGTGTGTGTGTGTGTGTGTGAGTGGGGAACCACGGTGTGAGTGTGGAGATCAGAGGAGTAGTGGAAATCAGTTGCTTCCTACCAAGTGGGTCCTTTATCCAAGGAGCCATCTTGCAGTCCTTGTGCTTATTTTTGAATTGATATTGGTGTTGTAGGAATAAAAAAGAAAATGTAATTATGTTGTTGTGAAAGATAAAGGAGACTAAAAAGGACAGGCTGTGATCAAAGGTGTGAAGCCCACAGAAGTATGGTGGATCCAGCTTGTTCTCATAGCTGCTCACAATGAATGTGAGATCCACCGTGGAACCTACCAATCCTCAGATGCTAAAAGGAGCCACCAAAGGTCACGTGGTTTCAACTGTATTTTTAAGGTCTAATTTGCTCGAAATAAAATAAGGCTCTTCAAGTAATTTTTAAAATGTAATGCAAAGGGATGAAAACAAAACAAAACCAACAAAACAAAACAAAACCCACCAAAACAGAACCCAGTGGCAGCATGCCCTGGAAGGCGTGCTGCTTGTACTGGTTGAGCACACTTGCAGCTTCACTTCCTATCTACAATGAAGGCAACTGCAGGGGGCGCCCCAGACCCAGGGCTCAGCCATGAGCAGGAACAAACAGCATCTGCACCAGAATTTTTATGACTCTTTTCTGATTAAAACAGGAGTAACAATATGACATTAACTAAAACGCTGCACAGATTAGGATCCAAAGAAACAATGCCTCCCCCTTCAGTGCTGCAGTGCAGTGCCCTCTGCTGCATCCTTACACATGCACTGCGGGGAGGGTGGGAAGCCCCATGGCGCACCATCTTCTAACAGTGCCTAAAGAGCCCACTGCAGCCAGGCGGAGATGCTACTCCAGGTCCTGCTGCTTTCTTGCACTCTTCTGTGGTACCAGGGCAGGAAGACAATGTTTTCATTACACAGCCCTGGAAATTTACGGGAGCTTTGAGAACTCTCTGGTTGGCTGCTACTTCTGTTGTCATGGAAACAGACTGCTAAAAATGGGGCATGTTCCTTTAAACTGAGCATACCTTCACACAGATTCCTCACCCCTTTTTGCAGAGTTAGAAGGAATGTCTGCTTGTTCTGCTATGGCCATGTGATTGATACTCTGCTGGTGGTGGAAGGGCAGAGATCACACTAGCCATGGCAGAATTCCAGAAAGACATGCACATTGTCTCACTTGGTGAAAAAGCAGTGGGAAAAAGCCGACAGCGGCATGTATGCAGGCTCAGCACTCTAACAGGCACCAAACGAGCAGACACAACAATGCTTTTGTCTGATGAGCGAGAGATCGGAAAGTTACATTTGATTTCCTCCCAATCATGAGGCTCTTCATGTGAAGACGTCTTATCTACATGGCTCCAAGGAACAGGATGCTTATTTTTCTTGCTTTGGGGATAATGAAAAGTCAACACTCCTGTGCTATACTTGAAGCACAATGGAGGTGTCTTACGGTGAGCTCCAGGTAAACCTTCTTTTACCTCTTAGCCCTCTGCAATGCCAACGTGTGCAGTTGTCTAAAAACTTATAGCATAAACATCTAAGGTGGGTGCTCTAAACAACAACAACAACCAGAAACCAAACAGAAAAACAGAAACATTGTTTCTATTCACTTCCCCAGCACAGCCAGTGCAACCCACTCTGGAGAAGCAGCCTGACCTGGGCTTCTCTCTTTGGTGGGTCAGGAATGTGGTAAAATAATCTAGTAGGATTAATGTCCTTAAAAGAAAGATACTACAGAGCAGAAAGCCCTCTGTCTCATATTATGTAACCATATAAATGCATGTACTTACATATATGTAGACTCATTATCTATCCATGTCCATATGTGTGCAGTGTTCATCAGAGCATAAAGACAATTGAACACTGTTATGATCTGTGTTATTCTAACAGCACTGCAACTATGCATAATGACCCAGGTAGTGGCTGTACGTGAGTCACCCAGCTGTCCTTTACACAACAGTTCATTACCTTCCTGGTATTACAATGGCAGGGTGTGCACAAGAGAAAGATTGTTGACTGGTGTTTAGATTGTAAGACGGACTATTGACTGGCAGCGCTCTTCCATTAAAACAAATAAGAAAAAGTGCAATTTGCATCAATGAACAAGGATGCTAAAATCTGCCATGTAGATGCAAAGTAAATTTACATTAACTAAAAAGAAGGTTCATCACTCGGAAATAGTAGACAGCTAGGAAACTGCTTGCCTCTTTGTTCTTCTGTGTCAGCAGCCTAGAAACCAGTCTGGTTGTGCTCCCAAGTTGAAAGAGAAGCAAAGTGGGGTTGGTTCCCAGTGCTGTACCACCACTGAGGACTTCCTGCACAGCAGGCCCCACAGGGAGCTTCTCTGTCATCACCCAGCTCCCTTCCCAGGAGAGCCACAAGGTGGGCACAGATACTTATTTTTTCAGAGAAATTAAGTACATATCCATTCTCATATGTAAACTAGTAAGAAACAGAAGCAGAATTAAGGCATTTCCACAAGTAATTAAAAAAATTTAACTCATAAAAAATGTTAACCGAATTACATGGCATTGAGCTTTTTTGTAGCACCAACCTCCCTCAGCAGTGCTGCTGACCACACTGACTGTATGCAAGGGAAGGCTTGCTAATCAGGAGGAGGCTTCAAGCCTTCAGAGGTGTGGGAAACAGTGGCTGCTGTGGAAGACACAAACTCTAAGCTGAACCCTCCTCACCATTCAGCTCCTGCTCAAAACAAACAGCCTTGGAAAGCCATCATTAGGTAATATCTGAAAACCCAAAGCTTTGAACACTATTCTTGAAACTTTTCGCTGAGACTGGTGCTCCAGGAACCTGTCACATTACCATGGTGAGTGACATATAAAGCAACTGCACTCTTCCCTCTCCAGTCCACACATGCACTTTCATGTGACTCACCAAATCACAGAGCAGTGATTCTGATGGGATTCTCCTTTTTTAGGTGAAGGGATCAAGACAACCCCAGAAGCCGGTGCACACACATCTCTGTTGACCCACCTCAGGAGATGACATCCTGCCCTGCATCAGGGTAAACTCAGCTCTTTCCCCGAGACTCTCGAGTCCAGAAGGGGTGGATTTATAAGAATAATGCTGATGGATATGAGACAATGGTGGTCCAAGTAAGTGTGGAGAGGGTGGCTAGACAGGGCCTGGCAGCAGTGTCTGGCGTCTGGAGTGAAACTGGAGGAGGGAGGGAGGCTGTGCTGCGGTGGCTTAGAGCAGGGCCAACACAGGCCTCCTGAGAAGTTCTGGAGTCAGGGCAGGCCCGAGACACTGTGGGATTGGGTTTATTCCCCTATAGGGAACAAATCTATATATAGCAGACTGCTACCAGAGGCACTGAGCAGTGTGCACAGCTGAACAGGTCTGCACTTCACCAGGATGGCTCTTGATAGCAGGGGTGCAGGACTGTTGGAATGGGAGTGAGGTTAACTCTGCAGTTGCTTCCACATGAGCAGATCCCTTAGGAGGCTAGGCCCCAGTGCTGCAATGCTGTGCAGGAGAGAATGCATTTCTGTTTGCCAGAATTTTATTGAGAATTTTTGCATCCATGTTCATGAGTGAGATTGGGAGAATGCATTTCTGAGAAAGGACAGGCAGATTTGGTGACAGACAAGGTCAGCGAGGGAATCTATATCACTCTCATGGACACTCTTGGTGTGAGCACTGGTTGAAGAGAGGTGATGTGCATTGAGATGGGAAAGCCTGAAGGAATATGTGTGGTGTAAGAAATAAGATGCCTGGGAAGGACATCAAGATAGGTGACCATAAGCATCTGAAAAGGGGCTGGCTCCACAGGCTGGACTAACTGGCTTACTTGGACCAAAGCACATGTAGTTTTTTTTTCTTCTGGTGTCTTTTTGTAGGTATGTATGGTGTGTGTGTGTGTGTGTGTGTGTGTTTACATGTGTTTGGACTTTTATATTGTCATCTTAGCTTCCCAGTTTTCAGCCTATATAAGCTTTTAGAATGCCATGGCTATGGAGGGTTACAACATCTACCACAGTCCTATGTAGAAAGTACTTCCTTTTTGTTAAATGACATCATTTTCAGCTGGATGGTGGTGATGCACACCTTTAATCCCAGCACTTAGGAGGCAGAGGAAAAGGCAGACAGATCTCTGTGAGTTCAAGGCCAGCCTGGTCTACAAAGTGAGTTCCAGGACAGCTATGGCTACACAGAGGAACCCTGTCTCAAAAGACCAAAACGAAAATTAAAAAAACATGATTTTCAATAAAAATCAGACTATATAGCTTCATCTCAAAAGCACCCAACACCCATTTAAAAATAATGAATCATGCCTGAGAAAGGGATTTTTCTTTATTTATATGCTAGGTCACTTGAATATGAAAGTGCATCTTTTCAAATTTAGTTATTAAACATTAATTTAATAATAACTCGCATGTATGGTACTTTCAGTTGGCAGAATGAAGACAGAAAACAAGTGAAAATTCCCAGAGAAATCAAAACAGTACTGTAAAATTCGTCCTTGAGCTACACAATAGAGCATATTCAAGTGACTTATCATATTCCTCTTGTCTATTTACTTGTCTGTTTCTCTCACTAGGGCTCAAGACCCTTAGCAATCCATTATGTATCCCGGCTTAAACGAAAGACTACCAGCTGGAGCAGAGCAGGAGGGCCAGAGAGAGAAAGTGCTGACAGGACTTTTGTCTGGAACAGAAATGAACATGGGGTCATCCACACCTTGGCGATCTGTGTTTGCCCTCACACCCCTGCAGTGCCTTTCAGACACTGGGTTAACTGAGTCCACATGACTAATTTATATTCACTGTTTAAAGTAGGCTGGGTGGGTACAATACTCTTGAAATAAAGTTGCGGGGCTGGGCTAGAGCTCAGTCCCAGAATGCTTGTCTGGCATGACAGGTCCTACGTTCAGTTCCCACACTGCACAGAAAGAGGAAGAAACGTCTGTGGAGTGGTACCATTTCTGTGGGGTGCAGGAGTTGAGGTTAAGTAAAAACAGGATAGATGACTGTGTCCCCAAGAACCATTAAGATCATGATGTCAGGACAGATGTTCAACACAGTAGTCTCTGGTGAAATGCCAGTGACTCCAGGAAGTACTGGGGGTGTACAGAAGAGGACCAAGTATTTTCAGAGCCTCACAGAGTTCAGGCTTGTGGATGCTCCTGCTTCAGCGCCCCGAGTGCTAGGACTTTAGGACTGGTGTGAATAACTTCCTCTAGGAAAGGAATCAGGGCGCTCATGTTAAGAGGCTTTGGCCTGCAAAGCTGAAGAACAGAAGGCCCAGGTCACGCTGTCTGGGCAGATTTGCTGTGACTGTGTCCTATGACAGTACTTTCAAAATTTTATTTAATTAACCCTCTGCCCCATTTTTGAGAAGGTTTCCATGCTGTCCGGGTCGGTCTTTCAACCTTGGGCTCATATGATCCTTCTGCCTCACCTGGGGCAGCTGGGACTGCAAGCGTGAGCTGCTGAACTGGCTGACAGATAAACACCGGCAGGATTTCACATGCGTTCATTTCTGCCACATGAAAGCTAAGTGCTTTCACAAAGTTATTTATCTTGCTTATTTTCTCTTTCTGGGTTGGACTCCCTAGAATATCTCAGACAAATATTCTTCCTTTCCTTAA
This sequence comes from Arvicola amphibius, assembly GCF_903992535.2. Lineage (NCBI taxonomy): Eukaryota > Metazoa > Chordata > Mammalia > Rodentia > Cricetidae > Arvicola > Arvicola amphibius. The sequence goes on along the minus strand of NC_052050.1, from coordinate 101,957,762 downwards.
GCAAATCTAATGCTCCAGCATGGCATTGCCTGTTCCCCGGCAAACTGCCACAAACTCACACTTCACCTAGCAGTTCCCTCTGCTCTGAAACTCCTCACGCGGTACCAAAGGGTGGGTCCAGCAAGAGGCCCAGACACTGGAGCACTGTCAAGGACAGCTGCCTCGGGATGTGTCAGCTCCTGGTGGGTCTGCTGAGTGAGGTGCAGAGGGGTCGTGAAGGCACTTTCAGCTAAATACACAATCCAGCGTTCTTTCTTGGGCACTTTATCTCCAACAGCAAAGAGTTCTTCATCTCAAATTCTACTTTTCACTTTTTACTACAAGTACTACCACTTCGCCTTTGATGAATACACTCTATCATTCATTTCAATGACAACTCAGTAAGAGGCTTATCTGAATTAAATAAAGAACCTCAGCTTATTGGCTATTCCTGGAAATTCCTATGAACATTTCTTTTGTTGTCATGCTGTAGAACTACGTAAATTTAAGTTCATGTGTCTGAGCATAATTAGAAAACGTTCAAAGCCCTGTAGACGAGGGGGATGGTAAGGCTCCCCACTGCTTTCACAGAGGGAATGGGTATAAGTGAATGCTCTATTTTGACTCTGTTCAGGGAATTCATGACGATTGCTGCTTCTCACTCAGAGCAGAAAGGAGCAAAATTCTCCAGCTACACACCCTGACTGGGACTTACCAAAATGTTTCCATAACAGTAAACATTAGCAGAGTGTGGTGCTATCTTCTGCTGTTCAACTGATTCCCTGGTATCTACAGCAACTACCAATGGGGAACTTTTCCCTTGGGCTGGGGTGTGACTCACTGGTAGAACACTTACTAGCCATGTACAGGACCCTGGATGAGATGGAGGTACAGCTTTAACTGTTTCACATGATACTAAACTTGTTGATGTATTGCAAAAATTCTATAGTTGTATTGCGTGCGTACGTGTGTGTGTCTGTGTGTGTGTGTGTGTGTGTGTGTGTGCATATATGTGTGTGATGGCATGAGTATAGAGGTCAGAAAACAGCTTGTGGGAGTCAATTCTCTTCTACTACATGGGTCCCAGGGAATGAACTCATGTAGTCAGTCTCAGTGGCAAGCACTTTTACCCACTGAGCCATCTTGCTTTCCCCATATAAACAAACAAAAATCCTTAAATCCTTGATTATTTGCTTACAAAATCTGAACCCCACCCCCAGTAGCCCAATATTAATTTCAGCCAATTAGCACTGTCAACAGTTTGGAAAAGACTTCCAGCCCTTACAGCAGACATAAGTCCACAATACCAGAGGGACCAGGCTGGTGTCCCTGTCACTAGAATCAGATGAGCCATCCATTGCCTAGAAGCTTATGATCTGATAATGCAGGTGTGTAAAGAGTTTATAGGTTGGGTCTTCAAAGACACAAATGAAACCTTCTTAACAATGAGTAGAAAAATCAAACAGTGTTGAAGTGAAAATCATAAATACCTTCAATAAGTGCCTCTTAACACACAAAGATAAACTATTAGGCATTATTAATAATCATTTATAGATTCACCTCTTTTGCCCAAACAGCAAGGGATCCACTTAGATTTGAAGCATTTTTAGTAAGTCAATCTTAGACATCTAGTAACTTTCTCTCAGAAACACTGCAACTGACGTACAGGAGGACAGTACTTGGCTCATAGGTCACAAATGGCTAATACACAGCCGTCACCTTATTATGCACCCATAGCTGGTACTGGGGCACACTGACTTTCAGGGTTCAGTTCTTCATAGGAACAAGTTATTTTCATATGACCCAAATAAAGGAGTTTTCAAAAAAAAAATCATTTTTCTGTTCCAACTAAATACAGGTCTGAAGTAGCAGATTACCTTTGATTTGATATTTGGCTGTATCATTTTACTCCCATCCCCTATTATTGAAAATAAGTGGGAAAACATGATCCAATAAGTAAGCATGTCAAAACCCTATTCCATGCAATTCCAGTGAGATATGAATTTCACTATCAGTCATTTCTGTGGATTCTCTTGAAACACGAGGTTCTTTCCTCTACCTCTTTATGAGGTACATTTCTGAAAACACAGGCCACTTCTTTATGAGAAAAATATATGTTGGCTCTTAAACTTTAAGTTTTGCATAGAACTAAATGGCAGCAAAAGGTTTACAGTGGATAAGAGTGAACATGGAACTGACACTGCCTCAGTCTCCTGTGTACATGCAAGGACGTGGATACTGCTCCTCTTTGTTGTTCAGAGCAGTGAACACACCCAGGGTCACAAAAGTGATGCTGCACCTGGGCTCAAACCTAAAGACCTGTCACCCCACAGACCATCTTTGCTCTTCAAATGCTGCACTGTTTACTGCACTGCATAACCCCCAGGATTGCCAAGGAGATTTTAATTATGTAATCAATCAGTCACGATCCTTCTACCATGTACACGTATGCAGGCATCTATGTATGTATGGTGCTGGGAACTGAACCTGCGACTTTTCTATACTAGGCACATACCCATACCTGCAGTCCCCTTCCTCATGTTTTTGATCCGTGCGTCCTGAGCCCCTAAAGCCACATTTAACAATTCTGATATCTTTTTATTTCTCCAATTTGCCTGATCTTGCAAGCACACAAAGTGTTTTTTTTTTAAATAGATGGCATTTAAGGAAATGACACTTAAATATCTTAAATGATGCAAAGTGAATTCTTAAACTGTTTATCAGTGCATGCTTTAAAACTTTAAGCCTTCCACCCCCCTCCATGAGTCTCCATGTGCCCTAAAAACTCACTTGGCACTGGCTTCTTAACATTCTGCAGTAGCACATGTCGTACGTAAGCAGAACGCACCTATTGTTCAGTTCTTAGCAACAGTTACTGATATTCATTTCACTGTATATTATCTGTTGTGACCTAGATGTTTTTTCTACCCATTCCCAAAGGCAGTTCAACTCTGGCAAGTCCCATCATCACATTTTCACACCCTTAACAATCTGAGAAAAGGGTGGAAGCAGCACCCAGTGCTGCTCAGGGCAATGAGGTCTCTTACAGACTGGCTCTCTGTAGGAGGAACAGAAACTGGAAAGAACAGGAGGGGTCTGCAGACAGAACTGAGAGCAAGGAGAACAGAAAGCCTCCCAGAGAGGACCAGAAAACCAGTTTTAAAGCTGAGTGGGCATTAGGATGAGTAGCACTGAGGTCTCGGATGGAGGAAAAGCTGTTCTTTTCAGACTCTGGCTTCCTCTCTATAGCCCTGCTCTCAGCCCTAAGAGAAGAGTGCTGCAAACAGGAGCAGCACTTCCCAGACCCCTGGCCATCTTCTTGATCAGTGCAGTGCTCACTGATGATGAGAACCAACAGCAAGCATGCTCAAGCTTATTTGTTTGCTTTAAAAACATCAAACTATGCAAAGCGCTTTTTAAGGCAAAAATGCTTATAATGCACACACAGTTGACTCATCATTTCAGAACTCAAGTAAGAAAGAGCCAGCTACCTTTCTGTTGCTAAACAACAAAAAGTCAACATGCTAATCAGTAACAATTAATTTTCCTGGAATTAGGTGATTATAAACACAAAGCAATGTTCTGATTAATAATAAAAAGGAAATGGCCTCTCGCAAAACCATAGGGATTGGGGTGGGGAGAACCTCCAAACTGGGTAAAATGAACAAACAAATCAAGACAAATTTAACTGAAACAAGGACCAGATTCCTAATGCCCTTATTAGTACCAATCATTGCAAACCACTCGAGTTGCTGTCTGTCAGCACTCCCTCTTTGAAAGCAGCTGTCACCACACAGAACTTGGACAGTGTAAGGGTCACAGTGAACAGACAACAGACACACGGATGGTAAGCAGACAGACGTGGTAGGCAGACAGGCATGCCAGCTGCCAAGGTGACAGGAATATGAGCATGGCCCTCCTGCCCGTGTCCAGAGACAGACTGACCTTCCTTGAGACTCTTCTGGTTGCTCCCCTCAAGGCATTCCTTTTCTTTGAAAGGCTCAAAATCCTCAGCAGTTAGAATCTCTGGGAAGCCCTGTTGCTGCTTCTTGGAGCTATCGATCATGGTGAGAGGCTTCCGGAGACAAGCAGCATCCAGCGGGAGAGAAGCTCGCTTTTCAGGACAGCAGAAAGCACACAATACTCCGGTCCTGCTCCCTCCTCACAGTACACTAATCACGGGGCAATCAGGTCTCTAAGTGGCAGAAGGCAGCCATTCTCCTAGAGTTCCCAGCTTGACCTGCAGACACTCTCTTCCACACTGGGAGGAGGCAGAGCCTGCGAGGCACGACTCTTAAGATCCCACCCCCTTTCCCAGCCATCCTCTTTCCCTTTGCCATTCCAGCTTCCCCCACGCTCCGTGCTTGATCTGCAGCTAGATGGTCCCAATCATCTGACGAGCACTGAGTCAAACAGTTAAAAATAAAACCTCTAGCTGTTATAGAGAAACCTCTGCTGCTAGTAGGAAGATTAAATGCTGCCTACAGTCTCTTCCAGGCTCTCTATAAGCAAAGCCTTGGGCAGTGCAATACTTTAACTGGCCAGACAAACACATGTATTACTCATGAAATTCTCTAGCTACACCACCAACAGGCAAGGGCATCCAAAGAAAGCTGTTTTATTTTAGCAGAGACGTCACACTGAATAAACATGCTACCAGTACATCACTCCCATGTTCCTTTGTGGGAGCCCTTTGCTGTACAGGGCTATCCCTGGCAGAGAGTCAAGGCTTTGCAGCCAGGAAGGCACTACAAATACAGTTGCTTCCCTGGCCATTGAGAGCCCAGCAGAGCAGCAGTTTGCCTTTGTGCCGCTAGTTGGCTTAGAGAGCTAAAAATCACCATTTTTTTTTTTTAAAGGAGACTAGTCCTCCCAAGTACAAAGCAATGCCACTGATATCATAGACTTCCTAACAGATTCAACCAGTGAAGGGCTGGAGTTTCATTTCACAACAGGAACACCTTCCCTGCAAGGCACAGGCTGCTGCTCATATATGCAAGGGGCATTCTGGCAGGAAATGTTTACAACGGAAACTCCTGGCAATGTGGAAACAAGTCGGCTTCCATACACACCAAATACATACCAGCAGACACGATAATCTCATTTTAAGAGTTCAAATTATGTGCCTGTCAAATGCAGGGCAGTGGCCCAAGAGCTGCAGTCCATAAGGAATCTAAGGAATCTATTGCCTGAGTTTTTAACGTGTGCACAGTCAGGGGAAGGGGCTAAGTTGGAAGAAACCATGAGAAAATGGCTGGCAACACTGTCCTTACTAATGAGCAACACTAATGGAAGATATGATATACCTATATCTATATCTATATCTAGCCTCTAAAGGAAGCACATTTCTCTTTAAGAGAAAATGCAAATATATTTTAGTTACACACACAGCATGGCCCTTTGTGGACTGAAGAAAGGTTTACATCTTGAGCCCAGAAGCGTCTCTTCCTGCTGACACAGAAGGGTCTGGAGGAAGCACCCTGTCCTTTGCCCCTGGTTCCAAGGCTAGCATGCACTCAGCACACACTGTTATGCAGAGATTGCCATCTACCCTTCTCCCCCATCTCTGGAGGACAGGATTACACAACACATGATGTGCTTCTTAACAACTGAGACCCCCAGGGCGGTCTAAAAACCTCAGCACACACGGAGGTGTCTATCACACTGCTCACAGCCTCAAGCAAATCTTCTGCTCTGCTACTGTCCCGTCCCTGGACCCATTCTCCAGATAAAATACTCCTGTCCTTCCAAATGAGTAACAAGGAGTTACTGCTGTTTAGCTGGGTACTTACTGGTGCTCTGCACACATGATTACAGGCTACCCCAGGAGTTCAGCTGACCTCTACAGTGACCGGAAGAACACAGAAATTGACGGATCAAGGCCAGGCTCATAAGCAGGCTTGGAATTGAACCAAACTTGCAGTTATCCAAAGCCAAAGGTCCTTTTACTGCACTGTACTGCCTGTTTTCTTCTAGAATATCCCTAGTTCTAGGCTTTAGCTAGAGACAGCTTTAAAAGCAGAACTCATCCTCCCTCTCTGCTCCTGGTAAGAGATCACAATACATTGATTTATAAAAGCATTTTAACTTTTTATGAAGCAGCACCATTTTATTTAGTGCCCACTATGTGCCAAGTCTAAGTGATTTGTTTATTTGTTTGCTTATTTATCAATCAGTTAGCCCGTTGGTATACTTATAAATTCAATATTACCAACCCAATTTACAGATGAGAAAACTGAGGCCCAGGAAAACCAAATATTTGTTAAAGACAGCCTATCTCACAAGCAGAAGTCAAGACTCCCACATAATAAGCTCAGCTCTAGGGCTTACATTTTATAGTACTTTGCACAAAGAACAGTGAAGACAACGGCCAGGCATGTGCTTTCCTAGGGGGGGCTGTGCAAATGTTTTCAGTCTGTAGGTTCAAAAACTGAGCATATTTCAAGCTGTGCTCTTTAAAATGTAAAACACTGTAAACGGCTCTTTGAAGGACCCTCTGTAGCCACACTGTCTCTGTGCAAGTATCAACACCCCGACAATGTCTACTGCAGGGTTATGTTAAAGTCTCAGAAAACAATTTTTCTAGTAATGGATGTATCTAAAAAATTGTTTTGCTATTTCTCAAAACATGTGAAATAGTTTAAAATTCACAGAGCATTTCCACAAACTCTCTGTGATAATTTCCGATACAATAACTCATTAAGAATGCTGGTGTGCATGTTCCTAGGGGCCAGAGAGATGGCTCAGCGGTTGAGAGCACTGGTTGCTCTTCCAGAGATCCTGAGTTCAATTCCCAGCACCCACATGGTGGCTCACAACCGTCTATAATGAGATCTGGTGCTCTTCTGGCATGCAGACACATGCAGACAGAACATTGTACACATAATAAATAAATAAATTAATTAAAAGAAAAGCATGCTGTTGAGTATGTTCCTAGACACAATACACCTTCTGACTGAACCACAGCATAAGGACCAGTACTGAGAGATCAAGGCTGATCAATCCACAAACCCCATCCAAGTTCAAAACTGTCCAGATAGTAAAGGGTCCAAAGCAGGGTCTCACGTGACTCAGCTATTAAGTCTCTTCAGGTGCCCTCAGTCTGGAGCAGTCCCTTGGTCTCTCTTTTCTCTGGCTGAATTGTAAGGGCTGCAGGTACTCACAGAAGAGCCCGAGGTTTGGGTTTGGGTGCTATGTCACTGAGATAAGACTGGGGCGATGCAGTGTGGCAAGGAAGATCATTCTATCTGTACTTACAATGTATGTCCCTATAATGTGATTTTAAATAAAACATACTCTTAAGTCCTAAGTGCATTAAGCACTGCCCCAGCCTGCAGAGCACCACAGTGGCACAGCACAATGGCATACCATCATCCTGGTGATCCTGGGCTGACTGCAAGTGGCGGTGCTCGGCTGCTGCCTAACTCTGCACAAGAGAACTGGACCACGTATCTCAGGAAAAGACAAAAATTAAAAGCGTGTTTTCTACTCTATATGTGTTGCTCTTACACCCGTGTAATCTGGAAACTCATAAGTAGAATCAGAAATTGGTGACCGTTTATACTAGAGGTATATCCAACAGTAAGAAAATGAACAGCCAGCATATATTACCATTTATAGCGTCTCGTGGCTTCCTGCTTTGTTCCAGAGGCTGCACCTGTGACTTTCATCTGTTTGGTTATAGGACTGTCTCTATTTGGCCAGGACTTCTAGTTTGGTATTATATTCTGGCAAGTTTCAGGTCCACCTTGTCCTCCTGTCCCCTTCAGGAACCAGGGTCTGAATGTTTGGTGTGGTCACTCTTCCAGGACTTCTCTGTGCACAGAGCTAGCATGTGCTATACGAGTTTATATGTAATACACACACATTCACATTTCTCTATATTAAGAGATATCAAATACATCTATATTCATATATATATATATATATCTGTATTTATTTATAAACAGTGAAGAACACAAATTCACCCCAACATTTCTAATGTCCAGCCCAACACCTAAGGTTTATGCTTGTTTTCTCATGTCTACATTCACAGCCCTCTTCTCCCTCTGCCCTCCAGAGTCTCTACGGCCCATCATCACTCACAGTCGGTGCTGCAGCTTTGCCCTGCACAGGGGATATCTCATCCTGGTTCACTACCCAATGTCTCAGGGCAACTACCTTGCTAGGACCTCACAACAATCTTTGGATTGAACAGAGAGGAGAAAGAGCCTTGCATTATTTTAGCAGAGAAGTTCACACTGTCACAGGAACTGCTCTGAAAGGATTTGCTCTTTTTCCTGCCTCATGCACTATACACTTTCAATTGTCAATTGGTGCTATTGTCACGAGTAACATTTAACGTCAAATGATATGCTATGTGATTAAAGTTACTTCTATTTAAGATAAATTTGTCTTACCAGTGTTTGTATGTATGTATGCTCAAAAGAGCATTTTAGCCCTGAAAGAGGCTGCCATAAATCAAGTCAATTTCTCCAGTACCAAGTACAGATATTTAATAAGCATGAGAAAAAACTGTGTGGCTTAGAGTAGCAGCATTTCAAGAAAGGCTTCAGGAATCAAATACAAACAAACATGGCCCAAGGGACCCACACAAAAACCTGGCAGAACCAATGGAGGCCCACAAAACTACTGATAAAAAGATTCCTGCTGGGATGACGCCATACCCAGAGAGAACGGGATATTCTACAGATGCAAACCCTTTGAAAGCTACAACATGAAGAGGTTGCTGGGATTCTGATGGCTTCCCGCACACTGGCTGCACACTACAGAACTCGGTGGAGGACACACTCTGAGTTTTCTTCTAGGGAACCATGTTCCAACAGCAACACACTTTTGGTCTCATTTTCTTCCTTTGGAACACGACCAACACTACTCTGAAATATGGAACCATTAGGCCATTGCTAAATAGATATGGTAACGTCCAATGGTGAGTTTGAATTTTTTAAAGAAATTAAAATTAAAATAGTGCTATCACTGAAATATAATCTCGAAAAGTCTTTATCCTTATCATTTAAATGATACATTTTTATCAAGGATGGTGGTGCATTCCTGTAATCCCAGCACTTGGAAAACTCAAACAGGAGGATGGCAGTGAGTTTCAGTACAGCCAGGGCTACAAAGTGAGACCTATTCTAAAAACAAAAGTAAAAATAAAAACAAAACCTCTCTTCAGAGTGGTGGAGCAGGGTGAAGAATAGCACATGGCCAAGGAATCCCCCACAATTTGCTCTCAGCCTTATCTCTTTCATTACAGGGCTTTGCTCCATGGCAACACTGACTCGTGAATATCTAATGTCATGTTAAATCTCACTTCAAGTCATCTTATGGTAATCAAGAGACGACAGAACACTCACGAATGCTCAAAGAGGCCATTCAAATCCTTTCCTTGTTTCTAAGCTTTGCATTTACATAACACAGTGACTGGAAGATTCATAACTAGGAGCTCTCTTTGGATTTTCTTCCAGCCAGTCCTGAGTTCTCAGAAGACACCACAGCCATAAAGAGATGGGAGAATGAAATGACTCAGGTTTGAAACGTCATACAAGATGTAAGAGATGACAGGAAGGTGAAGAGGACCAAATTCCAGCAAAGATGGGATGGCCAGTTATAACATTATGATCAGTGATGCTGAGTGGCTACCGGAATGGTAAGGAAGTCTGACAATGGAGTTACCCTCTTCATCCCAATGCCCTATGCCACAGTTCTTCTTTCCCAGTCATGTTTCAGGAATATGTAACATCCCCAGGTTATGTAATATGAAAACAAACATGCACCTTGGACATACATGTAAAGTGTAGTGTTTGTATTCGGACCTCATGAATTTTCACCCATAAAGAAGTCTTTTTTAAAAAAAAAATCTAATTTATTTTTAATTGTGTGTGTGTGTGTGTGTGTGTGTACATGTACATATATGTGTACTCAGGTGCCCAAAGAGGTCAGAAGAGGGCACTGAATCCTGTGGCTCTGGAATTACAGACTGAGTGCTGGTTGTTAAACCTGGGTGGGTCCCCTGCAAAAACAGCAGTGCTCTTAACCACTGAGGCAGCATTCCAGTTCTTTCATAAAATCTTTAAATTGTGTTTTCATTTATCAAACCTAGAAAAAAATTCTCTGTAGTGACCTGGACAGCTATTTTGTAACCAAATAGGGGCAAATAGTAAAAAAATCTAAGGACAGTCACACCTATAGAAAGCAAAGTGACAGTCCAGTCTGAGCTGGCACAGCAGGAAGCTTCAAGGCAGGTCAGTTAGTACAACTTTGTCTAAAAATCAGCATGAAGGAGCTTCTGTTTTGTATCCATGTAAATGCCACAAAACACAAGTTCACCTGTCACTCATGGTTACACACAACTCAGGAATATTACACCAGTAAGAATGAAATCAAGATCTATGTGTCACTTCAGCTTGGGAGCACTGCACCATATGACTCTGGAGAGAGTGGTTTATGAGACAAGGCATGGTCTGTGCAGTGCCATCCTAGTGAGTCACACAGGAGTCAAAGGTAGAGATGGAAGGTGAAGCTGAAGGGCCAGAGGAGCCAAAAATGCCATCCCAACTCCAGAGAAAGCCATGGTGGCCCCCACAGGAGTGCCTTCTCTTGTCCACGCTATTTGGAATCAGCAACACTGGGTCTCAGCACCTCATTGCTCTCAAGATCACACTGTATTAGCACCCCTCATCTTTCTAGCGAGAAACTGGGGGCCCTCAGTCTTTAGAGAGGCACTTTATTTCTTGATATCCAAAGCCTCCCTTGTAGGACAGATTTTGCCAGGAAAAATCCAGGCCCTCCTGCCTCCTTACATAATCTGATTACTAACTCACTATACTTCTGACCTAAGCTCCTCTGTGCCCCCCTGAATATTGACTGTAATCTTTGAATAAATGTTTACAGTAATTTCTTTTGCATAAGGTATGGTTATATCAAAGGTATACACTTACCTTATTAAAACAAAATTTGTTTTATTTTTAATTGTATGCATGTGCGTGCATCTGTGTATGTATACTAGAGTACAATGCGTGTGACAACCAGCAGGGTCATCCAATCTGCTGGAGCAGCAGTTATAGGAGATGAACTGCTTGACACGGGTTTTGGGAACTCAACTAGTATCTTCTGCAAGAACCATCTCTTCAACCCCTATACTTAACTTTTGAAGAAAAGTTCCTTAATAGAACTTTACTGGAAGTTTTATTTATAAGAACCCAAAACTGTAAAGTCATTTATCCATAAATATACAAATAAATTTTGAAATATTCATACAAGAGAATATTACTCAGCAATAAAAAACAATTATATAAAGAAACATAAAACAAAATAACCACACTCAATGAAAGAAACAAATCCCAATATGTAATATGCATGATTTGGTTTCTGTTAAATTCTAGAAATTCAAATTAATTAGCAGGAATAAAAGTCAGACCAGTGGTTGCTGTGGGACAATGGTCTTATATTCTGACACTTGTATTATTTTTAATAAAATGCTGATTGACCAGTAGCCAGGCAGGAAGTATAGGTGGGGCAACAGCAACCAGGCAGGAAGTATAGGTGGAGTGACGGCAACCAGGCAGGAAGTAGAGACAGTGTGACCAGGCAGGAAGTAGAGACAGTGTGACCAGGCAGGAAGTAGAGACAGTGTGACCAGGCAGGAAGTAGAGACAGTGTGACCAGGCAGGAAGTAGAGACAGTGTGACCAGGCAGGAAGTAGAGACAGTGTGACCAGGCAGGAAGTAGAGACAGTGTGACCAGGCAGGAAGTAGAGGCGAGGCAACAAGAATGCTGGGTAGAGGGAAGCTCAGTCTGCAGTCGTGACCACAGAAGAAGCAAGATATGACTGCCTCGCTGAAAAAGGTACCAAGCCACATGGCCAACATAGACAAGAATTATGGGCTAACATAAGTTATAACAATTATTTAATAAGAAGAGCCCGAGATACTGGGCCAATCAGTTTATAATTGATGTAGACCTCTGTGTGACTCTTCTGCAGGACTGAGCTGGAGAGATCTGGGTCAACATGTGGTTGCCTGAGGATTGCAGTGGGAAGAAGACTGAACGCACTGCACAAGGTTAGGAGGAAATTCTAAGTCTGATGAAGGTGTTGGCTATCTTATCTTGGTTGTGGTGATGATGGCATGTGGTGTACACATGCCTAAACTCCTCAACTCGAAACTTTAAACACTAGTAATTTACTGCATGCCAATTGCATTTTAATAAATGCTTTTCAGAGACCCCACAATAGTATTTGTAGAAGAAAAGAGAAAAACGTTTTGTGCAATTATGATAACCCTATCATGTAATAGTTCCTATTGTTTAGAAAGGTGAACAAACCCAAACTGGTACACTTATTCATCTGTTAAAAAGGCCCCTAACAGCAGCTGGGGAGGCTTTCTCAGAGCAGGACTGAAGCACTGTGGGGACAGCAGGGCATTGCAGATCAGGACACTGTGGGGCAGTGATCCTGACAGCAAAACACACAGGTCACAGTAAGAACTGTTCCATGTGGGTAAAGGTGCTTGTTGCCTACTCTTGATACAGAAGGGAAGAAAGAGTGACTCCCAAGAGCAGTCCTGACAGACCTACACATACACATGTACAAATGAGTGTTAAGGGCTATTTGTTATGCAACTAGAGTCATAAACAGCAGAAAAATAATGGAGCAGAAAACATATCTGTAAAAGTAATACCTGAAAATTCCCCTAGCTCGAGGGAAAACATAAAGACTTAAGAAAGCCACACACATGGAGTGGGACAGACTTACACAGAAGTCAAGGCCACCAGACGCATCAGAAGCACCGCAGCCTGACACTCGCATGAGTCCCAGGCTAACCCAGACTATACAGCGAGTCTGTCTCAAAAAAGTCAATGAAAACAAAGAGCAACAGCAAAAACATGTTGATTAGGCATCAACAACAGAAAAAAAAAGGGGAATTACTCTTAATTAACTAGGAAATGTATGAAGCTCTTGACGACATAGAAGTTGGACTGAACAGAAAGGGAGTCCTCATACACAGACAAGACAACTGAGAATCATAAAGATCTCTAAGTTAGTCTACAGATTTATAAAAAATACCTAGTAGTTTTTCAATAAAAACAGACAAGCTGACAGTTAAGTTTATATGGGAAAAAATGAAAACACCCTAAGAGAGGCAGGAAAACATATAAAAATAAAAGCCATGTAGTGGAGATGGGCAAAAACAACTCTGGATTGGAGATAGCTTGACAGTCAGACCACTGGCTGCTCTTGGGAGGACCTGGTTCTGCTCCTAACCTTACACTCAAGCTCACAGCCCTAGCTAACTCCAGCTTCAGGGAAGCCAATGCTTGTGACCCCTCATGGACAACTGCATTCATGTTCTCAGTGTGTCAGTACACGCATAGTTAAAAAATAACAAAATCTTAAAAGACAAACAACAATAAACCTCAGAGGCTCACGGATCTAAATGAAAAGGAAAATTCAAGCCATATGGTGCTGTGAGTGAAGATCAGGAATTTTCCAGGCCCTCGACATGAGAAAAGGTTTTCAAAGTTTGACTCAAGATACAAATGCAAAAGATGACTGACACATTTTGTCCACATTAAAACAAAGCCCCAAAGTATCCCAAAAAAGAATATCCACAATGCTTCAAAAACAAAAAAGTTCAAAAACCTGCCAGAGAAAATCATTTATCCCCCACATATCAAGCATTTTATAGTAATTGTTAAAAGCAGGAAAAGGCGTTTAGCCTTACTCATTAGCTTACTCATACAATTAGAGAAACTTAAAGTCATAGCAAAATATCAAATGGTGCAGAAGTTCGGCATGCTTGGTTGCATAACCTATGAATCTCATTTTTTGTTGGGTGGAATGTGAGCTAAGGTCCATCAGGAAGGAGATGGGCCACCCACATATGAAAATTAAAATAAACAAATGCAAAAAACCCAATACACTGAAAAAAGAGCAGAGTCAGACACAACCTTTCTCAATGCAAGACTGCAATGCTATATGCTTTGGGGTACAAATAAAAAGAATGTAAACAAATACTCATTTAGCAGATATTTTAAAAAGTTTTCCTGGAATATAAATAATATAGCACACAGCTTATATGTGTAAATGTTGATTTATTTTCACAGTGGTATGGACTAGCAGTATTAAGTCTCTTTTATGCATATTATAAAATTAAACAAAAGGAGAAAGGATATTTGTTGGCTATGCTGACTAGTATCTGTCAACTTGATACAATCAATTTAGAGGGACCTGGAATGACTTAGTATCAACAGAGCAAAGGCCTCTACCAGACTGGCCTGTGGGCAGTGCTCCCCAGGCAGGTGAGAGCACAGGCTGTATAAGGAAGCTGACTCAGCAAACCAGTAAACACCTACATCAAATTCATATCTTGTCTTCCCCTGATAATGAACTGTAACCTGTAAACCAAACACTTTCCTCCCCAAAGCTGGTTTTCATTAGTGTTTTATCACAGCAACAAAATGCAAATGCAGACACCGAGGGTAGAGAAGTTTTTAGCAGTTTAACTGCTTGCTGCTCTTCTCAGAGGACCTGAGTTTGATCCCAGCACCCACACACGGCAACTCTCACCCACCTGCAGCTGCAGTTCCAGGGAGTTAGATGGCCTCAGCCGCTTTGTTCTTGGCAGGTGCTGCACTCGTGGGCGCGCGCGTGCACACACACACACTCAGACACACACACAGACATGTAATTTAAAAATAATAAATGGCCAACAATAGACAAAAATGAGATCCTGTAAGACTAAAATGGTGTACAGATAGTGAACCAATCAACAGGTGAAGAAGTCCAGAGTGTGGAGGAGCCTCTGCCAGGTACACATCTGATAGAGGGTTAATAGAATATATAGCGAACACTCAATTAAAATGGACTAATGCTTTGAACAGAGACTTCTCAATAGGAGATATAAAAATGGGTAATAAATATAACGAAAGTGTTCACTGTCCTTAGAAGTTAAGGAAATGCTAATTACAACTTTAAGATTTTAACTTACCACAGTCAGAACGGCTAAGATGTTAAAAACAACTGAAGAAAGATGTTGGCAAGGATGTGGGGAAAGGGGACTCTCATTCATTGTTGGTGGGACTGCAAACTGGTCCAGCTACTATGGAAATCTGAAGAATTCTCAAAAAGCTAAACACAGATCTACCAGATGAGCAGTCCCAACAAGTGGATACTGGCTCTTCGGTACTGACTGCTACTCTGTTCACAACAGCCAGGAAACAGAAACAAGCTAATGCTCTTCACATGATGAATGAATAATGAAAATATAGTGCACAAGCACACTGGAATTCGCACCAGCTGTAAAGAAAAAAAAATCATGAAATCTGCTGGTAAATGGTTGGAACTAGAATGTATTATACTGAGTGAGGGAACCAGGACCCAGAAGGACAAACATCACATGTTCTTTGTCATCTACAGTTCCTAGCTTCATATCCTCAGATGTGAGCACATAGCCTGGGCTAACCACAGACAGATGTGGGTACATAGCCTGGACTAATCACAGACAGATGTGAGCATATAGCCTGAACTAACCACAGAAACTAGGAAAGTCGAAGGCCAGGGGAGGGGAGAAAGAGCTCTGAGGAGGGAAGTAGCAGGACTCAGAGTCTACAAATGAGGACATAGAAGACCCCCCCCCCACCCGTGGGGCTCTAATTGGAGAGGGAAAAAAAGAGGGCCATACAGAGGGAAAGGGTCAGAGGAAGCATAAATAACACTGATAATGTTAGAAAAGTCTACCTAAAGATATATTTTATATCATACATACACACATGCATACATACATATAGTTTTGACGAAGTTATAGCACTAGGGGTGATAATGTTTTCCCCTGTAACAGATAGGAGAAACCTCCTTTCAAGTTGTTGTCAGAGAAGGCCAAGACCTCAAAACAACACAAACTATTATCATTGCCCTTGGTTGCCTCCCTGAATCTGAAGTTAAGTCCTTATTGCTACAGATATCATAGACTTTGAACAAAGGACTCCGAGGAACTGATCTAGACCTGCCCTGGAAGCCTCTGCTCTGAGAACTGGAAGGTGTGCACTAATCCTGCCCAGCTGTGACATCTACAGCACAGCAACATGCTCCTAAAGATGCAATAATGGCACTTAGATCTGGGAGGTAACCAACCACTGTCTAACTGGACTTAAGGTCTGCTCACCAGGAGGGAAGTCATGCCTACTACTGTAAACCTAGACAAGTACTCATGACTGGTGAGCCCATGGAACCCAGAGGAAAATCTGTTACTGCTTCCTTCCCAAGCCAGCATAATTTCTAATTATAATCTAAATATTTACCTTTATGCCCTCAGATAAATATAGCTCTCACCCTTTATCAGAGAAGCTTCTTTTTGCAGAGGACAGGGAACATTATAGAAATACACAACTGGTAAAAATGCAGTGAGCCAGACTGTGAAGTGTCCAGCCCTAGTAACACATCTACAATGCAACCTATGCCTCCCCCCTAAGGCTCAGGGAACATCTCAGAATAGACCATGGAGAGACTGTAAAAGCCAGAGGACTAGGAGGTCTACTACGACATACACGACAGAGAAGCTACAGCCTCTTAATACTAAAGTTACCTAAACAAGACCAGTTAACACGCCAATGTGACGGGGGAAATCTCACAACCCCACCCTACTCCACCCCCATGAAGAGCTACAGGCAATTAATGACTACTGAGAGAGGAAGAATCAGTCTTCTCCAAGTCCCTGATTGGATGTTTACTAAGTGGTAAACCCTAAAATATTAAACGGATGATCAACACTAAATGGACTTAGCAAGCTGTGTGAGTATGTATACACACACACACACACACACACACACACACACACACATTTACATGCAACAGCAATAGTTAAAGAAAATAGAAGAAATAATAGATGGAAGTAGAAGGAAGGCTTGGAGATGGAGAAGGGGAGCATGGGAAGGGGAGTAGGATATGATTATAGGAGGTAGAAGATAATAAAATATATTCTATACATGTGTGAAACATAATGGAATCTATTATTTCATTCAATTAATAGATGTTAAAAATGAGAAAAATAAAATATTGAAAAGCTATTTGATAATGGGAGTCTGTTTCTGCCTACCAGAGAAGTGAGTCACAAACACAGAGGGGAGGCTAAGTGAAGCCCAAAATGCTAGGGCAGGATACCAGGGGCCTCATTAGGCTGGCAGGGTTTAACGGTGTATGTGAGGTCTGGCTCTCTCCTGTTCACTGAGAGCTCCAGAGCAGTGGGATGTAGCAGTAAACACACTGACTTCTCAATCTTGTCTACAAATATTCCACTAGCAGGAATAATTTAAAAAAAACAAACAAAAAACCCCCCAAAACAAGGGCTCATTTCAGGGTTGGTGCAGAGAAGTAAAAATTGAACCAGGAGCATCTTCTCCAGAGAGCAGATAGGTGTTTGCACAGTGACAGGCCTTTCGTAGCGACACAGGAGCCAGTTTGATGGAACCGTACTGATTAATTCAGATAATTTTAGCATTAAAATACATAATATCAACAGTCTATACCAATAAACTAACAGTCCACAATTTCATGCTGAAATAAAGTATAAATGAAAGAATGGATGAAGAGATGGAAACAGAAGCTTGTACTTAAAGTAGGATGTCATTTAATCTATGCACAGAACTACAGAAACAGAAAAACATCACTCTGAAGTTAATGACCAGTTCTTGCTCTAGGCAAGAACCACCAGCAACGATAGTGGTATGGGTGAATTGTCTGTATTCTGTCAATTATGTTTTAAATAAACACTGATTGGCCACTAGCCAGGCAGGAAGTATAGGTGGGACAACCAGAGAGGAAGTAGAGGCAGGGCAATGAGAACAGGAGTATTCTGGGAAGAAGGAAGCTTTTCCCCAGTCCTGTCCAGACTACAAAGAAGCAAGATGTAACCTGCCCCGCCGAAAAAGGTACTGAGTCATGTGGCTAACATATACTAGAATAATGGGCTATTGTATGTTATAAGAGTTAATAAGAAGCCTGAGTTAATGGGCCAATCAGTTTATAATTTATGAAGACCTTTGTGTGATTTTCTTTGGGATTTACTGGCTGTGGGAACTGGGCAGGATAGAAATCCCAACAAGCTTGCTCCTCATGTTATGAATAGTGCCCAATGTGGGGCAACTGCATCAACATAAAGCCTGAAACAGCTTGGGAAGTAATTCTAAAACAAAATGACAGCATTGCGCGTGGTTTCTTGGTAGCAGCAATTTCTCAGGTCTGCTCTGCTTGCTAGAGGCAAGCAAGCGCTCTCATCTAAGAGAGGCTCCCTGACTCAGCTTTAGCTGTAAAGCCTTGCAGCTCTTTTAAGAGGTCCCGCCAAGAAACACTTATATAGTATTGATGAAAAGCTGACCACATGCCTTTTGGTTTTCAGCCGTAGCAGGAAAAAAGCTGCGCTGTTTTAAAATGACGGTTTTCTGGGCCGTCCTGCTGGGGCAAACTATGACTCTTTCAGGCAGGCAGTCTGACTACAGAGCATTTGAATGGTGTTTGTGAGCACACTGCTGCAGCTTGCTTGCTAGCAAGGACCTTGAAACGCCATAGAGTTGTGGCAATAAACATGCCATGAGGCTGAAAAGCTAAGGAATGGGCTGGATCCAGCCATCAAAGCCACGGCTTTAGTCCTACCCATATTGCTTAGCAAATTAAAGACTCATGTATTCAGAAAAAGAGAGAGATATACAGTAAAGAGAGATTCAAAGATGAAGAAAACCTCTAAATGGTTTACAGTGTGTTAAAAATATATGCAAGATTGGGAGAGTAAAGAAAGAGGTTAAAGTCCTTAAAATAAAAAAGAAAGAAAAAGAGTAGTTGGGTGTGGTGGTACGTGCCTTTAATCCCAATGCCTGGGAGGCAGAGGCAGACAGAGCTCTGTGAGTTCAAGGTGTGGTAGCACACACCTTTAATCCCAGCACTTGGGAGGCAGAGACAGGCAGATCTCTGTGAGTTCAAGGACAGCCTGGTCTACAGAGGGAGTTCCAGGACAGCCAAAGATATACAGAGAACCTGTCTCAAAAAGCCAAAAAATGAGTTTAAAATAAAACTGCATAAAGATGGAAAACAGAGAATCTGGATACTGTTTGTTATTGTGCTCTCTTTGAATTGTTTGAATGCTGAGGAAGGATCAACAGCTGCTAAAAGATATTTGCTAATAAATGCTGCTAAATTAATCCAAGATAGGTATTTTGAAAATACCTTGACTTCAAAATTGAAGTCAAAAGGTATGTTACTTTGCCAAAGAGATTTTACTTTTGTTTCCACAGGAAATGAGAGGCTGTGGATTCATTCTGAGTTAAAAAAAATCAGGTTTGATCAAGCAAGACTGCCTGAGAAATGTCTGGTAGGAACAGATGGCCAGGATGTCTGAGTTCTACATCTCGAATAGATTCAAGATTGCTGCCTGAGATGATCAAGACTCACAGGATACACCAATCAGAACTCGATCATAATTCTAAATTTTCTTTAGGTCCCCATAAGATTATCAGTGCCCCGAGCCAGCCAGAAGTAGCCTGGAATACTATGCCCACATTCCCAAAAAATGGACTATGGATATTTTCCTTTGTTTAAAAAAAATAAAGAAGGGGAAGTGGTGCGGAAGAATTGTCTGTATTCTGTCAATTATGTTTTAAATAAAAGCTGATTGGCCAGTAGCCAGGCAGGAAGTATAGGCGAGACAACCAGACAGGAAGTAGAGGTGGGACAATGAGAACAGGAGTATTCTGGGAAGAAGGAAGTTCTTCCTGAGTCCTGTCCAGACACTGAAGAAGCAGGATGTGACCTGCCCCATTGAAAAAGGTACTGAGCCATGTGGCTAACAGATAAGAATAATGGGTTAATATAAGTTATAAGAGCTAATACTAAGCCTGAACTAATGGGCCAATCAGTTTATAACTTATGGAGACCTCTGTGTGATTTTCTTTGGGACTTGCTGGCTGTGGGAACTGGGCAGGACAGAAACCCCCACAAGCAGGCCCTCATGTTACAAGATAGTGTCAAAATATTTCTCCACAGACATTATTATGAAAGCTTTAATGGAAAAATAGTAAAATTGCCAATGTTAAACCCAAAGATAACCTGTATTGGCTAAACAGATGCCATACCTTCCTCCCCAGTGAATGAAAAACAACTTCTCAGCATGGCGGACTGCCAAAGAATACAGCCTGATCAAATTACCACTTGAGTGCCAGGAGTCAAGTTCGAGCTATAGACCATTTCACAAAAATAACTGGTCAATACCTTCAAAGATGTCACAGAAGACAAGAAATAAAGGAGAAGTGGACACTTGGCTCTGGAACATGGCGCTGGATCAGAGCACAAAACAAGAAAGGCATATACTATTACTTCTTCTACAAAGGCTACGACTGAATCAACTGGGCGACCCAAGAGGTGTCTGATGTTGGTTACCAGCAGTGAGTCAATGCCACACTCTCATTTTAACATTGTGGCTACAGAACAGAGTACCTGTATTTTCAGTGAGCACATACTTGAATGTCTAACACTAAATACCACATCTGGAACCTACTTCCATGTGGTTCAGAAAGCAAGCCACATCTATGAATGTAAAGAACAATGGAATATAAGAGTGGGGATTCTTTATACACGTCTGTAACTTTCATATAATCACTTCAAAACAAAGTTATAGAGCCAGGCCTGGTGACACATGCCTTCAGTTCCCACTACTTGGAAGGCTGAGGCAACAGGATCACTTAAACCCCAAGACTTCAAGGTCAGCCCAGGTAATACAAGACTCACTCTCAAAACAAACAAAACACAGAGCTGAAACAATGACTGGGAGGAGAAGTGAACTGGTTACTCTTCTGGAGGAACTAGGTTTGATTCCCAGCACCCACATGAAGGCTCACAACTGCCTATAACTCTAGAAAAGTGATCACAAGTTCAGTGTGACACAGAGGCAAAAGTTGCTACTAAGGGGCTATATTTACTCAGTCATCTAGTTGAACAAAGCAAAGTAAGAGTGTTGGAGGACAATACCTTGCAAACAGGAGCATGGGGGTGAGAAGGCTGGGATGGGAAAGGCAGAACACTTACATAAAGGGGAAGTCTCAAGACTTGAGTAACTGTGGTTTGGAGCTGGTAGTTCGCAAGATGTCAGTGCTGGGTGCAAGGAAGAATGAAGGAAAGCTGGAGAGCTGTGCAAAGCTCAGGCATGATGGGATCTGTAGCTGTGTAGGGTGCCTGATTTTTTTTGCTGAAGGCAAACTGAAATCACGGAAGCACTGTGGACAGAGTGATGTATGTTTGGGAGGACACCCAGAAAGAATAGTGAAGGAAAACATAGGGTGCAAGGCCTGAGGTCAGCAATGACAGTACTTTTCTTGGTTCTTCCAATATCTATTTTTCTAGAGAAAATATGCACATCAGGAAGAACACTGCTGCTTCAGGCTGCGGAGGAGCAGCACAAACAGTGGCAACAAGGGAGAAGTGCTCTCCCAAAGCTTTTAGGCTACTCAGCCACAGATTCATCTTCAGGGGCAGACAGGACACACATCAAGTAACTAAACCTTATTGTGAGATGAACTCCTGGCTTAGAGAAAGCTCAGAACAGGGACAAAAGACTCATACTAAAGACTGTTTCTGAGAACAAAAAGTACCATGTATCTGCCTTTCTTGCTCAGGAGGATGTGCTAATATCTCAAGTCAAACACCACTGCTAGGTTTTTTTTTTGTCCCCCTTAGTTCTCATCCAGAATCAACCCTGAGTCCAATAAAAATAAGTCTGCTCTGAGAAAGGAGGCATGCTGAACTTGGGAGTCAGAAAGACCTGGGCTCAGACCCTGCTCACTCCGTACTTTCAGACCTGTAAGGTTCCAAATCTCTCAAACTGCAGTTCTTCTTAGTTCTTTACTTGAATTTTAAGGATGTAGATCCACGTTTATAGACTGCTAAGGAGGATGTCTGAGACAGTGAAGGAAATCTCCAGGCACAGGGCTATCAGTCAACAAGGACAGGACTCTTCTTGGTCCTCCTAATACTTGCTTTTCTGGTGAAAATAACAAGAAAAAAAGTAATGATATTTCATTTTATTTTAATAAATAAAGCTTTCCTGAAGGTCAGAGAGTAAAACAGTCTCTCTGGTCAGCCATACAGACGAGGCAGTGGTGACACACACCTTTAATCCCAGTAGCCACACTTTAAGTTTGCCAAAGAAACCAGGCGGTAGTGGTACATGCCTTTAATCCCAGCAGCAATAAAGAGGATTATAAAACAGGAGGAGACAACTCTCAGTCAGTCTCATTCTGAGATTCTTGGAGGCAGGATCACCATTTCTGGGTGAGGTAGAGGTAACAGCCAGTGGCTGGCTGTTTTGTTTTTCTGACTTTCAGGTTGAACCCCAATATCAGTCTCTGGGCTTTTATTAATAATGCTACAAATAGAGATAATGATTTCTTTTAAAAAGTGTATATGTTAGGGCTGAAGAGCTGGCTCAGCGGTTATGAATGTAGACTGCCCTTGTGGAAAATTAAAGCTATAGGGATCTGGTGGCCTCTCTGACCTCTATGGACACATTTATAAATGCATTTATATACATTTATAAATGTATACATTTATACATACATTTAAAAAGTAAAACAAAAATCTGTTTAAAAGATCATTGTGCTTGGTGTGGTAGTCCACGTCTACAAGCCAGCACTGCAGAGGTGGAGGGTCAGGACCTCATCCTTGTTCAGTGGACACTTTGCTCAGGGCTTGTTGTTTGTCCTTACATTGATTTATTTAGTGTGTACACGATAATGTCGTGGAGTTAGTTTTCTCTTCCCACCATGTACGTCCTGGGGATAGAATTCAGTTCCTTAGCGAGTAAAGGTGCTTGTTGCCAAGCCTGAACTGGGACATGTGCCATGTTTTACTGTTCTGATGACTAAGGACAAACTACCCTTGCCCCTGTAGACATGAACATCCCAAAGATGACATCCACTGTCAACTGTCTTAGCTATTTTTGTACTGCTGTAATGAGACACCATGACCAAGAAAACATACATAAGAAAAAGTTTATTGGGGTTTACATTCCAGAGGGTTAGAGTCCATGACCATCATAGTGCGGAGCATGGCAGCAGGCAAGCATGGTGCTGGAGCAGTAACTGAGAGTTTACATCTGAGCCACCAGCAAAAGGGGAAGGGGAGTGAGAGAGCACTGGGCTTCTGAAGCCTCAAAGTCCACCTCTGGTGACACACCTCATCAAACAAAGTCATATCTCCTAATCCTGTGGTTCTCAACCTTCCTAATGCTGTAATCCCTTAGTACAGTTCCTCGTGTTGTGGCGACCCCAACTATAAAATTACTTTTGTTCTAAAATTACTTTATAACTGCAAATTTGCTGTTATGAATCATAATGTAAATATATGTTTTCCAATGGTCTCAGGCAACCCCTTTGAAAGGGTTGTTTGACCCTACAAAGAGTTGTGACCCACAGGTTGATAACTGCTGTCCTAAACCTTCCCCAACAGTTCAAATCCCTAGAGACAGTATTCAAACATGAGCCTGTTAGGGTTATTCAGTTTAAAGCATCACATGAACTAACAGTCCAGGCACTTGTCCATAGGTTAGACTGGCTTGCAGGGGTCTCTTACTTACTATAGAGTAGTCTTTTACTAAATCTATCCATTGAGATGCATTTCTTTTTAAAACTCTCAATGATGTGCTCGTGCACAAGTGTCCATAACTTAAATACAGCTTAATTTACAAGCCCTATTTAAAATTTTCTGCCCATACTGTCATAGAAATATGTCCCCCCCAAAGCTCTGGCCTATCACAGTCATATGCTTGTGTAAGGGATGAGTGAAAGGTAGATGTCTTTCCCCTGGAGAGTTAGCAAATTGAGATCAGAGCACTTTTCCCCAGGCACATTCTGGAACTGGCCCAGGTGGCTGAGTGTTATCTGTCCCTAACTCCTCTATGCTGTTCCACCGGCAGACTGCTTCTCTAGCTCAACTTCTGCAGCATCACACTAGGCCTCCGTGAGTCAATTCTTTGGCACTTTTATCTTCTTTATACCTGCAGGGCAATTCTAGGCCTGAATACACAATTCTAAATAATGTCCTCTGTAACCTACAAGAGTGGTTACAGAGTTACAGGTTAAAGAGTGGAATCAACTGGGCGGTGGTGGTGCACACACCTTTAACCCCAGCACTCAGGAGGCAGAGACAGGCAGATCTCTGTGAGCTCAAGGCCAGCCTAGCATACAGAGCGAGTTCCAGGTCAAGACAGGCTCCAAAGCTACAAAGAAACCCTGTTTTGAAAAAACAAAACAAAAGAGTTGAACCAATGACACTCAGCTGAAAATGACCATTCTCTGTGGTTCCTAAATACTATTCCCTACTAAAGGAACCAGAGATTTGCAGAGGTACAGCTAACCCTAAAATTAGGTCAGTGAACATTTAAATGGTGATCCAAAGATAAACAGGAAAAGGTCAAAAGTACACAAAAGAAGAATACAGTTACAAAGGGAGTTTTATTATTCAAATTGAAACAAATTTTTCAACAAAACTGATGATGCTCATTGAGTAAAAGCACTTGCCACCAAGTCCGACCTGGAACCGATAGGGTGAAAAGAGAACTAATTTCAAAAGGCTGTCTTCTGACCTCAACCCATGTGTGCATGCCCACACATCTATACATACACATACACATGTGGAAACAACGGTAACATTCCTGGCTAAAGAACCTATAAAGACCTCAGTGCTTGAACCTCTCAGAATTCCAGAAGGAATGTCAGAATTGGAAATCATTTTGCAAGAACTTTATAAGAGTAGGTGTAAACTGTCAATTAAACAATGGGTAAAAGATGGCTGGGACACAGAACACTCATGTCATTGGAGAGAATAAGGGGTACTTTAATCTCATCCAATAATTGGTCAACCTATCACTCACTCCTGATGTGACTCACTGAGGACTTAGCACCCTAGTCATACTCTTATCCAAATCTCCCTCAACAACCCAATCAGATGAAGATGGTGCCTTTTTTCTGCAACTACTCCACAAGCACCGAGCTGCAAAGGGCAGGGAGGACTGCAATGTGTTAGGAGAAATTAACGCCTATCAGCTAAACCCATGGAGCCATAGTTGTCAAGGTCCTGGATGAACAATACAAAACTAAAAGGGTCATTTCTGAGGAGCATGGGGAGAGTGGCGATGGGACACACCTCACTACCGCTATCACACTCATGTTAACTTTCTATTCTTACTAGATGCGTGCTGGTGTACGGGGGTATGCCTGCAACTTACACAGATGCTTCTGGGGGCTAATAAATTGCCTTGGCTCCAAGAGTTAAAAAGAAAATGTAAAAGAGCTCCTACTCTACTGGGGCAACCACAAATGAAAACAGCTCATGTGTACTTCACCACAGAAAAGATAGTTGACTTATAAAACTAGTAAAAGCAGGTTTTTATTTTAGTTGTTAAATGTCAAATAGTTTGTTATAAAATAAACTGCCAGAAGAGGATGATCTATTTTAGGCTCTTCACTTTCCTGGAAAATGAAGTATATTTGTTTAGAAGATTAGTAGGAAGGCCAGCGAGCTAGCTGACAGGGTGAAGGCACTTGCCACCAAGTCTGAGAACCTGAGTTCAATCCCCAGTACCCACATGGTGGGAAGTAAGAACCAATTCCAACAAACTGCCCTTTGACCTACATGAAGCTATGGTATATGCACACGCATGCACACGCACACACATGCACACACACAAAAAACCAAACAAATGCAACTAATTCTTAAAGATGAAAAAGAATCAAATGATTGTTAGAACATTTTTTTACTATAGGAATTCTTAAAAATTGTTCATTCATTTCATGGAGAACCTTTAAAAGTACTAGGCCAGAGTGAAAAGACGTACCCACCTGTGTGTGGCTCTGGGCTCTGAGCTCCAATGGTGCTGAGCTATGAAGTCACTTTTCCTCAAGCAGTAATAATAGCATTCTGAGGAAGATGTAAGAATGGGAATACACAATAGCATCAGAGGACAGCACTGCAGGCAGCACTGAGCTTTTGTTTGCATGGATGTTTCTATCAATATTTAGCATGGCATTTATAGTAGTTTGAGTAAGAAATGTCCCCCATGGTCTCAGGTGTTTAAGCACTTGGTCCCCAGCTGTTGGTGCTGTTTGGGGAGGTTTAGGAAGTGTGTCACTCAGGGAGGGCTTTCAGTGCTTAAGACTCCACTCTGCTTCAGTTTGCTCTCTCTGCTTCATGCTTGGTTCTGGGTATGAACTCTCAGCTTCCTATTCTGCTAGCATGCTTGCTGTTTGTCATGCCTCTGCTCAACCATCAAGGACTCTTATCCTTCTAGAACCATGAACCCAAATAAACTCTTTCTTCTGTAAGTTCGGTTGGTCATGGTTGCTTTATCATGGCAACTGAAAAGTCAACTAAGACAGCATCTGCAATGCCTATTGGCTGAACTGAACCCGAAGGCAAAGTGAAGAGGCTGTCAGGATAAGGTTTCCATCCTCAGGAGGTGTTCAAAGGAAAACTGCTCTGCTCTGTAAAAGCTTCAAGCCTCTTCTAGCTTTATATACGACTACCTCCATTCCTTTCCCAACGTTTTTATGTAAAGCAACTTTAGCTTTGACTAAAACCAATCTTTTCTGCATTGTGGCCTTCTTCGTCACCTTTGGTGGCAGCTTTTGAGTGTTGAGTATCTATAAAGCTACATATCCGAATAGCCGCTCTGTGCCTTGCTTAGCCTCCTTGCATCTCCGTTTTTGGGGCACATGAAATGTAAACAGCTACATCTTATCTCACAAGGTCAATGCTTTGTCTCTTTGGGAGAGAAAGACTGTCTGTGTGCAGAATCCAGGGCTGTGTTTGGCTGTGGGCTTGTGGGATCTAGGTCTGCTGTGTAGCAAAGAGGAAAATTTGGCAAAACACAGCACCACACAGAAAAATTTGACACAGCAGCTTGTTTATAGATGTCCATTGGCTGTATCATTAAAGGGAGTGAGAACAAAAATGTGGGTAGTTTTTGTATGTGGCACAGTGACTAAGCAAGTCAAAACAAAGTGCTAAGAAACTCTGCACCTCACAAAGGAACCAAGGGAACAGTAGCTTCTGAAAGGGTACAGTATGGAGATGAAGCCTCTTTTTGAAAATATACTGCATTAGCACATCACACCAATGAAACCCTTCACTTAAACAAACTATCAGCTCAGAGTGGCAGCCATACCTGGAGTGCCAGCACTTAGAAGGATGAGGAAGGGGGATATCTAGTTCTAGCTTAGCCTGGACTACAGAGTAAGACCTTACCTCCAAACAAGTTACAAACAAAACCAAAACCCAACCGATGCACATAGCATGTGGGTTAATAAATTACAATTCTATATTATGAATCTACATTATTCTATATATATTCTAACTCCTTTGATAAAATCTGTCTGACCACTCGACAGTTCCAAGTGTCAATCAAGAGCTGATTCTAATTGTATTCTGCTCTTACTTGGCTCACACATTAGCAGCAGGTTTCCTGAACCTACTGAGTACCGCCTGGACTCACCAGCTCCTTGATGGTGTGTTCACCTATGCTAGGTGGTCCATCTCTATCTCTACAGCAATTTGATACAGATGCCTAGTACACTCAGCCTGCTATCCACTACTCTCTGCTGTCTTCCAACTCCTCTGGTTCTATAGGAGCACATGTGGGAGTGATGACAGCCCTGTGAGCCCAATAATAAACTGGGACACAGCCTTTGGGGGCCAGACTGCAGAAAGTCTCATCAGTGTTAGGATTATGCGGAGACAGGATGATACCCTATTTTATTTCCATCACCTTGTTCAAAGTATGTAACAAAAGAACATGTTTCCTTAATGATTTTGTACATTAAAGAATGATAATCTATGATTATCAACTTGATCAGCTCTAAGTAAAATCCCCCAACATCAGAATATAGTAATAACCTACCAAATTCCTGGTATTCCACAAAATGCATTTAAGGTTGTCTTTCCTCACTGATAATAAATAGCATTATGTACACATGAGGAATATATACTATAGCAAAGAAAGGAGATGGGCCTGGTGGAGTATTCCTGTCATCCTGGAACTTGGGAAGTCTAGCACAAGGATCAAAACTAACTGATAGAATGACAGAATGCCATTCCCAGGAAAATGGATGAGATTAGCAATAACATGTTAAGCAAATTAAGTCTGTCTCAGAATGCCAAATATTATTTATTTTCTCTCACTGATGGGTCCTAGATTTTATAGAGGTACATAGACTCCTGCTTGTGGAACTGTTTAGGGAACAAAGGGGACTAAAGGGAGGCAAGAAGGACACAAAAAGGGAGGGCAGAAGGTCCTGGGCATGTGTTTCATGTACAATATATACTTGTACAAACATCGACACTCAATAAAAGAGACTAGTCAGATTCTATCTCAAGATCATAAGGACAAAGAGAAGAAAAGGAAGAAGGACAAGAGGGAGGAGGAGGAGGTAGGGTGGTGTGCATGCTGCCCACTGACAAGCACAGATTGCTATTGCACCCCTGCCTTTCTCCCAGGACGGGGTGCAGGATGGTGGGAGAGAGGGCACTCATGATGCATCTATCATTTTATGACTGTTTTCTCTTAGTAATATCTAGACAGTCCTGACTGGAAAACTCCCATTTGATCCACCTGTTGAGAGGAGACGTACACCCACTGGTTATCTTTAAGGGCTGACTCTTCTACCAAGTTGGATCTAATATTGAGGCAAAATGATTTTTTAAAGGAGAAAACAGTATGTAATTAGTCCTCTATTAATGAAGAATAGATTCTGCCAACCTGAGAAAACTTTCCTCCCTGATCCTTAAAAACAAAGAAAAATGAACTTCTAGAAGTGAGCAACGCTGCCACTGGCTCCACACCAATGAGGCTCAGGAGTGTTGTTCTTACGGACCTGCAGGCTGCTCTTGCCAGTTGAGACATGGAAGGTACGCACTCTCCTATTTCTTCACCAACAACTTGGCTTTACTCACTCACTGCCCCAAAGTATCAATAAAAAGCAATGAGATGCCACTGCTGCTGTAGTCTTATGAGAAAGTTTAGCCCCACACATCCCAGAGGACAGGGCACAGGCCTCGGGCTAAAATGCCAATTTCAGATCCCACAGATTTGGCCACAATGGAGTGATAAACACTGGACTTCATTTCCTGTCATGAGAAACTAGGAAACCTGGCATGCACGTGAGGCATTTGCACACACATACTGGGAAACAAGGGTTGTAGTGTCAGGGCCCAGAGCTCTAGAGGGTAAAGTACCTTGGATACTGTAGGATAAGTTTCTCCAAAGGAAGACCTGTGCTAACAGAGTCCAGACACCTGCCTGGCAGTGCCCTGATAGCTCTGCTGAGGATAGGGCTTTATGTAATGAACTAAAATCCCACAGGACTAGGTCAGAAATGATCAGTTGAAGTGTCTCCATAGCACACATGTTCCAAGCAGCCTGAGTGGAATGGTCTCCCTGGGACAGATGACAGGGCAAACAAACAGAAGAGACACCAAAGGAGACCCTTAAAGCACTGTCCCCAACGAAAATGTACCCCTAGATCATCACAGGCAAAATTTAAGAAAAGTTTTGAGGTGACCTAAAGGTCAATGTCCACCAAGTCAAAAGCACATGCTTTTAAAGGAAGACAGAAAAACTCAACCCTAGACACTCAGCCTGGCAGCACTCCCTGTGTTATAGTCAGTAACAGGCACGAAACATTTCCAGGAAGCAGGGAGGTAAAACTCCTTCAATGACTTCTTTTGATGTTGTTGTTTTTAGGACAGGGTTGTCCTGAAACTTGCTGTGTGGTGTAGATTCCAGACTGGCTTGAACTCAGAGATCCTCCTGCCTTGGTCTCCCAATAGCTGTGATTGAAGTTGTGCACCACCATGCCGAGCTCAAGTCCTTCAGTGAAATACAACTCACTCCATAGGAGACAATTCCACAGAGAAGACACAGAATGCCAGAGAAGGAACTAACAACTGCTATGACTTCACTAAGTATTCAACATGAAAACACTGGGGGCAAAATATTGGCTCTACTGGGGAAAATGGAGAATGTAAGAAGGAAAACTGGAACTTGCTGGGATAAAGCTATAACAGCAGAAACATATACTCTACTCGGCCTCAGTAGAAGGCTGAGGAGGCGTGAGAAAGAACTATTTTACCAGAAATGTCACTTTCTACCTAAATTACGAATGTCACTAAACATGTAGGAGAGGTAGCGCTAACAAGACAGGGTAAAAGTAAAAGCAAAATAATCTTTAAAATTACCAGTAAAAGGGCAGGAAAAGAAGAACTGAGAGGAAACAAAGAACAAACAAATCCACAAGAGGATGCATCCAACATAGCTGCGGCTAAACGCCCCAACCCGCCCCCCCCCCGCCCCCCCCCCCCCGCCGGTCTAGTACTCATGCTTTGCTTACTCAAGCAATTTGCTCACTCATCAACAGGCCACGGCAACTTCGAGGGGTTAATTCTGCCTTCCTAGTCCTACTGGACACAAGAAAGCAAGCTGTCATTCTAGAGAACCCTGAGGCAGATGTGAGGGTGGCTTCCAGGCAACAGTCAGCAAGGAACTCAAGGAATTGGGGCTCTGCTGAGGACTGCAGGCAAGCTTAAGAAGAGGAACTTTCTCAGCCACTCTACTGATGAATGCAATCCCAAGGACACTGCTGCAGGTTCCCAAGAGACCAATTATATCAGACCCAACTGAATTCCTGATCTATAGAAACTATAAGATAACTACTCATTGGGTTAGCCGTTACTGAGTAACTTCGGGCACAGTAATTAACAATAATATTCATGATCTAAACATGACAACTGAAAGACATTATCAAATAGGAATAAGAAAATAAGAAAGATTCAGTTCTGTGCAGTCTATAAGAAACCACCCAGGAATACATATGGTCAGGATTTCATGTCAAGCCAACTGTAGGAAAACACTTTAGAAGAGGGCTCATTACCTAGGATGAGCGGGTTTCTTGATGTGAAAGGAACAATTCATAAAAACGGATGGAATTTTAAAGAGGAGGTGCTTACAAATGAGATTCAAGGGTCCAGAGAGAGCTCAGTGGTTACGTGTACTTGTAGAAGACAGGAGTTCTGTTCCCAGCACATATACCAGGTGGCTCTTAACTGTCCAGCTCCAGGGGATTCAGATGTCTTCTTGCATCCATAGGTACCCTCCCCCACACACATACATATATGCATACACACAGACACAAACACATATACTTGAATAAAAATAAATCTAAAAATAAATGAGACCTAATTACAATTACTGTCCTAGTTTGCTTTCTATTGCTTTCATAAACACCATGACCAAAAGCAGCTTGGGGAAAAAA
This sequence comes from Arvicola amphibius, assembly GCF_903992535.2. NCBI lineage: Eukaryota > Metazoa > Chordata > Mammalia > Rodentia > Cricetidae > Arvicola > Arvicola amphibius. The sequence continues at coordinate 101,926,442 of NC_052050.1, read as the reverse complement.
AGGTTCATTTCAGCTCACAGTCCATCATGAAAAGGAGTCAAAGCAAGAACTCAAACTCAAGGCAGGAACCTGTAGGCAGAAACTGAAGCAGAGGCCATGTGCTTACTATGTGCTTACTGGTTTGCTTCCCGTAGTTATCTTGGATTGTTTTCTTATAGAAGTCAGGACCATTGGCCCATGGGTGGCATAAACCAACATTAGGCTGGGCCCCTGACATCAATCATAAATCAAGCAAATGTCCCACAGATTTGTCCACTAACCAGTGTGATGGAGGCAATTCTTAACTGAGGTTCCTTCCCCCCAGTTTGTGTCAAGTTGAGAAAAATGAATGAACATACTCTCTTACAAGAAATCTCTAACACAAGACAAAGATTATCCTGAAGAATCCAGACATGGTGGTGCACACCTGCAATCCCAGCATTTACAATGCAGAGACACTGAGAACCACCTCAAGCTTAGACTGTAGAGTAAGTTTCAGGCCAACCAGGGCTGCATAGTGAGACCTTGTATCAAAGCAAAAGGGTCTGAGGCGGCTCAGTTCTGTGTAAAGTTCTCGCTAAGCAAGCATGAGGACTGAGTGCAGATCCTCAGTACACACAGGAGCCAGACACGACAGCAAATGTCCACAGCTCCATCTCCGGAGTGTTCAACACAGGAGGATGGATCCCTGGAGCTCACTAGCCAGTCAGTCACACAATTCAATACAATCCAGGATATTCAATAACTACTTGTGACCTATTTATTACTTCACTTCAGTTTCCTTCCTTTTCCTCCTCTAGCACCAAAACTAGGGACATCTAAAGTATACTGGATTCCCAACAGAATATGATAAAATCTGTATTATTCATACTGCCAAGCTGAAGGGGCTTGACTGAGAACATACTTGGTCTATTTGCTCAAAGTCCTTTAAAAAAATCATTCAAAACATATGACGACAGAAAAGGATATAGAATCATAAATTTCCAGTTGTGAAGGACTCTTGCTGTTGCTTTGGTTTATTGGGTTTTGTTTATTTGGTTGGTTTTTTGTTTGTTTCTTTTCTTTTTTTCCAGACAGGATTTCTCTGTGTAGCCTTGGCTGTCCTAGAACTCACTCTGCAGACCAGACTGGCCTTGAACACACAGAGATCTACTTGCCTTTGCTTCTCAAGTGCTGGGATTAAATTCATGTGCCACCACCACCTAGCATTGGGAAGGACTCTTAATAGTTCAATTCTATGGATTCATCTAAGGGTTAACTCAGTGAAAAGAAACAGGAGAACTCATTAAAAAGCTCTAAGAACAACACTTCTCAACCCCGATAAACCAACTCTCCAGTGTGGAATATGTCCACCTCTGGAACTGTAGACATCACTCAGACTTCCAGTGGGATAGCCCTAGGACTTCCAGCATTTTTTTACTAAAATATTTATTTATTTATTATTATGTATGCAATATTCTGTCTGTGTGTATGCCTGCAGGCCAGAAGAGGACACCAGACCCCATTACAGATGGTTGTGAACCACCATGTGGTTGCTGGGAATTGAACTCAGGGCCTTTGGAAGAGCAGACAATGCTCTTAACCTCTGAGCCACCTCTCCAGCCCCCAGGACTTCCAGCATTTAAAGCTAAGCATAAACCCAATCAGTCATAATTATCTATTTTCATAGGTAATCCAGCCTTCAAATTCCTTGGGTCCCGCCCTTCACACACACACACACACACACACACACACACACACACACACATCTCCCTTTATATACAAAGATATCTATCTATATATCTATATATAAAACTTTTTTAAAAAGTAAAAGTATGATAGCACACAATAAAGTAAAAGAAAGGACCCAAATAAAAACAATTTATAGCCCCTTCCGAGAATATACAGGATCAGGCAAAATAGGTGCTGTCACTGAAAGATCTTTCAGAACAACTTTCTAAATAACTGTCTCTGCTTTTGTGTATTTTAAAGATCACTGGGAAACAAGCCATGGCAACATAAACATGTTCTTAATATCCACGTTTATTTTTTAATAGGTAATTTCTTGATCTAATCTAATTTCTTTGTTAAATGAGCAAGTCATTATAAAAAAAATCAGAGATGTGATTATTCCAGAGGTTTCTTGTAACTAAAGTAAAAAAAGTTTAGATGATGACCTAAAACAAGAAAACTGCCTAACATCACAAACAGCCACTTTATTTATTATACTGAACGTCTTCTGCCCAGCAATGGTTGTTTATATCACAGACCTTCAGCATCTCAGCAGCCACATCTATTGATGCTACCTCCTCAGAATAAGAACACAGGAAAGAGCAGCTGCACAGCAGCCCAGGGGATGGAGGCTCTGGTCAGGAGTCTGCTGACTGGACCCGCCCTATTGGAACTCCTGCAAGTAGCCTGTGAAAATGTCAGCTTGGAGTCTTTTCTGGAGGGCAGGGTCCCTAGAGAGCCTGAGTGTTGGCCTGTTTGTCTTTTCACATGCTTTACAATCTCAAAGTCCTTCCTGTAGACACTGACTGATGCCCAGGGAATGCTAGGACTGTGGGAACTGGCAGGACCCACGAGAGACAACTTCATGGGAAACCTGTGCCCATTGCTTTTGCCTTCTCAAAGCTCAACAGTGTTGTAAAGGTGTATGCATAGAGGGATGAAGCTGTGTGCCATTATATTCTCTTTAAAAAGAAATAATTGTGGAAACAGGAAGCAAAAATTAATGGAACTGTTGAAAACAAAATAAAAAACCCATCAAGTTATAAAATATCACTGGGGGAACCTATATCTCATGAGTGGAGACAGCAGATTCTCTACTAAGCATCTACCCTAACTCAACACTGTTTAAAACCCTATAGAGATTCACCTAGTTTCCTGTCAAAGCAATCCTACAGGGAGGTACTAGGTGTGACTCCAATTTGTAGGTGGGAAGCAGGCAGAGGGAGGAAAATGCATGGCTAGTAACTGTCCAGCTAGCAGCTAGCCAGTTGGCGTTTTTAACCACCCTGTGTGCTGTTCCTTGGAGGTTCCTGCTCATCAAGCATGTAATGTGAACACGACTGCTCACAATGTGCTGTGTGTTCTTCGAGAATCATCTCTACACTGCTTGTCTGTATATCGTCAGGGGAACTGCTTTTAGAGGCCTACGTGTCCTACATTTTCATAAGACTACACTGAACTCTGAATTGCTGACCTTGTACTAGAAGCTGGAAATTTAAAAATTATTTTAGAGCAAGGCACACAATGGTTATGTCAATAAATGTTTGCTAATGATATTTTTAAAAATACCTTGGTAGCCAGCGAGACGGTTCAGTTGGTCAAGGCACTTACTGCCAAGCCTGATGACCTGAGTTCAACCCTCAGAATCCATATTACACACAAATAAATAAATGAAAAAAATTAAAAGTATCTTTATTTCTATCGTTGGAGTACCAATTTTCAATACCTTGGGAGAAACTGGCTAGCTGGCAGCCCAATCAGTATCTTAATTGCCCTGTCAAGATGATAGTGACTATTTCAATTGACAGCATGGCAACCATCCAAACACTGGCAGGCTCTAAAGGTAGTCTGTGAGACCCAAAGGTGAGTGGCAAGCGAGAACCCCCCTTTCCTTATTAAACACAAGGTCACACACCAACATTCTAAGATGGTGAATAAAGAATATTATCACTCCCAATGAAAACAGTAACTAACATACACGACAAGAAAGGAACATTGATCATTAGGGCTTTAAAAAACAGGTGAAATAGTGCCTTTTAAACTGACAGACTGATGCCACCATTAACACATAACACATACTCGGCCAACATCTGAGAGCCACTGCATGATCTAAAGTAGACATGTCATTTTGAAAATAGCATCCATCAAGTCAATTTCTCTTTCCTTTTGGCAACGAGGAGCATCTGACTAACAGAGAGCTCATATACATGTTTCATAACGTGATACATGACTATTCTATGGAAAATTCATCAACTGGCTGAGATGGAAGCATATTTATGGTTCTGCTGCTTAATGAAGAACACAAGACAAAAGTAAAATGACACAGAGGAGTGCATGATGTGATGAGAAAGGGCAGCAGGAGGGGAGCGTGTGGCTGAAGCTGCAGACAGACACTGCAATGGGGACACTGTGACATGCGTGCTTCTTGGACTTACCCGTGCTCACAGACTGAGCTGGCAGAGGAAGCTGGAGTCCTGACTCCCCAAAGACTATACTTCCTGTTAATAACAGTGAGGGTAGCAGTGAGGCAGGAGAGCCAAGAGCATGGTTAAAGGAGTTAGAAAACACTGGGTGTGACTGCTTGTTAGTTTAAATGATCATCAATTACCAACCTAAGAGGAAATTCTAATCCATTTGCTGTTCTCACTCATCACGTTGCTTTCTGTTACAATAGTGCCATGATACCGCTATCTTAAAGTATGAGCTAAATGATACGAATAAAAGTACTCATGGGCTATGTTTCCCACTACCCTCCTCTCCACTTAACATGTATGCCACAGTCCAGGTTTCTGATGTCTCTTTTCCCTTCCTTGAGGCTTTCTGAGGAACAGCAACTCCTCCTTCACAAATTGGTTCATTATTCATCAGTCCAATGTCTAATAAAACATATAGTAGATTCTAATTTTAAGAAAATCATCTCAATTTATGTAAAAAATATATTTCTTGAATCTAGTACCTAGAAAAACCTTTAAAAGTGTTTAGGTTAGGCACTTCTACATGTTATAATGATATGATTTCAATGGCAGCTTAAACCAAACTGCTAATTACTATTATTTTCTAAATTACCTTGTTAATACTCATTTCTGTAAGAGACATCATTTAAAAACCAACATAAATGACTCTGAATGAGGTGTCAGGGTGCTATAAGTGGGGTCTGTGGTCCTGTGAAACTGTGGGCCCCAGGAACCCTAAAACACATACGGATGAGCACTACGAGTATTCGGGCCTTCTAGCTACTGCACCAAGCTAAGATTCATGCCCAGGTCAGAGGTGTGGAAAAGGCTCCATCTCCTGCTTCCTCCCACAGGCATATACTACGAGGGTGTGTTCAGCAACACACTGAAGCAAACTAAATCCTTACCAACAACTGTCTGGAGAAGAAACCAGAGTAGAAGAAAGAGGGCAGACAGGTTATAGGTGTCTACCAACATTGTGAAACAAAACAATTATTCAATAGGCGACTAGAGGCCATTATGAATGGGAGTGGTGTCTCACCTTAAGAGCTTATAAGGCCTTTTTTTTTTTTTTTAACTTCTGACAAGAGTCAGGAAACACACGACACAAGCACCTTCATCTGTCATTACCATTGAAAAATTTCATTTGCAGATGTCACTCTAGAATTTTAGATTTTATAATTGTGTCTAGTCTAAGTCCTAAGGCTGATCGAAAAAAAATTAAAAACTTGACTAAGGAATATTAGAAATATACACTTATTTTCTTAGTCTGACTCCTGAAGAAAAATAAATAATCAAAATTCATCAGACTGTTTAGCAATGCCCTAAAGAGGCACAGTAAGCACTTTGAATCCTAAATGTCAACAGGGAAGCGACCAAGGAGAGTCTTACAGAAAATGATCCACTGCTGCCCTCTCCAGTATAAAGGGCCAGCAAGAGCCTCAGCTTTGCTGTTTAGCACCTGCTCATCTCCTCTGCTGTACTCTCAGAGATGTGGCTTCTGACTCTAGAGACAGAGCCGCCTGTCTCCTCACATCTTCATCCCACAGTACCAGCTCACGTGCAGTCTGAGGAGCAGAGTTTACTTGTGAACAATGTTTACTACCTCCGCACCTTTCCAAACACCTGGACCAACAGCTAATGAGGGTGGGGAAATGCTCTCAGATAAAATGCAAACAACAGAGCAGCTGTAAACAGAAGCTACTATTCACTAAGGTGGAAGGCAAGTGGCTGCCCTTGGCTCAATGCCACAATCTGGAAAGGTCCATCTGTGTGTGGCTAGATAAAGCCCCGTGCAGAGTCCAAAGCCAACAGCTCTCTGTGTTTCCTTGTACGCAACCAACTTTTGAATATATCATTTTCTCTCTAGTAAGGGGTCATTAGTGAACAAGAAGGTCTAAGTTTTTCAGTGCACAAATTTAATGGAAGGGGGAAAAAATCTCAAAAAAAAAAAAAAAAAATTTCAGATGAGGCCGTAAGCTCAAGTCCGTAACTACGACATTCAATGTCTGAAAATCGAATGTCTCCCTACCAGACTCCTACACATGCTATTTCACAGTAAATGCTTCAGATGAAGTCGGTTGGGTTAGAGGCGGTAGGCCACAGTCAAAAGCTTTTCAGGAAAAGCAGGCAGCAGGCACTGACCTCACTGCTACTGGGTTACTGAAGGTGAGCCTGACGCTGTGTGAAGGGCAGTAAGTCTCAGACCAACACATCCAAGATGCTCCAGACAGCGTGCAGCTCTTTATCACAGCGGCTACATGGGCTGCTCTGCAGAAATGCTAGCAATGTCTGATACCTCTGCTCTCAAAACAGAGCATCCACCAGATCAGAGCTCTCCTTGAGTGTGGACGCAGGAAAGGGCTGCAGCTCTTTTAGGGAATGTCAAATCCCCCAAAGAATGTCCACCTATACTGTCCTCCACCTGAGCTTTTCCTATTGAACAGTAAAGGTCAACACAAATACAGAAATAACTGGTGTGTAGTCTGACAGATGAAGCTTGGGGTTTATGTGGATGGACTCTTTTCATAAAGAAATACAGCTTATGTGTGTCTAGGTATCTACTTTCCTTTAGGATCCATCCGGAAAGATAACTACCTCAATGATTGCCTTACTGAGATGTTACTAGCTATAATTTTAGCAATATTCAGACATAAAGAAAAGAATACAGTGTATTTGTTTTGAGTATCTTCCATGTTTACTCCAGAGTGGGAACATTCTGCCACTCAACTAAGCAAATGACAAAAATATTTCTAAAAAAAATATAGGAGGGAAGATACTGGAATTACTACCTAAATGTGAGCCCATCTGCTCACAGAGCTGAATTCTAAGCTATGATGACATAATCCTCCTAACTACTAATCAGACTTACCACCTATATAATTTTCCCAACAGAAATAAATGCAGCATCAGTGAGAAAAGTTAAAGACTTAGGAAAAAAACAACAAAACACACAAGCAGGGACATATGAATATGATATTTTTATAGTGGTCACAGAATATTCAGCAAGAGGCTTTGAGACCAGTACCTTCATTCTGATATGATTTAAACACAAGAGTACAAAAAGCTAAAAATATGAACAGCATACATGAAAATATCAAAGAAAGCAAGTTAGGGTCTAGCATCTATCTTTATTGCATATATATGTGTGTGTGTGTATACACACACACATACACACACACACACATGTGTTGCTCAAAACCAAGATTTCTTTTTATTTTTGTTTTAATTGGACAAAATGACACATATTTATAATATGTATGTGTAATGGTGCTTTGAAATATGCACACTCTATGGGATAGTTAAATGAAGCCTTAAATCCCATTGTCTTTGTAGTGAGGGTGCTTAGATTGTTCTCCTAGAACTGTTCAGGAAGAACATACATCATTAAAACCATACACTGCTCCAACTTCCTCCTCCCTCCTGATTCAGGATTTTATTCCTTGACCCTTAACTCCCTAAAAACCTACATTTCTAGTTGCATGTGCACAAAGATCACCTTCATACCCTGAAATGTGTATGTAAAGCAGGCAGACGCTATGAGCCTGGAACATACGGCAACGTTTCCAACTTCCTATAGCCGTCCCTTAGGAAAGGGAGGAGCTCCGTTTGAATCCTTAGATGGTATCCCATTGTGAGATGATGGTCTTCACGGCTTAACACTGAACAGAAATTACTCTTGGGGAAAACACACTAGCTGAAAAACCTATGTCATTCAAAATTAATTTTAAGTTTATAGAAGCCCTATAGTGATAATCAAAAAAATCAATACATTACTTATTCCCAAGCTATAATCTTAAAGTACTAGACTGTTGTTACAAAAACGTGTTTTAGAACTACTTTTAAAAACAGTTAAATATTTCTGTCTCAGAAAGGACACTAGTAAAAGTTGTTGATTCTGGGGAAACAACCAGGCAGGCAAAGGGCAGACTGGAGGCCAACATACTCTTCCTGTGTTCTCATAACAGCTGAACAGGATGCATTTGGCTTGAAAACAGAACACAAAGTGGGTTTATTCTAAAACAGAAGTTCTGGTCTGCACAAGACTACACATGATGACAATCAGACATAAATGATCATGTTACAAAGACCACAGATATGAGACAACAGGAGAAAACCTAGCCCTACTATTTCAGGAGTGGTGCTTAAGATTCAGCACAGAATTCCAGTGTTGGATCACACGTGGATTTTAAAAGCTGCTGGAACTCAGAGTGACAGATATGAAGGTGCAGCCTGGAGATGACAGCCCAACAGACGAATGTGGGCTGACAAAACGCTAATCACAGAGTCACACAGTCTGGGCAGGATGGCTTCAGTAACTATGAAAGCAGGAAGAGCAAGACAAATGATTGCATTATTTCATAAAATAGAGCAGTCTTAGTAAATTAAACATGTTACCCTTTCATCTACCACCCTAATGACATACACAGGAAGGGAGTGTACTTCAGTGCTAGAGTGCTTTCCCAGTCTGGATAAGGTGCTGGGTTCCAAAATAATAAACTCTGAGTGTCTAAGGGGAGCCTGTTCTATATGTGCACTTTACACTCAGACATCTACATGAACATCTGTGAGAGAATGAACTATATGACTGTGGTGCACCCGCTTTCTGTTCATTCCCTCCTCTGTTACACATGGCCAGCTTGTGATTTTACACCAAATACAACTCAAATCCCTAGGACATGACACTGGTCTAGGGTACCATGCAACCTCATTTATTTAGTCATTTCTGAGTAAATATATTTGTCTCAGTGACTGTCCACAGTAAAGTCAGGCTCTTGGTGGTATAAAAGGTTCTTCTGTCTATGTGTTGCTTTCATTGGTTGAATAAAGAAACTGCCTTGGCCTTTTGATAGGGCAACACTTAGGAAGGCAGAATAGACAGAACTGAATGCTGGGAAGAAGGGAGACAGAGAATAGCCATGGAGCTGCCACGTCAGACATGCTGAATCTTTTCCGGTAAGCCACGACCTCGTGGTGACATACAGTTTACTAGAAATGGGTTGAATCAAGATGTGAAAGTTAGCCAATAAGAGGCTAGAACTAATGGGCCAGACAGTGTTTAAATGAATACAGTTTCTGTGTGATTATTTTGGGTGTAAGCTAGCCAGGTGGCAGGGACCAAAGCAGGTCCTCTCTCACAACATCTCGGTGACAGAATGTCTAAAAAGCATCACTCAGGGCTCTTTCTGAACCAAGTCTAAGTGTTGCCTAAGTAAAGATGGTCAAGAGCAGAACCTAACAGTGAGAAGGCACAGCAAGCTCTCCAAGCCTGTATTCAGGCCCTGGAAACCTATCAGGGTGATAGGAAGCATTCCGCAGGAAAATCATTTTATTTTTTCTTACTTTTAAAACTGTAGCCTAAAAGCATGTATTTGTAAAGGTGAACACATGAGAACTCTGACAGCAGGGTAAACCCACTCAGAGCTCTGGGTTCTGCCTTGGCATGATCAGCATGTTCTTTGAACATCAACTGTGTTTATATTTGAAGTGTATTACAGTATACTAGAACTAAGAGTATCTAGTCTATCTTTACTAATAAGTATCATTTTCTGAAGACACTGGGCTGCCTCTGTCCTAAGAATTTGCCACACTGGTAAGAACTGGTTAGAAAATGTTTACTCTGTATACAAGAATGAACTAGCTCCAAATAGAACCTAGCTTGTCTTGTGCCCATTAGTATAAAACCACTCAAGAAGTTCTTGCTTTCACCGAGATGACTAATTCTTACCACCTCTGAAATTAAGTTCTAATACACTGGGCATGGCAAAAGGAAGGAGGAGATCCTGGTCATTACCCACTTCTTTGGCATCAGCAACTGCACAATGCCTTTCCAGGAGTGGTCTTCCCCGTCCAATGGGCTAATCTAAGGCTGACTTCTAAAGGCAGCACTGCTACCAATGGCAGTCACTAGTGACACAACAAAGAGGCAGATGGCAAGTGAAATGCTGTACCTCTGGGAAAGTGTCCCCTGTGGGGACTGCCAAATGCAAATGATAAAGCGTCACTCACAACTGGAATTAACTAGCCCCACAAAGAGGGTGACCTCTAGATTAAAGTCCCACTTGCAGCTGAAACACTCACCGTTCTTCCGTTCATTCAGAGGGGGCAAATGCTGACTTGACTGTAGAGAGAGTTCCTGGAATTCGTGAGCCACAGACTCACTTTGAGGACTTGGTGCAAGGTGGGATAGAGGCCCCAGTTCTTCCTCTGTGTCTATGGCCCCTGAGTGATCCATTGTGCTCCAGCCACTGATGACAGGGAATATGAGACACCTCTTCTACGTGGCCTGTTGAAGAAACTGACATTTTTACAAAGTGTAAATTAAATGGCTTAAGTTTTCTCCAGCTCCTAGGTCCCACTAGTTCTATTGCTGTCTGTCTATTACCAACTCATCCTCTCTGCATCTCAGGTTCCTTGTCCAATTCACAGGAGTATGGTTCCTAGCTAAAAAGCATTTATACAGTAAATAAAAGCTAAAAGACATTTTACATACATTTTTGTATCAAGTATTAAAGAAAAATTTACCTACTGGTGTCATTTAAAGATCAACATGGCTGGGCAGTGGTGGTACATGCTTTTTATCCCAGCACTCAGGCAAGCCTGGGCTATAGAGTGAGTTCCAGGACAGCCACCAAAGCTACAGAGAAACCCTGTCTTGAAAAACCAAAAAAAAAAAAAAAAAAAAAGAAAAGAAAGAAAAGGAAAAGAAAAGGTTTCAACCCATGCTAAAATGAGAACAGAGACAACAAATACTAATTAAAATAAAGAAGTAGGCTGGCTTGAAAGTCCATCTCAATGCCTTTATTCTGGATGGCTCTGAATTAGTCAACAGTCAAAAACTCCATCAGCCTGGGTCTCAGAATGAACAAACATGGAACAAGGAAAACACAGTTCATAAGGGAAAGAAGTTTTACTTTAGGTCACGGAGACAAGGTTCTGTTTGTTACCACAGCATAACTTGGATTGTGCAGACCACTGAGAAGCTGGTAGTGACATAATCAAAACACAATGAGAACCTCAAGCATGTGATACTACTTAGGTGCTGAATCAGAAGTCAGGAGATGGCAGTCCATCCATGCTATGCAGTGGCAACGGACCTGCTGCAACTGTGGTCTGCTTAGATAGCAACGCTCTCTGCACAGCCTGTCAGTTCCCTGCAGCTGAGTGGGTTGCAGTTCTGACTACTGCATCACAGAAATTCTCCTACACGTGAACCTGGATACACACTTCCACTTCTCTCCCATATACTAGGAGTGGGGTGAGCAGACCACACGGCATCAGTATATGTAGATTTTTAAGAAACTGAAAAAGGGCCTTCCACCCCGAGTAGTAGGGTACCATATTCCAGTTGGGCCATTATTCTTGCCAATCCTTTAGAAGATTCTTTTCATTTTGGACATTTTAGAGGGCATAAGGTTTTCATGGTACTTTTTTTTATTTTCAAAGATTTATTTATTTTTATTTTACGTGCAGTTGGTGTTTTGACTGCATGTATGTCTGTGTGAGGGTGTCAGATCCCCTGGAAATGGAATTATAGACAGTTATGAGCTGCCATGTGGGTACTGGGAAATGAACCTGGGTCCTCTGGAAGAGCAGCCAATGTTCTTAACCCCTGAGCCATCTCTCCAGCTCTTTTAAAACTGTCTCCCTGGTGACTAATGATATTGAACATCTTTTTATGTACTTATTCCCCATTCCTTTATGTTCCTGGACTAAGTATCTGATGAAATCTGCTCAGTTTTAATAGTATGCAGGTGTTTTACAACTGAATCTTGGCTCTCTTGTGCACTCTGGACACACTCTGCAAATGTGCTTCTGGCAGTCGTTCTCTTCCAGTCAATGTTCCTCTTTTGTGGCCATCGCTGTTTTATAAAAATTAGATACTTTTGATTTGGTAAGGTCTAATTTACATGTGCTTTCTCTTATGCATCATACTTTTGTTGCTGTAGCTAATAAATCTTAGATCATAGAACTTAACTTCTGTGTTTCCTTCTAGACATAGAAATGTTGGGGAATATTATCTTTAGGTGTGTTGTTTTTGTTTATGCTGCATTTCTTTAACTCTGTGAAGCCGTGATTCTTTGCCTGTCTAAGACACTGGATGGTCTAATAAAGAGCTGAATGGCCAACAGTGAGGCAGGAGCGAGGATAGGCAGGGCTGGCAGGCAGAGAGGATAAATGGAGTAATCTGGGAGAATGAGAGGAGGAGGACCTCAGGGGCCAGCCACCCAGCTACACAGCAAGCCACGGAGAAAGAAGTAAGAGAAGGTATACAGAAACAGAGAAAGATAAAAACTCAGAGGCAAAAGGTAAGTGGGATAACATAAGAAGCTGACTAGAAACAAAGAAAGCTAAGGCCAAGCATTCATAATTAAGAATAAGCCCCTGCGTATGATTTATCTGGGAGCCGGGTGGTGGGCCCCTCAAAATTCACACGACATAAAAGACACCATATATCTAAATGCAAGATGCAAAGTTTTACATATGCACAAGATATGAATCACTATTGATGGCTTATGGACATCTGACTGCTACAGCATCATTTGTAGAAAAGATGGCCTTCTCTACTAAGTTATCTTTGCATCTGTGTTGAAAGTCATTTAGCTTGTATAGTGCAGACATATCCCTTGGCTTTCAATTCAGTTCCTCAAAAAGGGTAAACTGTACCCCAGATCTTTGGGAGACCTGTAAGCACTACATGTACAGGTGAGACTCTAGAGAATATAGCTATGGCAATAACAACTAAACTGAGATGTGCCAGGCCAGCCAGCATAGGGAAGATCGAGCTTCACAAACAAGTGAGGCAAGGTTGTATTTCCCCTAAGAGTTTTAAGACGAATCGACCAAATTCTAGAGTCACTGAAAATAGCTGTAACAACAATGGCAATCAATCACCAGCAGATGGGCACAGCCGGAGACGCTCAAAGGACTCATACAGGACAAAGAAAGGGGCAGCAGGCAGAAACATCTTAGGAGCGAAGGCCCCAAAGTGGAGAATACGCAAGTAGAGAACTAAGACTGGTTTTACTTCTTAATTTCTTCACTATTAAGATCAATGCAAAAGTTATAGCACCTTGGCATGGGGTTTGCAGGTGAAATCCATGTGACAATTTTAGCATAAATGATGAAGGAGGCAAATGCAATAAGCAGTGGGAGGTTAAGGCAAAATTCCAAAATAACTGTACACAACAATATAAAAAAATCTCAGCGGAAATTCTGATAGGGGAAATTAAATGACATTCTTAAAAACACCTAATGAACGTCCCAAAAGACAGGGAGAATGGTGAGGAGAAGAAAGAGGAGGCAAACACAAACAATAAAATAGTAGGCCTTACCCAAGATTCTAACAATTATATTATGTTTTAAGGGGCTAAACACTATAATCAAAAGAGAGGTTGACAATGTTAGGTTTTTTTTTAAATCCAAAAATATATGTTCAGAACTAACACTCTTAAAAAATGAAAAGATATGATTATGGTAGAGGTAAATGAACACTAAGAAAAAGCCAGAAAGATGGTGAAGACTACACACTGCTATCACATAATGTTGACTTCAAAGGTTCCAGCAGGTAGATAAATTTGCAGGCAAAATTACTTATTTTACTAAAACACATTAAAATACAACTCAAAGATTTTCAACACTGCATTTTCATTTTGAATTATTTATTTCTAGAAAATAAAATCTGTTCATGCCAAAATATTTCAAAGATACAATTATCATGATGCGCTTAGAATGACAAGATGTACAAACCCTGAACATCAGTGGTACTGATCCAGAAGGTCCTTTCGACAGAGATTTTAAAATATTTTCAATGCAGTATCACCTGTTTTTAATACTGAAAGATCTTTTTTTTCTTCTTATGCCTTGACACTGAAACTCCCACACACTTCCAAATTGAGAAAATTATAAGCTAAGTAAATCTTTACAAAATGTAGCAAAGGGAAAAGAATAGGTTTTCAAAAAATTAACTTAATATTCATGAACATTTTTGATAAGGCATGGAATGCATTCTGAAATTTGCAGAATTTCATAAAGTCTACTTACGTGCTTGACAATTCCTTTTGAAAATTAAATCCAACACCTATTATAAACAACACTCTAGCATCTAAATAACACTGAGCCACTGTGGGATGGGAAAGAAAGGGCATTAGAACAGATTGTCTCACTGGGTCAGAACTGAGCCAGAGGGGACTATCATCCAGTCTGGAGTGGACAAAGAGTGACAGAACTGATCTGTCTGGAGCTGACAACGTGGTGAGTGACTAGGGAGCTTATTCCTTACAAAATCTAGTAAGAGAAACATTCCAGAGCTAGGCCAGAGTGGGCCAGAAGAAGCAATCTCCATGGGAACGGGAGCAGATCAAGTCCAGGGACATTGGCAGACCAGGACTGAGCCAGTGACCTGGGCCAGAGCAGACCTGAGACAGCAAACTCCACCTGAAAGGTACAGGGGAGCTACCGCTGAGCAAGTGAGCCAGAGCCAGAGACCGCTGAGGGTCCGGATGTGAATCTGGGACCTTGAACGTATTGGCACAGGAGACCACTCCCTAAATATAACCCCAGATGCACAGGCAGTGACAGAAACAGTAAGTGGGACCCTCTGAAACCGAAAAGCTTCTGTAAAGCAAAGGACACAGTCAACAAGATATCTTACAATTCAGGATCTGTAAACCAAATAAACCCTTTACTCCTCAGGTTGCTTTTGGTCCTGGTATTCATCACAGCAATAGAAACCCTAACTAAGACAATAGGTCTTCCAGGGTTTCATGGGACGCTCATCTTTGCAGATGAGATACCCTGTAAGCCAGCTGACTGTCCTGAGGCTGTTATACCATGAGGAAGTCACAAAAACATCACATAAAGCAGTTTTGAGATGACATAGAGAGACAAAAGTCTACACAAAAACTTGCAGGTCAATGTTCATGGCAGCATCACTCTGATTCGTCAAAACCACTAACAAACCTGTCAAGTAGTGAACGGTGCACAGTGCACAGTGTACAATGGATTCTGCTCAGAACAAGAAAGGAAGCAATCCTGACACACGTGGAAAGGGACAAACTTGGAAATATGGCAAGTGAAAGAAGCTAGCGGCCAAACAATGCACACTGCTCTGTTCATATGCAGCTCCCCAAGTCAGTCTACTGGGCAAATTAAATTGGTGGCTTCCTGGAATTGGGGTCCAGAAAGAGAATGACTGTATACAGATACAATGAGGGGCTTTTGTTTTGTTGAAGATGATGTGAATTACACTGCAGTGATAGCCATAAAATTCCATACAATTACAAAAACAATAAAATTTTATACTTTAAATAAGTGGATATTATTGTATGTAAATGATATGGCAGCATTTTTCACAACAAAGAAAAATTGCAACCCAATGACTTTTAGCTCTAACCAGAACTATTAACAGGTGCTTGACTACAAGAGAGTACTGAAAAAAAAAAATGAACCACTGACACCTGTACCACAGCTGAGTCTGCTTGCATCTCCATCAGTGAAAGAATCCATACTCAAAGGTCTGCCATCGGACCAGTGATGGTGAAAGTCTACTACCAGGTGGACCAGGATGCATTTAATCCCAGCCTGGAAAACCTCCAGGTAGATAGCCCGCTGGTACCTTCAGAGCCACAGGGGATAGTTAAAAGTGAGGGCAACAGGATGCTGACTTTGATAGGATAAAGAAAGAACAGCAGACATGTAATATACAGCAGAGATTTAAATAAATCAATCCATGCCAATAATGTGAGCAATCAGTGTTATTATTCTGTCATATTTCTAGTTTCCGGCATCTATTATGTGATACACAAAAGTATTGCAATCAGTTTTTAAAATTTTCAAACTACACATCAAACTTCATTTCTAGCTTGTCTTAAATTGTACTTCAAACTTCCAAATGGGGGGAGGGGCGGGAGGAGTTTATTCCTACCAACTATTCTGACACATATACACACAAAAAAATTCTGATGTATAATGACAATAGGGTTTTTAAATTTCCATAAAACAAGAGCACTACAGTCTGGTTCTACAATGAATACACTCAGCTAGTTCAAATTTCATAAGTGTTTGAGAAAGTCACACAATGTATTTTGGTCATATTTATTCCCCATTCCTTCCATATCTACCATGTCCCCATCCTCTCCCAACATTGGGTCCTTTTTTATTTTTAATAACACACCAAGTCCAATACAATGCCCATGTACTTCTGTGTGGGGCCACCCACTGGAACACAGTCAGTTCATCAAGAGCCTACTGATTCTCACTCCCCTAGAAGCCATCAACTTTCCATAGCTCCCCAGTTGGGGTAAAGTCCCCTGAGTTCACCCTACTCCATGCTGGAATGATGACTGGCTTATTCTTGTGTAGGTCTTGTGTGGGCACAGCTGCTGAGTTCCTGGGTACAGCAGTCCTGCCATATCCAGAACAGATTTTCAACCCAGTACTCCCTGGCCTCTGACTCTTGTAATCTTTCCACTCCCTCTTCTGAGACGGTCATTAAGCCCGGTAGAGGTGGATAACACAGAGGTCTCATCTGGAGCTGACCAGATTACAGATACTTACTCTTTACACTTCAAGCAGCTGTGAGTTTCTGTGTTAAGCACAGTCCACTGTGTGTAGAAAGCTCTGTAGTGAGGTACTCTACGGGCACAACGGTACTGAGAGGGCAGCTTGAGTCTCGGTCTGTTCAGCATAGTGATATTATGTTCAGGCCAGCACACAACCTAATTCTAGAAATAACCGAAGCTGGAATGAGTTCCTTTTGCCTAATTTTTCCAACCTTTATGATGTAACAAGCAAGATGTCAAGATATTTGGCAATATAACATTCTTATATGGCTAAACTAAGATTTTTGGTTTTTAAAGGAAAAGCAAGTACAGTTTCTAGCAAGGTATCCCTCAAGCTACTTTTAAAAACTAGTCATGCAGTCTCCATACTCAAACTTTTCACCACATTTTTATTTCAACCAGCATAGTAAACCTCTTCCCATGAACTTACTCCTCATCATACTGCCAGTGTTGTCCTCTGTAAGGTGCCAGGGCTGGAATTCAGGCCCTGAAACCAGGTATGTAGAGGAGGAGACAGCCTGGGTTTCTATGTTAATGAGTCCTCTCTTTTCAAGCAGCACTGTTTTGTTTCCTATAAATATGCCAGGGAAAGATATTTTCACTTGAAAATTTAAAACCTTTAATCAATTCTTGGAAATGACCTCAGCATATTATGAACTTCTGATGTGTGGAACCCACTCCCCGAGGACAAGAGGCTGCTATGGCAGCCAAGTGTACTGAGCAATTTATTAATTTATGATTTTGAAAGGAAAACAGTCTTTATCAGAAGACTGGCAGCAGGACATTTTTGGAAAAATTACAGAGGGTAGTGTAAAAATTACTAACTGGTTATTAAAACTGAGGCGTTCGCTGGCTAGAGAATAATTTTGCCAGCTAGCCGTAAGCACTCCAGAGCTGTGCTCTACACTCAAAGCATCTCCTATCTGCCCTTGCCTGGCATGACTGCTCTCTTAGCCAGGCTGGATGACCACTGGACCACCAATCAGAATTCCATTTCCTTTTCAATGCAGAAGGAATCTGGAACAGGATTGGTTCAGTCTCAATGGAACTACCAACGAAGCAGATTCTTCCCAAAGGAGAAGCAGCAGTGTGCCTGACTCTGCGTTCACATCCACCTCAACATCAGGGCCTCAAGCAAGACTAAGGCAGCTACATGGGGCCACAAGCAAGCGCTCACAGCAGTGTGGCACTTGAGCTTCTCCCTTGCACACTGGACAGCAGTCAGAACAACAGAGAAGCTGGTCAGCAGCAGCACAGTCCTCAAATGCAGGCAAACATTCTGATGTTTTCTTACTTACAACTACATGAAAATCCTCTAACAGACATCAAACATAAATGTAAAGACAGAGTCCCAGTTTTGAACAAACTGCAAGGCACTCAACATATGGGTAAAACATAAAGCAGGAAAACATGCTACTTAAAAATATTAATAGAAAAAAAAAACTGAAACAGCCAGATGGTTAAAAACAAATGTTGGTACACTTATCACTCTGAAATCACATCACAATTGACCAAAAGGAGACAGACAAATCCTTTGGTACTTTAAAAATGGCCTTGACACATAACTAAGGAAAATAATTAGTTAATCAACAGAGCAAACTATGTGTATACATAACACAAACATGGAGAAAGCAAGAGAAAGACAAGGGCAGGCAGGGAGTGTGTGCACAGCAGGCTGCATGCCAAAGAAACAAAAGGTGCAGCAAGGGAAGGGGGAGGTACAGAAGCCACACCCTAAACAGACTTGGGAGTGAGCAAGAGCTAAGCTCTTTGCAGGGGGTCTTAGTTGTTGCTCATCCTCATGTCCACTCTATTATTATAATAATTATTATTATCATCAATATTATTAATTATATTGCTATTTAGCCCTGGCTGACCTGGAACTCACTTGTAGATCAGGCTAACTTTGAACTGGAGTGCTGGGGTTACAGACATGTGCCACTACACCCAGCTAAGACTATAAGTTACTGTGACATAAAAGATAAACAAGTTCCACTGCTGTGCTGTCATATCCCAAGTGCTGGTGGACACAGCAGACCTCCTAGGCAGAGGCTGTGCATGAGCTGGGCTGTTCTGCACCATCAGGCATTGCTGGGCCTTTAGTGACTGCATACTTCTGTAGTCTGCACAGCAAATGAAGATATTCCCACTTTGAAAAGAAAACAGGCTTTGCACTTTCTCTTCTCATTTGGTGTCTCTTTTACTACTTCTCTTCCAAACACTGCAAAAGCAACAGGGGCTCCAGATAACCTGAATATCCTCTACAGAGGCCAGTCTTCCAAGCTGATTCTCCAATCCTCTAAGTGTCAGGTCCACCAGCTTTCCTAGGGCACCCACTGGTTTCTCCACCCTAGATTCTAATCCTATCACAGCAAGGCCTCCCATAATATACAAACACATGAAGCCTTGGTAATGGCAAGTGTAGAAGGTACCAAGAGTGTACGATAGCCAAGGCAGGAGAGTTCATGCATGGTGAGCAATTCAAACAAATGACAGCGGCATTAGCAATGTGGTCCCACTGTCCAGAGTCCGTCACAGACAGCCACGCCTGAAACATAGCAATGCACTGACACCCAAAGAAGTCAGGCTACCCATGCTCAGCAGAAGCAGGGTGGCTGACAGATACCTCTGCAGTTTAAACAAACATAATAAGCTGAAGCTTTTCTTCAAAAGAACAACGACATTTAAATACAGCATTCTTTTTCTGATTTAATTCAGTACAAAGTAAGGAGAAAAAAACAGACCTTAAGTTAAATTTTTTTTAAAAAGAAGAGGCGGGGGCAGGCAGGAGAGCCCTATGAGCTGAGAAGGAAAATGGCAAGAACAAGAGGCCGCCTCCAAATGCAGATGGTGCTTCCCAATAATCCTCATGAAGGCAGGCTTTGGGCTTTCTGATGGAGTACAAGCTAGAGCACTGGGTATGGCTTTTTTGGAGGATCAGAGTTTAAAAAGGAGTCAGCTGAAAGTTCCCCAGAGACAGTAGGTACAAGCTGGACATGGGGACAAGGAGGGACAAAGTGTAGATCTGAGACTCTCAGCCCCAAGGTCATAGCCTCAGTCCTGACAGCTACACCCACCAGCACCCAGGGACCCCTTGGCTGTCACAGAGTGGCCTAATCTATGTCCTCAAAGCCTCTAAGTGTCAGGTCCACCAGCTTTCCTAGGGCACCCACTGGTTTCTCCACCCTAGAGTCTAATTCCATCACAGCAAGGCCTCCCATAATATACAAACACATGAAGCCTTGGTAATGGCAAGTGTAGAAGGTACCAAGAGTGTACGATAGCCAAGGCAGGAGAGGTCATGCATGGTGAGCAATTCAAACAAATGACAGTGGCATTAGCAATGGGTGGGGAAGATGGAGTATGCAACAGTGGCGCTGGCTCGTGTCACTAGTATGTTTTCATGGACACTTAGGCCCTAAATTATGTCATACACAAAAAGAAAGCACTTATGGATCAGACTAACATTAAAATGTAGGACAAACTTTTGGGGTAAAAATTCTTAGAGTATGGAGCTATTAAACTTAAACCAAAAGCCTTGCCATGAGTGTACAGGTGATAAACACAATTACAGACTACAACTGCCACATGGCAAAGATAAGCCACCTGAATATAGGAAACATCAACACATCCACAATACAGAGAAATCTAAAATGTGCCTGAAAAAAAATCCATCAATAAAGAAGAAAAACCCAAGTCATAAAAGAAGAAACTGAGATAGTTAAATAAACAGAAGATATAATAATGTTCAAGTTTGGTAGAAATTAAGGGACTGTACTTTTCCAAGGTAAAATTCAAAAGCCTGATAAGGCCAAGCCTGGCAAGAAACTCCAAGGGACTGGGGGAGACATCTTAGTAGAATGACTTCCGTTTGACCCAATACCCGCCTATGAAGTTGGGTACGATATGGACACTTAGGGTCCTAGACCTGAGACAGCTAGAACAAGAGGATCCCAGTCACTGGCTAGCCAGTTTTGCCTAAGTGGGGACCTCTGGGTCACTGTGACTACTGCCAGAAAAGAAGGTGGAAAGCACCTGAAAACAGGCTGACCTGTGGCCTCCACACACGTGTACACGTGTAACCCCATATGCGTCTGCACACAAGGCACACTCACACTTGTAGTTACCAACCATCAAAGTGGGGGAAGGGCTGAAGCAGCAGTGGGTACTTGCCTAGCATACATATGGCCCTGCACTGCATCTCCAGCACCACGAACAACAGTAAAGAATTAAAAGCCATAAACCCATACCTCAATGTTCAGAACAATACTGTCCAATAGCGAAGTGCAGAAACAAACTGTGATATTGTCCTAGAACAGCAAAAACACAAGCACAAGTACACACAGTGCATACCACACTTATGAGATCAATATTTCTAAGCTGAAGATGCTGTAGCCTATAAGCATCCATGTAGTTTAAGTGCAAGCTACACGTATGCACAGCAAATACCATGAGGATGTGAGGGGCGCATTGTATGTCTTTTATTTCATTTTACATCATCTTTAGCTCTCAATATAAGGCAAAGCAGGCAAAGGGTTAATTTTTTCTCTAAATTTTTCTGTATTCCCATTTTTAAAGTATCAGGTACCTTTTATTATGAACAAAGAGAAAGAGTGGAAAGCAGCCAAAATCACCAACGTGGTCTCTGGCACGCCATACTTTGTCAGTGGGTCTATGAGCATGACTCTAAACATTCTGAATACGTTGTCTGACATCAAGCCTGTGGAGAAATCTATTTTTCTTCTTTCTATCTTCTGTGTGCTCCAGTTTTATAAACTCACTCAGGTGCCGTAATCAGTAATATTCTCACACCTTCCACCCAGACCAATACTACACTTTTGCCCCTTTAGTGAACAATCTGACATTGCTGCTTACACTGTCTTTTGGAAGACTCTGCTTCAGCATCCCCATTTTTATAATTATATGCTGGAGCCAACAGCTAGAAAAACAACAAACACAGTCTCGGGCAGTTAAAACATTAATTTCTAAAACTATAAAACTAAAATTGGAAGGAATGCTACTATTCGTTTCCAGGTTGATTTTTAAGGTCTTTTCCAATAAACCAGAAGGTGCTGTACCCACTGACTGACTTTATGGTGAGAGGATTCCTTGGCAGATGTCCAATAGGCAAAAGGATGTCGGTGGAACCTCAACCCTTAAAAATGACAGTGTCCGGAGAGTTGGCCCCTCCACCCCCTGCCTGCTGCACGCATCGCAATCTGCATTAAGAGACTGGTGAGTGTTAAGGTGGAAACATAAAGAGCACCACAGAGCTTTTGTTCCAAATCAGTGGGTCTCAGCTGGAGAGGACTGTCCTTGTTTCCAGGGACATTTGTTCTTGTCACCATAGGGAAGATGGTCACTAGAGTCTAGTAGAGAAGGCCCAGGGTGCAGCTGAGCACTCTGCAGTGATGGTCACCATGAGGGCTGTCTACAACACAATGCAGCTACAGGTGGCAACAGCATCAATGTGCAAAAGTCTGGGGCTTGATGCTGAGAGTCATGCCTGCTGACTAACAAGGAGAACGAACATATGTCAGAGACCAAGTGTCTGGGCCCAACAGGCCAAGTGCCAGTGGCCTAAGAAAGTGGCCAACGCCAGGTGAGGAGATGAAAATATTCAAAATGTCAATGCTAGATGCTGTCTCCAAAGAAGTAGCAGCAATTTTAAACATGTCACAAAGCAGCAAAGGTATATGCTCTTTTACAAATACAAAGGTGGAATGCTGGATCCAGAGCTGGGGTGAGAAATGTTTCTCTGGGACAGAATTCTACTCCCAGAGGGTAAAGTCACATAACTTTCTTCATATTTCCAGGTGAACAAAAGGACAGGGGGAAATGTTCCAAATGGAAAGCAGAGCCAACAGGCTAGGAGGACTAGGGAATATAAGAACAGGGGAGCTGCTACCACTGGATGGTGACAGCTCAAAAAGGCAGAAAGAGGATGAAGAACTGAGCTGACCAAGAAAAACCAATGAGGATGACGGATTAAAGGAGTGCTTAAGTTGAGGTTGTGTGGCTGGGGACGTGAAGATGTAGGTCTTTGTCCTCACAGATAAGCACTAGAAAAACTTAGAATGTTAAGCACACAGGGTTGTTCCTTCAAGGGAAGGGATGCAGGACCTGGAGCAGAGATATTATCCAGCCTGGTGACCCTGTGCTATTGTGTGGCTAGAGAATATTCCAGCAACAGTACTGGCCACTCCCCCAGCATAAACTTGTTTCTCTCAGTCAATCTACAGAAGCTACCTTTACAGACTTTAAAAAGTTTCAACATAGTCACGTCTGATCTGTATTTTGCTTACTTTGTTCTTCGAGATTTATGTATGCTTTGTTATGAAAGTGGGTTTGAGTTCATTATCACCACAATCGTTTTCAACCAAATTGTGCTATCCTTAAATATGTCTAAAACAAACCACTCGGGGTCAGAACTTGGAGTATGAATCAACACAGGCTACTGAATCATGCTGAACCGAGCAACCTTCTTGCCTCTCAAGGCTCATCACTCTTCTGGCCATGAAGGTCAGAGATCCCACAGGAGGAGGCCCTTGATGCTGAGCAGGACAATCTACCTCCAGTGGGCAGATTTACGTAAATGGCAATTCTAAAGCCCCAAACCTACATGCTTTTTGCAATTCATCTGGTGCCCAACTTACCAGAACCATTTGGCAGCAGAATGTGGACCCTACTGAATGCTTAGTGCTGCTATGGGTACTGCTCCAGATTTACTGAGGAGTATTATATCTACTTAGAACTTAACACAGTAGTGAGGAAGGTAGTTCACTTCTGTAATCCCAGACTCTAGAGGCTGAGGCAGGAGAGCAAAAAGGTCATGACCAGAATCAACTACATGGTAGTAACTAATTTTAAAAAGAAAGATCAAAATTAAAAAAAATCTGGGAGAACCGTATTAAGCAAATCAGACTAACGTAGACATATGCTGCATGTTCTCTCTCACCTCGAATCTAGAAAAGACACTAGAAAAGCTGGACAGTGGTGGTGCACACTTTTAATTCCAGCACTTAGGAGGCAGAGGCAGACAGATTTGAGTTCAAGGCCAGCCTGGTCTACAGAGCCAGGACAGCCAGGGCTACGCAGAGAAATGCAGTGTCAACACCCACCCCACCACCCCCAAAAAACCATGAAACTAGAAGGGGAACTACTTGGAAAGGGAGGGACAATAGCAGGGCAGGAGAATGACGAGAGCAGGAAACAGCAAGATCAAGTCCTTTATGAACATCATGGGGTGCAGGATTCAACAAAATAGATCATGGAGCTACACAAGAATGAATGCTTGCTAAATTAATTAAACTGAACAAAGGGGAGAATGGATGATTTGTGTACTCACCCCTGGCTGCACAAGCACTGTAACCCCCACAGCGCATGTGCACTCACCCCTGGCTGCACAAGCACTGTAACCCCCACAGCGCATGTGCGCTCATCCCTGGCTGCACAAGCACTGTAACCCCCACAGCGCATGCACCCCTGGCTGCACAATGTAATTCAGTATTGGGAGCTCTCGTCAGTGGGCTAAGTCTGGATGCAACTGCTGCCCGGAAGATGAAGGAGATGTGCAGTCACTCTCCAAAGCAACACAGTACTCACCAGATTGCTGGGAGCAGTGAAACCAGTCCTTTCCATTCTTGTGTCAAATGTGTTGCAGTGACAGTGGCTATGGCCACAGACGGAAGACACAGGGCTCTATCGCTCTTTCATTCAGAGGTATCTGGGAGGAGCTGTCTGGGGGGGTCCATAACTACTTTTTATTAATTCTAGGTGCTGAAGGCACAGCAAGATAATCAAGATGGTCGCTTGGAGGCTGCAGATGTTGGAGACACATAGACATGTTGTCTATGATGAAAGAAGCATACAGTGAGCTGTGGTGAGAAGCCAAGAACTGATGGAGGAGGGGCATCTGTCTACTTTCATTGGTTAATAAAGAAACAGCCTAAAATTAGGTAGGTGGAGTAAACAGGACAGGATGCTGGGTAGAAGGGAGTGAGGCAGATACCTCAGGCAGTCGCCATGCCTCTCCTCTCTGAGATGGATGCAGGTTAAGATCTCTCCTGGTAAGCCACCACCTCGTGGTGCTACACAGATTACTAAATATGGGTTAAAGCAAGATGTGAGAAGTTAGCCAATAAGAGGCTGAAACTAATGGGCCAGGCAGAGTTTAAAAGAATACAATTTGTGTGTTGTTATTTTGGGGCATAAGCTAGCTGGGCTGCGGGAAGCAGCCCACAGCTCTAACTACAAAGTATGACATCCAGCATCCATGGAAGGAGAGACTTCACATAAAACCTCCCTGAGAAGGTGAAGCTGAGAGCCAAAAGTATAACTAGACTTCCTCAGCCCAAGGGAACACAAAAGAGGAAGAAACTAGACCCAAGAAAGCAGAAGAGGGAAAAGTAGTTGCAGAAAGCTGAGGATGGGAATGAGGCACAGAGGCCACAGCCGCAGTGGGTCAAGGTCACAAGTGCTGGCAGGAGAGGGCTGCCATCCAGAGGAAATCCTGTTTGAAACGGGTTTCTACTTCTGAGGTTCAGGAAGATGCCTCACTCCTAAAACACAGCACGAACAGGAACTTGAACACGAAAGGCTGAAATCTTTTTTTGCTGTGGGTGAGCCCTCCTGGGTCCCAAAGCATATCTACTGTGCACTTCACAGCAGCAGGAGGGCAGCTGTATGCTGAAGCATCTAGAAAGCCAGAGTCTGAGCAGAGTGAGGTCACGGCAATGTGCTGCCGACGCTGAAGGCAAGGAGGTCTGCTGGGCACTTTGGGACCATAAATTTACCAGAAGCATAATCTGAGTTATTCAGATGTCAACAGGAAGATTCTGGCAGTATTCAAGTTTCCAACCACAACCCTAGCAGCATAAATGGTACTCTGTATTTTGAACCTGTGACAATTTGAAAAGCAAACGCTGGTACTCTGTCCCAAAGACCCAAAGGAACTAGCCAGTCATACCAACGACTGTACTGACACACTCTTGGCCTCCCCTGTGAGAGCAACAGACTGAAAAACTAGCTTTATCACATTTTAGTTCTATACTGTACTATTTCTTATTCTTAAAAACAAAACAAGAGTCAGAGGAGCTCACAGGGAACTAAACACATGGGGGGGAGTAGATTCTGCATGGGGGGGGGGGTGATGCCTCACAGCCACTTTTCTGTAAAACCACCCTCCATTCTTGTCAAGAGTTGGTAACTTGACCCCTCCTAAATTACCCAGCATTCCTGCTTTGCCATCATGCCAGGAAGTGGAATTCCTAATCACCCGACCCCCACAGCTGACTTCCTCAACAACAGGAACCATTCTGTTTTCTGCACTTCCATCTCCCTTAGTAACAACCCACCCATACCTCTTCCACCCTCAAACCCAAGGTTGCAGGGTGAGCACATCCTTCCCTCTGACTGTTTGCTAGCCCTCCCCCCAGTTCCTCCCTTCACTTATTTGGTTATGTACACTCTGCACGTAACTAATGTTTGTAAACGTCTGTGATCTGCCAAGTTCTATAATAGGTGCAGAGAAAATGCATCACTAAAAATAGAGACATCTCTGTCCTCCTGTACCATATCAATCAGCAATTCAATAAAGTGTATTCTGTCAAACAGTGATCTTCAGGGAAAAAAAAAAAAACAACCCACAGCAAACGGGGAATAAGAGTGTTTAGTAAATGAGATGGGCTCCCCTCTGCCCGAAGGAGCCCTTGGAGGGATCCGAATGTGGCGGGGAGCAAACTATACACATGGAGGAAGAGTCCACGCAAGTCCTGGAGGCAGGACACTCTGCTGCAGTCCAGGCAATGAAGCAGCCTAGGGCGGTAGCCATGAGGGAGCCTACCCTACCAGTCCAAGAGAGATGAGGATGGAGACACTGGACTTCTCCTGCCACACCACCGCTGAGTTAAGACTAGGCTGCCAGTGGTGTAAGAGCAGGCTTGGAGTCCCAGTGTTAACCTTGAAGATATCGCTGGCCTTGCGGTCCTTCTGAGTTGTGGCCATTTGCCTTTCACAAACCTCAGTACGGTTTACTAACCCAGCTCACCATCATTTCCAAAACACTATTCTGCCTCACACCCATCACCTTACACCCCCTCTCATGTTAGCTACTCTCTGCAAGATTGCCTCCCTCCCTCAGTTACTCAGTGCAAGGTAAGTCCCTCAGCAAAATCTCACTTTTTACGATCCAAATCCATGAACCTACCCTGGCTTGCCTGAACTCCTTTTTTCCAAGTTTGAGTCTCAAATCCTGCAACCTCCTGGACTCCCATATCGCAGATCCCACTACCTTTCTACCTGCTCATTTATGGTCACTCAAATGTCGTAGATTCTTTGTGCCTGCCCAGCAGAAACTCAGCACATACTGAACCACATTTGACCCTGCTCCACACCCATCCCTGAGCAGGAAAAACCTGGCAGAGCAGAAAGACACAAGTCAGTGGAGATATGTCCTTGAAGAGGTAAGAGGTAAGAGGAAGGAACCGTGTACCAGGAGAGCCTTGGACGGCAGCCGAGAATATACAGCCCAGCATTGGCATTCCTAGCTGGTGGTTACCCTCTAGAAAGGCTGCATCGACCTGTCCCCTTTCTCTCCAAGACAACCCCATGTCTCCCTCTATCACCCCCACTATGCAGGGCTGGAGGAGCACAGGATCCAGGTGCACACACTGACACACATGAGAGAGGGTAGTGAGTGTGGATGGAGTTGTGAGCACCGAATGAAGGGAGATGGACCTCTCTGAACCCTTAGTAACTCCTTCCTCTCCATGTTCACTCACATCCTTACCAAGTCTAGAAGCTGGTGCGGTGGTGGAGAAGATGCAGCCACTCTTCAGCAGCACCAAAGACCAATCCTGGGTTCTCCTATCACATCCACAAAGGCAAACCCTGAACTGAAAAAAAAAATTAATGACTCTACCACAAAGTCATGCCAATGAGCCGCAACCTGATTCTCTCTATACACCTGCTCAGAAAATCTTACACACACTTTTAGTTGAGACCCTTTGTGCCCGCCCCTAGTACCACATCTCACCCTTCTGAGCTAATCTATCTGGCTTCTAATCTACTGAAAGCAAAGGCCATTTGGGGTGATCACTTAGAACTTCTTCCTTTCTTTGACTCAAAACCCTGCATGGTTAGTCTCTATCTCCCAGATCCTACCCCCAGTTCTTTGCTTCTAAGGTACCTCTTCCTCCATCTCTGCCTTCTGTGGGGCTCTACTCAGTAATCCTATAGCCACTCTTGCTTCATGATTAATTTTAAGGTTTCACGGATACTTTTTAAAAACAAAAAAAAAGTTGGGCTTGGGAGATGTCTCAGTAGCTAATGCGCTTGCTATGCAAGCATGAGAACCTGAATTCAGATTCCCAGAATCCATACAAAGTCAGGCATGTTGGCACACCTCTGTAATCCATGGGGGTAGAGGCAGACTCCAGGAGCTCACTGGCCAACCAGCCAGCCTAGTTGGGAAAATGGGAAAGCCCATTTTCAATTTCAAAAAATGTACTGGAGAATGACAGATTAAGACCCCTGAAATCAGCTTCTGGCCTGCCTACACACACACACACACACACCCCACATACATGTATACAACACCCACATAAAGAATGAAACTGTTCAGGAAGTAGAAAAACCCAAGATGTTTGTGGTGACTGAGGTGACACTGAGTGTGCACAGGATAGTGAATGAAGGAGGATGGGTGCTGCAGGGCAAACTCAGATCTGAAAAGCCCGAGCAGAGTAATGACTTTTTTTTTTTTTTTTTTTGGTTTTTCGAGACAGGGTTTCCCTGTAGTTTCTAGAGTCTGTCCTGGAACTAGCTCTTGTAGACCGGCTGGCCTCGAACTCAGAGATCCGCCTGCCTCTGCATCCCGAGTGCTGGGATTAAAGGCGTGCGCCACCACCGCCCGGCTGAGTGATGACTTTTGAACGAGGAAATGCTCATGATGGATCATCCTAAGACCAAGAGCCGAGAACTGGATGGGGATGGGATGGAAGAGCAGAGGACAGATGATCCGGTGGGAAGGGACAGGAGATGCACAATGCTGATAGGACATGCTAGAGGAAAGGCAGGTGTATAATGTAAGCATCTTGAAAGGCACAATAGTTGGTGAGATGCAGAATAGTGAGAAGGGAGGCAGGGAGAAACATTTGCAAGAGGAAAATCCAGCAAGCCTGGTGACTAGCAGCACTGATGGAGGAGTCGCATGCCTATATGCTAACTACACACAGTGAGGGCACAATGCTTCATGTGACCCTAAGTCATAGCACTCATAAGGCTCAAGTTGTAGGTTTCAGCTCCCTTGAGTATAAACAGAGCAACATAGGCCCAGAGAAGATTTGTCATCTTCATAAAAGTAGCTGTGACAGAGTGGAACAAAACCCACCATCTCTTGATGCCTTCTGAACTCTAACGGCTGCCTCTTCCAGAACCCAACTATCTCAGACAAGGGCATGTGTGAGGTTCCATAGGCCCTAGCAGACTGGCCACACCAGAGCAGATGCTGAGAGTAACAGCAGGCTGAGTCAACACCACAGCGCTAAATATTTTAGAGCAAAATTGCCAAGCACTATTTGTTGTTTGTCTTCTTGCTAATCTAAAGAATCATAGTAAAGACATTTAAAGAAAAAAACTGTAAAACATCTGAATCCTTCTGAGCAACTCGACAGTTTTGTGTTTCTAGGAACAATTTTTCAAGGTGCCAGCCCCACAGTGATGGCAGTGCTGCAGTTGAACGCACCCAACGTGGACCTCAGATTTGACCATGGGTGTGTTCCCACTTTTCCTTACTTCCTCATACAAGTCACGCTGACATTTGATATTCTGTCCACATATGCATGAAGCACCTCAAAACCCTAACCCGAATGCACTTGTTTGCTTAGTGACTTGAAGAAGGTCTCTCTCTCTCTCTCTCTCTCTCTCTCTCTCTCTCTCTCTCTCTCTCTCTGTGACTGAATGGCAGGTGCTACTCAGTTTTTTTTTTTAATTCACATAAACCGTGTCCTTGAATTTACGGGAAAGGAAAAGATTTTGGTTTAGAGTTTGGACAGGAAAGAACCATGAACCAGTGTCCTCTAGAACATGCTATTTTTTCAGCTTCCTGGATGAAGAGAATCCTGTGTCTTTAAAGGGAATACTAAGAAACAATGAAGATAGACATGCAATCCATTAGCCAGGTTACAAGCCCTTTTAAAAAGCAATTTCTTCTAATGACTGTGATATTTAAATCAAACTTAGAATAGAAAGAGAAACTATAAAACAGAAATGTAGTACAAAACTTTAAACGGACTGCACAATTTTTAGATTGACTATATAGAGGCGAGCTCACATTTTCTTTCTGGAAGCAAGACATTAATACTTTTGCTTTAAGTGTTCCAGATACTGAGGCATTACTCTTGATAGGGCAGATAACAGCAAGGCTTTCTTTGTTGGCATAGTTGTTGCTACTGTCATGAAACTGTTTTCATCGAAACAAAAAATCATGGACTAAACTCACTGTTCAACACAGCTTTTCAGACTTTAACTCTAGCAACATAAATTGTTTCTTTTTTAAAAAAACATATATATTTAAAAATAAAGATAAAATGCATACCCGGGATCTTAAATCTGAGTAGAGAGATAACATCCTTGAGGTACAGGATTTAAATGCCTTTTACAAGTCTTACACAGAGTGAGCAGGTTAGCGAGCAGACATCTCCCACAGCTAACAGGTGCAGGGCCAGGAAGGCTGCTGGCCTGTCACTAGGGCTAATATTCTGAGTGCTTCAGGATGTCACTACCACACACTTGGAAATCTTGCCAGGGTTCTCAACTAAACTAACAATGACGAAATCCAACCGTGAGCTCTCACAGCTGTCTGTCCTAAACACTATTATAGGATCATCTCTAACCATCTCTAAAATACCTCAAAACCTGAATGTGACAGAGAATGATCAGCACTAACCCTAGTTAGGAAAAAGTAATATGCAAACAAAACTATCAGTTATTCCGTCTCCTGGACACTGTTCAGCCCACCCCGACCTTACTCCTCTATTGCCTCTAGCGTTGGCCCAGCACTTGTCTCAAAGGAAGAGCTCTGAGGCATGGAATCCTGCACTAAAACAGAGGCCGACAGAAGGCAGAGCTCTTTGAGGCATGGAATCCTGCACTAAAACAGAGGCCAACAGAAGGCAGCTCAACTGGCCGAATGCTCCAGACCTGGGAGAAATAGAGTCCATCACTGTTGCCTGAGCAAAAGAGGCCCCAGCAGAGGTGGTGGCAGGTAAAGAAGGCAATGACAGTCAATACCTAGAATGAGGTCAGTGTTTCCTGTCCTCTGGGACTGAACACTTGGAGAAGACAGGAAGTTGCTCTAGATGAAATTAAGCAGGTCTTCTAGCATTGCCTATACCTCTCTTTGGGGACCCTGCATCTGGACCCTGCTTTCTCTGACTTCCCCCACAGCACCTGCCCGGTGTGCACCTCCTCTCCTTTCACCTGGGGGGCTGGAGCAGCTGAGCTAAGCACACCATGCCTTCTCACCCATGCTTCTATTCCTAATTCAGCACAGCAGCTGGTACAGGACAGCCACTTGACATGCATTCTTGAACTTCTTGTTGGAGAACAATATGGTAGATTGCCATCATTGGTTCCAACTACATTCTTCTATTCTCTATCTCGACTCTGACGAAAACCACGGTCAGAAAAGGCTGTGCAGAACCCCTTGTCTCAGGTATGTAGCTGCCTTCTGTAGTGGTAGACTGGATGGCCATGGGTACAACTGCCCTCCACTCCTGGTTGGCAGGCCCACCTCACACAGGAAGAGGAAAGTTCACCTCTCCCCTCAAGTCTGTTGTTCTGTGCTCGGTCTTCTCTGGCGACCATGCCAAGGCTTCCTTGAAAACAGCATGAGCCACAGGAGCAGTTGCGCTACCTCTATCAGCACACCGAACACTTGCATGCACGGTCCTACCACACTCTGATATCCAACTCTGCTTCATATTTGTCCATGTTCATTCTCAACTCGGCCGGAAGCTGAACAAGGACCAGTTCAGTACTCAGGACAAGGCAAGCATCCAACAGCTAACTATAAACAATCTCTAGTACTGTTTGTAGTATTACAGTGAGCTAACCTATCAGAAAAAAACCTTCCTTTCAGCAGCTAAATGAGTAGTGGCAGGACCATTGCTGCTAATGCACAATCCATACGGTGCTTAGGACAGGCCCAAAGCTACAGCCTCTCTTAACCATAGAGCAGCCCTAGGAGGCTTAGAAGTCAAACAACTGAGGTGGATGGTCTAGTGACCACTGGCAGGCTTGTCCAGTTCATCCCACCAGTACCAGTGGCTAAGGCTGTAATTTAAGGATGGACTTAGATGAACTCTGCCCCTCTTTTCAGCTCACACCAGCAGCTTCCTTGGCGAGAACACATCTCTTACCCACCTGTCAGTGCTGCTTTCCTGACTTCCTGGCAGCAGTCCTCCAGCAGCAGGCATGATGCTTCTGTACCTGCTGTCCTGCCCATCTAGCTGCTGGCCATCCCTAGGAGAATCTGAGCTCTTGAGGGCAGGAACCTTTTTGTACTTGTGATGGCAAGTACAGCTAATGCCTGTCCCTGAAGTAACTACTGGGGTAGCATTCAGATCCTTGGTACGCAGTATCTATCTTTCACATATCAGTATCAAAATCTACATCATAACTTTCAATAATTTAAATCTGTTTCCATGGCAACTGGGCAAAGTGCTTCTTATAATACTGGGGAAGGCAAGCACTACATTAAGGTTCAACCCACTAAATACTTCACAGTCATTTGCTTTTGTTCCTATGTATGAAGAGACAAAAAGACAGCATTTGACTCCCCTAACAACCTCTCTAAGAACTTTATTAATACTAATACAGTTTCCATCTTCAAACAAATAACTAGTGTACCCACTAACAAAATGATAGCATCTCACATCTGATGGACAATGTATCTAAACTGCCTTACTACTGTTCAGATCCTGACTTGCAAAAACTATACATTATGACATCTGATTTTTAAGGTAAACACTTATTTCTGCAATTGACCTTTTATAGACAACCCTAGAAGTCCCATCAGGGAGAGACAGAGAAGGGTTCTCAGCACTGGTTAGAACAGCACGTGAAGGCGGCAAAGCAGACTGCTTTTTACTAATTTAACAAGCAACACAAAGAAAGATAAGGGTTCAAGTTTTCTTTCTTTGCCATTTGATTTCCTGCGACAGAATCTCACTATGTGACTCAGGCTGGCTTGGAATTCACAATCCTCCTGCCTCAGCCACATAAATGCTGTGACTGCAGAAGTGGGCAGCCACATGTGGCTAACTTTTCATTCTGAAGCTGTTTGGGAGTGCCTACTAAACCCCTACAATGTTGTATTTTTAACTTCTGGACATCAGTTCACATTTTTTAAGATGGCTTCTTTCTATATGGTCCCTCTCCTCCTAACTATCAGCCTAATACTGATGCCACCCTGAAGCTCCAAGTTCTAATAAAGGTTTTATAGCCAGGCAGAAGTGCAAATGTACCTGAACCAATGGCACATCCCGTTACACTTTCTACAATGTGAAGCCGAGGAGAACTGGTGGGCCAGGAAAGTGGTCAGGTCACAGACAGGAAAATGACAAAGTGGAGGGCCCACAGCAAGCTACACCCTACAGGAAGTAATCTCAACTGAAACTCCACCAAGCTCGCAAAGCTCATTTTTTATAAACTTATCTTTCTCAAATTTTACCACCGTAAGAAACATTAAATATTATTCTTTTGTATTAAACACTGTGAAATCTGTGTTAATGAAAAGGAATTCAAATATTTTTATCTCCCTACCTTGTAAGACTTTTATGCAAATGTTTTAACCCTCTCTCCCAGGCAAAACCTTTGCTTACAGAAAGGCCCTGCTGCATTCCCAGAATTTAAGTGCCTTAGGTGGCCTACCCCTTCCTACTGTCCTTCATGTCCTTTACCCAACTCCTTTTTCTCCTTTGGGAAAAATATTTTTATCACAATTTTTAATTTTTGAAATTAAAATGATTACATCGTTTTCTCTTCCTCCAACTTTGCCCTTTAAAAACAAACAAACAAAAAACTAGACAATTTTAGAAAACTATGAGGTTAACAGTACCCAAACCTAAGGGAAACGATACAATCAGCACCCGAGTTAGAGTAAAAACCAAGCGCATTTTCTGTCTGGGTGTGCTTGCTCCTCTGCTTCATGAACAGCACACTCTTCTGATCAAGATAAACCTGTGCCGTGTGTCAAGACGCTTTGGAGGGGTGGTCTCTTTCTCTGCAACTTCACACGTATTTCTAACACCATTAAAAATAACAGTGTGCAAATGAAAAAAATGTTCAATTTGGAGGTTCTGATTTATTTTTATTTGTTTGCTATTCATTTGTTCGTTCGTCCATTCATTCATTCATTCATTCATTCATTCAGAGACAGGGTCTGGTATGAAGCCCTGGCTAGCTTGTAACACACAGAGATCTGCCTGACTCTCTCAAGTGCTACGATTAAAGAAAAGTCCTGAAGGGTCATGATTCTTCCTGCCAACTGGATGTTTTCTAGTTTACAAAGTGGAAACCCTTCAAATAATGAGGCTTAACACCTCAGAGCTAGGGCCCATTGGGATGAATAGACTCACACAGCCCACTGTACCCTGGCTCCCTGGTGAAATGTAGTCGGGCTGGACACCCCACAACCAGGGTCTTCCTAGATCCTCTCAGCCTCACTGCAGATCTCCCAAGCAGGACCTCACACTACCTACTCAGAAGTTTGTCTTCTGTAAGCTTCTTGTTCTGCGTCAAGAGTATTCAGTGAATCAAAACCGCTGTTTATCAATTAGGGAGACTATGGTAATAAAGTCTCATCATGTGATTCTCTTGTTTATCCTGTCAGCCAGTGTTCACTTGGAGTACTAATGTCCTCAGCGGTTAGAACCCAGGGTAACCACACTCCCACCCCCACCCCGTCACCTAGTACAGCAGCAGAACCCACAAACTCCATGCATTTCCAGGGAGGCACTTGTCTCTAAAATCAGTATTTTCTTCATTTCTATTTCAATGAATGCAGTGTTGTTTGCTTTATTGCAGTCTTACTGGGGTGGCTTTGTAGGATACAGAAAGTGGCCTGCGTCTGCAGCCATTTGACCAATGTGTTTAACACAGAAGGGAAAAATTCAGTGGTCCTTGATGTCAGAAGTAGACACGTAGTTTGGGAACGTAGCTTGTAGTTCCAAAGCTCCACAGAAGCCCTGAAAAGCAGCAGCACGGAGCAATGCTATGATGAATAGCAACACCATGTGGGAAAATGAAGGCTCACAGGCATCCTCAAAACAAACTGAAAAGGATGAGGATAGAAAACACAGTGCCCAAGGAATTGGTAGCAGTCTCTGGACTCAATTCATTGAGTTTAATCCTTTCTGTCCAAGACCATTTCCCTAAGGATCCTTTGTTTCTATGGATGACTCTGGCTGTCCTGGATCTCACTCTATAGACCAACATGGTCCCAAACTCACAAGAGGTCCTCCTGCATGCTGGGATTAAATGCGCGCACTACCACAGCCCGGCCAAGAATCTTTACTCGAGGTCTGCTAGGGGTCAATATGAGCTGAGTGAGCCTCATTTCTACCCTCTATTAGGAAGACCACAAGAACAGACAACTGTAACAGTGTGCAAGGAGTCTAAGAGGGCAACTGTTCCCAGCGCAGGCAGGTGCAGCAAGGGCTCAGGACTGAGGAACACAGTGGTTAAGGGAGTAGGCAACACTCAGCACTCACTTCTCACTGTCTAAAGCTAAAGTAACAGGAAACTCCCACAAAGAGGAAATGTCACATTCCAAAACACCCGTCAAGACGTGGAAGAGAGTCCATGTGGCAATCACACAGACATTGCCACTGGATGTGAACGACAGCAATATTTAATCTAGCACACACTGTTAGTCAAATACATCATTAGAAAATTCAAGACTAAACAAAATGAGATCCAATTTGTTAATACTGAAGACCTACCAGCTTAAAAGACTATAAATGCATGAAAATTTGGTTGAATTTGTTTAATTTAAATGCATTTGTAATTCTAAAAGCAGAGTGGATGAATGAGATTCACTTTTGAGACACAAAAATTCTAAGAATTGTCTTATCTGCATATGACTCTTGATTATTTCCTCAAGTACTTGATAGAGAAAATGACTCTGCGCCCAGGCAACATTACCATCCACTGAGTGGTAACCACAAAGAACAGAGCGATTGTTGCCATCTTCTTCTATAGAAAGCTGCTGAGCTGGGGTCAGAACTAGGGTTTCTAACTCCAGAGGCTGGGGCCTGGTCTTGCCATCACCGCCAACCAGTTGCTGTCTACTGTTCCCAATAATGCTTGGTCCTTTAAAAACTTGAGAGGTAGGGATGTAGCTAAGTTGGAGGGTGCTCACCCAGCACACCGAGACACTCGCTCAGGACTCCAGCACCACACCCACTAGGTACTTCTCACACTTGCGAATCCCAGCACTAGGGATGAGGAAGAGGAAGTCAAGGTTGAGATCACATTTAAGGGCAGCCTAGGTAACAGGGACCCAGTCTCTACATAAAAAGAAATAAAAAACAACAAGTTTGAATATTTTTCCATTTTAAGACTCAAACTATCAACAGAGCAGCTTATTCTAGAATAAAACTGAAATTGTTTTTTTTTTAAATAAAAGGAAAACCAAAATAACAATACACTCTTTGCCTTTATGACCACTGAAAATAAATCCCCTAGTTTTTCCTCTTGTTCTTCCCTTTTATTAGTTAGGGGTTTTATTAGTGCCTCTCTGCAAATGACTGTTACACATTTTTAGAAACCCTAAATACAGCACCTTGACTGAGAATGGGGAGGGACGCGAGAAGATAGTTAAAGTATCCTGGTATCACTCTGCTTATAAAATAACCAGAAGTCAGTCTTTCTAATAATGAACATTCTTTTTAGCTTTTGAACTCAGAACTTGTACTAGACAAGGAATAGCTTGCTAGAGTCATTATTAAGAGGCTCTCTGGTGTAATGTTAATGGAAGTCCTTATAACGACCCCTTTCCTGACCCAGATTTTTCTCCTATCCAACAACTTGTCAGCCACACCTACAAATACTGTTATAGATACAGCTCTCCTGTGTCTTGGTGATTGTTCTATTGCTGGACTGGCTCACAGTTCAGAGGTTTAGGCCACTGTCATCATGGCAGGGAGCATGGCAGCAGGTGGGCAGGCACTGGAGTGGTAGCTGAGGGCTTTACATCTTCATCCACAGGCCAGGGCGGGGGGGGGGGGGGGGGGGGGGAGAAATCTGGGCTTTTGAAATTCAAAGCCCAACCCCAGTGTCACACTTACTCCAACAAAGCCATGCCACCTAAATCCTTCTAATCCTATCAAACAGTTCCACTCCTTAATGACTAAGCATTCAAACATCTGAACATATTGGGGGCCATTCGTATTCAAACCACCATGTCATGACAACTACAAACAGTAACAGAAAAACCCATCAGACCTCAGGAAACAAAGGCTGTGGACATAAGTACTCTTAGTATATTCTAACTCATTTTCATTATGCCACACGTAAGAGTAAGACCTGCAGCAAGGGTAAAGTAAATGTAGAGAACTAATACTTTGGGTTTGGCAATAGGTTAATCCCCAGCCCAGCAAAGCCAGGCTCCTTGGACCTCAGCTTTTCCAAGGCCTTGTCTCCTGATCTCACTAGGTAAAGACTACATGGGCTCCCTCGCCCCAGCACTCAAAGCATAGCAGCCATAGGACAGTGGAATGCAAAAATCCCTAAAAAGATGCCACCAAGAAGAGACAACCAAAAGGGAACAGACAAGACTCATCTGAAATTTCAAAGTTTCCCCTCAATGAAAACCCCAGATCTAGATAGCTTCATTAGTGAATTCTTGCAAGTATTTATGGGAGAATACCAAGCCTATCCAAGTTCTTTTAGAGAACTAAACAAGAAGAAATACATCCCAATTTATTGAGGCTAGAAATAGCTTGATACCAAACCCTGACAAGAATAAGAAAAACTCCTAAACAGAATCTTAACCAAGCCAAATTGTGTATTAAAATGGTTAACACATCATGGCTAAATGGGGCTGATGTTAAGAATGGTTACCATTTGGAATGCCATATAATTCATGACACTAGCAAGCTAAGAAAAATCAGAAACAACAACAAAACTAGACACATGATCATCTCAACAGATGCAGAGAACTTACCATGCAATTTAACATGTTCTTAGCTAAAAGCAACACACAGCAAGGATGTAAGGGAGTTCAACTTGATAAATGATCCACAGACCCCTATTGTTCCCACCACACTTAGTGAAAGGCAGGATGCTTCCTTTAGATCACAGAACAAAGCCAAAATGTCTACACTCTCAGCTCTCTCCAACATCCCACTGGAGGCTCTGCTCGACTCAGTAAAGCATGCAAGTTAAGAAAGGAGTTACACTGTTAGTAACAGGGGTGCAGTAGTTAATAGGGGGGATACTGTCCCAAGAAATTTCTTCCCTTGGGGAGATGTAAACAATGTCTACCTCCTCCTCCTAATGAGCCAATGACAAACCAAAGTAAAATCCCACCAAAATTCACCCTGAAAGGCAATCAGTTTATTAGACTCACTTGCAGAGCATGGGCCAGAGTTACAGAAAGAAACAGTCAGGCGACCCCAAAGCAGACTGGAAGGTCTGTACCCAGTAAGAATGACAGTCTTCCCATAGCCAACAAGTGAAGGCCCTTTCTCCTTGTCTTCTCCAGCCCATATACTCTAGCCCTTCCCCAACACCCAGAAGCCACATGCAAGCAGAGCAGAGCTACAATCAATTGGCAGGGAGGAGTGGCCAGTGATAAGGACCCTCTCCATTCCTCCACCCTGGAGGGAATGTCCCGCGGTGACTGATGCCAGCAAATAAGCTGATGTCATGAAGACAAAGACTTAGTTGCAGTGGGGTGGCTGTGAGGATAGCACCTTACAACTGTGTCTATACAAAAGCCAAGGGAAGGACTGGATATGTAGCAAGGTACTAGGTTGGAGCCCCAGTGCCAGAAAAGAGACTCCAATGAAACCAACAAGCAAGCTACTAAGTGAGATTGGCAAAGTTCCCAGATGGAGCTCACTGACCGGGGACTGACAGAGCTGGAAGCCAGCATAAGATCACACTAAGCCCTCTGAATGAGGGTGACAGTTGTGTGGCACAGGCAGTTGATGAGACCACTATCCAGTATTTATCCCTAGTGCAAGAAATGGCTCTTTGGAGCCCATTCCCTATGGAGGGATGGATACCTTGCTCAGCCTAGATTCAAAGAAGAGGACCTTGATCCTTCCCCAAGTGTTGTGACAGACTTTGTTGACTCCCCTTGGAAGGCCTTACCCAGGAGTGGATAAGGATGGGGTGGGGAGAAGGTGGGAGGAGTGGGAAGACGGGAGGGAGAGGGAGCTAGGATTGGTATGTAAAATAAGATTACTTTAAAAATAAAAAGAATAAAAATAAAGAATAAAGAAAATGAAAAAAAGATACAGAATGGAATTAAATCTCCATGCTAGCGATTTGCACCCACATACTGAGATTCTAAAAAATATCATTTATGCTGGGTGGTGGTGGCTCATGCCTTTAATCCCAGCACTTGGGAGGCAGAACCAAGGTGGATCTCTGTGAGTTTGAGACAGCCTGATATACAAGAGCTAGTTCTGGGACAGGCACCAAAGCTACAGAGAAACCCTGTCTCGAAAAAAACAAAACATAAAAATTATAATCACACTAAAAATGAAACATATAGTACGATATAGTTACACTTTATGAGACTGTTGAGTGAAACAAATGAAGAGAAGTACGTTCAGAGACTACTCAATGTTAAATGAGCTCTCTTCAAATTCATCTTCAGATTCATTATTTCAATTAATCCCAGGAAGCATTTTGAATAAATTCAGAAGCCGTCCTAAACCTTAGATGCATATGCAAGGGACCCAAAAGAGCCTAGAGAAGCATGAAAGGTCGAGATTATGAAGCTATGGCAGGGAAGGCAATGTGGTACTGAGCCTGTCCTAAGGAAATCAAGTGAATACGGTGGCTGAGACTATAATCAGAACACTCTGAAGGTTGAGGCAGGAAGATTACCAGAAATATGGGGTCAGTTTAGGTTACAGAGTGAAACACATTGAAAATTAAGGAAAATGGAAAACAAATGCCAAACACACATATACAGAGGGCAACTGGCTTTTGACAATGTACAGAAGTATTCAGTAAGAGACACTGGTCTTTTTTGGGAGGTAGGGAAAGGATTTCCTATGTAACATCCCTGGCTGTCCTGGAACTAGCTCTGTAAACTAGGTTGACCTGAAACTCAAGAGATTCTCCTGCCTCTGCTTCCAGAGTGCTGGGATTAAAGGCATGTGCCACCAAGCCTGGCTGAAACTGATCATTTTAATACATTCAAAGGTGCTGGAACAGCTAAATATCTATATGCCAAAAATGTGAACTCCTGATTCACATCTTGTCCTATGTACAAATGTTAACTATGGCCTGGGGCATAACAGTGGTCGAGCACCTGCTTAATAAACGTGAAGCCTATCACCACAGAGAGTTATCTGTCTATGTTACTTTCATTGGTTAATTAATAAAGAAAACTGCCTTGGCCCTTTTAAGAGACAGAAAATTAGGTAGGTGGAGTAGACAGAACAGAATTGTGGGAAAAGGGGTAGCAGGCAGTGGGGAGATGCTTCAGGCAGTCGCCATAGTGAGTCTCCATGCTTCTCCTCTCCGAGATGGACACAGGTTAAGATCTCTCCTGGTAAGCTACACCTCGTGGTGCTACAAAGATTACTAAATATGGGTTAAAGGAAGATGTGAGAATTAACCAATAAGAGGCTACAGATAATGGGCCAGGCAGTGTTTAAAAGAATACAGTTCCCGTGTAATTATTTTGGGCAAAGCTAGCCGGGTGGCAGGACACAGCCCGCCGCAGTTCCTTCTACAGATTGGCGCTCCAACATGGTGACTAAATCCACGTAAAAACCTGAAAAAGCTTTAAATAAAGGAGAGAGAGAGTTTAACACAGCTTTTTGCTGTTTGCCTGGACGTGCCGTAGAGAGATTTCCTGTTTCGGCAATAGCGGCAGAGAAAAAGCTGAGTCACTTTAAAACGTGGCTTCCTGGTGCTGTGCTGCCAGTGCAAACTCTGGCTATAAAGCATTTCAGTGGCTTTTATGGACTGGATGTTTGTGTGTCCGCTCGGGATCGGAAAGAAAGTACTCTGAGACCATGCTGATGGCTCACTGCTCCCTGCCTGAACCTGGGCAGATGGCGGAATCAGGCTTAGGTGAGCAGGAGAACATGGCGGATTTCTGCCGCCATAGAGAGATGTTTCCAGTCTGCGCAGTGCTCTGCGTATCTGATTTGGCTGTAACTTGGATGAAAAGAGTTTCTGTGCCGCACACTCAGTCTCAGAATTAAAGTGCTGAGTGTGGCTCCTACCTGGAGGCCCCAGAGCTAGTAGAAAATGGTACATCCTCCATTTTGAAATTGGAGAGAGGTAGAGCCAACATCTAGAACAGCCCAGGGGCTCTGCAGCTCAGAGGTGCAACCGATTCAGAGTCACAAACGGCTCCGCCATGTTGGA
The DNA here is from genome assembly GCF_903992535.2 of Arvicola amphibius. Classification (NCBI taxonomy): domain Eukaryota; kingdom Metazoa; phylum Chordata; class Mammalia; order Rodentia; family Cricetidae; genus Arvicola; species Arvicola amphibius. Next base: position 101,885,110 of record NC_052050.1, on the reverse strand, counting down.
CTGGGCGGGGCAAGCCCGCAGTACCTGTTTTTGACCTAGGAATGTCACAGCTTAGAGTCTTAAGCGCTTAGCAATGTAAAGGTGCAAATCAAACATGATTCTAGACAGTAAAAAAATTACAGATTCACAATAGGACAGATTCAGACATAAAAGACTTTTAAATGAGTCACAATGTTGGATGAATGTATGTAGGCTTGAGAGAGAAGAAGAAAATATAAAAAATAAAGTTAATGCCAAAAAAAGGGTAAAGTCTTTAAAGAGACAGAATAAAGTAAAGTGATAGAGTGAAAATAAGCCACGTAAAAATGGAAAATTCACAGAGAGTCTGGATTATGTATTTTATTGTGTTTTCTTTGAAATTTTTGACTGTAAAGGAGCTAAATACAGAGAGACATTTCATTATATGGGCTGCCAGGCTAGACCAGAATGGACATCTTAACGGTATGACTTCAGGATTTGGATCTAAGAACATGATGCTTTGGAAAAGAGTTTCTTCTTTTATTTTCACAGAGGATGAGACTCTGTGGATTGCTTCTATCCCAATATGGTATGATAGACCACGCCCTCCTGAAAGGTTGCTGTGAACACCCTCAAAAAATTACTTCGCTCAACTGCCGACTGAGATGAACCTAGCAGACAGGTTATACCATGAAAGACCTAAATAACAACGCCCCCACTCAGCAGGAAGCAGTTTGGAGAGAAATAACTGCGCCCACATTCCCAAATACTGTTTATAAATGTTCTTTTACATTTAAAGGGGGATATGATATAGATATGAATAATTTGCATTGGTATGGATTTTAAGGTCAATTTGTTATATGTATATGTATTTCTGATCTTTTTTTTTCTGATCTTGATTAAGCTATTTTGATTGTGTAGTTCATTTTAAAAACTGTAATGTATAATTAAGAAATATAGGTTGTTAATGGATAATCATCGATAATAGTAAAGCTTGTAGTCATGTTAGTTAGATTTTCTAGATATATAGAGATATACTTTAGTTAAATAGGCATTCTTCATATCTTTCAATAGTCAAACTTGTAGTCATGTTAGTTAGATTTTCTAGATGTGCATAGATATATTTCAGATAGGCATTCTTCATATCTTTCAAAGACTGCATAATATGGCATTTAATGTTTTAATAACTTAGGGTTTTTCATGATAATGAGACACGTCTGCTCCTGGCAGCACCAATCTACTTCGAGAGGAAGATGGGCATCGAAGAGGCTACTTATGGAGTTTGATAGCCATATGGGCAAGAAACTGCTCTTGCCTGGACTGTTGCATAAACTGGACATAAAGAACCCGCAGAGAGAGGACTGCTGAACTTGCCTAAAGGTGAGATGTTCCTTCTGGGTTCCTGATTCATTAAAGAGTCTGCGAGACGTTCTACAGGACATGGCAGAAAGTGACTGAACTGGCTTTGGAATTTCCTGCTTCATGGAAATGTCTGCTGGATACTTATGGGCCTGTAGGCTGAAGATGGATGCCCCAACGGTACAGAGGAACTTTGGGTGACTGTCCAGGCAGCGAGTTGTCTCTGTCATTTCTAGAGTTTGAAAGTTGCATATGACTTGTTTACTTAGGTAATATTATATCCTTCTGGAGTCTTTGATGGAGTTGAAGAATAAATAGATAGTTATAGCTTTCCTTAGTTATGATAAAAGATAAAATAGATTTAAATATTGTAACTGTGATACTTGCTTGATAACTGTTTTGTTATATGTAATTTTGCTATGTTAAAGTTGAAGCCTTTCTTTTTTGTTTAAACAGAAAAAGGGGAAATGATGGAGGAGAGTTATCTGTCTATGTTACTTTCATTGGTTAATTAATAAAGAAAACTGCCTTGGCCTTTTAAGAGACAGAAAATTAGGTAGGCGGAGTAGACAGAACAGAATTGTGGGAAAAGGGGTAGCAGGCAGTGGGGAGATGCTTCAGGCAGTCGCCATAGTGAGTCTCCATGCTTCTCCTCTCCGAGATGGACACAGGTTAAGATCTCTCCTGGTAAGCTACACCTCGTGGTGCTACACGGATTACTAAATATGGGTTAAAGGAAGATGTGAGAATTAACCAATAAGAGGCTACAGATAATGGGCCAGGCAGCGTTTTAAAGAATACAGTTTCTGTGTAATTATTTTGGGCAAAGCTAGCCGGGTGGCGGAACACAGCCCGCCGCAGTTCCTTCTACACCAATCAACCAATCAAACTACCAGTAACCACATGAAACACCTCAAACTATAAAATTTCTCCAAGGAACTGGAGGAGGGAACCTCTGTAACCTTGAATTTGGTAAGCAGTTCTTAGACATGACACCAAAAGCACAAGGCTTAATGGAACAAGTGGATAAACTTTACTTCACTGAAATCAGAAGAGCTATTCTTTCCAAGACACTGCAAGGAGAAAAGGCAAGTCACACTCTGAGACAGAATACTTCAAACCATAAATCTGATTAAAGCTCTGTATCTATCTAGCCAGATGGTGGTGGCACACGCCTTTAATGCCAACACTCTAGAGGCAGAGGGAGGCGGATACTGTGACTTTGAGGCCAGCCTGGTCTACAGAGAGAGTTCCAGGACAGGCAGGACTATTACACAGAAAAACCCTGTCGGGGGGGAGGGGGGAATCTATATCTAAAACTCTTAAAACTAAGAAAACAACCCAATAAGTAAACATAAAATAAATGACACTTTATCGAACAAAGAATAACAAGCAAGCACAAAATATGCTCAATCTTTAGCCACTGAGAAAATACAAATTCAAATCTCAATGAGAGAGTCTTGTATTAGAACAATTAAAAAAGAAAAAAAAAACAAAAAAACAAAACGAGCTAGCAAGCACTGGCAGTGACCTGAAGCACCAGAATTCTTACATACCGGATAAAAGCAAGCAATTATAGAAATAGTCTGGCAGTCTGCACAGCTACTGTAGAGCCTGCCGCCCACTTCCCCCTCAGGTGTGCTCTTAAGAGTGTGTATTAATATTATGCACATGCTCAGACAATCACTGCTCATGAGAACCAAACACAGACAAGCAAACCGCCGTGAACAGTGAGCGGACACAGAAAGCACACCCACAGCATGACAACACTGATGGGAAAGCACTGCTGTGTCAGCAGCATCAGCATCTCAGGGTGCTGACATGGGGGAGGCGGCACACAGGGTTCTGTTCTATAATCCAGAGACTACTAACCCAGCTAAAGTCACAGAAATGACAGCAGTGGTTGCCTGGAGATGGCCAGAGGACCATGAGGGTGGATTACAGAGTGGTACAAAATGCCTTGGGAGATCATGGATCCATTCATTCTCCTTATCTATAGAAGGTGCCAGGGGCATACGAGTGTGTTGACTGATTAAACTGCACATCTGAAATGGTCACTTCATTGCAGATGTCAATTACACTTCAAGAAACCGCCAGAGGCCAGTAGTGGGCTGCTTGTCCGGTACATGTGGAACCCTGGTTCAATCCCCATCACCACTTTTAAGAATATAAAAGGTAAACTTTAAAAGATTATTGGCTGGTATGCTTGGTAGTTTTGTCAGCATGACACAAACTAAAGTAACCTAATTGACCTGTGGGCACGCCCGTGGGGCACTGTCCTGGTTATGATTGATGGAGAAGGACCCGGTCCACTGTGGGTCATGTCACTCCTGTGCAGGTGGTCCTGGGGTATATAAGAAAGCAGGTTGAGCAAGACTTGGAAAGTAAGCCTGTAAACAGTGTTCCTCTGTGGCTCCTTAAGCCCCTGCCCTGGTTTCCCTCAAGGATGAACGTAAAGTGTAAGGTAAAATAAACCCCTTCCTTCCCCCAAGTTGTTTTTGGTCAGTGTTTTATCAGACTAGTAAAACAGAAAGTAACTAGGGCAGTTGGGGTAAAGTTCAGTGGAGAGTGCCTGCCTCACACACACAAGGCCCTGTCAGATACCAACTGGCATTAAAGTAAGGAGGGACACATCTTTAATCCCAGCACCAGGCCAGCCTGGTCTACAAAACAAGTTCCAGGCTAATGAAAACTACACATAAATCCTGTCCCAAGAGAGCGAGGGGCAGGAGAGGGGGGGAGAAAAGGAGGGAGAGAGAAGAGAGAGAGGAAGAGGAGGAGGAGGAAAAAAGGGGGAGGGGGAGGGACTGCCTGATTCTGCAGCTCTTCAAACAGCACACTGCAACTTTTGTTGTAACAAAGTGACTGATGTTATTGCCTTCAACACAATTTTCCCTTTGACCTTTACGTAAACACAACTGTAAAAGTAAATGATTATTGGGTGGAAAAGTGAACTAACTGGTCTCCCTGGATTCTGCTGATCGGCTTTGGGGGAAGTCTGGATCTTAAGCTCAACTATGAGCACAGACTGCTCTGTCACTAGACACTGAAATCATTACTAGTGCAACCTGCCCTAAAGTGCTTCATTAATTCAGGTAAACATTCACCGTACATGCCCTCTGTGTCTGGCATTGTTGAAGTGTTGGACTTCATGCAGAAGGGCCAGGATCACATTACAAAGCTGTTGTGTGTCTTCCCTTGGATGGACTTAGTTATTGTACTAAGCACACAGCAGCAGAGGAAGGCGGTAGGGAAAATGCATGCAGCCAGCCCAGAATGACTACTCTTCTCATGGAGCTGGCTGGCTACAAAGAGGTCCTTCCAGCTTGGAATAGCTAACAAGCACTAGACCTAAAAGTGAGAAACTATTAATAACAACTGAAGCTTAAGTAAATTCTTAGAGGTTATAGCAAAGATAATATTCCATGCCATAGCTTCTCCTTTCTGTTTTTTGTTTTTTTTTGGTGGGGGGTGTGTGTTATTTTCTGTTTGAGACAGGCTCTTGCTGTGTAGCCCTGGCTGGGCTGGTACTATGAGGTCTAGGCTGACCTCTTTTAGCCTCCTGAGTGCTAGGATTACAGATGTGTGCCACACTGGACTTAAGCACATTCTTCATTCCTGACTTAGAGAATTCTAAGCTGTGGACCTGATACAGAAACTGCACCATACAGAAGATACTATTTATACTTTATTTATTCAACAGTAAAACCTAGAGGGCACACATCTTCCAGCTGGCCAAGAGCATCCATTTGAAAACTACTCTTTCTGCTCTTTAGTGATTCTGTTTATGGCCTTTTCTCTAAAAGAGTCCACTGAACTCATGCAAGAGACTCAGACTCACTAAGAATCTCTTCCTGGAGACAGGTACTACTTCCTTCGAAGCCATGAGCTTCAGCAATCCTGGGAAAGGTTCTCAGGTGCCTCTGAAACATCACCTTCTATCTTCTCAGAGGAACAATTTTACAAACAGCAAGCTTTTAGTAACCTTCCTCCCTCCCGACAGAACAACTCCACTTCCACAGCCAGACCCACACTGCCCTGCTCATCCTGCAGTGTTAGGTGGCCACAGCACTCTGGAGCACAGGCTCTGTGACATGGCCTGTAAACATCCTCGTTCCCAGAGAGCAGTGACACCTAGCAAACAAAAGATGACAAGGAAACCAGAGTACCCAGAAACTCACTTTCTGGTTTTTGTTTTTCTGAGTTTTAAAAATGAAAATGATTCTGTATTAGGTAAAAAAGTAAGAAAATAAATTATCCAAAAAGCAGAAGCATACATGTGAAAGATGACTTAAATCACCCTGCCTTTCATCACAGTGGTGGGACGGCGCCTGCTATGGTCTGAGTGCCAACGATGTCTCCACTGTCAAATACGGTCCCAGTGTTTCATTTTACTCTGAAAGGGAACATTGCGCCATGGCATGGCCCAGCATCTGCTGCCAGGTCCTAATCAGCGACACTTCATACACAGTAGTCCCAACGTCCTGACTATGCCAGGGAACACTCAGATGACAGGGACTGTGTCACAGCCCCACAGTTACTTTGCATTACTACTGGCTCAGAGGACAGCTAACACATCAGCTCCTGGGCTATGCAAAATGGGGTCCCCCAGGCCGAGAGTGACCACATCTGCTGAGAATGTGCACTCAAAGTTTAATTATTCTCACTGGGGTCAATATTCTTTAATTTTCCTTAATCTAAAGGTCTTAGTGTAGAAGAGATGTAATACAATGATAAGGCTAGCTGCATACAACACCTTATATTCTGAGCAGCTGAGAATATATAGCCTGCACTGCTCTATTTATGCAGTGAAACCAGGTCTTTCTGGTAAAATGGCTCAAAGGATATAGTGCCTACTGTAGAAGCATGAGGCCCTGACTTTGATTCCCCAGTATCTCCACCATATCCCTGTCCCCCCACCATCTGGGCATGGAGCTGGAGAGATGCCTCAGTGGTTAAGAGCACTCACTGCTCTTGTAGAGATCTGGGTCACAAGCAACTGTAGTTCCAATTCCAGCAGATTTGATGCCCTCTACAGGTTCCTACAGTCACATGGTACACACACTCAGGCATATACAGATATGCAGAAAATAATTTTTTAAAGCGGGGCATAAAAGTATACTTTACTGTCAGCCTATCTAGGACATCAGCAAGCCCTAGGTTCAGCAAAAGCATCTTGAATTTTGCATGCAAATTGATGGAAATAGAAAACACTATCCTGAGTGAGATAACCCAGACCCAAAAAGATGGAATATGCTCACTCATTAGTGGATTCTAGCCATAAGCAAAGGACACTGAGCCTATAGTTCACAAGCCTATAGAAGCCAAATAATAAGGTGAACCCAAAGAAAAACATTATATATACATATATATATATGTATATATATGTATGTGTGTATATATATATGTGTATATATATATATATATATATATATATATATATAGAGAGAGAGAGAGAGAGAGAGATCCTCCTGGAAATTGGAAGCAGACAAGATCGGGGGGCAAAAGTTGGGAGCATGGGGATGGGGGTGGGGGTGGTGTGGGAGGAAGGGGAGAAGGGGAGAGAGGAAGGAGAAGGGAAGGATTGGGGAGAGTTTGGAGGAGTGGGAGGGTTAAGATGGAGAAAGGGCAGATACAGGAGCAGGGATGAAGATATCTTAATTAAGGGAGCCATTTTAGGGTTGGCAAGAGACTTGGCTCTAGAGGGGATCCCAGGTGTCCACGGGATGTCCCCAGCTAAGTCCTTGGGCAGCAGAGGAGAGGGTGGCTGAACTGGCCTTGTCCCATAGTCACACTGATGAATATCTCGAATATCACCATAGAACCTTCGTCCGGTGATGGATGGAGATAGAGACAAAGACCCACACTGGAGCACTGGACTGAGCTCCCAAAGTCCAGTTGAAGAGCAGAAGGAGGGAGAAGATGAGCAAGAAAGTCAGGACCGTGAGAGGTTGGTTTACCCACTGAGATGGTGTGACTGATCTAATTGGGAGCTCACCAAGGCTAGCTGGACTGGGACTGAACAAGCATGTGATCAAACTGGACTCTCTGAATGTGGCTGACAATGGGGGCTGACTGAGAAGCCATTGATAATGGAACTGAGACTTGTTTCTACTGCATGTACTGGCTTTTTGGGACCCTAGTCTGTTTGGATGCACACCTTCCTAGGCCTGGATGGAGGGGGGAGGGCCTTGGACTTCCCACAGGGCAGGGAACCCTGCCTTCTCTTAAGACTTGAGGGGGAGGGAGGAGAGGGAGTGGGGAGCGGGAGGGGGATGGTAGGAGGGGAGGAAGTGGAAATTTTTGAATGGAAAAATAAATTTTAAAAAAATGTAAGGACGACAGCAACATAGGAAAGATACCTGATGTTACCCTCTGGCCTCCACCCCAACAAACTTATTCTACATCTATGGAATGGCTTTCTTAGCAATAATGTCACTTCTTATCATGCTTACAGTGGCTTTAAATTTTAAAGTGTCAATTCTAATTTTAAATATTATCAGTGCTGTAAGTAATTTGTGGAAAGTTATAACAGGATGCATACTAAATAACTTCTCAGTCATTTTTCCACTATCTACACAACATCCGAGGGCCAGCAGCCAGGTCTTGGAACAAAGCCTCTGCTTTACCTGCTACAGGCTGAGGTTTCCATGGATAATACACCCAGAGAAGGAGCCAGCAGGCCATAAAAGTTCTCACCCTCTTAGGACTTCTGCTATCTTTGAGATGAAGACTAAACCCAAATTTCAGACCTCACTAGACAGGAACAAGAATGGCCTGAGCAGCTTCTATAGCCCTTTGTCTATGAGGAAACCAGACAGCATGAACACACCTGTCATGGATGCTTGAGGAATGTGTGTTTACATATTGTGTGTGTATCCTCTTTCCCTCCCTGTCCTTACCTCCCTCTTAGGGGTGTCATAGCCTGTCTTAGGATTTCTATTGCTTCGATGAAAAACCATGACTTGGGGAGGGAAAGGTTTATTAGGTTTAAACTTCCATATTGCTATTCATCATTGAAGGAAGTCAGGGCAGGAACCTGGAGCTGGGCCATGGAGAAGTACTGCTTACTAGCTTGCTCCTCATGGCTTGTTCAGCCTGCTTTCTCAACCTAGGACCACCAGCCCAGGGATGGTACCACTACCCACAATGGGCTGGGCCCTCCCCACATGGGCTGGGCCCCATCAAGGAGGAGGCACTAAGTAAGAAAATGCCTTGCAGCTGGATCTCAGTGAGGTCTTTTTCTCAACTGAGGTTTCCTCATTTCAGATAACTCTAGCTTGTATGTCAAGTTGACCAAGACCAGCCAGCACAAGGCTAACTTTCTTGTCTTTTCTCTTTTGTCTTTTTGAAGCACGATCATATGGAAACACAGGTACTGAAGTCCTGACTCAGGACCATATTATGGCCCATGCGGCCTCTCAGCTTAACTTCTATGTGCACTTTACCAGAGTGCACTTCAATGGTTTCTCCCTCAAGTGTTTCTGACTACATCTCAGTAGAGACAGATCATCTGGATTCGCCACCCTCCCATTATCTATGCTCTGTCCAAAACAAACAAACAAACAAACACAAAGAACAACAACCAAAAACAAAACTAGGGCTGGCAAAAATGGCATGAATTGTGGTTGGTTTTGATGCCAACTTGTCATAAATTAGAATTACCTGAATAGAGAGGATCACCTGAGGAAGTGTCCTAATTACTTTAATTGCCATGGGAAACCCCAACTGTGGTCGACACATTCTCATATCAGCCAAGGTAAAAAGGTTATGGCAGAGAGAAATCAGTAACCTCTTTCTCATGTGGCCTTCTCTTCAACATAGTCTGGGGTTTCCAGACTTCCATCATGGGCTGAGGATGAGGGATAGTAAAGAAGCTTTCAGGCCTGGGTAGCAGACTAAAGCACCCAGCCCTATGAACTGACCATCTAGCCCCTCTAGTGAGAGACAGCTATTGTGGTATGACTACAACTGCTGAAGTACCCTGCATCAAAAACTGAAGAATTACCAGGTTCTCAGACCCTCAGCTACGAGATAAATGCTACTATTTTAACAGACAATGACTTAATAAATTCTTTTATATATAATAAATATAATAATTAGTCATCCATCCCATTACTTCTGTTCCTCTGAGAACGCTGACTAATACACGTGGCCTGAGTTGAATCCCCAGAACTCACATAAAGGTAGAAGGAGAGGACCGACTCCACAAGGTTGTCCTCCAGCCTCCACACATGCACCATGGCACATGAATACACACACACACACACACACACACACACACACACACACACACCCTCTTGATATCACCTGCATAATAATATACAAGTAGAGTAAAATAAAGCAAACTCAAAGTTTAATGAATGCCAAGAGTGTGTGAAAAGTAGTCCTACATAAATAGTGCATCCAACAGAGGAGCAGCCCTGACAAGCCCAGGCTCCTGTCAGCAAGGCCTGTGCTTAGCATGTCTGGGTAATAGCTGTTTACTCATCGCAACATTGGGACTGTGGGATCTGTTTTAAATGGGACCACCTTTGAAGAGTTAATCGGCAAAGACCAACACTATCTACTTCCTAAGGAATAAATAATCACTTTGGAAAACAGAATAAACTTTGGTTACTTTTTTCAGGAGCTGGTAAGGGTATCTCCTCAAATCAACAAACAATCTTCCACTACAGTTTGATAGCTGTCTAAAGTGTGATGTTATACGTGAAGGTCTAAGACCCCAGCACAGGAATTTCCTACATGATTACTTAACCAACACGGCAAATATCACACCTTTATTTGCACTTTTTAAAAAAAAAAATTTGCCTGTGTATATAGTACATACGTGTGTACATGCAGGTTTGCATGTGTATGCATGCATGTGAATATATCGGATGCACACATGTGTGTAGGCCCAATTAACATGTGGCGTTGTGCACAACCACTCTCTACTCCACTTCTTGAGGCCATTCATTCTCTCAAGTTGAAACCCAAGGCTTTCAGTTTGCCCATTTGTGCCTCCAGAATGCTCAGATTCCAAGAGGCCAGCAAGCCTGCCCAACTTTATGTGGCTTCTGGGGCTCCAAGCGCATGTACATGCTTACTCAGCAAGTGCTTTATACAGTAAGCAATCTTCCCAGCTCAGAGTTTTGGGTTTTTTTTTTTTTTTTTTTTTTTTTTTTTAGATAGCGTCTCACTCTGTGTCTCTGCTGGCCTGGAACTCTGTTAGGTGAAAACTCACAGTAGCCTTTCCTCTGAGTGCTGGGATTATAGGTGTGCGTCCTGAGTCACCACACCTGGCCCAGGTTATTCTAGGGTATACTGTTTCTCAAAGCCTTTGAATAGCTTTATGGAAATGCAACCTATGCAAGGCCTTTATCCATCTGAAGCAGACTCAGACAGAACACACATTTGTCTACAGTTCAAATGAAAATGATCAGTTATTTTTAATAAATATAGCAACATATCTTACAGTAATTTTAAAGGCTATAACTTGACTTCTTGCAGAGAAATGTCTATTAAATTACAACTTGATAAGAGCCTGCATAAGCAGCTAAATTTAATCAATGCTCTGTTTTAAAAAACAAAAACAAAAAGGTATCCCTTGAGAGGCCCACTCTTTTCTGAAGAGAAATGGAGGAGGAGTGGATCTGAGAGTTGAGATGTATTGGAAAAAAAATAGTGAAGATTCAATTAAACAAACAAAAAAAAACTAAATAAAAATAGCTCTACTGTATTGCAGAAAGAAAAGATTCTAAGCAATAAGTAACAACACTAAAAACTCAATTGGCCTTCTTTATCCATCAGTTCTGCATTTATGGGTTCAACCAAGTGCACATACAAGATGTCTTTAAAAGCACTGCTTGTATCCTGTGCATGTCCTCCTTTCCCTAAACTATCCAGTACAACAGTTCCACTATTATTGGGCACAGTAAGTAATCTAGAGATGACTAAAGTACACAGAAGGAGCTGGAGAAATAGGTCAGCACTTGAAAGACTGTATGATGCTGGGTAGCTCACAATTGCTAGCAACTCCCATTCTGAGAAGTACCCAGGCCTCCACACACACACTCTCATGAATATATCCTGCCGCACACATAATTAAAAATAAGTCTTTAGCTTTCTCTCTTTTCTCTCTCTTTCCTTCCTTTATCTCAATAAAACTCCCCACTTAAAAAAATAAATCTATAAAGTAGACAGAAGAATGAGTATAAGTTATATGTAAACATTATATCACTTTATAAAAGGTTGTCTTAGTTAGCGTTTCTACTGCTGTGAAGAGACACTAAAACCAAGGCAATTCTTATAAAGGAAACCATTTAACTGAGGTGGTGGCTCACAGTTCAGAGGTTCAGTCCATTATCATCATGGCTGGAATTATGGAGGAATGCAGCAGACATAGTGCTAGAAAAGGAACAGAGTTCTACATCTTGATCCACAGGCAACAGGATGTAAACTAACCTGAGCATCTAAGACTTCAAAGCCCGCCCTCATTGTGACAAGCTTCCTCCAGTAAGGCCACACCTACTCCAATAGGGCCATGTCTCCCAACAGTGTTACTCCCTATGGTCCAAGCATTCAAACACATTTAAACACATAAGTCTATGGGGGCCATGCCTATTCAAGCCACCACAAAGAGTCTTGCACATCATTAGATTCTAGTACCCACAGAGAGTTCGGAAACAACAGTCATTGATACTGATGGCTGAACATGCAGATACCAGTGCTAGCATGGCACTGTATGTCTGCCATAAAAACACTTTGCCCGCCAGGATGGTGGTACATGCCATTAATCCCAGCCCCTGGGAGGCAGAAGCAGGCAAATCTCTTGAGTTAAAGACCAGCCTTGTCTTGAGAGCAAGTTCCAGGATAGCCAGGGCTACACAGAGAAATCCTGTCTGGAAAAACCAAAACAACAATACCACAACACAAAACAAAAAACCACTTTGCCCAAGTAAGAACATAATATTACTAATATATATAAACACAAGTGTACTTTTCTAAAACTTAAATAATACCCAAGCTACCAATAATTTGGTTTTCCTGGATATAAAGAGAAGAAGGAGTTGGAAGCAGTCACTTCAAAAGTAAAGGGTAGAAAAAAAAAATTTTACTTGTGGACTAGTGTCTGATGGTTATTCAGAGATAGAAATAAGGAGTCTGATTTCAAGCTGCCAAAATTTGAAACCTGTGATTTATTCCATTTTTACATAAAAGACAAAACTAAGCTAACATAGGCTATTTGGATTACAAAATGCTCAAGTCTAAAGTCTTGGCATGAACGGAATTCTTCCTTTGAGGTGAACTTCCAGTCCCTCACTCCCAGAGGCCCTGAGCTACCAAGCTCCTGCTTCATAGTTCCACGGCTGAACAAGCACGTTTTCTAAATACAATCTGTATCATTCCAAGTGTTGCATAAACATCTTGCATTTACTGGAGAGATCTAAAGTCAGACTCCACCCTATAGCTCAATTCTTAAGTCTCTGTCTTTATCATCTTTATTCCCTAAGTGCAATTTTACAAAAAAAAAAAAACTTAACTTATTGTTAGGTCTGTCAACAGGCAATTAATAGCATTTAAATGTCAGGTGGAACAAGAAAGAAAGAAAAAAGTAGGCACAACAATGTTACTTGAACATGGAAACCACAGACTACAGAGGATCTGAACTAGATACGTCCCCAAGCCATAAGGTCCAAAGCTTTCAACCACCTGGTCTGATGCACTACTTCCCCATCCAAGAGAGGATCCACCCAAACTCCTGCTTCTAACACCAGTCATGTGGCAAGTGCAAGACACAGTCAGAGGAGAGAGAACATTCTCTCACTGCTAGCACTGAAGGAAGCCAAGTCAATCAGATACTTAAACCGTCATCTCCAGCAATGTTATACCAGACTAAACCAATCTAAAATTGTTCAGCTGACTTCCTACCTTCTGCTCTGCCCAACCCTGAACTTCCTTACTCTTGGGCAGAATGGCTCCCAAAGCCTGAAACTTGTGAGGTACCCATGAACTCTCCCTTCGCGTCAGATCCCAGGTCAGCTCACATTCCTAGAATGAAGGGACAGGTGAACCTGCTAGACATCATCCTTTCGCTGAGAACTCAGTGATGGCAGCAGAGGGTTCCAGCAAAGAGGGCTCAAAACTCAAGGCTGGAATGTGGCTATGACTTCTGAAAGGAGAGCTGGAGGAGAGGCCCATGCTCTCTGGGGCTTCAGTGTAAGGACAGACCTGCCCAGTGATCAGGCCCACAATGCTAATCCCCAAGGTGCCTGAAACCCTGCTGGTTTCTGCAGCACTGTTATTTGTGTGTCCTTCCAAGAAACTCTCTGACCTGCAACAGTTTGTGTGAGCTTCCTGTTAGCCTCTGTCTTTCCACTACACACTCAGCACCCAGCTCAGGCCCTCACCAGCTCTCAGGTACCACAGCACAAAGCCCAATGGGTATGTTCACACCCGGACCCTCGAGTACAGGAACTACAACAGCCGTATCTGTCACCCTTGTGCTTTGCTAGATGCCTCAATACCCCTACCTACTGCTAAGGATACAATGTGAACTCCACAACAGAACACATCTGACTCCCACAACCAACATTCTTCCCTAGCCAACAAAAGTGGCACCCTGTAGAGTGCTGTGCCCTTTGCCCCCTGGAGCAAGAGTCTGAGCTCAGACCACCACCACACATGCTGAACCCATTACTGGAAGGATGCTTTCATTCCTACAAGCTTAAGGAAATTGACACCAAGTGGCTCTCTTTGAGCTTATTTCTGGGCATCAATGCATCACATCTAAATCTACACTTTCCTATGACCACACTGTAAAGCTATTTTAGTATAATCTTTTTATTTATTCTTTGGTAATTATATACAGGGTATGACATTCACTCAACCCACCCCCTTAATCCCACCTGCACCTCCCTATTCCCTACAACCTCTTGTCTTCTTTTTCTATTTTTATAAGTCAAAGAGTCCAATTTGTACTGTCCATATCCTCCTAGTGTAGGGTCAAAAGTGACTGTACCACCAGGAGACACACCCTAAAGAAAAAAAACCAAAAAACCCTGATTCTCTCTTCCCCACAAGCTATCAACTATCCACAGCCCCTCAGTTGGGGGGTGGGGGTTGTGAACCCTACTTCATGCTAAAATGTTGACTGGCTTCATCATGAGTAGGCAATCCCAGGTGCTGTGAGCGCATGTGCACATGAGTCCCATCACATCTGAAAGACAGCTGTGCTCTGGGCCTCCCTAACCTCTGACTCTGGCTCTTACAATTTTTCTGCCTGTTTTTCTGTGATGTTCCTTGCCCCTTATGAGGAGGAGATAATACATATGTACCATTGTGGCTGGACACTTCACTAAACCTACTACTATTCTGCTAAATAAATAGATACAGCAGCAAACTTCTCTCTAAACTCATGTCTCTTTCCCCACAGCAGCTCTCAGGATTCATCAAAGAAGTTTCTTTGTGAAGTAGATAACATTAATGCAGAAACATACAACCGGTCGAAGAGTGGAGTATTAGTGAGTGCCCTAAGTACATGGCTTAAATATGCCATGGATGGCAGGTATACTATGCACAGCAGCAAGGACCAAATAGAACCAATCACTAGAGATCATGAGAAGCTCTTGTCCCCACCTAGCTTTAGAGTCTAAGCCCATTCTGTGCACCTCCACTCCCTGCCCCAATATACAAGTAAAAAGCCACTACCAAAACAAAACATAACAAA
This sequence comes from Arvicola amphibius, assembly GCF_903992535.2. Lineage (NCBI taxonomy): Eukaryota > Metazoa > Chordata > Mammalia > Rodentia > Cricetidae > Arvicola > Arvicola amphibius. Next base: position 101,870,082 of record NC_052050.1, on the reverse strand, counting down.
AAAAGTAGTTTACAAAAGCATTATTTGTAAAAGCCAAGAAGTGGAAAGCACCCAAATGTCCACCAACTGATAAAACACCACACAACAGAATATACTGAAGTAAAAAGAAGGCTGATATTTGCTACAGTGTTAATGAACCTCAATAACATGGTGTGCTGGGTAGTTTTATGTCAACTTGACATAAGCCAGAGTCATTTGAAAAGAGGGAACTTGAATTGAGAAAATATCCCACTAGATTAGGCTGTGGGCAAGCCTATTGTGCATCTTCTTGATTAATGATTGATGGAGGAGGGCTCAGCTCACTGTGGGTAATATCACCTACAGCGCTGGTACTCCTGGGTTTTACAAGAAAGCATCCACAATGGCTTCCAGGTGCCCATCCTGTCCCTGAGGCCCACAGAGCTACATTAAGTCTGCCAAACACAGTAAATACTTAAGGCTGTGGCCAGAGAAGCCTTTGCAGGCAAGAATCTGTGTGGCAATGACCTCTTCTGGAGCAGGGCCCAGGTAGCCAGGGTTCTGTGGAGTGGTTACATAGGCCAGGGCAGTTTGGGGTTGGTCAGGGGTGTCGTAAGGATAAGAACTTCAAATGCTACACCCAAGTGCAGCCCTCACGATCTTCAAAGAGGGTCACCACTCGACCAGGCATCTTGTCACTGCCCCTAAAGAAGGTATCTTTACCAGAACTGACAGCTGTAGCCACGTACAAAGCCCACACAGGTGTTGCTGTGGGCAAAGTCCGGCTTCCACACTAGGCAGCCACACCAAAAGTCCATAGGGTTTGGGGGTCGCCATCCTCCCAGGAGGGCTGTGCAGATGGTAAGCAAGCCACCAAGAGCAAGATAGTAAGCAGCACCCCTCTCCATTTGCTCCTGCTTCCAGGCTCCTGCCCTGCCTTGATTTCCCTGAGTGTGACCCAAAAGTGGTGTGCTGAAATAAACCCTTTCTTTCCCAAGTTGTTTATGGTCATGATGTTTTATCATAGTAATCAAAACCCTAACTAAAAGGGCCACATACTCAAAGACTACATTCACATGACACATCTAGAATAGCTAAATTTATGAAGACAAAGATGGGATGATGAGCGGAAAGCGGCTGTTGAGGGTTTGGCATTTATTCATGGAGTGCTCATAGCATTCTGGACTTAGACTGGTGTAGAAGTCTGTGAACACAATAAACACCACTCTTCTGAACCTTGCAGTATGTGATAAGCATGAATAAAACTATTATTTTAAGAAACAATGACATAGAGGAATAGCGTAGTGCCCCTGCTCAGGGGCCTGTTTGAATCTGTCTGCAACAGGATAATCTGCCGTCTTAAGAACATACACACAATCTGTTCAAATGAGGGAAGGATTGGTTTTCCTACCATTAAATCCCCATTGTGACCAACCATAAAATGAAATGCAAAGTAAACAGAACCAAGAACAAAAGAACATACAATCAGCCACCAGAGATAGGATGAAACAAACTCAATACCGCAAGAATAAAAGTGTTCTCAATACACAGCCCGCTGGTCACAGCAAGTTCAACAAGTCCAAGCCCTTTTGCCTCACGAGAAAATCTGTCAACCTCTTGACTGGCACAGAATGAAGGAAACAAGCATTCTCTCTTCTGACTACATCAGTGTCCTGTTTGCACTTAGCTGACAGAAGCCTTTCACCTCAGAGTGTTGCTAAATTAGACAAGATTATGTGTATTGAACATAGTCAGACACCCTGGCCAGTTAAGAGACTTCATCAGGCATGGCTAAGGGTGTAGGAAATCAAGAGAAGACAGCAATGGAGGATGACATAGCTTAACTGTCATTTTGTTCAAACCTGCAGATCCTACAACACATCCACAGACATACAGACAGACAGATCTGGGAACCAGAGAGAAGATTTGAGCCAAACATTTAAAAACCTACTAGCTACATGCCCAAGGACAAATTTCACAGTCTCATTGTGCCCTTCTATCAGATACTGGACGAGCAAAATGAGGTCAGGAAAACAGGGCACAGTACTCAAGAGTGCACCCCCAGGAAAATTCCTCCTGCTCACAGCTCCATGTGGCACCTAAGGCAGGGTTCACTCTCAATCCCAGTCACTGAAACAGCCAAGCTTCTTCCAGGATCCAGCTTCATAGAGCAACCACCAAGAGACCCCATGAAGACTTCATACTAAGTAATCCTCCTTCATCCAGCCCCCGCCACAGAACTGAAGACAAGAAGCCATCAATAAAGTCTCTCATCAAATGTATTAAATCAGGGCATGACACAAAGCCTTCATTCACCTAGCAGGTATTTAAAAGCACTGAACCAAGACACTTGAAGTGCATATTGTGCAGAACAGTAATTGGTAACCTTTCCATAAGACTGATGCAATCTGATTATAATTCCCAAGTGTCAGCAGTCAGTTCTGAAGGTAAAAGGAAAAGGAAGTGGGATGGCTTCAAGTACTCAGGGAGAGGTGTGGGAGGGTAATGCTTTCCCCTGACAGCAATTCTCATTTAACTGAAGGCAGCTAGAACAAGCTCAGACTAAAAAATTCTGTCACATTAGAATCGATTGAAATGCAATCAAGATGAAATTTACTGGGTTTGACATACACACATAACTTTCATCTTCCCCTCTCTGAAGACAGAGAAGGAAGAAGCACTTGTGTGGTGCTGTGTCTATGGTGAAGGGGAAAGGCCAGCTTGTATCCTAGTTTTGTGTCAACTCTGCAGTGGCAGCTCTCCTCTGCCTAGCTCCAGATAGGTTTCCATGATGCCACATGTAAGGCACAGCTTCTTTTCAGGGAGGATGGGACACAGAGCCAAGGGATGTGGAGCTTAGGAAATAACTCAGGGTCCCAGTCTACTGTTTTCCTCTCTTCTCCCCTTACCCCAGCTAAACCTCTACCTTCAGCCTAGAAGTATAAGGAGAGAAACTAATCAGACTGACTCTGGGGACCTCCTGCTCCCGCCATGTGGCAGCAATTAAGACTCCTTCCCTCGGCACAGTTCAGTCTCATCCCCTCACTGCAAAGCAATTTCATCTGGAAAGTTGACAGCCACACACCCTGAATGCTCACACTCAGCCTCTCACTTCTGCCCAACTTATATCCACTGAGTCTGCCCATTGAAACAAGAAACTCTGCCTGCAATGGGAGGAAGCTGGTGGAGATACCACATTTAAACCAACCCCCATGTGAGAAAGCCTTAAGATCATTTTACAGAGCATTTCACCAATGCAACTGACTTTGAATTAAGATTTCCATTCACTGGGAAAAGAGCTTCACCAACCCCACATCAGATAGAGAATTGAGCTCCAAAATATATAAAGAACTCAAGAAACTAGACATCAAAATACCAAATAATCCAATTTAAAAATGGGATACAGAACTAAACAGAGAACTCTCAACAGAAGAATCTCAAATGGCTGAAAGACACTTAAGGAACTGATCAATATCCTAAGCCATCAGGGAAATGCAAACCAAAAGAACTCTAAGATACCATCTTACATCTGTCAGAATGGCTAAGATCAAAACCACCAATGATAGTTTATGCTAAAAAGGATGGTAGAGTAAGGGGAACACTCCCCCATTGCTGGTAGGAGTGCAAAGTTGTACAGATGCTGTGGAACTGTGGAAGATTCTCAGAAAATTGGGAATCAATTAAGACCCAGCAATACTGCACACTCATACTACAAGGACATTTGCTCAACTATGATAGCAGCATTATTCATAATAGCCAGAACCTGGAAACAACCTAGATGCCCCTCAACCAAAGAATGGATAAAGAAAATGTGGCACATTTACACAATGGAGTACTACTCAGTGGTAAAAAAATAATGGCATCTTGAAATTTGCAGGCAAATGGATGGAATAAGAAAAAAAAAAAAACATCCTGAGTGAGGTAACCCAGACCCAGAATGACAAACACAGGATGTACTCATTCATAAGTGGATATTAGTAAAGCAAAGGATAACCAGCCTACAGTCCATGACCATAGAGAAGCTAGGTAACAAGGAGAACCTTAAGAGAAACATACATGGATCCCCTGAGAAGGGGAAATAAACAAGATCTCCTGAGAAAATTAAGAGTATAGGGGTAGGGGAGAAGGGAGGGAAAAGGGGGAGGGGGCTGAGAATATGAGGGGGCAATGAGGGGAGATGGGGAAAGGACAGAGAGGAAGAACAAGAAAAGAAATATCTTGATTGAAGGAGTCATTATGGGGCTAGTAAGAAACCTGGCACTAGGGAAATTCCCAGGAATCCACAAGGATGACCCCAGCTAAGACCCTAAGCAATAGTGGAGAGGGTCCCTGAACTGGCCTTCCCCTGTAATCAGATTGAGGACTACCTTACTTGTCACCATAGAACCTTCATCCAGCAACTGATGGAAGCAGATGCAGAGATCCACAGTGAAACACTAGGCAGAGTGCCCAAAGTCCAGTCGAAGAGAGGGAGGAGTGATAATATGAGCAAAGGGGTCAAGACCATGATGGGGATACCACTGAAACAGCTTACCTGAGCTAGTGGGAGCTCACCGACTCTGGCCTGATGGCGGGGGATCCTGCATAGGACCAAACTAGGTCCTCTGAATGTAGATGACAGTTGTATGGCTGGAACAGTCTGAGGGGTCATTGGCAGTGGGACCAGGATTTATCCCTAGTGCTTGAACTGATTTTTGGAACCCACTTTCTTTGGAGGGATACCTTGCTTAGCCTAGATACAGTGGGGAGGGCCTTGGTCCTGCCTCAAAGTAATGTACTAGATTTTGTTGACTCCCCATGGGAAGTTTTATCCTGAAGAGTGGATGGGAGAGTGGGATGGCAGGAACCGGAGGAGGGGAGAGTGTGAGAACTGGGGTTGGTATATAAAATGAGGAAAGATTTCTTTAAAAAATTAATTAAAAGAAAAGATTCCCATTTACTACTTACTTATCACAAGTGACTGAGAACTGGGTTCCAAGGCATTTTCACCACAGAACAAAAGTGTGTGAACAACTTCTCTACCACCACAGGGAGCACCAGAGGAGGACAGGACAGTCTCCTTCAGAGACTCTCAAGGCCACTTTGGTTTAACTGTGAGCTATTTACTATAAAGAGTTGCTAGGGTTAGCAAGATGGCTCAGCTGGAGAAGAACTTGCCCCAAAAGCCTAAGAACCTAAGTTTGATCCAGTTCCCATAATGGAAGGAAAGAATCAACTCCCATAGGTTGTCCTGACTTCTACGCATGTACTCTCCGTGTGTGTGTGTGTGTGTGTGTGTGTGTGTGTGTGTGTTGCCCCCTGCACACCTCACATCCCCAGCTTCCATAACTTCAAACACTCCTAAGACAACCACCCATTACATCAGAGAAAAGGAAGTTGTGAAGAATTTATAATTATGTTTTCAAAAAAAATTGTTTTAAAATCATAAAAAAAGACTTACCTCAATAAAACTATTTTCCTGTCTTACATTCTCTTTCTTAGCACCTTTATTATGAACCTGGGGAAAAAAAAAAGCAGAAATTACTTTTCCTTGATGACTTACCTACCATACGCCAGCAGGTGATTACAGACAAGTCAGAGCACTGAGGTCACCAAAACGGGGACCATCCAAGAAACAAAACCCTGGCCATATAGAGAAAACTTCTAAATCCTTCAGAGACCCACAAATGATTGGAACTCTGCATCTGTCTGGGAGCTGAGCATGGCACTCAGACCACCTGTACCAACCAGGGTAAGTATCCTCGGTCAGCATCACACCTTTGGGCCCATTTTCTGTGTGTCTACAGACACAAGAGTCACATTAGATGACCCGTCAGGGACTCCTCAGCAGTTCATGAACTTTTGTGTTGAATAAACTTCATGCTTTGCTATTACAGGGTCTTACACAAAGTCTGCTCTTGCTCCATCTCTCTAGTGTTTGTTAGGGCTCCTATGACTGTCCTCAAGGGGCTAAGAGTAGAACAATGAGATGCGCTACCTGAATTGCAAAGTAAAAAGAAAGACCAGAGTTGAGCCTTCCTTTCCTTGCTTAACATCTGGTTTGCCTCTACCAGATGTTTGCTTGGGTATTAGGTATTCTTCATAGGAGGAACACGATATCTCTTCAGTTTCCAATCAACTAAGGTGCAAAAAACCAGCCCAAGCTCCTGGATGTGCCAGTTTTTACTGAATGCCACACTTGACTGGTAGCATAAGGCAACAGAACATTCTGAATAGTATTCTAGAAACCCAATGCCTAGCAGCAGCATGGTCAAGATGTATGCAAGGGCCGGGCGGTGGTGGCGCACGCCTTTAATCCCAGCACTCGGGAGACAGAGGCAGGCGGATCTCTGTGAGTTCGAGGCCAGCCTGGTCTACAAGTGCTAGTTCCAGGACAGGCTCTAAAAAAGCTGCAGAGAAACCCTGTCTCGAAAAACCAAAAAAAAAAAAAAAGATGTACGCAAGGGAGGATTAAGTAGTGAGAGTCCAGAAAGCAAGAAGGAAGTCTTGAATGCCAACCCAAACCTCATTCTTTATTCTCAAATGTTTGATTAGTGATTGTACTAGGGCAAGCCAGGAACTGCAGGTGGTGAGGAAGCTGAGGCAGGAAGAGTACAATCACAATGCTTGACTGAATTATGAATTACACAGTGAACTCAAGACCATCTTGAGAAACTCAATGAGATTCCACCCCCAAAATTTAACAATAAAAGGAAGGAGAAACTGGGACTCTTAGCTCAGAGGTAGAGTGCTTGCCTAGCAAAGAGAGATGGACTACATCACCACCACAGCAAAATGGTAAAAAAGGGGGGAAAGGGGGGCTGCTGATCCTGCTCAGACCAAGATCTTACTTCTAACTTTAACACTTCTGTGGCTTTATTCTTTCATGCGAGAAGGTGGAAGTTGAGCAGACTTAAGCGTAAGCGTGCCCCTTCCTCCTTAGTATCTATCTACTCTGTCCTCCGTATTGTTTCTTTTATAGATGAGGCAATCCAAGCTGGAAAAAGCTAAACTGATTTTTGAGTTTTTTTTTTTACTGTGATTTCACTTCTTTTATTTTCCCCTAGAAAAGTAGGACATAAAATGCAAGTCGGGTAATTGTGGTGCATGTCTTTAATCCTAGCACTTGGGAGGCAGAGGCAGTGAGCTTCAGGAGAGCAAGGACGACTACACAAAGAAACCCTGTCTTGAAAAACATGAAAAAAGAAGAGAAAAACAAAAGTAGGACGCAAAGTGCAAAGATGTGCCTAACAAACACAGCAGCCAGCCCTGGGTTCCCAGCCAGGCTCGGGGAGGATGCACCAGAGCACATTGGGTATCTGCAGAGCTGCAGCAGCATCTGTGTGTCGTCCCCCCACCCCGCCCACTCAGAACACCAAACCAAATCTTAAATGGACCAGAGGCTCAACTGTCGAAGTAAACCCACAGACTTAACAGAAATAAGAATGAGAATGCCCTTCAGTAATTACATCCAAATTCAGGCTCCATAGAAGACCGACAGAAACCATGTAAACCTTAAAGGAAAAGATGTGGAGCTAGAGCACTGGCTGTTCTTCCAGATCTGGTTTCAATTCCCAGGACCCACATGGTGGCTCACAATTGTCTACAACTCCAGTCTCAGGGAATGGAAAGTCATCTTCTGGCTTCCACAGACACTGCAAGACGTGAAGCACAGATACACATTCAGGCAAAAGACCTACAGACATAAAACCTTTTTTTAAGAGTATCTTTTTTCTTTAATGGGGCTGGAGAGTCAAGGTGGAAGGTGAAGACTGATGCCCAAGGTGGTCCTCTGACCTCTACATACGTGCACAGTCCCAAAACAAGAGTAAAACATTAATTCTGGCTGTGTATGTGTCTTAGTCAGGGTTGCTATTGCTGTGATGAAACACCACGAGAAAACACAAGCTGGGGAGGAAAGGGTTTGTTTGGCTCACACTTCCACAGCACTGTTCATCACTGAAGGAAGTCAGGACAGGAACTCCAACAGGGCAGGATTCTGGAGGCAGGAGATGATGCGGAGGCCAGGAGGGGTGCTGCTTATTGGCTTGCTCCCCATGGCTTGTTCAGTCTGCTTTCTTATAGAACCCAAGACCACCAGTGGAAGAATGGCCCCACCCACCATGGGCCGGGCCCTCCCCATCAATCCCTAATCAAGATAATGCCCTACAGGCTTGTCAGCAACCAGATCTTCTGATGGCATTTTCTCATTTGAGGTTCCCACCTCTCAGATGACTTTAGTTTGTGTCAAGTTCATATAAAACTAGCTAGAGCTGGGCGGTGGTGGCACACGCCTTTAATCCCAGCACTCGGGAGGCAGAGGCAGGCGGATCTCTGTGAGTTTGAGACCAGCCTGGTCTACAAGAGCTAGTTCCAGGACAGGCTCTAAAACTGCAGAGAAACCGTCTCGAAAAACAAAAAAAAAAAAAAACAAAAAAAAAAAAAAAAAAAAAAAAAAAACAAAAAAACTAGCTAGAGAACAGCATGTAATTCACAGATTATTTCACAGTCTGTGAAGTATGTTTATGTGTTACATGTAAACTCTATCTCAAAGTAAGACTCAAGCAAACCTGGTCTTCATCATCAACCAGGAGTCTTGGAATCGACCCTCCACAGAGATTGAGGACAGTAATACCTTGGACTTACTGTGTTAGTTCAACAAGCTACAACTAAGCTAAATAACTAATGGAAAGCCAGGGCAAGACAGGCTACATAGAACACTGCACTTTATATAAAGAAATATTACAGCCCACTGACATTTGCTTGTATCTATCTACAAAGAGAAATGATAGACATATTTATAGAAAAAAAAGGAAATAGATAAAGACCATATGCAGGGATGGGGGGGGTAAGAGATTGGGAATTTGGCTTTCTGGACATGTCTGCATTATTTAAGTGTTTGAGCCATATCAAGATTTTTTTCATATAAACAGAATTCTTAAATGTTGAAAAAATACTCACACAGAGACTTGCCTATAAGTCAGAGTTCAAACTTAATGATTAGGAGGGAATATTTCTCTTCTTTGACACTGAAAGACAAGCAAAGCATGTGATGATGCTAGGTGCAGGCTCTAGAGCAGCAGCTGTGGCTATGACTTGGCCACCTGCCCAGACTCCAGTGGTGGCCAACAGTCCTGGAGATACATGCTCCATTCTGCTGCTGCTGCTCCGTTTTCATGTCTGTGTGATGTGCACTGTATACACCCACAGGACTCCATGTGTGTACATATGAGTGTGGCTACATGTGTTTAAGTTTGTGCAAATGCATATGGAGGCCTGAGGTAGATGTCAGGAATCATCCTCGGTTGCTCTTTTACCTTTTTCATAGAAGCAGGTTCTGTCAATCAAACAGAGTTCACTGATATGGTTAGTCTCACTAGTCAGCTAGCTCTGGGTGTGCCATCTCCAAAATTACAGGTGGGCCGCCACACCCACCCAACATTTACCTGGGTCTCCTCCAGTGCTCAGGCTTGGGCTGTAAGCACTTTAACTATGGATCCATCTCCATAGCCCCTCATCTGGTGCTCCTCACAGACTGCCCTAGGGCCTTATGATGAGCTGCTGTGAGGGACCAACAAACCTGAGAAGGGTGGAGGTGCTCAAGGGTGTGGTGCAGTTGGGGTTCCTGGAAGCTGCCCTGGATGTCAAATGGCTAAGACGCCAAGGGACAGCTCTGCACATACACTGCCTGCTTCCCACACAAGTATTTTCAAACACATTTCTTCCTAAGCAGCAGCAACTGTGAATCACTGAAATTAATCTAAGGATGACCCATTCGAGAAAAAGTTATCCGTGGAACGACAAGCTTTACAGAACGGAAGAGCAAATAAAGCAGCAGACCAAAATAACTCGCACTGACCTCGTGCTTGCAGAGGCCACCTCCACACGATGCTTTCCTCTAAACACTTTTTAAAAACGGTTCTGGGAGTGACCGTGACTTTAAATCTTCAGAGTACAGAACTCAGACTAAGATGGAGGATCTGGACAGGGTACAGTTTCGTTCTGCAAGTCATCCCTCGGATTCAGTTTTTGTTGTTAGAAATCAACCAATGCATGAACACGTTTGTACAGTCCCTATTTCTCTGAGATAGCATCATCGTCAATTCAAGCTCTTAATTCATAATTCATACTTAATTCATTTAAGAACAGGTAGGTTGTGCTGGCTAGACTTATGTCAACTTGACACAAGCTGAAGTAACGTGAGAAGAGGGAACCTCAGTTGAGTTTGGCTTGGGGCAAGCCTGTGCTGCATTTTCTTAACTGAGGCTGCTGGGGGAGGCCCAGCCCACTGTAGGCAGGGCCACCCCTGGGCAGTTGGTCCTGGGTGTTTTAAGAAGCAGGCTGAGCAAGCCAGTAAGCAGCGCTCCTCCATGGTCTCTGCATCAGCTCTTCCTCTAGGTTCCGGCCCTGAGTACCTACATGTGCTTTCTTCAAAGATGAACTGTGATGTTGAGATGTAAGCAAAACAAACCCTTTCCCTCCCAAGCTGCTTTTGGCCATAGTGTTTACCACACCAGTAGAAACCCTAACTAAAACTGGAGTGTTTATTTTTAAGTAGTGATTAATAAAAACAAAACAACCAAAAGTATTGGCCTTTTTTACCCTGGAACTGGATAGTGTTTACTTAAAGTAATAAAAATCAATTACTTTCGATTTAGGTGACTTTCAACTCGCAAGCGCTCACACTATCTGTGACTAGACAACTTTACATGCATCCTATTTTCAAGTCTTTACTTTGATGTTGATTTCCAGTATCTTTCTAAGTAACAAGCAACCACAATATTCTATTGCAAAGAAACAACTTACATTTAAAGAAAAAAAGTGAACTTTTTCAGACTTAAGCAAGTTGAAGAAATTTGCTATGCTACAGCTACGAAATGGACTGAGCTGAACTTTCAGCAAGAGCTCCAAGTAATGACAGTATTTTGTGAGCCAGCCCCAGAACTGATTGGATGGGCAATATTAATTTTCACTTTTGAGCACATTCCGTATTTTCCAAATTCACTAATAAGAATACGAAAAGTAGAAAAGGCCACTTAAGTAGGGGTTGCACTGACTGGTACTCAATGCCACTCAGATATCCATGAGACTGCTGAGGCTTCCAACCCCTTTCTCCCTCAAGATGCTCAGCAGTTCAAGTGTGACCAACATTCCCAACAAGGAGTCCCTCCAAAGAGAAACAGTTACAGGTGATCAGGCATTAACCCTACCTTCTGAGACTTAAAGATAGCCAATGAAAGTGTCACTAACCAAAGAAACTCTTTTTTATGTATCAGAAAAATCACAGAGAATTTTGTTTTTAATTCTCATTGAAAAGTGAGTATTAAATTGTTATAATTAGCTAGTAGTGGAGTATGTGCTTTATATAGTGGTTCTCAAGGGGACACAACTGTCCCCAAGGCACACTGTTAATTACTGAAGAGACTGGCAGCAGAAAGCATCTGCATTTGGGATCCAGGATCTAGACCCATACAACACGTGGGTGGTAGAGGTGATAATCCAAGCTACCTGGTCCATGAGCTCACTATAGATTAACATTACTTTAGGATTCAATACTGAGCCATTTGGTAAGGTGCTGTGAGAAACACCCGCGTTCTGCCCCAATTATGGACGACCAAGTGCTGAGGGAAAGGAAATCGCGTGAACTTCCACAGGGCACATTTCACCTGCACCCCAGCACTAGGCACACGTGGAGCCGATACTGGCAAACCCAACCATTTCAATCTACTTCTTTATTACCAACGATAAGCAGGAAGGACTTGGTGTTATACCTTAAATGGCGATACCGCAGAGTTTGTGATGGTGACCCACAATATGGGTTACACACAAGGTGGGCTACTATGTAGATGGAATACTGCATCCCTGGAGGGCTTTATTAACTGAGTGTTGACGGAGACAGGCTGTGATTTATCTTGTATGCTGTCATTCAGCCTACACTGTTTTCCTCATTAGCATTAATTATCTCCAGTAAGATGGTTTTCTTGGGTCCCAATCTTTGTTCCTGACTTTGAAAGACACAAATACATATACACATACATAAACACACATACATACGTGTGTCTGTCTGTCTCCGAACATACTTGCCGCAGGGTCTGCCGAATTGTGTCCTAACAGGGCGTCTGGGCTATACAAACGCCCCGCACCTCTTCCCCTTTATTTCTTCCTTACACCTAAAGGAGAGCGCTCCACGACCTTGGGCCATGTTTATGAAGGCATATTACTTATGAACTTCAGTGTCAGGGTGGCAAGATGGGCTTTACAAACGTTTGCCACAGAAGTAAGAGGCCTTGATCACGAGCTTCGCAATCACTCATCCGAAGAGTGCGATCTTGGGCTTCAGACAAGATTCAAACTTTTCAGAGTTTCCTTTGCCTGAGGCAAGCCTTGAGCTAACCTCCTGGCCTGAGACCCCCACACCCAGCTCGCCCCTCATCACTCTCACAAGACTAAAAGATGGGTTCTTGAACATTCAGGGTTAGGGAACCTTCTGGGAAAAGAAACTTTCTCTCTAGAAACGTGGGACGCTGCGTGCAATTTCAGGAGGGCTTCCAGACACACCCTCTGCAGCCCCGCGGGGGCCCCAGGAGAAGAGCCGCGAGCCGGAGTGGGGAGGAGGCTGGAAGGTGAGACCGGGGCGTGGGCCGTTCCCATCCCACCACGTCCCCGCAGTGAGACTTCGGCCAGGGCGCTGCAGCTCCCGGCAGTTCCAGCGTGGGAGCGCGCAAGTAAAGCGCCTGGTACCGACCAAGCCAAGGCTGCCGGGGGTGATCAGGTCGCGGACGCACAGACGGACCCCCGGAGAGGGACGCCTGGCTCCGGTGGCCCGGAGACCGCGGCCACCCCGCCCCGCCCCGCCCCGCGCGAGTCCCGGGACAGCGCGCACCAGGCGGCGCCGCAGCAGCCTCGAGAGGCCACCGTGGTCGCTGGACTTCCACCCGCCCGTCTCCCGAGCCTGGCCTCGCCCTCCGTAGCTCTCTCCTTCCTCAGCCCCAACGGCCGCCTCTCGCCCGTCCGCCGCTCACCTCCCGGGCCGCCGCCGCCGCCACCGCCACCGCCGCCGCAGCTGCCGCCAGATCTCGCGAGACTTCGCTCCGCCCCGCGCTTACTCCCCTCCCGCCCGAACGAGGAGGGCAGCAGACCACAGTCTGGAAGGTTGTGGGAACGCTGTGCGGACCCCGGAGGGTTCACGACTTTCTTCTCTTCTCCCACCCAACATTCGTCCGCGCCCGTGACCCGGAAGGGTTAAAGCCCAGGTGCGAGGGCTACCGCGGCACTCTTACCTGGCTGGCCCGGGGCGCATGCGCAGGCCGGGCTGCGGGGCAGAGTGCTCAGAGGTTCCAGCCTAAACTCTGGCTGCGCCCAAAGTGAGGTGGTCAGTCCGTTAGCGCCTGCTACCCTAGCGTGCTCACGGCTCATGGTGCCTCAGTAAGTGCATTCTTACCGCCTCCTCATTCCAGAATGGGTGGCAACTAGGACGAGCAGACCCGACTGTGGAGTCGGGCTTCTCTGATGCCCAACCCATACCTCGGTTTGGCCCTTCCAGCCCCCTCCTTCCCTTAAACCCAGCTTCACTCCCTACTCCCTACCCCTCAGAGTTCTCCTGAGTAAAAGACCACCTGGCAGGTGATCTGTTGCAACCGCCTTTGTGCAGCTAGGTATTAAATGCCTCTCACTCTTTGACCAACTCCCTAGAGCCCTAAAAGCAGTATATGCTTTCCTTAGAATATAGTGGGAGAAGTTTATCATGACATAGAACCAAAGCATAAAAGGCCTTAGCACAGCCATTTTAGACCACTGGGGTCGCACATCAGATATCCTGCATATCGGATATTTACATTAGGATTCATAACAATAGCAAAATTGTGGCTAAGAGGTATCAACAAAATAATGTTATAGTTGGGGTCACCACAGCATGAGGAACTGTACTAAAGGGTCACAGCATTAGGAAAGTTGAGAACCACTGCATTAGGGAGAACATTGTGATTTCTTCCTAGGAGAAGAGAGGCTGGTATATTGAGGTGCATCAAAGTGGGTACCCATAATCTCCCAAGCTTACAATGAAAATACCGCACATGTTCATAGTAAGGCAGTATTTGAAACTGCATTGAGTCCAGGACCTGGCACTACCTTAGTTAGGTCTTTGTCTTAGCGTTTCTATTGCTGTGAAGAGACACCATTACCATGGCAACTCTCATAAAGGAAAACATTTGGGGCTGGCTTACAGTTCAGACGTTTAGTCCATTGTTGCCGTGGTGGGATGCTTGGTAGTATGCAGGCAGACAGGGTGCTGGAGACACCCTGAGAGTTCTACATCCAGATTGGCAAGCAGCAAGAAGAAAGAATGAGCCACTAATCCTGGCTTGAGCTTCTGAAACTTCAAAGCCTGTTCCCCAGTAGCACACCTACTCCAATATGGCCACACCTCCTAATAGTGCCACTCTCTATGACCTTATGGAGGTCTTGTTCTGTACATTCCTATGAGCTGGCCCCTCTGTGATAGCTTCTGTAGACTCAAGAGCCAGGAACGTTCTAGCTCATTCCTGCAAGCTGCACTGAGGCTGTCTGAGCTGAAGCATCCTGATAGTTACATCATGTCAGCAAATGTGGGTCCACGCCAATCTTCCCAACCTAGTCTCCCTGGAAAGCATTTTTCTTATAGACACCGGAACTTGGAATGTGACAACACGGCTCAGCATGGGGATGTAGATGAAGAGAGGAGATCCTATCCAACTGGTAGCTACCAGTTGAAAGAATTAGGGAATATATGCAGGAGGGGGTTCATCATCAAGGCTAAGACCCACAATATGCTGCCAGCAAGACTGGCCACCATCGAAGACATCTGTGACATACCTCAATCTGAGTCCCAAGACCTGGGAACCAGAAGAGGTGATGATGTAGCTCTCAGTCTTAGGCTGAGGACCCAAGAAAATAAGGGGTTGGGAGGGAACTGGTGTAAGTCTCTGAGTCTGAAGATCAGAGTACTTGAAGCTCTTATGTTGAAGGACAGACGACTGATGTCCATGGCTCTAGAGGACTACCCAAGTTTGCCATTAGCAGATAAAGTTGACTCAGCCCACTGATTCACACTGCAGTCTTTTCTAGGCATGCCCAGTGAGCACGCTCAGACATAATGAGCTGAGAATCCCTTAACCCCATCAGGTGGATGCCTCACATTAGCTGCCACACAACTGTGAAGAAGTGTGTGCTATTTCTCTCTCAGATGAAGAAACCAAGAGTCAAAGAAATGAGTGGACTTGCCTACAGACACACAATTGGTACGTAGCAGTTAGCAATCCCACTCCAAACCTGACTCCAAACCTACAAAACTTGGCTTTTGTGACCTATGAATTCTTTCCTACCCTATTGTAAAGGCACTTGCTGCCAGTACTAACTATCTGAGATCCATCACTGGGATCTACATGGAAGCAGGCGAGAACTGACCTTCAAATTGTCCTCTGACCCCTCTTCCCCCCACTGTACAAACTGCCTGGGATCAAGACAACATAAAGTACTCAGTGTTTTCCTGTCTTATATAAAATAAGGGCACAAATAGTTTGGGGGGATGAACTAAGTTAGTAAACATGATAAATATATAAAAGTATTGTACACAGACTGAGACACTTTTACCATGGGAAAGTTCCTTGTAATGCCTGTTTGTTCTGCTCTTCCCAATATCAACTCCAAATCATGCTGGGCTTGGGTATGGGAGTACACGTACTTCCTAGCATAATGGAAAAAAATGGTGTGTGTAGCCCAGGTTATCCTTGAATCCACTGTACAGTATGACGGTCTCTGTAGCCCAGGTTGTCCTTGAATCCATTGTATAGTATGAAAGGGGACTGTGCCCTCTCCAAAGCTCTCTCTTCCCAACTGTCCTATAAGGAGCACAGGATTTTTTTAAAAAACTTCCTCCTTATACAGGAAAATCTACCAGGCATTTTTAAATAACTAACTAACTCTGTTAGTCACTCCATTGTGGGGAAAGCAGCCACAAACAACAGCAACAACAGAAAACAAGGGCAAAGGAAGGATAAATAAATCTGAAACTTGTTAACAAAATTCTAGTGGGATTTGGGGTTAACATCTGTGACATTGTGAACAGAGAGAAGGGTTTATAGGAGCTAAAGCTGTTCCCAAGTTTCCACCAATAGCAACAGCTTGTTACAGAAGTGACCTTCGGAAGGGGTAGGGATAGCAACATCCTAAAGGGTATCATTGTACAACTACTAAAATGGGAAAGTTGTCTGTATGTATCAATTCTTGGTTTTGTTTTTGTTTTTTTGAGATAGGGTTTCTCTATATAGCCCTGGCTGTCCTGAAACTTGTTCTATAGACCATCCTGGCCTTGAACTCACAGATATCCAGCAGCCTCTGCCTCCCAAGTGCTGACATTAAAGGCATATATCACCACTACCTGGCTCAAATGTGGCCATTCTTAAAGGGTCAAGGTATATTATGTAGTATGTGGTATAATTGAGGATGTAAAGTATCAAAATGTCTTTGCATATATGAGGAACTTCATAAATGCCAGTAATAGAGTGTTGTTACTGCACCAGAGAAAACACTCTAAGCACCAACTGTCAAGTATTGTGTTAAAAACTTATGAGCAAGGCCATCATTTCACGTTCGTCTGTTAAATGGAGGGAGGAATAAGTAAGAACAAGTGAGCTCTCTAAAAAAGGGTTAGGGGATGGCTAAATGGTTAAAGCTTTTGCATGTGCCAGCTTGAGGGCTAGCATTTAGATCTTCAGGACCCAGATCTGGCATGGTAGCACACATTGATTTCCCAGTGCTGTCGTAGCTGGAGGGAAGGGAGAGACAGATAAATGTCTGGAAACTCAAGGACCAGTTATTCTGGTACATTTGGGCAAACAACAAAGAGACCCTGTCTCAAGTGAACACCTGAGATTGTCATCTGGACTACATACACATGTTGTGGCACCCCTCTTCTCCCTCCCCCTCTCTCTCTCTCTCTCTCTCTCTCTCTCTCTCTCTCTCTCTCTCTCTCTCACGCACACACACACACACACACACACACACACACCCCATATACACCATACATATACACAAAAGTTTTTTTTAATAGCTTGAAGGATATGGGGGAAAACCTGATTGAAATGAGTTCTTAAGTATACACCAGAGATAGTCTCTCAGTAAATGTTCTATTTCTGTGAAAAGACACCATAACCAAGACTACTTTTATAAAATAGAGCATTTAATTGGAGGCTGGCTTACAGTTTAGGAGACTGCTCCATTATCATCATGGCAGGGAGCATGGCAGGTAGGTATGGTGCTGGAGAAGTAGCTAAGAGTTTTACATCCTGATAGCAGGGTAAGAGACAGAGAGAGCAACACTAGGCTTTTAAACCTCAAAGCATACTCTCAGTGACACACCTTCTCCAACAAGGACACACCCCCTAATCCTTCCACACACTTCACTAACTGGGGTCTAAGATTGCAAGTATATGAGCCTGTGGGGGCCAATCTCATTCAAACCTCTATAGTAGGCAAGGTAGAAAGAGGACAGCACTCTAGAGACAGGGACAACTTGGATCAGCAAGAAATAAATGGTGTGGGTAGCTGGGAAGACAGGGCACGCTGAGGCATGTGGAAACATCCTAAGTCATGTATGTGGCCAGGCATGGTGATACACACCTACAATTCCCCAGCTGGAGAGTCTGAGACAGGAAGCGTTTTGAGTACCAAGCCAACCTGAGCTACACAGCCAGACCAGACCCTACTTCAAAGCATCAACCACAAAGACCTGTACATGCTATGATAATATGAATATAATTAGACCCCCATAAACTCAGAGAATGGCACTGTTGGGAGGGTGTGGCTTTGTTGGAGTAGGTATGCATTGTTGGAGGAAGTGTCACTGTGGGGGTGGATTTGAGGGCTCCTTTGCTCAAGCTACACCCAGTATCAGTTTACCTCCTGTTGCGTGTAGGTCAAGATGTAGGACTCTCAGCTCCTTCTGTGGCACCATTCTGCCTGCATGTCATCATGTCACACGGTGATGATAATAGACTAAACCTCTGAAACTGTAAGCCGGCCCATTAGAAATTTTTCCTTTGTAATAGTTGACCATGGTCACAGTGTCTGTTCACAGCAATAGAAACCCTAACTAAGATACATGCTATGAACAGGTAGAGATACTGCAAAGGTAACTGCACCAAATCAGTAAGGCCTCCAGATGCAGATCTGTCCTTCCTTGTTGGCCAGCCTAGTCTTATCATTGTGGGGTCCTCCATCTTTGCTCAGGAATTTGATCAAGGGTAGTGTCCTAATTCCACTTATGTTTCTGAGATAAAAATACCCTGACAGAAAGCAACACAGGAGGAGTTAGAGTTTCAGGCTAGAGGTCATCATTGTTGGGGAAGTTACGGATAGGAACAGTCAACAGAAAAGTGGGAGCACCTAAGCTGCCTCCCTATTTATGTTCAGCTAGTTTTCTCCACTCCTGTATGGTCCAGGTCCAGTCCAGGAAATGGTGCTGCCCTCCTTCAGTGTGGGTCTTCCCACCTCAATTTATAGCCAAGACCATCCCCCACAGGCCATGTCCATAGGCCAACCTTTTTTTTTCTTTCTTGGTGATTCTAGGTTATCAGTTAAAAGGAATCACCAAAGATGGAAATCTATCTATAGGCAAGGAAATGTCCTGGCATGTCAGAATCAGCCCCCATTGATACTAGGTCAAGAGACACGATGGCCCTGTCAACCTGTGGTCTCATAGGACTCCAATATGAGCCTATACTCTGTTGCTGTGAGTGTTGGCAAAGCAGTGGCCCTGATTCTGGTAAGAGTGAAAGCAGCCAACGCAAGCACTTGACACCCCACACATTGAGGTGACAGATACTCACCCACCTTTCAGGGGTGGTGAGTTCATGAGATCAGCATACTGTATGGTTTGGGACACTTAGATGCTTGATGGAAAGTTCTCCCCCTCCCCCAGTGCCTCTGTGGGCTTCTAACATCCTCTACCTTTCTGCTTAAAGCAGCTAGGATTTCTACTCCAGAGCTCTGACCCCACAGAAACCAAAGCAGGCTGGAGCCTGAGAGGCTTCGCCAAAAAGCTTATTGACTGCAGGGGCAAAAGCAACTTTCATTGCTCTAACTAAGCATCTCTTGGAAGCCAGCACACTCTGTGGTCATTGGTGATTTGCCCATAAGAGATGGAAGCCATCAAGACAGAGAACGAAGAAACCAAAAGATCTTGGCTCCTTGGTGACATCAGCACACTGCTCTGGAAGGACTCCAGACCCACAGGGCCCTGGACAGTCCCTTCCCTGAGCTAATAACCAGCTGCATGTGGTTTCTGTCCCCAGCAGCCTAAGCATTCACACTGGCCCAGAGGAAGGCAACAGTTCCTGAGGAATAAGCTAGCATGTCCCCCACTGTGCCCAGGCCCTTCAACTGCTGGTCAGGCTTTGCTTACATCCTTCCTTCCTCACAGTCATGTTTAGGTAACCCCTGTCCTGATCCACATCTTCCATTCTAGAAAACACATCCTCCCTCTGCTCTTCCCATCTGTTTGATAGGTGCAGTGGTCTCCATCAGCTCATACAACTAGTAAGTGGCAAAGAAGGTCTTATAGGATACCCGGATTCCGAGTTGTTAACTACTGCATTTAATGGCATGTGCTGTCCAACCTCATTACATTAGAAAATAAAAACTATAGCCTTGAAGCAGCTTTCTCGCTTTTCTGCAGAGCACAAACCCATTTACACTCTGCCTCTGAACAACTTTTTGTTTTGTTTTTTTATTTGAAACAGGGTCTCAAGTAGCCCATGCTGGCTTCCAACTCACATAACCCAGGCTGACTGCAGAGAACTCTTAACCCCCTGCCTCTACCTCCCAAGTACTGTGATCATAGGTATGTTTTGGGTGTTCACCACCATGCCTTGCCGTGAACACATGTCTTCAGGCCCTCTATGAAATGACAAGATCACCTTTTTGGAGGCTGCTAATCATCTGTGCTGCTCAACAAAGATGTCTGGATCCCCATTATCTGGGTGTGTGTGTGTGTTGGCACTTCCTGGTCCCCTCAGGTTGGGTCACAGTGTGATCAGAGTGTGAATAGAGGGGCAATGCATCATTTCTGGGACAAAGCATTACAGCTAGACTGAGACGGGTTCTGTCTGTCCAGCAGGGCAGTGCTCAGGACAGTGGTGGATCTGCTGAGCAGAGTACCCCAGCCCATCTTTCACGGACTCACAATGTGAGCTGAGGATGAACTTTCCGGTGCTAAGCCATTTAGAAGTGGGCCTTGTTGACTGTCCCCATGTGTACTTGTCTGTCTTGACTGCTTTCCCTCCATAGCTATTAATCTTGCATTTGTGAAATCAGCCGAGGAAACAGTGTTTTAATCTGCATGTGTACTGAGTAGATAGCCTTCTAAATGGTACAGCTTGCCAACCTTCCATGTCATAGTCACCCTGTAGTGTATTAAAGCGATCTGAAGATGGCTTAGTCTACTGATGGCTACAATAAAATATCATGTCATTTTAGTTTTTAATATTCCATTTCTGTGTATGTCGTGAGTGTGTGCACATGTGTGTGGACATACGTGAGTGCATGTGCATGTGGAGGCCTAAAGCTGATATCAGGAATCATCCTCAATTGCTCTTCTACTTTATTCAATGAGGCAGTGTCTCAGTCACACCCAGAGCTGGCTGATATGGATAGTCGTGCTGGCCAGCTTGCTCCAGGAAGCCCCTTGTCCACTTTTCAGTTGGGTTCTTGGGACACAAAACCTGTTTCTTACTGCTGGCTGATAGACTAACCACCTAGCAATTTCCCCAGCCCTTTTAATGACTTTTATATAAATCATTTGAGCATCCATGATTTGGGAATCCCTGGGGGCCTAGATAATGAAGAATGACTGTACATGAGATGTGATTCTTCACTCATTGATTCAAAGTGTTGTGCTTAGCTGGACTACAGGAGAGCTCAGGCTGCAGACACCAGAGACCAGCCTCCCACCACTACCAAGCTGATACCCCCCCCCCATGACTTTGGTCCCTCTCTGCAGAACTTGGTCTAGAACTCAGTCCCCACTCTCGAGGGCCACATGGGATGAGTAAACAGAGATGCAGAGTTAAAAAGAAGTTGCCATAGGAATGGGATACTCTTTTGAAAGAGACAGCATGAAGTGGGACCACATAGGCACTTTACAGTAACAAAGCCTTCCAGGTGTGGGAAGTCACAGTTAAAACCAGTCACCAGCAGGATAAACTTGCCAACCTAACATGGAGCATTCCTGTGTCTGCTCTCCAGACACTGAGCTACTTTGCACTAGACCTCATTTCTCTCCTCAGTGTTAGTTGCATCTTTCCTTCACCTTGAACACCAAACTGCTTGCCATGCCACTCTCTTACACATCCACTCTTTGGCTCCCACTCAGGGATCTGTCTGAGACCTTCCAGTCTCACTACTTTGTCTCCAGAATTTCTGGCCAGATCCTTGAAGGCTGGGTAATGCTGGGACCATCCCAACTGAGTGGCCCTAACTTATCAGCTGGATGCTTCTCTGGTTAGATTGCATGAACATGCAGAGAGGGTGGAGCCTTGACTGTCTTTCTCTAAGGCACAGGACTAACATCAAGAACACATGCTGAAAATCATCAGCCTTGGCTTCCGCAACACTTGGTTTAGTGAAAACAAAGCCTTGGGGCTCCGTCACTGAAGTACTTGTTGTGTAAGCATGCGGACCTGAGTTTGGGTCCCCAGCACCCCTGTAAAAAGATGGGCACTGAGGTACACTTCTATAATCCCAGAATTTAGGAGGCAGTGCCCGCTCATTGACCAGTGGGACCAAGGTTTGGTGAAAGACCTTGTCTCAGAAAATAAGGTGAAAAGCAATTGAGGAAAGTATGATGCCCACATCTGACCCACATACACACATGTGCATGCAACCACATTAATACATACATGGGACACACTAATGCACTTAAATCAAAGCCTGACTACCCACATGACGGACCTTTCTAACAAGACCACATAGTGAATACTGACCAAAGGTCAATATTCCAGGATTTTCTTCCAACCTTTCCTGCCCCGTGGCTTTGCAGCCACTGCACTTTGGTTCTCTGAACTGTGGTTTCTCAGATATAGAATAAGATTTATGAGAGCACTTAGCTTACACAGTGAGAATCAGGGACATACAAACTCAAGAGCATTGTCAGGCTTATAAAGAAGGTAGTTAAGCCCCAGACACCTTCAGCATCAACCCATCATTGCTGCCCCCTGTCTCAACTCTGCTGTCACCACTGCTCATATGCCCCTGATGTCATCATCCTGGAGATACTCACCACACCTCTATCCCTTTCTGCCAATAGCAAGGAGCTTTGCCAAACACTCCTTTCAAAGATGGAGAGTGTTCGTGGAACTCTCCAAATGAGTTCTACATTGTCTGCTGAAGGTTCAGTGTGCAGGCAATGATTTAGACACCCAGTCTTCACGGAAAGCTACCCAGGAGCTCTTTGGGTATGCCTGGTGATGCTCTATCCAGACTTCCCAGAAACAGCTAAGAAAATCTAGGTTCACCCTAGGCTCTCTCCTGTGTAGCCTTAACATCTCCAGGCTGTGGAGTGGCAGGAATTTGTGGTCTACTCCTGGTAGGAATGGCAGCCGCTTTGCCAGTGGAAGGGGCAGGATTCAGGTATCATTGACGACACGAGGTAAAGCAGTCATGGAACAGGTGTTTGTTAGTTAGTTTGTTTCTTAGGACAGGCTTAATGAAGTGGACCTCTTGGTCTATAATCCTAAAGCCTGTAGGCCAGTGGTTCTCAACCTCTGGGTTGAGAATGTCAGCTATTTATACTATCAGATATTTACATTATAGTTCATAACAGTAACAAAATTATAGTTATGAAGTAGCAGCAAAAATAATTTTTGGTTGGGGGGGTCACCACAACATGAAGAACTGTATTCAAGGGTCACAGCATTAAGAAGTTTGAGAACCACTACTGGAGGCTATCAGAAGGAGTGTACGCTGGCTGCCCCCCAACTTTTCCACATCCGGAGTGCAGTGGGCACCATTTGGATTTCTGGCGGAAGTATTCTTTGAGGTTTCATGCTGAACACAATTGTATTGTTATGAAAGGGTGGAAACCCAGAATATATCCCCAAACACCCAGTGTGTTGTAAACTGAGGAACCTCAGAGGAGGAAAAAAAAGTTCTCAGACAACAAAATAAATGCAAATGTAAGCTTGATTTTAAAAAAAAAATGAAAATCTGAGGATTCAGCTGTGAAGGGTTTCTGCTAGGACACTGAGGTGAAAACTCGGGGATAAGAATGGAGAATCCAGTGAAAATGAGACAGTAGCTCTGCTGGGAGGAGATGGTACCAGACATCACTGAGGGGTGGGAGCATGTCTGGGAGAGAAGCTGGTGGCCAAAGTGAAGGGTCTCAGAGGGCCCCAGTCCCTGTTGACACAAGTGCTCAATGGCATCATCATTCCCATCTCTTCTGACTCATTTGCCTGGATAGTGAGCTCACATTCCAGAGCTCAGTGGACCCTCCTGCACCCCTGCTCAGGGCTTCCTACACTTCTAACAACATCACCTAGCATTCAAAGTTGTGCTATAGTGCCCAATCATGTGAGGGGTAGAGAGAAAGGGGAGGCATGACAGGAAACATTTTTCATAGCTTTTTCAAGATTTAAGTAGTAGCTCTTCAATTGGAGAGAAAAATTACCTCACAATTACAAATAAAGAAAGAAGGCATTAAGGCCTAGTGTGTGTGGGCCCCTAGCTGTAAGGCTGAGCATGTTTTTCATTCAAATCTCGATTTTTAAATGTCATCCAGGAAGAGGAACCGGTGCTCCAGAGGAGGGAAGGCAGATGGAAAGGATACGGGAAGGAGCACCAACAATCAAAGCTGGGACAGTGTCAACAACAGAACAAAGAGAGTGTTGGCTTCTGAGTCATAGAATGCAACAGATGTCGTGAGCACAGTGGCTGGGAGGGAGGGATTCTGCAAGGAGACTCATAATTAATACAGAAGGAAGAAATGACGGCAACAGAACAAGCCCCCTTGGACCACAGCATTAATTTCTAAGTCTATGAATCAAACAGGCACCGTGTCAATCGGGTGACTCAGGTCAAAAATCGCCATTAATAAGCCACTCCAGGGCTGCACGCTTAGCCCAGTGTACAGCGTAACTCCAGTTGCCTAGAAACACTATGAACTTGAAAAGGGCAAACTCTAAAGCTGGTAATAGTCTGGAGACCCTAGGTAGGCTTGTGGGAATGCCTGCAGATCAGGACTCTTGAAGCTGAGGCCAGCCTGGGCTACACAATACAATGGTCTCAAACAATGTAAAGCTCAGATCATAGCCAAACAAAGCAAAAGTAAAGCCCTTTAGAACAGTCTAAACCTTGTGAGGCTTTCAAAGGGGATTCAACATCGTGTACTTAACAGTGTGTTGGACTCTGCAGGAATAAAATGGACACACAGGCCTACTTACTAAGAACTCACTAAGGAAAATATACTAAAAATAAGAACAAGGACTCCAGCTGGGTCAGTTGTTAAGAACAACTGACAACTCTCTCAGAAGACCAGAATTTGGTTCCCAGCACTCACGTTTGGTGGCTCACAACTACTTGTGACCCCAGCTTCAGGGGCTATGATGCCTTCTTTGGCCTCTGCGGGCACTTACATCCAGACATGCAAATACGCAGAAATAAAAATGAAATCTTTTAAAAAATAAAGTAAGAGACTGAAGAGACTGCTCAGCAGTTAAGAGCACTGGCTGCTCTTCCAGAGGACCTGGGTTCAGTTCCCAGCACCTACATGGTGGCTCATAACAGTCTGTAACCCTAGTTCCAGGGGGTCTGATGCAATCTTCTGGCCTCTGCATGCATGTAGTACACATATATATGTTTGGCTGGAAGCATCACTTCGGACCCTAACATCCTTAGACCCAAAGAGTCCAGAATGTTTGGGTCCAGGCACCACCCTAGCCCCTGGCATCCATTCTGGAATGTTTGGGTGGAAAGTTCCATTCCTCCCCTGGGGGCTGCCTCAGCCCAGACCCCACCTCCAAGAAAGCCCGCCAAATGATGACCCTTCTCAAGAGGGTCAAGATCACTCCCACAGGCTATTTAAACTGCCCCCAGAGAATGAACACGTGGTCTTTCCTGCCTTCCTTTTCCTTCTCTATGGTTTCCCTGTCTTCCTTCTCATCTTCATCTCTGGAGGCCTGGAAGGTCACTCGGGAGCACTGGCATCCCATTGAACCTGGGCTTTTTGTAATTCAGTTTGGTTTGGTCTGATTTGGATTATTGTGTCAGGAGAGATGCTTGTCAGGCCATATAACCTTTCATCATACAGCATCCATACACATAAAAAGACATTAAAAAAAATAAGTAAAAAAACCAAACCAAACCAAAACAAACAGAATCACTGTGAGCTAAGGCAGATGCAGAAAGCCATCAGGACGGCCTGGGAAACATTCCTGAACTAATGGCAAAAAGGCTAGAGCTAATGGACAAGAAAGAGTTGAGTCCCCTCAGGGAGAAGGAAGAATGCCAGGTAGAGGGGCAGCATGTATGAAGCCCTGAGACAGGAAAGATGTAGGTATGTATCTTAATTCATTTTCTATTGCTATAAATAAATACTAGAGTCTGGGAGATTTATAAAGAAAAACATTTCATTTAACTGAACAGTTTTGAAGAGTGAAGTTTAGGATTAGGCAGCCTTGTTTGTTCTGCCTCTTGGAAGAACATGTCGGGTTGTACAATATGTGATAGATGATATTCTGATGGGGCTACATTCAGAAGGAAGAGAGAGGTCACGTGTGACAGCAAGCTTCAGAGACACAGGCCAGCCCTGGTTTGTGTGTGTGTACATGTGTGTGGAAGCCAGAGGTCAATCTTCAGGTTTGAGATACCTGAAGATGGACTGACTGGCCAGCAAGCTCTGTGGCTCCTGTCTGCTCAGGATACCTGCTGCCACTCCTGGCATTTATGTGGGTGCTGGGGATCCAGACTCGGGTCCCTATGCTTACATGGCAAACATTTTACTGACGGAACCATCCCCCAGCTCTCCCCTCACCTCTTGCCTTGCTCTTTTTTATACATAACAACTCTCTTTTAGGAGTGACCTGGGCTCTTGTCAGAACTGCATGTTCCTTCCAAGAATATCCCTCAAGAGCCAGTAACCTGGCCACGCCCCCGCCCCACCTCTTACAGACTCCTCCATCTCAACAGTGCCTTTCTGGTGTGTGAACTTTTGAGGGACAAACTCAGACCCCACCTAAAACCATAGCGGTGTATTTAAAGAGACGTGGCGCCCATCACCATGAATGTTTGAGTGGATGTGGCGCCCATCACCATGAACTTTGATTTATTGACTTTAAGTTGACTTATATTGGGATCTTAAAGCCATGGGTTTGCCACCGACACCACATTTCACATCATCTCCCAACAAGCCTGCCAGGTGGAGGAGGAGGAAACAACCAGTGCAAACCCTCAGCAAATATGACAGGGTACAGTGTGACCACGGCATGGGTCTATGTCTAAGAGCGGATGATCCGTCCCAGCAATGGGAATCGAGTGCAAAGCATGTGGGAGCAGAGTGGGGCAGAGCTTGGGTATGGAGGTAGAGGCATACAAAGGGAAATCTAAAGGATTTAAAAGCAAGGAGAGTCACAAATAAATTACTAGCTCTGATTTTAAAAACTGGAGAATATTTTGAAAAGAAGTGTAGAAGTCGGGAGAGAAAGGATGTTCAGGGGACTTGGAAAGGAATATTCTTAATATTTGGCTTTGCTTTGACAATTCTTTTATTTTTTATTTTGTGACAGGGCCTCACTATGCAGCACGGACTGGTCTTGAACTTGTACCTGTCTCTCTTTTGCCTCCTGAAGGCTGGGGTTACAGCAGCATATGTGCCTGATACATCAAAACTCAGAATTCCCAGATCTTGTCAAGTCGGCCCATATTCAGGCTATGTGCGTTTCTGCTTATTTGAGAGTATGTCTACATTTCTATGTATATTTTCATATGGGATTATGTCTTCATTTGTGTGTGTGATATATGCATCTACATACACATGCATCTGTGTGCCTAGATACATTTCTCCTATCTAAGCTTACTCTGACTCTGTTTAGTTTCTGTGATCAGACAGAATCATGGGTGTTCAGAGTAGTGTGGCTGAAGATAAAATCTTATTTTACTCGAGACAGGATCTCACTTGGGAGCCCAAGATGTCCTGCAGCTCACTGTGTAGTCACTTGCCTCAGCCTCTCAGGGTCTTGGGATTTCAGGCATAAGCCACCATCCCCAACAAGAAGGAATTTATTAGTAGGTACTGGCCTAGAGCCTTACAGATTGTGAGCAAGCGCTCTACTGCTGAGAAGCATCCCTAGCTTCTGTGTGTGTCTGTCTGTGCACCTCTGTGTGTGTCTGTGTGCACCTCTGTGTGTATGTGTGTGTATGACTGCTCTGCTTGTATGCGTCTTTCACCTCCAGTCTAGATGTGTTCCTGTGTCTGGGTGTGTGTCTTTCTCTCCTAAACTTCAGGGTTTGTGTGTGTTCCCCTGCCTTTGTGTGTGTTGGACATCGTTGCAAGGGAATTTCTGTGAGAGAGAAGACAACTAAGTTATGGCATATGCCAGAGGGAGAGCAATAAGTCAGCCTAGATAGGAGGAAACAGAGCCCTGGGTGGGGATTTACGGCTCCAGGAATTCAGTGACCTCTTTGCATTGCTATTGGAATTTCCCCAAGACTGGGAACCAGAGTGTGGGCAGTGAGTCAAGTGAGTGCTTTCTAGAGACCTCAGAGGGCATGTGAACACCCAGCTCACACTGTTTCTAGTGCTTTCCAGAGACCTCAGAGGGCACGTGAACACCCAGCTCACACTGTTTCTAGTGCTTTCCAGAGACCTCAGAGGGCACATGAACACCCAGCTCACACTGTTTCTAGTGCTTTCTAGAGACCTCAGAGGGCGCGTGAACACCCAGCTCACACTGTTTCTAGTGCTTTCTAGAGACCTCAGAGGCCAGAGGACAACCTTGGTGTCATTCCTTAGGTGATTCCATCTTTTTTCTTACTTTTCTTTTCTTTTCTCTTCATTCCTTCATTTCTTCTTTTCTTTCTTTCTTCCTTTCTTTTTTAATGAGACAAGTCCTCTCACTGGTCTGGGGTGTGTCGTGTAGGTGATACTGTTAGCAAGCTGCAAGGAACTGTCCGTTTCTGTTTTCCTAGCAGCGAAGGTTTTAAGTGCCTGACTTCTATTGCTGTTGTTGTTAAATATGGGGCCTGGGGGATCTATCTCCGGTCTTTGTGCTTGCAAGGCAAAACCTTTTCCCACTGAACTGTTTCCCCAACCTGTGCTAACTGTACTTTTAGCTTTTTATTTTGGATAAATGTGAGGCACAGGGGTGGTGGTGGGTGGAGTACTTGCTTCATATGCTTGAACCCTGACTTCCATCCCCAACACAGTGTAACCCAGGGATGGGGCACATGCCTGCAATCTGAACACTTGAGTAATGGGACAGGAGGGTTGTAAGTGTGAGGTTCTAATGTGTTCAAGGCTGGTTCTCTAAATAAATAAATAAATAAATAAATAAATAAATAAATAAATAAGGTTACAGGAGTAATACAACAATTTTTCTTATGTACTAGATCTAGCTTTATATTTTTGCTATGTTTATCTTCTTTGTCTGCCTCTTTCCATGTCTATTTACATGTGTGCATCACACACATATGCATCTATATCTCACTTTAAAAAAAGCATTTGAGGGCCAGAAAGGTGGCGAAATGGGTAAAAGTGTTTGCCCAAAAGCCCAGTGACTTGAGTTTGATTCTTGGATCCCACAGTGGAAGGCGAGAACAACTGTCCAAAGCTGTAATATGACCGCCACATTTGCACCATGGCACTTGCAAGCACCTCTAGCCATAAACATAGCAATAGTGCAGTACCACAGAATCACTTCAAATGCATGGAGAATGGCTTGCCAGTACCGTGATCATTTATTGCATTCTTACGTGTTTCCCATGTTTGCTAAGAACAAGGGCACTTCTGAATAAAACCACACTCAGTCATGTGATATTGATCCCTCCCTGCCATCTAACACACAGGCCACATCTAGACCTGTCAGTTGTCACTGACATCTGAATCATTTAATATTCTTCTTCTGTTTCGAATCAACCCAGAATCATACTGCATCTATCTGCCTTTCCACCTTCCTTTAACTTAATTCTTCAGGTCTTAATGATGCTTGTTGATCAAGCTCTGTTTCTGAGACAGAGAGAGAGAAACAAGCTTCGGGCTCAGGAGCTTGAAGTGGTGGGAACATTCAGCTACAGTGTAACTGGTTTTTATGGAGTATTTATTTTCATACAGTCTTCTATTTATCAGAAGTCACACTGGTTTGTTAATTAGGGAAGCTATAAATGGTTTTGCTTTTATCTTTCTTTCTATTTTAATTTATTTTATTTGTGTGTTTTTGCAGGGCTAGTAACAGAGCCCCCGGATTTGCTCATGCTCAGTAAGCACTCTACCCCCAGCCTTTCTTCCTCCCTCCCCCTTTTTGGTCTTCATTTAAAAAGTGAACTCATTTGGGGAGATGTGTTAAGGGAGGGGAATAAAGGAGGGGAATCTAATCAAAGTACATTCACATTTGTATGAAAATGTCAAATTAAATCCATTATTTGACACAATTAATATGTGTTAATAAAAAGTAAATTATTGTAGCGAAAAATATTAGGGGAACAGTGGAGTAGGCATTTAGATCTAGTGCAGGTTTCTTCAACCTCAGAACTATTGGCATTTGGGGCCAGGTCATTCTGTGTGGGGGTCACCCTGTGCCCTGCAGGAAAACAGCGACAATGTGGTCACTTCTTCCTAGTTATGACAGCACTGCCTTCAGACATTTCCAAATCGCCCTGGGAGGCAAAGCTACCCCCTCAAGAGACAGTGCTCTAGCCAGAACCATGAGCGGAGTCAATGGCAACAGGTGGGGGATCTTGGAATAGACACTTTGCTCCTTTCCAGTTCAGCTCAAGTGGGGCTTAGCAACTGTCTCCGCCTCTGGCCCTGCACGAGGTCCTGGGGAGAACAGGACACAGGCCAGCACTCCAGGAGCTGCACTGGCATCAGAAGGGGGTGGGGTAGGGCGGGGTAGGTGAGGTTTCTAGGAGAAAAAGCCCCAAAGGAAAGAAAGGAGGGTTACACCCTCAGCTGCAACCACCTCTCAGACCCTTGTGCACCAATGGTGTGAGTGGCGCCTGCCAGCCCCTGCCAGAAAGCTGTAGGTCTACCCCACCACCTGGATCCCAGTCTAAAAGCCCCTGTGCACCCTGTGGCCCTGTTGCCTGTGGCTTTCAGGCCTTAGTGGCCCTAAACTTCCCTCTCTGCTGAGTTACCCCAGCCCAGCACTGTCCCCACTTGCTTCCAAATGATGATTTTTTTGCATTGTCTCCTGCTCTGTTCCAGATCTTTGCTGTGAGCCTGGGTCCCAGTCACCAGGCCTCTGTTCAGAGCCACCTCTCCTGTCCTGACAGACACCCTGTGTTCCTCCACCATGGAGAACTTTCCATGGCACTTTGGCTATCTGACCTGGCCTTCTCTTGAGTGACAATCTGGGCAGAGGTGGTTCTTAGCCAATGAGGTGCAAAGATCTGCCAGCCCTCCAGATAGGGCACTGAACCTCTTTATCCTCCCTTACTCCCCTTCATCTCCTTCCTTCCCTGCTGAACTACAAGGTGGTGCTGAGTGATGCTCAGGCCACCGGACTCTTCTGCCCTACATCTCAGAACCAGTGCAGCATCCTCTTACTTTTGCTTCTGAGGGAAAAGTAAACTCTAAAGTTTGAGCCACTGTCATCAGTCAAAAGCATCTTAAACCCAAATTCTGCTTGAATTTCAGTGTGAATTTTGCTTTTCATATGTGTGTGTTTATTGATACTTAACACTTACACATGTTTATGTGGTCCAGTGTGCTATTTCAGTAGATACCTACAATGTGGTCAGGGTCAGCAGCATACCTGTCCATCACTCCCAACCTTTATCTTGTCTTGGAACATTCAAAATCCTCTTCACTAGTTATTTTGAAATACACAACTAAATGTTCCCAAGGATTATTCATCTCCCCAACTGTGTTCCTGGACCCCCTAACCATCCTCTATTTGTGACTCCACAGCCAGTCCTCTAGGCTCAGGGCTGACTCAGATCAAGTCCTATAACCACTGACCTGCATGCTCTCCACTGGACCTTGAAAGAGTGCAAGAATGAAAAGAACCGAGGAATCCCTGATCCGGTGCAGTGGAGTTCCATCTGGACTGGTGAGTGTGTGCTACCCTGGGGCAACCTGCCCTGGAAGAGAGCACAGACCCCCTCCCCCAGCTCCTGCTGCAGGCTTGTCTTTGGTTCTCAAGTCTCTGCCTCTCCCAAGCCTTCCCTAGTGTATTCAGGTGTCCTGCTCCTGTACTAAGGCCATCCACCCAAAGGGGTCAGACTCTGGCCTCCAGGCAGGTCTGAGGATTCCTGCAAGGGAGTGCGGGCTTCTTCAGATTGTGCCTCAAGGAATAGCTCCTGCTCTGGCACTGAGGAGATCCAACCAGATTCAGTCACAGCAAAGATTGGTCTAAGCACCAAGCACCTCCCGGCTCCATTTGAAGGAAGAGATGGGCAGGCGCCAATGCAAGAACTCCTCCAACAACATGAAAGGCAACATGACAACACCAGAATCCAGACATCCTGAAACAACAATTGAACACCCTACTCCAGAAGATATAGAAGAAACCGACCTTAAACAGTACTTTATGAAAATAATAGAGGACCTTAAACAGGAGGTAAAAAACTGCCATAAAGAAATGGAGA
Source organism: Arvicola amphibius (assembly GCF_903992535.2). Taxonomy (NCBI): domain Eukaryota; kingdom Metazoa; phylum Chordata; class Mammalia; order Rodentia; family Cricetidae; genus Arvicola; species Arvicola amphibius. Next base: position 101,838,312 of record NC_052050.1, on the reverse strand, counting down.
TGACAAACAAAAAGGTAGATGAAATAAATAAATCTCTCAAAGATACCCAAGAAAAACAAGAAAAAGCAATCAAACAGGTAAGGGAAACGGTACAAGATCTGATAAATGAAATGGAGGTAATGAAGAAAACACAATCTGAGGGAAGACTGGAAATGGAAATTCTGAGTAAATGAACAGAAACTTCAGAGACAAGTATTTCCAACCGAATACAAGAGATGGAAGAAAGAATCTTGGACTCTGAAGATACTATAGAGGAAATAAATTCACAGATTAAAGAACGAAACAAATCTAACAAATTCTTAACACAAAACATCCAGGAAATCTGGGACACCATGAAAAGACCAAACCTAAGAATAATTGGGGTAGAAGAAGGAGAAGAATTACAACTCAAAGGCCCAGAAAACATATTCAACGAAATTATAGAAGAAAACTTCCCCAACCTAAAGAAGGATGTTCCTAAAAAGGTACAAGAAGCCTACAGAACACCGAATAGACCGGATCAAAAGAAAGCATCCCCACGCCATATAATAATCAAAACACAAAACATACAGAATAAAGAACAGATATTAAGAGCTGCAAAGGAAAAAGGTCAAGTGACATATAAAGGGAAACCTATCAGAATTACACCTGATTTCTCAATGGAAACCATGAAAGCCAGAGAGCTTGGATAGATGTGCTACAGACACTAAGGGAACATGGATGCAAGCCTAGACTACTATACCAGCAAAGCTTGCATTCACCATCGATGGAGAAAACAAGATATTCCAGGACAAAAACAGATTTAAACAATACGTAGCCACAAATCCAGCCTTGCAGAAAGTAATAGAAGGAAAATCATTAACCAAGGAGTCCAACAATGCCCACAATAACTCAGACATCTAGCGACCTTTCACCAGCACAACTCAAAGAAGGGTAATACACAAACTCTACTACCAGAAAAAAAAATGACCGGAGTTAACAACCACTGGTCATTAATATCACTTAATATCAATGGACTCAATTCACCTATAAAAAGGCACAGGCTAAGAGATTGGATACGAAAACAGGATCCAACATTCTGCTGTTTACAAGAAACACACCTCAACCACAAAGACAGACATCTACTCAGAGTAAAGGGTTGGGAAAAGGTTTATCAAGCAAATGGTCCTAAGAAACAAGCAGGTGTGGCCATACTAATTTCTAACAAAGTTGACTTCAAACTAAAATCAATCAAAAGAGATGGAAAGGGACACTTTATACTCATAACAGGAAAAATCCATCAGAATGAAGTCTCAATCCTGAATATCTATGCCCCTAATATAAAAGCACCCACTTATGTAAAAGAAAAATTACTAGAACTCAAAGCAGCCATCAAACCACACACATTAATAGTAAGAGACTTTAATACTCCTCTCTCACCAATGGACAGGTCAATCAGACAGAAACCTAACAGAATTAAAAGACTTAATGGAGGTAATGAACCAAATGGACTTACCAGACATCTATAGAACATTCCACCCAAATAGAAAAGAATATATTTTATTCTCTATGGCTCACGGAGCCTTTTCGAAAATTGACCATATACTTGGTAACAAAACAAACTTCCACAGTTACAAAAAAATATTAGTAACCACCTTATCAGATCACCATGGATTAAAATTAGAATTCAACAACAATGCTACCCCCAGAAAGCCTACAAACTCATGGAAACTGAAGAGTCAACTACTGAACCACGCCTGGGTCAAGGAAGAAATAAAGAAAGAAATTAAAGTCTTTCTTGAATTTAATGAAAACAAAGACACAACATACTCAAACCTATGGGACACAATGAAAGCAGTGCTAAGAAGAAAGTTCATAGCACTAAGTGCCCACTTAAAGAAAACGGAGAAAGCACTCATTGGTGACTTAACAGCACACCTGAAGCTCTGGAAAAAAAGAAGCAGACTCACCTAGGAGGAGTAGAAGACTGAAATAATCAAACTGAGGGCAGAAATCAACAAAATAGAAACACAGAAAACAATCCAAAGAATCAATGAAACAAAAAGCTGGTTCTTGGAGAAAGTCAACAAGATTGACAAACCCCTAGCCAAACTAATCAAACGGCAGAGGGAGAACAAGCAAATTAATAAGATCACAAATGAAAAGGGGGACATAACCACAGACACAGAGGAAATTCAGAAAATCCTTAGATCTTACTACAAAAGCCTGTATGCCACAAAATTGGAAAATGTAAAAGAAATGGACAGTTTTTTAGATAAGTACCACATACCAAAGTTAAACCAGGACCAGGTGAGCAATCTAAATAGTCCTGTTAGTCGCAAAGAATTAGAAACTGTTATCAGAAACCTCCCTACCAAAAAAAGCCCAGGACCAGATGGTTTCAATGCAGAATTCGACCAGAACTTCCAAGAAGACCTAATACCTATACTCCTTAAGGTATTTCATAATATAGAAACAGAACAGTCATTGCCAAATTCCTTTTATGAAGCTAAAGTTACCCTGATACCTAAACCACACAAAGACTCTACCAAGAAAGAGAATTACAGGCCAATCTCACTTATGAACATCGATGCAAAAATTCTCAATAAAATACTGGCAAACCGAATCCAAGAACACATTAGAAAAATTATCCACTATGATCAAGTAGGCTTCATCCCAGAGATGCAGGGCTGGTTCAACATACGAAAATCTATCAATGTAATCCATCATATAAATAAGCTGAAGGATAAAAACCATATGATCATCTCATTAGATGCTGAAAAAGCATTTGACAAAATTCAACACCCCTCTATGATAAAGGTCTTGGAGAGATTAGGGATACAAGGGTCATTCCTAAATATAATAAAGGCTATTTACAGCAAGCCAACACCTAACATCAAATTAAATGGAGAGAAACTCAAGGCCATCCCACTAAATTCAGGAACACGACAAGGCTGTCCACTCTCTCCTTCTCTCTTCAATATGGTGCTTGAGGTTCTAGCAATAGCAATAAGACCACATAAGGGGATCAAGGGGATTCGAATTGGAAAGGAAGAAGTTAAACTTTCGTTATTTGCTGATGATATGATAGTGTACATAAGCGACCCCAAAAACTCCACCAAAGAACTCCTACAGCTGATAAACTCCTTCAGTAATGTGGCAGGATACAAGATCAACTCCAAAAAATCAGTCGCCCTCCTATACACAAAGGATAAGGAAGCAGAGAGGGAAATCAGAGAAGTATCACCTTTCACAATAGCCACAAATAGCATAAGATATCTGGGAGTATCTCTAACCAAGGAAGTGAAGGATTTATTTGACAAGAACTTTAAGTCTTTGAAGAAAGAAATTGAAGAGGATACTAGAAAATGGAAGGATCTCCCCTGCTCGTGGATTGGGAGGATCAACATAGTAAAAATGGCAATTCTACCAAAAGCAATCTATAGATTCAATGCAATCCCAATCAAGGTCCCATTAAAATTCTTCACAGAGATTGAGAGGACAATAATCAACTTTATATGGAAAAACAAGAAACCCAGGATAGCCAAAAAAATCTTATACAATAAAGGTTCTTCTGGAGGCATTACCATCCCTGACTTCAAACTCTATTACAAAGCTACAGTATTGAAAACAGCTTGGTATTGGCATAAAAATAGAGAAGTCGACCAATGGGATATAGGAAGGGTGGATATGGGAGCAGGGAAGCATATATCCTAATTCAGGGAGCCATCTTAGGATTATTAAGAGACTTGACTCTAGAGGGGTTCCCAGGTATCCAGTGGGACGCCCCCAGATAGTTCCGTGGGCAGCTGAGGAGAGGGAGTCTGAAAAGGCCAGATCCTATAGCCATACTGATGATTATCTTGCATATTACCATAGAATCTTCATCTGCCGATGGATGGAGCTAGAGACAGAGCCCCACATTGGAGCACCGGACTGAGTTCCCAAGGTCCTGATGAGGAAGGAGGGAGAACATGAGAAAGAAAGTCAGGACCGTGAGGGAACCTTCATGTGGCGATGGATGGAGATAAAGACAGAGCCACACATTGGTGCACCAAACTGAGCGCCTAAGGTCCAAATGAGGAGCAGAAGGAAGGAAAACATGAGCAAGGAAGTCTGGACTGCGAGGAGTGCTCCCACCCACTGAGATGGTGGGGCTTATCAATTCGGAACTTACCAAGCCCAGTGGGACTGGGACTGAAAAAGCATGAGATAAAATCGGTATCCCTGAACATGGCAGACAATGAGGGCTGCTGAGAAGCCAAGGACAATGGCACTGGATTTGGATCCTACTACACATACTGGCTTTGGGGGTCCTGGCCTGTTTGGATGCTCACCTTCCTATACCTGGATCGAGGGGGGAGGAACTTCGACTTCCCACAGGGCAGGAAACCCTTACTGCTCTCTGGACAGGAGAGGGAGGGAGAGTGGAGGAGGGAGGGGGGTAATTGGGAGGCGGGGAGGAGGTGGAAATTTTTAATAAAAAAAGATTAAAAAAAGAATGAAAGGAACCAATGGATGCGTGGCATTTAGAGCCACATCTGGCGTGCAATCGCTGCTCAGAGAACTGTTGCTGCCTGTTGAGCTCATGATCAGGTTCATTTATGGCTAGAGGGCTCTGCTGTCTTTGAGTCTTTGCAGCAGGAGCCTTTGGCTGCTTCTCCAGCTCTAAACTCTGTTTACTTGGTGTCAACAAGTCAGGCTATAGATTAAGAAAAATGACTATGGTAGCTGAAGAGATCCACACTGTTTTCTGCGAGCTGCTGGGTTAGTGCTTATGGGGTGTGGAAGGAGACAGACTTTGCACAAAGCCTGGTAATTTCATGTACAGGGTAAGAAATGCAGCCCATGAAATGTGTCTTTGGTGTTGAGCACTGTGGGAGAGATGGGACTTGGCAGTCATTGTAACTGGTATGCCTGAAAGCCACTCAGGGGTCCTGTTAGCATAGTGGTGCGAAACTGCAACCCACCAGAGCCCAGGACACTTATCCCTTTTAACTCAGGAACTTATTTATTAACCACCTACTATGTACTCTCTAGAGGTGTATCTGGCAGGCAGACAATGAGATGGAATGTCCTTCTGTATATGTGTTGCTTTTACAGGCTGATGAATAAAGCTGTTTTGCCAATGGCTTAGCAGAACAAAGCCAGGCAGGAAATCAGAACTGAGAGAGAGAGAGAGAGACAGAGAGAGAGAGACAGAGAGAGAGAGACAGAGAGACAGAGAGACAGAGACAGAGACAGAGAGACAGAGAGAGACAGAGAAGGAGAAATGGGAGGTCAAGGAGACTCCATGTAGCTGCCAAAGGAGAAGGACCTGGAGCTTTACTGGTAAGCCACAGCCTCGTGGTGATACACAGATGAATAGAAATAGGTTAATTTAAGATGTAAGAGCTAGCTAGGAATATCCCTGAGTCATTGGCCAAGTAGTGTTGTAATTAATATAGTTTCTATGTGACTATTAGGGTGTGGGTGTCCAGAAACCAAAGAGCAGTCTCTGTTTACACGATAGAAATGATTGGAATCTCCCAGAGGTAGCTCAGCTGATTGAGTGCTCACTTCACACAAAGCTCTGAGCCTTAGCCCAGCATGGTGACAGAAGCCTTGGGAAGTGCAAGCAGGAGGATCACTTTGGGAACTGTGGTGGTTTGAAAGAAAATGGCCCCCATGGGATCATACAAAATGGCACTATTAGGAGATGTGGCCTTTTTGGAGGAAGTGTGTCACTGGGGGTGGGCTTGGAGGTTCCAAATGCTCACGCCCAATGTCCCTCTCTTCCTGCTGCCTGCCTATCCAGACATAGAACTCCCAGCTCCTTCTCAAGCACCATGTCTGCCTGCAAGCTGCCACATTTCCCACCATGATGATAAAAGTTATCGTAGTCATAGTATCTCTTCACAGTAATAAAAACCAAACTAGACAGGTACATAGCAAGTTTGAGGTCAGTCTGAGATACTTGAGAACTTGTCTTAAAACAAACAAAATAAACCATTATGATTTGATGACTCTGAGGACTTCACAGACTTCCCTCCACCATCTGCGACCATGTCAGCACTAGTACAAGTTTTCAGGCCCTATGTCATGTTAATAACTGCTATTCTTCAGAACGTACTATGAAGTTGTCATGATGCTGATGCCACTTTATCAGCTATGGTTAAGGTCACTGGCTACTCAGTAGCACCCATTTCTTTCTCCTTACTTCCTTGTGAAAATTCAATTTGGACCAGTGAGATTGCTGATGTGGGAGTCTCCTATGTATGCTATGAATACCATTGGTTAATAAAGGAACTGGCTTGGCCTGATAGGACAGAACAGAGCTAGGCAGGGAAAATTAAACTGAATGCTGGGAGGAAAGGGTGGAGTCAAAGAGAAGCCATGTAGCCCTGCTGGAGACAGATGCCAGAACTTTGCTGGCAAGCCACTGTCACGTATCGATACACAGATTAGTGGAGAAGGATTAAATTAAGATCTAAGGGTTAGCCAATGGGAAGCTAGAGCTAATAGGCCAAGCAGTGATTTAATTAATACAGTTTCTGTGTGTTTATTTCAGAAGTCTGAGTGGCCGGGGAACCAACAAGTGGCCTCCTTCCAACAATCCACCACCAAATTTGAATGACCTAGATTTGATCCCCAGATTCCACAATGAAAGGAGAAAGCCACATCTGAAAGCTGTCTTCTGACCACCAAACACACACCATGGCATACAGGCATGTACACATACATAATAAATAAACAAATAAATAAATGAAATAAAAATTTAAACACTTTTATTTAGTCAGGTGGCAAGAAACACAACTCCCTGAGTAAAGCTGGCATTCATGTTATTAGCATCCAGATCCAGGAGTTAGTGATCAAGTGGTATGTTTCCATTTATTTCTCACTGGTCTGTGAGATAGAGATTAAAGTCATCCCCAATTTACAGCTGGGTAAACTGAGAATCAATTTAAGTGAGTTGCCAGAGGTCACACAACTTCCAGCTGGTGGATGTTGAGTGTGAACTCAAGAAACTTGATTTTAGAGCCCATCTCTCCCGACTCTTCTGGTCTTCCCTGTTTGCACATTCTCAGCCTCTTCACAGTCTCCACATTGCTGAAGGCTGGGGTAGCAGGCTGGGTTCTCTCATTAACTGTCTTCTCTCCTGGAGTCACTTTTCTTTGTGACTTTCCACATTTTGCATGTGCATGTCAGGGTGGGCCTGTGCACATGCATGTGAAGGCGGAGGTCAACCTCAAAGGTTATTTCTTAGGTGCTGACAACCTTGTTTTTTAAGACAAGGTCCATCGCTGACCCAGAACTCCCTGAGTAGGTCCAGCTGGTTGCAGCAAGCCTCAGGAATCACTGGGATTGTAAGCATTTGCTACCACCTTCAGTTCTGGGGATCAAACTCGGGTTCTTGTGCATGCAAGGAGCGTTCTTTGCTGACTAAGCCATCCCCCTGCTTACCTCTCTCTCTACTTCTAAGGCTAGACCTTCAGCTCATGGAATTCTGGTTGAAGAATAGCATTGGAGAGGCAGGAAGCAGTCAGCCTTCAGATGTCCACTTGGGCTGAACTTGCTGAGACATGATTGTTAGGTGGGGTATGGAAAATCCTACAACTGAAAAGATTTTGTGAGATTCTATAGAACCAGACACCATTGACTGAAGTTGTTAGCCAAATAAATCTCTCAGCTTTGTTACAGCTTTCCAAATTTCAGATAGCACAGCCCCTGCCCTTCAACGGCCTTCCTTTAAGATGGGAACAAAAGCCATTCCTAACACTATAAAGACAGATGAGGAGCTAAGTCAGTACCATGAGGAAGCCACATGCTGGGGACAGGACCTCAGAGCATGCTCCTTCTCCATCTCAGCTATCTGCCCACAGACACTGTCATGGGAAATACCTGAAGCCATCTGGAACTGACACTGTAGATTGATTAAATGAGTGCATGAATGAATGAATGGATGGATGGATGAATGAATGAATGAATGAATGAATGAATGAGGACCCGGCCAGGCACTTCAGCAGTCATGGATACCAAATGGTGTCTTTCAAGACTCTGGATTGTTTCTGGTGAGATTGCCTAAACAGAAGAAGAAAACTTTTTGTTGCTGTTTTGGTTCTTTTTTTTTGCTTGTTTGTTTTGTTTTTCAGGCTCAATCTAGATGTCACCTCCTCCAGGAAGCTTTCTGACATAGTTGGGTCTAGGTGTCTACTTTTTAATCTATACACTGTAGTTGGTTCATTGTGATTCACACTGGCAAAGTTATCTGTAGCAGAAGGTCTGGCCCAAGGTAGTCTCCAAGAGGGACTTATATTGTTGTGCTGGGTTTAAACTCATGACCTTGTGCATGCTAAGGAGATGCTTCCCACTGAGCTACAACCTCAGTCCTAGCAAGCACTTCTTTAATGCTTCAAGGTTCCCAGCATTGTATTGAGTGCTTTCCCAGTAATGTCCCTGTGGCTGCGGTGACCTCCATGGCCACGGTGGTCTTTCTCCATGTTCAGCCATGGTTAGGCCCTTAGTCCTTTACTTCCACGTCTGCCTTTTCTGGGCTGACTGGCCTAAATTCTTGAGGTTTGGGAAGAGTGGGAAATGCTGGGCGGTGGGATGGGATGGGTGGCGAGATGGGTGAGAACAATGAAAGAGAGCATGTTAGCAGCTGACATCTGCTCCAAAACCCAGACACAACGTGTTCTCCACCAGAGGAACACAGGGCCAAGACCACCAGAGAAGAGACACCCCTCATGGCCCCTGAGTGGGGCGTGTTCAACTTACACTCCACAGGCTCCATCTGCTCCATGATTTGGAACAAATGGTGCAACAAAGCTTGAACTACTGAGTACATTGTATTTCTGGAAGGAAGAATTAGGAAAACCAAAGGAAATGCCTCCAAGTCACAGCAGCACTTATGGGAGTGTGTAGAGGTAAGCTGTCATGGGACATGGACAGTGACATAAGGGTATCAGCACCCACAACCACAGGGGAAGGAGAGACCAACACCGTGGCACATCAACTTAGAAGCTAAAGTGAAAGCAGCTTTTGTTTTGCCGAGGGAGCTTTGGATCCCTTGTGGGATCTAACTCCTTTGTAGAGCTTTCCTGCTTGTGCTCTGTGCTGCCCATAAATGTGACCCTCTCCACGGCCAGGGCCTCAGCAGCTTGGAGGCTTACCGGAGCAAACAACTTAGCAAAAACAATCTGTCCCATAAACAAAATCAGTGGAAGGCGTCCAGCCACACACAATGGAGCCATAATCTTCTGGGCACACATTTCCCGTCCGGGGTATTAGCTTGTATGCTGCTTCCTTCTAGGTGAAGGTAGAGGCCATTTGGCCTGCGAGTCCAAGAACAACAATCCTGTACACATCCCCCCTTGTCTGCACTGTGTGTGGCAGGAATTCAGAAGCAGGGGCCATTCTCTCCTTCTTCCTTTCTCTTCGTAAAGCAGCACTGAAAGCCGAAAGGCAGGGTGGCACCTTGGGAGCCTGCTTCTGCATCAGCTCTGCCACTGTCTAGCCCTGTGCTTTGGGATGAAGGCGTTGCCTTTCCAGAACTGAAAGTTTCCATCATTTAAGTGGGTCAGTGTATGGATACCCACCAACTCCAGAACTCTGTGAGGTATAAAATACAGGTGTTGGTTGGCCATTGTAAAAAAACAATTACAGAAAAATAGTATTGGTAAGCGCATGAAAAATCTGCAGCTCTTTGAGACAGGGTCCCATGTATCCCAGACTGGCCTAGAAGTAGCTGTGGGGCTTAGGACCTTGAACTTCTGATTCTCCTGCCTCCACTTCACAAGTGCAGGGATTATAGGTATGTGGCACCACCTTCAGTTTATGAAGTTCTGGGGATCGAACCCAGGACCTCATGCATGTTAGACAGGCAATCTACCAATCAAACTATACCCAGAAACTAGAACTCTTGTCCCATTGTTGATGAGGATGTAAAAAAGAAAATGCAGTGTTGTGGAAAACAGTATTGGGGAATGTCAAGAAATTAAAAATAGAATCACTGCACAATCCAGAAATCCCTTCTGGAGATTACATATATACACAAAATAATTGCAAGAAATCTGTGCACCCGTGTCCACAGAGCCATTCTTCACAATAGTCAACACAAATGATCATCCGCAGACACACAGATAAAGGAAGTGTGGCAAGCGCCTCACAAGAAGGAAATCCTGTCTATACTACAGTGATGTTGCACTGAGAGAAGCCAACCAGGTGCAAAATGCAAACACGGGTTGCACACCCACATTTATGCAGGTATCTAAAGTTGAGCTCATACAGAAACAAGCATGGTGGCTGTGGGGTTATTTTTTCAAACATACTGTAAAGTAATTCAGAGCTGGGTATGTGGTTTAGTTGGTGGCTTGCTTCTGCACCAAGTCCCATGTTCTATCTGCAGCATTTTATAAACTTGGTGTGGTGACATTTACTTGTAATCTCAGCACTCAGGCGATGGAAAATCATAAGTTCACAACCATTTCTAGCTACCTATTGAGTATATTAGTACAAATACCTATTGAGTATAAGTCCCCATCTAAAATCACAAATAAACCAAACCAAATAAACGAACAAATCCCCATCCAAAATATTGAAATACTATTTCTCTATCTCTCAAATTGTCCAACCAGGCAGTGGTCATGGTGCAGACCTGTAATTTTACAGTTTGGGAGGTGGAGGTAAGAAGACCATGAGTTCGAAACCAGGATGGGTTACACTGCAAATCCTCTCCAAATAATAAAAAAATACAAAACCCAAAAAGATCCCCAAGCAAACAATAACAACAAAAACAAAGGATATGCAAAAATTAGAATTTCTAGCAATAGGAGTGGTGTTGAGGACATGGGAACTGTCTTACTGGAGAATGAGAATTTAAAATCACCATTTTAAAGGGTGATTGTCCCTGCCTACCAAGAAAAAACTCATATATGCTACAACTCAGCAATTTCTCATTACTTATCCTAGGATATGTACAAGGATGTCCACCTTCACTGTTATAAAGGCAAAGGTCAGGAATTTCTAAATGGCCACCAATGGGACACTGGATAAATAAAGTGATGTGTACTGTTAAATTAAAGCAGTGACCAGACCTGCTGATGTCAACCCAGAGAGGTCTCAGAAGCATACTGTCAAGTGTAAAGCAGCTATCTGTCACACAACATTGCTGCTGAGTTACGGGAGCAAGCAACACTAACACATATTTTCTGTGTATGCAGCTATAAAGGAAGTGGCCTATAAAGTAGCTAAGAGAAAGCAGGGCTTGTGACTCTCTAGCCTTCTGGCCTCTGAGATGGTCCCCAGTGAGCCTTACCTCCTGCTCCTCAGGTCCCTATGTCAGTTCCCTCTACAGTGAACAGGGCTGATCTGGGTCCTCTGTATTTCACAGCCCCTTGACCAAACAGTGAGTGATGGTGTCCAACTGCTCCTGGCTCTCTCCACTGCTGGCTCTGGATCCAGTCAGGTACCGTGTCGTAGGGGTGCTCAGGCAGCCTGGGAGACCTGCAGATGATGCAGAGCTGAGAGCTGCCACCAACTCCCGCACCACCCTGGGCCAACTAAGAGTGGCTCTGTTAGTTCAGCCAAACCATGAGGTTATTGCGACCTCAGAAGAGACTGTGAACCAGAACCATGCATCTAAAATGCTCTTATGTTTCTGACCTGTGGACATGTGTCTAGAACATGAGCAGTCTTTTGATGCCAATGACTTTGAGGGCACATCTGTAGGTGATTTATACAGCTGTGGTTTCTTGCTCAACTTCTGCCAGGAGCCTACTCTCCCTTTTCACTGAAATGTGTCAAAAGTCAGCTAAAGACATACCAGGCTTGTACACACCTGTACTTCTAGTACTCAGGAAACTTGGGCAGGAGATTTGCAAGTTAGAGGCCAGCATAGGCTCTATGATGAGATCCTGTCTCAACAAAACCAAACAATACCCTCATCAAAATAAAACAACAAATCAATCAAATTAAGGTCACATTAGCACTGAACTGAACTGTCTTCATGTCCTCAAAACGCCTGATGTTCTTCAAGGTCAGCTTCTGCATTTGACATGAAACTACTACCACTCAAATGCTGGATGATGCTGGTCTGGTCTGTTACCTGAACTATGACCCGCGTTGTGATCCTCTTTCCCCTGTAGCTCAGAGGGTGACTGTACTCAGAAACAGGATCTCTAAGGAAGCAACTAAGATGAGATGAGTCATGGGTGACCCTAATGCAAAATGAATGTTATCTGTTTAAAAAGGTGCTTAGACACAGACAACTGGACACACGAGAGAGCCAAAGAAGCCTTGCTGACCCTGTGGACTTGGTCTTTTGGCCGTTGGAACTGTGAAGAAATACATTTCCATTTTAGACACCTAGTTTGCAGTCCTTTGTCATGGCAACGCTAGATAGTGAGTCATAGTCCAACACTTGTCTTATAGATAATTTCCTCAGGTCCAAATGTAGATGTGACTCAGTCAAAGACACAGAAGATGCAGAACTTTAGGAGCAGCCCACATCTCCTAACTGGAGTATGTTTCTTCCCATAAATGAGACCAAGACCCGACAGGCGAGAGAAGACTCAGAAAGTGCTGGTAGACATCAACCACGCTTCTGGTTTGATGATCATGATGGCAGAAAGCAGTGTCTGGCGGCTGTGGGGATGCCTAAAGATTAAGAGCCTTGCTCAGTAGACATGAGGACCTGATTTTAGATAGCAGCACCTACATACAATTCATGCAACAGTAACCTCAGTGCAGTGAGGGGCAGAGAAAGGAGGATCACTGAGACTTGCTGGCTGCCAGTTAGCAACAGGGTTAGCGGGAGACATTGTCTCTAGAGTGAATGATTGAAGAGGCCCCAGAATGTCCTCCTCTGCCCTCTGCATATGCACAGGCGCACCCACCCACACCTACCATGCACATATCCACCACAGTCGCGCATATGTATACACAGGGAGGGAGAAAGAGAGAGAAGCAATGGCTCAGTGTGTAAAAGCACTTGTTGTATGATCATGAAGTTCAGATCTCCAGCACCTAAGACAAAGACTGCTGTGGCTGCATTGGAGTCTATAACCTTATTGTTGTGTTCCAGGAGTGGTGTGGTCGGGTAGGCATGGGAGACCAGAGCTGGCTGGCTGGCTGGCTATGTCCAGGGTAATGAGAGGAACTGTCTCAAGAGAACAGGGTATAAAATGATAGAGCAGGGCACCTAATGTCCTCCTCTGGCCTCTGAGAATGAGCATAAACATGTACACTTGTACAATTATATATACACATCACACACACACACATACACACACACACACACACACACACACATGTGCACACTTAAAAGTAAAATGTCCTTAAAATAGCTCCATCAATTGGACCCTGTAAGCTACAAGTCCAACTCTGATCCCAAACCCTCCTACCCACCACAGCCTCAGAAAAACCCCACTCTCTAGGCCCTCTGTACTGGGGCAAAACCCCGGCCCCTCCCACACCTGTCTCAGCTTCTCTAGCCAGCCAACCAGCAAACCTCCTGCAGGTAGGTTTCTCCAACACTCCCACCCCATCAATTGGACCCTGTAAGGTACAAATCCCACTCTGTCCCCCAAACCTCCTAACCCCTGTAACCTCAGAGGAGCTCTGAGGCACAGGCTCCAATTGCACAGAGTGGACCAAGAGAGTGGGCCAAGAGAGACCTCAGGGGCTCCCTGAGACACAGACAGCAACAGTATAGAACAGACCATGAACAGCTCCCAAAGACACAGACGGCAACTGCAAGGATTGAATCAAAAGGCAAAGACACTGTCAGTGGTGCCGGAGAATTGCCTGTAATCTGTCAATCATGTTTTAAATAAAACGCTGATTGGCCAGGCAGAAAATATAGGGGGGGAAAACAAAACAGGAAGTAGAAATGATGTAATGAGAACAGGAGAATTCTGGGAAGGAGGAAGTTGATTCCTCACTCCTGCCCAGATTACCAAAGCAGCAGGATGTGATCTGCACCACTGAAAAAAGGTACTGAGCCACATGGCTAACATAGATCAGAAAAATGGGTTAATCAAGATGTGAGAGTTAGCCAGTGAGAGGCTAGAGCTAATGGGCCAATCAGCTTTATAACTTTAGAGACCTAAGTGTGATTATCTTTGGTGCTAAACAGTTGTGGGGTACCGGGCGGGACAGAAACTCAAACAAGCAGGCCTGGATTCCTTCATGTTACATGTCGGCACCAATTGGAGGAAGAGATGTGTAGGCAACAATGCAAAAATTCATTCAACAACCTAAAAATCAACATGGTAACACCAGAATCCAGTGGTCATACAGAAGGAAGACTTGAACATCCTAATCCAGAAGAAGCAGAAGAAATCAATTTTAAATATAACTTTATGAGGATGATGGAGACCTTTAAGAGGAAATGAAAATCCCCTTAAAGAAATGGAAGAAAAGACAAACAAAAAATTGGAAGAAATCAGTAAAACACTTAAAGAATCCCAAGAAACCCATGGAAAAAAACCAAAGAAGTGAAGCAAACATTTCAAACAGTTCAAGACTTGAAAACTGAAATAGAGGCAATAAAGAAAACACAAACTGTTGGAATTTTGGAAATCTGAAAATGGAAAATTTGGGCAAATGAATGAGAACTACAGATGTAGGCATAACCAACAGAATACAAGAGATGGAAGAGAGAATCTCCAGTGTTAAAGATACTATAGAAGAAATAGATTAATTGATCAAAGAAAATGTTAAATACAAAAAATTCCTAACATCTAGGAAATCAGGGACATCGTGAAAAGGTCAAACCTAAGAATAATAGGGATAGAAGAAAGAGAAGAATTTCAGCTCAAAGGCATAGAAAATATATTCAACAAAATCATAGAAGAAAACTCTCCCAACCTAAAGAAGGATATCCCTATGAAGGCACAAGAAGCTTACAGAACACCAAATAGACTGAACCAAAAAAAGTCCCCTGGCCATATAATAATCAAAATGCAAAACATTCAGAATAAAGAAAGAATATTAACAGATGCAAAGGGAAAAGGTCAAATAACCGATAAAGGCAGACCTATCAATATTATGAGCAACTCCTCAATGGAAACAATGAAAGCCAGAAGGATGCAAGCCCAGACTACTACTATACACAACAAAACTTTCAATAACCATCGATAGAGTAAACAAGATGACAAAACCATGACAAAACCAGATTTAAACAAAATACACAAATCCAGCCTTGGGGAAAGTACCAGAAGGGAAAAGTCCAACCCAAGGAAGATAACTGCATCCACAAAAACACAGGCAACAGATAACCTCCCACCCACAAACCCAAAATAAGGGAAACACATAAACACTACCTCCAAAAAATAACAGAAGTTAACAATTACTAATCATTAATATCTCCTAATATCAATGGACTCGATTCACCAATAAAAAGACACAGGTTAAGAGAATGGATACGAAAGCAGGATCCATTCTTCTGCTGTATATAAGAAACACACCTTAATCTCAAAGACAGACATTACCTCAGAGTAAGAAATAAGCTGGTGTAGCTATCCTAATATCTAACAAAATAGACTTCAAACTAAAATCAATCAGAAGAGTTGGAGAAAGACACTTCATACTCATCACAGGAAAAAAATCCATCAAGACGAAGTGTCAATCCTGAACATCTTTGCCCCAAATACAAGGGCACCTTTGTAAAAGAAACATTACCAAAGCTTAAATCACACATCAAACCCCACACACTAATAGTAGGAAACTTCAACATCCCACTCTCACCACTGGACAGATCTGCCAGACAGAAATTTAACAGAGAACCAAGAGAACTAACAGATGTCCTGACTCAAATGGTTTTAATAGATATTTAGAGAACATTTTACCCAAACACAAAGAATATACCTTCTTCTCAACACCTCATGGAACCTTCTCTAAAACTGACCACATACTTGGTAACAAAGCAAACCTCAAAGATCCAAAAACTTGAAATAACCCCCTGTAACTTATCAGATCACCATGGCTTAAAGTTAGAATTCAATAAAGTCTACAAACTCATGGAAATTGAACAGTGCTCAATCAAATCACTCTTGGGTTAAGGAAGAAATAAAGAAAGAAACTAAAGACTTCCTAGAAATCAACATGAGCATAGATACAAAAATACTCAATAAAATACTGGCTAACCGAATCCAAGAATACAACAAAAAAGTCACCCACCATGATCAAGTCAGCCTCATCCCAGAGATGCAGGGCTGGTTCAACACGATGAGGAGCAGAAGGAGCGAGAACATGAGGGAGAAAGTCAGGAACGAGAGGGGTGCATTCACTCATGGAGACGGTGGGACAGAACTAATGGGAGATCACCAACTCCAGTTGGAATGGGACTGATGGATCATGCGACCAAACCCGTCTCTCTGAATGTGGCCAACAGCGGGGGCTGACTGAGAAGCAAAGGACAATGGCTCTGGGCTCTGATTGTTCTTCATGGACGGGCTCTGTGGGAGCCTTCTCAGCTTGGTCGATCACCTTCCTGGACCTGGGGGGAGTTGGGAGGACCTTGGTCTTAGCATAGAGTGGGGAACCCTGATGGCTCCTTGGCCTTGAGAGGGAGGGAGGGGAGGTATGGGTGGAGGGGAGGGGAGGGAAGGGGGAGAAGGAGGGGAGAGAAAGGGGAGAAGGAGGGGAGGGAGGGGGGAGGAGGAGGGAAGGAGATGGAAATTTTTAAATATAAGAAAATAAAAAAAAAAAAAAAGAAAAGAAAAATCTATCAGTGTAATCCACCATATGAACAAATTAAAAGAAAAAAACCCATATGGTCATCTCATTAGATGCTGAAAAAGTCTTTGACAAAATCCAAAGCCCCTTCATGATAAAGGTCTTGGAGAGAGCATGGATACAAGGAACATACCTAAACATAATAAAAAGCAATATACAGCAAAGCAAAAGTCAACATCAAACGAAATGGAGAGAAACTCAAAGTGATTCAACTACAATCAAGAATAAGAAAAGGCTTTCCATGCTCTCCATATCTATATTCATCATAGTTCTTGAGGTTCTAGCTAGAACGGTAAAACAAAAGGAGATCAAGGGGGGGTACAAATAGGAAAGGCGTAGGAAGCAAAGGCTACCAGGCCAAAAGGAACCAACCTGGAGTCTGCCTGGAGCTGTCAAAAGTCCTGTCTGTGCATAGCCAATAAGGAGTGACCAAGCAGTGTTTTCTGAGTATCTAGCAACAGGATCTGTCAGAGATCCTGACTATGCTTAGCCAATGAGAGACAAGCATGAAATGTCAACTGTCAACAGATCAGAATGCCTGGGTGCTGCGAGGGTATATAAGTTTTTCCTGGCTGTTAATAAATGAGTCAGCTATAAACCTTCTACCTGATTCCTGGCGCTTGACATTGTGCCTTTTCACCCCCTCCCCAAGGAAGATGTTAGGACCCAGCAACAGAAAGGAAGAAGTCAAACTTTCACTATTTGCAGGTGATATGATAGTATATATAAGTGACCCCCAAAACTCTACCAGTGAACTCCTATAGCTGATAAGTACCTTAGTAATGTGGCAGGATATATGATCAACTCAAAACAATTAATAGCACTCCTATATATCATTTGTATAAATGATAAAGAAGCTGAGGAAGAAATCAGAGAAACATCACCCTTCACAATAGTCACAAATTACATTAAATATCTTGGGGTAACACTAACCAAGGAAGTGAGAGACCTATTCAATAAGAACTTTAAGTCTTTGAAGAAAGAAATTGAAGAAGATATCAGAAAATAGAAAGATCTCCCATGCTCTTGGATAGACAGGACCAACATAATAAAAATGGTAATCCTACCAAAAGTTATCTATAGATTCAATGCAATCCCCATCAAAATCCCAACACAATTCTTCACAGATCTTGAAAGAACAATAATCAACTTCATATGGAAAAACAAGAAATCCAAGATAGCCAAAACAATCCTGTATAATAAAGGAACTTCTGGAGGCTTCACCATCCCTGACATTAAGCTCTATTACAGAGCTACAGTAATGAAAACAGCTTGGTATTGTCATAAAAACAGAAACGTTGACCAATGGAATCGAATCAAAGACCCAGATATTAATCCACACACCTATGAACACCTGATTTTTGACAAAGAAGGTAAAATTATACAATGGAAGAAAGAAAGCATCTTCAACTAATGGTGCTGGCATAACTGGATGTCAACATGTAGAATGAAAATAGATCCATGTTTATTGCACAAAACTCAAGTCCAAATGGATTAAAGACATCAATACAAATCTGACCACACTGAACCTGCTAGAAGAGAAAGTGGGAAGTAGTCTTCAATGCATGGGCACTGGAAACCACTTTCTAAATATAACCTGAACACAGATCCTGAGAGCGACAATAAATAAATGGGACCTCCTGAAATTGAGAAGCTTCTGTAAAGCAAAGGACACAGTCAATAAGATATAAAGGCAGTTTACTGAATAGGAAAAGATCTTCACCAACCCCACATCAGACAAAAGACGTATCTTCAAAATATATAAGGAACTCAAGAAATTAGACATCAAAAATTCCAAATAACCCAATTAAAAATGGGGTACAGAACTAAACAGAGAATTCTTAACAGAAGAATATCTCACTTAAGATATTAAAAACACTTAAGGAAAGGTTAATCATCCTTAGACATCAGGAAAATGTAAATCAAACAACTCTGAGATACCATCTTACACCAGTCAGAATGGCTAAGATCAAAAACACCAATGATAGCTTATGCTGAAGATGATGTGGAGTAAGGGGAACACTCATCCATTGCTAATGAGAATGAAAATTTGTACAGCCACTCTGGAAATCAGTATGGCAGTTTCTCAGAAAATTGGGAACCAGGTGCTGGAGAGATAGCTCAGCAGTTAAGAGCATTGATTATTCTTCCACAAGTCCTGAGTTCAATTCACAGCACGTGGTACTTCACAACCACCTGTAATAAGATCTGGTGCTAACTTCTGTCCTGCAGGGATGCATGAAGGCAGAACACTGTATACATAATAAATAAATAAATAAATAAATAAATATTTTTTTAAAAAAAAAATAAAGAAAATTGGGAACCAACCTACCTCAGGACCCAGTAATACCATTCTTGGGTATATGCCCAAAGGATGCTCAATCATACTACAAGGAGAGTTGTTAAACTATGTTCATAGCAGCATTATTTGTAATAGCTAGAACCTGAAACAACCTAGATGCCCCTCAACCGAAAAATGGATAAAGCAAATGTGGTACATTTACACAATGGAGTACTACTCAGCAGTAAAAAAAAATCTTGAAATTTGCATGCAAATAAACACAACTATAAAAAAAAAATCCCCCTCTCCCCCTCTCTTCTCACTGCCCCCTTTTGCGTGTGCACACGCGCCCTCTCTCTCTCTCCCTCTCCCTCTCTCTCTCTCTCCCTCTCTCTCTCTTGCTCTCTCTCTCTCTCTCTCTCTCTCTCTCTCTCTCTCTCTCTCAATAAAGCTTTATGTCAAAAAAAAAAAAAATCCCGAGTGAGTTAATCCAGACCCAGAAAGATGAGCGTGGTATGTACTCACTCATAAGTGGATACTAGCTATAAATAAAGGATATTGAGCCTATAGTTCATGATCGTAGCGAAGCTAAGTAGCAAGAGAAACATATAGAGATCCCCCGGGAAGTCAAAATAGACAAGATTGCCTGGCAAAATTGGGAACATGGGGGTGCAAAGAGAAGGAAAAATGGAAGGGGAAGAAGAGCGGGGAAGGGGATGGGGGAAGAGAACTTGAGGGAACGGCATAGTAAAGATGGGGAAGGAGAGAGATGAGAGCAAGGAAAGGGATATCTTGATTAAGAAAACCATTATGGGGATATCAAGAAACCTGACTCTAGAGAAATTCCCAGGAATAAACTAGGATGACCCCAGCTAAGACCCTAAGCAATAGAGGAGAGGATGCTCAAACTGGTCTTGCCCTGTAGTCAGATTGATTGATATCTTAAATATCATCATAGAACCTTCATCCAGCAACTGATACAAGCAGAGGCAGAGACACACATTGGAGCACTGGACTGAGCTCCCAAACCAGTTGAAGAGTGGGAGGAATGAGAATATGAGCAAATACATATTCTCACCCACTGAAATGGTCTACCTGAGCTAATGGGAGCTCACCAAATCCAGGAGGACAGAGAAGGAGCATGCATAGGTCCAAACTAGTCCCTCTGACTGTGGGTGACAGTTGTATGGCTGGGGTAGACTGAGGGGCCACTGGCAGTGACATCAGGATTTATCCCTACTTCTTGTACTGGCTTTTTGGGAACCTATTTTCTTTGTATGGAAACCTTACTCGGCCTAGATATAGTAGGGAGGGCCTTGGACCTTCCCCAAAGCAATATGCCTTACCCTCTCTGTGGAGCAGATAAGGGTGGGAGTGGGGGGTAAGTGGAAGGAGTCGGGGGGGGGGGAGATTGGGAACTTGGAATGGTATATATAATGTAAAAAGAAAAATGATTTTTTAAGATCCCCTGTTATACATCTCTAATCATAGCTTCCTGCTATGAAACTGTGGTTCCAAATAAATAAATATCCCTATGTGTCAGGGATTTTGATTACAGTGATGTCCAAGTCATCAGCACACTGGTCATGGAGGCAGACACCTGATGAAAAGACACGTCTTCCCTTTCTCCAGCACACAAGCTCTTCTGTCCTTTCCTTAGAACAATGTAAAGCAAGAAGGCCATCACAGGACCATGTGTCAAATAAATGTCATGCCTGGTGAATTAACTGGTCTCTAGCATCTGTCATAACAGTAGGAAGGAGATCAGTAGGACACCTCATCTGACACTTGGGCCAGCCTCGCAATGTAGTGTTTAGTAGCAACCCCCTCCATTTGTCCCTATTACATCCTGAGATGTTAACTATCTCTTCAGGTTACGTCATCTATTGTTTTTTCTGGAAAATATAGAAATTGGACTTTTTCATGTTGAGTGTCCTAATATTTTAATGTTTGCAACAAATTAGGATTTTTTAAACAACAACAAAAAGCTATTCTAGCCAAATAAACCTCACTGATAGAACAAATGTGACTGGTGGGCTTGTGTTTATGTCCACGTTCTGCCAGTGAAGTCATGACCATGTCTTGGTGGGACACTGAGATGTTCCCATCTTCAGAACAGCAATGACAAGTCCCACATTGTGCCACTGAGTTTGATGGCGTGAAGGCCAAGTGCATCCCCGGGCACTCAGCTGACACTCAGGAGGTCTCGGTGTTATAACAACAGGGACAGACCGGCAGGCAGAGATGGAGCAAGGCAGATGGATCACTCGGAGTTTATCAGGTTTTATGTGTTTTGAAGACACTGGAGGAAGATAGCCAAAGACTGATGGACATGGGGATGGGACTGAGGATGTCTCTCTGGGCAGAGATAGCTTCTACTGAGAGTGTCTTTTACAAAGAAGCCAGATGTTGTGTATTTGTATTTGTGTGTGTGGAGTTGTCTATCAGGGCCCATCCACCTCGTTTTTTGAAACAGGGTCTCTCATTGGCCTGGAACTCACCAAGTAGGCCACACTGGCTGTCCAGGGAGCCCCAGAGATCCTCCTGTCTTTGCCTTCTTTGCACTTGGATTTTAAGTGCACTCCAGTATGTCTGGTTTCTCTTTGTACATGATTCCCAGGGGTGGAAGTTCAGTCCCCGTACTTACATGGCAAGCACGTCACTGACTGAGCCATCTCCCCAGTCCTAGACATGAGAATTAAAAGTAACTTTATGAAGATTATTATTACTTTTGATTGTGTGTGTGTGTGTGTGTGTGTGTGTGTGTGTGCACATTCACATGAGTAAAGGTGTGCACAGAAGCCAGAAGTAGGTGTCAGAGCCTTTGGAGCTGGAGTTCCCAGCAGGTGTGAGACTGCCAATGTGAGCACTAGGACACAAACTCGGGACCTCAGCACCCTTACAGAGACATGGTTACACATCTGTAAGCCCAGCACCCTTACAGCGACATGGTAGTACACATCTGTAAGCCCAGTGCCCTTATAGAGACATGGATACACATCTGTAAGCCCAGCGCCCTTACAGAGAAATGAAAGACAGAGATGGGAGAATATCCTGAAGCTCACAGGCCAGCTAGCCAGGTATCTACAGTGGGAAACCAGAAGAGACCTGTCTCAAACAAGGCAGACGGCAAGGACAGACCTGGCAGAGGACCCCAGCTCCCTGCTCTCTAACTCTTACCATTTTACTGATGTGTGCTGTGTGCTCTCAGGTGCTCTGAGGGGATCAGCTTGACTCTTCAGTGGCTCTGAGGTCTCTTCATGGGAAGGGTAATATCACCAACTCAGAATCCAAAATGCTGAATTTGTGATGGAGGAGAGTTATCTGTCTATGTTTCTCTCATTGGTTAATTAATAAAGAAAACTGCCTTGGCCCTTTAAGAGAAAATTATGTAGGTGGAGTAGACAGAACAGAATTGTGGGAACAAGGAAGTAGAGTGGGGGAGACGCTTCAGGCATTCGCCATAGTGAGTCTCCATGCTGCTCCTCTCCGAGATGGACGCAGGTTAAGATCTCTCCTGGTAAGCCACATCTCGTGGTGCTACCCAGATTACTAAATATGGGTTAAAGGAAGATGTGAGAATTAACCAATAAGAGGCTGAAACTATGGGCCAGGCAGTGTTTTAAAAGAATACAGTTTCCGTGTAATTATTTCGGATAAAGTTAGCCGGTTGCTGGGAACTGGGCGGCGGGACGCAGCCCCGCCGCTTCACACTACAGTTTGGCGCGCCAACGTGGTGACCAAATCCACGTAAAAACCTGAAAAAGCTTTAAATAAAGGAGAGAGAGAGTTTAACACGGCTTTTTGCTGTTTGCCTGGACATGCTGTAGAGAGATCTCCTGTTTCCACAATAGCGGCACAAAAAAAAAAAAAAAAAAAAAAAGCTGAGTCATTTTAAAATGCAGCTTCCTGCGCTGTGCCGCCAGTGCAAACTCTGGCTATAAAGCATTTCAGTGGCTTTTATGGACTGGATGTTTGTGTGCCCGCTGGGGATCGGAAAGAAGGTTCTCTGAGACCATGCTCTGAGGCAGGAGTGGCTCCGGCTCTGCTCCGCCACGCTGAATTGTGCTGACCTCAGGCAGGAACTATCGTAATTACCATGATAACAGCGCAGTTAAGGTTTGGACTTGGCTGTAAACAGGCGGTACCGTATTACCCCTACCTGGCGCAACTAAGTTTTTAAGAAGTGGTTAACCTTTTAAGAAATGCTCCTGGATAGTAAAAAATTACAGATTCACAATAGAAAAGATTCAGACATAGAAGGCCTTTAAATGGCTCACGTAGGTTTAAAAGAGAGAAAAAGAAAATATAGAGAATAAAGTTAATGCCTTAAAAAAAAAGGTTAAAGTCTTTAAAGAGACAGAATATAGATAGTTATAGATTAAAAGAAGTAAAGTGATAGAGTAAAAATAAGCCACGTAAAAATGGAAAATTCACAGAGAGTCTGGATTATGTATTTTGTTGTGTTTTCTTTGAAATTTTTGACTGTAAAGGAGCTAAATACAGAGAGACATTTCATTATATGGGCTGCCAGGCTAGACCAGAATGGACATCTTAACGGTATGACTTCAGGATTTGGATCTAAGAACATGATGCTTTGGAAAAGAGTTTCTTCTTTTGTTTTCACAGAGGACGAGACTCTGTGGATTGCTTCTATCCCAATATGGTATGATAGACCACGCCCTCCTGAAAGGTTGCTGTGAACACCCTCAAAAAATTACTTCGCTCAACTGCCAACTGGGATGAACCTAGCACACAGGTTACACCATAAAAGACCTAAATAACAGCGCCCCCATTCAGCAGGAAGCAGTTTGGAGAGAAAAAACTGCGCCCATTTTCCCAAATATTGCTTATAAATGTTCTTTTACATTTAAAGGGGGAGATGATATAGATATGAATTTGCATTGGTATAGATTTTAAGGTCAATTTTGTTATATGTATATGTATTTCTGATCTTGATTAAGCTATTGTGATTGTAGTTCATTTTAAAAACTGTAATGTATAATTAGGAAATATAGGTTGTTAATGGATAATCATTGATAATAGTTAAGCTTGTAGTCATGTTATTAGATTTTCTAGATATGTAGAGATATATTTCAGTTAGATAGACATTCTTCATATCTTTCAAAGACTGCAGAATATGGCATTTAATGTTTTAATAACTTAGGGTTTTTCATGACAATGAGACACGTCTGCTCCTGGCAGCACCAATCTACTTCGAGAGGAAGATGGGCATCGAAGAGGCTACTTATGGAGTTTGTTAGCCATTTGGGCAAGAAACTGCTCTTGCCTGGACTGTTCCATAAACTGGACACAAAGAACCCGCAGAGAGAGGACTGCTGAACTTGCCTAAAGGTGAGATGGTCTTTCGGGATTCCTGATTCATGAAAGAGTCTGCGAGACGTTCTGCAGGACACAGCAGAAAGTGACTGAACTGTCTTTGGAATTTTTCTGCTTCATGGAAATGTCTGCTGGATACTGTGGGCCTGAAGCCCGAAGATGGATGCCCCAACGGTACAGAGGAACTTTGGGTGACTGTCCAGGCAGCGAGTTGTCTCTGTCATTTCTAGAGTTTTATAAGTTACTTATTTCTTGTTTACTTAGGTAATATTATATCCTTCTGGAGTCTTTGATGGAGTTGAAGAATAAATAGATAGTTATAGATTTCCTTAGTTATGATAAAAGATAAAATAGATTTAAATATTGTAACTG
The DNA here is from genome assembly GCF_903992535.2 of Arvicola amphibius. Classification (NCBI taxonomy): domain Eukaryota; kingdom Metazoa; phylum Chordata; class Mammalia; order Rodentia; family Cricetidae; genus Arvicola; species Arvicola amphibius. The sequence goes on along the minus strand of NC_052050.1, from coordinate 101,813,642 downwards.
TAATACTTGCTTGATAACTGTTTTGTTATATGTAATTTTGCTATGTTAAAGTTGAAGCCTTTCTTTTTTGTTTAAACAGAAAAAGGGGAAATGATGGAGGAGAGTTATCTGTCTATGTTTCTCTCATTGGTTAATTAATAAAGAAAACTGCCTTGGCCCTTTAAGAGAAAATTAGGTAGGTGGAGTAGACAGAACAGAATTGTGGGAACAAGGAAGTAGAGTGGGGGAGACGCTTCAGGCATTCGCCATAGTGAGTCTCCATGCTGCTCCTCTCCGAGATGGACGCAGGTTAAGATCTCTCCTGGTAAGCCACACCTCGTGGTGCTACCCAGATTACTAAATATGGGTTAAAGGAAGATGTGAGAATTAACCAATAAGAGGCTGAAACTATGGGCCAGGCAGTGTTTTAAAAGAATACAGTTTCCGTGTAATTATTTCGGATAAAGTTAGCCGGTTGCTGGGAACTGGGCGGCGGGACGCAGCCCCGCCGCTTCACACTACAAATTTGAGTGGATTTCTCAGCTAGTCTATGCCCCTGTCTCCTTTCTGGAAGTAAATATGTGGTACCACTGATCTCCAGAGGCTGGCGGGAAGGCAACATGAATTAACAGGCACAGCACCTATAGTTGGCATATGGCCTACAGTAGGCAAATTAACTGAATTCCCTGACCCCTGCTCATTTGCATTGCCCCCACATTCAGCCATGATCCTTGCATTGCTTTAATGTATAATTCAAGCAGTCTTGGAGGCTTGAGTTATCACATTTTACAGACGGTGAAGTGATGGCAGGGAGAGGTTGCCTCTGTGGTAACAAATAGCTCCCACAACCAGGAGCCAGCAGAACCAGAGCTTGACTCAAATGTCTCTGACTGCTACGGGGGTGGGGGAGGACAGAGGGCAAAGGGCAAGAGCACTGTCCAGGGAGTTGACAGGCTCTGCTGTGTTGTGGCAACCTGCAGTAGGCCTTAGTGTTCTGATCGGAAAACAAGGGCTTAGACCAACTGCCTTATACGGTTTCCGGTGCCTTCTGAGCCTTGGCTATTCAGTGAGACTCAGAAATCTGGGCAGAGCAGAACACAGCAGAAAATCATTCTCTTAAACCAGGGACACTGAGTTCCTCTCCTCTCTATGCCAGGTGAGGTTGACCTGCTAACCAATCATGGGCATGCTCACTCCTCCGTCCCCACCATGCCTAGGCATCTACCTGACTCTTGGGGCATCTGAGGACACAGGGGATGTTATCTTGACCTGACAAAGCCATCGGGGCCTAGTTTCCAGGGAATGCATCTGATGAGGCAGGTAACCCAGATAGACAGTTTGTATTCTCCCTAGAGGATCCTTCCCACAGGACCTGAGACAAGGACAATGCCTCACCCTGTTGGGAAAGTAATTCCCGGAGATGGCAGAGGGAGTGGAAGAAGCAGTTCTGGAAGTTAAAAACATCCGTACCTGTGCTGCCATCAAAATGATGATGGTGTCCCCAACATGAAGCTTAGGACTTTCTATACAGTATTTATGCACATATTTAATATTTGCATAGTCCTATGAATCCTATGGTCCCTTTCATCACCATTTTACTTAATTTAATTTTGTTTGTTTGTTTTGGAGAGCAAACAGAGACTCAGGCATGCTTGGGAAAGGGATCTGCCACAGAACTATGTCCCAGCCTTTCTGTTGTTCCACTAAATTACTTGGACTGGCTGTGTACTCATTCCATAGCCCAGGCAAGCCTAGAGCTCCTGATCCTTCTACCTTATCTTCCTAAGAAGTGGGGATGGCAGGCCTGTGCCACCATGCCCGACTCATTGCTACTTTAGAATAGACTCTAAGACCTTAGGTAAGATACCCATATAATTTCATGAAGAACAGAATTGGAATGTGAATCCTAATAGCCAGACTTGTTACCAACAGGCTGTGCTTTGTACTAGCCAAGCCTCTGACAGCTCTTTTCAGGTTTCTGAACCCCTCAGACATCACCCTGGATCCTGGTTTGACTTGCTTTCAGCTGGATACAAAGGAGAAGCCAGCCAAGAGGACCAGCAGGAAGAACAAATTCATCCAGAATTGCTAGAGCCAGTTCTTTCATTAGCACCTAGTGTGCACCTTACAAAAAGAAAGCAAAATGCACCCTGTGCCCTAAAACAAACAGGCATAAGCCTGAGCCCTTGATGTGAACAATACTAATCCACACTCTTGGGGGACATTAGTCTGGTAGACTAGGAGGATATGATGCCCAGTTTACAGATACAAGCACAGAGGCTCCAGTGTCGTGAAACAACTTATCCCAAGGTCACACAACGAGGAAGGAATCCAAACTCAAACCTAAGAGGCTCTTGAGAGGGCAATAAATTTAGAGTGCCAAGCAGCGTCTAGTGTCCCTAGAGTCATATGACCAGCCCAGGTCAGAACGGAACCCTGGAAAAATCTTGTCTTCTGTCAAACGTGGGCCAGCTCTGCCTGATACCATATCACCTGTTTGGGACTCTCCCAGGAATGTCCAGCCCTGGCACTTGTCTCTCAGTGACAAATAGCAGCAGCCCTGCCAACAAGGGGCCACCTGAGTGTGAAGACCTGGGTCTGGACTTGTCTACCCTAACTGTATGCAATCCACACAGGATTTCCATCTGTCCGAGAGCCCCTCGTTCTGTTCTATTCTTGTGCATGGTGATAAACATGGAGGAACACTGTCAAGCTGGTCCATGAAGACACCTTGCTAAGTTTAATTGCCATATACTGTGTGTCACTGTCCCCAACGTTTAGAAATAATCTGTCTTAACGTTTTGAAAGCTCTTGTATCCGGAGGTAGATTTCGGCTTACTAGAAGCTGCTGAAGTTACAGAGTCCCCATGTGCTGTTGCCCAGTTTGTCTGCACTGAAGCAGGTTGCTATGGGAGCAGAGGAAATGGACAGCATCACTAAACTGCAATATGCAGATTGCACCGGTGTCCATATGCATTGTCATCATTCTTTCAATGGAGCAGACTCTGGAAATCCTGCCTATGCAAACATCAGCACCACCATGATCCGGATTAGGACTCACTTTCTCCACTGTCCTCCTGCACCCTCATTCCACCTGACCTCGTAACAGTCATGCTGGTCACACTGTTCCCAGCCCTAAACCCTGGATTCCACTGGCCTGATGACAATCTCTATTATTTTGTCGTTTTGAGGTATTTTATAAAATGACATTGTGTAATATTTAACCTTTCTTGATTGGATTATTTTTCTCTTGGCATAATGTCCTGGAGAGCCAACTGGCTGAGTATATCAATATTGACTCCTTCCTGTGGCCAAGTAACAGCTTTGTCATTTGTTGAAGATCATTTAGATTTTTTTCCAGTTCGGAGTTCTTACAAATAAAACCAGTATGAGGGTTCATGACTAGTATTCAACACAAGCATGCACTTTCATGTTTAATAGAAATGTACAAGAGAGCAATGACTGGGTCTCAGGGTACGTGTGCACTTTAAAGATTCTTTTACAGTTACAGTTACTGTGTGTGTGCATGTACACATGCCATGCTGTGCAATTGGAGGTCCCAGCAGGACTTTGTGGCTCTTTTCTTCCACCTCCCACCTTGAGCTTCAGCAATGGAACTCAGGTTGTCAGGCTTGCACGGCATGCACCTTTACCTGCCTGTCCTTTCTGTGGCCACTGTGTGTTTAACACTGTAAGGAACTGCCAGGGCTGGATAGGCCATTGGTTAAGAGTACCTTCTGCTCTTGGAGAGGACCCAAACCTGGCCCCCAGTGGAAGCTCACAACCATCTGTAACTCCATGTCCAGGGGATATAATGCCCTCTTCTGACCCGAGGCACGCAGGCATGAATGTGGAGCACATACATACATGCAGGCAAAACACTCTTACACATGAAATAAAATAAATCAATCTGAAAAAGAGACTGCCGAACATGTTCCAAGTTGCTGAGTCCCACCAGCAAGTCACAAGAAAAAACAACCATGCCAACACTTGCTAGGACTGAAAATTTTTGAATCATATTAATAGCTGTTTATTGGGCCTTTATTTTGCATTTCTCTTGTGGCCAGAGACACTGAACATCTTTTTATATGCTCATCTAGTTTCCGTGCACCTCTTTGTATCTTTGACCCATTTTCTAAAGGGACTTTTTTTCTAATTAGACTTTTATTTGGAGCCCACACACATGCGGAAGCATGTGTGTGTCACAGTATATATGTGAAGGTCAGAGGTCAGTTTGCAGGAGTCAGTCTCCCTCCTTCTACCCATGTGGGACCTGAGGCTCCAACTTCAGGCACGGCAACCTTTACCCACAGAGCCATCTCCATGGCCCTGGAATTTCAGGGGGGGGGGTCACTTAAGTTTTAAAAGTACTTTGCATGGTCTTGTTTTCTGATTTCTCAAGGCTCTAACTTTTTTAGCTTCTTAACTGGTTCTTCCAGAAAATTGAAGTTTTAAAGTTTGATGGAGTTCAATGTCCATACTTGTAGAAGGAAGCGGCGGGCTGTGTCTCACCACCCGGCTAGCTTTGCCCAAAATAATTACACGGAAACTGTATTCTTTTAAAACACTGCCTCGCCCATAGTTTCAGCCTCTTATTGGCTAATTCTCACATCTTCCTTTAACCCATATTTAGTAATCTGTGTAGCACCATGAGGTGTGGCTTACCAGGAGAGATCTTAACCTGCGTCCATCTCGGAGAGGAGAAGCATGGAGACTGCATATGGCAACTGCCTGAAGCCTCTCCCCACTGCCTGCTACCCAGCATTCTGTTCTGTCTACTCCACCTACCTAATTTTCTGTTCTCTTAAAGGGCCAAGGCAGTTTTCTTTATTAATTAACCAATGAAAGTAACATAGACAGATAACTCTCCTGCATCACATACTTTCTTTTAGGGATTGTGCCTTAGAAGTTCTGCCCAAGGGAGTTTCAGCTCACAAGGGACCATGAAGATTTTCTCTTACATTTTTGTAAATTTTTTATCATTTTATATCTTACACTTATATCTGAGATTAATTGGCAGTCATGTTTTGTATGATATGTTAGATTTCATTTGAGCTTTCTATATTTGTCTGTGGAAGGCAGATTTTTTGCCTTATGAACATGGTGTACATCTCTACTTAGCTTTCCTTGATTCTCACTAGTATTTTATAATTTTCATTTTATTGTCTGTATTACTTTATTAGGTATATACCTTAAGGTTTTAAGTCATTATAAATGACATTGTAATTTTCCTTTTGTATTTAATTGCTCACTGGTCACAAAGTGGAATTACTTTATTTTGGGTTGTCAGCCTAGCCTTCAACAGCTAAGCCATCTCTCCAGCCCAAATGGAATTACTTTCAAAAGACTGATTTTTGCGTGTTAATCCTGTATCTTTGTGGTATCACTGTATTCATTTGTCAGTTCCAGGAGTTGTTTCTCATTTTTAAGGTTTCTCATTGTTCTTCCAGGAATCCCCATCTCTGTCGCTCTGTCTTACAGATCTCTGTGTCTCTACTCTAGAACACTTGAGTTTCTGGCACCTGCCCAGTCAGTGTTCGAGGGTCACAGAGGCTGTCGAGGGGAGCAAGGAGCCTAAGGGCATACCTTAGGGTTTTTTCCCACTTGTAGTCAGACGGGGGCAAACATTACATAGAGGCTATCAAGGCATCTGGTTCTTAATGTGGTCTTGGCACATGGAAGGTGCCCGCTGGACCTAGAACACTGAAGAGAGCATGATGGACAACTTCATCTTTTTGTGGCTGCTGTCCAAGTTTGCTTTCTGTTGCTGTGATAGAATGGTTTATTTGGTTCATACGTTCAGGTCATGGTTCATTGTTGGCACAATTTAGGACAGGAACTCAAGGAAGTAACTGAAGCAGAAATCATGGAAGAATGATGCTTACTGGCCAGCTCCTGAAGGTTTGCTCAGATAACTTTCTCATCCAGTCCAGGATCACCTGCCCCAGGGTCGGCACTGCTCGCAGTGGGCTGGGCTCTCACGGGCCGATCAGCAGTCAGGAAGTGTTCCACAGCTGTGTTCACAGGCCAGTTTGACTAAGCCAATCACCTGATGATCAAGTTCTCCGGATATATTTTTACACGTTAAGACATTCTCTCTCTCTCTCTCTCTCTCTCTCTCTCTCTCTCTCTCTCTCTCTCTCTCTCTATCTATCTATCTCTATCTCTATCTCTGTTTTTCAAGACGGTTTCTCTGTAGCTTTGAAGTCTGTCCAGGAACTAGCTCTTGTAGACCAAGCTGGCCTTGAAATCACATCCACCTGCCTCTGCCTCCCAAGTACTGGTATTAATAGAGTGTGTCATCACTTCCTGGCTAGACATAATTTCTTTTATTGCTATGTCATTAACATTCCAGAAAAGGAACAGCTGTATAGCATAGTAACCCCACTTGCATACTGCAGACTGCCTGAGTTCAAACTCCAAAGCCATGGGTAACCTTGGAAAAGTTACTTCTCTTCTCTGTGCACCACTTTCCCCCTCGATAAAAAGGAGAATAACAGTACCCACACCAAACACTGTTGTGGTGAAAATTAATGCAAAACAGGACTTGAAAACACAGCAAATTTGCTGTTCTTATTAAACATTGTAAAGTGCAGGGGCTAGAGTTGTCTTGGTGGGGAAAGAGCTTGAGTTTGGATTCCCTGCACCTGTGTAAAAAGCCAGTCATGGTGACATGCTTCCCTAGGACCGGGAGACTGAGACAGGCAGATCCCTGGAGCTCCCTGAGTGACCAGTCAGTCCAGGCTAGGCAGCAAGCTCCAGATTCAGTGAGATACCCAATCTTATAAACAAAGGTAGAGAAAAGATCCTCTACACATTTCTACCTGTGCAAGTAAACTTGCATGCATAAACACAATGCATGTGCATGAGTGTGCTCACACACACACAGATTTTTAACACCTTACAAAGTGCAAATAATGAAAACCATGAGCAATTATAAACAGACACAAGTGCCATGTTTGCTTCTTGCCCCACATGTGAAGGGTGCTGCATTTTTCTGACTCCGTGGGGACACAGGCTGCTCCACTTTTGTTCTATGGAGAAAGCCTGGTCATGACCTTCCTTCCTTCTCACTGACTTTTTGGACAGGCATGTCTGAAGTGTCTTCTGGGAAGTGCTGGGTCAGGAGATGTGCTGGTTCTTGACGTTAAGAGCTCCTGCCTGCACTGCACTCCGTGGAGGCCATATCCACTTACAGGGTATTTCCACCTCTCCACATCCACAGCAACATGATACTTCAGACCTCAGGCCGCCTACCTCGGGGAAGGGACAAACAGGGAGCATGGCATCCTAAGGAGACACCTTCATCCTCAGCAAGTTCATGTGTTTATGAAATGAATTCTTTATGACTCAAGTAATGAACAGTGCTGTGGGACAATGGTCTGTACCCTGTCAATTGTATTTTAATAAATGGTGATTGGCCAGTAGCCAGGCAGGAAGTATAGGTGGGACAACCAGGCAGGAAGTAGAGGTGGGGCAACAAGAACAGGAGAATTTGGGGAAGAAGAAAGCTTATTCTGCAGTCGTGATCCAGCCTCAGAGGAAGCAAGATGTGACTGCCTCACCAAATAAGGTACCAAGCCATGTGGCTAACATAGACTAGAATAATGAACTAATATAAGTTATAAGAATTAGTTAATAAGAAGCCTGTGCTAACAGGCCAATCAGTTTATAACTAATGTAGACCCGTGTGTGATTTCCTTGGGACTTAACGAATGCGGGAACCGGGCAGGATAGAAAACCACAGTCAACAGAACAGTGGGTTGTAAGCAACTCCTTTCCACCTAATAACCCTAGTGGGCTTCTGTCTACCATAGGAGAAAAATATACCCGCTAACACAGACAAGAATTAAGACTGCTAATGGTAGGCCGTCTGTGAAGGACCAGCGGAAGGCAGTTGTTGATGGTGAGGTAATTGAAGGCAGCTGCAGCAACTACCAGACAGACTTGTGAGCATTTCATATATGGAAGTGCACTTGCTCCTTGTGACAGCTGTGGAGTAGATGTTACTCTTATTCCTTTTTAATGTATCGATTTATTTATCCAATCACTCTTTTATTTACTCATTCATTAATTCACTGACTACTGGCTTTCTTCAATCTCACTATACAGCTGAGGATGGAGGATAGCCCTGAACTTCTACTCTTATCTCCAAGTTCTGAGATCATAGGTATGGGTATAACACCTACTCTATGCGGTGCTGGGGATGGGCCTTCGGGCTAGGCCCACAATGGACAAGCACTGTACCACCTGAACTATATCGCCAGCTCCAGATGCTACTCTTTTTTTTATGGATGTTGAACCTAAAACACAGCTCAATAATTTTCCCAGGGCCACAAATAAATAGAGAAATTAGGAATCAAGCACAGGCAGCTGGTCCCAGAGCCCATGTCGTTAGCCAGCTCTGCTGTGGCTGCTGCCTTCTGCTGGAGAATTCACCAAGGTGGCAGGGAGGGAGCACACACACACAGAGTGCTCTGAGTGGCCGTGGCACAGCGCAGCAACAGTGGCAAGACTGGATGACAACGTGGCTGTATTCCTCCTCAATGGAGATAGAAACTGGAACTTGGGCAGTCAGTAGTTTTGCCCACAGTTACAGCGGCAGAGCAGCAGTGCAAATCTACCCCATCGTTCTGCCTCCATTTTGCATATGTTAAGGTTACAGATCTTATGGAGAGTGCCCCACTGGATCAGTAGATTGCAGGAGCTCCTCAAAGGAGAGAACATAGGTTGTGGTGTGCTCAGGGGTAGAAGAGTTACTTAGCATGCATGTGACCTTAGATCCACCCAGACACTTTCAAAAAGGAAAACTAAACCCAAGAAGTAGAGAATTTTCTGTGAGTGGTGTCAGGTCAGCAGGTTTTGCAGGGAGCGACATTCATTGAACGCTGGTTGCAGAGCGAGGGGCAACTGAGCAGTCTGTAGGAATGGGGGAGACCAGCCCTCAGCTACAAACCATTGGAATGGAATTCAGCCTGCAGCCAATGCCCTCAGAAGCAGACCATCTCCAGAACTTCCCCCAAAGGAATGCAGACCTGTGAAATTCGAAGATGGGGACCCCACTGTCCCTGGACTTCTGTCTCCAGAAATGACATCACAAATTTGCATGGGTTTAAGGGGCCAAATATGTGGTTAAGTGCTATGGAGCAAATAGGAAATGAAAACACGCCTTGTTGGTGCTCAGTGCATGGCAGGTGACTGCTGGGACCTGAAGGCCACAGGCGCTTGGCAGGCTTAATCTAAAAATATCTCTTTCCCTGGCCTGCCAAACCCACTGATATTTCCACTGTTAAAGCCACTTCTCGAAAGGGAAACATTTTCTCTAAAGGTCTTGATGCTAAACTCAGACAGAATCCCAAGTGAGGGCCTGCGAAATGGTGCCGTGAAAGATCATTGCCAAGCCTGGAGACCTGAGCTCGGCTCTTGGAACTTACATGGTAGAAGGAGAGAAATGACTTCTGCAAGTTGTCATCTGACCTCCACGTGTACACAGCACAGTGGTGTACACACACACACACACACACACACACACACACACACACACACAAAATGTGTCTTGGTACTTTTCGTAATATCATGGCAAAACACCCTGACCATCATGATGGGGCTATGGCAGCAAATAGACAGACATACATGGTGCTGAAGCAGTAGCTTAGAGCTTACATGTTGAGGCAATACCCAATATACACAAACATATACACACACAGACACGTGTGCATGTACACAGACACACACACAGAATTGGGGGTGGCCTGGAATTTTGAACCTCCAAGCTCACTCCCAGTGACACATCTCTTCCAACATCTTTCCCAAACAGCTTCACCAACTGGGGACCAAGCATTCAAATATATAAATCTATAAATCTATGGGGGGTATTCTCATTTAAATGGATATATGATGCAATAAAAAAATTTAAAAAGTAATCTGAGATGAAAGAAAATAACATACTAACTGTTATTTTTGGAGCTGTCTGGCCCATAATCTGGGCCCTGCAGCCCCAAAGTCAAGGTCAGCCACTATCTTCCATAGGCCAACTAAACAGACAAATGCCAGCAAAAAGCAGAGGACAAGACTTATCTGATGTGGCCACATAAGAAAGAGGAACAGACGTTCAATGGCCTCGCCAAGTCCTGGGCAAGGGGTGGTACTGCCCATTACCGAAGGACCAGGCAATAGGTGGTCTGAGGGGTTGTCAGAACTGTGTGAAATCTCTTTCTGAGAGAAGCTGCCCCTCATGGCTGGCTCTGGGACCTGCACTTTCTCACCCCAATGTGAGACTCTAATGTCCTGGGTCCATTGTTTCAGCAGTCTATAGGCAATGAATGGGTCTTTCTTGATCCTGACAGGGTTGAGGTCTTTCCCAGAAGAGGACAGGTCACTCTGACTGAGGACTTCCTCCAGGGGGATGTGGGAAGGCCCTGAACAAAATACAGGGACCAAAGCCACCGGTGGTGGGAAAGGTAGAAACACAGCCGCTGTCACAATTTTATCTGGAGCTGCCATTGCCACCCAGTATGGCCTGAGAAGTAAACAGACTTGCAAGGGCAGCAGTACACCCATAGAGCAGATGAAGAGCAGTGCGAACACCCTCAGGTCAGGCAATCCAGCGAGAGAACGAGGTTGTTTATGATGCTCATTTTACAGGCATGTTCTTTACTTGAATGTTAATCACTGTTCTCTAAGTGTATGTCAATCCTTGTGTGTGTGTGGCGGGGGAGAGGGAGAGGGAGAGAATGAGGGAGAGAGAAAGGGAGAGAGAGAGAGAGAGAGAGAGAGAGAGAGAGAGAGAGAGAGAGAGAGAGAGAGAGAGAGAGTTTGTGCAGGCTAGAGGATAACCTTTGTGTCCTTCCTCAGATACCTTTTGCCTTTCCTTTGTCTTGATATAGGGTCTTTCACTGGCCTGTAATTTGCCAAGTGGGATAGACTAGTGGATACTAAATGGGGACCCACCTGTCTCCTCCTCCCCTCACTGGGATTACAACAGCTCACCACCATGCCAGGCTTTTCCCCTCTTGGTACTGGGGTTTGAACTCAGGACCTCACACTTGCCAGGCAAGCGCTCTACCACTGAGCTGCATTTCCAGTGAATGCCTGGCTTTGTAGATCATGAGCTCTTAGGGGTTGAACTCAGGACCTCATGCTTGCCAGGCAAGCATTCTGACTGACTGACACTTACTTCTATCTCCCCAGTCCAGTGTAGGAGCTGAGGAGCCTGTTTCCTGTTCAGGGAGCTTCCTCTCTTCCTTCAGCACCTTTCTCCTTTCCTATGAGGTAAGCACCAGCATTGCACTCTGTGACCGCTCTCTGTGCTGCATCACCAAAGGACCAGAGATAAGAGGGCCATGCCTGGAAACCTGTGACACCATGCGCTGAAGCCCATACCTTCTAAGCTGTTCGGGGCAGGTATGTTGCAGCAACAAGAATTCTAACAAAATTATTGAAAATTTTTGTTTTTAAAAGTATAATATATAGCTCACAAAGCACATCTACAAGTCAAATATGGAGCCATGTTAGATCTAGAATTAATGGGGTTGGTGAGAGGAAACAACGAAGCTAAAATAACCCAAAAGATGATGAAGCTCCTCTGAGTCCAACAGCTTTCACCACATGCTTTTCAATGTCAGGCTTGCAGCATCCCAGTTTGCAGAAGCCTACTGTGTTGGGTGCCATTATTTGTGGGGATCCCCGTAAACACCACGGCCAGCAGAGAAATGATCCATGTGAGGCAAGAAGGAAATCCGGTTCAACACGACTCAGTAGCCAGTGTTGGTTCAAATCCTAGAGTCTGACCGTGGGCAGGTTACTTTAGACACATTTAAGCCCAAAACAACTTTGGGGAAAGGTTTCCTGGAGACAGTCATCACAATGAAGCCTAAGGCATGATGACACCTTGCAAAATACATGGGATCTTTTCTGTAAGAACGGGTACTATCTATACCTTAAGGACTAAAAGTGTATTTGACATCTCCCCTAGGGATTGGATCTATTGACTGAGAGGCAAAGCTGAAGATAAAGGTCTAGGGAGGAGGAGTGTGGGGTAAACATAATAGTCTGGGATATTCAGATGTGGCCTGGCCCTACAGAATAGCAAAGATCACCAGGTTAATAAAATCCAGCCCAGCCTTCTGGACGGAAAAGAGGTACACATCTCTTCTGCTGAAGAGACAAGCCTGTGTGCTTAACATTCCTGGTTTCCCTTGTCTGTGAGCATGAAGACCTGTGCCCTCTACAGTCATTCTCTTCTCAATCTTGGGGAAACTGAGGTACAGAGCAGTGTAAGCTTCTGTGACTGGGAAGGGTGGAAGCCATGATTTACAGGAAGCAGTCTGGTCTGTAGTTCCTGTTCTTTGCCAAAGCCAGTTAGGTCACCTTTGGAGTCATAGACAGTCAAGGCTGCTGAGCTGCTGGGCTGCTGAGGAGCGGTCATTTCCTTCAGGGGTGTAGGCCTTGGCAACTTGCCCATGTCCCAGCAAACACACCTCCATGCCTATGTGAGTGACACTAACTAAATCCAGAAGACAAAACAAAGCATCAGGGCCTAAAAGTGGAGGGTACTTGTTGGGAAGGAGGGCTCTGGTGTAGGTGAGGGGTAACAGGGCTATGTGGGACACAAGAAGCAAAATCACTATATGCACCTGTAAAGTTGTCAAAGCAGTAAAACAATCAAATACAGAGACAAAAAACTTGCAATCAGGCCCTATTTTGTGACACACACACACACACACACACACAAACATACACAAAATTTACTTTATTTACACACTGAAACAAGAAATAAAGAATGGGTATCAAGGGTGGGCCAGGGGAAATGGCTCACTAGAACACTACTTGCAGTCCAAGCCAGAGGATCTGTGTTGCATCTTCGGCGCCTATGTGAAAAACAAGCTGTGGCAGTGTGCTTTGCAACCCAGAGCTAGGAAGCACGGCAGGCACATCACTAGGCCAGTGGCCAGCATGCCCAGCCTGATCCTTGAGTCCCAGGTCCCGCTGCCCTAACAAAACAAGACAAATGGCTATTGAAGAAAAATACTACTTGAGGTTGGCTTCTGGTTCCCATGCACATGCTCTGACACCCATGTACACTCGTATCCCACCCTGTGCCCATAGACCACTGGGTTCCACACTCTGGGAAAGAACTCTTGACCTAGGAATAAGGGTAAGTTCCAGGAGGTCCATTCCTGAAGTTATAAACAGCTATTTATATGGCTACAAAAGCACATCTTCTTTGAAAAAATCATCTGTTTTAATCAACAAGTTAAAGAACCTCAAAGGGGGGGGGGCTGAATGATTGATTCAGAATCATGAATAACTTTGGGCCAGAGAAGCCATACCATGGTTTAATGGATTAAGGTGATGGATGACCAGGGGCTATGGAGAATGGTCTGTGGGGTGGGGGGTTAGAAAAGGTCTTTTCCAGAATATTATTAATGGAGAGAGAGCAAGGTTGAGCAAGGGGACATGTCTTAAGATGAAGAAGACTTGGGCATGTTGATCTGCTGAAGAAAAAGAGACGGAGGGAAGGGAGGAACAGATAGAGATTAAGCAAGGAAACTCTGCCTTAGCGCTAACATGAAGGAACTGAGAAAGTAAAACAAGACAAAGATTGGGAGCAGTTCCCCTCCTGGATTCTCCAGCTCCCATAGGAGTAAAATGGGAGTCCACTCAGTCTCACACCTGCTGTGGGTCAGGCTCCTGCCGCCATCCCACGCTTGCTAGTCTTGATTGTCAGCTTGACTGAACCAGGAATCTACTACAGAGCGGGCTGCTATAACCTCCTGTGGGGTCCTGCTGTGACTTGTGAGGTTCTTTCTTGATCAGATGATTTGGAGCAAGAAGACCCATCCTAAACATGGATGGTACCTTCTGGTGGCAGGCCAGATTAAAACAGGATGTAGAATGTGGAGATTTGGCTTTTTGCCTGCTTGCTTTCGCTCTTGCCGGCAAGCCCATCTATTCTGTTTCTGTGGCATCCTATCACTGATGTTAGAACCGCCTCTTCAGTATTCTAACACAGACTCGAGGTCAGGGACAGATTGGAACTGCTGAGGCTTCCAGCCTTGTGAGCATGGTGACCAGCAGGTTCTTTGCCTCTCGGGTATAAGACAGACATTGTTGAACTTAAACTACCCATGTGTGTCATGTCAGGAGATCTCATAAATCTTCTTTAAAGATGCATTCATTATCTCGGCTTTATTCTTCTGGAGAATCCTATCTAACTCATGCAGCACCTCTCATATCCGTCAACCCCTGTCTCCATCCAGGAGATAAATGGTAGCTGCTTTTTTGTTTTCTCTAAGCAGGACTCCTTCTTAACCTCCTGGTATGGGTTTCTTCCTGCTCGCATGGTCATCCCATCCTGCTCTGGATCCTAGCCATATTCAGAGGACATTTCCAATAGCCAAGAATGGTGTGAGCATTGCTTGATGAGACAGAAATCTGAAGTGCACCCTGACATCCTCCCAGGACAGCTGGACTCAACTCTGTATCACCTAGTAGCTAATTTTGGAGGAAATGCTGCCCCGAGTCAGGGACCAGTGATGTGGGAAGTCCTTCTGTATATATGTTACTTTTATTGGTTAATGAAAAAAGCTGCTTTTGGCCAGTGGCTTAGCAGAGTAAAGCCAGGTGGGAAATCTGAACAGAGACATAAAAAGAGAGTAGGCGAAGTCAAAGAGATGCCATGTAGCTGCCAAAGGAGGAGGACACTCTGGCTGGAACTTTGTGGTAAAACACAAATTAATAGAAATGGGTTAACATAAGATATAAGAGTGCCTTGCCGGGCGGTGGTGGCGCATGCCTTTAATCCCAGCACTCGGGAGGCAGAGGCAGGCTGAGTTCGAGGCCAGCCTGGTCTACAAGAGCTAGATCCAGGACAGGCTCTAGAAACTACAGGGAATCCCTGTCTCGAAAAACCAAAAAAAAAAAAAAAAAGATATAAGAGTGCCAAAAATATGCTTGAGTCATTGGCCAAACAGTATTGTAATTAATATAGTTTCTCTGTGATTTTTTTGGGTCTGGGCAGCTGGGAAACAAATGAGCAGTCTCCGCCTACAGACCAGGGCAAACATGAATAACAGGAGAGGCGTACTTCCTTCCCTCACAGGACCCCAAATCCTGCAGGGAGACAGGCTTTAAATGCATAAGCAGTGACAACTAGATGACATTAAGATGCGGTACTGGGGATGTGGTTCAGGTGGTAGAGTGCCTGACTGGCATTCAGGAAGCCCAGGGTGCCACCTCAGTACAGCAGAAACTGGGTGTGACTGTGCACACTTGTGAGTCCAGTCTGGGGAAGATGGAGGCAGGAGGACCCAGGGCATTCTTAGGTCAATCTGGGGTATGCAAGATGATGCTCTCTCAAGGGGATCCTGAGGTCAGTTTGGGGTATGAGAGATGCTTTCTCAAGGGCATCCTTAAATGGAAAAGGTTTCAATATTATTCATATTACACTGTTTGTTAATATTTGTAAGCTCTAAAGCTCACTGAAAATTGGTTGTTCAGAATTAGACTCAGGACTTTTATTCTGTAAGGAAATATGAAGTTAGTTTCACAAACAGTTTCTGATAGGCTTTGTCTGGATAGAGAGAAGCAGAATGGGGTTACCTGACTTAGGCACTAAATAATTAACAGTTTTCACCAAAAAAGATTGGGAAATCAGTAACAAGCAATTAGAGATGAACCCTGTTTACCCAATCACCTGGATGACAATCTTGCACACACACAAAAAAAGATTCTGTGGTGGTTTGAATGGTTGAATGGGGATCTCCTCTCTCTCTCTCTCTCTCTCTCTCTCTCTCTCTCTCTCTCTCTCTCTCTCTCTCTCTCTCTCTCTCTCTCTCTCTGCCTCATGTTTTTGGATTAGATGTAAACTCTTAGCTACTGCCTATCTTCTGGCCTGCTTCCATGTTCCCTTCCATGATGGTCATGGAGTTCTAATTTAAATGTTTTCTTTTACAAATAGCCTTGGTCACGATGTTGCCTCACAGCAATAGAACAGTAACTAAGACAGTGGGCAAGGTTTTTTGAGGATAAAGGCTGCTTCATTAAGGTCTATTGCTATAGCCACATTCTAGTACTGATCATGTCTTCAGTGAGAACTGTAACCTTTTGTTCCTTGGCATACAGAGGTGGGGTGGCTTCCTTATAGGGCTTTCCACACTTTTCTCTTAGGTGGTCAAACAGGGAACTTTCCTGCATCCATAAGCCTCCGATGTCTTTAGTTCAACTTAAGCCTGACAGTAACTACAGTATATTTTGGAGTGGCACAGCCTGACCCTTCATAGAAAACCCAGACAAAGCAGAGAGATGCATGGGTTACATTTCTCTTGCTGCAATCAGACTCAGGACCAACACAACTTCCTTCAGAGTTTGCTTGTGCTTAGGGTTCTGGAGAGCAAAAGTTCATCACATCAGGGAAAGTAGCAGGCAGCAGACATGGCAGCACCAACAGCTGAGGATTCATTTCTCAGACCACAGCAGAGAGCAGAGAGAAAACTAAGAATGGCGTCCGTCAGTGACTTACTTCCCCCAGAAAGGCCACACCCCCTGAACTGTTCAAATAGAACCATCACCTGGGGACCAAGGAGAGACATTTCTCATTCAGAGAACCACGGAGGTAATGAACTTCAAACAGCCCATGCTTCTATAAACATTACACACACTTGATGAATCTGGGAATGTACCCAGTGGACATGATGGAAAATATAGGCAATAGTTTCTGTGCTGGCTTCTCCTTTAAAGAGCACATTGCTGATATTTATTGGGATGGAGTTCCCAAGGGGAGATGAGCAATAAATCGAATGACCCAGAGGAAAGGTGTAAGGGTGGAAGTTCAGCGATAAAGGGCAGCTCAGGTGGGCACTGCCATCTTGGGAATGTAGAAGAAATGGCCTTGGCTATGGGAGAAGATTTTCAAAACAGGAGAATGGAATAATAGCACTGTAGACATAGATATGAGAATAAAGATATTGATGTGAGAATAAAGCATTGCCAAACTGGGAGTGGGGTTCTCAGGGCTGAGTAGTGGTAGTTACATCACAGCATAATAAGGAAGGCTAACATAATTTCTTGTGCTTGGATTGCACCTGTTGGCTGCCAACAAATCTGGGGGAACTGTCCACTTAAGAATCTTTTGGGGATCAGGAGATGGCTTAGTGAGTAAAACATGCTATGCAAGCATGAGGACTTGAGTTTGGTCCCCAGGACACATATAAAAGACTAGGCATTTTGGTATGTGCTTGGAATCTCAGTACTAGGAGGTGAATACAGAGAGATCTGTATGGCTCACTGGCCATCCAGCCTAGTCTGATTGGTGAACCTGAAATCCCAATGAGAAAAAAAACAAAAACAAACAAAAAAACAAGGTGGAGCACACCCTTAATGACAGTACTTGGGAGGCAGAAGAAATAAAAATTGTACTGAGGGGTTTAAGGCTAGCCTGGTTTACATAGAGAGTTCCAGGATACTCAGGCTACACAGAAAGACCTTGATTTTGGTTTTGTTTTTTTGTGGGAGGTTGTTGTTTGTTTGTTCATCTCTCCTGGTAAAAGTAGAAATTATAAACTCACTCTCCTGGACTCCCTTGCAGCTAGGATGAGGGCTACTCCTGGATAGGTGGTCGGCAGCCTAGTGATTTGGTTCTGCTGCAGATTTTGAGACTAAACCAACACAATCTAATATTTCCCTTCCTTCTCAGTGGAGCTAAAATGGATTATATTGTTGGCAACCAAGAGTTTAAACAAATGTAGGAAGGACAATTCAGGAAACCAATTTTTAAAAGGCAGGAAAGGAAGCAGGATGGGAGCTAGGGTGTGTTCTCCAAACTCTGAGAAGGAAATCTCTTCAGCATGGGTATAAATTAATCTGCCGCAGGGGATTTTTTTGGGCCAGGGCTAAGGCACAATGATAGGACTTAAGTCATGTGAGGGCTCCCGTGAGAGCTTGAAGTGCTACTTCATGCAGAAAACTGGGCTGTGGTAATGCACAGCTGAGACTGTAGCAAGACAAATGCAAGGTGTGAGGCCTATTTTATCTCCTCAGACCTCTAGTCATCTTCATATGGAAGGATGCTGTTTGGTGAACCAGAAGTCTTAGGTTGTTAATGGTGTGCCCTTGCATATGAAGTTCTTTTGCTTCTCTGACCCTAGGTTTATTCATCCATTTGGTGTGGGTAACACATGGTTCTGTTTGATACAGTCCCCGTAAAAAGCTTTCAGAAACTGTAAAGTACTGAGGCAATGTGATTGTTTCTACCATCTCTGTAGTTTCAAAATTGATGAGAAAAAATGACCACCACCACAGCAAAGGCAAAGTAAAACACTTTCAAGTAAGATAAATGTAAATGGGGACTGAAGAAATGGCTCAGTGGGTAAAACTGCTTGTTACTCAAACCTGAGGGCATGGCCACACATGTGCCTGTAACCTCAGCACTGTGGGGATTAGAGACAAGGAGCTGGCTGCTAGTCTATCTCCAGTGAGAGGTGAGAGGCCCTGTCTCAAGGAAATAAGGTAGAGAGTGATGGAGAAGAACACCCTGTACTTCCTCTGCTCTTCACACTTGCACACACATAGGTATGTGCACGCTTATACACATGTGCACATAGATCTCACATGCCAATTCTCTCTCTCTCTCTCTCTCTCTCTCTCTCTCTCTCTCTCTCTCTCTCTCTCTCTCTCTCTCTCTCTCCACACACACATACACACACACCCAAAGTCAAATAAGTAAAGTTCAAATGGAGACTTCAGCTACAGGTTATAAGCAAAAATATTAAATAAAGAAGAAAAACAGCAATTGATAAAAAATTAAGCATAACTTTTTT
Organism: Arvicola amphibius; assembly: GCF_903992535.2. Lineage (NCBI taxonomy): Eukaryota > Metazoa > Chordata > Mammalia > Rodentia > Cricetidae > Arvicola > Arvicola amphibius. The sequence goes on along the minus strand of NC_052050.1, from coordinate 101,794,845 downwards.
ATGGAGTCGGGATTCTTAGGGTTGCAACTCAAATCTCATATGTCAGCGTCCAAGGCAACACACATACAGTTTAGTCCCCTAGCATCAGGCACCACTGGGTCTAAAGAGCTTGTCTTTGTTGCTGGCCATTCTCGAACAGATGCTGTCCTGCTTCTTCCTGCCATGCTGGGTGCAGCATCTCCAGTTCTTTGCCAGGCTTGGTTCTAAGCATGTGAGGGCATAGCTGCACTTCAGAAATCCTTGTGAAGAGCCTCTTGGCTCAACCTAAAAACCCAAATGGCATTCTCACTATGACTGAGGGAAAGTGATAGTCTAAGTGGCCAGTTCTGAGCCACATGTCCACATCTGGAGCTAATCGATGACTTAATCACTTGGGTTAGGAGTTGTGTGGTCAAAGCAAGTTCAAACACCCATTAGTGGTTACTGACACATGACATCTTTGATCCCTTTAAGAAGCAAAGTAGAACTCACCAGAAGGGGGAGATCATTCTTTAAAGCCAGCAAGAAGACTCAGCGGGTAAAGGCTCTTGACAGCAAGGAAGTCCAGTCCCTGGAATCTACATGGTGGAAGGAGAAAGCCAAGTCCCACAAGTTGTCCTATGACCTCCACACAAGCTGTCCCCTAACTCCCACATGCAACCCCAATAAGGAAATAAATGAAAATGTATACACAGAAGGGTTGTTGTAGAAGCAGCCAGCTCCACCCCATTTTCTGTCTTGGGAGGAGCCTCATTCTAGGTGCCTTCAGGAGTTCCTGCTCAGTGGAGACCATCTGGGTAGACCCTTTACAGGCTACAGCCTTCCAACTTGCCACGGCTCTTCCACATCTGTTCTCTCCTCTAATCTAAATTTAATACTCCCATGAGTCGGAGAAGTTAAGTAACTTGCTTAAAGTCACACAGCCAAGCAGACTTTCCAGATTGCCAGCTTCTACACAAAGTAATGGGGTTCACTAGCCTGGACCTGGGTTTGCAGAAATGACATGGAAAATTAGGATAAGTCCAGGCATGTAAATAGGAGGATTATGAAGACAAGCATAATCTTGACAGTCTTGCCTCTCTGTGTATAAGTCTCCAGAAGTCATCCTTGCACTGATACGGGTGCACACAGAAATGGGAGGCTGCCCATGATTATGGGAACAAGGAATCTGCCTCTTTAGGGTCCATTCAACCTGCATGTTAGTTATTAATTTGTTGTGTTGTTCACTTCTCCCTACAAGAGCCTGGACCGTTGGTTCCAGACCCTTCTTAGGCATGTTCACTTGCATATAGGAACATACGTCTGTACGTGCATACATACATGGGTGTGGGCTGGGAGGAGTGTGCTAGGGAAAGAGTTGCCAAAAGAATTAACTCCCATGACCAACCCTGACCTTCTGAGAAGAGCTTCACGCCACTCCTCCTCCATGCCCCTAGTTAAGAAACACCATGACTTATTTAGCAAGTATCTGTGAAGTTGTTTGCAACCTGTTCTTGGCCCTAGAGCAGTGGTTCTCAGCCTTCCTAATGCTGTGACCCTTTAATACAGCTCATGTTGTGGTGACCGCAACCATAAATTATTTCCTTATTACTTTGTAACTGTAATATTGCTATTGCTATGAACTGTACTGCAGACGTCTGATACATGTGACTCCTGTGGAAGGGCCCTTCATCACCACAGGTTGAGAAACGCTGCCCTAAGGGAATAAGGGAAGTGATCTCGTTTAGGGTGTCTTCCTGGTGGAGACAAACATGTAACTGGAAATAGAACCATGCCAAATGGTGCTGAGCAGCAATGCAAACAACGCACAATAGCAAGCATGCATTGCACCTGCTGGAGATAAGGTCAGAAAATCGGGGAGAGGGACCGGTTCCCACGGTCAGATTCCTTAGGCGTGGGAAAGGGGGAAAGGGTTGGACGGTGGAGTCCTGCCCTTTGCCCCTGATTCAGTCACAAAGCAAAGCCCATGTTGTCTTAACAGTTTCTCGGTCCAGCGGCCAAGAGCAAAGAAACGATGTCATACATGCGGCTGTGTTTAGAGGCAGGGCTACAGCATGCCCCACAGTACAGACTGCTGTTGGGGCAAAGGGGCCTCTATCTGCGTTCTTGGCTGAGTTAGTTGAGTTAGCTGTAAAGACCCCTGTCAAGTTCAGTCAGATCCGTCAGAGGATTCCAGCATGCAAAATGCTTTCTCCTTTCTCTCTAGAGCCCCAGCCTGCCAGCCTGTTTCGAAATATCAAGGTGCACCAGGGCACACACCTCTTGGAAGGCAGAGTCAGCCTGGTCTACAGAGGATGTTTCAGGATAGCGTGAGCTACACAGAGAAACCCTGTCTCAAACAAAAACAAAACAAACAACAAACAAGCAAACAAAAACAAAGCAAGTACTAGGGTTGGTACATAAAATGGTTTCCTGTATCACTTCAAAGGAGTGAGCTTTTAAAAATAAGCTGACCCAGCTGCCAGAGGCCCTTGCCGCGCATGCCTGATGAGCTGCATTCAGTCCATGGAGCCCACGCGGCAATGGAGAGAACCCATGTGTTGAGGAGTAGGCTCTTTGCTGGCTCACTCATCTGCCTGGCTCCAGTACGTATGCTTTTTAATTGCAGCTGATTAGCATTCAGCCTCTTGGCTGGATACTGAGTTAACCAAAGACAACACACCATATATAAAAATTCACTTGTCCACACCATGCTCCCTTATCCCTTATCCCTTAGCTAGGGTCTCTACATTTTACCAGACCAGCATCTCTGGCTTCTCTTAGAAGATCCAAGACATGGATAGTCTTCTTCAATGCACTTCCTGATATCTGAGGCTTCATACTGGCCTGCTCCACACTGGGGATTCCCAGGGGCCGAGGGTGGGCGGTTTCTTGAGTAGTCTTTGACTCAGGGGGAGCCCGAGGGGAACTGATTGAGATCATTCCATCTAAAAGATCTCACGGGGGAGATGGCTTAATGCTTCACAGGCAGAAAGGCCTGAATTCTAATCTCATTGCCCACATAAAGAGTTGGGCATGTGGCGGGGCGGCGAGCGGCCGGCGTGCTCCGAGCGCTCGGAGCGAAGCGCTGCCTGGCGGCCCTCGGCGGCCCCAGCCCCGGCCCACGCGCGCCCCGGCCGAGGGAGCAAACAGACGAGCGAAGATGGTGGGCCGCAACAGTGCCATCGCCGCCGTGGGCGTGTGCGGCGCCCTCTTCATTGGCTACTGCATCTACTTCGACCGCAAAAGGCGGAGCGACCCCAACTTCAAGAACAGGCTGCGAGAACGAAGAAAGAAACAAAAGCTTGCTAAGGAGAGAGCTGGGCTTTCAAAGTTACCTGACTTAAAGGTTGCTGAAGCTGTTCAGAAGTTCTTCCTTGAGGAGATACAGTTTGGTGAAGAGTTATTAGCACAAGGTGACTACGAGAACGGTGTAGACCACCTGACAAATGCGATTGCTGTGTGTGGGCAGCCTCAGCAGCTGCTGCAAGTGTTACAGCAGACTCTCCCACCACCAGTGTTCCAGATGCTTCTGACCAAGCTTCCAACCATTAGTCAGAGAATTGTAAGTGCTCAGAGCTTGGCTGAAGATGATGTGGAATGAGCCAGATATCAACACTATAAAATCTGTTAAAAATGATTTAACCATTAGCTTGGAAGCTGCTCGGCTCTGGGGGAATAAGGGCAAATGTGCTTGTCATGAACTGTCCTACACTGAAGTCTACCAAAGTGAATGTGAACTTTGAGTAGATCCATTGTCTGTTCTATTTATTTTTTCCAGTGAAAAGTATTTTGATAGGACTTTTCATTTTATAAATACACTGAGTTAACCAAAATATCATGGATTTCGTTTATTCTTATGACATGGAATTCAAATGTAAATACAGTAAGTAGAGTATTACTGAGATTAAAACACCTGGTGATGAATTTTGAAAGATTGGAAGAGAGTAAGAAGGATAGTTGAATAATGCCCATTTTTAAAGACTAGTACATTTTACTGTAAGTCATAAAATTGGATAGAAACATGTGTTTGTGAAAACTGAGCATTAAAATCTTACAGAGACCATTAAAAAAAAGAGTTGGGCATGTGCCAACAAAGTGGCTCACTGGCAAGGGATGCTTGCCACCAAGCCTGATCCCTAGGGACACACGTAGTAGAAGGAGAGAACCAACTCCCTCCCACAAGTTGTCTCCTGACTTCCACATGGGTACCGCATGCACACATGCTCATGCGCCTGCACACACACACACACACACACACACACACACACACACAAGAAATGAAAGAGTTCCCTCAGATGGATAGGTGTGGATGGTACGTTCCTGAAGTTATAGCACTGGGAAGACAACGTTGGGAGGATTGCTAGTTTGGGGATAGCCTGAGTTCAAGGTCAGCTTTACTGTATAGTAAGACCTTGTCTGAGAAATAGCAAGAAGGGCTGGGAATGTGGTGATAGACTCCATTAGAGAGTACATTTGACAAGCATGCTACAGGGTCCCATGCCCAGTGCTACCAACAACAAATGCATGTATAGATAACACACATGCATGGAAGAGCTGACTCGGTGTAAAGCAGTCTGAGGCTGGTACTATTGGGTCACCAAACCTTAAGTAGTTTTCTTCCCTGTCGACGACAGGTTTAAACCTCTGCTCATAGAAAGAAAGGGACTAGGGCACACAAAGCTGTCTGGGCATGAACCAGATTACAGGATGCTTAGATGCTATGGGGCTTTGGCTTCCTCCTTTGTGCAATGTGTGCATTACAGCATTGTCCCGTGGAGGGGAGGTATAGAGCTTGCAGAGCTGCTGGGAGGTTTCCACACCATACTCTCCACATCTCCTTCTCTCCTCTGGACTCTGCTCACAGCTGCCTGCGCCCCAGCCCACTCATACAGTGTCACCTGATACCAGGCTCTCAGACTCTTCCCCAGGGCAGGTGTTTCAGGGTAGATACTGGATAGACAGCTATAAATCCAGCTGGTGTTAAGAGAGCACTCGGCTCTTAGGGTCATCCATGTCATGGTATGCCTTTCATGTCTTCCATCTCCATTGCTGGAGATACTTCTCAAGAGTCTTTTTTTTTTTTTTTTTTTTTTTGGTTTTTCAAGACAGGGTTTCCCTGTAATTTCTAGAGCCTGTCCTGGAACTAGCTCTTGTAGACCAGGCTGGCCTCGAACTCAGAGATCCGCCTGCCTCTGCCTCCCGAGTGCTGGGATTAAAGGATTAAAGGCGTGCACCACCACCGCCCGGCGCTCAAGAGTCTTTACAAGCGAGTTCTGTTCAGTGACTGGGGAGATGGCTCAGTGGGTAAGAGCACTGGCCATGCAAACATAAGGACTTCTCAGCACCACAGAAGACAGGCACAGCTGCATGTGCCTTAACCTCAGTGCTCTGAGCTTGGCCACAGTCTGGGTTCAGATGTAATGAGAGATCCCTTGTCAAGGGGGCAGCACAGAGTGACAGTACAGGAATCTGCTAATGTCCTCTGCCCTCTGTCCACACACAGTCACATGGACCTGCACACACACGTGCATATGCGACGCACACACACACACACACACACACACACACTCACACTCATGCACCCCCCCCCCCAAAAAAAAAAACCAGGAATCTCTCCTCACTGCAACTGGAGAAATGGATTTGTTGGCTATCTGATTTACTAGGCATGGTGACATCTTACGGTCCTTTGTTTTTTTTTTCAATGTATTTTCTAATGGATCTTCTCAATCTATTTTTCAAATCTACTTTCATGAATGTGGAAATGGGGTTCAGAGAGATTAAGTAACTTGTCCATGATAGCACAGCTGGGTAATATCAAGCAGAGCCCTTACCCACAGCCAGTGTACCCACTCCTTTCCTGTGTCTGGAAGTGGTTCCTCGTCCTTTTCTGGCTAACCCATTTTAAACTATGGGTCTCTGCAAGGGCTCTCAGTGGCGTGTTTGTTTAGCTGGGGGCTTCACCCCAGCCCCCTGGCATCCGTACATTCAAGGAGTCAAATGTTTGGTGGAAAGTTCCAAGATCCCTCCACTGGGAGTGGCCACAGTCCAGACTCCACCTCCAAGAAAGCCTGCCAAACAGTGACCCCTCCCCAGGGAGGGTCAAGACCACTTCCACAGGCTATTTAAACTGCCCCCCACCCCAGAGAATGAAGCCTATAGGTGGTCGTTCTGGTTCTCTTTTCCCCTCTCTGTGTTTTCCCGGGCTGGGGGGGGGGGGGCGTCACCTGGGAGCCCTGGCATCCATTATGCCTGGGTTCCTTTTCTAAATCATTCTGATTTGGTCTGATTGGGATTATTGCATCGGTGGAGAGGTTTGCCTGTTGAAAATTACTTAACAGTGTTGTCTAACAGCTTCATCTTGTTGGGACTGGGAAACACCAGAGAGGGGAGTGATTTACCCAGAGAGGGGAGTGATTTACCCAGAATCAGGAGTGGCAGAGCCAAAGCCAGCATCTCACCTTCTCATTTCTGTGTGCATCTTATGCACATGGATCACCTGACTCAAGCCTCCCAGACGATATTCGTTCTTATTTTATTTTTATGTGTATTAGTGATTTTGCTTGCATGTGTATATGTGTACTGTGTGTGTACTTGGTGCCTGCAGAAGTTAGTAGAAGGCATCAGATCCCCTGAAGTGTAGTTATAGATGGCTATGAGCTGCCATGTGGAACTGAACTTAGGTCCTCTGGAAGAACAGCAGCCAGTGCACATAACCATGGATCAATCTCTTCAGCCCCATTATTCTTAATTATATTTTCTGTCTCTCCAGGACTAGAGCAACACTAACCAAAAGAACATCTGTTATGATGGGAATGGCTTGTTACTGTGTTGATTAATATGGCAATTCTGCACTCCATGTGGCTGCTGACCACTTGAAATGTTTATAGTGCAAAGTGGGAATAGGATTCTTAATGCTACTTTAGTATATTTCCCTTTTAGAGATAGAATCTCATTTAGCCTAGGCTAGCCTCTAACTTACTTTGTAGCCAAGGATGGCCTTGAACTCTTGGTTCTCCTGAGTGCTAGGCTTACAGGTGGATACCACCATTCCTGTTAGCTTGCTTTACTATAGCTACATGTGGGCCTTAGCTCCTGTACTGGACAGGGAAACTCCTAACGTCAGAAATTACTCTGAGTCTACAACCCCAATGAGTGCAAGTTGTATGAGCAGATAACTTTTTAAAATTAATTAGTTTATTTTTATTTTCTATGTATGAGCATTTTACTGTATGTACATAAGTGCATCATGCATGCAGTGCATGCAGAGGTCAAAAAAGAACATTGGATCCCTGAACAGGAGTTATAGACTGTTGTTAGCAGTCATGTGGATGCTAGAATCCGAACCCAGGTCTTCTGCATGGGCAGTGAGCATTCTCGAATGCTGAGCCATTTCTCTAACTCCTATTCATTTTGCTGTGTGTGTATGTTTTTTAGGTGCATGTAGGTGTATGCGCATGTGTGTGGAGGTCAGAGCTCAATTTGTGGTTAGAGCTATCCACTTGGTTTTGTTTTGTTTGTTTGTTTTTAGACAGAGTCTTTGCGGTGGTTTGAAAGAAAATGGCTCCCCAAAGGAGTGGCACTATTAGGAGGTGTCACTTTGTTGAAGTAGGTATGGCTTTGTTGAAGGAAGTGTGTCACTGTGGAGGTGGGCTTTCAGGTCTCATATATGCTCAAGCCACACAAAGTGTCTCAGACCATTTCCTGTTGCCTGTAAGATGTAGGACTCTCAGCTCCTTCTCTGGCACCATGTCTGCCTGTATGCCGTCATGTCCCTCCATGATAATAATGGATTCAACCTCTGACACTGTAAGCAAGGCACCCTAATTAAATGTTTTTCTTTATAAGAGCTGCTGTGGTCATAGTATCTCTTCACAGCAACAGAAACCCTAACTATAACAGTCTCTCATTGGCCTACAACTCACAAGTAGGCCAGGCTGGTCAGCCAGAGAGCCCCAAGGACTCTCCTGTCTTTACCTTCTCAGCTCTGGGATTACAAGCACATGCTTGGCTTTTGATGTCCATTCTGGGGACTGAGGCTCGGTCCCAATGTTTGCCCTCCATCAACTGTGTCTCCACAGCTCTGACTAGACAACTTTACTAACTATCAAGTACAACCACTGGCCCTGGGGAAGGGCTAACTTCAGTTTGACTTACTGGTAGGTAGTAGCCTGAGACGCCTATGCACAATGACTAGGCTGTCCATTCTGCCTGGGTTTGAGTGCAGCCTTCTTTGGGGACAGTTGCAGCCATGCCTTCCCATCAAGCAAAGGGGAAGGTTTGCCAAAGAACCCCACATTCTGCTGTTTGAGTCTGGCTGGACAGAAGACATGGGTTTCTATTTTACTGAAAATCCTCTGGTAAGCAAACAGGTGAGAGACAGGAAGAGGAAGATGACAGGAGGCAGGGGACAAGATGCATCCTTCAGTGACATGGAACCAATGCCATTTCATTAAAAACACCAACAAAGTTCAGTCCCTAGAGCTTATGTGACAGAAAGAGAGAGCCCACTCCCCAAAGCTGAACTCTGACCTCCACGTTTGTGTGATGATGTGCATGCCCACCCTGCAATTCCCAAAGTAAAAGAAAATATATAAAAAGTTGCTCTTTGATTTTCACACCTGTATACACATACTACTCATAAAAACACATAATACGTTAGTAATTATAAAGTAAAATTTATATAAAAGAATGAAGTTTGGAAGCCGGGCAGTGGTGGCGCACGCCTTTAATCCCAGCACTCGGGAGGCAGAGGCAGGCGGATCTCTGTGAGTTCGAGACCAGCCTGGTCTACAAGAGCTAGCTCCAGGACAGGTTCTAAAGCTGCAGAGAAACCCTGCCTCGAAAAACCAAAAAAAAAAAAAAAAAAAAAAAAAAAAAAGAATGGAGTTGGAGGACCCATAGCTCCTGATTTCAAAGCTTACTGCACATCCAAAGGAGAAGGAGTGAGGGTGAGCGGCAGGGGCGAGGGTGGGTGGCAGGGGCGAGGGTGGGTGGCAGTGGCGGGGGTGGGCAGCTACCTCACAGGCTGATCAAACGTTTATAAATAAATCCTCTCATTTCTGGTGCTCACTGTGATGGATACCCGAGAACTGTAAAACACTGTTTTCTGAACGTGACAAAGCAACTGAGTACAAACCCGCAGCAGCTACAGAAGACGTGTACAAAATCAATCCGGTTCAAATTCCAGCCAGAAGGGAGGAGGGGTTCCAAGGTTCCAACCCTTAGCTGAGGAAACTGTTGGTACTTGTGGCTGCTGAGGGAGGGAGTCACTTTTCTTTGGGGTGTGGCTACTGATAGGTTCTCCATGTCTCAGTGAAGGACCCCATACCCAAACACGTATGAGCAATACTAACTTGAGTTCAGGTTATGGAAAAGGAAAACATGACTTGGGAGGGAGGTGTGTTAGTACCAAGAGGAGGGAGGCAGAAGCAGTACGGGGTGGATACAATCTTAGATACATTATAAACATATATGAAATTTTAAGAAATAAATCAATGTCTTTAAGGGGAGATGACTTATTTTGGTTTAGTTTCGGAGATTTCAATGGAAGGAGAGGCAGAATATCATGTCGCCAGGAAGCAGAGCAAGAGGGACAGAAAGAGGCATATGGCAGGACTCTGGTGGGGACAGAAATGGCATGCGGCAGGACTCTGGTGGAAAAACATCTTATTCTTACGTGTGACAGCGGGTCAATGCTGTTTTATTCTGTATCCCATGTTTGCCAAAAAGTCTCTTCGCTTTCCTTTTTGTGTGTGGTGCTAGAGACAGAACCCATGACCGTGTATGCAGTAGGTAAGCCCTCTACACACAGCCATGTCCCCAGCCCCTGGCTTCTTGGGAGTGGTTGTGAAGAATTTTCATGGACATTTCTCAGTGTTTCAGAAGTTGGACGTGTCTCTGGTACAGCAAGGTAGAGACTGGCCTCTGGAAGTCCTGAATGGGGTTAAATTAGTCCCTCTGGGTTACCCACATTTAAACACATTCCTTGAAAGGAATTCAGTAATCAGGACCAACAAGACAGTTCATAGGGTAAAGGTCCTTGCCACCAAGTCTGATAACCTTAGTTCAATCCTTGAGAACCAATTTCTGTAAGTTGTCCTCTTACCTCAGCACACAGATGAGATTGTGTAAATGCATACGTGCATGCAAACACACACTTTTACAGTCTGACTTCCCTCTTATTTTCTACTACCTTCCTCTGCTCCCTTAACCCCTTTGAAAGTAAAGGGTGAAAAGGTCTCCAAAGAGACCTCCTTGCACTGCTCTTAAACAATACACCTAAATAAGCTGGCGGTACCATTCTTCACCAACTTCTGTATTCCAGCTGTTACTCATTAGATGCCGGGAGGCTCCTGGGGCAGGGCCAGCCCCTAAGCCTGGGGATGTGAGGGAAATGGGAGCTGTACCTCTATGGTTCCCTCCCTCCCTCCCTCCCTCAGCCATGTGGCTCCTTCAGCCCTTCACAGACTGGAGCCTAAGGATCAAGGTCTGCCTGCAACCAAGCAGGGCGGGGAGATGCTCTGGTGTGGGGTGGGGTGTGCTGCTGGACTGTTGTGCCTTCTGCAGAGCAGAGCATGCTGGTAAGTGGTAGTGCCTCCTCCAAACCCTGGCCTCTGGAGCTTCTATCTTCACAAGCCAGAACCTGCACAGAACTCTGAGCACTTGGGTAGTTCATTCCATTCCACCAGGACTAGAGTCTCTGAGCATCTTTGTGGCTGATGAGGAAAGAAAGCTGAGAGGTCCTATAGGGGCCCCTGGGTGCAGTGGGGGCAGTTCAGGCTATAAGGGGCCACTGGCTGTGGAGGACAGTTCAGGCTCTAAGGCTCCAAAGCCTCTGTCCAGCGACTGACCCATATTAACTTGTAGCCTTTCGGGCTTCAGACAGGGCTGAGTGATGGGTGACACTGGCTTTGGGGAATACCTTGTTTATCTGGCTGCTATCTAGCTCGGCTACTCTCTTATCTGTCCAAATGAGGATTCTGTAGAAATCAGGGCTTAGGGATGCCTCAAACCTCCTTCCTGTTTAAGGAACTTTTAGGAGTAACAGCTTGCAGCTCACAGCAGGCCTTCCTCCCATCCGTCCTCTACTCTGCCCCCAAAGCCATGGGGTCATGTGACCTGGCTTTACAGAGCCTCCTTGATGTAGCTACAGATAGGTTTCTGCTTGGCCTGTTTTGTTTGTTTGCTTTCATGTGCACACACAAGTGCCTATACTGTGGAGGTCAGACAGCATCACCAGGTGTCTTTCCTAACCACTTCTCCTCCATCTTAAGTTTTACTTTAGGGTAGTGACTCTCTCACTGAACCTGGAGCTCAGTGGTTCTGCTAGACTGGCTGGCCAGCGAGCCCCAGGAATCCACCCACTCCTTCCCTTCTCACCCCAACCCCTGGGCTGGGGTTACAGCTGTGTATCATCACACATGGATTTTTATGTATATATTAGAGACCCAAACTTAGGTCTTTATGTTTGCCCCGCAAGCACTTCGCAGGCAAAATCATCTCTCCAGCCCCTACATACTGAGTTTTGCCCATCACTGGCTGTGCCCTTATAACAACAGCTGGCACAAGCTAGACTATCTTAGCCCTGGTCTCCTCCCCTCTCTCATTACATCACCTGCATGGAGCTGCATGCATTTGAGTCCCCACCCCACCCCCAGCTTCCAGGGAAAGAAGAATAAAGAAGTGGATGGATGTGTGGGTGGATGGATAGATGGACCAGAGGTCTACAGAAAAGTGGCTGGGAGAATATCTGGGGTCAGCCTCAGATCTCAGGCCTGTAGAGATTCCAAAGGTCTCCAGAAATGATTCTGCACATGTTCTTAGCAGGGGGGAGTTGACCCAGGCGCCCTGGGGAAGCATCTGCAGGAAAGCACCTGCCATGGCAGAAGCTGTGGCCCTTGAAGCAGGAAGCTTCCCTGCTTTTTTTCACTCAGGCAGGAAAGAGCACTGTGCCTGTGTGGGAGTGGAGGGTGTTAAGAGAGACAAAGACAGCAGAAGCAGAGGGAAGTGGAAGTGGGGCAGAGGCGTGCTGCTTAGCAACCACAGAAGAAACTTTAGAGAAGTGACAGGACCGTTTTTGCCTAGTGCCTCAACGGGAGTTAAAAAAAACAAAACACCAGCCTCACACACCTACACTGGCCCTTCTCACTGCATTGGAGGGGAGTTCGGGAGAATCCATGGGGCTGTCCTGGTGACTGTCCAGGGGCCTGGCCAGTCACTCTGTCCTCAGGCCCCTTTAGGGAAGGTACTGAAGCCTTGCAGGCTAGAAGGAAGGCTAGCACTTGGTCTGAGCCATCTCTTCTCTGATGTCCCTGAAGAATCAGCAGTGAGCAGCCTGGGGGACACATGGGGACCTCCCTTTTGTCATCTTCTCCCAGACCCCACTTAGTGCCCTAGCTCTGCTCCTACCTCCTCAGTGAGATTCCTCTCTTGCTTTTCTTGCTTAATTTAATTTTCTCTGGCTCAGAATCAAGATCAAAAGAGGAAATTCTTTCCAGTCTTTTCGGAGTGATTCCCTGAGGCTCCCACTGGAGAGGCATACATAATTACCATAATTATTTTAAAAGCCATCTCTCCTGGTTCACTCGCCCACTTCTCGTCTCCTACAGGCTTGAGGGAGACAGGACAGAGGAAGCTCTGGAAGTGGATCTGAGGCTGCAGCGGGACCAGCATGTAATGTGTTCTCATAGCCAAAGTGGAACACACACATGACCCCTCAAGGTACATCAGGGAGCTGCGGGGGGGGGGGGGGGGGGGGGGTGGGCATGGGCAACATCGACTGCTGGCATGCAAATCAGCGGAGCCATCTAAAGGGAAAGTGGCTCCCTTTCTAATTTGTTTCTGATTGTTTGAATTCCAGTATGGCTGCAGTCCGTGCTACATATGACGTTGACACCTCCCTACAGATTGCTGGCTTGACTTCTAATGACAGCAGCAAGGCTCACAGGAAGCAAAAAGCAAACATGCAAAGAAAACCAGATGCGCTTTAATAGAAGGGCTGACACCCCCCCCACACACACACACACCACTCCGGCCTCTCTTTTCCTCAGCACTAAGTCTTCAAACCTTCACAACCACACAACCATACATCTTTTATGTATGTTCTCAGGATAGAACCCATGCTTGTGTAGCAAGCATGTTTCCTCCTGAGTCATCCTCCCAGCCCCACTGCATATATATTTTGTAATGTCTGAAAGAGGCCTGCTTCTTAATAGACAAAAGACAAACAATGAACAGGGAATCTTGGAGAAGAGCCCAGATTGTTAATCCCTGATCAAGGAACTGGCTTTTCACCCAGCATGCCGGGGAAGGTTCCTGTTGGCCCAATCGCCCAGAAGTTAACACTGAGGTGGGAGGATCCTCAGACAATGGGTGGTTATTTCTCAGGGCTGGGACTGGACCCCCAGGCTTCCAGAACTCTTGACAACTCTTATCACTGAACAAATACCCCCTGAGTCTGGAGTGATGGTGTTTGGAATTTCAAAAGCTGATCACTAGTGTACACTTTGGGGCACAAGGCAGGGAGGCCAGTGGTTGCAAAATCCATCTTAATGGTAGCCATACCTGACTTCTTGGAGTAGCTAGTGATTACTTAGATTTGGGCATCTGGTGGAAGGGACTCATCCCTGGTTATGGGACTTGTCATCGTCTGGGCCTTTCCCTCCCTGGACACTCAGGTCCATCCACAGCAATGCATGGGTCTGGGCAATGAGAGAGGCACAGAGCCTTCTGCTGGTAATGCTAGGATTAGGACTTTCTAGCTGGCTTTGAACCTAAGAGATTGAGGCATTTTTCTCACACGGCATTTCTGTTAACACAGGAGGCAGTGAATGGTGAGGGGATGGAAGAGGGGAAGAGGTGGGGAGGAGGAGAGAGAAACTCAGTCCTGATGGTATCATTTCTGCCCCTGGGTCCAGCTGTGCCTGAACCCTATGCTCACTGCTCCAGAGCTACTGTGGAGCCAGGGAATTCTCCTGTCAGGTTTGAGATCCCAGGCACTGGGAAGCACAGAGACTTAAGTGATGAAATGGCTCAGTGAAAGTCCTTGGCCCTGGTGACAGAAAGAACCAGAAGTCTAGGCATAGTGGTGCTGTGTCTCAGAGGGTGGAGGAAGGACCAAGGAGTTCAAGGGCACCCTCAGCTATATATCCAGTAGAAATCTACCTTGGGCCAAAGAGACCTTGTCTCAAAACCAAACAGAATCCAGAAATAGCTCTAGGAGCCTGTTCTACTGACACAGGGAAGTGGTGAAGTCTACACATAGATATTGGCACATGAAAAGCCTCCACAGCCACAAGAAGTTCCAAATGGTAGTCCCTCATCCACCGGGTGCAGGCTGCATGTATCTACTCTGCAATGATTCCCTCACAGAGGCTCAATGACTCCATCAGTATGTTACAGGGGAGGAAACTGAGGCCCAGGGCTCTTTAGTGAACCCTAGTGACCCCAGGATACTTCTGGGTCACGAATACTAACTAGCCCCAACCATCAGTCTTTGAATTGTATATTTGGGAAGGTGTGGCTGTCAGGTGCCATATGGGGATACTCTCATTCTTTATGACAGGACTGTCAATTTCAGCAATGATACTGTACGCAGACTACACAACTGTCAACATCCTAGGCAGAGCCAGGTTCCTCCTGACACGTTTCTCGTGTAGGGCTGCAGAAGAGACCCCAGGATGAAAGCAGGGCACCCTGCTCATTAGCAACATGACATTTGATGTGTCCTTTTGTCTGCCCTCCAGAAAAGTGGAGACACCAGTTTCCTTCATCCCCAGAATCAAAAGGGAAAACTGATTTACAAAGTAAAAAGAAGGAACTCTGGGAAGTGGCAGGATCACTTGGCTCCCAGAGGTGAACAGGCATGTGTGAGCAGCTATAAACCACCCCCTCTATTTCCTCCCCACTCAGGGCTGGGAGGAGGCAGACTGAGTGGTGACCTGAAAGGAACCTCTCTGTCCCCAAAGGGAGAGAGATAAGAATTGTGAAGAGGAGAAGCAAGTGCTGCTGCAGGCGCTTGAGGGTGTATTTTTACCCTGTTATCTCCTTCCTAAAATGTCAGGCTTGGGGCTGCCTCATGTTCTCCCCAGTGTGGCAACCCAGCCTGGAGACGGGCCTCCTCCCCTCCTCTGCTTCCTCTGCCTTTCTGTGAGAGTCCCAGCACCCTGGTGATGGGAGGCATGGAAACAGGAACAGAGAAGGGGGAGGCAGGACCTTTTATTTGGGTTTCAAAACAGGCTCCCTTCCTCATAGGAAGATGGAGTGCAGAGCTGAGGCTCTGGGCAACCTAACACAAGGTTTGTGAGTTCTATGTTACAAGGCACACAAGCTTATATAATAAACAGCTTATATAATAAAGACCACTTACGAGACTGAGCCTACTAAAATACCTTGCAGTAAGTCAGGCTTCAGGTGAGGCTGCACGCTGACACTCGATGCTGTTACAGGACTCAGTGTTCTCTACCACTGAACATTGCCTTCTGTGTCGTTGGCTTATGCTCCTAAGCCACTCTCTGCTCCCTCAAGCCCCCACACAATTCTAGAACCTTCCTCTATGGTCACAAGTAGCTGCAATGGTTCTAAGCATCACATTCTTTGTTCCCAAGGAAACGAGAGGAAACAGGGTCTCTTGGGTTGCCTTGGCCTCTGTGTCGGTTTTGTGCCCATCCCTCAGTAATTCACTCAGATGTGAAGGCAGACAGTGGGAGATGCTTCTGACTCACATTAGCCCATTCCTGAAGGTGGGGATGAATGCCAGGCTGCAGGCATGAGCCTGTCTTGTGGCTGATTCATGTTTTAGTTTCAACCACTTCTCCCCAGGAAGCCTCAGAGGTTAGAAGTGATTATCCTTATTCAGAAATGTATTGGTGTTCATTTCTTATCTTTCTGGACCTAGGTTCACCTGGGAATCTCTGCTCCAAGTCTCTCAGGTCTGTGGCTAGAGAGGTACAGACTTGGTAAGTGCCCACCATGCAAGCTTGAAGTCCTGAGACTGAATCCTCAGAATCATGTTTAAAAAGTCAGGCATGTCACTGTGTATTACATCTGTAATCCTAGAGCTGGTGGGGGGAGGGCATGAAAGAGCAGAGAGGATCCTGGGACTCACTGCCAGTCAGTTAATTAATTAATACTGTGTTCAGTGAGAGACTTTAATTCAAGATGGAGAGAGATCAAGAAAGACACCCAATGTTGACCTCTGGCTTCTACACACACACACACACACACACACACACACACACACACGTGCACGCGCTTGTACATGAACACAGAGATACCACATACATGTAAAAAAAATGAGGCTCCCAAGCCGGGCGGTGGTGGCGCACGCCTTTAATCCCAGCACTCGGGAGGCAGAGGCAGGCAGATCTCTGTGAGTTCGAGACCAGCCTGGTCTACAAGAGCTAGTTCCAGGACAGGCTCCAAAGCCACAGAGAAACCCTGTCTCGAAAGCCCCCCCCCCCAAAAAAAATGAGGCTCCCAAATCTGTCTTCTCAAAATCTCATTCAGGCTATCAAGTCTTCGAGCCTGGGGAGACAGGTTAGAATGTCACATTCTTATGGGAGATGAAACCATACCCCTGATCTGCCAGGCACATGGCCCCTCACACAGGTTTAGCCACATACGTATCTCCATAGTCTTCAAACAAGGCAACTACCCTCTGCCCTTCATGCCTCAGATTGTCCCATCTGCTGCTGCTTCCCATCCAGAGGGGTCGTCCCTCAAATCTCTGCATGGCTGACTCCAGAGTGAAGACCCTGTCAAAAGCAATGGCCTCTAAGTAGTCTTGAGCAGGACTAGCATGTGTGGTATCACCATGCTCTGATGGTCTGAGCGTCTCTTTTGAATCATCACTTTCAGGAAGCAAGATAAATCTTGATTCAGGCAACACTTAGCTTCTGAATGCTGGTTCTGTGCCTGACATGTTGTGAGTATTTAAGGTTTATTTTATCTGGATTGTGTTAAAAGAGTGTTCAAGGTAGGGTAATTTCTCCTCTTTCTTATAGTTTTAAGTCAGTGCTTACTAAAATGATGGGTACAGAAGTCAGAAAGATGGCTCGGTTGTTGAGTGCTTGTGATTGTGATAGAGTTTAGTTCCCAGAACTTATTGAACAACTCACGGCTCACATCCACCTGTCGCTCCAGTGCCAGGGTCCTCTGAGGCTACACAACCATGATCATGCATAGATATACACATAAATGTTTAAAGTTAATTTTTTCAGACTTTAAAAAAGTCCAGAAGTGACAGTCACACCGAGTCAGACGAGAAAATGTCCAGAAGTCAACAGGATGAGAAGTTCCGCTTGCACACGGCAGACCCACAAGAGAAAGTCAGAGTCTCAGTGCGCTAGATGCCAGCTAGAGGCGCTGTTGTCTCTGTGGCCACAGACTCACCCAGAGATGTGTTAGCCTGTGGCTGTCCTCAGCAGCTGGGTAAGAATAAACACACCAGATGCCTTCACTGCTCTCCGTCCTCAGTAGATGACCCGCCACCCGCTAATTCCAGGGGACTTAGCTGTTGTTCATCCTTTGGTCACCTGAAGACCCCCTTCCCTCACCCAGGCTCTCCCATATAAATTCCCCATCATTTGTAATAACTTTGCTTTCAAGTGATTATTGGATTAATATCCACCTTCCCCCCCTGGACTGGAGGCTTCTCCAGAGCGAGCATTGATCTTTGAGCCTCAAGATGTACTGAATCTCCCAGTGTCATAGTAAGGGTTCTACTTTGAAGAGATACCAAAATGGCGACGGCCATATAAATCAGAGCATATACTGGTCTTGCTTACAGTTTCAGAAGTTTTAGTCCATTATTATCATGGG
Organism: Arvicola amphibius; assembly: GCF_903992535.2. Classification (NCBI taxonomy): domain Eukaryota; kingdom Metazoa; phylum Chordata; class Mammalia; order Rodentia; family Cricetidae; genus Arvicola; species Arvicola amphibius. The sequence continues at coordinate 101,777,064 of NC_052050.1, read as the reverse complement.
TGAGAGGTTGACAGTACCCAGGAAGACATGGTGCCTGAAACGTAGCTGGAGTTCTACGTCCGGATTAGGAGGCAACAGGAAGAGAGAGCCACTGGGCCTGGCTTGGGCTTGACACACTTCCTCCAACAAGATCACACCTCCTAATCCTTCTCAAATAGTGCTACTCCCTGATGACCAAGCATTCAAATATATGAGACCGTGGGGGTCATTCCTATTCAAACCACCACATCCAGTCTCGAACCTTGCAGACTAAGCCTCTTAAGTACTTTGCGTATGTCTGGGTGTTGCAGATGTGCATAGATACGGGGGTGCTACCCTGGCCTCTAGCAATCCTCCTGTTTCAACCCTTCAGCACTGAGACTGCAGACACATGCGACCACACCCAGTATTTTACAGGTACGGACCCTGAACCCAGGCCCTTGTGCTTTGGTGGAGAGCACTTTACCAGTCAGCCACCTCTCCTGCCTCCACCATGAACGTGTTCTGAAGGAGAGAACGGTGTGAGTGGAGCCCGGGGCAGCAGCATAACTCATCTTCAAGAGATAAAGGGCTGAATATTTTTCACTTTCAAATCAGAGGCTGACACATCATCACACACATCCTAGAGTAGCCTCTGGCATAGAGGAGAGGACCAGCAGATTAGGGGATAAACAAACGAGCTGGCACTGTCCCTTACCAGAGAGAAGGTGGCTAAGCTCATGGAGAGGGAGAATGATGGGAAGCTACAATGTGTGAATGAACCCAACCAGGTCCAAAGGTTCCATTCAGACTGAGCAGGTCTGATTCTAGGGCCACTAAACCACATGCCAGCAAACGGGGAAGCTTCCAGCACACGCTGAACTAGTTTTCAACAGACAATGCATCTTTGGACTTTGGTGCAGCAAGTTCTGGGTCAGATACCTAAAGTTTAAGTGGGCCGTGGCTCCTATGTCTATCACATAAGCTAAAACAAAACAAACGCTCCCCCACCCCCCAGAATGAGGGTGTGTCTGTGAGACAACTGGGTTGCAGTCTTTGTTGCCAGTCTGGGAGGATACTGATATTTGAATTTTTCTTCTCCATTGTCACATCCTTCTTCCTCAGTGTCCTGGGGGAATTTCTCTCCATCTTAACATTCACCAAGATCCCTGCTTTTTTTTTTTTGTCAACTCTTGTGGGTGATGAGGAGATAACATCCATTCTTTAAGCACCGGTTGGAAACAACATAGCCCCAATCCTGAAACATACTGAGTGCTAATTATAAATCTGGTTGTGCAAGCATGTCTGAATCTCAAGCCTCTACAGCCAAAATGAGGGGCTGACCTCTGACCTAGAGAATCTCTTCCCAAAGCAGAGGAAAGTGGGAGGGGTTTACGGAGTCCTACACTCTGGCTGGTTCCCAGGATGAGCTCATTACTTATTCTTAGAGACAGAACTCAAACAAACGGCGCCTATAAATAGAGTGGGGATCCACTTGGTGTCACCAAAAGGTCCTTTTCATAGACAGACTCACTACTAAGTGAGGAAAAGATGACTTTCTTTTCTTTAAGTGTGGTCCAGAAGGGGAAAACAGCAGGTGAGCTAAACACTGAGATTTAACCTGGCTCTGCTGTCTGTATTCCCCATCCTCCCCCCTTACCCCCTGCCCCCCCGTCGTCCTCCCCCCCCCCCCCCGCCGAGTTCATGCCACAGTAGGAAGGCACCTGAGAGGAGAGCACTTGCTCCTCCATCAACACCCCAGCTGGGCAGCTTGGGCAATTCCCTCTGGGGGTGGGGGCATCATGGTTCGAATGGTGTTCTGACCTAGATGCCAGTGCATGCTTCTAAATGGGAGCATTTCCTCCTGGCTTCCTTCATGCTGCCAAGCCCAGAGAAGGCTTGGATTCCTTGGCAGACCCTGGACTGTGAAATGAAAGGACTCTCTCTACCTGGCATTTGTGAAAAGAAACACTATAAACCTCATCTACTAGCTCTCGTCTGACTTTGGATCTAAGCACACCGAGGCATGCCCGATGGCGAGGCAGTCATGACCCAAGCAGGGACTGGAGTCACTTGGACTGACTGGGTAGTCATCAGGCCATGAGGTGACAACACCAAGTGTTTAAATGACAAGAACTATCTGAGTCAGCCCAAGGACAAGGAATGTCATACATTATTAAGAGCTATATAAAAATCAATTTTGATTTTTTCCCTTAACCCCTATTAACTCCTATGAGTTTTTTTTTTTCCTTAACAAAGGGCCTAAAATTCTAAAAGTGCTAAAACTTGCTAAATTTTTAAAGTTGCTAAAAATTTTTTCCATGGGGAGATATAAACAACATCTAACTCCTCCTTGCTGGTTTCAATGACAAACTGAGGCACAGTTCCACCGGAGTTCATTGTTTATTAGGCATCCTTACAGAGCACTAGGGAAGAGATTATGGGGCAGGAGTGTGGGTGTGTTTAGAGTAGCCACACTGGAGGGTGTCTGTCTGTCTATGTATGTATGTATGTATCTATCTATCTATCTATCTATCTTTCTATCTATCTATCTCTATCATCTATCTATAGCACACATATATAGATATAGATGATATAGATATAGTTATAGCACCTCCAAGAGGTCTTCTACAGTTAGGGCAGAATTGCACACAACTGTGCTGTGGAATATCTTTTTGCACACTGTGAAGATGTGTTGCTCTCATTGTTAATAAAGAGCTGGCTGGCCAATAGCTAGGCAGGAAGAGATTAGGTGGGAGAGCCAGACTGGGAGGATGCTGGGCTGAAAGAGGGTGGAGTTGCCAGCCAGAAACAGAGGAAGCAGGAGATGAATATGCGGTGCTGAAGAAGGTATGGATACACAGGAGAGTGTAGATAAGAAATATGGATTATTTAAGTTGAAAGACCTAGTTAGTAACAAGCCTACACTATAGTGGATAATAAGTCTCTGTGTGGTTATTTGGGAGGAGGCTAGAGGGACAGAAAAGTTCGCATACACAGTTTGTTGGAAGGAGTGACTGGATACTGGAGGGATGGCCTTATAACCCTCCTTACCTCTCACTCAGAGAGAACATCAATACTTATCAAGCCCAGCTGTGAAGATCTTTTGCAAGAGGGCAGAGTTTAACTCATAAAAGGTGATGGCAGTGTGGCTTGGAGAATAGCCCTGTACAACACAAGGCTGAATGATCATGATGGGCATTGGAGTGCTTTCTGGGAAGACTGAGCGGACCTCTGAATCTGCACTGGAAGGAAATACTCCTTTACCTCACGACCCCAGGTTTGGAAGTCCGCCGCCTAACTGAGAGTGGAAGCAGATCCTGGTGGCCTTGTGTGTGGCGGGCTGCTGGCTTCAGTGCTGCACTTGCCTTTACCATTAGGACTGCTCGAGGCGATGGTAGAGTAGAATGTTCCCTAATAGGCCTTGGCCTTTCATTAAAGATGGCATCCCCCCCCCAAAAAAAAGACCCTTTCCTGCCTGCCCAGGAGGCTCAACTTCCCTCCCTCCCAGAATAGCTAGGCTCTCAGAACCACAAGCGCCACCCTCTGCCTACATAGAAACTTTAGTATTGGTTACTATTCTTGTTACTCTAGCAAAATGTCTGACAGAAAGCAACTTAAGGAAAGAGGGACTTCCTGGTCAAGAAGAGGGGCTTACAGTTCAAGGAGATCCAGTCCATGTGATGGCAAAGGTAAGGGGCAGGAAGCCAGGTGATCACGTTGTATCAGTAGTCAGAGAGCAGGGAGTCAGCAGAAGTGCACATGGGTTATAATGCCTCAAGACCTGTCATGTGACCCACTACCTCTAGCAAGGCTCACCTCCTAAAAGCTTCTATAACCTTCCCAAACATTGTCCCCAGCTGGGGACCAAGTGACCAGACAAACACCTATGGCAGACACTTCACATACATACAAACACCACCTTCTGACTTAGACATAAGACACAACTTGTACACAATGAACATTATTCTGTCTTGAAATGCATTACCCACAATCCTTTGTGAGCATGCTTTCTATGAGCCAATCCTCTTTTGGGGATGGAGGAACTGGTTGAATAATGTCAACATGTGTCTGAGGTTTTGCTGTGTGAGCTGCTCTGCTTGGTGTTTTGTGTTCATCAGTTGTGTGACTTCATCCCCTTAAAAACAGCCTGAGCAAGCATGAAATCAGAGAGAGTAAATTAGGAAGCCACAAGGCACGGAGATCTAAAAGCCGTAAGAATTGCAAAGGGACTTTCCCATTGTCAGTTTGACAGAGCCTAGGCTTTCGGAAATGCCTGTGGGATACCCTTGATTTCAGTGTGGTGGGGAGAACCACCCACTGTGGGTGGCACCATTCCCTGGCTGCAGTCCTGGACTGTAGAAGGGAAGCTAAGTGGCATTTCTCTCTCTCTTTCCTGATTGTGGATGCAATGAGACCAGCTGCTTCAAGCTCCTGCTGAATGCCTTGACTGTCATGATGGACTGTATTCTTGAACTGTGAAACAATAAATTTGCCCTTAAGTTGCTTTTGTTATTTTATTTGTTATTTGTTATTCCAAGATATTTTATGTTATTTGTGGTTATTGTGAAGGGTGATATTTCTCTCATTTCTTTCTCAATCCATTTATCATCTGTATAAAGGAGGACTATTGATTTTTTTTTTTAGTTAATCTTCTTGTATCCTGCTACATTACTGAAGGTATTTATGAGTTGTAGAAGTTCCTTGGTAGAATTTTTGGGATCACTTATACAAATTATCACCAGCAAATAGAAAGAGTCTGACTTCTTCTTTTCTGATTTGTATCCCCTTGATCTCCTTTTGGTGTCTTATTGCTCTAGCTAGGACCTCAAGAACTATATTGAATAGTTATGGAGAGAGTGGACAACCTTGTCTTGTTCCTGATTTCAGTGGGATCACTTTGAGTTTTTCTCAATTTTGTTTGATGTTGGCTGTATATTGCCTTTATTATGTTTAGGTATGTTCCTTGTATCCCTGCTCTCTCCAAGACCTTTATCATGAAGGGATGTTGTATTTTGTCAAAGGCTTTTTCAGCATCTAATAAGATTATCATACTTTTTTTTCAGTTCCTTTATATGGTGTACTATATTGACAGATTTTCCTATGTTGAACCATCTCTGCATCTCTGGGATGAAGCCTACTTGGTCACAGAAGATGATTTTTTCTGATGTGTTCTTGGATTCAGTTTGCCAGTATTTTTATTTAGTATTTAGTATTTTAAATTTAGTATTTTTGCGTCAATGTTCATGAGTGAGATTGATCTGAAATTCTTTTTCTTAGCAATATTTTTGTGTTTGGGTATCAGAATAATTGAAGCTCATAAGAGGAGTTTGGTAATGTTCCTTCTGTTTCTATTGTGTGGAACAATTTGAGGAGTATTGGTATTAGTTCTTTGAAAATCTTGTAGAATTTGGCGCTGAAATCATCGGGTTCTGGGCTTTTTTTGGTTGGGAGACTTTTTACGACTGCTTCTATTTCCTTATCAGTTATAGGTCTATTTAATTTGCTTATCTAGTCTTGATTCAATTTTGGTAAGTGATATTTATCCAGAAAATTGTCCATTTTCTTTAAGTTTTCCAATTTTATGGAGTACAGGTTTTCAAAATATGACCTGATGATCCTCTGTATTTCATCTGTGTCTATTGTTATGTCCCCCTTTTCATTTCTGATTTTGTTAATTTGGATATTCTCTCTCTGCCTATTGGTTAGTTTGGATAAAGGTTTGTCTATTTTGTTGATTTTCTCCAAGAAATAACTCCTTGTCTCATTGATTATTTGAATTGTTTTATTTGTTTCTATCTTACTGATTTCAGCCCTTAACTTGATTATTTCCTGACGTCTAGTCCTCCTGGGTGAGTTTGCTTCTTTTTGTGCTAGAGTTTTCAGGTGTTCTGTTAACTCACTAGTGTGGGATTTTTCCAGATTCTTTATGTAGGCATTTAGTGCTATGAACTTGCTTATTAACACTGCTTGTGTCTTGTAAATTTGGGTATGTTGTGTGGTCATTTTCATTTAATTTTAGAAAGTCTTTAATTTCTTCCTTTATTTCCTCCTTGACCCATTGGTGATTTAGGTGAGTATTGTTTAATTTTCATGTGTTTGTGGGCTTTCTGAAATTTGTGTTGCTTTTGAATTCTAATTTTAAGCCATGGTGATTTGATAAGATATATGGGGTTATTCTAATTTTTTTGGTATCTGGTCTTTTTTTTTTTTGTTGCCTAATGTGTGGACAACTTTTGAGAAGGTTTCATGAGGTGCTGAGAAGAAGGTATATTTATGTTTGGAAGGAATGTTCTATAGATGTCTGTTAAGTCCATTTGAGTCATAACATCTGTTAGTTCCCTTATTTCTGTTATTTTTCTGTCTGACAGACCTGTCCAGTGGTGAGAGTGGAGTGCTGAAGTCTCCCTCTATTAGTGTGTGGGGTTTAATGTGTGATTTATACTTTAGTAGTGTTTCTTTTACACATGAGGGTGCCTTTGTATTTGGGATATAAATATTCAATATTGAGATTTCCTCTTAATGGATTTTTCCTGTGACAAATATAAAATGTCCTTCTTTGTCTCTTTTCATTGATTTTAGTTTGGTCTATTTTGTTAGATATTAGGATAGCTACACCAGCTTGTTTCTTAGATCTATTTGATCAGAATATTTTTTCCCAACACTATACTTTGAGGCAATGTCTGTCTTTGAGGTTGAGGTGTGTTTCTTGTATGCAGCAGAAGAATCAATTCTGTTTTCGTATCTGATCTGTTAGCTTGTATCTTTATAGGTGAGTTGAGTCCATTTATATATTGAGGGATATTAATGGGCAGTGATTGCTAGTTCCTGTTATTTTAATTGTTGTTGATGATGATGTTATTGTGTGTGTTTTCCCCTTCTTTGGGATTTGCTTCTGTGAGATCACCTACTGTTTGTGTTTTTGTTGATGTAGCTAACTTCCTTGGGTTAGAGTTTTCCTTCTAGTATTTTGTGTAGGGCTGTGTTTGTGGCTAGGTATTGGTTAAATCTGGTTCTGTCATGGAATATCTTGTTATGAATGTCAATGGTGATTGAAAGTTTTGCTGGGTATAGTAGTCTGTGCTGGTATCTGTGGTCTCTTATTGTCTACATAATGCCTGACCAGGACCTTCTGGCTTTCATTGTTTCCTTTGAGAAGTCAGGTGTAATTCTGATAGGTCAGCCTTTATATGTTACTTGGCCTTTTTCCTTTCGGCTTTTAATATTCTTTCTTATTCTGAATGTTTAGTATGTGGTTATTATGTGGCGAGGGGACTTTTTTTTATCCAGTCTATTTGGTGTTCTGTAAGCTTCTTGTATCTTTATATGCATATCTTTCTTTAGGTTAGGAAAGTTTTCTTCTATCATTTTGTTTAATATATTTCTGTGTGTTTGACTTGGATGTCTCCTTCACCTATACCTATTACTTTTAGGTTTGGTGTTTTCATGGTGTCCCATATTTTCTGGATATTTTGTGTTAAGCTTTTGTTAGATTTAATTTTTTTTGACCAATGAGTCTATTTCCCCTGTTGTATCTTCAGTGCTTGAGATTCTCTTTTCCATCTCTTGTATTCTGCTGTTCATGCTTGCATTTGTGGTTCCTGATCGTTTCGCCATGTTTTCCATTTCCAGAATTCCCTTGGTTTGTGTTTCCCTTGTCTCTATTTTGATTTCTTAGACTTGAATTACTTCTTTCACCTGTTTGATTGCTTTTTCTTGGTTTTCTTTAAGGGATTTGTTGATTTTTTCCCAATTTTTTGTTTGTCTTTTCTTTCATTTCTTTGAGGGAATTTTTTATTTCCTCTTTAAGGGTCTCAAACATTCTCCTAAGGTTATTTTTTAGGTCATTTTCTTCTGCTTCGTCTATATTGGGGTTTTCAAGTCTTGCTGGGTTTTTTATTTATTTATTATGTATATAATATTCTGTCTGTGTGCATGTTTGCAGGCCAGAAGAGGGCACCAGACCTCTTTACAGATGGTTGTGAGCCACCATGTGGTTGCCAGGAATTGAACTCAGGACCTTTGGAAGAGCAGTCAATGCTCTTAACCACTGAGCCATCTCTCCAGCCCAAGTCTTGCTGTTTTGGAGCCACTAGTTTTTGTTGGTGTTGTGTTGTTCTTTTTGGTGTTACATGTGTTCTTACCTTGTCTACCCATCTTTTCCTCTGATTGGTGTAGTTGGGGTTGTGTCTCTGGTGATCAATCTTCCAGGTGCCAGTGGATCCAAGGCTCAGATGGTTGCTCCTTGTGGTGTCATTGGGACCACAGTTACAGTCACCCCAGAGGTCACTCAGCATTTCTGGAGGTTTCTCAGGTGTTGTTTGGGCCTGTTTGCTTGGGCCTGTTCCCACTGAGGTAGCTGGTTGGGGCCTGCTCTTTTTGAGGTCCTTGGTTTGGGTCTGCTCTGGGGGAGGTTGCTAGCTCGGGCCTGTTCCTATGGATGTGTCTGAATCAGGATTGTTCCCATGGAGATCCCTGGCTCAGGTCCTGTCCCGCAGAGGTATCTGGCTTGAGCCTGCTCCCTCAGTGGTCACTCCCTCATACCTACTCCTGTGGAGTTTGCTGGCTCATGCCTGCTCTGGAGAAGGTTGCTGGCTCAGGCGTTTCCCCACAGCAGTCCCTGACTCAGGCCTGCTCCCGTGGAGTTCCCTGTCTTGGGCCAAAACACACAATTTTTATCTATGTTTAGCCACATGGTTTGGTACCTTTTTTCAATGGAGCCTTTTTATCTCGTTTTCTCTGCATTTGAGTGGCAACTGTAGATTGAGACTTTTCTTTTTCCAGATTTCTCCTACTCTACTCTGGTTGCCCTGCCTATACTTCCTGCCTGGTTACTGGCCAGGTTGGAAAATGTACAAAGAAGATCCAACCCACTGTGGGTGGCACCGTTTTCTGGGTTTGGGTACTGGACATGCTGAGTACAGACATCCAGCATTCATTTCTTGTTTTGGTCTTGACTGTGGACTTAATGTGACCAGGTGCTTAAAATTCCTGCTTTGAGTTCCTGGCAATGATTGTCTGTGACCTGGAATCAGAAGCCACAAAAGTCCCTTCTCACATAAGAATTTTACCAGGGTGATTTTTGTTTGTTTGTTTTTGTTTTATTTTTCTTAAATCACAGAAATAGAACAGAAAGCAACACAGCTCTATCAGTGGCTTTTCCAAATGCATTAACTCAACACCTGAGAAAACTAACTTGGTAAGAGAGGGCATAGTGCTCCGAGTTTGAGGGTACAGCCCACCACAGCTGGGACGCCGTGGCAGCAGGGGTTTGAAGCAGCTGGCCATGTTGCTTATCCACAGCGAGGAAGAAGAGAGCAATGAGAGCTGGTGCCCGTCTTTCTGTCTTTTGTTAGGTTCAGGGCCCCTGCCCATGGAGTGGTGCCACCCACAGTCCATGGGATGGTGCTGCCCACATTTAGGATGAGTGCTCCCACCTCAATTAACCCAGTCTAGAAACTCCCTCACTTTTATGTCCAGAGGTTTTCTCTCCTAAGTGATTCTAAATCCTGTCAAGGAGACAATCAAATTGCTCACTGTAAGGGAAAAGAGCCAGCCAAAAAAACCTAAAAAACAAAAACAAAACAAAACAAAAAACAACAAAAAAAACCCAAAACCTACTCTGGCCCTGAAACGAGCCAGTGAAAGAAACACTGTAGCCCTAAATCCAGAACCAAAGAACACCCTGACTCTGACACAAGAGCCAAAGAAACACATTCTGGCTCTAGAACCAGTATGCCTCATCCCTGAAAATAGAACCAAAAAAAAAAAAAAAACTAAAAAGAACCAGTGAAAGAAACATAGTTTGACCCTAAAACCAGAGCCAGTTCTACCCCTGACCAACTAAACCAACCAATCTCTGAGCAGAAAATCTTCCTAGGAAAATGCTGACCCTAAGAAGCCCTATTTAAGCCCCTCTACCTGTTCAGTTGCTGGCTGTCCTTTTCCACCCTGGCAAAGGCAGCCATTCTCCTGGACTCCTTCCCAAATAAAACTTGTTTCCTTCCTTCCTTCTTTCCTTCCTTCCTTCCTTCCTTCCTTCCTTCCTTCCTTCCTTCCTTCTTCCTTCTTCTTTTCGGTTTTTCGAGACAGGGTTTCTGTGTATTCTCTGTAGCTTTAGAGCCTGTCCTGGAATTAGCTCTTGTAGACCAAGCTGGCCTGGAAGTCACAGAAATCCACTTGCCTCTACCTTCAGAGTGCTGGGATTAAAGGTGTGTGCCAACACTGCCCGGCATAAATCTTTCTTAAAAGAGTTTTGGGTGAAGATCTTCTTTCCCCAGCATGGAACAGAAGAACCTTTGCTGAGATGTTCCCTTGGAGGCGACAAACAGAAAAACAAAGAAGAACCTTTGTGGAGATGTTCTTAGGGAGCCTCAGCAGAAAACCCAGAAGAAACAGTTACATCTGCTAGGAAACTCCCTTAGGGGTGGAACAAAAAAAAAAGTAACTTTTCGCCAGGGCTGGAGGAGATTGCTACATTTCTGCAGGGGCTTCCCATGCAGCACAGTGAAGCAGAAGTAATATCTTGGGCTGGAGCTGAGCAAAGCAGAAGAAACTGATAGCTCTGCTAGGACATTCCCTTAGGAGAATAGAGCAGACCTCAGCTGTGATGGCTCTCTAGGAGGGGAGCAGGATTGCTACACCCTGTGGGAGTCCATCCCCCACTGCACCCCAGCTCCAGGCATAGCCTGATTCCCTGACAAGTCAGGATACCTTTCTCTCCATAGCTGCAACACTTGCATTCATAGAATAATAGATCATTGAGGATCTATCCTCAAAAGGTATTATGAGACCAATCGTTTTCTGCTTCTCTCTTTCATTCATTCTCTGAATGTTGGGATTCTTCCAACATTAGCTCCTTTCATGGTATTATGTCCCAAAACACTGGGCCATGAATGAAATTTTTAAAAAATGTGAGCCAAGGTGAGTCTTTTCTCATAGGAAGTTTGTAGTGATTGGGAGCTGCGGGCTGCATTCCCGCCCGGCTCCCAGCCGCCTGGCTAGCTTATGCCCCAAAATAACAACAAACAAACTGCATTCATTTAAACACTGCCTGGCCCATTAGTTCCAGCCTCTTACTCACATCTTAATTAACCCATATCTAATAATCTGTGTAGCACCACAAAGTGGTGCCTTACCGGGAAGATTCTAGCGTATGTCCATCTTGGGCCAGAGCTTCATCGCGTCTCTCTCCCTGAGGAGAGGCACGGCATCTGTCTCAGAGAGGAGGGGCGGGGCAATTGTCTGAGCCATCTACCTCACTTCCTTCTTCCTGTTCTGTCTACTCCACCCACCTAAGGGTGGGTCTATTGAATGGGTCAAGGCAGTTTTCTTTATTAACGAATGAAATCAATACAAACAGAAGACTCTCCCATATCATTTCCCCTTTTTCTGTTTACACAAAAAAGAAGGCTTTAACTTTAACATAGCAAAATTACATATAGCAAAACAGTTATAAAGCAAGAATTACAGTTACAATATTTATATCTATTTTATCTTTTATCATAACAGTGGAAAACTATATCTATCCATTCTTCAACTCCATCAAAGACTCCAGAAGGATATAATATTACCTAGGTCAACAAGAAGTAAGCTAATTCCAAAACTCTAGAAATCACAGAGACATCTCGCTGACTGGACAGTCACCCAAAGTTCCTCTGTACCGTTGGGGCATCCATCTTCGGCCTTCAGGTCCATAGTATCAAGAGACATTTCCATGAAGCCGGAAATTTCGAAGGCAGTTCAGTCACTATCTGCTGTGTCCTTCGGAATGTCTCACAGACTCTTTCATGAGTCAGGAACCCCAAAGAATCATCTCACATTTAGGCAAATTCAGCAGTCCTCTCTGTGGGTTCTTTGTGTCCAGTTTCTGCAACAGTCCAGGCAAGAGCAGTTTCTTGCGCAAATTGCTATCAAACTCCATAAGGATCCTCTTCGATGCCCATCATCTTCTTGAAGTAGATTAGTGCTGCCAGGAGCAGACGTGTCTCATTGTCATGAAAAGCCCTAAGTTATTAAAACATTTAATAAATGCCATATTCTGTAGTCTTTGAAAGATATTAGGAATGTCTATCTAACTGAAATATATCTCTGTATATCTAGAAAATCTAACTAACATGACTACAAGCTTGACTATTATCGATGATTATTCATTAACAACCTATATTTCCTAATTATACATTACATTTTTTTTCTTTTTTTTGGTTTTTCAAGACAGGGTTTCTCTGCAGCTTTGTTAGAGCCTGTCCTGGACCTAGCTCTTGTAGACCAGGCTGGCCTCGAACTCAAGAGATCCGCCTGCCTCTGCCTCCCGAGTGCTGGGATTAAAAGCGTGCGCCACCACCTCCCGGCTTACATTACATTTTTAAATGAACTACACAATCATAATACCTTAATCAAGATCAGAAATACATATACATATAGCAAAATTGACCTTAAATTTAAATCACTAAAGCAAAACCCATATCAATGCAAATTATTCATATCTATATCATATCCCCTTTAAATGTAAAAGAACATTTATAAACAGTATTTGGGAACATGGGCGCAGTTATTTCTCTCCAAACTGCTTCCTGCTGAATGGGGACGCTGTTAATCAGATCTTTCATGGTGTAACCTGTGTGCCAGGTTCATCTCAGTCATAAGTTGGGTGAAGTAATTTTCTGAAGGTGTTCACAGCAACCTTTCAGGAGGGAGTGGTCTATCATACCATATTGGGATAGAAGCAATCCACAGGGTTTCATTTTCTGTAAAAACAAAAGAAGAATCTCTTTTCCAAAGTTTCATATCCTTAGATCCAAATTCTGAAGTCAAGGTATTTTCAAAATATCTATCTTGGATTAGTTCAGCAGCATTTGTAAACAAATATCTTTTAGCAGCTGTTGCTCCTTCCTCAATATTCAAACAATTCAAAGAGAGCATAATAGCATACAGTATCAAGGTTCTCTGTATATTTTCCATCTTTGTGTGGCTTTGTTTTAACCTCTGTATCTTTTATTTTTACTTTTACTTTTTGAGACAGGTTCTCTGTATATCTTTGTCCTGGAATAACTCTGTAGACCAGGCTGTTCTTGAACTCTCAGAGATCCATCTGTCTCTGCCTCCCCAGTGCTGGGATTAAAGGTGTGTGCTACAACACCTTGAACTCACAGAGATCTGTCTGTCTCTGCCTCCCAGGCACAGGGATTAAAGGTGTGTGCTACCACACCTTCAAGTCACAGAGGTCAATCTACCTCTATACATCCCAAGTGTTGGAATTAAAGGTGTGTACTACCACACCTAACTACTTCCTTTTTTTTTTTTTTTTTTTTTTTTTCTTTTAAGAACTTTAACCTTTGGCCTGCTTATATTTTTAACACATAGTAAACCATTTAGACATTTTCTTCGACTTTGAATCTTTCTTTTACTGTATATCTCTCTTTTTGTGACCACATGAGTCTTTAAATTACTGAGCAATATGGGTAGGATTAAAGCTGTGGCTTTGCTGGCTAGATCCAGCCCATTCCTTAGCTTTCTGCGATTCCAGCCTTGTGGCTGAGATATCAGCCAGAGCCGTGTTCATTGCCACAACTCTACAGTGTTTCAAGGTCCCTGCCAGCAAGCAAGCTGCAACAGTGTTAAACAACAATCAAAAGCTCCATAGTCAGGACTGCCTGCTCAGGCATTATTATAGTAAAGGTTAGCTGACTGACACAGGAGCAGACAGGGCTGGGCATGCCCAAGGCTCTTCTGACTGAGGGCGAGTGCTTCTTTCTGGCCATCTTGAACAGGGGTGATTTGAAAGGGTCCTGAGCTCTCAGCAGATATAGACTGAGGGCTCTCTGGAGTGTTAAGTATGGGGAGGGTTCTGAAGCTGACCTGAGCCTCACCTGATCTGATTGTGGAATCTCTGCAAATAGCCACCCTACCTCACAGAGTATATGAACACACCCCCAGGAAGGCAGCTCTGTCTTTGAGCTCAGCCAGTCAGGTAAGCCCTTGCTGCTCATGCTTATGGCTTACGCTTACTTTCCCCTCCCATTCTCTTGAGTATGTATGTGGGGAAATGGTACTCACTCTCTTCTTCCCAGAAGGCTAGCAGCATGCTCTCATGGACCACAGATGAGGAAGAGGAAGAAGATCCCTTCAGATAAGTTTGACATATTTAGAGGCTGGAGAGAAGGTTCAGAGGTTAAGAGCACTGACTGTTCTTTCAAAGGTCCCGAGTTCAGTTCCCAGCAACCACATGGTGGCTCACAACCATCTGTAATGAGATCTGGTGATCTCTTCTGACCTGCAGGCATATATTCTGTGTACATAATAAATAAATCTTTTAAAAAGTTTGACGTATTTATTAACCTATTAACTAGGATATTGACTTTTAAAATGGGACTAAATCTGTGACTTGGGACTCAATGGTTATGGTCTGATCTCACTATGTAGATGAATGATATGGCCATGAGCTACGGGGGCCAGGGGCTGGAATGTACTGGTCTGAATGAGCATGACTCCTATAGGCTCCTAGCTGTGAACACTTGGTTCCGTTGTTCCTCTGTTTGGGAAGGTTAGGAGGTGTGGTCTTGCTGGAGAACATGTGTCACTGGGGGATGGTTTTGAGGATTCAAATGCCTACCCCATTCCCAGTTAGCTCTCTCTGCCTGGTGTTTGTGAATAAGATGTAAGCTCCCACCTACTGCCTGCCTGCTGCCATGCTTGCCAACACAATGGTCAGGAACTCACCCTGTGAAACTGTAAGCCCCAATAAATTCTTGTTTCTATAAATTTCTTTGACCATGGGTCTTATCATAGCAAAAATAAAAGTAGCTAAGAGGGTGAGGTTGGTTTCAAACTTGCTATATAAACGAGCTAACGGGCAGTCCCTATATGGCGGTTTTGTTGAACATGTCCATATTGGGTATTATAGTTTAAGTTGACGAGGATGACTGACCAGGTCTCTTCCTCAAGAGGGTACCAGATCTCATTACGAATGGTTGTGAGCCACCATGTAGTTGCTGGCAATTGATCTCAGGTCCTCTGGAAGAGCAGGCAGGGCATACCCTCTGAGCCATCTCTCCACTCCAAAGGTAGTGAGTTATCCTGATAGATTATTCACAGTTAGTTACAGGTTGAAGGATGTAACCCAGACTGACATCAAATCCACAAGCCTCTTGTCTCAGTCTCCCAGGGCCTTAGATTTCAAGTACTGTGCTATAAGCACCAAAGGAATTGTTTGTTTGTTTGTTTAACTAGGAGTGAAAAGGAGACTGGGATGGCTTACTCACTGAATAAAAGTGCTCACTGTGCAAGCATGAGGGCCTGAGCTCGGATCCCCAGCATCTGTATAAAGTGGAGCATGACTGTGCGCAGGTATAGAACTCCAGCCATGTGTGGTGGCAGAGGTAGGGGGATCCAGGCTCAGTGAGTGGAATGAGTTGGCCCTCATAGACTCATGGGGAGTGGCACTATTAGGAGGTGTGGCTTTGTTGGAGGAAGTGTATTTTTGGGTGGGTTTTAGAAGTTCAAGCTGGGGCTAGTGGCTCGTTGTCTCTTCCTACTGTCTGTGGATCCAGATGTGGAACTCTCAGCTTCTTCTCTAGTACCATGTCTGCCTGTGTGTTACCATGCTTCTGGCCATGATGACAATGGACTAAACCTTGGAACTGTAAGTCATCCCCAATTAAATGTTTTTCTTTAGGTCATGCAGTGGTGGCCCAAGCCTTTAATCCCACCACCTGGGGGGGCAAAGGAAGACAGATCTTTGTGAGTTTGAGGCCAGCCTTGTCTACAGAGTGAGTTCTAGAATAGCTAGGGCTACACAGAGAAACCCTGTCTTGAAAAACAAACAAACAAATAATGTTTTCCTTGCTAAGAGTTGCCATGGTCATGGTATCTTTTCAAAACAATAGAAACCCTAAGACAGTGAGTGTTCTTTCCAGACTTCAAAAGAACAATACTCAACTTCATATGAAAAAAAAAAGAAAGCCCAGGATAGCTAAAACAATTCTGTACAATAAAAGAACTTCTGGAGGCATCACCATCCCTGATATCAAGCTGTATTAATGAGCTATAGTAATAAAAACTGTATGGTATTGGCATAAAACCACACAGGTGGATCGATGGAACCGATAGGATCCAAATGGAAATCCACACAGCTATGCACAATTGATTTTTTTTTTAAATAAAGAAGTCAGAAATACACAATGGAAAAAATAAGGCACCTTCAACAAATGGTGCTGGTCTAACTGGATGTCAGCAAGCAGAAGTATGCAAATAAGTCCAAGTGAGTCAAAGACCTCAACATAATGCAGCTACACTGAACCCGATGGAAGAGAAAGTGGGAACAGCCTTGAACACATTGGCACAGGAGACAACTTCCTGAATAGAACACCAATCTCATAGGCATTAAGATCATCAATTAATAAATGGAACCTCATGAAACTGAAAAGCCTCTGTAAGGCAAAAGGCAACATCAAAAGGACAAAATGGCAGCCCACACAATGGGAAGATCTTCACCAACTCCACATCCAATAGAGGGCTGATTTACAAAATATATAAAAAACTCAAAAAATTAGACATCAACAAACAAAATAATCCAATTAAAATATGGGTATAGATCTAAACAGAGAATTTTCAACAGAGGAATCTCAAATGGCCAATAAGCACTAAAAGAAATGCTGACTACCCCAGTGGTGGTGGCACCGCCTTTCATCCCAGCACTCAGGAAGGAAAGGTACATGGATCTCAGTGAGTTCAAAGCCAGCTTCGTCTACAAAGCGAGTTCCAGGACAGCCATGACTGTTGCACAGAGAAATTCTGTCTGGAAAACAAAACAAACAAAAAACCCTAACCAAATAAACATCCTTAGCCATTAAGGAAATGAAAATCAAAACAACTTTGAGGTTCCATCTTACTTCAAAAACACAAGCTCTACTGGAGAGGATGTGGAACAAGGGAAGCACCCTCCATTGCTGGTGCAAACTTTATAGCCACTTTGGAAATCAATATGGCAGTTTCTCAGAAAATTGAGAAACTGCAAGACCCAGCTATACTACTCCTGGGCATATACCCAAAAGATGCTCTACCATACCACAGAGACACTTGCTCAGCTGTACTTATAGCAGCTTTACTTGTAATAACCAGAACCTGGAAACAACCTAGATGTTCATCAACTGAAGAATGGATAAAGAAATGTACACTTACACAATGGAGTATTACTCAGCTGTTAAAAACAATAACACCATGAAATTTGCAGGCAATGGATGGAACTAGAAAAGATCATCCTGAGTGAGGTAACCCAGGCCCAGAAAGACAAACATAATAGGTACTCAATAAAGGTGAATATTAACCATAAAGTAAAGAATAATCATGCTCCAATCCACAGACCCAAAGAAGCTACGTGACAAAGAGGGCTTAAGTGGGGGAATAAATGAATCTCACTGTGAAGAGGAAATAGAATAATCATCACAAGAGGACAGGGGTGGGGCTGGTAGGTGGGGGTGGGGAAGGGTCTGGAGGGTGGTGTGTGAGCATGCGAACAAGAGGGACCAGGTGATGGAGGATGGAGGGAGAGTAGTGGGAAAGACAACTGGAATGAGGGGGCATCTGTGGGATGAACTAGAAACTTAGTGCAATGGAAACTCCCAGGAATCTATGAGGGTGGCCCTAGCTAAGACTCCTTGTAATGGGGAGATACAGAGCCTGAACCCATCATCTCCTGTAACCAGGCAAGACTTCTAGTACTGGGATGGGACACCAACCCAGCCACAGAATCTTTGACCTACAATTTGCCCTGCCTACAAGATACACTGTGAAAAGGTGGCACAGAAATGACTGGTCCAGCTTGAGATCCCTGCTGTGAGCGGGAGCCCATCCCGATACCACCCAGAGAACCAGGACTCAGAGGCTGGATGGCCCAGAGACATAGGCTAGACCCAAACATGACTGGAATAAAAAGTCAGTGGAATGAATCCTAATGATACCCTGCTACACTCATAGATCAGTGCCTACCTAGCCCAGTTGTCAACACAGAGGCTTCATCCAGCAACTGATGGGAGCAGATGAGAGAGTCAGAGCCAAACATTAGGCAGAATTTGGGGAATCCTGTTGAAGACAGGGAGGAAGGATGATGGAAGCCAGAGGGACCAAGGACACCACAAGAAAACCCATAGAATCAACTAACCTGGGTTCAGAGGCTCACAGAGACTGACCGCCAACCAGGGATCCTGCTTGGGACTGACATAGGCCCTCTACACATATGTTACAGTTGTGTGCCTTGGTCTTCTTGTGGGGCTCCTAACAGTGGAAGACGGGGCTGTCTCTGACTCTGTGACTTGCTTTTGGGATTCTTTCCTCCTAATGGGTCACCTTGTCCAACTTTAAAAGGGGAGGCAGTACCTAGTCTTATTGCAACTTGATATACCATGACTGGCGAATATCCTAAAAGCCTGCCCTTTTCTGAAGAAAAAGGAGGAGTGGATGGGAGTAGGGCTTGGGGTAGGGACTGGGAAGAGAGGAGGAAGGGCGGGGAAACTGTGATTGGGCTGGAAAAAATTAATTAATAAAAAACCCATGGTTATCCTGACTATAGCAGTATTTGTGGAAAAAAAAGGGCATAGAAGACTATACCTAAATGTATATGTGACTCTTCTGCCCATAGGACAAGCTCTAGAAAAAAAAAACAAAACCAGACAATATCAGGTAATAGCAATGATATAGAGAAGCCAGAATCCTTGTGTATTGGTGCTGGGAATATAAAATTGGGTATGGTCACTGTGCAATAGATTGACAGTTTATTTAAAAGTTAAATGTAAGTTAATTATACAATCTAATAATTTCACTGCAAAGTTACTATCCAGAAGTGAAAACACATACCCACACAAACACTTTCAGGCAAATACTTACAGCAACTTTGTTCATAATAACTAAAAAATTAAAATGATCCAAATGTTCATCAGTTTATGAATGAATCCACAATGAGATATTACTCAACAATAAAAATAGTTAAAATACTGACACATTCTACTACATGAATGAACCTCAAAACAGTCTATCAAGTGAAAGAACCCAACATGGATACAAAATACTATATGTTACATAATCAAATCTCTATGAATTTTCCCATGATGATAAATATGTGGAGAGGGAAGACAGATGAACGACTGCCTGGAGTTGAGAGTGGGCTCTGGGAGCAACGACGAACAGGCCTAAGGGAGAGTGGGGACCTGGTGACGTAATCTAAAATCAGACTATGGAAATAGCAGCCCTACTAACTGTACAATTCTTTCTGAAAATCAGTGAATCGGACATTTATTTATTGTTTTTTTGAGAAAGTCTCTCTCTCCAGAGCCCAGGCTGTTCTGAAACTTGCTATATAGACAGGCTGGTTTCTAACTCACAGAGACCCACCTGCCTCTGCCTCCCAAGTGCTAAGATTAAAGGCGTGCACCACTATACCCAGCCTAAATCAGATATTTGTAATGGGTCAGTGTTATGGTATGTGAATTCTATTTCAATAAATCCACTTATAAAGAATACAAACACAAATGGAAACCAGAAAGTTGCTGAATTGATAAGATAAACCAAAGAACAGCAAGCTCTTCTAAAAAAAAAACAATAAAAGGGACAGACCTTTACAAGGTCACCCGTGAAAAAAAAAAGTAGGAATAAATGATGCTAGAATTCAAAAGAGCTTCCAAACAGCTGTAGATTAGAGTTGAAAGCATACTTCTTTACATTTATGTCACGGAGACACTGGCTGACAGTCAGACCTGTACCAGAAGGGGAAGGTCTGCAGAGACAGAATGTTATAAAAACACTGATCTCAGACAGAGAGAGAACATGGGCATAGGGTAGGACTTATTTGGTCAGGTGTGTCAAGCAAGCATGAGCACCATTAGGGTCTTCAGCATCATGCAAAATGGCACAAGTCTGTAACCCCAGTGATGGGAGCACAGACGGGAGGACCTTTGGAGCTGGCTGTCCAGCTGAGTTGATGAGCTCCAGGCTCAGTGAGATCTTGCCCCAAAATATCAAGTGGAAACACTGAGGAAAACACTAGAAATCAACCACTGACCTTCATGTAGACACACACACACACACACACACACACACACACACACACAGCTGGTATGGTGGGGCGTCCTATAATCCTGGCACTTGAAAAATGGAGGCAGTAGTTCAAGTTCATCTTGGACTATATTTGAGACCCTGACTCAAAAAAACAAAACGAAAACAAAAACTCAGAGTGGGAAGTGGGTGGACAAACCCCTCACATAAAGGAAGTAAACATTTTCTCAAGGGGTTAATCAGTTCCAGAGTATAAAGAAAATAAAACTGTTCTAATTAACTTTGTAAAACAAACTCTACCCTGGTAATCAAATACCAAGGAAGAGAGAAAGGCAAACATGAACAGTACTTACTCAGGACTAAAGTGGTGAGTTAAGGAGTGTCCCTACAAAGTTCATGTCCATCTGACCTTCAGGCTATGGTTGCATTTGGAAATAGGATCTCCTTACATGTGACAATGAGGAAGGCATCCTCTAGGAACAAGACAAGGCTGACCACTCTCTCCACACCTGTTAGAAGCCATGGAAATATACAACACATGGCAGTTGACAATTCAGGTGTCGACCCACCAGACTCTGAAGGAGATAATCCTGTCTGACAAGGCTTACAGAACCACTGACCCTGAAAACCGGCTACCTGTGTCATAATTTCTGATGAGTCACTCCATTTCTTCCTCAAGAGTAGCTTTGGGTGTATTCCCACTGTTTTTTTTTTTATCTCATGAAAATATCCCATCTGCTGGACACATATACCTGTGAGTGGTCAAAAGAGTTACTTTTCTTTTAGCTACATAGTTTTGATATATAGAATATATACTGGGACAAGCTTCATAACTGGATCTATTTGTCGTATAAGAACTGTGGACACTTAACAAACTGCTTGTTCTTTTGCTCAAACTAACCACACATAATTAACTCACTTTTACCTCAAAGCAAGTTCAGACTAGACTAAAGACCTTCTGTAACTAGATCGTAAGTTTAAAACCCTACAGCTGTGTACAGAGCCTCAGATGTCCAACCATGGTTACTAAGAAATGCATGCCAATCCTTCACTTGACAGTCTACTACAATGGATCTGTGACTCAAAGTTGTCATTGGGCACTGTGCTCCCCAATCTGGCCATGGTTTTCCTCCTATGGCCTTGGGACCTTATGTTGCCATGGCAATGGCTCAGCTCTCTAAACATTTATCCTAAAAATGTGCTTCTGACCAATGAAAAGGTGGCTCTTGTAATTTCTTTATCGCTTCAAGGCTACTGTAGAAGAAGTTTTAAGAGAGGAAAATGAAGTGAGAAGTAGGTAGGAAGAATTATAAGTTGTAATTATTATTAGAATAGAAGCAGAACAATAAAGAAACTGGCATGAAAAGTACACCCTCAGGTCCCAAACCTCTTGCTTGATGTAGCATGCTCTCTGAACCCTGAGAGAGAACTGAGGCTGGTACTCAATAGCCCTTGCTACATACCTATTCAGTCTAGTACTTGAAGTTCTAGCTAGAGCAATAAGACAACAAAAGGAGATCAAGATGATACAAATTGGAAAGGAAGACGTCAAACTTGTGTTATTTGCTGATGATATGATAGTATACATAAGTGATCCCAAGAATTCCACCAGGGAACTCCTACATCTAATAAACACCTTCAGTAATGTGGCAGGATACAAGATTAACTTTAAAAAAATGAGTAGCCCTCCTATATACAAATGATAAATGGGCTAAGAAAAAAATCAGAGAAACATCACTCTTTACAATAGCCAACAATATAAAATATCTTGGAGTAACTCTAACCGAATAAGTGAAAGAACTATATGACAAGAATTTTAAGTCTTTAAAGAAAGAAACTGAATGAACAAGGGGGGGGGGGGTTTCAAGATCATGACAGACAAACCTACAGAGACAAACTTGTGGAAGCTTAGGGACTCTTAGCAGCCTGCATGGGACCAAACTAGGTCCTCTGCATGTGGGTGACAGTTGTGCAGCCTGATCTGTTTGTGGGACCGCTGGCAGTGGGATCAAGATCTATCCCTGATATGAGTCCATACCATAGGGTGGGGTGCTTTGTTCAGCCTTGATATGAGGTGGGGTGGAGGGACTTAGTCCTGCCTCAACTGAATGTGCCAGGCTTTGTTGACTCCCCATGGAAGGCCTTGCCCTTTCTGAGGAGTGGAATAGGGTAGGCTGGGGGAAGGTGGGGAAGGGAGCGGGAGGTGGATAGGAGGGGAACTGTGGTTGGTATGTAAACTGAATAAAATAAAAGCACACTGGCTGCTCTTCCTGAGGTCCTAAGTTCAACTCCAGCAACCACATGGTGCTGACAGTCATCCATTATGAGTTTGGGTGCTCTCTTCTGGCCTGCAGGCACATATATAGATGGGTACACCCACTGAAACAGCTTACCAGAGCTAACAGGAGCCCATCAACTTTGGCCTGACAGTGAGGGAACCAGCATAGGACCAAACTAGCCCTCTGAATGTGGCTGACAGTTATATGGCTGAGGCAGACTCTGGGGCAGACTGTGGAGCCACTGACAGTGGGACCAGGATTTATCCCTACTACTTGTTCTGGCTTTTTGAAACCCATTCTCTCTGGAGGGATACATTGCTCAGCCTAGAAATAGGGAGAAGGGCCTTGGACCTGCCTCAAAGCAATGTGCTAGGCTTTGTTGACTCCCCATGGGAAGCCTTAATCTCTCTGAGAAGTGGATGGGGGGAGGTAAAAATTAAAAAATTATATATTTTTTTAAAAAGAACACTGTACACATAATAAAAAATAGAATAAATGTTTAAGGAGGACCAGATAACTAATAGGAACTTGAAGGCTATTGTGATATAGAGTGGTTCCTATTCAGCCAATGATTCACATTTATTGCAGATGCTTAGCTTTGTCAACTTCGGTAGAGTCATCTGGGAAGACAGTCTCAGGGAGGAACTGTCTACATTAGGTTGGCCTCTGGGCATGTCTTACCCTAGCCTCCAGCAAGTGGCACCATTCCCGAGGTAGGGGTGTCTTGAACTGTATACAAGCAGAGAAGTTGGGACTGGAGAGCAGGCTCAATGGTTAAAAGCACTGGCTGGTCTTCTAGAGGACCCAAGTTTGATTCCCAGCACCCACATAGTTGCTAACAACCATCTGTAACTCTAGTTCCAGGAGATCTGATGCCCTTTTGGTACCAGGCACACAGTGGTGCAGAGACATACATGCAGACAAAATACACATAAAATAATCTTCAAAGCAGAATTTTTAAGAAGTGAATATGTGTAACTGAGCACAAACAAGTGAGCAAGTGAGCGTCACTTTCCTGTGCTCCAGGCTCAGGGTACCTTGACAACTAACCCTAGCTCCTGCAAGTGCTTCCTCACGTGGTAGACTTTTTTGAGAACCACAGTCTGAAATCAACTCTTGCTCACCTGGCTTGTTTTTGCCAGGTTGTACCTATCACAGTGAGAGAAATGAAGCCAGAACAAAGAATGATCATTAAATGCATGAGTTCAGAAACAGAGGGACAGAATGGAAGGCCAGGGACACACTCAGCTGCGGATGTCAGTGCAGCAGGACAAAGGTGTCAGCTGAGATCAGCAGACTGTCCTGGGGCTGTAGCTCATGGTCCGTGGTTGAGCATGCATGAGGGCCTAGGTTCAACCCCAGTTCAATAACAGTTCAGTTAGTGAAGGAAATGTTTACAGCACAGGAAGCTAGCGCACCATCCTGAAAAAGATCTGTGCCTCACAGGACACACTGATATGTTATATATGTCAGCGTGTGTGTGTGTGTGTGTGTGTGTGTGAGTGAATTCCAAAAAAATTGGATGTATTTTACATATCAAAAAAGTAACTAAAAAACAATAAGATTTAACAGCATACACATTTAACAGGAAAGGCAAAACCAGAAAAAAACCAAGTAAGACAAATTTTTAAAAAAAGTTTGGAAGGCTTAAACGGTATTCTCAAAATGGACATAATACTTACAAGTAAATAGATGAATGAACAATTAAAAGCAAAAAGGAGGAACGACACCATTGGGCCATACACACCTATGTCCATACCACACTCACACACTCCAAAAACAAGCGAATACAAATGGTCAAGAGATGTGAAAGATGTAACATAATGAAGCCATTACAGACTTGACTAACGAGCTATGTGACCTTAGAGATGATAAGAGAAGCCATCGTGAGAATGTGCTGAACACGGAGCCAAAACAGAAGTGCTTACACATGACGAGTGCACATTAACAAAACCCTTCACACATCGATTGCATTCATTTATTGTATGTGTGTGGCCACCCATAGGTGATGGTACATGTGTGCAGGCTAGAGGACACCTCCAGGGAGCTGACTTTTTCTTCCCTTACGTGGGTCCCAGGACCTGAAGCTTTGTGGCCAGAGTCTTTACCTACTAAGCCTTCTTACCTGCCCAGTATAAAACCTCTTTTGGGAGAGTGTGATCTCATCCTTGTTTGGGAATTCTCACCTCCCCTGAGAAAGTAATCACGATGTGCACAAAGGTTGGCTGCAAAAGATGTTCACTTCATCTCTGTTTCCAGAAAGAACAGTCAAGAAGTGCAAACTCAACAGCCTGGGACTGGTGGAGCTGGGATAAATCACTGTCAATAAAGTGCTCACAATGAGTCACAGGCTGCCGAGAGACCATGTTTCCAAACAACAGGTGGATGGTACTCAAGGAGAAACACTGAACATGCATGCACATTAAAAAATAAGTTAAAAAACTTTCATTCAAGACTTTAAAAAAAATCAACAGTGGTAGATGCCACTGCAGAGTCAAGAGAGTCCTGCCAGTGGGAGGTGAATTTAGTCCTGGCTTACAGTGCTTGGCCATGTCAAGGGCTCTACCTTTCAGGAGAATGAGCACTATTTCAAGAGATGAGATAATTAATATACACAGTGAATAACTATGACAGCACTAAATTTCATTCTCTTTTCCAGACTTTTGTTCATAGTCCAAACTCAATGAGATAAAGTTATGCTTATTCTAAGTAAGGAATAAAAAGCACACAGCTAATAAATAGAAAACTGTGCTCATGGATCCCTGGAACTTGGGCCCTGGATAGTCCTTCCTCCTCCTCCAGCCATATGACCTCCATTCTGTTGTTCCCTGCTTCCTGTTTGTGTCCACACAGCTTTCTGCCAGGATGGCTTTCTCTTCTTCATGTTCAGATCTGTCTGTGGTAAAGTCATCAAAAACTCACACCTCCAAGAACCATTGGCTGAAACAAGGCAGTTTGCTTATTTCCTGAAACAGGAAGTCTCAGTAGCTGTAGATTGACCACTGAATGTGGGTTCTATATGGATGGACCTTCAGTGATGTTTAATTTTTTGAGACTTTATTTTTTTTGGGGGGGGTCTCACTCAGGATGGTGTTTTCTATTTCCATCCATTTCTTTTCTTTTTTTTAATTAAAGATTTCCATCTCCTCCCCCTTCCCTCCCCTCCCTTCCACCCATACCCCCACCACCCCACCCCTCTCCAAGACAAAGAGCCATCAGGGTTCCCTTCACTATGTTAAGTCCAAGGTCCTCCCAGCTCCCCCTAAGTCCAGGAAGGTGAGCAACCAAACTGACAAGGCTCACAGTGAGCCCGTCCATGCTGTAGAGGTCATGTTCATTGCTGTTGTCCTTGGTTTCTCAGTCCTCCTCCGCCGTCAGCCACATTCAGAGAGTCCGGTTTGGTCCCCTGTTCCATCAGTCCCATTCCAACTGGACTTGGTGGTCTCCCGTTAGATCTGTCCCACCGTCTCAATGGGTAAACGCACTCTTCACGGTCCTGACTTCCTTGCTCATAATCTCCCTCCTTTTGCTCCTCATCAGGACCTTGGGATCTCAGTCCGGTGCTCCTATGTGGGGCTCTGTCATTTTCTCCATCCAATGCCAGGTGAAGGTTCTATGGTGATATGCAAGATATTCATGAGTATGGCAATAAGATCTGTACATTTCTGGCACCCTCTCCTCAGCTGCCCAAGGACCTAGCTGGGGGCGTCTTCCTGGACACCTGGGAACTCCTCTAGAGTCAAGTCTCTGCCAACCCTAGAATGGCTCCCTTAATTAAGATATATAATTCCTTGTTCCCATATCCACTTTTCCTATATCCCAACAATCCTAATCCCCCAAGCTCTTCCCATCCTCCACTTCACACTTTTCTCTCCCCATTCCCCCCTCCCCCCATCCCACCCCACCCCCATGTTCCCATTTTTTGTCTGGTAATCTTGTCTACTTCCAGTATCCAGGAGGATAACTATATGTTTTTCTTTGGGTTCACCTTCTTATATAGCTTCTCTAGGATTTTTTACGAATTATAGGCTCAATGTCCTTTATTTATGGCTAGAACCCAATTATGAGTGAGTACATCCCATGTTCATCTTTTTGGGCCTGGGTTACCTCACTCAGGATGGTGTTTTCTATTTGCATCCATTTGCATGCAAAATTCAAGATGTTATTGTTTTTTTACCGCTGAGTAGTACTCTAATATGTATATATTCCACACTTTCTTCATCCATTCTTCCACTGAAGGGCATCTAGGTTGTTTCCAGGTTCTGGCTATTACAAATAATGCTGCTATAAACATAGTTGAACAGATGCTTTTGTAATATGATTGGGCATCTCTTGGGTAAATTCCCAAGAGTGGAATTGCTGGGTCCTGGGGTAGGTTGATCCCAAATTTCCTGAGAAACCTCCACACTGCTTTCCAAAGTGGTTGCACAAGTTTGCATTCCCACCAGCAATGGATGAGTGTACCCCTTACTCCACGTCCTCTCCAGCAAAGGCTATCATTGGTGTTTTTGATTTTAGCCATTCTGACAGGTGTAAGATGGTATGAGTGTTTACCTGCATGTATGTCTGTGCACCATGTGTGTAGTGTCCATAGGAGCCAGAAGAGGGCATCAGATCCCCTGGGACTGGACTTACAGGGAGTTGTGAACTGCCACGTGGGTGCTGGGAATCAAACCTGTGACCTCTGGAGAAGTAGCCAGTGCTCTTAGCCACCGAGGATTGCTCCAACTCCTTCCAGTGTTTCTTGCAGGATATTTTGCTTTACCTGACTTGTTCATATTCAGATTCTTAAGCATGCCGTAAGACTCTCCCCAGCTGGATGTCACTCAATCATCCATGCCTATCTAGTGTGTGTGCGGTCCTGAGTTCGACATTCAGCGCCCCTCCCTAAACACATGTATTCTAGCAGGCACACTGATGAAACTAAATCAGCATACTTCACTCGTCTTACTGGAGAATGGTTTAATGGTTTAATGTCGGCATGCCACACCATTGCATGCTGATCAAGAGACCGTTGGTGCTCTCCTCCTCTTGTGGGTCCCGGGGATTGAGGTCCAAGTTGTTAGGTTCCACATCAAGTACATTTACCCATAGTAAATGCCATCTTGTTGGATCAATGATGATATTTTTAAAATAATGGATTTTTTTATTTTTTATTTTTTGGTTTTTCGAGACAGGGTTTCCCTGTAGTTTCTAGAGCCTGTCCTGGAACTAGCTCTTGTAGACCAGGCTGGCCTCGAGCTCAGAGATCCGCCTGCCTCTGCCTCCCGAGTGCTGGGATTAAAGGTGTGCGCCACCACCGCCCGGCTGATTTTTTTGATTTTTTTTTTGTTGTTTGTTTGTTTGTTTGTTTTGTGCTAGGGATGGAGTTCAGGGCCTTGCTCTTAGTCAGCAAGCACCACCCCAGCTGTATCCCAGCCTGGGACTAATGTCTCCGTATGACTTTTGTTCAAGCCCATTATCCATTGCTTAGGTCAAAGCAATGCAGGCCCCTTCTCCCAGGTCTCCACACTGAACCTCACTGATTGACTAGAGTTGCTGGTGAGTAAACTTCTGGGTTCCCCCCAACTTGCTCCCACCCTCTAGTGCTGGGGTTTCAGGCGTATGTCACATTGCCAGACTTCTTCCATGGGTGCTGGGGATCCAAACCCAGGTCCTCATGCAAACGCTTTACCAAGTGAGACATCTCGCCAGTCTGGTTGGCTTTACAGATAACTTCTTCACAATCTCCTCCTTTGCAATATCTTGATATCTTGATGATATGATCCACTATAACAATTCATTGGGGAAATTAACTTTCCCTCCTTTGAATTTCTTAATATGTTTCATGTCAGTCTTGAATGTGAACTGCTGCTCACTTGTTTATCCCAAATGATCCCTGAGGAAACCAAAATTCTAACATTTTCCAGGAAAGCAGTTTCAGTGAGCCAAGCCTTCTTTAGTCTGTTTTCATGTTTCATTGAGAGTTCAGATTTCCTTGCTATGATGTGTATTGAAACTTAATATATTTGAAATTTAATTAGAAATAAATTCAATTTTAAGTTTAATTCATTTAAGTCTGATATAACATGAAAGAAACAGAGAAGAGAGCGTTGCCAATGCTTACACTGTGAAAAAAGCATCAAAAGGAATGGAGAAATAGGAGTTAATGGCATGTGATGCCTCAACGTTAGTAGGTAGGGGCCAGCAAGATGGCTCAGTGGGTGAAGGTGCTTGCCACCAAGTCTGGGGACCTGAGTTCAATCCCAGGGCCCACATGGTGGAAGGTGAGAACTGACTCCCATAAGTTGACCACTGAGTTTAATCCAAACTCCATTAAGTTGTCCTCTGACCTCCACACATGCACAGTGGAATGCACACACACTTATACTCACACTTGGAAATAAAATAGACATATCATAAAAATAAAAATTAAAAATTAAATAGTAGGTAAACAGCACTTCATTGTAAAAATTACTTATTTTTACTTTGTCATTTTCCCCCGTGTCTAGGATTTAACTGAGGGCTTCAGACATGCCACCTATTTAAAAATATCCTTTAAACGTTTTATGAATTAATTTGTTACACATCAGTTGCGTGTGTTCACATGATGTACATGTATCTCAGCACTCGTGCGGAATGTGTTCTTTTCTTCCACATGTGGGTTCCTGTCATCCAGCTGAGGTTACCAGACATGGAAAGCACTTTCTTCACTGGCCTTACACTTGGAGCGGGGTCTCAAGGGCTGGGGACACAGCAGCAGAGCAGCTGTCTGTGTGTGCAAAGCCCTGGGTCCCACTTCAGCACCAAGACTCGGGAGAACACAGGGGTACAAAGTAGTCAGGCAGAGTGGCTCTTGCCTGCAGTGACCAACAGAAGAGTGAGCACAGGGCAGGAGGATCCCAGAGTTCTGAGGCCAATCTTGGCCACACAGTGAGTTCCAGGCTGGTCAGGGCTGCATAGAGAGACCCAGTCTCAATCAACAACAACAATGAAAAGTAACCAAGTAGCAGACTGCACATGCACAAGCTGCATCCCCTCTTGACCATCAGCCAACTGAGTCAATAGCCAGAAACCACACCTCTCAATTACAGACCAGACTTGAATATTCCAATTAAAACCACTTGGGACCTTGCAGATTTCAGTATATTGGTCATTGAGTAAACTGAGTTTCTGTAAATTGATTTTCTGTGAATTAGTCATAAAATGAGTTGACTAAGAGCTATATTAATCAGCATATTATTTAATTTTTCTAATAAGCTTATGCTTTCTGTACCATTATCACCCTTTTAAGAATGGAAGCAATGGGTGCTTCTATGGGTGTCTGCCTTGCCAAGGTACTGGGAATTCATGGGAAATAGGGTCATTACCTCTTCATCGTGGTGTCTCTGGCCTAAGTAAGCACTCCTCCAGGGGGCACCTGAGGCAGCAAAACTTAGAGCATAGCCAGCCTCATGGGCCCAAAGTTAGAAGAATAACTTCATTTTGCACTGGTCACCTGGGTGAAGGTATAGTTGGCCTGGCACACCCAGACAGCTGTTGAATCAGGGCCTGCAGCTTTATCTGAGGGTAAGTTCTCAATTCTGCTTTCTCCACAGTGAAATCAGTCCATGGTGCTTTTGTTCCCTCCATCCCTCCTCTCGTGAAGAAGGAATTTCTGGAAATTTTGTATTAGGTCACTAGGATTAACATAGTGGGCAACACAAACCAGTTATTTCAGAGAGGTTGATAGGTATTGAAGAAAGTTGTTATGGAATTTGCCTTCAATGTGACAAGGCTGGCCATTTGGGCAAGAAAATGCTCTTGCTTTGACTGCTTGATGGAATATTGTATGAACTGGACATGAAGAACCCACAGAAAAGTGACTGCTAAACTTTCCAAAAGATAGAATAGTCCTTCAGGGTCCCTGCTTCACAGAAGAAACTGCCAGACAGTCTGCAGGACACAGAAGAAAGTGACTGACAAACTGTCAATAGAGACAAAGCAGTCTTTTAAGTTTCCTGTTTCATGGAAGAGTCTGCCAGATACTATGGGCCTGTAGGCTAAAGTTGGATGCCCCAACAGTACAGAAGAACTTTGGGTGACTGTCCAGGCAATGAGATGTCACTGTCATTTCTACAGTTTTGGAAGCTGCTGACAATGCATTTCCTATTTATTTAGGTAATATTATATCCTTCTGGGGGTCTTTGATGGAGTTGAAGACAAATAGTTATAATTATAGTTTCCTTAGTTTTGATAAAAGATAAATTATATATGAAACTTTAGACTCACAAAGATAGATAAAATATTGTAACTGTAATTCTTGCTTGATACCTGTTTTGTTATATGTAATTTTACTATGTTAAAGTTAAAAATCTTCCTTTTTATTTAGCAGAAAAAGGCAAATGATGTCCATCTGTATATGTGTTGCTTTTATTGGCTGATGAATAAAACTGTTTTGGCCAATGGCTTATTAAAGTTAAGCTAGGCAGGAATTCTGAACAGAGGTATATAGAGAGAGTAGACAGAGTCAAGCAGAAATCATGTCGCTGCCGAAGAGGACACTGGAACCTTATTAGTAGGCCACAGCATTGTGGTGGTACACAGATTAACAGAAATAGGTTAATTTAAGATGTGTTAGCTAGAAATCTGTCTAAGCTATTGG
This sequence comes from Arvicola amphibius, assembly GCF_903992535.2. Classification (NCBI taxonomy): domain Eukaryota; kingdom Metazoa; phylum Chordata; class Mammalia; order Rodentia; family Cricetidae; genus Arvicola; species Arvicola amphibius. The sequence continues at coordinate 101,746,161 of NC_052050.1, read as the reverse complement.
ACAAACAGTGTTGTATAATAAATATAGTTTCTGTGTGTTATTCAGGTCTGGGCGACCGGGAAATGTAAGTACAGTTTACAATTGGTACTTCTTTTTCTTTATCACAATAGGTAGAACTGGCTGTTTTGATTCATCTATTACAGTTAATTCATAAATGAAGGGGAAGCCTAGCCAAAAACCTTGTTTTGTAAGGCGTGTCCCCCTTGGTCTAAAGGCGTGTCCCCCTTGGTCTAAAGGCGTGTCCCTCTTAGGCGTGTCCCTCTTAGGCGTGTCCCCCTTAGGCTAATATTGATTTATAAAATCTTGCGGGCCTATGGCCCGCCTGCTCTTTGTTTTCCTGCCCTCCTCGCTGGAACCTTGGATTTGTAAGTTCCCTTTCCTTTCCTTTATTAAAACTGAATTATATATATTAAAGCTTGTCTGGTGAATCATAACTGCCGATCAACCACGCACCTTCACATAAACCCTTAAATACTGTTTCAGATTCTGCTTATGCCATAGGATTATTTCCAGGAATAGAAACTGCTTTGATTTTGTCTTCACATTCTGTTATGCTTCCATTACTAGGGGAACTATAACACCTGGTGAAAACCTGCACACATTTCTTTATTACTTATACTCATGCGCACTCTAGCCTTGTTTTATTGCTGAAGGGAATAAGGCAAGCTGATGTATTAACCTGCCCTAGTTTAACTTCTCCAGAAGTCCTTGCAGATAGAGGAGCCACTGAAGCCCTAAAACTTCTTCCTGGGGTCCTCTGGCCCCAAGTCTCATCCCCAGAAGTCAAGTCTGCCCACCTGGGGTCAAGTTCAGGCCCTGTGCACTAAGGGAAGAGATATTCTACTACTGACTCTGTCTTTATGAATGGTCCTTGGGACTGTTATAGACTCATTCATCCATCTGGATCAGGGACTTTGTTTAATTTTCCTTGGGATTTAAATCACTTCCTATTTGCACAGGACATCACATTTATACTTCTATTAAAGCCAAATATGAGCTTACATTCTACAAGAGGTCAGAGTCATATGAGTCTCTTTTCGAGCTAGTCTCTGGACTTCTCTGATCCATATAATGATGTAAGCAGTAGTGCTGGGCGTAGTTGGGACCCCTGTTCTTGGCGGCAGAGCGCTACACGCAATGCATTCATTGTTCTGTTATTCATTATGTTTCTAATTTGCTTGCTTGTAAGATACTCAAGCCCAAATGACAATTATATCTATTTACAACATCTTAAATCAAACCACTCTAGATATCCTGCTATTAAAAAATAAAAAGAAGGAGATGTTGGGTTATGGTCCAAGACTAAAGTCCTGTGAGGAGATTTCTGAGTGCTTGAGAGAAAACTCTAACAAAACAAGGCTTGTGACTCCAGTTTCTTCAAAGCACAGCATTGTTCTTAGACTCTGTGTTCCTGCCTGTCCCAGGTGTAGTGAATTTACTTCACATCATCCATACAACTGGCTATCGTTATTTGTTTATATGGCGCGATGGAAAAACACGTTTCTGTGAGGTGCAGCTGATACCACGTGTGTGGTATTGCTCTTTTGATTGTCCACTTTATTCATATGACTTCTCTTAACCCTCAGAATATAAACTGTCTGAGGCTTAGAATAAGGCTTGCTACCGCAAGACTTTAGCCAACCACATTTCTTGGCTCCAATTTTCCAGGTCCCACTCCTCTAGAGGGGTGACATCCATAGGTCAATGTAATTCTCAATCCTCATCAGAGAAGCGTCTATTTGCAAAGATGGTGATTCACACACAGAGACGCACAACTGGCTGAGGTGCAAAGAATAGGGAATAAGAGCATGCAGACTGCTTGCTCACAAACAGAACACCTCTTTCACGCCTCCCTCCCCCGCAAGGTCATAGTTCATTCCTGAAGGGGCGTGAAGAGGAGGTGGATGATGGCCAGGAAAACAGAGTCTTCCAGACACAGCAGGGCAATCACACATACGAACTCACTGCAGACATGGCAATAAGAGCTGCGATAGCTCAAGGCAGACCAAATCCCAGCATGTAGCTAGGAGTCGGGTGCAGAATCCCATCCCTAGAAAGGAGCTGTTGGCAACTGTAGATGATGGGAGAGGGGAGTTGGTTTCCTCTAACAATGTGTCCTGTGATACGTCTTCCGTGCTCCAGTGGAAGTCCACACACCCAAGACTATTTGCATAGCACAAAACAGCCTTGAAGGATTTTTTAAAAAAGACACAGTTGAGTGAGCAGAGAAGAGAGACAGATCTGAGGAGAGTTCAGTTGATGATGATCTGAGCTGAGTCCCTGAGACTCACATGGTGGAAGGAGAGAGCTGACTTTCACAGGCTCTCCACGTATGCCATGGCAGACTTGTGTGCACCCATGTGCACATGCACAAGATAAACAAATAAACATAAAAAAGACAAAGGTCACATGGGAAAGAGACAGCAGTATTAAGCATACATCAGGATGTAGGTCAGCAACGGGTTGGCAGGGAGTGAGAGAAGGAATGGACCACGGACACACGGTTGTAATCCTGTCCACAGGGGAGAGGTAGCTTCATGGGTATTTTCTGCATTATTAAAGAGCAACTACTAAATTAAAGTCAGTCATGCTTGGATCAATGGTGTGCTTCACTGAACCCAAGAGTGTGATTACTGTAATTCTACGCACTGGTGGTCAAACCAAAAAATGCAAAAGTGAAAAACCAAGTGGAATGTGGCTAACAGCCAGGGAGCCTCACAAGCTTTCTGTGGCCCAGACACTGAATATCCGGTCCCGCAGCCCCACCAACGAAGTTATAAAGGTGATATCCGGAGCATCTCTGAGGAACAGATGTCACAGGCCTACCTGGGAATCTTCTTTTAGGAAAATTCTCTTTCATCTTAAAAACCTTTCTCTGCTGCCCTCAAGAAAAATCAGTGACTAGTACTGAGCCCCCAGAGAACCATGTTATTCTCCCACTGGCCAGAAAACACCTCGTGTGGTATTTTATCCTGCACAGCATTAGGTGTGAAACGAGGCCTGGCCTGGCCGTTCGCCACAGAGAAAGATCCATGTTCAACTTTTGAAACCTGTTCTCATAGAACCCAGAACCCTTTACAGCACATCAGGACACTCTGCAGGCAACCAGGCTTTGTCTGTTAATGGAGTTGGGAGGCAGAGGCAGGAGGATCTCTGTGAACTCAAGGCTAACCTGTCTACAGAGCGAGTGTCAGGACAGGCTCCAAAGCTACACAGAGAAACAGTGTCTCGAAAAACCAAACAAATAACAAACAAACAAGCAAGCAAACAGGTGTCAGGGACACGCCAGTGTGAGGCTGTCCTTGCAGTTTGACTTCTCCAAGGCCTGGAAAGTAACAATCACGAGCTATCACCAGTATGCAGGCTACGTTCTACTGCTCTGGCACACGGTAGCCACATCAGGGTTTATTGAATAACTGGCATGGTTTTCTCAATAATAGTTGTGAAGATCCTGGGTTTAAAGAGAACTAGGAAGATGGCTCAGTTGGTAAAATGCTTGCTTTGTAAATAAGGATCTGAGTCTGATTCCAGAATCCATGTGAAAAAACTGAAAAAACAAAATAGAACAAAAATGGCACTGTGGTCCCATTTGTCACCTCACCACTGAGAGGGACCTGTGGGAACAGGCAGGTCCCGGGGCTGCTGGCCAGATGTCCAGGCCCCACAGATGAGCAATGCTGGGATGCTCCCTCAACCCTGCTCCTCCCATGCAGACCCTGCCCCTGGCCGCTCCTTTCCTGGAAGCGCTCAAGACCGCCTACAGACTTCAACTGGGCCCACAGATCTGCCACAGATGTTCTCTTCCTGACTTCCTCAGAGTCACCTGGGCTGCTCTGCTTTGCATTGCCCTGTTTATTAAATCTGGATTTATTAATTTGGTTTGATTTGGCTTATTACATTGGTGCTGAAGGAGCCCAGTAGCCACTTGAAGTTGAGCTCTGGCCTTCACCAACACACACACACACACACACACGCACACACACGCACACACACACGCGCACACACATGGGGCAAAAGTGACAGATTTGAAGACAAAGGCAACCAACTTACATAAACAACTTTCTTAGGTTGGAGATGATTCTTTGATTAAGTACTTTTCTTGCAAAGGGCTGGAATTTGGGTTCTCTTCACCCACTTCTAGGGGTTCACAACTTCCTGTAACTCCAGCTTCAGGGATTAGGCACCTACATTCACATGCATGTATCCTGATCTAGACACACATATAGATAATTAAAAGTAAAATCTATTTTCTTAAATGTGCATATATATGGTGAATGTGTTAAAAAGACAGTCACAGGAACAGACAAAGGCCACATCAGAAACTGTGGGGTAAAAATAAGAAATCCTTACGTCTTCGGGGTAAGGTTAGCCATCAAACTGAGAGCAGAAAGACCCTTTCTCATAAGGTTAGCCAGCAGAAGCACATGTCCTCAAGAAAATACCTATTTAGAAAAATAGAAAGGATTTCTGTACCTAACCATTGAGGGCATTTTACCAAAAAGCAGAAAAACCCTACATAGTTTTTAGAAGGTTGTAAGCAAGCCCATGTGTAGACACATACTCATATTTTTCCAATCAGAGATACTTACATAAAAAAAAATCTGGGCCAGCCCGCCCCTGAGGCTATGTGCTCTTTGATTAACTCCACCTGCCAAGATGTCTTTTTTTTTTTTTTTGCCATTTTAAGTGAATGTGTGTTCATTTTTCACTGCTTAATTGTCTTGCTGGTGTACAGGCCTCTACATGTTTAGTAGTTTCACGTGTGTTTTGCAGCGGCCCTCAGGTGTCCGTCCTCTCTGTCCTGTGGCTGGGGGAGGGGTGGAGGGGGTGGGGTTCGCTGGAGGTGCCTAGCTTTTACAATGCTACTTTTCTACCCGTGCTGACTACAGAGCTGTTGCCCCATTGATTCCCTTGGCTTCTGTTCCCTCCAGGCCAGTGCACAGGAGTTGAATGAAAATGAGTAGGGGCATCCACCAACACACACTCTGGAGGGCTAAGATGGGGATTAGATACTTCAGTGTTGTGATCCCTGTATGCTGATCATTTTATATATCTGCACTAAATATAATCAGCACATCCCTATAGATAGGCAAGCGAGTAGTCATTGGGAGTGCGCAATGAGTATAGTATGTGGGGCAGTTGTTATAACACTGGGGATGAACACGCCCGGAGATGTGCATGCCAGGAGAACACTCCCGTGCTAAGTTATATGTCCACAGCCCTCTTTCTACTTTTCATTTTGAGACAGGGTCTCACCAAGTTGCCCAGGTTGGCCTTAAACTCAGTCTACATCTCAGTTACTTTTTATTTTTTCTTAGTGCTGGGGTTACAGGTCTGTGCTACCATGCCTGGCTAACTGTATTTCTTCTTTTAAAATTGACAGACAAAACAAACAACAAACAAACAACAAACACATTCAAGTTTAGTGTGATGGTCCACGCCTATAATTTTAGCTCTCAGGAGGCTGGTGTAGGAGGATTTTGCATTTGAGGCTAGTTTGAGACTTTGAGACATTTTGAGACTTTGTCTTAAAAACAAAATAAATACCAACAAAATAAAAACCACTGGTCCAATTTGTATGCAGGAAGGTGAGCACGGTCAGGCGTGGCTTACGGATTTGGGTGTGTGTGTTGTAGAACTATTACTGCCAAGATCACAAATCTTTTTACCTATTCTTGGTTTCTTTGCGGAAGAGGCCAGTTTTTATCTTCAATCTGGAAGTCTTGTTTCTGAAGGATGTGACGTCACCTAGAAGCCAAGTGTTTGACATGGGGTCGCAGACAATATTAAGAAATCCGTAGCACTTGCCCTAAATACATTTCTCCCTCAAGGGAAAACATGCTCTCTGGCGGAGGAGACTCGGGACTTCTGGTCTGACTCAGGCTTGTCCTGGGGCCGCACTGCTGCTCCGATAAGAGTCTGCCCTCCGTTTGTTCATAATGAGTCATTCTGCAAATCAGGAATCTTTTTTTCTTCTTCTTCCCCTTTCCCATGTAATGCTTAGGCAAGAACCAGAGGCAGATACGCCCTATTCAAAGTGCCGCCGTCCCCAGCGTAGCATAAGACGCGTGACTCAATGGGGTCCTCTACCGGCGAGACCCAGAAGGACGGCTTGGGCGCGGAGGTCTGCTTGGAGCTTCACGTAGGCAGCGTCTGTCCCCGCCTACCCTCTTCGGCAAAGCGCTGACATAATTTTTGTTAGTTTTTTTTTGAAAATGTTGGGTTGCCTTCTCTTGTCCCTCCTTTTTTTCCCGGAAGATCTTCCTTGTCTACTGTCATGTCACATACATTTATATTTTAATTAATTTTTTTAAGTCTAGATTCCTCACATGATAGAAAAGCGATATTTGTCTCAGCCTGGCTTTTTTTTTTTTTTTTTTTAAAGCACAATTGTCTCCAGTTCCACCCATTTCCCAGAATTGACAGGATTCTTCTTGGTGGTTGAATAAAACATCACATTCTCTTAATGCGTTGATGACAGAACCTGGCTCTTGCCAACAGTGTAGTGACAAATGCGGATGGCAGGACCTGCTGGGTGCTGCTCCAGACAGGTCTTAGTAAGTCGTAGATCTACAAGATGTCCCACAAGCAGCAGCTAGATCCTCAGGATAGTCCTACACTTCCCACTCCGTTTCTCAGCGACAAGACTGAGGCAGAGGTCTCAACGTTCAGTCTATGTCCCCACTGGAGCAATTAATCACATGGTTGCTTCAGGGATGAGCCTTTCCCGAGCTATAACACCCTCAAGAGCTCCAGGCTGTGAGCCAGTGGTTCTCAGGAGAGCGAGGACTGAGAAGGACCAGGTCAAAAAAAGCCCATGTTGCAGTTTTTTTAACTAATGCTTTTTTGGCTCTGACCCCAAATTTCCCTTCATAAGTCCTGATGGGGGAATGCTTCAAGTAGGATGTCGCGACCATGTCAACCTGGGATTTATCTGCTGGGATGCGTGGAAGCAGAGGGCTCTGTTTTGAGAATCAGTCACCATAGCAACCCAGCTGCCCCAGTTACAGTACTCCCAGAACCACCAAAATAAAAATCCTCACCAAGCTGCTGAATGTCGACTGAGTTTCAGGTGACACCAGCCAGTGCATATTTTGATTTTGTAAGTTTGCAGAAGGTAATAATAAACCTATAGTGTTGGGTTTCATATACGAAGGGGTTCTAGGCTGTTCCTCAGTCACCTTCCAACATCCACAGACTCAACAGCCAAACAGCAATGCTGTGCAAAATAGCAGACACAAGCAAGTGGCTCGCTGCTAAATACTGGGGCTTGCAGTTCCATCACAGGCTGGGGCACACACGAGAATATCAACGCTGTTCTTCAAATACGTTTCTGTAGGTGGGACATGTTACAAAAGCAAAATCCATTTTTATTTTTTTCTGTCTCTCTGTGTGTGTGTGTGAGAGAGAGAGAGACAGAGAGAGAAAGAGACAGAGAGAGAGAGACAGAGAGACAGAGAGACAGAGAGAGGGAGAGGGAGAAGGAGGGAGAGGGACAGGGACAGGGAGAGGGAGAAGGAGAGAGAGCACCCATGTGTGCCTGCACCATTGCATCCCAGCCACATTGCACATGTTGAATTTGGAGGACAACATGCAGGTTCTTGGTTTCTACCGCGTGGGTCCTGGTGAGGTCGTGAGTTGTACTGGCATTGACCCTCACCAGATGAGCCATCTTGTATGCCAGTATCTTTTTAGTCAGCTCTGCTCCTTCAGCATGGCCACAGCCAGCAAGATGGCCTTTGCACTGATGCTTGCTGCATCCCTTATTCTGGCCCCCACCCTTTCCAGAGTTCCTCAGTCTCCCGAGTGGTGGTGCGCCCCCAGGTTCTCCCACCTGTCACCCCTGTAACTCACCTCTGTCTGTTTCTGGTCGCAGTGTAAGGTGCACTCCCGGCTCGACCCTCTAGCATTGCAGGTGCTTGCTGACTCAGTTCCTCCCCCTCTAAAGTGTCTACTGGTTGTCCCGTGTTTCTTTACATTTATCACAGGGCTTCAGCCCTGTTCCAATGCTAGCATCTGCTACATCTCCATATGACACTGTCCCGCCTCCGACTTACAGTTAAATCAATATGGAACTGTCCTTCCTCCAATAAAGCCAAACCCTCTCCAGACTTGCTTTATTTGGTATGTGTGTGTGCATATGTGCATGCGCACATGTGTGTGCAGTGCAAGCACGTGTGGAGGCCACAGCGGAATGTCAGGTGTGTACTGTCCTCAAGCCTTACTGCATCGAGGCAGGGTCTCCCATGGAACCAGAAGGCTCAGCCCCATGCCTGGGCTGGGTTGCAGGCACGTGCAGCCATGCCTAGCTTCTCACACGGGTACTGGAGATTTGAACTCTCCTGAGTTCATTTTGTTTGTAGAGCAAGTGGGCCTCCTTCCCAACCCATAATGCTTCTTCCGTTTATATCTTTCTTTCCATTTCTGAAGTCACTATACATATATGACCCTCATTTCCTGTTGTTGAGACTGTTATGTTATGGTGATTGTGGAAGTCTCAACGCCCCACTCCTCCAGTGTAGCCGGAAGGGGTGGACGGGCTTCCAAGATTTTGAATTTTAAAAAAGAATTTAGAGATTCAAAATGACTCTCAGTGTCTTAGTTAGAATTTTATTGCTGTTGGGGGCTGGAGAGATGGCTCAGAGGTTAAGAGCACTGGCTGCTCTTCCAGAGGTCCTGAGTTCAATTCCCAGCAACCACATGGTGGCTCACAACCATCTGGTGCCCTCTTCTGCTTGCGGGCATACATGGAAGAAAAGCTGTATACATAATAAATAAATAAATCTTAAAAAAAAGAATTTTATTGCTGTGAAGAGACATCATGACCATGGCATTTCTTTAAAGGAAAACATTCAGTTGGGACTGGCTTACAGTTCAGAGGTTTAATCCATTGTCTTCATGGTGGCACACAGGAGAGGTAGCTGAGAGCTCTACATCTGGATCTATAGGCAGCAGGAAATGACAGTGACCTCCTGGCCAGGCTTGAGACCTTAAAGCCCACCCCTTAGTGACACACCTCCTTCAACAAGGTCACACCCACTACAGCAAGGCCACAGCTCCTAATAATGCCACTCCATTTGGGGCCATTTGATTCAAACTACCACAATCGGACGCTCAGGACACTAAGTACTCAAAGGTACTTTCTTTCCACTTCAAACTCAGTTTCAATTGATTTCATTTTATTTTGAGACAGTGCCCATGATGGTTTAGAACTCACTAATACCTGAGGATGATCCTCCTGCTTCGACCTCCCAAGTGCTAGGATTGCAGCATGAGTTACCAGGCTCGATTTCAATGAAAAGAAAGTGTGGGGGTGTTTTGTACACTATGTGAATGCCTGGTGCCAGAGAGGCCAGAAGAGGGTGATGAACCTCTGGACTTACTGTTACAGATGATTGCAGCATGCTTTCTTGGACTGCCAACCCCCAAATCATGACAAGGAGACATTATTAATTATGAGTGCTCAGCCTTAGCTTAGGCTTATTTCTAGTCAGCTTCGTTTTTAACTCAAATCACCCCACTTCTATTAATCATGTGCTGCCCCGAGGCTCATTTACCTCATCTATGACTGTCCATCCTGCTTTCCTGCTTCCTCTGTGCCTGGCTGGACCCTGGCTGACCAGCTGGCTCTCCTTTTTTCTCTGTCTGCCAATCCCTCCTCTGTTTAGCTTTTGTGTGTGTGTGTGTGTGTGTGTGTGTGTGTGTGTGTGACAGGGTTTCTCTGTGTAACAGCTCTGGCTGTCCTAGAACTCGTGCTGTAGACCAGGCTGGCCTCGAACTCATAGAGATCTGTCTGCCTCTGCCTCCTGAGTTCTGGGATTAAAGGTGTGCGCCATTACTGCCTGACTTTAAGATTTTTATTAGACCAATGAGGTGTCTTAGGCAGGCAAGGTGAAACAACAACACATCCTTACATAGTTAAACATTTATCCTGCAACTGTAACACATCTTTGCATAGCTAAACAAACACTCCACAATAGATGATTGTGAAACCATGCTGGGAATTGAACCTAGGTCCTCTAGGAGAACAGCTAGTTCTCTTAACCACTGAGCACATCTCTAGCCCCTGCTCCTACACTTTTAATTCAGAATCTCCTTATGAAGCTCAGGCTGGTTTCAAGCTCGCTTATTAAGTGACCTGAAACCTGTGCGGTGTCTACTTCAGCCTGCTGAATGAATGGCCAGGGAGAACCACAAGCCAAGGAAAGAGATCTCTCAATGACACAGAAGCAGCTCCTCCTGCTAGGCTCCTCTGGCAATGCAGCCATGCAGCTCCTGCTTCACTGTCCGCGACTCCATAAACAGCAGAGCTCAATTCCCATCTGCTCCACAGCTAATCCAGTGGACTAGACCAAGTGGAACCTCCACATCTGTCTGCCAAACTCCCAGCCATTTCCCTGCTTAATTTCTGTCTGCTCTGATGCCCTGCCTGGCCACGTCTGAGTGTCACTTCTTCCTCTGGTCCCTGGAGCCCTTTCATCTCTCCCATGGCCTTCTCTGCCTTTGACTTGTCTTTGCTGCAAGACTGAGTGAGCTTTGGTGACCTGGACGGTGACAGCAGAAAACAGAGAGGGCTCTGTGCCCTCTGTGGTAAGTGCCTGATGCATAAAACGGACTTGCTGCCCATGGCTCTCTCTCCTCAGCTGCTGCCCACGGCTCTCTCCTTAGCTGCTGCCCACGGCTCTCTCTTCTCAGCTGCTGCCCACGGCTCTCTCTCCTCAGGTGCTGCCCACGGCTCTCTCCTCGGGTGCTGCCCACGGCTCTCTCCTCAGGTGCTGCCCATGGCTCTCTCTCCTCAGGTGCTGCCCACGGCTCTCTCCTCAGCTGCTGCTGGGTGTAGCTCTGCCCAGAAATAAAGCTACCTGGAGAGACTGCTCCCGGGCCAGAAAAGAGGTGGCCTCTCACTGACACAGACTCTGGACCTCTAAATGACGGGAGAAGGATCCCAAGTGTCCTGTTAAATAGGCTTGGCCAACATTTCATTAGTCCTGGCTTGTTTATCATTTTAAAATATTTTAAAGAATTATATTTATTTGTGTATGGAGGTCAGATTACAACTTCCAGGCATTAGTTCTCTCCTACTATGTGGGTCCCAGGGACTCATCAGGTCATTGGGCTTGGTGGCAAATACCTTTGTCTGCTGGCTCTTCTCTGCCATTGTCTGGAATCCTAGGAAACCCCTTCTGTCTAAGAGCAGGAATGGATTTTGTTTAGCCCCCAGTCCTCAGTAAGCTGTGTTTTCTAGGAGAACTAGATCCTGGAACTAGTGAAAATTCTTTCTTGTTATCTGTCTCTTTAACATGGAGTACCAAGTGGTTTCACAGAAAAGGACCCCAACCAACGCTGAGTTCTTGCAAACAGAACAGAGATCCCATTGACACATGCCACTGAGCAAGCACCACTCTGGCATTTAAAAACCAACCATATTCTTAAAATCGGCACCACTGGGCTGCAGAGAGGGCTCAGTGATTGACAGCCCGCATTGTTCTTCCAACCTGAGTTTGGTTCCCAGCACCCATGTCAGGCAGATGACAAGTGCCTGGAACTTTAGTTCCAGGGGGATCTGAGGCCATTTTCTGACCTTGGACACTGCACTCATGTGTACACATACACGCATGTGTGCTTACACACACACACATACACATAAAAATAAATCTTTAAAAATAAGCATTAACTTGCAGTTTTAAATATACTAACATCTTAGCTCTATAATACTGACAGTCACACCCTGAAAACAGAGGGGTTATCTGGGAGAGGGAAGAGGACCCAGAGGAAGGAAAGATAGGTATGGCACAAATAGGAACAAAATATATATATATATATATGTATGTATGTATATATATACATATATATACATATATATATACACACACACATATTACTGTTATATATAGCAGTAGTATAATGAAATATTCTATATGCTAACAAAGCATTAAAATGTTTATTTTATATACTTATTTTAAAATTATATATTATATTTTATTATGAAAATATACACATTTATGTATTAATACATTTATTTTAGTTATATGTACTTTTGTATAAAATAAATTTACATATGAAATACATTTATATTTTATATAAATATATATTTAAGAAAAATATATTTATGTAAAATACATACTGTTTATTATATAAACATACATATAAAATATATAATTATATATTTACTGAAAATACATAATATATGCATTCAGTATATGTATATACATCCTCTTTTTAAAAAGTATATTTTTTGGTTAAATTTTATGTGTATGTGTATGTCTGTGCACTATGTGTGTGCCTAGTGCAGAACAAGGCACCAGATCCTCTGGAACTGGAGTTACAGAGGGCTGTGAGCCAACATGTTAGTGCTGGGAATTGAACCCAGGTCCTCTAGAAGAGCAGCTAGTGCTCTTAACTGCTGAGCCACCTCTCCAGCCTGCTGTGGGATAAGCCTTTAATACACTGTGAAAATATGTTGCTGTCATTGGTTGATAATAAGAGCTGTTTGGCCTATAGCAAGGCAGAATATAGCTAGGCAGAGAAGTCAAATATAGCTACAGAGAGAAGGGAGGGCAGAGTGAGGAGAAATTCCAGTCAGCTGCCCAAAAAGCAAAATGCTAGACTGGTAAAAAGCCAGGGCCACGTGGCAATACATAAATTAACAGAAATGTGTTAATTTAAATGTACGGGCTAGTTGGTAATAAGCCTGAATTACAGAACAAACATTCTGTAATTAACATTAAGTCTGAGTGATTATTTAGAAGCTGCTATAGGATAGGGTGGAACAAAGAAACTCCACTTACACATGACACTCACACAGTTGGCAAGAATTTCCTCACAAAACCCGGGAGAGCTTAAAAAAGAGGATCCTTAACACACAAAAAGACAGAGTCAAGCATGGCTTCTTGGTGGCAACACTTTCTTAGGTAGGCTGTTTGCTAGAGGCAAGCAGAGGCACGGCTCCTCTGAGGTGCGGCTTCCTGGTTCTTGCTGGCGCAGCTTGGCAGGCTCTTTTGGGAGGTCCTGCTATGGAGCATTTGATGGGGTTGTGGGCTGGGACTGCATGCTACTTGGTGGCAGGCAGCACAGACCCAACAGCTTCCTAGAGTCTGAACATTAAGCGTGACTCTTGCTAGTACCTCCACCATGAAATGAGATTCTTAGGAAGCCAGCTGGCAAAGCCCTCTGTTTTGGTTCTAGCCAGGTCCACTTAGCAAAGTTTAAAGGCTCATGTGGTCAGAAAAGGATTACAGAAATGCAGTAAAGACAAATTCAGATGGGAAAAAAGCTTCTAAATGGGTTACAGTATGTTTAAAAGATGCATGTAGGCTTGAGAGAGTAGAAGAAATATATACAGTGTTAGAATAAAATACAGATTTAAAATAATGAAATAAGGTCCTTTAAAGGGGGAATAGACTAATAGAAGGAAATAAGCCATGTGAGGATGGAAAATACACAGAGTTTAGATTATATATGTTTTCTTTTCTTTTTTTTTGACTGTTAATGAGCTAACTGCCGAGAGATATTTGATTGTAAGCACTGCTAGGTTAAAGCAACCTATATATTTTGAAAATATCTTGACTTTAAATTTGAGTCTGGGGATGTGTCCCTTTGAAAGGAACACAGAAGGTGAGAGGGCTGTGGATTCATTCCAGGTTCAGAAAAATCAAGTTTGAGCAAGGAAGATGTCCTGAAAATCCTGACTACAGACATGGGAAAATAAACCTAAAGTAATTACAAGCACATGTCATGTATCTTACCTGCTCAAACATAAAACAAAATTATCTTTGGCTGGCTTGTGTGCAACACAAGTTTATATTTATATTAATACAGCTATTATTATATATTTTCAGAATAAAGGGACAAGACATCAATAAAAGTGGATGGCCTAGATGATCCAATGTTTCAACACACCTGTTACAATTTCCTCTGAGTTCTACCTTCAAAACAGCTTCAAGGATGCTGGTAGAAACTTGACCATAATTCTAAAAATTTCTCAGGGTATCCATAAGATTACCAGTGTCCCAATCAACAGGAAGCAGTCTAGAAAACTATGCCCAAATTCCCAAAATATTGTTTACGAATGTTTGTTTCCATTTAAGGGAACTTGGTTATAAATTGTTATTAGTCATAGCCAATTTCTTCCTAAAGAAGATAGGGAGATATGATATAGAAACATGATAAGAGGGTAGAATATTGAATCTACTTTAATCCAAAAAAAATAAACAACTGTTAATCTCAAAATACTTTACACTGGCATGGATTTTAGTTTATTGCTATAAATTTAAGGTTAATTTTGTTATACTATATGTATTATTTTACTCTTGTTTTAAGGTATTGTGTCTATGTAGCTCAATTAAAAATGTAAGGTATAATTAAAAATAAAAATCTACCAAAACATTGTTATAATAATCAAACTTATAGTAATATTAGTTAGGTTTTCTAGATATACAAAGATAGCTTCAGATAGATAAGTATTCTTCAAACATTTTAAAGACCTACAGCATATGGCATTTAAAATGTTTTAATAACTTAATTGACAATGAGACATGTCTGCTCCTGGCAGCACCAACTTACTTCAGAGAAGATGATGGGCATCAAAGAAACTTCATATGGAGTTTGTTCTCTTTAGGTAAAATCAAGCCATGTGGGCAAAGAAACTGCCCTTGCCTCATTTGTTGACAGTTACCATCCAAACCAGACCAGAAGGATATAAAAAAATAAAAGTGATTGCTGAGCTTTGTCAAGACAAGTTAAGAGTCCTTCAAATTCCCTGCTTCACAACAAAGCCTGTTAGATATGCTAGGCCCATAGGCCAAATATGGATGCCCCAATGTTACAGGCAGTCAGCTGTCTCTGTCATTTCTCACATTTTTTAGAAGTTGTCTGCTTCACTTCCTGCTTACTCAGGTATTATTTCCTTCTCAGGTCTTTGATGGAGTTGAAGATTAGATAGTTAAAATTATAGTTTTTCTCAGTTATGATAAAAAGGTAAGTTAGATATAAAACTTTACATTCACCAATTAGATAATAGAGTATTTTCTCAAATACAAAAATAGACTAGATATTGTAACTGTAATTTTTACCTGATAACTGTTTTAATGTCTGTAATTTTACTACATTAAAGTTGAAACCTTCCCTTCTGAAGACAGAAAGGGAGAAATGCTGTGGGATATCCCTTCTGTATGCTGTGTTGCATTCTTTGGTTGATAATACAACCTTCTTTGGCCTGTAGCAAAACAGAATATAGCTAGTTGGGAAAGCCAAACTGAATACAGGGAGAGAGAGAGAGGGCGGAGTGGGGAGAGGCACAAGCCAGCCACCCAAGAAGCAGAATGCTAGCAGATTAGTAAAAGTCATGCCCACATGGCAATACAAAGATTAATAGGAATGGAATAATTTAAGTGTAATTAGCTAGTAATAAGCCTGAACTATAGGCCAAACATTTTATAATTAATATTAAGCCTCTGAGTTTTTATTTAGAAGTGGCTGCGTACAGGATGGGACAGAGAAACCTCCGTTTACACCTGCCCATACACTTTTTTGTTAATGACGTGTAACTTCTGGATGTATGATGTTGGAAACAGGCTTTATCCCTGGGAGTCATGGGAGCCTGTGCTGAATGTTGGAAACAGGCTTTATCCCTGGGAGTCATGGGAGCCTGTGCTGAATGTTGGAAACAGGCTTTATCCCTGGGAGTCATGGGAGCCTGTGCTGAATACTATCAGAAAGTATAGTTTTCAAAAATTAAAACCGTGATTCATAGAAAAGAAAAGTAAGGTAAAGATTTTTTTCATAAGATAATTTTGGATGTATGCACACATGTCCATGTACATGCATGTAGAAGATGGGGGAGCCTGAAACGTGCCATTTCAGATAGGCTGTCTTCACTCACCAACACTGAGCTTACAAGCACGTGCAGCTATGCCCAGCTGCTACTTGAGAGCTGGGGATTTGAACTCAGGTCCTCTTACTGGAGCAGCAAACTGCCCTCACTCACTGAAGTCATCTTTCCAGACCTGGACAGACCAGAGCCTAGGGCAGAACCAAACACGGCTGTCAAAGGAACGAATCAATGGAGAGATCACTAATGACATTCTGCTATATGCCTAGATCCCTGCCGTGGACAGTCATCATCAGAGAGGCAGCAAATGGGAACAGATGCATAGACCAACAGCCACCTAGGCTGGCCCTGAATCCCACCATCCTCCTGCCTCAGTCACCATTGTGCTGGTGTTACGATTACAGGCAAGCACAACTATATCTACCAAGAATCTGTTTTTTTAAACTTATTTATTTTTATTTTATGTGCACTGGTATTCTGCCTGCTATGTCTATATGAGGATGGTGGATCCCCTGGAATTGAGGTTACAGACAGTTGTGAGCTACCATGTGGGTGCTGGGAATTGGACCTGGGTTCTTTGGAAGAGCAGCCAGTGCTCTTAACCACTAAGCCATCTCTCCAGCCCCCAAACTCCTACTTTCTTTATAGAGCTGAAAACAGCCCTCTTAATCATCCAGCGCAAGATACTCAGCCCTACAGAGCTGGAAGTGACAGGTGGCTGTGCACAGGGGCTCTGAGCATTCTTCCATCCTCTGTCCAGAGCCGCGTTCATCTTGACTAGGAAACAGGCGTGTCCGCTTTTCCTTTAGTGTATGTGGAGTCACAGGCATGAGAGTGGACACACATACTCGTCCCCCAAACAGTCCTTTTCCAGGTGCCTTCCCACGCCCACGCTTCGTTACGGCTCTGAAGCCCCACCATGTGGGTTTCAATCATGGTTTTATGAATACTGGATGATACCGGGTGAACTGCTCAAGCCCTCTGGTCTCAGCTTTGTCACCATGAAGGAGGCTTACACGGCGGCACCTGCGTGGTCTTGTGCTGGGGGTTGAGGAGATAAGGCACGAGGGTCAATCAACAGGGGACAGCACTGTTGAAAAGGTTCAGTAGTTTGCCAGCTTCATTCAGAGAGGGAAACATCAAGAAAGCCTGTCTCCCATCCATTACAAAGGCTGTGCACAGCACTCTTCAAAGCAGAGGCAGCACCCAGGACTCCACTGTAGTGACCCAATTTTAACTATAATTAAACTTGCTTAAGAGATTATAAATTCCATTGTTATCGAAAGGATAATTTACCTCTTCCAACTTTGGAGTTAAAAGGAATAAAAAAATACAGGATCTGACTCTTTGTCTGGATGCTCCAGAGCACCAATTGCGTCCTTTTCTTCTCCACCTCCTTTCGCAAGACATCACAGCGTAGAGAAGGGAACACCAAGGAAAGTGTGTTGATGACCCAGAATGTGGATCCCAGACCTCCAGACAGGAGTAGAAATTCAGAGCAAATCCACTTTAACCATGTATTCCATATAACGAAAACCTTTCTTGCCCACGAAGCTGAGGAAGATACTGAATAAACACACAAACGCACACAGATATTTCAGTTTTGACTCCCTCTTATCGAATCTTGGCTTATACGACCATAAATTAAAACAGACAGACAGACAGGAACAGCCGCCCAACAGTCTAGGGGGTGCAGCCACCAAGTGTCACTGACAAATATGGACAATCATGTGATGAAGCTCGGGACCAGACAGGACAGTTAATTAACATCTAAAAGAGAGCCAATTAACTAAGGAAAGTAACAATTCTTGTCAAAGCCTGACTGGCTATATTTTCTTTCTTTTTTTTTTTTTTTTTTTTTGGTTTTTCGAGACAGGGTTTCTCTGTGGCTTTGGAGCCTGTCCTGGAACTAGCTCTTGTAGACCAGGCTGGTCTCGAACTCACAGAGATCCGCCTGCCTCTGCCTCCCGAGTGCTGGGATTAAAGGCGTGCGCCACCACCGCCCGGCATGGTTATATTTTCTTAAGATTTTTTTGAGTGGACATTTCTAAGTTAAACTAATAGAGAATTTCCCTCAAGATGTTCTCTAAGGCAACATGAAATCAAATTCTGCTGGAAAAAACAAAAGGCTTGATCCTCCTTCCTCCCAGTCCCTGTATCTCAATATTTTCCAGACCCGATGGGGCAGGATGAGATCATTTCCAGTACTTGTGAGTTAGGATTGCATCATGAAGCACTCAGACATCTGCAGTTAGTCTGGTGAGTGACCACCAAAGGGACTGTCACGACTACTTGAGGACAGTATTGACGGCCATTACTTCTAGTTTTCTTTAGATAACTTGCCTCTTCCTTGCCAGAGCTGGGATTAGGGCTGTGTGCCACCATGCTTTGCTTGATGGCTACTATTAAGTAGGATATCTCCTTAGATAATTTCAAGAAAACACCAAGAGAGGCGCTAGGATTTAAACAAGTAAACGAAGGGTAATTTCCTGTAAGTCTGAGGCTCAAGGGCTGTATGTAAGCAGCTGTAACCACAAGGCTGACCTGGCCTGGAAAGGCCTTTGAAGAGCTGCCCAGGTGCTCATCAGTAAACTGGGTACTTACGACTTTGAGCAACAGCGAAAGTCAAAGGCAGCTGAACGCTGCTTGCAAACCAAGTCGGACTCGCACTTTGCAGCTTCCTGTTCCTTTAGCACAGATTCTAAAAATGTGTAAAAAAGTCTGAGAAAACCAAATAACTCACGGATGTACTGGAAGGTTCCACACCTGGAAATCCGAGAGACAGTCAGGAAGAGGTGGTAGGCTATCATCGGGACAACCACTTATGGTTCAGTCATGGTCAAGCCCACGGGAGACTGTGCCACTGCTTATTCCCACGTGTGCCACAGTGAACAGCTGACACGGGGAGCAGACGGACACTGGAAGTCAATGTGTTAAAGAGTGTTGCACTAGGTGACAAGGGCGTTTAAAATGGCGGCTTTGGGAGGAACTGTGAGAATTTAACCCTGAATGAAACGCCCATCATAGCGGTGCTATGCCAAGATTTCTGGTTTATGGAACAAAACAACAGTAAAGGGAGGTGGAGTTCCTGCACCGTGAGTGGAAGAGACACGTCAGCGTCAGTGAGCTGGACCCACGCCAGCACCTGAGTGCAACTCACCAGGCAGCTCTGCCCGAGTCCAGAAGGCAAATATGTTTCTATCCTGGGAAGAAACAAGTAGCTCAGATTCCTTTTCCACCTTGAATTCACTTTTTCATCTTCCCCCCTATTTCCCACATCACATACTAGAACCCTCCAATAATCAACGGGGTCTTGACACTCTCAACTCATTCCTGACGGGCCGCGGACGGAATTACCGGATCCTCCTGAGCGTCCACCACGTCTTCCAATTTAACCAAGGATGGGGAACACAGGAAACAAATGCACCCCTACTAAACATGAAGACTCTGTTATTAGCCCTGAACACCCGGGGAACAGCCCCCCACAAATGCACCCTTACTAAACATGCAGACTCTTGTCGTTAGCCTTGAACACCTAGGGTATAGCTCCCCACACCACCTATGCTACATTATTGCTGTAAGCCACCTAGAGATAGTTTGAAGTTCACAGGAGGAGGCGTTATGAGCAAATGTCGCTAAAGGCCTGGAGCACCTAGACTCTGCTCCATCAGAGGGTCCTGGAAGCAACCGCCCATGGACACTGAGGGACAACTGCACTTTTAAGTGCCAATAAATCATGATATCAACAGGAAATTTCAGTTCAAAGTGCTTTTGTTAAAGTCAGAGACAGTATTTTTGCTACAAGGTCCACTTTAATCAGTTTAGCACAACAAACCCAAGGATGGCTGATGACGTAATCAACTGTGTGTGGCAAGGCTAGAGTTCATGTCGGCATCAGCTCTTGAGGTAGAGAATTTACTGCTTGTTACTGCCACATCAACAGCTAGTACTTACATACCACAGTTTGCAAATGGCATGTGAATTCCATGTTAACACAGAAAGGTCAATCTAAATCAACCATGAGATTTGATTTGTTGGTCTTTAAACATCTACGTATTTCTTTTGAATTCGTATGCACTCTCTGCACTGATCTTGCATTTACCGTTTAATGTGAAGAAGAGAAACCCACATCTAGAAAGCACCTGGACCTCCTCTGCTCTTGTCTGGTCAGCACAGGGGCATGGGCAGGATGCCGTGCTTCTGGTATGGCGCTGACATTACTGACGTGTGAATGATCTCAGTGACATGGGGCGGGGGGAGTCTGAAGACTCTCTGATGTGATTTGGGCTTAGAGTAGGAATTTGGAGGTCAAACACTGAGAAAACCAAGATTTCTGAGGAATCCTTCATGACCTCATCAAATCTTGTCAACAGTTCTTGCCAAAACACTGGCTTAAGCAACCACGTCACAGTACACGCTACATATCCATAGTGACCGGAAGACTAGTGGGCTGGCTTGTCCTGTGGCTGGCAGGAATGTAAGAACATCGGCCCTGTCTCAGTTCTGCCACACCCTGGGTACACAGTGTTAGGAACAAGATGGAGGATCTTTTACCATCCTGAGCAGCCAACGCTGGCACTGCTGCTGGCTTCAGGTGGCACAATCCTGCCATACCCTATTTAAAATAAGCACTGCAAGCCTAGCACAGACAGGGCACAGAAGGGCAAGAGCCAGCAAGGGAAGGGAAGGACACACCTCAGCCCAGAGCTTGGGGAAATGGTGGGGACAGAAGGTCTGTCCCTAAAAGCCCTGGGAAAGAATGAACTGCTATGCAGATGATTAATGAATAGCCATCTCAGTGCCGTGGCTCATTTTCTCACTCTGCCTCCCGACACCACATGTGCATAGGCGGTGTGGAGGAAGTCATGCAGCTGTTTGGCGTTTCCTGCATGCCCCAGGATGCTTGTGAGCCGCTCCTGGGACAGAGAGGCCAGCTCTGCGATGTTCTTCACTTGATTCATCAGGGAGCGACAGTTCTTGGCATTGATCCCGGGCATCTTTAGCACGAAGTCTTGGGGGCCGGGGTTATACTTGTCTGACTCAGGCAGCGTTTCCGAGTCTGCGGTGATGGCCATGGCTGTGGCTGCATCAGGCTGCGGCTTGTTCTGCTTCAGCTCCTCGAATAGCTCGGCTGTGGCATGAGGTGAGGGGCACCAGAGCAGCCGCAGGCGTGGGAAGTGCAGGGTGAGGAGTGTGAGCTTGGAGCTCACGTCGCTGCTGCTTATCTCCTGGAAGAAGGCACCACGTGGCGCCAGGGAGAAGGGCTTGCCTGCATCGAATTCGATGAGCAGCACTGGGCGCCGGTAGTAGCGTGACATGGCGAGGCACTGGCTGTACAGGCGGCCGCTTTGCAGCGAGCAGATGAGATCGCTCACACTTTTGCGCTCCACGCACAGCTCGGGCGTCAGGATGTAATCGCCCACCTCCAGTGTCACTGGTTCAATGTCGATGCCCCTCCGATGGATCAGGGATGGGAGCTCACTCCGGAACTCACGCATGTCCACCACGATGCTGGGCTGGGTGCCATTCCGCTCCTGGCCACCTACAAAAAGGGTCATTTATGTCATGCCACAGGGAAGGGCGCTGTAACACTTTCTAATATCCAGAAAATAGTATCTGTAGAGAAGACAGGTAGTTCTCCCCGAATGAAATGGAATCAAGTTTGTGTATTTTTTTTTTTTTTACAGCAGCAATAGGAAACTCAGACAGAGGCTTCCAAAGGGCAGACCTCTACAAAGTGCTTTGTGTGCGATACTATGCTTGGCCCTCCCTCCTTCACCCTGCCTTACGGGATGTAGTTCTTCCTAAAAGGTCACCAAGCTAGGCAGAGTTGAGGACCTGCCTCAAAAATGGCACAGATATTCTGAAACAGTGCTTCTCAGGATGCGCAGCCCAAGGTCCTTCACCATCAGATGCTCCCACATGGACAGCACATGTGTGGAGCTCAGAGGACAGTTCTTCGTACTGGCTTCCTTCCTGCTAGCCTCAGATCGTCAGGCTACCCCAGCCATTTCCCAGCCCTCTCCCCCAGTCCCTGACAAAGCCCTGAGTGAACAACACAAGGAGGGGAGCTGACTTGGGCTCAGGGCCTCTGTGCACAGGTAGCTGGCTCCACTGTTTCTGAGCCCGTGGCAGGCAGACTGCCACAGGGAAGGCACAGGCATGAAAGCTATTCACCTCAAGTCCACTGGCCTCAGAGGCTAAGTCGACTTTAACCCTCTCATGTTGCTTGGCTGACAACAGCTGCCATGGGAATGGAGATCTCTGTGAATAAAGGTTCACGTGGAAGCCAGCAGGCCTTGGTGCATGCCAAACACCTCGACTGGAGAGACAGCAGGAAGCAGAAAAAGCTTCAGAGCACAGAGGGCACACGTGTGCCCCAGGAAGTCCCAGCGATGTATGACCCCGAGAGGACAGGCAGAAGAACTTAGAGAAAGCTTCCTTCAGCTACCTTGTGAATCTCTGGGTTTCTCTGGGTTACAGAACCTGCCCGGCTCTCCCAAGGCTTCACTGGTAGAGTTCATCTGGAATCTCCCCCAATCATTTCCTTTTCTTTATAAAATATTTATTATTTTTATTTATTTGAATGAACATGTGTGTGTTTGCATGGGTTATATACACAACAGGAGAGCAGGTCCTCAGAGCGGCCACAGGATGGAGCTGAAGTTACAGGTGGCTGTGAGCTCCCTGATGTGGGTGCTGGGAACTGAACTCAAGTTCTCTGCAAGAACAGCTAAGCAAGTGCTCCTAACAGGTGAGCAATCTCCCCAGTCCGATTTGTGTTTTTAATATTTTATCTAGAAAAACTCAGCTATGTAGCCCTGGGGCTTCACAGCTTCCTTTACTGGCAAATATGGCACTAGGCCCAGGCAGGACTTACCAGCTTTTCGAGTGTCAGTGGGAGCATCTGTGGACACTGTGCCTCTTGCTAAGTCCAGGTTGGTTTCATCTCTGCCTTCCCGTTCTTCAGGGACAACCATACTAGCCTTTTCCCTGGGGGAATAAGTATGGTAAGCATTACTTGACTAATTCCAACATTCTAGATGAATCTTTGGAAAAGTCTCATCTCTGAGGTGGCACTAGGGGTGCACACCTATGATGCTAGCACTCAGGAGGCTGAGGCAGGAGGATTGTCTATGACATTGACTAACAAGGAATGCATCAGAAATAAATAAGCAAATGGGAAGAATTGAGCAGGAAGAGACACTTGGCTGTGCTTTCCTTTCTCACCCTCCAGAGTTCAAATAAGAAGTTCTTTAGTTTCCATTATGTGACTGAGATTGCCTGAGCCTGCTGCAAGGTTAAGGCAATATCAATAATAAAAAACAAATTATTTAAAGTCTGATATTTTTCAGGGAGTAAGTAGGGAGGGTTCAGTCAATGACTGAGAAACAGACATGACAGGACTCTGGTTAGAAACTCTCTAGGTGGGAGGTCCCACCAACCACCACTAGCTTCAAAGGAGAATCAAGATCAGTCTAAAAATAAGATTTCTGTCAGGGATCAAAACTGATAACCAACATCTTGGGAAAGACCTGGGAACAGCAGTCACTCCTCGTGGGTTTGCTTGAAAGCAATATGGAATGTCCCCTGTTCTGTGTAGGCGCTCAGGATATAAGTAATCACTGGGCTGCCAAGATGGCTCAGGGGGCTAAGGGGCTTGCCACTAAAACTGACTATCCAAGTGTAAGCTCCAGAACCCACCTGATGGGAGAAGAGACCTGACTCCTGCAAGTAGACCTCTGACCCCACATAGTATAGATGCAGACATGAATGAATACAGATACAGACATGCATGAAACAAGTAAACAAACAATAAAGATGGCCACATAACCCTTCTTCTAGTCTGGAATAACCCAGTATCTCACACACGTGAGCTAGGAGGACTGTGTCACTTGCTAAGACTTGACAGACATCATGATATCAAGTAAGTCCCTGACTCACCATGGTGAAACCACTAAGCCTGGTGTGAGAGAACACGCACACCTGGGCCTTTTTTCTTGAGGCCTGCAGTAGCGCTGAGGGTGTAAATCAGTTCTGAACCCACAGCACTGACAACTGCAGCAGGGACTGGGGCTAGGGAAGACAGGAGGGGCTGCCAGGGCGCATGAGTCTCCACCAGCGTCAGCACGACACTCTTCCTGGAGCAGGATGGATGTGATCTATGTGGGCACAAGTGTGCCAGAAAGTATAATCTGGACTCTACACGGTGCATGGTAACCCCCAGTACAGGGCTGCTTCTGGTCCAGAAGTGGGGTGGACAAAGGTTGGGTTGTTCCCCTTGCTGTCTTGTAGGCCAGGTCAAGGGCTCTGTAATGTAAACCCTTGACCAGCCGCACCCCTGGCCATACCCAAGAGACCCAAGAGGATGGCCAAATACTCAAGAACACTAGCAGATCCTCAGTATCTTTTTCGCTAACATTTTTGATTTTTCCTCTCTATTTCTACTACTCTCACATGTTAAGTTACAGGTCACATGGTGTGTGTATGGGTGCCCCAGCTTCCTGATGAATTTGCTGTTTGTGTTTAGAGTAGTCAGTAGCAGAGACTGAGCCCTTATTGGCAGTGTGACCCGGAGTAAGTCATTCAGTGGCTCCTTGCCTCAGTTCTTTAAGAATCTGTAAATTGGGGACAATGCTAATAAAATCTACAGGATGCGTGTATTGTCCTGAGAGTAGTTCCTGCATCTCGCCCCTGCTATGCTGAGTCAAGCCCTCAGTGGCACTGGCCCGCCTCCCAGTTATCCAGGGTTAGCTAAGAAGCTGACAGTCTACTTTCAAAGGAGGCTGGCACTGTTGCTCCTTCTGAGAAAATTCACAGCCCAGAAAGAACTGGTAACCGTAAAGAAAGCTAGTCTCACTCAGCAGACACAAACTTGTCTAACAGACATTTGCTGCCACCAAAAGCACCGTCCCTCACCGGCGTCACTCAGCACAGCTACTCTAGCTGCCCTGGGACAAACATGAGGTGTCAAAATTCCAGACCTCTGTCCACTTCATCCCTCAGGTACTGATATTTTCCGGTGCTGCTTTACAATCTCAAATGCTCATTTTCTTACTACGTAGCCCAGGCTTGCCCAGGGGCTGGGATTTTCAGTGGTATGTAATGCTTTAATAGTGATGTGATGTGGGAAGGAGGGTTTCTGGACGGCATAGGCGTGCCATCTTGACCCTTCACTGTGAACCGCTGCATCTTACCCCTACTCTCCAGCAATTGAATCGACTCGTCTCTAAGGCAGCCAAGCAATCCTCGTTCACGGCTAGTCTGCCCGAGTTATTCCTCTCTGGCTTTTTTCTTACAACATCACCCTGAAGGTCTTGTTACAGCAACCGTTCTCCTGGCTCAGCTGGAGTGCAAACACCCTACTGGCAATGGATCCCAAATGTTGCTTTGCGTTTTTAAAGACAAACACCACTCAAATCCTCCAGTCTTCTAGGATGCTGAACTAGGATGATAACTGCTTGGCTACTGGGCAAAGTGGAAGACTTTATTTATAATAAATAGGACCAAGTTTAGAAAAAAGTACTTCTGGCAGTGAGTTTGAGGCCAGCCTGGTCTGTGAAGCGAGTTCCAGGACAGCCAGAGCTATTATTACACAAAGAAACCCTGTCTCCATAAACCAAAAAAAAAAAAAAAAAAAAAAAAGAATATACAGAGAATGAGCACCCACAGCTAGTCCTGTGGGTCACTGACTACTCTGAGATTCTGTCTACCTCAGAGCTAGGCTTACTGCCCCTGCACATTGCCGACGTTCAAGGCATGGAAAGTCAGTTAAGAAGATGTGGGCCATTGCTTTCTCTGGGTGAGGTCTAGGATGGTTGGTTTAACCATGGCTTCTTAGTCCATGGCAGTCTATTGATACGGCTACTGGTGGGTCATCAGAGCTCCTCAGGCGCTTAGGGATGAGAGGCCAACAGTCAGTCTGTGACTGTTCATAACAGCTCATGTTAAACCGAAAAGCATTTCCTACCAGGATTGGCAACATGATATCCACTCTCAAAAACATACACACGTTCAAAAAGTAGCACACCTTTTTAAAAAATACCACCTTAGAGTGATTCTAGTTCCAGTGGCCAGAAATGGGAGAGCAGGTACCTTAGCATCTGCAGACAAGCAGGATTGTCTAAAGTGGGAAAATCCACAGCTCAGAGGGTGCAGGCTGGAGAGCCGTCTCCTGGGGCAGCGCGTGCATCTGGTGCTGCACGCTATGGATAAGAAGCAGTTTCCTTCACACATTTCTGATAGAAACTCAAAGTGCTATGAAATGCAGAGTGTGTGGGACCCACACACACAGCAGGGCAGGAAGGGAATCCCACACCCAGTCCTGTGCTGAAGGGACCCACAGTCATGCCCAAATGTTGCCTCCAATGGCCTTCAGGCCACAGAACTAGCAGACACACTATCTTCATGTTCAAGACTGGATCCTGTCACTAACATATCTTATTACTCTTTGGAAACTATTACAAATTTTAAAATACTTCTGGTTCCAAGTATTTCAGGTAAGGGATTCTACTCACTAAACCCACACTAAGCTCCTGCAGGGGTGAGAGAGAGGGAAGGGAGGGGTGTGTGAAGCAGGCCCCAGGGACCAGCCTTCCCCTTCCCTTTCCTCCTGCCTTCTCCTCCCAGGGTGTCCGATGGCCGTCCACTGACCCTGGGAAGGGCTACTCTAAGCACGGTCCTGTGGGCCACCCATCTCACCGTATGAGCTTCTCAAATGCCTCTTTTTCCTTTCGCAGAGCCGTCAGGTAGCGCTGTTCTTCTGTGGAGCCTCCATAGATGAGAAAGTAAACCCTGTGGGTTAGGACAGAACTCTTTTAGGTTGCAGAACTATAGCTTCTTAATCCCTGGAGAGACAGCACAGTGGAGAATCTGAGAAAGGTAGCCCTGGACACTTGAGCAAAGAAAGCCAAGTAAGAAAGCCAAGTAAGAGAGAGGCGCAGCACACAGGCTCACGTGGAGCAACACGGACCCCGCCTCCTAGGGCTGGTACCCGTGAGGCTTCCTTTTCTTTTCAACAAATGGAGGAACACAGTGTAGGTAAATACTGAAATATAGCTGGAGGATAGAAGAACTCTTTCTTTACAACTATAAATGAATAAAAAAAAAAACCCATACATCTCTTAGAGGCTTCTTTTCTCAACTTTCTTCTTTGTACTTCTGCCAAACCATAGCTTAAAAGGTGGACAATCATCATTAGAACCAGCTTAGGACAGCTCGCGGCTGGCGACGAGCAAACACATTAAATATTCAAGGCCCTTACCTCACAGTACTTTCTCAGTTCCTCTGACTCACGTCACAACAGACCGGAGCTAAACATGATTTACACGAACACACGGATAGCATCAGGAATCTCACTCTTTTGATGTATTTTGTCTCTAAAGGGCTCTGCTCTGGGGCTGGAGAGAAGCTGGTTAAGAGTGTTTCCTGCCCTTCTGGAGGGCCAGCATTCAGCTTCCAGCACCCACCCCATGTCTTTGGCGACTGGTGCACGCGTACAAATACATCATTAAAAACCAGACAGCTTTCTTTTTGTGGCTGAGGTTGCATCCAGTGCCTCATGCCACCCCCACCTCACCCTGTTGCAGGTGGCTGGGGGTGAGTTAGAAGACATTAGCTGTTCCGTGGATGTGCCACGTTGTCTGAAGCCAAATCAACTTCTATTTCTGGGCCTCAGTTTCCCACAGATAAAGCGAACAGCTGAATTCCCAGGTCTCTTCTACTCTTGAAATTTTGATTTCAAACAAGACAGGGTTGTGTTCTTGGGCAAGAAGCTTGGTGCACATACACTACCTGGGAGCCCATGGCTGGAGGCTGAGTAGCTGACTGGCCGGCAATGCCGGGCTCCTGAGAAGGCCTCCGCTCTGAAAGGCTGCCTTAGTTACCCTGCTACAAAGGTTTCTCTTGGCTCTGTTTCTGGTTCAGACTGAGTTCAAGATATTAATTTTGATGTTTATTTCCCCTTAGCGAGCTGGAGAACGAGAACATTGTATTCTTTGGGAAACATCACTTTCTCATCTGATAGACTGATAGATTTTTAAGAGATATTTCTAGAAACCCAAGAAAACTTGGTACAGTAATTCCTAAAACACTTTGGTTTCTATCAGAATGAAACCTAGAGTCATGTCTCAATGTGTGTAAGCTGGGCGATGGTGAGGGGTTCACTAGGTAGAGGCTTCCTGTCTGAGTGCAATCCCTGGATCCCACAGAAAGAGGGAAGGCATTGCCTAGCTCCTGCAAGTTGTCATGGTGTGCACACACCAACACACATAGTGAAGAATGTTTAAAACTTTACAGGGTGTTTTAGGAGCTTAAGAACATTTGGCTATGTCATTAGCATAGTCCCTTTGATATTACACAGAACATCATAAATTTCCTAGACTTTACAGAGAGTGTACCCTGGAAGAGACACACTCAGACATAAAGACAGCTATGAACAGGGCAGGAAAAATGCCAGAGGTGCTGGAAGATTGTAATTTAACAGGGGTGGCTGACTTCCTCATGCCACAAAGCAGCGACAAACCAACCTCACAGTGGATTAAAGGTAAGAAAACCCCCATGCAGGCCAGACAGCTTTTGTCTTAAAGCCCACAGAACCACCAAGCAGACTTGCCTCAGCGGTTTCCCCGGCCTGCTGGCCCTGTAGATCTCCAGCTGGCGGACAAAGGTGACCTCTGCATCATACAGAACTACGTATCTGGGGTCCACCTCGTGCAGTACCCGCGTCAGGGCATAGGGGTCGCTGCACCCCAGAAGCGGATGGATGATGGTCAGAGGCTCTTTCAGGATGCCATAGGCCGCATCAGATGACAAATTTAAATCAAAAGCTTCGTGCTGAACCTCCCCTCCGCAGCCTTCTGGGCTACTGGCGACCTGTCTGGGGCGGCCTTCCTCAGCAGCCTCTTCCTCTGGCGGCTCCTCAGCAGTCCCCATCACTTGCATCAGAGTCAACTCTCTCTTCTTCCTTCTGGGAGCCCCTTTTTTGGTAGAGGTGCGTTCTCTGTTCTGGGCATCTTTGGGTTTCTTGTCAGACTTCATGGTTCTCTTTGCGCCATCCTCCTTTCTAAAATTCACCCACGCTTCTTCAGCTTTGCTGTCCTTCTCAAAGGTTTTCCTGTAGAGCCGCAGCAGGAAGGCTTCCGCCCCCACGGTCAGGTAGTCTCTGAGCTGGCAGCATGTGCGGTCATCACTTGCACAGATCAGCACCTGGCCTGCAATCAGAGAACGCATGCTTGCTTGCTCACTCCCATTCTCGGCTCCTTTGGGTCACTCTGCGTCCCCTGTCCCCTTCTAGAGAAACCCTTGGTAAAGAACCCAATTTATAAAAGGAGTGGGGCCCCAAGCCCACACTGTTACCTCCAGACTGATTCACAGAGTGACGTCCGAGCCAGGACTAATTACTCTAATGAAAGCAGAGCCAAGGTAGAACAGAGGCTTTAACGAAACGTCTAATGACTAATTTTCTAGAGGCTTCTAGATGCCAAAATACATCCCAAATGGATATATTCAAATGCCAAATCTTAAATCATAAGAAAAAATGGCTTGCCTTCACCCCCAAGATGGAGGTGATTTTCTATCTTTAAAGTAGAAGTGTAAGCTCTGGGAATCCAGTCGAAGAGAGGGAGGAGGGATTTTATGAGCAAGGTAGGTCAAGATCATGAAGGGGAAATCTACAGAGACAGCTGGTGGGAGCTCACAAACTCTAGACCGACAGCTGTGGAGTCCGCACAGGACTTAAGCCCTCTGAATGTGGGAAACAGTTGTGTAGCTTGGTCAGTCTGAGGGGGGTCTCTGGCAGTGCGACCAGGAACTAGCCCCGGTGCATGAGCTAGTTTTTTTTGGAACCCATTCCCTATGGTGGGATGCTTTGCTCAGCCTTGATGTGGGGGGAGGGGGGAACTTGGTCCTGTCTCAACTTAATGTGCCAGGCTTTGTTGATTCCCAAAGGGAGGACTTAACCTTTGGGAGGAGTGAATGAGGTTGGGGTGGGCTGGAGGGATGTGAGGGGAGGGCGGGAGGAGGGGGAGGGAAAACTGTGATTGGAACGTAAAATGAAATTTTTAGGGAAAGTAGAAAAGTAGTTTACAGAGAAGATTATATCTAAAGGTTGATTTTAGAGCAATAAAAACAGCATTACAAAGTCTGGAGACATAATCCGCTGATCAGTGTCACTGTCCTAACTAACAATGCACTGAGAAGCTGGTGTAGTTTAAGTTCCAAGCAGCTACCATGCACTGGAAACACAGCTGGGAGCAGGGCTGACTCACAACAACATAAGATGCCAAGCAGTTACCATGCACTGGAAATACAGCCGGGAGCAGGGCTGATTCATAACAACATTTAAAATGTCTTCTCAAGTTAGTAAAGTCGTTATGCATGTGTAAAGTATGTATACAGAGATATAATAATGAGAGAATTCCAGTTAGTTAGCTAAGTCAAATGAAAATGATTGTCATAAAAACCAACACCATTACAGCCTGTCATCCCAACACTCAGGAGGGCTGTCCCAAGTTCAAGGATAGTCTGGATTACAGATCAAGTTTCTAGTTGAGCCTCTTGTGAACTGTGTAACCAAGTTACAAAACCCCTCAGTTGTTTTAACTGTAAGTTTTGGTTAATTTTATTTATTTAGTGTGTGAGTGTGTGTGTGTGTGTATGTGTCTGTAGGTCAGAAACCCTGTTCTCCTCCACCACATGGTTTCCAGGGGCTGAACTTAGGTTGTCTAGGTCGGTGGCAAAGGTTGAGCCATCTCACCAGCTGCTCCTAATGCTTTAAGTGTAAACTCTTGTGTTGGTCCATAAGCCTAGCCATCCCTGACTGCAGAACACGGGTTGGGCACATCTGAATGACTTTAACAATCATGTGAAAGAAGCCTAGAAGGAGACAAACTAATGTCAACATCACAACATCTGGTATTGGGAAACCTCACCCCACATTTTATCAGTCTTTATACCTTATCTAAGCAAGCATTTGTGGCCTTAGATCTTAGATCACAGTACTGTAAGTTTTGGGTAATTATCACCAGTATCTACTAATATAAGGATCAAATGCCTTTTAAAAAAAGATTTATTTTTTATTTGTGCATGTGCCCAAATTTGAATGTGAACATGCAGATGCCTTGGAGATCAGAGGGCACTTGATCCCCTGGAGCTGGAGTTACAAGTGGTCATGAGCTGCCTAAGATGGGTGCTGGAACTGAACATCACCCTCTGCAAGAGCAGCAAAGGGCTCTCAACTGCTGACCATCCCACCAGCCCCTTCAGCAATGTTGGAAAGACTATTCATTCAAGTAGTGCATAGACTGATTGGTTTCACTGCAGTACTGCACAGTGACATTGCACCTTGCTCTCATTTACCCAGGGCCCACTATATCACCCTGCTTGCCTTTATTACCTTGCAGTTAAAAGATTAAGTCAGTACTTTCAAACATGTGGACTTACTCATTATCTAGTTTTATTTTGAATTTACAGTTCTGGCTTAGTCTACTGTGCTCATCTGTTAGCACACGTCTGAAGGGAGAAGGCCCAGAACTTGGAATTGTTCTTTAAGGGCTCAGTTAGTAGAGGCATTCAAGCTTCTCTGGAAAGACGCTTGGCTAGGGATATAAAACAGAAACACCACTAACTGGTTCCTTGGAGATTCGAGATTTAAAACCTGGTGAATATATACATGGAAATTTGCTGAAATTTTAAATAGGTCCCAAGAAGCCAGGCAGTGAAAAATGTGTTTCGTGAATACAGAATAACTCAACCCGGAGAAAAGCACAACAAACTGAAGTGGCCTTGGGAGCCATGTGATTGACAGCTAATGCCTGTGTGCTGTGTGGGGTCTTGTGGCACCTGCCCGGAATTGATTACTAGGAGGAGGTAGAGGGAAGAAAAATCAGAATGTCAAGGCCAGCCTCAGATGCACAGCAAGCTCAAAGCCAATCTTGGCCAATGAGTTCTTGTCTCAGAAACAAAAACAAAGATTAAGCCAGTGTTACCACCTCCCTTTGCTCCTACCTGGACCTCCAAGGGCTTCACTCTCCTTGTTTTCAGCCTCGATTTCTTTCAGGATTTCACTTAATGCCTCCCACTTTGGGTTGCCTTCTAGGACCAGTTCCCTTTTTGTTTCTGTATAGAAATAAAATGTAACCACATCCTGTATGATTTTTAGCCAAACCATGCCAAAAGCTTTCCTACAACAGAAAACTAGCATTGCTGGGAGCAGATATGTCCTTGGGTCTCTAGCATACTACACAGGAGCTGCTTCCCTGGAAAAAGCTGCTGCCCAGTCTGACGGAATGTGCAGAGATGACGGCATGCATGGATAGGCTGTGTGCATGGCTGCCCAGTCTGCTGGAATGTGCAGAGGTGATGGCATGCATGATAGGCTGTGTGCATGGCTGCCCAATGACGGAATGTGCAGAAGTGATGGCATGCATGGATAGGCTGTGTGGATGGCTGACAGAGACAGCTCTGTTGTCACTTGTGACACTGTAAAGCAGCTACACAAAGCAAGGACTAGATGCCATCAATGTTTATTATTTCTAATGTGCCTGTGCTTTCTACAATCCTGAACATGACTAAAAGCAGGC
Source organism: Arvicola amphibius (assembly GCF_903992535.2). Taxonomy (NCBI): domain Eukaryota; kingdom Metazoa; phylum Chordata; class Mammalia; order Rodentia; family Cricetidae; genus Arvicola; species Arvicola amphibius. The sequence continues at coordinate 101,713,752 of NC_052050.1, read as the reverse complement.
AACAACTATTTTTTCTATAAGCATTCAAACAGATTATGGACATAATATTTTGAATAGATCTTTAAACTAGGTAGAAATAAGCATTAACTACTACATTCCAGGCCTCAGAAAAAGTGACACTTGGCACTTATGAGGTATAAACTAGAATACAGACTACAGTTACTTCTGTCTAGCATATTTGTAATCTTTAAACGTTGCAAAGAATGCTAAAATGTTTCAATAAGACTTTCAGTGCCCAGAACAGTAATGGTTGAACTGTTTCTTATGCAGCAGTAAGAACACTCTTGACTGATGCCTGGCCTTGACACCGGTGCTCTCTGGCAATGGCGCTCAGCCTGTCTTCATGCATGCTCTTCCCACACTCTGCAGGCATTCACATGCATAACAGAAGGTTTACGCTGGCTCCTGTTCCTACACCAATGTGAACAGAGAGGCGTTTGAGACCTGACCTTGCGCTTCTGCACTCGCCACCTTCTCGGACATTTTGGCCTTTTTGTTCAGTTTGGCATCTGGAACGCGATAAACACGTGCACGGGCATTCACAAACATGGAGGTGCTAGCATCCAGGAAAAGCCAGCCTAGTAAAATGGTGAAAAAAAGGGGGCTTCAGTTAGTGTTTTAAACACGCCAATGGCACATAGCCCACATGGGCCGCTTGCTGCAATCCTGCTTTCACAGCAACGGTGCCTCAGTGTCTCTTACCGCTGTGCCTCTGCTCAACTACCCCAGTGGTTTTCAAAGTGTGGCCGAGGGACTCCTTCAGGGCTCCCCAAGAGGTCTCCACGGGGCATGAGATATCCAAACTTTCTTTACAATAATTTTAAGACAGCTGTGTGGACATTTTCATGGCTGGTAGCAGGAAGCTCCACTCTGAACAGCCTGAGATAGTGGTGCCGGGTACCACCAGCTAGTGAAGCCTTTTCTCGTGTACCTTGTAGTTCACAGTTCATTACTTTTGGGTGTACACAATACTAGGGAACATACATGTGCTATGTATGTGTTCTACATGGTGCTATATCCCTATTTCTGTATTTTGTTACTTAAGAATGTCCGAAGAAGCAGTAAAAATTATTGATTGCATAAAATTTGACCTCAGGACTCAAGGGTCTTGAGGTGGTTAGCATTGCCATCACTGTACATGGATAGATTTCTAAACAAATCTCTTAGTACTTTGGCACTCAAGTAGATAAAACCCATTCCTTGGGGTCTCTTTGAGTAAAATTAATTTTAAATTCCGATCAACTAAACTTCCAGAACACAACCTAATTCCAAATTGGAGACTGTCTGTACTACAAAGTCTTTTCTGGAAATAAAGCTGCCTGAAATGGATATGAATATTTAATATAGAGAACAGAAGTTAGGTAGGCGGGAACATTAGCTTTCACTAAAGCTCTACATCCTTGTGCAGTGAGATGGAACACAGTTTATAACGTGCAGCTGAATACAGCATCCTTCCGCACACTTTATCCCAACCAGCTCCCAGAATAACAAAGTAACAGTCGTGTTTCCATCTCCCACCTGAGTTCTGGCCAAACACTTTCTCTGTGGCTCTCAGAGACTCTAGAAGATTGAGAAATGTCACACAATCATACTGAGAGAGATACTGCAGTAGGGTCCTTAGTATCTTTAGATCCTGCACCAAGGATTTAGTCTTGGCTCCAAGCTGGTGCCATAAAGGGTCCAAGTAATGGCGGATTGTCTGAAAAAGAATATAATTTATACAGCTAAAATATGTTCATTATAGCTTTTCTCAACACGGCCATACTTTCAATAAGGGTTATTCACTGTATATGTAAAAGCATATTTAAAATGTTAAATATTTTGTTATTTATATTTTACTAAATATTTCTTTCCAAGAAAGTGGCTAGAACGCCTCAGGCCACCAAATCCTATTAACATACATACATACATACATACATACATACATACATACATACATATATTTTTTGAGATAGGGTCCTATTAATGTTTTAAAAGTATATCTTATTACTACTATTTTATGATGGGATGAAGTTAATCTCCTTTAATTCTTATTAATTGACTGTCAGATGGCTCAGGAGGACCTGAGTTAAAATCCCCAGCACCCACGTAAGAAGACGGGCATGAGCCTTATAACCCCCGAACTATGAAGGGCAGAGACAGAAAGATCTCTGGAACATTCTAGCTGTCAGCTTAGCTTTAGGTTCAGTGAAAGAAGTGACAGAGAAGTCACCCTATGTCCTCCTCTGGCCTCTACACATTCAGAAGCATGTATACTACCCATATACATATGTGCACACAGCACACACAAACATACATAATACACAGTGGTACATGTATGCAGACATACACAAACATACTACAGACAGAAAAGGTCTGCTAAGTATCAAAAGCTAGCAACTTGTTCTTAGAAACAGAAATAGTAGCTTCATCTGACAGTGTACACCGAGCAGAAGGGGTGCCCGAGGGGCACATACGACAGGGTGATAGGAAGACTGGAGCCATTCTACAATGGCAACTTCTCCTAAAGATGCACAGAACCTCAAGGTTTTGTTTCCCCTGATGCAAGATCTATCTATACTTAGATGTGATTAATGTAAGCACGTCCAAACCAATCCTTGATTCTCCCCAGCCAGCGACATCGGACAGCAATCAGTGTTCAATAAAGCATTCTGCTTTTCTAGGACATATCTACTCTATTAGAACAATAAGATTTGTTATCACCACACACACAGTCCCCACACACTGTTCCCAGTGACACCAAGATGGAGTCACGGTTCAAAAGACAGTAGCATGTTCTTAAAAAATGCTACCTGAACTTTTGAAAGGTACCATTTTGGAGCTCTTTATAGGAGTTCACTATAGGACTGAACACTTACATACCTAATATTAAGCTATGGTGAAAAAACAAGAAAAATTCCTTGTATTGAAGACTTAGCATTTTCTCTGTTCAGAACATAATTTTGAAGACAGAACAGAGGTCTCAGTAATAAAAATTGCCTTTAGTCCCAGCATGGGAGGCAGAGGAATGCACATCTCTGTAAGTTCTAGGCCAGCCAAGGATACACAGTGAGACCCTGTCTCAAAACAAAAACAGAAATACCCTCCATCAAAAAACCGCACCTAACTTTCTATTTTAAAAAAGATGGTAAATTCGGGAATGTATAATTACGGAGTATTCACTTATAGACTTTGTGTCTCCAGATACCCAGCCCCGGTCCTCATGGAACAGAGACCCTGACTGTACTTCCAATAGGACATTTACTCACCATGTAACAGAAAAGTCAGCCTTATGCTGACATGCCAAACACAGATGCCACTAAATCACTATTCCCGTAGGTAGAGCAGCCCCACTTGAAACCAATGCCTTGTGCTTTAAAATGACCACCTAACCAGCTGTGCTGTGAAAGGAAGGAAAGGGAGTGGACCTTGTCAAATGGCTTCCCGAGAGCATTTTCTAATGACAAATCTTCCACTTCTAGAGATGGGTTGTGGCACTTCAGTTCCTTCAGACATGCGCTTAAGATGTCTAGTATGGCTGTTTGGATAGAGAGCATGGCAGGAGTCATGGACACGTGAATCTCTACCACTTCAGGCTTGTGCTGTTCTAAGAAGGAGTTGACTGCTACATGGAACCTAAGGAGACAGAGTTTCCAAAATCAACAGCTACAAACACAATGGAAGCAAAATGACAGGACTTAAGAACACACTGGGTCTTGCTGAAGAGGGGCATTACTAAAGCAAGACAGGCTCAAAACCAAGTGCTGGCGATGGAACACGGCCCCAGACACTGAGTTCCTACTATCTACAGCTGCTTTGTGTCCCTATTAACCAAAACAACCAAAAAAGAACAAAAAACCAATCACACTTATTTTGTGTGGGCCCTGGGGACTGACCCCGAGGCATCAAGGTCAGTGGCCAGCACTTTTACCCACTGAGCCATCTTGCCACCTTACTCCAATTCTTTTCAAAGTTACATGCTTTTTATTTCCTGTGAGCACTCAAAGCTCAGAAGACAATAGTCAATTCTTTCTTTCCTTTCATGTGGGTCCTCACGATTGAACTCAGATCTTCAGGGTTTGGTGGCAAGCACCTTTACCCCTTGAGTGGTCTTGTTGGCTCTGCCCTGTTCTTCTAACAGCAAGGCTGAGCTAACTGTGCCTCCAGCACCAAAACACTTACTATTTGGTCACCTATTGGTGGGTTTTACTTCTGAAATAAGGAACAATTAAACAAAAGAATAACCATACAACTAGTATTCTTCACAAAATTGATACACACATGCACAAATGTATTTACAAAGAAAAGGTCCTTATGGACAGAATGGCAAGTTCCACATGGATTTTATCAACCGCAGTAAAGTGCAGCTAAGTTAAGGCTCTTCTGCTCACAAAGCTGTCCCATAATGTCATTACCTTGGCCACAGGTAGAGCTTCCTCACAAAAAGGTTCCTCATTACTCTCTCCACATGACAAAAACCAGTGTCAAAAGCTACAGCGTTGTCTGTGAAAGCTTTGATGAAGCCACGCTTGTTTTTCTGGCGGAAAAGACGCAGGATGAAGGCTTCTTGGCAGGACTCAATGATCCTGTGTGCTCTGTACACGAGGATGCCTGTGGGGTTGGAGTGGTCAGGCTCTGTAAATGACAGAACTTACAGGTGAAGCTCTACGTATAGAAGGGGGATGTAGGAGAGTACAATGGTAACTCTGAGAAGACAGGTTGTGGTACACGCGGGTGATTGCCACGCTTACTCTGGCTCATTCCTTTTTTTCTGGAACACGTACTTGAAAACAGGCAGGCCCTGCTCTAGGATGGGCACAGACGTAAGTCATGTTCTTTTGTGGAATTTGAAATAACTTGAGTAGAATATTTAATGTTACAAGTGCAAAGGAGGAAAGCAGTTGGAGGGAGGAGTGTGAGCAAGGGTGGCACCCTAGTCACGGTTGCCACTGCTGTGAAGGAACACCAAGACCAAACACAAGCTAGTGAGGAAAGTGTTTACTAGGCTTACACTTCCACATCACTGAACAGAAAGTCGGGACAGGAACTCACACTGGGCAGGAATCTGGAGGCAGGAGATGATGCAGAGGCCATGGAGGAGTGCTGCTTACTGGCTCATTCCTCCTGGGTTGCTCAGCCTGTTTTCTTATAGAACCCAGGACCACCAGCCCAGGGGTTGCACCACCCACAATCCTCCCCCATGGAGACCACTAAGGAAATGCCCTACAGACTTGCCTACCGCCCAGGCTTACTGAGGTATTTTCTCAGGGGAGGCGTCCTCCTCTCCAAGGACTCCAGCTTTGTCAAGTGCACATGAAACTAGAGCGCACAGGTGGTGATCTGTGTTTGAACTTCAGTGCTGAGTATGCAAATGGAAAGTGGAGGGAAGGGAGGTGGTCTCCTGGGCATCTGGACCACAAAGGGGCCAGGCTGAGAGAAGATAAACAGCAGACAACTTGACTGGCACACTGTTGAACGGATGGACTACATAAAACAGCTCCGTTTTATAGTCAGGGTAGCATCGGCATCCCATTAGATAAAATAAAGAGGCAAATCACCTGAGTTAAAACAAAAACCTTTAAGGAGCAAACTTAACACATTTTGTTTTGTTTATAGAAGCAAGCACTTGATATTTAACTTAGCCTGGCCTTAATTAAACTCACGATCCTCCTTCCTCAGCCTCCTGATTATGGGCATGCACCACCATGCCTGGCAATACGTGACTTTTGTGGTTTGACTAGAATGATACTTCTGAATCTTAAAGACAAGAATGAGGGCTGAAGAGATGCTCGGGGGATAAAGCACTTGTCATGTACACCTAGAACCTGTATAACAGCTAGGTCTGTGTGGGGAGGCGAGGACTGGCAAGCTCCAGCTTCAGCAAGTGACCCTGTCTCAAAAAATAAAGTAGAGAGAGAGAGTATGTGTGTGAGGAAGACACCTGATATCAATTCTGGGCTTCCACACATGTGCACACATGTGCATACCTACACATGTGAGCACACACACATATGCATGTAATAGACAGCGATAAATGTTTCTTAATTTTAAACAGATCTTGAATGCACTACCATTCTGATCATTTGCTAGTGTGCGTGAGCGTGTGTGTGCGTGTGTGTGTGAGCGCATGTGTATGTGTGTGTGTGAGCATGTGCGTGTGTGTGTGTGTGCGTGAGCGTGTGTGTGTGTGTGTGTGTGTGTGTGTGTGTGGTGTGGCACAGGTGGAGGTCAGAGGACAACTTCCGGGATCAGTCCTCTCCTTCCACTGCATAGATTCCGGTGACAGGACTCGGGTCAGGCTTGGAGACAAAGTGTCTTTACACACTGAGCCATCTTGTTGGCCCTGTTGGTACCATGTGTGTTTAGTGACAAAGAGAAGCAGGAGATATAACTGAGAACAGACATCATTTCTGGATCAAACTTACCATTCTGTAATGATTCTCAGTCTTTTTAGACCTAAATCAAGCTGCATCAACATATACATGCACATACATGCACTTGTTTTGGGGCCTGCTCTCCTCACTAATCGGTCCTGAAAATGACACAGAGATCAATGTGCCCTTCTTGTCATTCAATAACTCACAGATTCTGTTACTTTATTTTGAAATTCCGGACTAAGGTGGCTGGCACTAAAATTTATTCTCCCTAGCCAACAAGCAAGTATGTGAAAATTTATTTAAAAATTTATGGACAAAGACCTTCCAATCATATTGGTGAACGAGGTGGACTCACTTATTGCTTAGAAAATATTCTAAACTTAGCAGGTGGCCTTCCCAAAGATCCTGCAGCCTGTGTTGAGACATTATACAGGGAGCTGGGAGGTGGCCCAGTAGTATTTGATGCATGAGAATGGGGAGCTGAGTTCAAGTCCTCAGCACCCACATAAAAAGCCAGGCACGCCCACCCTGTGCACCCTGGCTGTAGAGCTGTAGGAGGCAGAGACGGATCACTGGGGCTGCTGCCAACCTGTCTTCAGTCTGAGACCTTGTCCCATGGGCGTAAGGTGCACAGTGATATAACAGGACGGTCATTCTCTTCCTCTGGCCCATGTAAGTGCACACAACCACACACATATACATGTGCATACCACACACAACAGAAATAGCACATAAAACTGAGAACAATATGACAGGACATGTGCTCTAAGAGGCTGCCATGGCCTTGGAATCCAGGGGGAGGGGAAAGCTGATCCCCAACTCCAGACTCAGGCCCAGCCCAGGCTTGGCAAACAGGATTCAGGTAAGCTCTCTGACGCTGGGTCACTCTGGGACACCTGATGTTATGACTTGGTTGGAAATGTCCCCAAGGGTTCATCGTGCAATCAAGGCTTGCTCCTACTCATGCTCAGAGGGCTTTGTGCGTTTTCATTTTATGTAAGGATTATTTTAAGATTAAAAAAAGGAGAGGGAGGTGCGATCATATGAGCAAAGGGGTCATGACCATGATGGGGAAATCCATAGAAACTATGGGTCAGCTAGTGGGAGCTCACTGACTCTAGACTGACAGCTGGGGAACCTGCATAGGACCGAACTAGGCCCTCTGAATGAGTGACAGTTGTGTGGCTTGGCCAGTCTGTGGGGCCGCTGGCAGTGGGGCCAGGATTTATCTCCAGTACATGAACTGGCTTTTTAGAGCCCATTCTCTATGGTGGGATGCCTTGCTCAGCTGCCACACACTGGGGAGGGGCTTGGTCCTGCCTCAACTTGATATACCAGACTCCCCATGGGAGGCCTTACCCTTTCTGAGAAGTGGATGGAGGGGTTGGGTGAGAGGAAGGTGGAGAAGGGAGTGGGAGGAGGAACTGTGGTTGGTATGTAAAATTAAAAAATAAAAACTTAAAATTTTTTTACAAAGGCAGTTGGGGGGGGAAGCTGACCAAGATCATCCGGAAGTAGGGCTGACAGAGGCTCTACTACATGCTTCCTGCCGAGAGAAGCCCCTTGGCGTCCTAGCGTGTGTGTGGAGGGGCTTCACTGCCACAGGAGCCTCCCATGAGACAGGGCAGCAAGACCAGGATGGACCTGACTCTGGCGGTTTCAGGCTGAGCCGGGAGAGGGCGTTAAATCAGACTGTGCAGGCCCAGTCAGGGCAACCTGACATCTAGTATGGTGCAATACTGACATCTAGTGGTAGCTTCTAGAAGATGCTTTCATCTTAGCAACACATTTATACAACATAAAGCAGTAAGCTTTGGAAGGACAGATATCGCCAGCTATAAAAGGGCAACTATTGGTACAGTTTACTAGGGATTTCCGTGTGCAAGTGGCACAGAAGGCATTGTTGTTTCGGTTTTTCGAGACAGGGTTTCTCTGTGTAGGTTTGGAGCCTGTCCTGGAACTCTCTGTAGACCAGGCTGGCCTTGAACTCACAGACATCCACCTGCCTCTGCCTCCCAAGTACTGGGATTAAAGGTGTGAACCACTACTGCCCAGCCAGAGGCATTGTTTTTTTAAATATATATTTAATATTTATACTATACATATTATAAATAAAATTATATATATGTATAATTTTATGTGTATGGGTGTCTTGCCTGCTTGTATGATAAAGAAGTCAGAAATATACACTGAAAAAAAGATAGCACCTTCAATAAATGGTGCTGGTCAAACTCTATGTCAGCATGTAGAAGAATGCAAATAGATCCACATTTATCACTCTGCACAAAACTCAAGTTCAAGTGGATCAATGACCTGAACATAAACCAGATACACTAAACCAGACAGAAGAGAAAGTGGAGAATAGCTTGGAACTCATTGGCACAGGAGACAACTTCCTGAACAGAACAACATTACAGGCACTAAGATCAACAATTAATAAAAGGGACCTCATGAAACTGAAAAGTTTCTGCAAGGCAAAGGACACTGTACAGAAACAGTCTAAGGAAAGGAAAAAGATTTTTACCAACTCCACATCTGATAGAGGTCAAATATCTAAAATATATAAAGAACTCAGGAAAGTAGTTTTTTTTTAAAAATCCAATTAAAAATGGGGTACAGATCTAGACAGAATTCTCAATAGATGAATCTCAACTGAGAAACACTTAAAAAATGTTTCATTCTTAGTCACTAGGGAAATCAAATCAAAACTACTTTGAGACTCCATCTTGCACCTGTCAGAATGGCGCTGATCAATGACAGAGCTCATGCTGGTGAGAATGCAGAGCAATGGAAACACTCCACTGCTGCTGGGAGTGCAAACTTGTACAGCCACCATGGAAATGAATATGGCAGTTCCTCAGAAAATGGGGGACTCAGTCTACCTCAGGACCCAACGGTTGCTCCATCCTCCCACAAGGACACTTGCTCAACAATGTTCACTGTGGCTTTATTAACAATATCCAGAAACTGGAAACAGCCAACTCAACTGAAGAATGAAAAGAAAACGCGGCAAGTTTACACAGCGGAGTATTACTCATCAGCTACAAAAATAACATCATAAAATTTTCAGGCAAATGGATCCAATTAGAATCATCCTGGGTTAGGTAACCCAGACCCAGAAAGACAAAATGGTATGTATTCACTTATGAGTGGACATCAGCTGTTAGTAAATAATGAAGCTACAATCCATAAACCCAGAAAGGCTAGGCAAAGAGGAGCGCTAATGGGGTGGGGGCGTGGATCTCCCAGGAAGGGAAAATAGAATAGATTCTGTGGGCAGACTAGGGGTGGGTGAGGATGGGAACAGAGGGGTTATGAGGAGGCAGGGGTGGGGTGAAGGGGGCTCCACAACTGGAGTGGGGTTTTGGGGTGGCAATGGGAACTTTCTGGAATCTGTAAAGGTGACTTAGTGAGGACTCCCAGTAATGGAGGATTCGGAGTATGAACTGGCCACCTTTTGTGGCCAGGCAAGGCTTCCAGTGCTGGGACTGGATGTTGGCTGAGGATCCCACGGAGATCCCCAACAACCCAGACTGAGCCACGTGGCGGCATCGTTTGTCTTTAACCCCAGGGAGACAGAGGCAGGTGGATCTTTGCAAGTTCGAGGCCAGCCTGGTCTATAGAGCAAGTTCCAGGACAGCCAGAGCTGTTACATAGAAAACCCTGTCTCAAAAAAACCCAAACAAAACAAAAATAACAACAAAAGAATAACCCAGAATGATGTTAGGACAGATGTAGCCTTCTGAAAACTGACAGTAGGGTCTCATTGCTGAGAACAACTTCTGCTCAGCCCACTGAACACAGAGAGGCAGAGCTGGTGTGGGCTTGGAACTTTCACCTCTACGTTCTAGTCTCTTTGACCTGGGAAGGTACAGGAGAAACCTGGATAGAACCCAGGACCAAAGACCTTGACTTACAATCTGTCCTGCTCGCTAAAGCAATAGTGGCGAAGAACTTGTGGGAGTGGCCAAACAATGTCTGATCTAACTTGAGACCCATTGTGCAAGAGGGAGCACATGCCTGACACTGCTGAGATGGGTGGAGTCTGGGGACTGAGATGGGTGGAGTCTGGGGACTGAGATGGGTGGAGTCTGGAGGCTGAGATGGGTGGAGTCTGGAGGCTGAGATGGGTGGAGTCTGGGGACTGGGTGGTCCAGAGTCTAGGGACTGAGATGGATGGAATCTGGGGACTGAGATGGGTGGAGTCTGGGGACTGAGATGGGTGGAGTCTGGAGACTGGGTGGTCCAGAGAACTTCAGTAGAACCAAACAGGAATGATCTTAAAAAAATAATGAAATGATTGCTAATGATATTCTGCTATACTCGTAGATTGGTGCCTTGCCCAGTAATCATCAGAGAGGCCTCCTCTGGCAGCAGAGGGGAGCAGGAGCAGAGACCCACAGACAGACTTTATGGGGAGAAAAGAGTCTAAATTGGAGGTCTCCATTGGGTCCCAGGCCTCAGAGATTGGGGAACCCCACGAAGAGAGGGAGGAAAGACTCTAGGAGCCAGAGGAGGTGGAGGACACCAGGAGAACATGGCCCACCGAGGGCTCACATGTGCTCACGGAACTGAAGTGGCAAACATGGGGCCTGCATGGGTCTGCACCAGATCCTCTATGTAATTATTACAGCTGGTAGCTTGGTGTTCTTGTGGGACTCCTAACAGTGGGGTGGGCATGTCTCTGACTCTTTTCCCCTCTCAGGTAGCCTCGTCCAGTCTCAATATGAGGGCTTTGCCTTGTCTTTTTGTATCTTGTTTGGCTGTGCTTGTCTGTTAACTTCTTGAAGGCCTGCTCTTTTCTAAAGAGGAAATGGGGGGGGGGGGTCTGGGAAAGAGGGGAGGTGGGGGGAGCTGGAAGGAGTGGGGGGAACTATGGTTGGATTTGGGATGTATTGTATGCGAGAAGAATCTATTTTCAATAAAAAACATTTTAAAAAAAGAAATGAGCAAGTGAAATTCAGGAAAGCGAAGGACCTTGTTTGTAAGTAGGTGCTGGTGTTTGTAAGTCAGGTGTGTCTGGCCAAGAGGCTCAAGTCACTGTCTGAGACAATGAAAATGCTAGAAAAGAATGACAAGACCTCCTCCCTCAGCCCCAGGAACCTCACCAAGCCCTTCACTTACTCAGTCGCAAGTCCCTTAAGGTGCTTCTAAAGTCAGGAAAAAAGGTGGACACGTTGGAAGTGTACTCATGAATCTGCATTCGCTGCCTCCTATGCTCAGTGGAGAGCAGTGTGCATGCAGGGCAACAGCAGTGGCCAAGTGTGTGAGCCACCTGCACTGCTCTCCAGGCCAGTATGAATAAGAGTTTCCTGGTGCAAACTTGATCTTACGGGTGAGCCAAGTGCAATGTAGCGTCCTGCGTGCTCTGGGTTGAGAAGCCCAGGGCAGTTTAATGGCGGAGTGACAGGGCTCTTAGATTAGCTTCAGGGAAAGCAGCCATTTATGAAGAAATAAATGATAATGAAATCGATTGCTTCTATACTACTCCTAGCTAAAATCTCCCACTCAAAGTATTAAGTAACTATGTAGGTTAATTTAAATCATAGGAAAAGGAAGGGCAACAAATTCATTTAGAGATCTATGAAGAATATTGATAAACACACCAAGTCTGGCTATGTCCAAAAGGCAAATGCCTGCCAACTATAATGTAGCATGATTAATAAAAACCCTGAGACAGATATTGGGGTTCAACCTGAAGACCAGAAAAGCAAAGCAGCCAGCCACTGGCTCTTACATCTACCTCAGTCCAAAAATGGTGATCCTGCCTCAAAGAGTCCTCAGAATGAGACTGAGCCCGAAACCTGTCTCCTCCTGTCTTATAGTCCCCTCTAGTGCTATTAGTGAAAGTAAGATTGGGAAACAACGGGCCACATCTTACACAAAGTCACACATTGAACAACGAAGCTTCAACTAGCAATGTCCGTGAAAGCTAAAACAGAGCTGAAAAGTACCCACGTTGCAGTAGGTGCACCTGTCAGGTCACAACCTTTGATGGTTTGTGTGCTGACACAGGCTGTGGCTGGGGAGGGAGGGCTCAGTGCTTAAGAGCACGTATTCTCTCAGAGGATCCTGTAACTCCAGTTCCAGGATTCTGATGATCTCTTCTGACCTCTGCATATACCAGACATGTATGCGGTTCAGGAAAAACATCATAAACATAAAAATAGCTATAACAAATACACCACTGCACCACCACTCACATACAGCATGTGCAATTATGTGCTGTATACATAATATTCAGTAACGTAGCAAATGACTGTCTGGTTAGTTTACTATACTGTGCTTTTCTTCCTTATTTTGGAGGTCCCCTTCTTATAAAAACAAATCAACCGTAAAACAGTGTGCTGTGCTAATGGCGGCATCAGGCCCAAACAGCTCATGTGTCTCTTGGTTGCATCAAGAGGTCAACATCGGATTGAGTTTGGCATTTAGGATTTTTAAAAATTTATTTTTACTTTAAAAATTATGCATATGTTTGTGCATGTTGAGTGCAGTGCTCTTGGAGGGCCAAAGAAGGTATCAGATCCTCCTGGAGCTGGAGTTATGGGTCAGCTGTGAGCCACTGACATGGCTGCTGGGAACAGGATGCTGTCTTAACCTCTGCTCCCCCCCAAGCCCATCCATGCAGGTTTCGGTATCTAGCTAAGGTCTTCATACAATAGCTAAATCATACAGCCTGAGAACCCGTGGCCATTAAGTGACACGTAGCCACACTTATGTCCTATTTGCATATCTACAACGTATTGGGTATTATGCCAACAGTTTGACAACAATGCTGGCTAATAAGAGCCAGTGTAGCATTTAGCAGAGGAGACAGACACAAATAAAAATGCTCATATTGTATATAAGGAAGATATCAAATTCTTACCAGTTATTAAATCTGAAGGTATCCTATCAGTCAAGAAGTCAACCACAAGTATTCGGCTTGTTGCGAATATAATACCACCTTGTGTGTACACTTCATAGCGACTGCTACTTGTGATTTCATTTGTCACACGTCGAGGGAGGTGTTCAACTCCTTCTATCTTCAACTGATTGATAAAATATTCCTAAATCAGAGTATACTCATTAGGAAGCTGTTTAACACAGGGCAGGGCACTTTTAAAATAGGCTGCAGAGATTTAAAATGTCTCCACTCTCAGATTCCTAAATATCACAGCAAATTATTTCTTTATACCCATCAGCCAATTGAGTTACTTTAGTTAAGGTTTTTGTTTAGTTGTGCTTCGGAGTTTACACTAAGACACAGTTGTGCTTCAGACATTATTTGCATTCAACACCAAACCCCCAAACAGAACCTTTTAAAACCTTGGGTTAAAAGTTTTCTACTACCTTGAAACTATTTCCCACCAAAGCCAAGTTTTCAGCCAACATATCTGTGAGGTAAGGGATTCCTCTCTGCAGACAATGCTTTACACTGCTGGTGGTGTATCACTAGTTACAGCAGTACTGATGCATCCTAGAGAAATGTCAGAATGTTCAAAGGTCCCAGGGCTGATAGTCTCTCCTGGGCACCTTACATCGCATGAAATCCCATGCCAAGAAAAGGCGATACTCAGGGGAGTCCCATAGAGCCTTTTCTCAGATGACATTTTCTTCCCGGCCACACCATCTGGAGGATCAACAGATTTATCATGCTAGGCTGTGTTCCAATCTCTCAACATTTCCCACTCCACTGTCCTCAGGGTCACCTATTCTCCTTAACCCGGATTGACCTCTCCTAATAGCCATAGCGTCCAGTCCCTTCCTTCCTGGCCTTATGTCCCTAGTCCCTCTTCTTTTGTGCATCCTTAAAGGCCTCCTTTTCCATCTTCTACTACTCTCAGAGACCTTGCCATCCCCATCATTGCCCTTTTAGGGACCCCACTTGGCCGTCACCAGAAACACCCTTAATACTTAACTTCCAGACTCAACAATATCCCTACAGCTTCCCTCCTTTGTAGAGCAATCCAACCCATTCCCCTAATGTGTATCCTAGTCGCTTCTCTTATTCACTGTCAGAGAGTGTGTGGGAGCCGTATTTTTAGTGTACTCAAGCTGTGGGCTCTGTATCTCTCCGGAAGAGCACTATTCATTGCCCTCCCGGTCAAGAGAGGTAGCCAAGACTTAGCGCTGCCCTACTTCACCGGGTCCTCCCGCAGTGCCAGAGCCCTGGATCTCCTTCGAGGACCTGCACTCAATGCCCTCGCATGTCCTGGCAGCTACTTGGACTTCCCTGGGGGCTCTCTTCCCTCCTTCGCAGCGCCCTAGAACTATGTAGACGCTCTGAATCTCCCCCAGGGATCTCAGTTCATTCCCTTTCGTGTCCCGTTTGAGACCTACGCTGGCTCGGGGCCCCTGCAACCGCACAGCTTCGCGTTCGCGCCGCGCCAGTCTCGGCTCGGATGTCCCTACGCCCTCGAGAACACCCATCTCTCAGTCGCACCTCCTCGGCCGGCTGCGTGTTGAGCACCAGCACCAGGCAGGCCGGGTGGCAGTGCAACCGCAGGAAATGGTAGAGAAGTCGGTCGGCGCCAAGCCCGCGGGCGCACACCACCAACCCGTCGCTGTCGAGCAGTTCTAGTACCAGCTGCCTCTCGTACTCCAGCAGCGGCGCCATTGCTTTGCCTAGGGCCGGCAGGCACCGCTCCATTAGCGTCCTTCCGGGGTTGCAGCCGGACGAGAACGGAAAGAGCCGAACTGAGCCGAGCCTAGCCGAGCGCGGGCCGAACGCAAGGGCTGAACGCCGCGGCTGGAGGATCGCGGAAGGAAGGTAACAGCAACAGCGGAGTTTGAGACTAGAAGAGGCCGGACATAGCCGAAGGGAGCCGAACCCAAGAGGAGAGTCAACCGATTGTAGCCGAAGAAGAGTCGAGACAGGGATAAATGTGCCGGAGGTAGCCGAATTTAGCCGAGAGCCCCCGAAAGCAGTTGAAGGGCATTAGCGCGCGGAAAGATGTTCGAGTCAGGCGGTAACCGGGTGGCTTCGGAATTTGGTTCTCTAGAACTACAAAACGCAAACAGAGAAGGCGTAGCACTCCAATATCGACAGTTCAGAATGTTAGCTGTTAATATTCCAAGCGCACCCAGAATCAGCACCGCTTACCCAGCGTAGTTTAGTCTCTGTTTTGTAATTATCCCCTTCAAAAATTTTAAGTAAGCAAAATACTTAATGAATTTCTACTTCTTATTTGCAAAAGTCTTGAATACAATATACTGTTTCACAAAGTCACAATCAGGTGCCAACTGCGGTAGCGTTCCGCCTTCCACTAGAGGGACATCTTGGGTCGTGTTTGTAACTGCCTAGAAATGCTAGGTAAGAGACCCGTTCTCTCCCATCATCCTCCACTTCCCTATAATGCTAGTCCATAAGAAATACAAGTGAAACCAAAATAGTACAGTTCCATTATACAGGAATAACCTCGGTCAACGCCATGGAATTCATACGATGCCCCCCCCCCCATTTTATCTATATGAAATAATAAATAACCCGGATGTGAAACCCGAGGTTTGGTTTATACAGGTGGCACAGGCTGTAATCCCAGCTATTACAGATGCGGAAGCAAATTCAAGGTCAGCCCGAGTTACAGATGGGGACCCTCCAACACAAAGTATAAAGAGTGTTGGGATATAGCTCAATGGTAGACTCCCGAATTTGTCACTAATATTTCACAAATCTCTGATATTTTAAAGTTTTTTTATGTGGCTGAGTTTTCTGTAGCGTGGATGCATATGTTGGTTATCTCATTGGTCTGCTCGCACTCCTCCCCACCAGCGTTTTACATACCATTTCACTGGCTGCTTTATAAGAAGCTCGACCAAACCCTTGAGGTGCATTTCTGGAAGTATATGATCAGTGGGATGAAAGGGAAGCATTTATCTGAGTCTTCATTACCTTTATTACATTGCCTTCCAAAATATCTACCAGTTTCCCTTGACATCAGCAGCCAATAAGAGGACCCGTTTCTCTTCCTCCTCTGCTTCCTCCAGTGTTTTCCTTAAGTTTAGTCACAGTGAAAACGGCGTATAATAATTCCCGAATTCTCCTGAAGTGGAAAGCGATGCCTGCTTTACTTGCAGTGTCTCCGCGAGCCATGCAGTAACAACTGTAGTTCTACAAGTAGGTTATATAACCAGAGCCAGGCGATGTATTTCTTAGCTTTGTTCAGGATACAGTAAGTAGGGATCTAACACACATTCAGAGGTAGGTAGGTGCGTGGGTGACAATACCAGTATTTACACCCAATTCTTCCCACACTGTGGCAGGCAGAATAATCATTATTTAATGCCCGCATTAAATTCCCAGAATCTTTTATGTTATTTTTCATGGCAAAGGGTACTTTGTAGATGTGATTAAGCTAAACACTTTAGATGGTGTGCTCAATATAATGATAAAGGTGCTTATAGGCAGGAGAGTTAGCTTCAAAGAAGATGTAAGGGGAAAATGTCAGAGTGAGGCATGAAGAATTGGGAACACAGCCTTTAGAAGCTGGAGAACACATGGCATCTCCTCTGGTACCTCAAGAAATATTATAGCTGCCTCTCAAAACCCACTTTGCACATCTGGTGCCCAGAGCTGGAAGGCACAGGTTTGTATTATTTTAAGCGCTGGAATTTGTCACAATGATAACAGGAAGTAAATGAACAAGCGTTTCTTATTTTGACTTCACTGAACTTTGAAGATGAAGTTCCCAGCTTTATCAAAACAAACCAACAAACACCATAGATAGGGTGCTGGAAAGATGGTTTAGAGGTTAAGAGCATGGAAGCTCTTTCAGAGGACCTGGGTTCAATTCCCAGCAACCACATGGTGGCTCACAACCATCCGTAGTGAGATCTAGTGCCCTCTTCTGGTGTGTAGGCATACATGCAGGTAGAATACTGTATACATAATAAATACATAAATAAAATCTTTTAAAAACTCTATAGATGGAAATATTTAAGGAGGCAATATATAAGGAAGCAATAGAAAAGAAGACAATTGTTTAGAAGGTCAAGATTTATTGAAAATTCAAGCATATGTATAGTGACTGGGGTCTAGCTAGTACAGAAGGTGCTCACTGTGAAAGAACAGATACCTGGATAATCCTAGAACCCATGGAAAGAACTGTAGAATCCCACTGCTGGGAGATAGTGACAGGTCAGTACTAGGGCTTGTCACCCAGGCTAGTGAGGCAGTGTTGGGGCAGCTGGCCCAATCCCTGCGTTCAGGGGCGTGGCTGCTCCAGCGGGGTAGCCATGCCCCTTAAATAGGATTGGGGAGCCGGAAGGTGGCCCGTTCGTTTGCCCCGCGCTCACTCCGCTGGACCCTTGGTTCTGTAAGTTCCCTTATCTCCCTTTGTATTAAAATTGAATAATTATAAAAGGACTATTTTTGGTTATTTCCAATCTTCGCCGCTTCATCTGGCAGGCAGCCTGTCTTCAACACAAAGTGGGTAAAGATGTTTGTCATTCAATCTCAGGAACGGACATACTGGAAGCAGAGAACTGGCTCCTGAAAGTTTCCCTCTGATGCCCACATGTGCACTGACCCCCCCATGTGTGCACTGACCCCCCACGTGTGCACTACAGCTTGTACCCTTCACAAATAAATGCATGTAATTAGAACAAACAACTAGGGTGACAGTTACTGAGAATTGATCCTCAAGGTTATGCTCTGGTCTCCACACATGTGTTCACACAGTACGTATACATGAACACATGTGTGAGTACACAATGTGCACACACAATAGCCATATAGATGTTTAAATGCATTAGGATTTACTCTTTCAAAGAATGTTAATCAGACATACAATGTGTCAGGGCTAGGGTCTTATCAGGGAACAAAGCAGGCAAAATCCCTGCCTTATATTCTTCCGAGGAGCTCATGCATGAAGAAGTCTATTGATCATCTCAATATGTGAACTGTGATTATTTCTTGAACAGTTTTCTTAATTGTTCAACCACAGGAGAGTACTTGAAAAAATTATGCATCCCTAGTAAGCAGACTACAGAGAACTATTAAAATGTTAATGTGGAAAGGACCAATATCTAATTGCTACTGAAGGAAGAATAAACTGTGAAGCAAAAATGGATAGCATGGATGGCCCTACTTGTCAAACATATCAATAGTATTTATTTTCAGAGGAAGGCATGGAAAGTGCCAGGAAGAAACCAAATCTCTTAACATAAGCAGCCACCTTTGGGAGTTAAGGCAGGAGGCCAGCACCACCTTTGAAATTTTACATTTTCTGTTTATTCCTCTCCGTTCTGTTGCCCTCCTTCCCTAGTAGTTACACAGGAGAAACTTCCTAACTACTCTATATACACTTCATCAGCACCAGAACTTTTACCCTGTGAAGTCTAGATTTAATACGTGCATTGTGGACAACAGGTAAGGTCTCATGCTGGCGTCTGTGGTGGTGGATCTTTGTACATTTCCCACAGGTTGGATTTACCATTCACCTTTGGCCGTTCATGAGCAGAGCAATGGTTCCCTCCTGTGTTTCTATCACAATGATTCTCTAAGCCTTTCTTTCTTAGCTTGCTCTCCCTCATCCCTCCCCACTCTCTCCCTCTTTCCTTCTTTCTTCCCCTGTTCTGACCCTCTCCCCTTCTTCCCCTCCATCTCCCTTGCCTCTTCCTCTCTTCTTTCTCTTGAGAAGACCCACCTCATTCTTACTTTGCTCATAAGAATATAGGCAGCCCTCACTGACATGAGGCTGGTGATGAGATTGAGCATCACTTTTCTCCTACACATCCCAGTCTCATCTCAACTGCCAGAGCCAGGCCATTGACATCTGTCTTGGCATTTAATCTTTCAATCTCTATGTAGCCATCCCTTGATATCCATGGGGTTGGCTCCATTCCCCTCCCCCATCACTACCATAATATGCAGATACTCAAATTCATTATATAAAGTGGCACAGTGGGCTGGAAACATAGACCATGGCTTGCTGTGCATGTACAAAGCCCTGGGTTCTGTCACAGAACACAAGTGTTAACTTGAAATGGCGTAGTCTTTGCACAGAGTGTCAGTCATCCTGCTGCACAGTTTTGAACGCAATACCTAACACAGCTCACATGCTGCGTAACCATTTGCTGTAGTGCATTGTCTGGGAGAAGATTTTGATAAAAAAGTCTGTTCATGACCAGTACAGCTGCCATTCTTTCCTGTCTGTGACTGTTTGGATGCATGGATGCAGGGTGGAGCTACATCAAAGCTCATTCAATCTAGACCCTCTGGGATGGTCACTCCTGGAGTTCTCACTCAAAAAGGGGTGCTAACCAAATGTTTTAATTTTGCTTCTGTTGCTATGATAATATATTCTGTCAGAAAGCGAGAAAGAATTTCCAACACCTCACAATCCCAGGTCACAGCCCAGGTCTGTGGGGAAGACCAGGCAGGAAGGAGCTCAGTTACATCACACAGTTGGGAGCAGAGAGTGGTTAATGCATGCTTGCTTGCATGCTAGCTTGTTGTAATCAGCTCCATTTCTTTACTGATAGAAACCTGCCTAGGGAATGGTGTCACCCACAATGGGCTGGGTCTGTCCACAGCAATGAACTTAAGACAAATCTCTCATAGATAGCCATAGGCTAGCCCAGTGTAGATAATTCTTCTCTCCCATAGATAGTCACAGGTTAGTCCAATGTAGGTAATCCTTCTCTGAGCATTTCTTCCAGGTGATTCTAGGTTTAGGATGTTTATGGAGGGCAACAGTTAAAGTCACTCATTGGTTTTTGTGCCAAGTTGACAAAGTTAAGCATAACAAAAATAAGTCAAACTAATAATTGGGTGCAATGAAAGAATGTTCAGAGGTCTCAGAATGCATCCTAGGGGCTCCTCTGCTCTGGATGACTGTCCAAGGAAGTAGTGTGTGAGCACAACTTTGAGACCTGACTAAATAGGGTACAGAGAGAAAAACCTGTCTTGGGTAGAGGACCAGAAGCAAAAATCCTTTAGGACAGAAAGGAGACCAACTAGGGGGCAATTGATCACTGGGTTTGCCTGATTCTAGGGTCAGGTCACCCTGAGACTTCATGGTGCTTGTTGTGGTGGTTTAGGGGCTCAGCCAGGGATTAGCTCAGGAGTGGGATTAGCACAGGGTGCAAAGTGATAAGTTGATATTGAGTGATAAAGCTGGGGCACTGCTTGATTCTTGGTAGGCAAGTGTTTATCAGGCTCCTCTGCTGGGCATGGGCAGGACATAATGATGACAAATGAAAGGACCAAAGCTCCGTGAGAGGCTTATTATGCACCCGCCAGCAGACTAAGCACATCTCCACATCCCTGCAAAGATGGGGAATGTTATTCTCTTCACTTGTCAAGTGAATAAGACTCAAAGATATTAAATATGTTTCCCAAGTCTACCTGACTAAGCCTGGAGAACAGAGCCCAGGATGCCTCCATACCTGTTAATCACCCTTTCCCACAGGCTGCCTTGGATGCCTGACTTAAATCAATTGCCTTTTAGACTTGAACTCGAGAGTCAGGTGGTTTTCATCTTCTCCTTGGTTAAGCATTCCTTTAGCATAAAGTTTGGATCAACATGTAGTGACTAGAGTTGGACTTTTATGTTCACTGATGTTTACAAAACTTTAAAAAATATTTCTTTTACATATATATTTTGCCTGCACCCCATATGTGTAATGCTTTAGGATGTCAGAAAAGGGCATCTGATCCCCTTGAAGTTGCGTTACATCCATGTGGGTGCTAGGAAATGCCTACAGTGCCGTTGTCATAGGGCTTTTATGAGTTAGCAACAATTGCATATAGATTGTGTCTTATTACTCCAACAGCATCTGCAAATGTTCAAAGAATCCAGTAGCCATCTTTAGACAGGTTATACTTTTAAAATTATGTTTTCTGACAATGGTTAACAGAGATAGAGACTAGAGAAACAGTTGTGTGTTGTATATCTCTATATTTGCTGTGGTCCTGTTACAATAGCCAAGTTATGAAATCAGCCTAGACATCTGTCAGTGGGTAAAATAATGTGGTAAATATACACAAGGAGTTTATTCAGCTACAAAAAGAATGTAATTATGACCCTTAGAGGAAATGAGTAGAATTGGAGAGCATCATTAAGCAAAACAAAATAGCCAGAGAGAGAAACATTATGTTCTGTCATATACAGATCTAGGCTAAGAAAAGAGAAACATTGTATTCTGTCATATACAGATCTAAGCTAAGAAAAGAGAAACATTGTATTCTGTCATATGCAGATCTAGGCTAAGAAGTAGAGAAACATTGTATTCTGTCATATGCAGATCTAAGCTAAGAAAAGAGAAACATTGTATTCTGTCATATGCAGATCTAAGCTAAGAAAAGAGAAACATTGTATTCTGTCATATGCAGATCTAGGCTAAGAAGTAGAGAAACATTGTATTCTGTCATATACAGATCTAAGCTAAGAAAAGAGAAACATTGTATTCTGTCATATGCAGATCTATGTTAAAAAGAAAAATCAAGTGAAAGTAGAAGGGCACCAGGAAGTGGGGGACAGTTGCAGTATAAAGTGGGAGGTTACTTACTAAAGCACAGTCTGTACATGTAAAAGTAAATAAAACAGGAAGTAAACACCCTCACAGAAACACCTAGAATAATATCTCACCAAACATCTGCCATACTGCAGCATGGTTAGGAAAAGGAACCGTTGTAAGCTGCAATGGCTCAGAGCTCTGCCCAGGGTTGGAAGCCACGGGGGACCCTCCTGTCTGCACCACTTACATCAGTTCTCTGAAAACAGGGACCCAGATGGTATCACATTAATTCTCTGTGGAGAAAGTCACCTGCACACTGGCCTGTGTCCACTGACTGGAGATGCTGTATTTGGTATCTAACCACTAAGAGGGAGAGGGCGTTTAATCATTAACTCTTTTCTCGCAAATAAGGACCACTGATGACTTGTTAAACATATTTTACACAGTTTGACAAGCCATTCATCACAAACAGAAAAGGGCAGAGAAAAGCAGGAATGAAGCTGAACAGGAACACCAGACTCCCGCCCCTCTTGGGAACATGGTAGTGTTTGCATGGATTACTAGTTAACCTGTACGGATTCACTGGATGTCTTGAGGAAGCTTTTCTGTGCAGAAAATAGTGTGGGGAGCAGGCAAGCTTTGTGGAATGTTCATCCTATTTGTAATGTTTCACCTCCTGCTTTGTTCTTCTTGGTGTTTACTCTGAGAAGAGGCAGAGGGAATAACTGGCTGCACAATCTGTGGGACTCATTTCAGCATGAAAAAATGCAGGGCATCCTGTTAAAAATAATTATTCAGGCACTGGGGAGGTAGCTCATTCAGTAAGATGCCTGTCTTGTAAACATGGGGTCCAGTTTCCAGAACTCACACTAAAAATTCTGGGCACATTACTGGGGAAGTAAGACAAGAGAATTCCTGGGGCTCCCCTGGTTAGCTGGTCTAGTCTGCTTGGGGATGCTCCAGGCCAATGAGAGTTCCTGTCTTAAAAATCAAGGTGGATGGCTTCTGTGAAGTGTTACAGGTCGTCCTCTGACCATCATGCATGTGTGTGAGCGCGTATGCACACAAACACAATTATTGATATTTTCAAGAAAGTCACAACAGAGTGACGTAATTAATTGAACAAAGGTCCTTTTTGACTATGACTACATAGGTCACTGACAGATGAAAGGAATAAAGACATGGGACTGTTGGCTTGATAGATTGAGAACATGGTCTGTGGCTTTGTAGATCTGTAGATGAGACATAGCCAGGTAAGGGTAGCCTGTAGACTAGCATCATCCTGTTGACAGACAGAGGTTTCTTTCCCATGAGGGCCACACAGTCATTCAGTCCCAAAGAAACACACAGAGGTCTACATTAATTATAAACTGATTAGCCTAGTAGCTCAGGCTTCTTATTAACTCTTATAACTTATATTAGCCCATAATACTTAATCTGTGATAGCCACATGGCTTTCTACCTTTTTCGGCGAGGCAGTCACATATGCTTGCTCTGTTTCTGGCTTCCTCTGTGTCTCGTTGATGACTGCAGAATGGCTCTCTTGCCAGAATTCTCCTGTTCTCATTACCCCACCTCTACTTTCTGCCTGGCTACTGGCCAATCAGCATTTTATTGAACAAGTACAAGAAACAAATCTTTACAGGGTAAAACCACTGTCCCACAGCATCATTCAGTACACAGTTCAACCCTAAGGGAATCACTAGTCTATGGTGCATCGTATGCCTAGGAAGAACAGGTCTTGGAAACAAGGGATGGTCCCAGTGACTCACAAGAATTTATACATTCTGTCTACACACATTTTGAATTCTGTGGATTTAGTGGTCTGGATCCCAAGATGGAATACTTACACTAGAGGAGATAGTAAAAGCCATCAATGCTCTTGGGCACCTGAGACTTTTTATGGTAAGAGTGAAGAGAGTGAGTAGGGACAGGGCCACCATTTTGACAGATATAACTCTAACTAGTCACAGAAAGAATGCTGGGCTTAGGTGATGTAACAAGGGCAGAGGAGAATATAGTAAACACACAGGTCATCATTTCCATGGGTGTCTTTTGGATGTTGTTGCCCCAATTTTGCTGGAAAAAGCATGGAAACAGCAGCCACGTCTAAGAGGCACAGATGCCCATGTGGTCTGGGACTTCTCAAGCAAATGTGCTGTCCATGGTGGGGAATCAAGAACAGTTCTGGAGGTAGGAAGAAGGGAAGAAAGGAAGGAGAAAGAGGAAAAGATGAAAGGCAGAGGAAGAAAGGGGAAAGAAAAATGAGGAAAGGAAGGAAGAGGGAAAGAAAAAAAGAAGAGTGGGGGAAGGAAGGGAAGAGAGGAAGAAGGAAGAGGAAAGAGAAGAGGGGAAGAAGGAAGAGGGGGGATGAAGGGAAGAGAGAAAGAAGGAAGAGGGGAGGAATGGAAGAGGGGAAGAAGAAAGAGGAGGATGAAGGGAAGAGAGAAAAAAGAGGGGAGGAATGGAAGAGGGGAAGAAGGAAGAGGGGGATAAAGGGAAGGGAGAAAGAAGAGGGGAGGAATGGAAGAGGGGAAGAAGGAAGAGGGGGGATGAAGGGAAGAGAGGAAGAAGGAAGAGGAGATGGAGGGAAGAGAGAAAGAAGGAAGAGGAGATGGAGGGAAGAGAGAAAGAAGGAAGAGGGGAGGAATGGAAGAGGGGAGGAAGGAAGGAATCTTTAGTGATAGGTGGGGTCATTATAGTTCATTGCATTAACTAGCCTCTTCCAAACTCATCCCAGAAAAGATGCCCAGTGGAGTCTTGGAAGAGCTATTTCCGGATCTGATTATGTTAAGCACACATCCGAGCAGTTGTGTGCACTGCTCAGTACTGAGCAGATTGCTCCACTCTGGCAGTGTAGAATAATTCCCTCAGCTGCTTGTGTTTTGGGCAGCTGCGAGCTCTTAGCCAAACTCTTTTCAAAGATTTGCCTTCAGTTAAAAAGCTGCTTTGCTCATGATTAGGGATAGGCCCTATATAATGCCTTGTTTATGTGAGGATTAAGCTGTGGTTCCCATCCAGTCCAGGATGACAGAAGGGTTAGCTTAAGTTCAGAGTCCCTCCTTCAGTCTTTGGGACAGCATCTCCATTCAGCTCCTCCACGAACAAGGTCTGGGGCTGTTTCCTCACGGGTGTTGAGAATTCCCCAGTGAACTTCCTGCATGCAGACTTGTTTCACAGAATCAGCTTTTGTGAGACTGTGATAGTGAGTGAATACATTTATTAATTAACCATATTTATCATTATTATATACATACATACTGCACAATAATTAGAAAATACAGAACAGTAAAAAGAAGAGAATAAAGACACCATAATTGTTGCTTTGTGGGTAGGTTTATTTTCATTTAAATAATACCACAAGTATTGTATTATATTTTGTCTAGTGACATTTGGGCGTTAGTTGAGACAGGTGCTGAATGGCTAGCAACTGAAAAGAATTCTGGCTTATTAAAAAGCCTAGGAATTTGTGGCAAGTTATTGTGTGACTCACCTAATTTCCAAGAAGATGAAGACCCAGGTTATTTAAAAGGAACAGGATGGGAAGACAGCTTATTCAGCCCAGAACTTGCCACACAACCATGAGTATCTGAGTTTGATCCCCAGAACTAGTGCGAAAAAGCTGGGTACAGTGGTATGGATTTCTAATCCCAGCACTGGGGAGGTGGAGATGAGTGTGTCCCTGGGACTCTGGACAGTCATCTAATTGGTGAGCTTCAAGTTGTCTAGAGACCCTGTCTCAACACACAAGGTGGGTAGGTGGCTAACTCCCGAGCAATGACACTGAAAATGGCCCTCTTGTCTCTACTCAATGTGAAGATGTGTGTGTACTTCCCCCTGCAAACACACACACACACACACACACACACACACACACAGAGAGAGAGAGAGAGAGAGAGAGAGAGAGAGAGAGAGAGAGAGAGCAGGAACCAAGGACAGTAGAGATCAAGACTGTAGGAGGAGTTTTGCTCTCTGGATGGAGGATGTAGTCTTCTCCTCAGACTCTTAGTATCTCTTGCTTCAGACTCAGGAGTCCATGTGAAAGTATCTATGCATAAACCAGTAGTTAGGAAACGGGGGAGAGTTGTAAATGGACTGTTTTAGTGTCTGGAAAGGGAACCATCAGACACTTTTTGTTTTCTAGAAGTTTTTTTCTTTGGTTCCATCTTGCCTATTGGAGGCTGGCTCATGTGCCTGGAGCCCTATGATTCTGTTAACAGAGAAGGACGGGGTAAGGAACCTGAGCGTTTCCTGCCAACTCTGTGCATACATGGAGCTTCTGGACCTCTTGGTTTCATTGAGGGATGGCTGGGCTTCGTACCTCTAGTATGCTCCTCTTGAACAGGTTTGTTCCTGTGAAGATGAGTCCACTAGTCTTTTACAAGCCTAACTATAGTTTCCATGACTCTAGACCCTTGCCATCCTCCTTTTGTAGATCCACGTCTAATGATGGCCATGTTTCCTCTCTTCCACCAGAGCCAGTCACTGTCACTTCTGTATGCTTCTGCTCTGAGATAGTTTCATATACCACAGTTCTCCTTTATAAGGTATATAAATTCAGAATGGGTACTGACTTTTATAAAATACTCTCAAGCATCTATTGCTATGGTCAAGTGAATCTTCTCTTTGACCTATTATAGAAATGGGCTGAGTTTTGAATGTCCTAATATTAATCCATATTTGATTTTCACATGACTTTTAGATAATTAGGTAATAATGCTTTTGGAAGCCTCTGGAAGAACATATGAGATAGAACCATAGTAACCAAAGGTGAAACTCCATTCCAAGGCATTTTGGTCTGATCTGCTGGAGCCTGAGTGTATGTGGCTGGGTTTCTCTTTTCATTGTATCCATGCCATGTCCACAGTATCTTTAGTGTCTGCCCTTTTCCATGTAAAATGGGAATATATAAATGGAGGACATGTTGTGGGAATGTCTCAATAATTAACTTACTTTCCCTATAGCATAGTTAGATATCAGAGTATTAGGGCAAAGATCCCTGACTGATCAGAGCAATTTGTAACCATAGATTTTGTTTTTAAAAAAAACACTACATAGGTAATTTTGTTGGAGTTGCTGCTTCAAAGAACTATATTGTATATTAAATTATGCATATTTTGGGAAAGTACATTTTCTTTCTTTAGTTTTTATTTATTCTTTATGACAGCTCCCATTAAAATATGTAATTAAGGAGCTGAAGAGACAGCTCAGTGGGTCAGAGCATTGGCTCCTCTTGTAGAGGATGGGGCTTTGTTCCCAGCATCCACATGGCAGCTCACAACTCTATCATTCCCTTTTCAGGGGATCTGATGGCCTCTTACGGAGTCTAAATGGTGTGCTTACAAGATATAGGCAAATAAAATAAAGGAATCCTTTAAAATTTAAAATAAGTTATTTTATTGAATTAAATAAAAATATATTTAAGAGAAATTTCCCTGTATTTCTTTCTCCAGCAAGAAAACAAACAAAAGAAGAGGAAATATTGGGAATTAAGATGGTCAGAAGATTTATTTGGAGTTGACAGTAAATCAGAAGGAAACATAAATAGGGATTCAGTTTGCTTTAAATATAGATGCATCTTTTTTTTTTTTTTTTTTTTTTTTTTTTTTTTTTTTTTTTTTTCGAGACAGGGTTTCTCTGCAGCTTTAGAACGTGTCCTGGAGCTAGCTCTTGTAGACCAGGCTGGTCTTGAACTCACAGAGATCCGCCTGCCTCTGCCTCCCAAGTGCTGGGATTAAAGGTGTGCACCACCACTGCCCGGCTAGATGCATCTTTAGTTCATACACATGCACAAAGTGCGATTTTGTGCTTTACCAGTGAGGAGCACATATAGTACATGTGAACACAGCTATAAAAGCTTAATGTAGCTTCGTGCATGTACAATAATTGCTGTGCTTGGTTATCTTTACCCTGACTTGCACCAGGGCAGATTCTGACCTTGATGTGATCAGCAGTAACTCAGAAAGACTGTCTTATCTTTTTTTGTGTATGTGTCTTGCTAACAAATATAGACCCCACCATCTTGTGGGGATATGAGAAACTGCTTACTTATTCTGATGAAGAAAATAAATTAACTTTCCTATGATATTAGTGTGACTCTTTAATCTTATTAGGTAAAAAACTTCAAAGACTTCAAAATGGTTCAAATGAATTAATAGCATCTTAATTATCTCACATCATTTTAGCAAAAGCAAGAGTGTGTCTCTGGGGCATCTTTTGTCTCTGTAGGAAAATGACTGATGGAGCTCTAGAGAATGGCTCTTCATTAATGTGCTGACTTCTCCAAGAAATAAATGACTTGAGCCAGATATACTAGCTGGGCTCAGATGAGAGAGGAAACACTGGTGACGAGGAGGACGGGCCAGATGTTAAGGGCAGAATGCAGAGGTGGTGATCAAGCAGTTTGCTCTCTAACTAGTTAAGCCACATATTTGAATCGTCAGGGACTAGTTTCTCCTGTAGGGAAGGAGTTATGCTTAGTTGACAGACATCGCTAACTCAAGATGCAATGGCTTTGATGTTGCTGCTTTCTTTGGAGCAAGTGTGTGGGAAAAATCAGCTGGCATGAAAGCACAGCAGGTGCTGTGGTTTGGGTGTAAAATCTCCTCCACAGGTTCAATTGCTCCATCACTTGGTCTCCGGATGGTGGAAATCTTTAAGGAGTTACAAAATGTTTGGCTGGTGGAGGTGGGTTATAACAGCTGGCCTTGAGGATTAGAACCTCTTCCTGCTTCCTGGTTGGTTATGTTGTGAACAGTCGCAAGCATTCATCAACATGGACTACGACATGGTATACGCCATCATACTGTGACAGTCTGTATCCCCTGAACTGTGCGCCAGAATAAACTGCTGCCTTCTTTACTTTGTCTGCCACAAATTTGGGCTCAGCAATGTAAAGTAACTAGTCCATCAAGATGGAAGATTTGGATGAGGCTCAACACTCAAAACCAGTACTGCCCTATGAGCAAGAGGAGCTATGAGAAAGGAGAGAACATGCTACAGATATTGCTGAATCTGTCTTGACACTTTGTAGAGCACTGCACTCATAAGCATTATATTTGTAGTGTTCTACAAGAAGGTGAAGACAGGAAAGGAGTGTGTGGAGAGGAATTATGTGAAAACTGAAATCTGGCAGGGGCATGATTGCTGCCCATTTATAGGAATGTACTTCAGACAACAGAACCATGATACAGCCTCTCCCCAAACCAAGGGGAAGAAGAGCCTCAAGACACTAATGCTAACTTAAGAAAAGAAAAGAAATAAGAACAGAGGAACAAGAGTGAGAATTTCAGAGGAAGGAAGCAGTAACTTCTGGAGAAATAGTTCGGAGGAACAATAGAAGATTAGTACTTTTAAATGGACATGAACTTAGGTGCTACATTTATAGTTTACCAGTTGAGGCAAAAATAAACCAATGAAAAAGAATCAAGAATAGTAAAAGCCACACATAGCCTAGGGAAGACTTAGGGTGGATGTTCAGAAGTGTCACCAGACAGGACAATGGCATTGGTGATGTGACACACCACTGTACCATGTGATTTCAGAGTGGACAATGAGGGGAAAATTCATCTTTGAATGCATGAAATTGGCTATTATGATGAAATACTTGAATTTTAAGGCAAAAGAGAAATTATGCACACCTTGAAAGATGGCTCCAAGAGGAAGGGAAGCAAGAACTGGGCGTTCCTGTTCCTGTTGCCCGCAGGACACAGCACTCTGAGCTACTTCTCCAGCACCGTGTCTCAGAAACATCTGATGACCAGTGGAGCAAGCTGGACAGGACACTTTGGTACATGCTTCCTTTGCTATTGAAGTGGGTATGAAGTAGAGACATTCTCAATATGTCCTCTAACACACTGTGCCCTAAACGAGTCTCTGACCATCATGTTCTAGAAAGTCAAGAGATAAATTGAATCAGTGATTTTAACTATGTAGAATTCATGATTGGAAATAAAGTGTTAAGTTATAAAATTAATAATGCTTTCATTAAATAATTACTACTAGCATAGTTTTAAGTTAACCAAAATATTTAGAAAAATCATTAAAGAAAAGCAAAAGCATATAATAGAAATGTGTTGATTGATGTTCTCCAGAGAAACTGAGACAAAAGATGTATATATATATTTACAGCTTATCAAAAGATAAACAGAAATGACTACAGATTGGCATGTCTAAGTTCATTTCATGGCATGAGAAGTTCGAGACTCAAGAAGGTGTATGTTAAGGTTGGGAGGAAGACTACTGGCTGGGCTGGTGCTTCTTGTAGCCCCAGGGACTTGGGATGCCAAGGAGGAAGATCACAAGTTCCAAGTCTGCCTGGGTTGCTGTCTTAGTTAGGGTTTCTATGGCTGTGAAGAGACACAGCAACTCTTATAAAGAAAACATTTAGGTGAGGGGGCAGCTTACAGCATCATCATGGTGGGGAGCATGACAATGGCATATACAGGCAGACATGGTGCTGGAGGAGTGCTACATCGTGCTGGCAACAGGAAGTCAACTGAGACATAGCCATATCCTATGCAAAGGAAACCTCAAAGCCAACCTCCACAATGACACACTTCCTCCAACAAGGCCATACTCACTCCACCAAAACCACACCTTCTAATAGTGCCACTAACTATGGGATTATGGAGGCCAATTACATTCAAAACATTACAGTTACAGAGAGAGTTCAAGGCTACCCATGGTAAGTTTAGCTTTTAAAAAAGTGAAGGAGCTGGAGAGATGACTCAGTTGTTAAGAGCTCTTGGTGTCCTTCCAGAGGACCCAAACATCTGACAGCTCATAAACACCCACAACTCCAGTCCCAGTGCTCTGATGCCTTCTTCTGATGGTGCCTACCCACATGCAGAATACTGTGCTGGTCAGTTAGCTAGAGTCATCTGGGGAGAGGGAACCTCAGATAAGAAAATGCCTCCATCAGACTGACACATAGGCAAGTGTGTGAGGGAGTTATTTTGGTTAATGGGTGATCTGGAAAGACCCAGACCCCTGGGACTAGTGCCATCCATGGGCAGGTCCTGGGTGGTATAAGAAAGCAGGCTGGGCAAGTCATGGAGAGCAAGCTGTTATGCAGAGTTCCTCCATGACCTCTGCTTTCATTCCTACGTCTAGGTTCCCTCCTTAAGTTCTTGCCCTGATTTCCCTCAGTGATAGACTAAGCTGTAAGCCAAAATAAACCTCCTCCTCCTCCCCAAGGTGCTGTTGGTCATGGTATTTACCACAGATCCAAAACGCAAACCAGGAGGCCATGGCAATTAATACAAGCCCTTCAGGAATCATAATTAGGGCCTGAAGAGCAGTTGGCAGTAACAAAACTGAGAAAAGTCTAGTAGATGAATGAAGTTGTTTATAGTAAGCTCCAGTAGCCAGCTCCACACCCACACACCCACCCTAGCCAGAGCCACAGCCAACAACCCTCCCTCATGCCCTTTGTTTCTATAGTCTGCTTGTAAACAGAGCAGGCTTATATTGGTGCAGAGTTTCAGTCCATTGCTGTGGGCCTATGAAGAAGACAATAAACCCCCCTGACTCATTACTAGAAGGTGGACTAGAGGAAAAAGAAGGGACTGAGTCCCATTATGAAGGACTCACTCAATTGTCTTAAGACTTCAAATTCGCCATCCCTCCTTATAAATGTTGCCCTGCCACCCTGTAGCATCACAATAGTGAAGAAAACTTTCACCACACAGACCTTTTGGGAGACATTTATGATTCAAAGTAGGGCATTTTCCCAAAGAGAAGAGGAGCCCCTCCTAATGTCTGTATGTGATGCTGGTGTTTTCAGTGTTAGCATTCTGCTGGTGGCTGGTGGCTGATTACCAGGGTTGTAGTGATGAGCTGCGGGCCGGCTCCCCACAGCCCGGCTCCCAGCCACTGGCTAGCTTTATCCAAAATAATTAAACAGAAACTGTATTCTTATAAACACTGCCTGGCCCATTATTTTCAGGCTCTTACTCACATCTTGATTAACCCATATCTAATAATCTGTGTAGCACCATGAATGGTGTCTTACCGGGAAAGATTCAGCACGTCTGACCTGGCTTCTAGCTTCATCGTGTCTGGTTGTAGAGGCAGGGCAATTGTCTGAGCCATCTACCTCACTTCCTTCTTCCTGTTCTGTCTACTCCACCCACCTATTTTCTAACCTATTAGGCCAAGCAGTTTATTAATTAACCAATGAAATCAACAGATTGATAGAAGACCCGCCTCCATCACAGGGTGACCTTACCAAACATGGAGTTGAGAAGAGGTGTGTACAGCCAGTTCTTGTGAATAGGTACAAGATGTTTCCACACCCTGAGCATTCATATATGTGCTAATCTTACATGCTTGGCCTTGTATCGTGATCTTTTTAAAATCAGCATATATTAATCATATAAAACAGTAAGTTTTGTTATGACAATTCCATATATGTGTATAATGCAGCCATATTTCACCTTTTTTGATTATACTTGCCATTTACTAGTTTATTGAATGCAGTTTCATTGTGACCTCACTCAAGTGACCTGGACTAGCAGGTCATTCTTCAGAGACAGATCCCAGAGATGGGGCAGGGAATGACTAGGATCAGAAGATCTTGCACAAGCTTTGTTTTATACCAAGAAGGTTATTCAAAGGTAGAGCATCTTATATACTATTTGCGGATAAAAACAGATTAATTCTTTCTCTGTTGTTAATTGCTTGTAACTCTTCACCTAGGATGGGCCTTGTGAGTTTTCCTTTGTCCAAGTTGGGATATATCTGTTGTTGGAATTATTCAGGTCTTGTTTAGGCAACAATGTTGCTGAAATTTTATGGGTGCAGTTTCTCTGCCATAGCTAGACGGCACAATCTCACAGGTGACCCCTTGGTTCTCTGGCTCTTACAATCTATTCACTCCTTTGCCTGGGATGTTCCCTGAGCTGTACGTACAGGAGTTGTGTTGGAGGTGTATATGTGGATGTGGCTGGGCACCTCATGGTCAAATGTTTATTGCATTTTGAACAGTTGTGGCCTTTCTGTAATGGTCTCCACCTGCTGCAAAAAGAAATTTATCTGATGAGGTGTGAGAGCTACACTTATGTAAAGGGAATAGGGATGAGTATTTAGAGTGTAGTTAGTAATTGCAATCGTTTAGGAAAGTGGCACTAGTAGGTGTCTAAGATCCATGAGCTTAAATGCTGTGTGTCATTGGCTAGGATTCTAGTACCATGCATGATTTCTTTGAGTCCAATTAGACAGCTTAGCTACTGACAAGATATAAGTACCTCTATTGTACATTTGGGTATATCTTGCCATGTTGGACATTGTTGTGGTTCATAAGTATCACAGTGAGGTAGGGCTATTGGTTGCTTTCTTCCATAGCGGCTTCCATAGCATTTCCTCATACCATGAAACCTAGTTTTCAGGAGGAGGGCTTTTTTGGGGGCAGTTATAGTTCTATTTTTTTGTGTTCTATGTCCAAGGTGTGTGGTGTCTTCAGTAATAGGGACTCAATTTCTGGAAAGCTAGTAAGGGCAATAAAAACAGTCTATGTTGTTTTCAAGTCTCCTGAACTCCCCTGACCAACAACAGGAATGAACATTTTCTATGCCCAACACTGGGGTTTGTTTGTGTTAAATAGTCTATGGCTCTTGGGGCAAATGTCGCCACCCCAAGTGGTGTAACTTAACTTAAACTGTATATGTATGTATATATGTACATGTGTATACATACACTGATAAGTAGTTTTACATAACTATAAAATAATCATTCACTGTATCTTTTTCAAGAATTCTTAATTGCCACGGACCGGCTCAGGAGAGCCACTCAGACCGTGGGAGAAGCAGGGTCTTGGTAACAGGAAGGCACAACAAGTTCGGCGAATGACAGACAGACACAACACACAAGAGAGTGGTTGGAATCTGCTGCAATTTTACTAAATTCATGTTTTCATTATATAGTATTCAAACAAAGAACAAACCAGAAGGTCATGTGTCATCAGTTGGCACAGTATGAAAGCTTCTTTTAGTCACATTATCAGGGACAGGTGTTAACCAAGAAAGAGAATTACAGGCCAATCTCACTCATGAACATGGACGCAAAAATTCTCAATAAAATACTGGCAAACCGAATCCAAGAACACATTAGAAAAATTATCCATTACGATCAAGTAGGCTTCATCCCAGAGATGCAGGGCTGGTTCAACATACGAAAATCTATTAATGTAATCCATCATATAAACAAACTGAAGGAAAAAAACCATATGGTCATCTCATTAGATGCTGAAAAAGCATTTGACAAAATTCAGCACCCTTTTATGATAAAGGTCTTGGAGAGATTAGGGATACAAGGGTCATTCCTAAATATAATAAAAGCTATTTACAGCAAACCGACAGCTAACATCAAATTAAACGGAGAGAAACTCAAGGCTATCCCACTAAATTCAGGAACACGACAAGGCTGTCCACTCTCTCCTTATCTCTTCAATATAGTGCTTGAAGTTCTAGCAATAGCAATAAGACAACATAAGGGAATCAAGGGGATCCAATTTG
Source organism: Arvicola amphibius (assembly GCF_903992535.2). Classification (NCBI taxonomy): domain Eukaryota; kingdom Metazoa; phylum Chordata; class Mammalia; order Rodentia; family Cricetidae; genus Arvicola; species Arvicola amphibius. The sequence continues at coordinate 101,679,434 of NC_052050.1, read as the reverse complement.
GAAAGGAAGAAGTTAAACTTTCATTATTTGCAGATGATATGATAGTATACATAAGCGACCCCAAAAACTCCACCAAAGAACTCCTACAGCTGATAAACTCCTTCAGTAACGTGGCAGGATACAAGATCAACTCCAAAAAATCAGTCGCCCTCCTATACACAAAGGATAAGGAAGCAGAGAGGGAAATCAGAGAAGTATCACCTTTCACAATAGCCACAAATAGCATAAGATATCTGGGAGTATCGCTAACCAAGGAAGTGAAGGATTTATATGACAAGAACTTTAAGTCTTTGAAGAAAGAAATTGAAGAGGATACCAGAAAATGGAAGGATCTCCCCTGCTCGTGGATTGGGAGGATCAACATAGTAAAAATGGCAATTCTACCAAAAGCAATCTATAGATTCAATGCAATCCCAATCAAGGTCCCATTAAAATTCTTCACAGAGATTGAGAAGACAATAATCAACTTTATATGGAAAAACAAGAAACCCAGGATAGCCAAAAAAATCTTATACAATAAAGGTACTTCTGGAGGCATTACCATCCCTGACTTCAAACTCTATTACAGAGCTACAGTATTGAAAACGGCTTGGTATTGGCATAAGAACAGAGAAGTTGACCAATGGAATCGTATAGAAGACCCGGATCTTAAACCACAAACCTATGAACACCTGATTTTTGATAAAGGAGCCAAAAGTACACAATGGAAAAAAAGAGGGCATCTTCAACAAATGGTGCTGGCATAACTGGATGTCAACCTGTAGAAGAATGAAAGTAGATCCATATCTATCACCATGCACAAAACTCAAGTCCAAATGGATTAAAGACCTCAATATTAATTTGAACACATTGAGATTGATAGAGGAGAAAGTGGGAAGTACTCTACAACAAATGGGCACAGGGAACCGTTTCCTATGCATAACCCCAGCTGCACAGACTTTAAGGGCAACATTGAATAAATGGGACCTCCTGAAGTTGAGCAGCTTCTGTAAAGCAAAGGACATTGTCACTAAGACACAAAGGCAGCCTACTGACTGGGAAAAGATCTTCACCAACCCTGCAACTGACAAAGGTCTGATCTCTAAAATATATAAGGAACTCAAGAGACTAGACGGTAAAATGCCAATTAACCCAATTAAAAAATGGGGCGATGAACTGAACAGAGAATTCTCAACAGAAGAAGTTCGAATGGCCAAAAGACACTTAAGGTCATGCTCAACCTCCCTAGCTATCAGGGAAATGCAAATCAAAACAACTTTGAGATATCATCTCACACCTGTCAGATTGGCTAAAATCCAAAACACCAATAATAACCTTTGCTGGAGAGGTTGTGGGGTAAGGGGCACACTCATCCATTGCTGGTGGGAATGCAAACTTGTGCAACCACTTTGGAAAGCAGTGTGGCGGTTTCTCAGGAAATTCGGGATCAACCTACCCCAGGACCCAGCAATTCCACTATTGGGAATCTACCCAAGAGATGCCCAATCATACAACAAAAGCATATGCTCATCTATGTTCATAGCAGCATTATTTGTAATAGCCAGATCCTGGAGACAGCCTAGATGCCCTTCAGTGGAAGAATGGATGAAGAAACTGTGGAATATATACATGCTAGAATACTACTCAGCGGTAAAAAACAATGACATCTTGAATTTTGCAGGCAAATGGATGGAAATAGAAAACACTATTCTGAGTGAGGTAACCCAGACCCATAAAGATGAACATGGGATGTACTCACTCATATTCGGTTTCTAGCCATGATTATAGGACATCGAGCCTATAAGTTTGGGATCCTTGAGAAGATAATAAGAAGGTGAACTCCCAAAAAAGATATAGTAATCCTCCTGGATATTGGAAGTAGACACGATCGCCAGGCAAAATTGGGAACTTGAGGGTTGGGCAAGACTGGGCCAAGGGAAGATGGGGAGAGAAAAGTGTGAAGGGGAGAGCGGGGGGAGCTCGGAGGAATGGGGTGCTTGGGATATAGGAAGGGTGGATATGAGAGCAGTGAAGCATATATCTGAATTTAAGGAGCTACCTGAGGGTTGTCAAGAGACTTGACCCTAGAGGGGTTCCCAGGTTTCCAGGGAGACGCCCCCAGTTAGTTCCTTGGGCAGCTGAGGAGAGGGAGCCTGAAAAGGCCAGTTCCTATAGCCATACTGATGAATTTCTTGCATATCACCATAGAACCTCCACCTGACGATAGATGAAGAAAATGACAGAGCCCCACCTTGGAGCACCGGACTGAGCTCCCAAGGTCCTGATGAGGAGCAGAAGGAGAGAGAACATGAGAAAGAAAGTCAGGACCGTGAGGGAACCTCCAGCTGGCGACAGATGGGGAAGGTGACTGAGCCCCACATTGGAGCACTGGACTGAGCTCCCAAGGTCCCGATGAGGAGCAGAAGGAGCGAGAACATGAGGGAGAAAGTCAGGAACGAGAGGGGTGCGTTCACTCATGGAGACGGTGGGACAGAACTAATGGGAGATCACCAACTCCAGTTGGAATGGGACTGATGGATCATGCGACCAAACCCGTCTCTCTGAGTGTGGCCAACAGCGGGGGCTGACTGAGAAGCAAAGGACAATGGCTCTGGGCTCTGATTCTTCTTCATGGACGGGCTCTGTGGGAGCCTTCTCAGCTTGGTCGATCACCTTCCTGGACCTGGGGGGAGTTGGGAGGACCTTGGTCTTAGCATAGAGTGGGGAACCCTGATGGCTCCTTGGCCTTGAGAGGGAGGGAGGGGAGGTATGGGTGGAGGGGAGGGGAGGGAAGGGGGAGAAGGAGGGGAGAGAAAGGGGAGAAGGAGGGGAGGGAGGGGGGAGGAGGAGGGAAGGAGATGGAAATTTTTAAATATAAAAAAAAATAAACCATGAGAAAAAAAAAAAAAAAAACATCCTTAGAAAAAAGAAATCTTGTCCTTGGGAACATAAACCTCAGTCAAGTGGTTTCATCTTAAGAATAGAAAGTTTCTGTCTCATTATCGCTATCATGGCCTTTCCTCTTTCTAGCCCTTTCTTCATATCATCTAGTGACCAAATATGCCTAATCAGTTCTCTGCACCTGTGGAGATATACTTTTTAGTACCTCCTTATGCAGGAGACACCATGGGGGTTGGGATCTAGCAAGCCTATTCATAAAGTTCAAAGTATAACATAACAGTCTTTGTCCATCAACATTAACCCATCTATTCCCTTGCTCATCATATTCCCCGTGTATGACAAAGGTTCTGCTCTAGTCTTATACATTCCCATACTTTGCTTCCCTATCTCAAAGCTGTTCCTGAAGAGAATGATCCTTGTCTTGTATATATAAAGACTATCATTATTATGAAAGAAATTGTGCAAAGCTCATATCCCACATAGTCAGCTAATTGAGAAACCTGTCTATGCCCCAAGGGCAGCCAATACCGGGCTGTCTGCCATTGACCTCCAGGAAGCCTAGTCCCATGGGACACGTAGCTCCCATCCGGCATAATGACATGTCATGTCATGACAATGTCATGTCACACAGATGACACTGGAGTTGGTGTGGCACTTAATGTTATCTATCCCTCCTCCCTCCTTCCTTTTTTTGTATTGCCCTCCCTCTCCTTCTGCAACTAAGGATCTTTCACCTTTTCCCATTCCCCCTCCATATTACCTGCATCCTACTATTCTTTCTATTGGTCCTCCCGACAGTCCAGGTCCCTTTGAATTTTCCTGGTTTCAGAAAATCCCTCAGATTATGTACTCACCACTAAAGATTTGGAGCTAGAAATCACAGAAGAGAGAGAACTCGTGGTTTATCTTTCTGGGTCTGAGTTACCTTTTTTTTCTAGATCTGTTCATTTACTTGCATATTTCATGATTTTATTTTCTTTATGGTTGAAAAGTATTCCATCATGTACACAAACCATGTTTTTGTCACCCACGCATCTTTTGAAGGACATTTACATGGTTTTTATTTTCTCACTATTGTGAATAGAGGGGCAAAGAATGCTGCTGAACAAGTATCTGTGGAGTAGGATGCTGAGTCCTTTGGGCAAATGGCAAGGAGTGGTAAAGTTGGGTCATATGGTAGATTTCTTTTTGGCTTTTTGAATCTTCTCCGCACTGATTTCCAGAATGGCTAAAACAGTTTTCAGCTCCACCAACAGCGATTTGGAGTTTCTTTTTCTTCATATCCTTGCCAATATTTGTTTTCACTTATTTTGTTGATCTTTGCCATCCTGACTGGGCTAAAATGAAATCTCAGAGTTGTTTACATCTCCTGACCTGCCAGGGATCCTGAATATTTTTTGAGTTATTTCTTAGCCATTTTATTTCTTCTTTTGAGAACTTTCTTTTCAGAACCATAGTCTATTTTTAAGATTGTGTTAGTTTCTTGACTCTTCTGTTTTTGAGTTCTTTATATATTTTGTATATTAATCCTCTATGAGATGTATAGCTGGCAAAGGTTCTTTCCTACTCTATGGGTTTTCTCTTTACTCAATTGATTGGTTCCATAGCTGTACAGAAGCTTTTAAGTTTTATGAGGTCCCACTTGTTAATTGTTGGCCTTAATTTCTGGGCAAATGGAGTCTTATTCTGAAAGTCCTTTCCTGCTCCTGCATCTTGTAGTTATTATCTATGTTTGGTTCTATCAGTTTTATTGTTTCAGGTTTCAAATTGAGGTCTTATATGTGGAGTTACTTTTTGTGTAGGGTGATAGATATGAAATCTAGTTTCATTCTTATACATGTGACTATCTAGTTTCCCCAGCACTATTTGTTGAAAGCATTTTCTTTTCTCTAGTGTATATTTTTGACATCTTTGTCAAATATCAGACAGCTGACATTATATGAACTCATATTGAGGTCTTCTATTTTATGCCATTGGCCTACATGTATGTTTTGTACTGGTGCCATACTGCTTTTATTGCTATAACTCTGTAATACATCTTTAAACTTGAAAATGTAATCCCTCCAGAATTGCTCTTTTTTCTTTAGGATTGCATATGCTATCTAGAGTATTTTCTAGTTTCATAAGAATTTTGGTATTTTTTTATTTCTATAAAAATTGTTGTTGGGATTTTGATTGAGATTATATTGAGTCTGGAAATTACTTTTGGTAGAATGGGTTTTTCCCCCCACAATTCTACCATTGCATGACATGGGAGGTCTTTCCATTTTCTAGTATTTTTTTTTCAATTCAGAGATTTAAAGTTTTCATTGATGGGATTTTTTACTTCATTAACTAGGTTTATTCCAAGATACTTTACTTCTTTGGGGCTATAGTAAATATGAACTGCCCAGAATTTCTTTCTCAGTATGTTTGTTGGTGGTGTATAGGTGTGTACTGATTTTTCTAAGTTGATCTTGTATCCTGGTACTTCGCTTCAATTCAAGAGGTGTATTTAGGGTATACTATCATATATCTGCATATCTGCAAGCAGGGATAATTTGACTTCTTCCTTCCCTATTTATGTCCCTTTGATTTCCTTCTTTTTATTCCTCTAGCTCATACTCTGAGAACTATCTTGATAAAGAGTGGAGATAGAGTATAGTCCTGTCCCATTACTTGAGAGTTTTTCTCCATTTAGGATGATGTTGGCTGTGGCTTGTCATATACAGTCTTTATTATGTTGAGTTCTCTTCCCTCTAGGACTTTTATCATAAAGTTATGCTAGATTTTGTCAAAGGCCTTTTCTGCATCTACTGAAATGATCATGCGATTTTACATGAGTTATTACATTTAGTGACTTAACACATGCTAAACTGTCACTCTATCTCTGGGATAAAGCTGATTATGGTGGATGATCTTTTTGACATGTGTTTATATTTGGTCTGCAAGTATCTTATTGAAAATTTTGCATTTATGTTCATGAGGGGATACTGGTCTGTCATTGTTGTCCTACTTTTACCTGGCTTTGATATTAAAGCATACTGACTTCATAGGAAGAGCTTGGAAGAGATCTTTCTCTTTCATTTTTTAAAATAATTCAAGAAACATTGATTGTGGATCTTCTTTGATAGTCTGGTAGAGTTCTTTTGAATTCATCTAGGCCTGGGCTTTTTTGTTGCTGTTGTTGATGTTTCAATCTTTTTATTGGTTATGACTCTGTTTAGGTTGTCGATCATCTTGGTTTAACTTTGGCAGTCAGGATGAATCTAGAAATCGATTCATTTTTAAAAGAGTTTCCAACTTAATGGAGTATAGGTTTTTAAGGTATTATATTCTGGATTTTGGTATCTGTTATAATATTTCCTGTTCATTTCAGATTCTGTTATTTTGGATCAGTTGGGCTGACTTATTTATTCTCTTAAAGAACCAGCTGTCAGATTCATTGATTCTTTGTTTCTATTTCATTCATTTCTGCTCTAATTTTTATTATTTCTTTCCTTCTACTGGATTTATGTTTGGTCTGCTCATGTTTGTCTACTTCCTTGAGTTGCATCATTAAGTTATTTGTTTGTGCTCTTTTTGATATTTCAGCACAGGAGCTGCTAGCTATAAAATCTCTTGTAGACTGCTTTCACCATGTTGTAGAAGTTCTGTTATATTTTATTATTATTTCTGTTTATCTCTAGGAGTTTTTTGATTTCTATCTTGTTTCTCCTTTAACAGATTCATCACTCAGTAAGTAATGAGCTCTTTAATCTCCATGGATTTGTATACTCACTATTGATTTCTTTGCTGTTGATTTTATTTTACTTCACTATGGTTGCATAGAATACATGGATTTTCATTTTTTTTTCTAAATTTATTGATGGGGGTGGATCTGTTCTGATCTTTCACATTGTTTGTGTTTTGGGATGAGACCTGGGCATACAGACTCCTTTTGTTGACTTTGTATCTGATGTGAACACAGCAGGCTTGATTGACATACAGGATGTGATCCTGAGTCAAGCCTGGAGGTTAGGGAAGGTGCAGGTAGGCATTGCATGTGGGAGCTACAACATTTGAGGATTGGAGTGAGTACACATGGGGTAGAATTAAAAGAACAGACTTAAAAGGTTGTACGGAAGCACAGGATGTACAGCTGGGCTGGGCTTGGAGGGTGGATACAGTGTGCAGTGTACTGAGTCCTGCAGGGTGGATACAGTGTACAGTGTACTGAGTCCTGGAGGATGGATACAGTGTGCAGTGCACTGAGTCCTGGAGGGTAAATACAGTGTGCAGTGTCCTGAGTCCTGCAGGATGGATACAGTGTGTAGTGCAGTGAGTCCTGGAGGGTTCATGCAGTGTGCAGTGCATTGAGTCCTGCAGGGTGGATACAGTGTACACTGCATTGAGTCCTGCAGGGTGGATACAGTGTACACTGCATTGAGTCCTGCAGGGTGGATATGGTGTGCAGTGCACTGAGTCCTGCAGGGTGGATACAGTGTACAGTGTATTGAGTCCTGGAGGGTGCATACAGTGTGCAGTGCATTGAGTCCTGCAGGGTGGATACAGTATGCAGTGCAGTGATTCCTGGAGGATAGATATGGTGTGCAGTGCAGTGAGTCCTGGAGGGTGCATACAGTGTGAAGTGCACTGAGTCCTGGAGGATAGATATGGCGTGCAGTGCAGTGAGTCCTGGAGGGTGACTGTAGCATGCAGGACACTGGGGCCTGAAGGATGGATATGACATGTGGTGCACTAGGGCAGGATGGTAGATATGGTGTGCAGTAAACTGTGACCTATGTTGACATCATTAGGGTCATTGTATAGTGTTGGGGCAGCTGGCCCAATCCCTGCGTTCAGGGGCGTGGCTGCTCCAGCGGGGTAGCATTCCCCTTAAATAGGATTGGGGCGCCGGAAGGAGCCCCGTTTTTGATTCTTCCCTGCATACCTTCTGCTCCACTGGACCCTTGGATCTGTAAGTTCCCTTATTCTCCCCTTGTATTAAAACTAATTGGTTATAAAAGGACTATCTTGGTTATTTCCTAACCCTTCCGACCATTGGCAGCCGGTACATCTGGAGCTCCAACGCGGGGGCTAAATCCACTTAAAAACCTTACGAGGGACAGAACGCGGACCGCTCTGCACTGCGGGACCAGACAAAACCGCGGCTCGCTCCGGCCCCGCGCGAGGTCGTCCAGCAGCCGGTCGTTGGGAGTCCCGCGAGCGCGCGTTCCCCCTCCCTCCCAGACGAAACCACGGCTTGCTCCGGCCCGCCAAGCCACCTGAAACCACCCGTACCCCAAAGTCTGCTGCAGTCGGCAGATTCCTGCTCCTGGGTAACGCGCGATTCTACCGCCATCTTCCTCCTTCAGCCCGGCTCCTGCTCGCGCGCCCCGCCGCACTCCTCCTCCCCCCACCTCAGGGCGCCGGGTTGCCCGCCAAATCGTTTGTGAAGTTCTTGCAGGGAACCGAAGCTCGCCCGCCAGCTGTCTGTGCAGCTTTTGCCGAGGTTCACCGTTGGTTTTGAACTACCGGAACATTGCCGCTGCTTCCCAGCTACTGTGCTCTGCGTGGGACGCCATCTTTGGTTTCCCAAAACAAGTGAAACTCGGGGCACTGCGCCATCTAGTGGCAGACAACGGTAATTACAGGTAATTTTTCATTTGATTAAAAATCAAGCGTTTAGATTAACAATGTCTGATAATATCACTATTAAAGGATTCTATAATTTGTTTAATTACACGATGACTGAATTTTTGAGCGATACAGATGTGGTTCCCTTTGGCTGGATATTTACAGGGCTTGGTATCTTCTTTATTTTTGTTTGTTTCATTACAACGTGGTTGGAAAATAAAAAGGAGATAGAGTCCTTACAGGCAGGAGCTAAAAAACTAAACAAGGACATAACTGGTTTGGAAAACACCAATAAACAGCTTGAAAAGACGGTTGCAGCTCTCGAGGAAAGGAATAATAGACTTTCCTCTGAGATGGCTTTGTTACTTGAGAAATTTGGAACTTTCCAGGAGAAGTTTGAATTTCATGAGGAAAGGAATAACAGATCTCTCTCTGAGATGGCTTTATCACTTGAGAGGAAAATGCAAGGTATGGAGTCAGGAACAACGGATCTGAATCATAAGTTACAATCCCTGTCGGTAGAAACTGAAACATTATCTGAGGAGATTCGAACCGTTAAATGTATTAACAAGACTTTATCAAAGAGCTATGAAAGATTGCTGGACAGAATTTCAATACAAGATGGCACCATTCATGCCATGAAAATTCTGTCCAAGGATGAGACGTTATCGGTGTTGGACAAACTTCATACCCTTGAATCCTCTATGAAAGCCTTGGAACATAATACTGGGCAAGAGATTGAGGCATTACAGAAGGCAATGGTAAATAGATTTGAAAAGATCGAGGAAATTATGGACTCTCATGAACAGGAGCAAATAGTACAAAAGAAAGTCCCAACCCCATCGAATAGAACTCTCCGGGATAGCTTCAATAGAACTCTACCTATTTTCCCAGTGATAACTACAGAAAAGGTGACTGGTTCTAAAAACCCTAAGATCACCAAGGAATATACATGGGAACCTGTCCGTATGAATGATCTGAAAGAAATTAAACAAGCTGTTATGAATTTTGGAATGCATAGCTCCTTTGTTAAGGAGATGCTAAAGTCTTGGTCCCTTACAATTAACCCAACCCCTAGGGATTGGTTGGACCTAGTCTCAGCTGTTTTAGAGAACGGTCATCAGTTGAGCTGGAAGTGCATGTTTAGACAAGAGGCTAGGCTTTTAGAACAGCAGGAAAGATCAAAGGGAGTTGACATCACCCTAGATCAAATTATGGGTGAAGGACTTTATTCTGATCCTCTAGAACAAGCTAATTATGATGAACACACTCTATCCTTATGTACTACCGCAGCCTTGAAGGCTTGGGACAGGGTTCAAGACCCAAGACAGAGAACGGAATCATATATCAGAGTTAAACAAGATCCGAGAGAACCATTTGTGGACTTTTTACATAGACTAACTAAAGCTGTACAAATAGGGATATCTGACCCAGAAGCAAGGCAGGTAATAATTGAGTCCTTGGCTTATGAGAATGCCAATGTAGAGTGCAAAAGGGTTTTGACGCCTCTAAAGATCAGATCAGCACCCCTGGAGGAATGGGTCTTACATACAATGAATATTGAATCGAATGAGATTCACGCCCATCATGCAGATAAGTGGGTAGAAGACGCCATTGCCAACGGTAGAAGAAGATATCAGAATACCAAATGTTTTAATTGTAGCAGATTGGGACATATGAAACGGAATTGCAGACAGAGGACTTACAGAAATAATAATAATAATAATGCCGTTTCCAGGAACAACAGGAATAGAAGGCCTCAGCCTTCAGGGTTATGTAGGAGATGTGGGAAAGGTAGACACTGGGACAGCGAATGCAAATCATCAAGAGATAGGCAAGGAAATCCGCTGCAGGCGGGAAACACCATGGGGGGCCTCTCGCAGGCCCCCATGGTGAATGTGGTCCAGTCATTTCCCGTTACAACGGAGAACATGCCTTGTCAGGACAATTAGAAATCCCCATGTCTGCTGTTGGAAGCAAAAATAGCCCAAAAGATGAATTACGTGTATTTTGGCAAACTTCTATAAGTGATCAAAGACCAAAGTTAAGAGTGTGTGTAAATGGCATTTTCATTACTGGCCTGCTGGACACAGGAGCGGATGTTAGTATCATTACTCCAGAATCTTGGCATCCGTATTGGCCACTACAGGATGTAAATGTTCGACTTTTGGGAATTGGGACCCTATCTCGAGTAAGGCAAAGCACTAGATGGGTCGAATGCATCGGTCCTGAGGGACAGATAGGAAGATTAAGGCCATATGTAGCTAATATTGCAGTAAATTTATGGGGTCGTGACCTATTGCAGCAATGGAATACTCAAATTAACATTCCTGCTGCCTCTAGAGCATATATTTCTGAGGAAAACATCAAAAGGTATTACAGATGGTGAAAACCAGCCATCCGGGCTGTACAAGAACACAAACCAATGGATGCCCCTCCAGAATCACCAACGGCCCTACCTCTAAAATGGTTGACTGAGAAACCGATATGGACAAAACAATGGCCTTTATCTGAGGAAAAGTTGCAAGCTTTAGAACAGCTAGTACAAGAGCAATTGGATGCTCAACATATAGAAGAATCTACCAGCCCTTGGAATTCTCCGGTATTTGTGGTTAAGAAAAAATCTGGTAAATGGAGAATGGTGACGGATCTCAGAGCTATAAACAGGATTATTCAACCTATGGGCTCTCTGCAATCTGGACTTCCCTTGCCTTCTTTATTACCAAAAGGATGGCCTCTCATAGTTATTGATTTGAAGGACTGTTTCTTCACAATACCTTTACAAGAAAAGGATAGAGAAAAGTTTGCCTTCACAGTGCCTACTTATAATAACTCTCAACCTACCAAGAGATACCAGTGGACTGTCCTCCCACAGGGCATGTTGAACTCTCCTACCCTGTGCCAATACTTTGTGAATCAACCATTACAAATAATACGCAAGATGTTTCCCAAATCCGTTGTTTATCATTATATGGATGACATCTTATTGTCTGATTCAAACATGGATACCTTAGAGAGACTGTTTGAAGAGGTAAAAACAGTTCTACCTAAATGGGGATTACAGATTGCTCCCGAAAAAATTCAGAGAGGAGATTCTGTTGATTATCTAGGTTATAGAATAGGTTTGCAAAAAATTAAGACACAAAAGGCACAAATTAGAAGAGATCAACTGCAAACTCTTAACGACTTTCAAAGGTTGTTGGGAGACATTTCCAGCCTTCGACCGACTGTTGGGATAACACCTGATATGATAATTCACTTAAACAAAACCTTAGATGGGGAAAGAGACCTAAACAGTCCCAGAGAATTAACAGCTGAAGCAGAAAAAGAACTGACAATGGTTGAAGAAAGATTGCAAGAAGCACATGTGGATAGGGTGAATCCAGAACTCAGTTGTATTCTCGTTATATTGCCTTCAAAAATTTCTCCTACAGGAATTCTAATGCAAAGAGATGATATTATTTTAGAGTGGATCTTTCTACCTCATAAGCCAAGTAAGAAATTAAAAACCTATGTGGAAAAGGTTTCTGAACTAATCATAAAAGGTAAATTGAGACTTCGTCAACTAGCAGGCATAGACCCAGCAGAAATCATAGTGCCTTTCACCGCTGATGAGATACGAAAATTGTGGGAAGATAATGAACCATGGCAAAGAGCTTGTGCTAACTTTTTAGGAGAAATTAATAACAACTATCCAAAAAGCAAAAGGCTTAACTTTATAAAGAGAACTTCTTGGATTCTTCCTCGAATTGTCCGTGATGCTCCAATAACTGGAGCCCGCACGTTTTATACTGATGCTAATAAATCAGGGAAGGCAGGCTACAAATCAGAAGACTTGAGTAAGGTGGAACAAAGTCCTTATGATTCTGTCCAAAAGGCAGAGTTATTTGCCATTCTTATGGTGCTAAGGGATTTTAAGGAACCTCTTAACATTATTACTGACTCACAATATGCAGAAAGAGTTATCTTACATATTGAAACTGCCGAATTCATACCTGATGGTACTGAACTAACCTCATTGTTTATCCAGGTACAAGAAATGATCAGGAACAGACTTTGCCCTATGTATATAACACACATCCGATCCCATACGGGTCTGCCAGGTCCTTTAGCACGTGGCAATGCAGATATTGATCAGCTATTGATTGGTAGTGTGCTGCAGGCTTCCGAATTTCATGAAAAGCATCATGTCAATAGCAAAGGCTTGAAGAAAGAGTTTTCTATTACATGGCAACAAGCTAAGGAGATTGTAAAGAAATGCCCTACTTGCTCTTTCTATAACCAAGCACCACTGCCTGCAGGGACTAATCCAAAGGGCACCAAAAGGAATGAAATCTGGCAGATGGATGTGTTCCATTTTGCAGAATTTGGAAAATTAAAATATGTACACCATACCATTGACACTTATTCAGGATTCCAATGGGCAACTGCTTTAAGCTCAGAAAAGGCAGATTCAGTAATCACTCACTTATTAGAAGTCATGGCCATCATGGGTATACCTGCGCAAATAAAGACGGATAATGGTCCAGCTTATGTCTCTAGAAAAATGAAACTTTTTTTTGCCTATTACAATATTAAGCATGTTACAGGCATACCCTACAATCCTACAGGTCAAGCAGTCATTGAAAGATCAAATAGGACGATAAAGGATATGTTGAACAAGCAAAAGGGGGTGGAGAATACCCCCAGAAATAGATTACATAATGCTTTACTAACTTTGAATTTTCTCAACGCTAATGAAAAGGGGACAACGGCTGCAGAGAGACATTGGATAATGGAAAAGTCTGTTGAATTAAATCAACCAGTTTATTTCAAGGATGTGCTAACCTCACAATGGAAGCCAGGGGATGTGCTGCGTTGGGGAAGGGGTTTTGCTCTTGTCTCCACAGGAGAAGAAAAATCGTGGATACCATCAAAGTTAATAAAGGTTCGGTTTGAAGAGGAAAAGCCCCTTGGAAAAGAAAAGTAACAATCCATGCACAAGGATGGTGAACATACTGATGGTAAGAGACCTATAGTTCGGGGGCAGGGTTCTTTTCTTATCCCCACAGGAAGACGCTCACCTTCAAAGGACCTGAGGGACCCTGAATACCTTGAATATTGATGAATTGGAACCAATTGCAACCCAACAAGGATCAGCATTAACATTGGGTAAGCTCTGTGAGTATAAAAAACAATTTTTGTATGTGTGTCAATATGCATTTCTTCATAGATATTTAGAGCTGGTTTCTTGGAGTTGGACTCTGGCCCAGTCCCTCTCCAATTCCAAGCTTGTTTATAAGAGATTTCTCAGAGTTTCTGTCTCAGGTTAGGAGTAAAATTATGAGACAGAATATTAATAACAATAATGTTGATAATGGTACCAATATATTTGCCTTCTTTGCATTCATTCATATCTATGGTTGTTTTTAATGCACCTTTCATTGAAGATATGCACGTATACGTCTATATGTGTCCTTGTAGATAATGCTTATCTCTCTCGCAACAAACAACAAAATTTTTTCTTCAGTAATCTTTGCAGTTTCCAGGATGAAGACGGGGCCCCGCAACATCAACTCCAACTGGTTATTATGACGTCATGTTTTTGTAGCGCTAATATTTGGCCTGTTTTTTGGTACCAATTGCACAGAACACTTTTGAATGGTGCACATTTTTGACAACATTCTGGCCTCATTTTCTAAAAAAGATTCAGAGGCTGGACACATTTTTCCTAGATGAAATGTTACCCTGGGTATTCTACCATCATTTGCTTTCACAGGAACCCCTGGGAAGAAAAGTCGCCCCTATGTCAGCTGGAAGCAATCTTGGATGATGACGCCCCCCCTCCCAACAAAGTTTACCCTCAGATTTAGGGACACTAATTGGTGGCTGGTATAGGGTGGTCGGGTTGTAGAAGGCTTTATATGGACTCAGGGGTATAAATTATGTGTATATCTATATGTATATATATATATATATATATATATATATATGGGGGGAGGGAGGGATTAACTGGTGATCTGAAGGAATAATTGATTTTTGTGAGTTATTGTTTTTTTAAAAAAAAACTATATGAGTGTTGATTCTTGTATATTGATATATTGAACATTGTATGAGAGTATGATACTACCTCTGTTTGAAACAATTGTTATATTGACATTGCTTACTATATTGCAATGTACATCTCTACCTCTGATACTATTTATGTAATGACATTGTTTACTATATTGCAATGTACATCTCTACCTCTGATACTATTTATGTAATGACATTGTTTACTATATTGCAATGTATATCTCTACCTCTGATATTATTTATGTAATGACATTGTTTACCATATTGCACTGTACATTTCTACCTCAGATATTATTTATGTAAGGACCCTGTTTACATTTGGAAATCATTGTCTTCATTTATTGCACAGTTGTCTATTCTATTAGTCATACAGTTACATAAGTGTTGAGAATTATATGTTGGTCATATTTATATTTAGGACAATCAGGATTTTAGACACATAGAGGTTGTATTTAGTATAGATAGCATAATCTTCAACCTCTTTGAAGAACTGTAGAACATGGCCTTTAATCTAACCTAGAGTTTTGTATTTATGAGACACAATCACTCCTGGCAACAATGCTCTACTCCCGAGAGAACGTTGAGCACCAAAGACACTCCACTGGGAGTTTGTCTTCTACTTGGCAGAACTGGCCTTGGGGCAAAGAAAAGCCCATACCTCCATTACTGACTAAACTATGAAATATCCATAAGTGGATAAAACAGAATTGTTTTATCTTGCCAAGACAGGATAGGATTGTTCTACTAAAGGTTCCTTGCCATTGTATAATGGTATGTCAGGTTTTTTCAGGCCTCAGCCAAAGTTGGTTGCCTCAACATTGCTATCAAGACTTCGTGTGGTTGCCCAGGTAGTCAATTGTCTCTGTCTTGTGTTGCACATTTTGGAAGTTTCTCATTTGTGCTTCCTGGTTGCTTTGGTAATTTTACTCTCCTTCTCAGATCTTTGATGGGGTTGAAGATTAGATAATGGTAGCTACCTTCTAGATTATTTAGACTTCCCAAAGTAGAGTGATTAGAAAAATTTTTCGTTATATACTTCTCGCCTGATATTGTTTACTTCTTGTAATTTCATATGATCTGTTCCCATTGTATATAGTTGTATTTGGTTTCTGAATCTGTCTTATTTAGACAAAAGGGGGAGATGTTGGGGCAGCTGGCCCAATCCCTGCGTTCAGGGGCGTGGCTGCTCCAGCGGGGTAGCATTCCCCTTAAATAGGATCGGGGCGCCGGAAGGAGCCCTGTTTTTGATTCTTCCCTGCGTACCTTCTGCTCCACTGGACCCTTGGATCTGTAAGTTCCCTTATTCTCCCCTTGTATTAAAACTAATTGGTTATAAAAGGACTATCTTGGTTATTTCCTAACCCTTCCGACCGTTGGCAGTCGGTACAGTATAGGGTGTCACAGTATTGTCTCCATCTGTGCTTTACTTCCCCTGATTCTGTTAACAAATAGCCATGCCCATTTTTAATTACCTGAATCTGAGGAGCATATCTGGCAGTTATTCATTTGATAGCTTCATAGACAAGCTGTGTTTTATTATGGAGTCTAACGTCTTCAGCCTCTTTGTATATACAGTTCTCTACTTCGCTCTTCTTTTGCCCTCCCTGCACAGATAGTTGTTGTGTTTTGCTGCCTGCAGATTGCCTCTTTGTTTGTTCTTTATTCTTTCTTTCTTCAGGTTGATCCTCTCTGCAGTAAGCCATTCTACTGATGTCCTCTGTTTGCATAACGGAGCATCTCCTTTGAAGCTTCCTGTATGGCTCTTTTGATTTTCTCCTGTTCACTTTCTATATTTGTAAAGGGTTGTTTAATGATTTCCCTCATCTTCTTTTCAGGGGTTCTCTTATACTCTCTTTGTATAGCTGGGCTCCTCAGTTGTTTATGATCAATCTTCTGGTTCATCTTGCCTGGTGTGCCTCTCCTAAGTTTCAGTTGAATTTGGCCATAATAAGTTGGTGATCTGACCCTAAGTCAGCACTAGGAAATGAGGAATCAGCTACTGGGAGACAATGACAAACACTTGGGCAGCCATTCAAATACCAGAGACAATGAGGAAATATTAAATATTGACAGGAGTGAGATAGAAAAAGCTAACAAGAGAGAAAACCATGAGAAGGCCCCAGGAGTAGATGACATCACAGCGGAGGAGCTGGAGGCAGCTACAGTAGGCTCAGTGGCCTAGACACTTCTCAGACTCTTCAGAGAGATATGGGAACACAAAGTGATTCCCACGGAATGGAAGCACTCAGTAATAATTCCCATACACAAGAAGGACAAGCTGGACTGCTCAAATTACAGGGACATTAGCTTGTGTGCCATAGCAGCAAGATCTCCTCCATTGTCCTGCAAAGGATCAAGAGCAGAACAGAGGAAACCCTAGCAGAGACCCAGTGTGGATTCAGAGCTAACAGGAGCACGAGCAATCAGATCTTCCCTTTGAGGCAACTGGCAGAAAAATACAAAGAATTTTGAAAAGACTTATATGTCTGTTACATTGACTTCAGGAGGCATTTGATAGCATTTGGAGGAAAGGACTTCGGGAAACAATGAGGTTCTACAGGTATCCAGAGAAAATCCTAAGAATACAGAAAATGCCTATAAAGATAGCCTTGCATCAGTCAAAGTCTGTGGAGAATTAAGTGATTAGTTTACGACCATCGTAGGAGTGTTGCAGGGATGCGTCCTCTCACCCCTGCTCTTTCATATATTCCTAGAATTAATAATAGCAACAGCTCTGGAGGATGAAGAGATAGGTGTTGCAGATAGATGGTGTGAGAATCAATAACTTGCATTTCACCGACAATACAGCACTACTTGCTGAAAGTCCAAAGGAGCTGCAGGCCATGGTACATAGAGTGGTGGAAGTCAGTAAAAACCTTGGTGTGAAAGTGAACATGGAGAAGACTGAGATACAACACATGGGAAGGGCACACAAGGATGTTAACATTGTAATAAAGAATCAGAACCTCAAGCAAACACTCAACTTTTGTCTGGGAGGAAACCTCAATACAAAGGAGGGAACTGTTTCAGACATCAAGGGATGGAGGTGGATAGGGACAGTGAGGGCTGCATTCCAGGCACTAGAAAAGGTTTGGACAGCAAGAGACATAACGACAACAACAAAATTACAATTATATGAGACGCTTGTCTTGAGCTGCCTTCTTTACAACTCCGAAGCCTGGACAGTGAAACACTCCCCTGAACAGTGACTGAATGTGTTTGAGATGGCGTGTCTCAGGAGGATTCTAGGTGTTACATGAAGAGATAGGCTGCGTAATGATGACATTAAGAAACATCTCTATCTACAGAAGGAAGTAAACTACAGGATATGGCAATGTCGCTTGAGATACTTTGGCCACATTATGAGAATGAATGACGGCAGATACCTGAAGACAGCACTGCATGGAGGAGTGCATGGGATAAGGTGAAGAGGAAGGCCCAAAACATGCTGGATAGACAGCATAAAGGAAGACTATGGAAACTTGGGTGTGACAATAACACAAGCATCTAGGACTGCCCAGGATGGGAACAACTAGACATTAATGAGTTGCCCACGCAGGCTTAAGTATTGCTGGGGCATAAATGATGATGTGATACACTGGGGCCTGGAGGGGGATGCAGTGTGCAGTGGGTAGGGCTGGTGGACAAAGAGGGAGGGACTGTCTTCAGCTTTTTCAGTTCTAAACTTTTTATTTCATGGGGGACTCTTGATTATACCAACTTCTGTACCAATTATATCTGCATCTAATTATATCTATGTATGAATAGATACAGATATTAGGTAAACACTTATCTGTTATGAACCAAGTAGCTCTATCTGCAGTTAGAAAGGGAGCCTATATAGGTATGAATATAAATATAAATACCTATTTGGTATTTGACAACGTTCTTGTTCATTTCTTTAGAAAATCACTTCTAACTGAAGCTTTTTTCTGTGTCTGGAGGGTGATGTTCTCTTTCCTTATGTTTTGTGTCTTTTTATAATCCTCACATGTGAATCATAACTTCACAGACGTCTTCGCATCATTTAATTAATGATTCCACCAAAGCATTCTTTATGAATAGCAAGATCTGTGGCTTTTTTTTTTATTACATGGGTTATTGATCCCAAGTTATAAAGCACCAGAAAAGAACATTCAGTCTATTTTGGAGTCTTAGAATAAAAACAGTTTTAAAAAACTTATTATGTATAGAATTTATTTTCTTCTACTGGGAACAAAGTCTAGTTGTAAGAGGAATTATAAATAAAGATAGATAGAAAATATTTTGTATAAAGATTGTCTTATTGTGGTAGTAATTATTTTTTAAATTAGAAAATTAAATTTATTTGAGTATTTCCCAATATTATACTTAGAATTTGATATTTTAATCCTAATCTATAACTTCAAGATTTTAGCAACAGAAGCAATTTAGAAATTTACAAGTTTGTTTAGTGAACACTTTTAAAGTAAAAGGTAATGTTTCTTTATAGTTGACCTATCCCACTACCTTTCTCAAAAGCCGAATACTTGAAGTAAGTACATCAGCACCAGAAATTTACTATTCTCCATGAACCTATGCTCACACACAGACCTAGCAAGCCTCCCATGGAAGTAGACCAAGTCCATAAAAGACGTAGGCAGCTCTCCGAGTGAAATGCCTTTTGTTTCTCAGTGTTCCTCCAGAGAAACACCAGTGACGCCTATTTTTGTAGTCTTAGGAGATACATATGTTGCAGGCTCTGGAGTGAGAAACACCTGCTGGTGGAGGAGGAGCCAGAGAGACTCTATTTTGACTTTAGACCAAGTATCAATACCAGCGAGAACACCTGTGCCGAGAATTAGTCAGTTTCTGCCTGCTGATTGCCTGCTGTGACGTTCTCTGTGTGTGGACTCCCTCTTGTTCCCCATGCACCAGCTTCACACATCTGTCAGTCCCCTCCTCCAGGGTCTGTGTGCTTCAGTCTCACACCCCTGGTTGAGGGCCAGTGTAGCTGCACTGCACTCGTGGCTGTACTGCTTAGTCTTTTTTTGTTGTTGTTGCTGCAATAAGATGCCTGACAAAAGCACTTAAGAGAGGAAGAGTGTATTGTGGTTCTAGTTCTGGGGTATAGTAGGAGACTGCTCATTCATTTCCCAGCCGCCCAGACACAAATAATCACACAGAAACAATATTAGTTTCAACACTCTTAGACCAATGACTCTAGAACATTCCTAGTTAACTCTTACATCTTAAATTAACCCATTTCTATCTGTCTATGTATCGCTACAAGGCTGTGGCCTACTGCTAAGGTTCCTAAGGTTCTGGCGGGTCCTTCTCCTTCTGCAG
Source organism: Arvicola amphibius (assembly GCF_903992535.2). Lineage (NCBI taxonomy): Eukaryota > Metazoa > Chordata > Mammalia > Rodentia > Cricetidae > Arvicola > Arvicola amphibius. The sequence continues at coordinate 101,659,595 of NC_052050.1, read as the reverse complement.
TTACATGGTGTCTCTCTGACTCCGCTTACTTGCTCTCTATATCTCTTCCAACCTGGGTATATTCTGCCCTGCCATAGGTCAAAGCAGCTTTATTCTTCAACCAATAAAAGCAACACATATACAGAATGACATCCGTATTACCAGGGGAGAGGGTCCATCATGGCAGGAAAATTGTGTGGCAGGAGGCAACAGGTCGTCAGAGATCTGTGGGTGCCAGTGCTCAGAAAACTTTTTTTCTTTTTTCTTTGCAGTCTGACACCCCATCTCAAGGAATGATGATGTTCATGGTTAGGCTGTATCTTATGATCATAATTAACCCATTCTTGATAACTCGTTATTGACATGCACAAGTCTTGTTTCTTTGATAATTCCATATCTTGGTCAACTAACAATCAGGTTAACCATCACAATATATCACAAAACATCTATTGCCTTTGGATGGATTCTCCAGAAACATGTTGAGGCATGGGTCCACTGGAGAAGCAGATATGCTAGGTATTACATGGAATAAGAATTTGTTTGGGGGTTATGACCTAGAATTATATGAATGACCAGCTTCTGGTTGTTGCTTCAGTGTATGGTACTGGGCTGACAGTCATCAGAGCAGGCAGACAGGAAAAGGAAACTCTCTTGGCTGTAAAGGAAAAGTTTCCTTCTTATGATCTATGAGGATGAGCTGACATCTGTTGGTTTCTGTCCTGATTTCCTATCTGTAACTGTAAAAACTACCCTGACAGAAGACAGCTTAAGGGACAAGGTATAAATTTGGTTTAAAATTCCAGGTTAGAGTGTGTCGAGCAGCCAGGCCCACCCACAGTCAAGAGCAGAGAGAAGTGGATGCACGTTTACTCACTTGCTCATGCTCAGCTTGACTTCTCTAGTCTTACAAAGTTTAGGATCCCCTGCCTGGGGAATGGTGTCAAACATGGTTGCCTGGGTTTTCCCATATCAACTGATGTAATAAAGACTAGCCTCTAAAGATATGCCCAAAGGCCAATTCAATATAGACGATCCCTATTGAGACACGATCCTTTATTGAGAGTCTCTTTCTGGGAGATTCTAGATTGTGTCGGGTCTTATGGAGTTGACCAGCAGCTGGGAAGCACAGTCATGTATTAAATATGGCTGCAAGTAGGAGAGGGAAGTGAGATAATCCCAGATAAGGTCTCTGTAAGTAAGCAGTCACCCTGGAGGAGGAAGCTCTGGTCAATATTGTTGTGCCTAAGTCCTGAGACCCCCAACAAGACCACAACAGAGTCACAATCTTCGGAGTGCAAAAGCAAGATTTCATTTATTATGTATGGGCTAGCACGGGTTCCTTGCCTCACAGTCTGACACAGAAGATGAAGGGGGAAGGACCCCATCTATTTTTGTAAGGGGTTTATAAAGACAAAAACCACAAAGCAGTCACAAGATTATAGTCTCAAAGTACAAAAGTACTTATCCTATATCATAATTGGCTTAAGGTTAGGTACAGCTTAGCTGTTATTCTCTGATAGGCTGTCATTGCCTAGGGGGATTTGTTTACCCATAGCACTGTCCCCTGGTCACGTCCTCGGGACATCTGCTGACCCACTGCTAACCACAGAAGCTGCTTGGAAATTTACCTGATGGGTCCCTTGTTACTCAACTGATAGAGGAAGTTAGGTGGTCAACATCTTGCCAGCAGTTTTGTGTACCTTGGGTTTTTCCCATTAGCTAATACTTTTCCTGAAATGGGGCTAGTGACCCCCGGCTTTCCTCAGGGGTGGGGGCGAAGTTTGAAGTCCTACAAGGTCCCAGTGGAATCTTTTTCGGCCTCACAGATATTTCCTGCACATACTGTCGAAATACATATCAGGACCAGGGAAGACCCTGCCATTCTCCTGAGCCTGACTGGAGGAAGGTCTTGTGATTATCCTAGGTCTGAAGCACTGTCCTTCATAGTCATGCTTATGTCAACAATGTACAGTCATTCAGGACTTCATCTGCTTCCCTTCGCCTGTGCCAACGCTAGTCTGATGATGTAGGGGAAGGAATCTTAGGGGAAACAGTTGTAGAGTTGCTGAGTGGATGTAGTCCAGTTTATGGTGCTACATGGTAGTCACGTCTTGTCACAGCGATGATGAAACTGGATGTCTTTGTGCTGTGAATACCTTGACGGATGCAGCTTAAGGGAGGAAGGGTTCCATTGGCTCACAGTTTGAGGTCTGTCATGGTGGGGCTTGAAGCAGCTGTCACATTTCATCCACTGTCAAAAGACAGAGAGTGAGCATTTATCATCTCAGAGTGCACCTGCTCCTTTTCTGCAGTCCAGGATCCCAGCCCACTGAATGGTGCCACCCACAGTGGGCAGATCTTCCTGCTACCATTAACTTAGTCCCTGACAGGCATGCCCAGAGACCAATCTCTCAGATGATTCTAGGTCTCATCAAGCTGACAATTCAGATTTACAATCACACCCAAGAAAATCGACGGAGGGAAGATTTTGGCTCATGGTTTCAGAGATTTCAATCTGTGGACATTCTCTCCATGATTGGCTTCCTCCAATCAGGCTCTACTTTCCACAGATGCCAGCACCTCCCAGTATCCCATTATGCATCCATAGGCAGATTGAGTAATTGATGAGGTCAGAATCTTCACGGCCCAGTCACTTTGCAAACGTCACATCTGAATGTCACAGCAACAATACTGCATGATAGGGACTTTTCAGCTCTGTTGTCAGCTCCTGGCACCACCATGGAGCATGCAGTCCATCGTTAATGGAGTCACAATTATGTGGTATGTGACTGTGATTGTAAGAGAGTCATTCTGATTTCAGTTAGAGAGTGGATCAGAGGGGCAAGCAAAGAAGCCCCAAGACCAAACAGGAAGCTTATGCATAATGCATCTGGACAATGATGGTGACTGGAAAGGGCAACCCAGTGAGGTACTCAGAAAGGAGTGAATTTGATTCCTATTCGGGAAGAACAGTAGGTATACTGGAAGATTTGGATGTGAAAGCAGGGAAGAAAAAAAAGAGAGAATTGAGAATGATTCTTAGGTGTTTGGGGAGATCACCTGTTGGGAGCCAGAGCAATCTAAGACATTTCCTGAGTTCCCAGTGTAAGGAAGAGGAACATGGTTCTTTGTCGAAAACCAGGAACATGCTCAGCAAGCTTGGGGGAGCTTCAGTTTAGGATACTGACAACCAGCTCTTCCCACTTAAGGGCTATTGTGATCAGCCTTAAGGCTGCTGTGCGTTTGCTCTGTGACAGTTGAGATACCCTGTGTTTCCTTAGTGTAACATTGATTGATTAGCTTCCTGCTGATCTCGTCCTATTTTGTGGTAGTTTTCTTCGACTCTGTTCCACTTGTCCCCTGAAAATAGTATATAAGATGCTGTACTTTGAAACAAACTTGCTAGAATGAGTCATCAGCTCATGCAGACCTCTTGATCCCAACTTCCATGTCCTCTTTATTATTTTTGATCCCCTGCTCCCCACTCCTGCCCCAGGAGCCTGTTACTGAAGAATGACTTTTTGGTTTAGGTCAAACACCTATAGAGATCATTAATAGAGTCAAGGGAGGTTAAGCTTGGGGCTGGATGCGAGGAGTCTGGGTGGGAAAATCAATAGGTTCATTTTAGATGTTTTCCATACAGGAAAACAATGAAAAGTGGAACAAAAGTCATTAGAACCAGGGTATTTTCTTCTAGGTCTCTAAGGAACATTTTCTTTAAGGCTTCTAATTGTAACTAAGGAACAACACTATATGATGGTAAATATTAAATGTCTAGAACCACCCAGGAGATTGGCCTTTGGGTACACCTGTACAGACTACCTTGATTGTGTTAAGTGATGTGGGAAGATCCATCCTAATTATTGGTGGGACCATTCCCTAGGTAGGGTATCCTAGATTATATAAAAAGAACAACCCAAGCTGAAGAGAAGCATTCATTGATCTCTGCTTCCTGACTGCAGATTCAGTGTGACCAGCTGCCTCAAACTCCTGCCACTGTGATTGCTCCACCATGACTGGCTGTCCCCTGGGACTATCAGCCAGAATAAACCCCTTCTCTACCATGACTGGCTGTCCTCTGGGACTGTCAGCCAGAATAAACTCTGCTCCACCATGATTGGCTGTCCTCTGGGACTGTCAGCCAGAATAAACCCTGCTCCTCAATTTTCCCACAATAATAGGAAAAGAAACTGAGACAAATCCATTTTTATGTTGTGGGAAATGAATGAGGAAGCATGTTCAACATCAAAAAGTGGGCACTCACAACAGCTTTTTTTTTTTTTTTTTTTTTTTGGTTTTTCGAGACAGGGTTTCTCTGCAGCTTTTTTAGAGCCTGTCCTGGAACTAGCTCTTGTAGACCAGGCTGGCCTCGAACTCACAGAGATCCGCCTGCCTCTGCCTCCCGAGTGCTGGGATTAAAGGCGTGCGCCACCACCGCCCGGCTCACAACAGCTTTCTTATATAGCTGAAACAAAGTATAGGTGAAATCATCGACTATAGTGTTTTTACACAATAATTAAAAATTGATAAAATTACAGGTGGCTGCCAGATTCTTATTTGGTTAATTCAGGACACTAGCAGGACACCACCCATGTATGATGACCATCATCTCATAAAAGAGTTGACATTTTATATAATAATCCAGATGCTAGATGGCCACCACTTCTTGTCAATGGCCATTTGATTTGTTCTTGTCAGTTCAGTAACAAGGAGCCAGTTTTTTTTTAAGCAGAGTTAGGGGAATTTCAGAGAGGAGAGCTTAGTCTGGGGCTGGTGGCTTTAACAAAAAGTTCACAGGATTGGAAGGTGGTGTGGGAGGTTTTTCTGCCTGTGTGCTGCTTTTCTTGGTTAATGAATAAGGAACTGCTTTGGCCTATAGCAGAGCTGTAGGGGAACAGAGCTAGGTGGGGAAAACTAAACAGAATGCTGGGAGGAAGAAGGTGGAGACAGGGAGAAGCCATGGATCTGCCACCAGGGACAGACATGCTGGAACTTTGCTGGTAGGCCATGACCCCGTGGTGACACACAGATTAATAGAAATGGGTTAAATTAAGATGTAAGAATTAACCAATAAAAAGTTAGAGCTAATGGGCCAAGCAGTGATTGAATTAATACAATTTCTGTGTGGTTATTTTGGTTCTGGGCGGCCAGAACAAACAAACGGGCCTTCTTCCTACAAATTGGCTTGCCAACCTGGACTAAATTCATGTGAAACCCGAGAAGGCTTAAAAATTAATTCTAGACAAAAGAACAGAGTTGGGTATGGTTTGCAGCAGAATTTTCTTGGATGGGCTTTGTTTTCTGGAGGTGGGCAGAGGCATGGCTCTTTAGAGAGAGGTTTTCCTGATTCAGCCCTAGCAGGAAAAAAAGATGTGCCATTTTAAAACACGGCTTTCTGGGCCATGCCGCCAGCACAAGCTCTGGTTGTGGAGTACTTCCATGGCATTTGTGGGTCCACTAGGGGTCAGGAGAAAAGTGGTTCAGACCATGGCCACAGCTCTGTGCTCTCTGCCTGGGCAGGTGGCAGGATCAGGACTGTTATGAGTGCATGGGCAGGAGAGCTGGTGGATTTCTGCCACCATACACATAGATATTTCCAGGCTGCACAGTGCTCTTCATGGCAGATTTAGCTATTACTCAGTTAAAAAGAGTTTATGTGCTGCACACTTATTCTTAAAGTGCTGAGTATGGCTCCTACCTGGAAGTCCCAGAGCTAGCAGAAATGGTACATCTACCATTTTGAAATTGGAGAGAGGTGGAGCCAGCATTCAGAGTAGCTGCAACCAAGCTGCTTACCATTTTAAAAGCTCTTCAAGACAGTAGAGAATTAAGGACAGATTCAGACATAAAAGAAATCTAAATGGGTCACAGTGTTGGATACTTGTATGTAGGCTTGGGAAAGAGAAGAAAAATAGTATAGAGAGTTGAAAAGAAGTAAATCATTTTTTAAAAAATCTTAAAAGAGACAGAGTATAGACAGTCATAGATTAAAAGGAGTAATTAAAAAATAAGCCACCTAAAGATGGAAAATACACAGAGAGTCTGGATTCTGTATACTATTGTTTTTTTTTGATTTTTTTTATTGTGAAAGAGCTAAGTACAGAGAGACATTTCATAGTATGGGCTGCTCAGCCAAACCAGCATGTATATTATAAAGGTATCATGACTTTCAAATTTTGGTCTAAGGATATACTGCTTTGGAAAAGTTCTTTTTTCTTGTTTCCACAGAAGATGAGAATCTGTGACTTGCTTTCAGACCATTATTTCATGGAACAAGACCCCCTGAAAGGTTGCTGTGAATACCCCAAAAATGCCCTCAAAAATTACTTCACCTAATAAACAGAAGGAAGCAGTTTGGAGAGAAAAAAACTACACCCATATTTCCAAATATTGCCTATAAATGTTTGTTTAGATTTAAAGGGGAATATTCTATAAATATTTGTATTGGTATAGATCTTGGTTTATTGATACAAACGTAAGGTCAATTTTGTTATATGTATATTTCTGTTCTTGATTAGGTATTGTGTTTGTGTAACCTATTTAAAATGAAATGTATAATTAAGAAATATAGGTTAATAGTCATCTATAATAGTCAAGCTTTTTTGATATAAACCCAGACCCAAAAAGATGAACATGGGATGTACTCACTCATAATCGGTTTCTACCCATAATTAAAGGACATCGAGCCTATAATTTGGGATCCTTGAGAAGATAATAAGAAGGTGAACCCCCCCCCAAAAGATATAGTAATCCTCCTGGATATTGGAAGTAGACACGATCGCCAGGCAAAAATTGGGAACTTGAGGGTGGGGCGAGACGCGGCCAAGAACCTCCACCTGGCAAGAGATGAAGAAAATGACTGAGCCCCACATTGGAGCACCAGACTGAGCTCCCAAGGTCCTGATGAGGAGCAGAAGGAGAGAGAACATGAGAAAGAAAGTCAGGAACGTGAGGGGTGCAGTCACCCATGGAGACGGTGGGACAGAACTAATGGGAGATCACCAACTCCAGTTGGAATGGGACTGATGGAACATGCGACCAAACTGGACTCTCTGAATGTGGCCGACAATGGGGGCTGACTGAGAAGCAAAGGACAATGGCGCTGGGCTCTGATTCTTCTGCATGGACGGGCTCTGTGGGAGCCTTCTCAGCTTGGTTTATCACCTTCCTGGACCTGGGGGGAGTTGGAAGGACCTTGGTCTTAACATAGAGTAGGGAACCCTGATGGCTCCTTGGCCTGGAGAGGGAGGGAGGGGGGGTATGGGTGGAGGGGAGGGGAGGGAAGGGGGAGGAGGAGGGAAGGAGATGGAAATTTTAAATATAAAAAAATAAACCATGAAAAAAAAATAGTCAAGCTTTTAGTCATGTTAGTTAGATTTTCTAGATGTATAGAGATATATTTCAGTTAGATAGGTATTTTTCAAATCTTTCAGAGACCTTCAGAATATGGCATTTAAAATGTTTTAAAAATTTAGGACTTTTCATGACAGTGAGACACATTTGTTCCTGGCAGCACCAAGCTACTTCAAGAGGAAGATGGACATCAAAGCGGCTCTTTCTGGAGTTGGTTCGCCATTTGGGCAAGAAACTGCTCTTGCCTGGACTGCTTCATTTTGCTGTAACAAAATGGACATGCAGAACCCACAGAGAGATGACTTGTTGATCTTTAGGCTGAGATGATCCTTCAGGGTTCCTGCTTCATTGATGGAGGAGTGCCTATGTGTTAATTTCATTGGTTAATAAAGAAACTGCCTTGGCCTTTTAATAGGACAGAAAATTAGATAGGTGGAGTAAACAGAACAGAATGCTGGGTAGAAGGCAGTGAGGCAGACGCTTCAGGCAGTCACCATGCTTCTCCTCTCTGAGATGGACTCAGGTTAAGATCTCTCCTGGTAAGTGACCACCCCGTGGTGCTACACAGATTACTAAATATGGGTAAAAGCAAGATGTGAGAATTAGCCAATAAGAGGCTGAAACAAATGGGCCAGGCAGTGTTTAAATGAATACAGTTTCCGTGTAATTATTTCGGATGTAAAGCTAGCCGGGTGGCTGGATGCAGCTCCGCTGCTCCTTCAACACTTCATGAAAGAGTCTGTGAGACATTCTGCAGGACATAGAAGAAGTGACTGACAAACTGCCAATATAGGCTGAAATGTCTTTGAAATTTCCTGCTTCATGAAAAAGTCTACTGGATACTATGGGCCTGAAGGCTGAACATGGATACACCAACAGTACAGAAGAACTTTGGGTAACTGTCCAGGTAGTGAGATGTCTCTGTCAATTCTAGAGTTTTGGAAGTTGCTTACAATGTACTTCCTGTTTACTTAGGTAATATTCTATCCTTCTGGAGTCTTTGATGGAGTTGAAGAATTTATAATTATAGTTATAGTATTCCTTAGTTATGATAACAGATAAAGTAGATATAAATATTGTAACTGTAATTTGTGCTAGATACCTGTTATATGTAATTTTACTATGTTAAAGTCTTACTTTTTGTTTAAACAGAAAAGGGGAAAATGGTGTGGGAAGTCCTTCTGTCTGTGTGTTGCTTTTCTTGGTTAATGAATAAAGGAACTGCTTTGGCCTATAGCAGAGCTGTAGGGGAACAGAGCTAGGTGAGGCAAACTAAACGGAATGCTGGGAGGAAGAAGGTGGAGACAGGGAGAAGCCATGGATCCACCACCAGAGACAGACATGCTGGAACTTTGCTGGTAGGCCATGACCTCGTGGTGATACACAGATTAATAGAATAGAAATGGGTTAAATTAAGATGTAAGAGTTAGCCAATAAAAAACTAGAGCTAATGGGCCAAGCGATAATTTAACTAAATACAATTTCTGTGTGGTTATTTCGGTTCTGGGCAGCTGGGACAAACAAGCGTGCCCTCCTTGCAACAGCTTTTATGGTTAGGGACTTTCCAGCAGCAAGGTAGGGAAAGGTATTAGCTAGCAGGAGGCTGTGGGACCCTCTGATTGGTTTCCCTGAGTTGTGGTTCTCCTGAGAACTGCTTGCTTGGCTCCAGCCTCCTCTAGAACCAAAGTGAAGGCCTGGTCCCTGGCAGGGGCTATTATTAATCTGTCATGGCTCTGGTCTGGCTCCCTGGCCCTCTCACTTGTGAGTTTTTGTGGCTTGCCCACTCTCGTTTTTTCTTTTGTTTGACAAGGTCTCATTCTGTTGCCTGGGCTGACCTCAAACTTATGCCTTCCTGCTTCAACCTCCCAAATCCAGGGATTACAGGTATGACCAAGAAAAAAATGACAAGGCTTTGTTTATTTAAAAGAAGAAACTAGTTATTGGATTAGGGTCCTGGCTAATGACTTCCTGTTTATTGATTATTTAAAGATATAATATCCAAATTAACCTTCAATCAGTCCTCTGGGTTAGCACTTCAAGGGCTTAAAAATATTTGAGAAACACAATTCAGTCCACAATGAGGAGATTAGCTGTGGCTTGGGTTAGCCATGTCTGGGTCATGTGGGCCCCAGAGCTGTGTTATGGTTTGAATGTAATAATTTCTGTCGATTTGTGTGTTTGCACACTTGGTCTCCAGTTAATGCTGTCTGGAAGGTGGTACCTCACTAGAGGAAGTGACCCTTGGGGAATGAGACTGAGCATTTTACGTTTTTCTTTTGCTGGCTCCACTTTCTGTCCACTCTGCTTCCTGTCCCTCCAGGATATAAATTGAAGTTGCCAGTGCACAATCTTAGTGTCATCTGGCTTTCCCCTCCACCATGGACCGTTTCTTTGCTGTATGGTGCTGTCTCTGGGGAAATTCCTTATAAACCCCCAGCAGAAGCCAGCAGGAGGCCAGCTTCCAGTTTGGAGAACCAGTGAGTTCACCGTGGTTACGAATGAGAGTATGGCTGATAGGTTCTTGTAGAAGCAGGGAAGCTCCAAGACAAGCGTGTCACACACGGCCACGTCAGCGTGAGTTATGACTCCCTCAAGCTGCAGTTCTAGAGCTTTTGTGCAGGACTCGCAGGTGGCTGCACAGGTTGTAGAGCCGGCTCCCAGCAGTCTTGACTGCTTGTGTATATCCCTTGTGACGGGATAAGCCTGGCCTAGGTGCTCATTTTCAGGGAATTCTTGAGACTTATGATTTGTTTACTTCTTGAAGCTTCTCAAGAAGTCTTCCTTAGAAGTTCTTAATGACTTCCCTCTAGGAAGGAATGTGTCACTTCAGAGGAAACATCTACACAGCAACGCCCAAGCCTCTCCCCCACCACTTGAGTTTATTGTGGTACCAACACAAGAGGACTGTACAACTAGGGACTGAGCAGAGGGAGGCCATTTTCAAGTAAGATTTAGGGTGTTTCTCTGGAGTAACAGCATAGCAGAAAGGACACAGCTGTAAAAACAGCCGCTGTCCAGTGACATTAGATTTCTGTGTGTCTTTTAGAAGAGGAGATATGTGGGCTGTTTGGAATTGAGGGGAAAATCTTGATGTTCGGCTGTAGTGTGAACCGATTGTCTTCAGAGATAATGAGTCAAATGATACAGTGTAGCAGAGAAGCTGCGAACTCCCTTCAAATGTAGAACAATCACAGTCTTGCCCCATGCAAACTTGCACTGAGCGATTCTGAGCTGTTGTCTGAGAAAATCTTGGCAATGATGACCATGGGGAGACAGCACATGGACTAGATAAATAGCCTACCATGGCAGGCTCGTGTTCATTGCACGGCTCGCTGCCAGAATGCGAAGTCTGCGTTAGCAACTTAGCAAGGGCCCTTGTGGTGGCAGATATGGAGGGGCACACTGCCAAAAAGTTACAGGAGAAATCAGGCAGAAGGCACATTAGAGGTGTTTGGGAATGAAATTTTTGGCTTAATAAAAAAGAAAACTTAAAATGACTCAGTTCCTGGTAGCTCCTTTGCTTCAGAACCGAAGAAGAAAATTATGCAGGTGATTCCCAGGGAGGATCCCTCAAGCAAAGGTGTTGTCAGGACTCCTGCAGACGGCCTGGTGTCTCCACTGTGGAGAGTCGACCGTGTGTGTCTACATGCTGAGGCTGAGGACCACCAGTCAGTGAATCTCTGTATGTACAAAACTGAGTCTCTAAGCTCAGGATTATTCTGATGGCTAGAATGAGGTTCTGTAGTGTATAAGAGAAAACTAAAGCAATAATGCTTTTAATTTTTTTTGACCTAGCAGAAATCCAAGATTGGAGTTCAGAAACGGTGAAGCACTTCGTGACCATGGAGGACTCAGGCTTCTTCCTTGTTTTCCTTCTCAAATGTAGGCTTTTGTTGCCGCAGTGACTCATGGTTCAATGTGGCTGCTGGAGCTCTCACCACCACATTATCTTCCCCAGGCAGTAAAAAGAAAGCTAAGGGAGAAGGGGAAGTATTTCACGTCTTAGCTGAGTTAGGCTCCCTTCAGGAATCCCCGGCATTGACTGGCTCCAGCGTTAGCTGTGACCAAGAACTGCTCCTTCATGTGATCATGTGACCGCATTAGTCAGGGTCCTCTAGGGGAACAGGGCTGAGAGAATGGGCATTTTTTTTGGGAAGGGTTACAGCTGTGGTCCAGCTAGACTAACAATGGCTGTCTACCTATGGAAGGTCCACGAATCCAGTAGCTGTTCAGTTCACGAGGCTCCACGTCTCAGCTGGTCTCCAGTATCTGCTGGAATCCTGAAGAAGTAGGCGCTGATGCTAGTGAAGGAATGGACTTGCTAGTGAGGTGCAGGCAAAAAAGAGAAGGAAGACAGAGAGAGAGAGAGAGAGAGAGAGAGAGAGAGAGAGAGAGAGAGAGAGAGAGAAATAGAGAGAGAGAGCTTCCCTCTTCCATGTCTTTATGTAGGCTGCTGGCAGAAGGTGTGGCCCAGATTAGAAATGGTTCTTCCCACCTTAAAAGATCTGTATTAAAAAATGAATATTACCACTTCAAATGATTTAATTAAGAAAAAACCATCACAAATTACCTACCACTCAGGTTTTAATTTCAGATGTATTCAATTGATAACTAAGAACAGCAATCACAGCCATGAAGTAAAATTGAGTGTGTGTGTGTGTGTGTGTGTGTGTTTGTGTGTGCACGTGCACATGGGTATACTGGTGCATGTGCACATGTGTATAATGGCCTAAGACCATCTCAGATGCCGCTCTGTAGATGAGATGAGCTCTCTCATTGCCCCAGAGCTTGTTGAGTAGGCTAGACTGGCCAGTGATCCTCTGGGATCCCTGTTTCCTTCTATAGTGCTGGAATTGCAACAATGCCCTACAGTTGCTAGCTATTTTACATGGGTGCTGGGAATTGAACTCAGATTCTCATGCTTGCAGGGCAAGCACATTACCCACAGAGCCATCTTCCCAGTTCCCAGACTGAAGCTCTTTTAGTTGAGAGTAGAGGATGCAAAGATTAGTAGGTGCCTAGCAGTCTTTTTTTGTCATTGCAAAGTGACTCATTTTATGGATTTACAGTTTGTGGGGGAGGTGAGATGGAAGGAGTGGCCATCTTTCCTTTTTTTAAAAAAATATTTATTTATTCATTTATTATGTATACAATATTCTGTCTGTGTGTATGCCTGCGAGCCACCATGTGGTTGGGGGAATTGAACTCAGGACCTTTGGAAGAACAGGCAATGCTCTTAACCTCTGAGCCATCTCTCCAGCCCTGCCATGGTTCCTTTTAAGAAGCTATGTCACCTGTCCCCCTTCTGAGACGGCAAGGCTACAGACACAGATTTGGGACTGGAACTGAGCAATCCCGAAGGGATCTTCATTAGAGTTTCTATTGCTGTGATAAAAAGCAAGACGAAAGCAAGTTTAGCTTACAACACCAAGTTCACATCCATTACTAAGGAAGTCAGGGCAGGATCTCACAGCAGGAACCCGCAGGCAGGAACCGAAGCAGCTACCATGGAGGCTCCTACTTCCTGACTTGCTCAGGCTGCTTTCCTATACCCCCCAGGCCCACCTGTCCAGGGTGGTGCCACAGTGGGCTGGGCTATCCCACATCTATCATATATCAAGATTTGCCTACAGGCAATTTGATGAAAGTGGTGTTTTTTTTTTTTTTTTCAATTGAAATTCTTCCTCCCAGATGACTTAAGCTTGTTTCGAGTAGACAAGAACCACTCAGACTACCAACTGGGAGCAAGGAAGGTGGCCATGGAATATTTTGCTACTTGTAAGGAACTGGTGTCTCTAATGACTTCCTGTCCCAACTGGAAGGGGATCCTCCTGGGACCTGGAGGCTCTTCTCCTTCACAGTGAGTGCTCTGCAGCTGTCCCAGCCCTCAGTACACATCAAGATGGCTGCAGCTGTCCCAGCCCTCAGTACAAATCAAGATGGTACAGCACTTGCCTCTTTGTGGTGGGGGTGAGGGTGGGGAGGGGACGAGTACTTCAGAGTGGACAGACACATGGACCACATATGTGTGGTGAGTGGTGAGACACATAACTTTGACAACATACAAGACAGCTTTAGCTGTCGTGCCAAAATAACATGGTGTCAACATAGCACCCACAAGTAACATTAAGTCACATGAGTTCCATTTGCGAAAGAACTGTACCGAATAAGTACACCCCTTTGCACTGCCTGGCAAATGGATGTGCCACCTGGGTCCCTAGCAGTCACTCTGTCATCACAAGGCAGCCCTGAGGATGGAAAGAACTGAGAATGATGGGTCTCCCTCTTTCTAGCCTTGGCCTATCATGCTGGCAGACGTGAAATGCAGCCAGTCCATTTAAGCCTGTGCTCTTTCAGGGATTTGTCATTTGTTGCTGAATGTAATTCCTAATTAAAGCAGAAACTTTTTTTTGACCATTTAAACTGTGATGTGCTCGTAGGCAAATAGCTGCTAATCACTATTGTAATTAATGTGGAAAGCTGCGGTTTTTATTAAGGGCCAATTAAACACCTGAATTAAGACAGTGATATCAATGCCAGGCATTTGCTGTGTGCAGTGAAGAGAGCTGCAAGCTGCCATTGCCCTAGTCATGTATGACACTTTTGGCTGCCCAGGATCTTGGTGGCAGCTGCTACTGCCTCAGTGCCCGAATTGCAGGTATTCAGAGGCTGCACCACCTAGATGCAACTTAGATCAGGCTGCATCCTAGTAATAGCAGTGTGCAGTCACAGAAGGAAGTAAGAAAGGATGTCATGGAAACCAAATTCTTGCCTCTTGTGCATAGGATAGGATTTTTATTCTGCTCTCTCTCTCTCTCTCTCTCTCTCTCTCTCTCTCTCTCTCTCTCTCTCTCTCTCTGTTGTGGAGTGTGGGGGTATACATGTATACTTGCATGTGTATGTGTGCACAGGAATCCTTGCATTTGTCTCCAGGGTGTGGAGGCCCAAGGTTGAGAATAATTGAATATTGAGGCACTATTCCTTGCTAAACCCAGAGCTCATTTTGGCTAGTCTGGCTGACTAATAATCTCTGGGAGTTCACTGTCTCTGCCTCTTTTAAAGCTGGCATTATAGGTAAGTTCTGTGCCCAGACAGATTTGAACATGGGTGCTGGGAATCTGAACTCTGGTTCTCCTGTTTACATGGCAGGAACTCCACCGGCTGAGCCATCTCCCCAGCCCAACACGGCCCTCTTTTTAGTTTTTCTTTGGAGACAAGTTGCCCAGGCTGGCCCTGAACTTGAGATCCTCCTGCTTCAGCCTCCTGGGTAGCTGGGGTTTGCAAACACATGCTTCCAGGCCTGGTTTAGTTTCTTTGTTTTTCTTCATGTTGGTAGAGTGTCATTCTCCAGGACTCTTACCTTAGTTTGTGTATTCACATGCAGCTGTCCAGGGACCTGGCTCTGTGCAGATGAAGCATCTTGCAGTCTGTTGATGAAGCCATGTTCTGGCATTGCTGCAGTCAGTGTCTAGCAGCTCTTGCATGGAATGTCTGGTTCACTGGCTCACTACAGGAGCTACTATTTGTCACAACACTTTATGGCCTTAAAATATTTTGTGTGCAAAAAGAAAACTATCATTTAAATATGTTGCATTTGAAAAAGCAATCAGCAAGGAGCTAAACAAATACATTTATTTCAGCCCTAACCAATAAAGCACAAGAATGTGATGTATTGATTTTGAATTCCCTTCTAAAGACAATTATAGCTTGAAGGGAAAGTCTAAGTTAAATTTATAATCCCAGCAGCTGTGACATAGAGCAGGCTGCATCCTCATAGCAGCAGGGTGGAGTCACGGATGGATGGCATGGAGACTAACCTTGGTCGTGAAAGGCAGAAGCAGGGAAACTGAAACTGTTCTCTTTCCAATGGCTTTCATATCAAGGAGATAATTTCCTCTCATTTCCTGAATAATTTCTCCAAGTCAAGGTAGCAGAGATCCTTAATTTTGAAGACATCCAATTGGGGCTTTTACCCAGCAGGCCTTAGCTTGTCAGCTTTGAGTTTGGGCCCTGAGGAGTCAGCGTGACCCACGAGTCCACAAGATTAGATCCTCATAGAATGAACCTGGCACACAGAAGCCAGCAGGACAGTAAGCTACAGTCTCTCTTAACATTATGTTCCGTACATAATTTTAAGTACAATATATATATTTGAGACAAGATCTTGCAGTGTAGCTCAAGCTGGAATTGAACAGGCCAGTTTCTGGCCTCAGCCACTCCGAATTACCACACCTGCTTATGTAAAGCTTTTGTTTTGAGAAGGGACCTCATTAGGCTGGCTAGAGCTTGTAAGTGGTAGGAGAATAACTTCAGCTTGTCGGTCCTCTCCCTCCTGAGTGTGGGGTGAAAGGTGTGCACACCATGCCTAGTTTTATGCTGTGCTAGGGATCAAACCCCAGGCTTTGTGTATGCCAGGTAAGCTCTCTCCTTCCTTAGTCTCCTTTTCCTTTCCCACCCCAAACTGTTGCGGATGAGTAAAACCCCAGCCAGGAGCTGAATGACTGCCCTACATGGAAACCAGACAGAGGAAGGACCATAGTAGCAATATCACAGTGCTCTCACCCTTTCCTGGTACCCACGTCCTGCACTGTAGGTGCCCAGCAGAAGAGGGGGCTGGGGAGGAAGGAGCTGCCCTATTGACAAGTGCTGTTCCTAATCAACACTGCACTCCAACCTTACGCCATTCCTTTTCATTTCCTCGGTACTGTAATTGTAAATGAAAAGCAATATTGCAATATATCCAATTATAACCAGATTCTCATCCCCCGGGACTCATTGAAGAGAAAAAAAATGTATTTATGGCTGCGAGAAGCTGTTAATCTCTGCAGTTACGACTGAGCACGGCTCCGCAGCAGCTGCGAGATGGGCGTTCTCTCTCCCTGTCTTTCCAGAGAAGCACCCCCTCGAGTCTCAGCAGATTAGGCCCTGGTGCTGATTTCATGAGCACCTTGGTTAAGATCCACTGAACAAGATTTCTTCAGCAGCCTCTGAAGCCAGCATCATTCATCCTGGCTAGTTGGGGATCTGGTTAACTCAAAACTTCTTGGCAATCAAAAGCAGCATTTGTGGAGGAAACATCAAGAAGGCAAATCGCCCTTGAAAAATGGGAAAGTGCCTTGCTTTATGGTTTTGACTGGACAACTGATTCCTAATAATAAAAATAAAGGACAATGTGGGGCGGAGAGGTGCGCATGCCTTTAATCCCAGCACTTGAGAAGCAAAGGCAGGGGGATTTCTGTGAGTTCCTAGAGATTCTGTTAAAAAAAATAATTAAGGACAAACCACCTTTATGTGTTCTTCCTTTAAAATAAAAAGAACTCTCTTATTTTTAATTAAGAGTATGTGAGAATGCAAGGAAGAGACCTGGTCAGTTGTCCTCATCAACTTAGACCATGAAAGCCAATAGGGACAAGTTCAACAGAACCGCCATATACGGGCTGCCCATGCATGCTTCAGTGTTGCCAGGGGATACATTTCAAAATTTCATGTGAGGCTGTGCACATGGGTGCAGGTGCCCACGGTAATCAGAAGAGGACATCAGATCCTCTGCAGCTGTTGGTGGGACTCTGGGCTTGTTACCAGGGTGCTGAGATTTCAATTCCGGTCCTCGTGTTTCTGTAGCAAGGCCTCTTAACTGCTGAGCTGTAATCCCAGTTCCAGGTTCCCATTCTTACTCCCTCTCAGCTCCTTTCAAGAAAGGATTTCCAGTATGTCTCTTCCATCTTCAAAGCAGATGTAAATGCAGGGCAGACAGATGCCAGCAAAGTCATTGCCACAAGCTTGTGTCATATAATCATCCAGTCATGCATGTGCCAGCACCTTGCCTCTTTTTCTGGTTGAAGCAAGTTGAAGGTCACAGCCATACTTAAGGGGAAGGATGCAGAGGGTACATAGTAACCGAAAAGTAGGGAGGGCATGACAACCCTAAAATCCATCTTTTGCATTGTTAGTCACGGTAATGAGGCTAGTAAAAATATTAATGTTAGTAACTTACTTTGGTATCTGTATTATTTACCATTCTGTTTGCTGTGGTAAGATATCTGATAAAAGCAACTCAAGGGTTTATTTTGGCTCACAGTTTGAGAAGAGATACTGTCCATTGTGGTGGTGGTGGTCGGGGAGAGGCATGGTAACCATGGCAACAGAAGGGTCAGCTAATTGGTCACTTGCATCTGCAGTCAGTCAGAAAGCAGAGCGGGGTAAATGCAGATATTTGCTGCCCTTTTGTGTACCCCCCACCCTCCACCCCACCCCTGCCCGTCTCCAACAAGGCCTTCACTGAGAGCCTCTTCAGGTTGTTGCCTGTCTTTCATTCCCCTAGGGGGCGCTCTAGGCAGGGTTCATTGTCTCAAGAATTACTGAGGTCAATAGCCTTTCCTGCTCAGTGTACCTCTCCTTTGGTCCCTTTCTTGCATCTCTTGAACCATGGAGGTTTGTTCTGTAGAAAGGCTTTCCTAGCCCATGAAGAGTTAACCACTCTGCCAAAATGGAAAGTTGACTGTGATCTCATCAGTCAGCTCTTGCCCCACCTAGTCTATCTGGTCAGTGGGAAGGTGGCAATGAGCCTTTGAGGAGGGAGGCACTGGAGGACTAAGCTGGTAGCAGCACCGGGAGAACTAAATTAGTCCTTCACTACAGCACCTCACGCTGACTTAGCACACTGCCAGTTAACACAAAGACCACCGAGGTGAGAATGGAAACAGGACTGGAGGTGGCTGGGAAGCTTACTCAGATTACAAGGTACACAGCACATCTGAAACATCAACTCTGATAGGATCATTTATATAAAACCCCAATTGCCTGCGTGTCTTATCCCCTCACCATAGCAACAAGAGCAATAAAGACAAGCTCCCAATCATTGTTGGGGCCAAGCCCCAAACTGCTGAGAAACATCTCTGGCTTGGGGAGATGGGGAAGGTGCATGTAGGGTGAGAGAAGGGCTCACCCCCCCGAATCTTCAACAAAAAAAGCATCTTTGATGTATCCATGAGAGACTGAACTGCAAATGAAAACACATATCAGAAGCCCCTTGACAACATTCTTAGGTGGGGAGCGCCCACTGTCATGGGGACAGGACATCATAAAGGTGGCTGAGTGGTCTCGGAGTAGGAAAATGTAGAGCTTCCCGAATTAACCAGGGGTGGACCCTTCCTGCTCCTGAAAGAGGGAAAGAGACTTATTGTCCAACATATGACACTCCCAAATGGCCCTGAGCCAAGATTTCCTTTCCTTCCCTTCTCTCCCTATTCCCCTTCCTCTACCTCCTTACCTCCTTTTCTTCCCCCCCTCCTTCCCTTCCCTCCTTCCTTTTCTTCCCCTTCCTTTCTCCTCTTCTTCCTTTGCTTCCTCCTTCTCCATCTCCCACTCACCCTTTTCTCCTTTCCCTCCCTCCCTCCCTTCCATTTATTCATCCACCCACTCATCTGTCTGTCTGTCTGTCTGTCTGTGTCTGTCTGTCTATCTTTTTTGATGCAGTATAGATCTAAGGATTACCTTGAACTTCTGATTCTTCTGCTTCCTCTCCCAAGTGCTGGAATTTCAGGTGTGCCCCACTATGGCCAGTTTATGTGGTGCTGGGATGGAACTCAGGGCTTCCGTATGCTGGGCAAACACTCTACCAACTGCACTACAACAGCAGCCATGGCGCTGTGGTGGGAGATGGGGAGACATTCACTAGCAGCCCAAGCCTCTGCCTGTGCAATCCAGTAGCTAAAGCGACAGGGAGTGCAGAGGCCAGCAGAGTGAAGGGTCTGCTGTAATTAACTGAAGCTGTAGATTAACAATGCCCATGCCTGGTTACACTGGCCAAATGAATTGACCACACAAAACGTTTAGGTTCTTGTTTGTGCCAGCACTTTACTTCTTTGCCTGAACCAGCATTTTGCGTCTTCTCCTGACTCCTGCTTTGTGCTGAGGTTGACTTGTTTTCTGTACAGTCTGTGGGGGAAATTTACCTTCCTCGATCTCATATTTGTTGGAGGCTTCTCAGCACAACACAGGCATCCCAAAGAAAGATATGTAGGAGCTGCCTGGAGGTCCCCGTCTGTCCTTAAGAGCAGTGTGCAGTTTTCTCACCCAGGGCTTCAGTGGCTTCAGTCTGAAATGGGAACGATGCTTGCTCCAGCCTTTTAGAGAACAGGTGGCCTTACAGGGCAATGGGTTGCTGAAGTTGCTGTTCCACACAGGATGTCAGTAGGGATGCCCTCAGAGCCTGACTTGTGCCAGTTGCTGGGGAGACTGGAGAGACGTGCTTTTCAGCTGCGTGAAGCTGAGTTTCTGGCTGGAAGTGTCATTAAAGTCAGAAAAGACTATTTTGCTTAGAAAAATTCTGTTTAAAAAAGATGGCGATGCCAGGGCCAAATCCCAAGTCTAACTGTGCACTTAGAAAGGCATCTCTCCTCATGGAATTTGCTCAGAACTTCTCGCTGAGTAGGTAGACACATGCACACAACTTCTGGCCATCCGTGGAGGTGCGTGTGTGTGCGTGTGTGTGTGTGTGTGTGTGTGCGAGCGTGTGTGAGCGTGTGCGAGCATGCATGCAATCCCATGGTGCAAGTGTGGAGCTGATGGGAACCAGAGTGGGTTGCTTCTCCTGTTCTTTTATGTGGGTGTTGGGATTGAGGTCAGGTTTTCAGGCGTATCCTTTTACCTACTGAGCCTTCTTGCTGGCACCTAGTGATCATACTTAATGACCAGTAAATACATTAGCGTCTACTGTCAGTATAAACTCTGCTTTAAGGTTGCATGGGAAAAGCAGATGTATCAAAACAAAACAAAAACCAAAAACAGCAGCAGTGTCTATGTGACCCTTGTCTCCATAACAAATTCCCAGCATTGTCATTGCCCCTGCTCTCTTTCCTCCTGCCACCTTCTCTGTAGTGCTGTCTTGGTTGTCACCTTCCAGTGATAAATATGTCCCTGTGGGCATTGAATTTATTCAACAAGTCCACCGAGGGAGGAGTACAAATGAGGAACAGAGATAAGTGCATGCAACACACATATAAGGGAGACCCACCCTCTCTTTAGACCGAGGCTGGTGTTTCCCCAGCTAGGCTCTGAGGGGACAGCAAAACCAGACACATTCAATTCCAACATCTACACATACCACAAAATGAGGCCACAGGTCAGCAGGAAAGGAGCAAGGAAAGGTGCCCTTACCGTGGAGATGGCGGATCATCAAATGTGAACTGAGTGCCTTGATTCTAGCTACATGATGCTGAGGATTTTTCTGGCATTGTTTGCTATCTGTCCCCAACAAAAGGAGGCTGCAGTGGAGGGGTTGCAGCTGAACAGATGATGCTGTACAAGAAAAAAAACTAATACTTAAAACAACACAGCCAGCTAAGAGCCTTGACACTCAAGGAGTGGTGGAGGATAAGAACCGCAAATGTGGTTACTTGTGTGGCTGTTGGCCGTAAATCTTGGTTCAAGCCATTAAAAAGTTGCCATGACAGTGTGGGAGAGCAGCTGCAGTTCTCTGCTTTGGAAAGAAGAGAGCAGAGTGGTGTGTGTGTGTGCGCGCGCGCGCCCACACAGATCTATAGCACCTACTGTAGTCATTATGTTGCTCTGCTCTGTTCCTAATGAATGAGTTGTTCTCTGCTCCCTGGCTCTCCTGATCTGGATGTTGAAAGGCAGCAATGGGGAAGAGACAATTTATCTTCAGGTAAGATGAAAGTGTCCCCGCCACAGCTGGTCTTTGTTGGCTATTAAACGCTGAATACCTTAGTAATGAATTAGGTGGTACATTCCCTATTCTGTATGTGTGTGTATGTTTGTGTGTGGGTGCACATTTGTGTGTCAGGTGTCTTCCCCAGACCCTTTCCACCTTAGTTTTTGAGGCATGGTTTATCAGAAATCTGAAACTTGCTTATTCATCTACAATCTACATGAATTCTTGACAGTCTAGGTCTCTGCCTGCATAGTGCTGAGACCACAAGGCTGGACCACTGTACCTGCCTGTTCTTTTTAAAACATGGGTTGTGGGGTATTGATCTCAGGTCCTCACACTGGCTTGGCAAGCACCTTCCCAATGTACCCCACTCTCAGTAGCTATTTTGAAGTAAGTCTTTCTTCTCACAGTAGTTTTTGGTTGGCCGAGAAGTTGCAGACAGTGTAGAGTTCTAGCATGGCCACCAGTTTCCCTGTGAGCAAGATCTTCCATTCCCAGGGTGTGTCTGTCTGTGCAAATGAAGCAATTGACATTGTCAAGCTGTGGTTAACCAAATTACTTACTGTCTTTGGATTTATCCACTGTTTATGTGAATCCAGTCTGTGTCCCTGCTCATGTGTGTTATGCCACACCGCATGGAGTCATCACCAACCTCAATTTCTTCAGGTCTGTGACAGTCTCTCGGTGCATCTTTTCTTTTTACATTATTTCCAGCCTTGCAGAGGACTCCCCATCTGTATTTTAGGCAATCTAGACATTCAGCCTTATGGAGGTGTAGTGAATTTTTCACATGCATGTAGTTGGATGGTTACTGTTGGCTGTCAACTTGATTGGATAGAGTCGCCTAGGACATTAGTGAAGCATGAACTTGGATATGTCTGTGATAGATCAGGAGGACAAATGGTGTACTGATGGATTCAGGTGTGAATAGACTACTCCATAGTTGGAATGGTGAAAGAGTAAAGTCCCTGGGGTGTGCCCTTGGGAACTAGATCTTGATACCAATCTACTGCTGTAGAGTGGTCTATTCTTTATGCTCCCTAGATACCATGATGTGAGCTTCTCTGCTCTGCCACACCCTCCCCTCCATGATGAATGGAGCCCTCTGGAGCTGTGAGCTGAAAAAAAATCTTTCCTTCTCCTCAGTTTTTATGTCAAGTATCCTGTCTCTGTGGCAACAGGGCTAATGACAAGCACAGGCTATGGCAGTGGCTATGGCAACTGTGGAGGTGCTTTGGTGGTGGTGATGCTACTATTCAGTCAAACTCAAGTCTTTCTTGGACTTAAGGGGCATCAGGACTTCCAGAATGGGTTGGAATCCAGGTTTCTGGGATGCACCCCCCAAATGGGTTTAGACAACTGGAGTGAGGCCTGGGATTTGCATCTCCAGCAGATTTTCTTGAGCAATGCTGCTTTTGTGGTTACCACTCTGTGAAGCCACAGTGTGAAGCCAACACTCAGAATGGAGTTATTTTTAGATGACAAAGATTCACTTGTGCCATTTACCCAGATTATTTCGTTTTCTCAAGTATAGATTTGAACTTCAAGTGACTTTTCCTTCCTGCCTTCTTCCACCCTTTCCCTCTTCCTGCTGCTTTGAGCATTGCTGAGCCAGGCACAAACAAGTGTGATGGAAGGGAGTTTCTGTCCTATGGTTTGGAAAGGGGATGATATTTTCAGGCTGGCCTGCATCCTGCTTTGTCCGTTCTATGTGGACTCTCTAGATGCTGAGTAGGGCTTCTCCACTGGACACAAAGTGACCATCACATTCACATCTTGGAGCAGATTACCTTAACCTGGTAGCCATGGCAGCTATTTGGGCTGAACAGCATGGTGACATGTAGGAATATGGCCATGGTGACGGAGCTGTTGTCACAATAGAATGATGGAGGGGAGGGTCACCCTGTCTTGTACTCCCAGATACAAGTGATATTGGGGCGGTCTATTAGCCTATATAAGATGTAGAAGGTTAATTGAAAGAGGTCTCTACGATGAAGCTTCTGTGGATGACAGTCCCTGGAACTTCCTGAAGGTTGATAGACAGACAGAGCAGAACCTAAGTGATGTGGACCATCTGGGACATTCCGACTCCAGAGCCTAATTATCTTGGGTCATCTTTAGTCCTCTCAATAGTCATTTATTACCCTTCTCTGTGTGTTAACTAACATTTTGTGACCATTAAGTAAATCCCTTGGAACAGCTCTCACCAACTCACAGGGGTACCATCAGAAAGCATCATGTAGCCCTGATGGCCACATTGAGCCTTCCTCACTTTTCTTTGACATGCCTGCCTGATATTTCTACCAATGTATTTGAGAAGTGTGTTGGTTTATGTTCTCCTTTGTTTCATTCCTATGAAACCTTTAAAAATTGCTGCTCTATTACCTCATGGAATTTGGAGTGACCTAAATCTGTGTTTCTGGGCCATTCTCATTCATAGGCTAGGGCCCTCCCCACCAATCACTAATTAAGAAAATGCCCCATAGTCTTGCCTACAGCCCAATGTATCTTCTCAACTGAGGCTCCCTCCTTTCTGATGACTCCAGCTTGTGCCAAGTTGACAAAACCAGCCAGCACAGATTTAAACTTGGTTCAGCTTTTAAAACCTGTTGAAATGTGCTATCAGCCAAATCCAGACTTGGACTACTGATTTGAGAATTAAGCCACGCTAACACCATGGGCCATGGCACTTCACCAGAGAAGATAGCCTCTAACCATATGTAAACACTAACTGGCAAAGTAGACTTGAGCCTCAGTGCTACAGCCTCAGTGTTTTGGCATTGACTGGAGCCACAGGTGAAGGTCACTGTCCTACAAAATAAGTGACCAGTGATGAGCCGTGTTTGCTGGAGCTGTTCACAGAGGAACCCTGGAACTATTTAAATATTTATTTAAATTGATTTGATGGGGCTGGCAAAATGGCTTAGCAGGTGAAGTTCTTGCTGCCAAGCCTGATGACTAGAGTTTGATCTTCAGAACCCCCATAGTGGAAGGAGAGAATGGACTCCTGAAAGTTTCCTCTGACTCCCACACTTATGCACAGCCCACGGATATACACTCTTTCTATCACACATAAATAAGATATGTAGTCTTTCAGTGTGACCTTAAAATTTTCCAAAGCTCCTCTGAATCCCTTGAAGAATTCATAGCCTTAAGTACTCTCTATTAATGATTAATATTGTTTCTAAGCTTGCTCCCTATTTCATGTTCTGATTAGAAGCTTTGTCTGACTTTTAAGTCAGGCCTGATTCTCGATAAAATATGATGCTACTTGCTCTCCTCGTAGGCCTGTATCTTCCCTTCCTAGTCATTTAAAACACTGCCAAACAATCACACATTTCTCAAACAAGAACAAATCATTACACACAAAGGCCTGGGGCCAGAGAACACAATCCCAAGTGCGTAAGCACATTTAATCATTCCATTTCAGGAGGATAATCTGTTTTAGTTTTCTTAGCCTGTGTTCCCCTTGCTTTCATTATTTTCCTTCCTTCAAAGGCTTTGAGCACCACTCCCACTCTGGCTGACTTCATGGCTTTCAGGGTCCTTCTCTGTGCTATGAGAAGGAAATAGGAGGATCATCTTGCAGAGATTGCTGCTGGGGAGAAAGGGAAAGACCCATGTTTTCAATGGGGCTTGAACCCAGGACCCCCTGTGTGTTAGCCCAGTGCTCTACCACTGAGCCACCTCCCCAGTTCCTGCTGTTTCTGAGATGGGCTTTCACCATGCAGCTCAGGGTGGCTTCAAACTCCTGATCGTCCTGCTTCAGCCTCCCAAAGGCTGGGATGTCAGGTGTGTGCCACCTTGTCCTGCTGGCTCAAGCCCTTGAGACTCTCCTCCTTCACTTTCTCTTCCCCCTTCTCTTCCTCCTTTTCCTTTTCCTCAAAAAAGATCTATAGTTTTTCTTCACTACTCCTGTAAAAGCTTTAATTCATTAAGAGACTGGGGGACATAAAAGAACATGATCATAACCTAGTGTATAAAAAATTTAAATTATAAATTCAGAAGAGACTGGGGCTCTAGCAATGAGGACCTAAAGAAGGCACTTGCAGGGATACTCAAGTCTCTGGTCTAATACTGAGGCAGAAGAGGCAATTAGCAAATTTTGAAACTAAAATTGTATTTTTTTTGCAAGTAACAGAAATTACTTTCTCCTTACATGGTGACTCAGCAGTCCATGGAGCGGTACCCACGGACACACAAAGCATTCACACACACACACACACACACACACACACACACACACACACACACACACCAGGGATAGCCAGTCAGAGCCAATGTGTCAGTAACACAAAAAATTGTTTGGGACTTTATCTCTTCCAATTTCCATGCCCATTCCTTGGCTTCCATTCTCAAGATCACGAGATGGTCCAAGATGGCTCCCAGAGCACCAGGCATTTCAGTGCATTCTTTACAACAGGAAAGTTGAAAGGCTGCTTCTCCCAGCCCAAGCAGTTACTTTTAGTAGACAAATTCCAGAAATCACATAGAACATGTCTACTAGACAAGACTGAGTCCTATGCCATCTCCAGATGAAGGAAAGCCGGAGAAACAGCACCTGGAAGAAGAGGGTGGAGCCAGATGACCTTCAGGTGTGTCCGTGTGCGCATGCGTGTGCGCATGCATGCCCTTGAGGCACTGGTGCAATGCATATGCAGAATAAGGCCCTTGCCACTGTCCTGGGGGGATGGCAGGGGCGTGTCAGAGACCTTCAGACCACAGGAAGAGGGCTTAGACTAGATATAAGGCAGGGTGGTGTGGGACAAACAAGTATGGATTTTGTGTGTCAAGCTTGTGGATTTACTCGTATTACCACTAGTGTTAGGCTGGATTTACTGCTGGGTGTAGTGGCACACACACACCTTTAATCCTAGCATTGGAGAGGCGAGATAGGTGGATATCTGAGATGGAGCCCAGCCTTGTCTACAGAGCAAATTTCAGGACAGCCAGGACTACATAGAGAGACAATGTCTCAAAAACCAAAACAAACAACAACAACAAACAGTTTTGTTTTTAGTTAAGTCACGTGGTCTAGTTCATTGTTTTTGTTAAAAAATACATCATGACAGAAGACATGAGCAGTGTTTTTCTAGAATTTGCTGTGTACAAGGCTGGCTTGTTCTATTTTATTTTTGTTGTTGTTGTTTGTTTTTTTGCATCCTATATGTGTCTGTTAAATGAATAAGTAGTGGTGATTAGAAGGTTGTTGTCCCTGTGTTTTTACATCCCTTGTACTAGTAAGAACTTCAGTTCCAAGCAATAGAAACTGGATTTAAAAGCTTAAGAGAAAGAGTAATTTATTGGCTCTTAAAAATGGTGTATGTCTTAGTTAGGGGGTCAATAAAACCCCTATAATGGCAATAAACTGTGAAGAGACACCATGACTACAGCCACTCTTATAAGGAAAACATTTAATTAGGTGGCTCACTTACAGTTTCAGAGGTTCAGTCTGTTATTATCATGGTGGGGAACATGGCAGCATGCAGGCATGCTAGAATTGAGAGTCCTACATCTTGACTCAGAGGCAACAGGAAGTTGACTGACTCATTGGGTGGTATTCTGAGCATAGGAAACCTCAAAGCTCACCCATACAGTGATATACCTCCTTCAACAAGGCCATACCCACTTCAACAAAGCTATACCTCTTATAGTGCCACTCCCTGTGAGATTATACGGCCAATTACATTCAAATTACCACATTCTACTTTCTGACCTCCATAAGCTTGTAACAATATCATAAGGCAAAATTCATTTAGTCCAACTTCAAAAGTATCCATTGTGATGGATTATTAAAAATGCTATAGGATCCCTGGTGGCAGCAGGCAGCAGAAATGCTGCAGGCCCCCAAGTGGTTATAGGCAGGGCCATGTGGTGGCAGGCATGGGACAGTGGGTCCCAAGAGCAGCCAGTCCCAGGCAGGGATGGTGCATGAGACCATGTGGCATGTCTCCGAAGGTGGCTGATCCCTGGCAGCGAGCCACATGGATAGGCACGTGGCAAGACAGATGGATAGGCACACCATTTAGAGTGAGGTTGGATATTTATTTAGTGGTTATGAAAGGGAGGGGAGAAGGGGAGAAAAGCAGGGGGAGAGAGAGAGACAGACAGACAGAGAGAGAGACAGAGAGAGAGAGACAGAGAGAAGAGAGAAGGGAGGGACAGGAGCTGCCTCTCTGAGGGGAGCCGGAAAAGAGAGAGAACTCAGGCTAGAAGCTAAAGATCAGCATGCCTCAGTGGATGGGGGAGAGAGTGGACATGGCTTGTCACTTAAAGAGACAGAACAATCATTACATCCATAGTCTATCACAATGTTTTAAAGTCTAAAGTTCAAAGTCTTTTCTGAGATTCATACAATCTCCTAACTGTTATCCCTTATAAAATCAAAATAAAAAAGTAGACCACATACTTCCAACATATAATGGCACAGGATATACATTACCATTCCAAAACACAGTATAGGGAACATAGCAAAAAATATTGGACCAAAGCAAGACCGAAAACCAGTTGGGAAAACTCCAAACTGTGCATCTCCATGTCTGATGTCAAAACACTCTTCAGATCTCCAACTCAGTTCACCTTTGTTTCCTGTAACACACTTCTTTCTTTTCAGCTAGTTCCACTCCCTGTTAGCAGCTCTCCTAGGCAAATCCTATGGCTCTGTCATCTCTAACATCTTGGGTTCTCCAAGGCAACCCAGGCTTCAACTTCACAGCTTCACACAATGGTCTCTCTACTAGGCTTCTATTCAGGGATATCCCTGACACGTGCCTGGCCTCATGGCTTTATTCCATAACTCCTTTTTTCTATCTTTAGCTTTAACCCCCAGAATCACATGGCTGAAACTGCAAAGTTCTACTGCTTACTGGAGTTGGGACATGACCACCTTGTTCAATTATGTCTTCAGCAGCTTTCTGTCCTTCATTAATGGTAGAAGGAGTGGCAGGCTGCATTCCCACCCTGTTCCTGCACGGCTAGCTTAGCTCCAGAATAATTACATGAAAACTGTATTCATTTAAATACTGCCTGGCCCATTAGTTTCAGCCTCTTATTGGCTAATTCTCACATCTTGCTTAACCCATTACTATTAATGTGTGTAGCACCACGAGGTGGTAGCTTATCAGGAAGATCCTAACCTGCATCTGTCTTGGAGAGGAGAGTCATTGCCACTGACTGAGGCATCTGCCTGACTCTGCTTTCTTTCTCCCAAAATTCTGTTCTGTTTACTCTGCCTACCTAATTTTCTGTCCTATTAAAGGGCCAAGGCAGTTTCTTTATTAACCAATGAAAGTAACACATAGACAGATGACCCTCCTCCATCAATTAACTGCATGACAGAGTCTATAATAGGATCGCTTGAGATTTCTTCTGCCAATGGAATTAATCAAAAACTCCTCACTTTAGCCTCAGGCAGACTCTTCAGAGAAGGGCAAAGGTGGTCACTTTCTTCACCAAAATATCACAAGAACTATTTTTTAGGCAACATACTAAAAATTCTTCTCCTTTGAAACCTCGTGAGTAAGCCCTCAACAGTTCGAATAACTCTTAGCACCTCTGTCTTTCATGCTCCCATGCTCCTACTAGTGTGGCCCATTAAACAGTGCTTAAAGCATTCCACTGCTTTACAAACTCAAAGTACCAAAGTCCATATTATTCCAAACAGAAGCATGGTCAGGCTTATCATAATAAGACTCCAGTCTCTAGTATCAACTTCTCCTTAGTTAGGTTTTTATTGCCGTGAAGAGACACCATGACCACAGCAAATCTTATAAAGGTAAATATTTAACTGAGGAGGCTCACTCAGAGGTTCAGTCTGCTATCATCATGACGAGGAACATGGTGATGTGCAGGCAGATGTGGTGCTGGAGTGGAGAGTGCTACATCTTGCAGGCAACAGGAAGTATACTGAAACACTAGGTGGTATCCTGAGCATAGGAAACCACAAAGCCTATCCCTACAGTAACACACATCCTCTAAATGTGGCCATACTCACTCCAAAAAAGCCACACTTCCAAATAGTGCCATTCCCTATGAGATTATGAGGGCCAGTTACATTCAGACTACCACAGTATATGTTCACTGTTTGTTGTGATGGTTATAAAATATTTTGCTTTAAGAATATGTGGGCTTTATTCACTCACTCTCTAGTACCTCTTCCTTCTCTTACCTCCTATAAATCCTCCTCCCTTCCCTGAATATCTCTCCTCTACTTTCATGCTACCTGGCTATCATCTGTCTGTCTGTCCGTCCATCCATCCATCCATCCATCCATCCATCCATCCATCCATCCATCCATCCATCTATGCACTTGCCTATCATCCTTCGCATAGTGGACATTTGGATGCCTTCTCTGATTCTGACCACAGGGGATTCTACTCCACCACTAACATCTGAGGCAGGCTGTCAGATGCTCAGTACATTTCTTTGGGTACCAGAAACCATGTACCCTCTTGCCTTCTTCTTCCCAGTCTTGAGTTCTACTTGGAATGCCTTTCCTGTCTCTGTCTGCCTGCAAATCTGTCTCAACACTATGCCTGATTGTCATTGTTCTCAGTGCACATGTGTGGAGGCTCAAAAATGTGAGCCTATTTCCACCTTGTCTGACAGTTTGCTTGGAGGTTGTTCAAAATTGTTGACAGCAAGTGTAGCTATACAACATGACTCAGGATGTGGTTACTTGGTGTTTCTGACATTAATATGGCTCATACAAGTAGATCCATTCCATCCTGACAGATAGTCAGGATGTGCAAGCATACTTCTGCTCCTTTTGTAATGAGGTTACCTGGGGAGTGGTTGCCTTCAGGATACTTGATCTAGAGTGACTTCACTCCCTGAACAACAGAATGCTAACGACTTGATGCCTCAAAGTGTTAAAGCAACGAACTGTTCGAATTGTCCTTTGTATCATGTTGAAGAAGTCTTTTGTTGCCTTCTTTCCCCTTTTGTGTTGGGATACAAAAGTGAATGGAAAATTAAATGTGGGCAATTTCAGTATTTGCTGGAACTCACTCCTGGTAGTATTCTATGATTTCTGTTTTATAGTTTTTAAATGCTTCTTTTTATTCTTTACTTATATTTCTGATCCCCATGCTCCTACCCTGGCAAGAGTTGTTTTTGTTGAGGCTGGTCCCTGACACACATGGCACATGCTCTGCTAGGAAACCTGATTCAGGCCTTGTATTATTTATGTCACTGGATCAGCTGGGGTCCTTGACTTAAGATGCCAAGCCTATCCCTTGATTTACAATACCTCAGATTCCAAGCCCTCCCCAGGATGCCTGTGTACTTTCAGATGACTCGCATTCTCTGCTGCTGGTGTTCAACTACAGATTTTGTACATATTTTCTCTGATTTTTACCTAGTAACTTGATATGAAGTTCTTACTGTTGTAGTACATGAATTTAGAGATGATTTTTATCTACTAAAGTACTATTATTTATAAACAATAGTACTTTGTAACTATTCTAGTTTCAGAAGGTATGTCTGTGTTATCTTTCTCTACCATTTATCAATCTACTCCCTACCTACCCACTAATCCACTGATCTCTCTGTCTGTCTGTCCCTCTCTCTCTCTCTCTCTCTCTCTCTCTCTCTCTCTGTCTCTCTCTCTCTTTCTCTCTCTCCCTATCTATTTTTTATTATCTATCTATCTGATTACCTGCCACCGATCAATAAATAAATCAGTCATCTATGCATCATCTGTTTTTCCTCAGTGCTGTATATATAACCAAGACTACTCTATCACTGAAGAATACTCTAACGAGAAAGCAACACACACACACACACACACACACACACACACACACACACACACCCCACAGTTGGGGTGAAAATGATGATACAGCTTCTGCTTAAATTACCCAGCTCTGGTGTTGCAAGGCAAAACAGCCACAGAACCATTGTTAACCAAATGGACATACCTGTGCTTCGATAAAACTTTATTTACAGAACAGATAACAGGCCAGATTTGACTGGTCTGAGACTGTCATGAGGGTGCTGATACAAAAGGAAGCTCTGAGTTTGGGCAATCAAATGTATACTTTTAGACAGTTGCTTTTTACTCTCTTGTAATTTTTTGTTTGTTTATTTATTTGTTTGTTTATTTATTTATTATGTATACAATATTCTGTCTGTGTGTCTGCCTGCAGGCCAGAAGAGGGCATCATATCTCATTTCAGATGGTTGTGAACCACCATGTGGTTGCTGGGAATTGAACTCAGAACCTTTGGAAGAGCAGGCAATGCTCTTAACCTCTGAGCCATCTCTCCAGCCCCTCTCTTGTAATTTTTATCTAGTTCATTCTGCAAACTTGGAATTTTTAGATATGCAAATCACATCTGCTTCTGAGTGCTCTCCTCTTGTCCCTTAACTCATCCAAGTCTAGTCTTGTCCTTGATTTGTCCTGCTAAGGCCAAACGAGGCAAGAATTCTGACAAAACTTGGTGCCTCACTCCCTGATTCCCTGCTCATTATCTGATCCCCTCATTTGTTCTGTGTATTCTTCCTTGTGAAGGTTGGCACCAAAGTTAATTGTCTGCTTGGCAGAATCTAGAACCCCTAGGAGATGGACCTCTGGGGAAGCCTGGGGCTTATCTTAGTGTTAATTGAGATGTGACAGTATTATGGGTGTTTTCCCTGAACTGACCAGGCTCCATAAATGGAAAAGGGAGCTGAGCAGCCCCTGCACCCACTGCTTCCTGACTGTGGAAGTGATGTGACCAGCAGCTGTAAGATTTTGTTGCTTTGGTATTGTTTGTCACTGCCAGAACCTGGAAACAGCTTAAATGCCCCTTGACTGAAAATGGATCAGGAAAATGTGGTATATTTACATAATGGAGTATTACACCATAGGAAAAAAATAATGACATCTTGAAATTTTGTGCGCAAATGAATGGATCTAAAAAACATCATATTGAGAGAAGTAACCAAGACACAGAAAGACAAATATTATATGTACTCACTCATAAGTGGCTTTTAGACATAAAGCAAAGAAAAATCAGCCTACAATTCACAATCCCAGAGAACCTAGACAA
This sequence comes from Arvicola amphibius, assembly GCF_903992535.2. Lineage (NCBI taxonomy): Eukaryota > Metazoa > Chordata > Mammalia > Rodentia > Cricetidae > Arvicola > Arvicola amphibius. The sequence continues at coordinate 101,627,558 of NC_052050.1, read as the reverse complement.
CAATGAGGACCCTAAGAGAGACATACATGGATCTAATCTACATGGAAGTAGAAAAAGACAAGATCTGAGTAAATGGGAGCGTGGGGATCATGGGATAGGGAAGAAGGGGAGGGGAGAGAAGAAAAATACCAACACAATAAAAACAATTGAAAAAAGGTTTTGCTGCTCCGACTTCCATGCCCTGCTTTCCATACCTGGAACTGTACCTTTCTTCCCTGAGTGTTTGGTTGAGGTGTCTTGTGACAGTGGCAGCAGTCACTGGTCCCTCACCGCGGCCACTAGTCTGAGCTGGTCTACTCTGCACATTTCACTCTCCAGGTCCATCTTCCTTTAACAGCGAAACCCTCTTCCTTCATTTCTTCTTCGTCTCACTGCATCAGCCACATCATGCTGGCTTAAATAGTAGTGGGGACAGCAGGTGCTTTGTCAGGGTCAGGGCAGGAAGCAGAGCAGTTTAGCCGAGGGACTGTTTTCAACAGTGTTGCCGGGCTAAGGGACCCACCTGGAGATAGACGCTGGAGCTGGCAGGGTACAGACACTGCCGGAGCCGCGGGGCTCATGACCTTCCTAGCCACCAGTTCTCACAGCTGCACCACCGCAGGGCTGTCTCCTGAGAGCTGCGCCTTAGGGACCTGTCACTGCTGCTGACCACAGACAGACAGGGAAGCAGCTGAGTGAATAATGATCTTGATCCCGGGTTCTTTGCCTTTGACATTTGACTTTCTGACCAACGTCTTGTTTTGGAAAAATTTAAAAAGATGGTTGGAGGTGGTGCTTGCTGATGGAGACTGCAGGTAAAAGGCAGGAGGATGGTGGTTAGGGTAGGAGTGTGGAAGTGTCTAAGAGGATGAGTCAGAAGACAGCCAGGTTTGCTCTAAACATCAGGGAAGTCTGGGACGTTTCCTAATTAAACACCTTACTTTTATGGTACATAATATGAAACGTATTATGGAAAGGAAGTAATTACTTTTACAAAAAACTTTTATTTTAAAGTAGTGTGCAATGTCTTTTTGTTAACTGTGTCAGTGATAGTTTTTCTCTTAACCCTCTCTATGGTGAGCTACAGCAGCCGAGTACCCACCTTGAGCTTTGGTGAAGACGCAGCTGAAAAAAGGCAATTCAAGGAGGAAAGGCTGGCTAGGGCCGTGGTCTCAGCCCATGTCAGTGGGTCTACTGCTACTACTGAGTGTGGTGGTCACGCTGCTTATCTCATGCTGCACAGGAAGCAGAGAGCAGAGTTAGGAAGCGTCCTCCTACCCACACCCACGACCTACTTCCTCCCATGTGGCTCCATGTTGTGTTTCTCGCTACCTCCCTGTACTGCTGTCGTACTATAAATATTATGAATGGGGATCAACCCATTGATTAAATCAGAGTCTCAGGATCAGCCATTTCCCCCAGATCCTACCAGCTGTCAAACAAGCCCCCAGGATGGGAGCCTGTAGGGGACATTTCATGTTCACAGCATCAACAGTGTGTTTTGGATACCATTGAGGGAAATCAACCATGGCACAGTGTAGGTACTGGTGGGTTCTGTGTTGTTGGTATTTTATTTAGGAGTTTTTGCACGAATATTTGCATGGGAAAAAGAATAACCTGTTTTCTTTCTTTCTGTGTTTTCAGTCTCAAATTCAGGAAAATAAACGCAAGGGCCAGCAGGTGAGACAGCTCAGCAGATAAAAGTACTTGCTGTGAAAGTCTGATGGTCTAAATGTGATTTCCTGTCCCCACAGAAAGGTGAGAGAAGAAAACCGGCCCTACATGGCTGCCCTCTGGCTTCCGCATGTACACCCTGGCATGTGCATGCCCTATTCACTAATTATGATTTTTAAAAGAAAAGAATACAGATCTGAAACCATGCACAAAGTATTTCTCTCTCTTTATGAAGACATTTCATCTGACCTAGAAATGAAAATCAGCTTGGGAATGCTTCCCTATGAACTAGTTTGATAAGACATCCTATTCTGACAAGGATGGACCTCCTAAAGTCTGGGTTCTATCTGTGCTAGGAGTGAATGAGAGTCTTTAAATAACCCTGCAGGGAGACTGTGAATCTCAGGCAAAGCTTTGCAAACTTGATTGCATATAAAAAACAGAGGCCAGGGAAAGAGTGTCAGCAGGGCGTGAACACAATCATCTCTTAGGATGTGACAACCTCACACTGACTTCTTCATCATGGGATGACCTTCTATATATGTGTTACTTTTATTGGTTGAAGAATGAAGCTACTTTGGCCTATGACAGGGCAGAATATAGCCAGGATGGAAGAGATATATAGAGAGAGTATGCAGAGTCAAGGGGATGTCATGTAAGCCCACAGTTGTAAGATACAGAAAATAATCCATGTTATGTGTTTTGAGTTCAAATTCTGTGAAATATTTCTGTTAGCATCTGGCATGTAATAGCATTCATAGATAAAGGTGATGTTTTGGGGAGGTGCAGATCAGTATAAATCGTTATTTTTCTGTTTAAGCATCTGTAGTTCTTTCATATAAAGTTTAAATGTTTTGGGTCATTGTTGCTAGACTCCCCTCCCACACATGTATTCTGGAAACACACAAGTAAATGCCTACATCTCATATAGGCCATATATATGCTATCTGGACATTTATTTTATGTCTTGCCATTATTTGTTTAGATTTAAATCTTTTATTTCCTTGTGTATCACATGCATGCTGTGTCCTTAGTGGCCAGAGGGAGCATCAGATCTCCCTGGAGCCAATGGATAGGAGCACTGGGAACCAAACCCAGAGCCTCTGTCAGGGCAGCAAGTGCTCTGCCCTCTGAACCTCCCCGCCATTCACCATCTTTTGGAATTATTATTGATTCTCATTTCTTCAAAGGATTTTCATTTTTAAACTATATTGTCTGCACAGTGTTTACGCTCTTTTCACACCATTATTTGTGAATTACTTTTAACTTGAATTCGTTTGGAGGATAATATTTATCTTTGCAATCCAAGCCCAAATTGCATATTACAAATAGCTTGTTTTCTGGAGAACTGACCCATGGTTTAAATTACCTCTGGAGTTGAATAGGATGATAATTGCAATGATTGTGTGAGATACCATTTTAGAAATTAAAAGTGGTATTTTCAACCTCCCAGGTAGAATAAGAAATAGGCCCCTATGAGAGTGATTGAGTTTAATGTGCTGTTTATACAGTCTCCATGTTTTTCCAGTGCAATCATGAATTTATTTCATCTTGAATTAAGAAAGGGAAGGTCAGAGATTTAAACACACACTCCTTCCCACATGACTGTCAGTTTAGAAAGTAATGCCTTGGTTTCTAGAAACACTGATTATGCTTGACACTCAGTAAGTATCTTTTGTTTATTTACTCATTTAACTTTTAATCATATGTATCTGCATGTTTGGGTGCAAGTCTGTGTGTGCATGGAGCATGTGAAGAGGTCACTTCTCAGGTGCTCTCCAACCTTTTGTCTGAGATGGTCTCACACTGGCCTGGAACTTCATGGTCTTCATGCTGGCCTTCAAGCTCCCACCTCACCATCACTAGGTGACAGACGCACACCACCATACCTGACTCATCATGGGTTTTAGGGATCCAGTCTCAGGTCCTTAAAGTTTTCAAGGGACATGCTTTACTGACAGTCATCTAAGCTCCAAAGTGTGTGATGGGAAGTATAAAGATATGTATGGAATAGGTCTGTAACATGCATGCACATCCATTGGCTGAGTGATGAAATGATAATCGCAGAATCAGGTTTCCAGATGCTGATGTTTCCTGGGTGGGGGACATCTTAGGAGTTGTGCCTTGTGATTTGGGCACTCAGTGATGATTTGTGAATGGTCTTCGTTGCTTTGCAGTCCATTACAAAAAGTCTGGAACAGAATCATAAAATTTAGGTTTGAGTTCCACTCTATTTTGTGTGTCTCATAGTTTTGGACCAGTGGGTACTTAGGTCATGATCTTCTTGTCGTGAATGGCAGATGCATAACAGGGTAAACAAAAAACACTTGTGCTCACCAGGGCCTCTCTTGTGAGCCTGCACACTGTCACATAGGTTCAGTTCTATTGGTCAAGACAGGTCATAGGGTCCAGCCCAATTTCTAGTCTGGGAAAGGATGCTCTATCCACTCCAGTGGGAGACCCTTCACATCAGAAGGTGCTGGAGACACATCCAATGCAGTAAGGCAGAGGGAGTTTTAAGTACCTATTGAGCCCAGCATGCACTTAAAAGTTGTTATGAACTGAGTATGAAGCTAACAGAGGGTAAGTGAGACCAATTCAGGAGGTGAATAAGTTGGGTGCACCCGTGCCTGAAGCTGGACTGATGGAGAAGGGTAGAAACCAAATATAACCAATTTAAGATAAAATAAACCTCAACTTAGGGTTCATTTAGGTAAAAACACCAGGAAAGTACAGTCTGCACACACATCATGGTGTGTGGTATTGTTTGTGGCACAGAAAACATCTCCCAACTTCGTTTAAAGATATCTTCATGAAATAGTTTATATTTTGAGCCTTTCCAGTTCAGAGAACTGGTGGTCTGCACATGCCTCAAACAAGCCTATACAATTATCACTAAAGGGACAGGTGAACTTAGGTTAAAATACAATACATAATTTCTTAAAAATGATAAAAACCCTACCTCATAGAATTCAGATTTCTTTTTTGATTTGCTGCAAACTTGTGCAGAAAAGAAAAAGAGGAAGAGATTTATGAGTCTTTAATTGTCACTGGTGTGGTTTGGTATCTCAGCCACATCAAAGTTGGTGTTTGTTATTCTCTTGCCTTTATGATCACAAGATGATTATATCCCTATAGTATTATCTATCTCAAGGCTAACTGTTTATATGCTTTTTAATCACTGAAATAAGACATTTCTCAGAATATCTGTGCAACATTCTTCTACTGTCTGTATTATGTCACATGACTACTCCTAGCTGCAAGAGAGTCTGTCATGGGAGATAGCACGAGTAAGAGATGAATTGGGTGTTGGGTTGGAGAGATGGCTAGCTCATCAGTCAAGAGTACTTTCTTCTCTTAAAGAGGGCCCCAGGTTTAATTCCCAGCAACCAAAATGACAAGTCACAACCACCTGTGACTACAGTTCTAGGAGATCTAGTGCAGGTACATGTATGCAGTAAACCACTCACATACATAAAGAAAATATAATAGAAATGAACTGAGAAAAATCAATAGAACTGGTCAATCAGTTGTAAAAACTGGAATTTGTTCCAATGCTTTAGAACCCTTTGAAAACATTCTGGGGAAAATATTGGTTCCTTATGGTCATTGCTCAGCTGCTCCCCTGGGGTAGAGATGGAGGGGTGGCTTACCTGGCTGCCAAGAGTGATGGGAGGTGCTTCTCTGGGCATGCTTACCATCAATTTCTCTGTCCTTACTGCCTCCTTTTGCTTTGGCTCCTACAGTGTCTGGCAGTTCTGCTCAGGCAAAGGTAAGAAGAGGCAGAAACTTTGGTCAAGAATAGAGACAAGGTCAAGCTGCCATGTACATGTGATCTGGTGCTTCTTAACGGAGTCAGGATAATGTGTAGAGAAACACATCTCAAACCTAAATGTCTTGAGTTTTGTACCGGTTTGCTGTTATGATTCAGGCAGGCATTATGCTGGCCTGCCCCCTGTCACCTGGCAGGATGCACTCAGGCAGTACCCTGGCCAGCCCAGGGTCCTATGACTGCTACAGCACTATGTAGTCTATAAGCAGGTGCAAAAGGCCCCTTTAAGAGACAAGCTCTCTCTCTCTCTCTCTCTCTCTCTCTCTCTCTCTCTCTCTCTCTCTCTCTCTGTCTCTCTCTCTCCTCTCTCTCTCTCTCTTCTCTTAGTGTTCTCTTAATCCCACAAGATTTCCAGTTTATATATCCAGACAGAAACAATTAACAATTCTTTGGCCATAGCAAGGATACCAGGCATACATTTCAAAGGGGTAAGAAATCAGATAGTACTGACAAAGTGGGCTCTTCTTAGCTTCCTTATATCTCAGAGTGGGCGTGAAGCCTGGGCATATCTGAAAAGGGTAAATAGAGGAAGCGACTATGATTTCTAAGAGGGGAGAGAAGGAGGTTGTGTGTTAGCTACATTTGTGTGGTTAGTTAAGCTAGAAGTTTGTAATTGATAAATGTAGAAAAAAAGGAAGGGAAAATGTGGGATTGCTGTGCACTTTCTTCCGCAGCAGCTGGGAACACAGCGTTTGTGGTGACCATGGCAACCAGTACAAGCTGCAGGGGGAAAACGATGGCGCTTGATCCCCATTAAGCATTTTTGCCAAATGCTAACTGATTAAAGGGTTTCTCTTAGCACTAGATCAAGCTGTGGCTATGTAAAATCCAGAGACTGCTGCTTCCAGCCCTGGCCTAAGCAGGCTAAGCACTTACACCTAGTGATGCCCAGGTGAGAAGGAGTCCTTTCTCTGAGACTGGTTTTAAGTAGATTTGATGATGAGAGCAAAGGTTTGACTGAGTTAATACTTTCACACCAGGGCCCCACAATGTCATCTAGTTACCAGTATAGATATGAGTTATGCCCAATAGTTTATTAACACACTGCTGAGGTTTTTTTTGGGAGGAATCCCACTATGGAGAAGGGAGTGCTACGGCTTCCCAAGGGTTGTACCGAAATGACAGTTCAAAATGACTGTTCAAAAGGCAGGTATTCCCGGAGCTTTGCGAGTTGGCTGTGCTCTCACTGTGTAGTTCTGTGGACCACAGCAGTTTCCACGATAGTCTCATATATATATATATATATATATATATATATATATATATATATATATTGATAACTTTATGGCTTTACCATTGTATGAACTGAAATTTGTACCAGGTTGATTTTTTGGCCACCAACTGACCTAAAATCACAACACAGAAATTTATTATTAGTTTTGAATGCTCAGTCTATCTTAGGTTCATTTCTGGCTAGCTCTTTTAATGTAAATTAATCTTTTTCTTTTTATCTATCTTTTGCTTTGGGGCTTTATACCTTTCTTATTCTGTAATTTTACTTTCACTGTTTCTCTATGTCTCCTGACTGGTGTCTGCTGGCTCCTTGTCCTGGACATGTCCCTGTTCTCTCCCTACTCTTCTCTCATTCTTCTCTTTTCTTGGGAGCTTTGATTTCGTCTATTTATTCTTTCTGCCTAGCAGCCCTGCCTGTCCCTCTCTCTGCCTAGCTTTGGCTGTCCTTTATTAGACCAATCAGGTGCCTTAGGCAAGGAAGATGAAACAGATGCAGCACATCTTCACACAATTAAACACACATCCTTACATTGTTTAACAAATACAGCATAAACAAAAGTAACAGACCTTTACACAGAATATTACAAGTAATATTCTGCAGTATAAACAAATATAACACATCTTTGCTTCGTTAAATAATAGTTCACAAGAGAAATCATCCCTTAGCAACTTTAAGCACTGGTTCCAAGCCTCCACCCTCACTCCCAAAATGGGTATCAGAATTCAGGATGCTCAATTCCCTTATGTTAGATAGCATTAAGCCAATGAGATAGCTCAATGAGTCAAGGCATTTGCTCCTGAGCCAGATGACTTAATTCCAGAGAGGACAGATTCTCACAAGTGTTCTTAGGCTTCCATGTTCAGCCCTGTATGGGTGTGTGTATGTCCATGTCAGGCTTTCATGTGCAGCCCCGGGTGGGTGTGTGTATGTGCATGTCAGGTTTCCATGTGTAGCCCTGTGTGAATGTGTGTATGTGCATGTCAGGTTTCCATGTGCATCTCTGTGTGGGTGTGTGTACATTCATGTCAGACTTCCATGTGCAGCCCTGTGTGGGTGCATGTGCCTGCTCGGCCCTGCTTCCTCTGCTTTAGTCTCTGATGATGCCATTCTGTGGAATTTATTTTGCATTATTGTATGGCCTCATCAGTTCTGTTCCTCCTGTAATATTGGCTTTTGCATCCTGCTGACATCTACTCTGTGTTCCCCTCTAGCTCAGGAGAACAGTGTCTTATCCATCAGTCAATGTTAATGTCCCTGAAGTCTCCTGGAGCTTTGTTGCTCAGAATCCTGTCTTGATTTATTATTGTAAGATTGTTGCTCGGGCAACATTGATGGATGGTCAATTTCTACATTATGAGGTAATCATAAAGCCAGATGAAACTGTAGGAGCAGAGGTAGCCTCCTGAGCAGGTCTGAGAACTCAGTCTTCCTCCACATTCCCTCCCAGGCTGCCCCTATAGACATTTCTTTTTAAATGTATGAACAGACATTACACTTGACTTTCTAGACTATTTAATAGTTACATGTTGCATGAACACTATATTTCAGGCTTTAGAATAAAGACAATGGTGTGTTGTGTAAGAGGGGTGCATGGTGCACATGAGAGCAGGTGCAGGAGGCCAGAAGCTCTGTGACCAGGTGACTGGCATGGGTGATGGGTCCTCTGCAGTAGCAGAAAGCACTCACCTGCTGAGTCATCTCCCCATCTGTTTCCACTGTTGAAAGCTTACAGCTTTCTATATTTTGGAGTAGAATGTTGTAAAATGTGGCAGAATAGCTTTTGGCTATCTAATACATGGTAGAGATCCCCCTATAAAAATATGCGAGAAGAAATGCACACAGCAATCAGCTTGAGGAGGTAGCTCAGTTAGTAAAACATTTACTGCACATGCCTGAGCACTGGTGTTTGATCCCAGAACCTGTGTAAAGAAGCTGGCTATCAAGGTGAATCGCTGGGCCTCATTGGCCACCCAGACCTACTTGGTGAGCACCAGGCCTCTGAAAGACCCTGTCCCTAAAAACCAGTGAGTGGATCCTGAGAAGCAGCAGCCAAAGCTGACTTAAGACATGTGCATATGTTTTCCCACAATTGGAGGAGCCCGCTTGGTGGAGCCCGCTTGGTGGCTTGTTCGTTTCCTGGCCCCCCAGACCCCCAAAATAATCACACAGAAACTGTGTCATTTAAAACACTGCTTGACCCATTAGTTATAACTTATTATTGGCTAACTCTTACATATTAAGTTAACCATTTTCTATTAATCTGTATATCACCACAAGGTTGTGGCCTACCAGCAAAGTTTCAGCACGTCTATCTCTGGTGGTGCCAGCTCCATGGCATGTCTCTCTCTCCACCTTCATTCTCCCAGCATTCTGTCCAGTTTTTCCCACCTACCTAAGTTCTGCCCTATCAACAGGTCAAAGCAGTTTCTTTATTCATTAATGGTATTCAAGCATACAGAGGGAAATCTCACATCATATGCCTGCATAGGCATTTACACACAGAGACACACACATACATATAGTCACACACACACACACACAGACACACACACAGAGGTATGAAAGTAAAACAAACAAGCAAACAGATCACACAACACAGAAAGTTATTCTTTAAGATATAAAAACAAAAACATTGTCAAATTAATGCAAGGTGAAGACCATCATAGCCTATTTTATTGATGATTGTAAAATAGGACAGAATGAATGAATGAATGCATCTAGGTGTTGATATGTCTTCCTCTACTGTTCTCCACAGGGTCTCAGTGGTCTTTGAGCCTATGATTAGATAGACCACTGGCCAGCAAGCCTCCCAGTGCTGGGATCGCTGGCGTGTGCTGCAGTGGTTGGTTTCTTATGTGGATGCTGATGGTCCGCATGCAGGCTCTCCTTTTCCCCAGCATCTCCCCAGCCCCTAGTGAGGAGGTTCTATGAGCTGTGCTGCAGTGGTCAGCTTCTTATGTGGATGCTGATGGTCTGCACGCAGGCTCTTCTTTTCCCCAGCATCTCCCCAGCCCCTAGTGAGGCGGTTCTATGAGCTGCACAGCTTTCTCATCCCCCACTGATTGCAACTTCTTTTCAGAAATTCTAGTTTCAGATTTTCTAGTGTTTGGGTAGCAGCCATGTTAGGAGCCCTGTGGTCACCCCTCGGGTCCCAGAGCCTGGGTTTCACTTTTGCTCCTCATTTCTTGCTCAGTGACTTTGGGTAAGTTTTCAGCTCCAATGTGCCTCAGTGTCTGTTATCTGTAAGTAGGAACTCGGTGCTAATAACTACTCTGGTTTCACCGGCAAGATTAAATGAATAAATGTACCATGAGTACTCATCAGGCCTTCAGTTATTGTTAGCTTTTTGTTTTGTTGAGCTCAGGACCTAAGAAGACGGCATTAAGATTATCCAAGAATGACTGAATGCACCCAATGGGATGAGGACTCGATAAAGCCTGCTGTGGAATTAGTTCAAGTCAAATATTTACAATAATTATGGGAGAAAGTGCAAAGGGATAACCAAGGCAGCCAATCTGAGGGAGAGCAGAGCAGTTTCCCTGGTTGCCTGGAGTTTGCTGTCTATCCCACATGCTGCTAATTGACTTGTTTTCTGCCCGTGGCGCTCAGGCTCCCTGGTCTCTCCTAAGACACTGCTTTGTGTATGCTTTCATAATTCAGACTTCTAAGAAGGATGATTTCTTTCTTTTGAATTTTTTTCTGTATGTGCCTGTGTGGCATGTGCATGTTTGATGGGATCCTGGTGTCAGCACTGAGTTGTGGAACAACAATAGTATCAAAGTGTTAGCCATGCCCATCCCATGCAGAGCTCTGGTAGGAGCGCGTCTGGAGACCCTCACCTGTGGAGGAGCTATGTGATAGCAACCAAGAGGACAATACCTGCGTTCCTCGTTCTCTTCACCACAACCAAGAGGACAATACCTGCGTTCCTCGTTCTCTTCACCACAACCAAGAGGACAATACCTGCGTTCCTCATTCCCATCACCACAAGCTCTGCTGCTTACTGTCAGCTGAGAGGAGAATAGGCTTGATCCTGGAGCAGAGCTGGGTCTTCATTTCAAAGGGGAATGGTGTTGGTCTTGAGACATTTGCCAAGGCTTGCTCCTGAAATGCACGAGGGAAGTATATAGCACTAGTAAAGTGACATGCACAGGATGGGAAGGAGAATTATCCAGACTCTACACCTCAGATATATTTCTGTTCGCTATGAACCTTCTGTTACTCAAGGGAGGCTATATAATGTTGGAGGGTGGAGTCCAGGCATTGGTAGAGCTTGATCAATAAACTTCAATTTTGGAATAAAAAGTCTGGGTCTCTGTGGATGGCCCCACATCCATGTACATATGTCACCACTATTTGTTCTCAGGGTGCCAACAACAACATCAACAATTACAGCAATGACAACCACAGCACATGACGTTGAGATGGAGACACACTGTGAAGTACCAGGGGAGTTTGAATGGTGCTAGTTAGGGGGTAGATAATATCAAAATATATTGTGTGTAGTTTTCAAAGAATAAGAAAACAATGTTAAAACAAACCTGGGTCAAAATCAACAGAGTGTGTCTGCATCTCTGCTGAGCACACGGAGAGGGGGTTTTTTGGAGCTGCCCCCGTTTTCGGGTAGCTGAGTTCAAGCAAGGCTAGCTGCTGGGACCAGGTAGCTGCAGTGGGACTTTCTAAGGCATAGCTTAATTCTAGACAGAGGTGCTTGCTTTTCTTCCCGGGCCGCCTCATCCTCACACATAGCCACAAGATGGCGCTCCAATGTCTGTGTTGGAAACTGGGCTGTTCGATGCCGGGCTCCAACACCGCTGTCAGCCACAGTTGCCTTTTAGTCTGTGCTAGCAAAGATGCTGCAGTTTTATTCCAAATATGTAAATATCGTTGTGTTGCCAAGGACTGATGCTCAGGACCACCGGGGGAGGGAGGAGAGGAGCGGGACCGTTTCTTTCTTTTCTGTTATCTTTGCATCTGGATTTCCTCACACTGTAATATGCATGGGTGTTGATGGGCTCCTCGGCTCTGACTGTGGGGAGGGTGTTGCTTTTTCCGTCTGTTCTGAAGCTTGAGGGATTCCTTCAGAGGCTGAGAAGCAACTGCTCCGTGACAATCTTGTCTTTCCCATTGTCTCTGTTCCCTTGATTGACTGCGTCCCTCCTTCAGGCAAAACAAGGAAGGCAGCCTCAGGGTCAACCAGGGCGGGACATTATGTTTATGTAAGTTACTGGGTAGGAACTCTGAAGTGTGAGTCTCTGACCTTTGCAAAAGCGTTTCAAGATTAGCAGAGCCTCTTTAATTTTGTTGAACTGTAGTGACTTTAGAAGGGAGGACTTAAAGCCCCTGCCTCAACCATGTTAGTCATATGAAGCCCCCGAGATCTGGCATTTTTTAAAACCTTTTCCTTAGCTCTTCTTACTCCCATCATAATGCCAACCATTTCAAACTTTTGTAGGTGCTTAGCTCACCATCCACCATTGTTGCTTTCTATGACTTTTGCCCCTTATTAGAATTCTTTTGGTTAAAGTGGCAGAAGTTCAATTCACATGTTTAATTAAAAAAGTAGCGCAGAGTAGGCAGGGGAGAGGCTCAGTGCGCAAAGGGCTGGCTGCATAAGGGCGAGCACCTGCACCTGGAGCCACAGTGCCCGCATGTGGAACCAGACATTTCAGAGCGCAGCTTTAACTCCAGCACTTTATGGGTGGGGCAGACGGATCCTCGGCAAGTGAGTGAAAGACCCTGTCTTAAACAGCGAACAATCGAGCAAGCAGCACCCAAGACCGAATGAATAAAAACAACCAACAAGATGGAGAGCTGTAGAGGGAGGTAGTAAGCAACGCTCCGGCTGAGCAGGCACGTTTGTACCATCATGCGCCACCTCACGCACACTGCATATACGACACACATGTACTTAGACACAAATAATTACGAAACTGGTGCAACTGTCATTTCCTGGGGCACATGGGTAAATGAAGGCTCGAGAGCTTGCTTTCAGGAGCAGCTGGATCAGGGCTGCATGTGCTGTTGTTAGCATTCATTCACCTTCCTTCTCTAGTCAGATCGTCTCCACCAGGCTGTACTTTATGTGTGTGGTCGCTAGCCTAGCCTCCTAGTCTACTCACCCATGGCCCAGTGGGATGAAATTTCCACAGAGAGCTAGGGATTGGGAGATCCTCCTTCCACTGGTTTTGCTTAGGAGCCCATAGATGAGGCCATCTCAGTACCAGAAGAAGGGTGCCATACTGTCCGGTCTTGGTTATGGGATTACCTTGGTGCAGGGGATGGAGGTGACTTAGACAAAGATGGAGGAGACAGGCACAGACCATGGTTTTGTTCTCCTGCAATTTACTAGAAAACTTCAGGCCTTCTAGAGTTTTCTGTGTTGTTCTTTTTTCTTCTAGTTTTGACTTTTACACTAGGTCTGATCTGCTCTGAGTTGCTTTTGTGGCAGTTGTCAGATCTGTGCACTAGTTCATCTCTTTGGGCACATGGATGCCCAGCTTTCTCCCAGTACTCTTTGCCAGAAAGCTAAGTCTATTGTTCCTCATTACATTGATTTTCCAACTTTGTCAAAGAGGAGTAGTGTTTTTCTTTCTCTCTCTCTCTCTCTCTCTCTCTCTCTCTCTCTCTCTCTCTCTCTCTTTCTTTCTTTCTTTCTTTTCGACAGGGTCTTGCTATAAAGCTTAGACTGGCATGAAACTTACTGTGTTTTCCAGGGTGGCCTTGAACTTGTAATCTTGCAATCCTCTCACCTCTGCCTCCTGAGTAATAGGATTCCAAGTGTGTACTGTCATGCCTGGCAATCGGCTGGCTTTTGTTGTGATCTTTCTGTATGCTGTGAATATGTATTCTTCCTACTGGTTAATATTAAGTTTCTGTGGTTATTTTGAGACTGGGAGAATGGAAAACAAAACTATGCCACCTCCATTTATAAATGATGTCCGGCGTGTGGCATGGATCCACATAAGACCTAAAAAAGCTTAAAAAACGGTTCTAGATGTACAAAAATGGAGCCAAGAGCAGCTTCATAGTTCCCATCTCTCACTGCGGGCTGTGGCACAGAGCTGTGTCCTCTGGCTGTGGTGGGCTTGAGCTGCAGCATGGTGTACTCCCACAGTCTCTAATGGCTGCAGTACAAAGAGTCACCTCCCAGTAACTGCATGTGGGCTTAAGAGCACAGTTTAAGAGCACAGCCAGGCAAGGCATGGCCAGTTCCCATAGCCTCTTACAGGAGCCATAGTAAGAGACTTCTCTCAGCTGCTGCCTATGGGCTTAAGAACACAGCTGAGTGCTGCATGGTGATTTAGAGGTTTGCTTATACAAAAAAGGGTTAGATATCCACAAAATGGACAGATTCAGACAAAAGGACCTCTAAATGGGTTGCAGCATATTTTTAAAAAATATATGTAGTTTGGGAGAGGGAAGAGAAAGTAGAAACAGTCAAAGATTAAAAAAGATTTAAAAATAATAAAATCCTTAAAAAGAAAAAAGAGGGAACTTCTACAACTCATAAACCCTTTCAGTAATGTAGCAGGATACAAGATTAACTAAAAAAAATTGATAGTTCTCCTGTACACAGATGATAAAAGGGCCGAGAAAGAAATCAGAGAATCAACACCCTTCACAATAGCCACAAATAGCACAAAATATCTCCAAGTAACTCGACCCAAACAAGTGGAAGACTTGTATGACAAGAACTTTAAATATTTGAAGAAAGAAATTGAAGAAGAAACCAGAAAATGGAAAGATCTCCTATGCTCTTAGGTAGGTAGAATTAAGATAGTAAAAATGGCAGTCTTACCAAAAGCAATCTACAGATTCAATGCAATGCCCATCAAAATCTCAGCAAAATTCTTCACAGACCTCAAAAGAATTGTACTCAACTTCATATGAAAAAAATCAGGATATCCAAAAAAATCCTGTACAATAAAAGGACTTCTGGAGGCACCACAATTCCTGACTTCAAACTCTACTACGGAGCTACAGTACTGAAAACAGCCTAGTATTGGCATAAGAACAGGCAATAGGACCAATGGAACTAAATCAAAGATCTGGATATTAATCCACACACCTACAAACACCTGATTTTTGACAAAGAAGCAAAAAAATCAATTGGAAAAAAGAAAGCATATTTTAAAAATGGTGTTGGAAAATACTCAGAGTCTGGATTATGTATTTTATTATGTTTTCCTTGGATTTTTTATTTTTTACTTTTGATGAGCCTATATATTTTAAAAATGTTCCTTTAGGAAAGAGAGGTTTTGCTTTTGTTTCCACAAGAAACAAGAGGCTAGGGATTCTTTCCAGGTTAATATGGTTTGATCGAGGAAGATCCCCCTGCTGAAAAATCTCTAATGGGAACAGATGACCAAAATGATGCGATGTTTCTGAGCACCTCTGTTGCAGTTTCCTCTGAGTTATATGTCCAGATCAGCTTCAAGTCTGCAGTCACAAAATACCCCCATTAGGACTTGGCCATAATTTAAAATATTCTCAGGGTCCCTCAAAGATCATCAGTGCCTACCAATCAGCAGAAAGTAGTCTAGAAAATGATGTCCAAATTCTTAAAATATTGTTAATAAGGGGGTTTGTTATAAATTATTATTGGTTATAGTCAATTTCTCTAGAGAAGAAAGGGGGATATGCTATAGAAATGATAAAAAAGGGTAGAATATTATAATGAAAAAAGAGTAGATTATCGAAGCTACTTTAATCTGAAAAACAACTGTTGTTCTCAAGATACTTTACATTGGTACAGATTTTGGTTTATTTATATAACTCAAAGGTTAATTTTGTTACACTTTATGTATATTTTATTCTTGCTTAAGGTATTATATTTATGCAGCTCAATTTAAAGTATAAGATATAATTAAAAATACAAAATTACAGAAATACAGTTAGTCTTCTATAATAGTCAACCTTATAGTAATGCTAGTTAAGTTTTCTAGATATACAAAGATAAATTTCAGATAGGTATTTATCTTTAAACATTTCAAAGACCTACAGAATATGGCATTTAAAATGATTTAATAACTTAGACTTTTTATGACAGTGATACATGTCTGTTCCTAATAGCACTATATACTCCAGAAAAGATGACGGGCATCAAAAAAACCCTGTATGGAGTTTATTTTCTTTATGGCAAAAGCTAGCCATGTGGGCAAAGAAACTGCCCTTGCTTCAATTGCTGGCAGTTGCTATCCAAATTGGATAAGCAGGACACAAAGAAAAGTGACTGCCAAGGTTTTCTAAGACAAGATAGGACAGTCTTTCAAAATTCCCTGCTTCACAAAAAAGTCTATCAGATACACTGGGCCTGTATGCCAAAGATAGATGCCCCAATGTTAGAGAGGACACTTGGGTGACTGTCTAGGAAGACAGCTATTTTTATCATTTCTTACATTTTTGCAAGTTGCTTGCCTTCATTTCCCGCTTACACAGGCAATAATATTATTTTCTTCTTGGGTCTTTGATGGAGTTGAAGACTAGATAGTTATAATTATAGTTTGTCATAGTTATGATAAAAAGGTAAATTATATATAAAACTTTAATCTCACCAATATAGGATAGATAATGAAATATTTTCTTTAATTTTGTCAAATATAAATAGGCTAGATATTGTAATTGTAATTCTTACTTGATAATTGTTTTGTTGTATGTAACTGTATTATGTTAAAGTTAAAATCTTTTTTATTAGGTAGAAAGGGGGAAATGCTGTGGGATGATCTTTATGTATGCTATGAATATGCATTATTCTCATTGGTTAATAAAATAGCTTATTTGGCCTACAGCAAGGCAGGATGGAGACAGGTGGAAAAGCCAAAATGAAAATACAGGGAAAGAAGAGGATAGAATCTGGGGAGAAAACAGGGATCTGCTCAAGCAGCAAATGTGTTAGAGCACATGTAAAGCCATGGGCCACGTGCCAATACATAGATTAATAGAAATGGGTTATTTTAAGCTGTAAGAGCTAGTTAGTAATAAACCTGAGTCAATAAGTCAAATAGTTTGTAATTAATATAAGATTTTTGTGTCATTATTTTTGGATATTTTGAGACTGGGCTGCTGGGAAATGAAAGTACCATCTCTGTTTATAGGTTTTATTTATGTAGTCCTGGGTGAGAGATTTTCTAGATGGTTTTAATTGAGGCACAAAGGCTTGCTCTAATTCCCTGACTGAATAAAAAGGAGGAAGGTTCTGTTTTAGTTACTCTTTCTTAAAGTGATATTTTAGTTATGTTTTATAAATAAAGCTTGCCTAAAGATCGGAAGGTAAAACTAAGCCACTAGAGGCCAAGGAGTGGTGTCACACTCCTTTAATCCGGGTTGAAAGCCTAGGACTGGAGGGGTCATGCAAAGAAGTTGAGACTTGGTACCATGAGGAGAGCCTAGGAGAGGCTATTGGTGAAAGTGCAGCACAGTTGCATCAAAAGACCCCAGTGTTTTGGAGATGCCGGTACCATGGGATGGACCATCAGGAACAGCAGTAGCAGTGGAGTGGAGCCTAGAAGATGAGCTGTGTGTGTTATAGACGGCAGAGTCAAAGAAGTGACCCAAACCCTTTGGAGCAGTACAGAAGATCATGGGTGGATCCCAGATATTAATGGCTGGGGTTTTGTAATTACACAAGATGTTAGAGATGCCAGAGTCATGGGATACCTGCCAAAGAGAGCCGCTAACAAGGAATAGAACAAGCCCAAGAAAAAGAAGGGCATTGCAGCCAAAAAAGTTGAATGTAATTGAAGATATGGAGAGCATTTTGACATCAGACACAGAGATGAAGAGTTTGGAGTTTGCCCACCTAGTTTTTGGTCTTGCTTTGGTTCAGAATTTCCTTGCTATGCTCTCTTCCCTGCATTTTGAAATGGTAATGTATACCCCATGCCATTATATGTTGGAAATATGTGATCTACTTTTTGATTTGACTTTACAAGGGATTGTAGTTAAGAGATTACATGAATCTCAGAAGAGGCTTTGAACTTTGGACTTTTAAACATTGTTGAGACTGTGATAGACTATGGGGAATTTTGAAATTTGACTAAATGCATTTTGCATTATGGTATTGTTAAAGGTTTATGGGGACCAGGGAGTGGAATGTGGTAGTTTGAATGTATTTGGCCCCTATAAACTCATAGGGAACAGCACTATTGGGAGGTGTTGCCTTGTTGAAGGAAGTGTGGTCTTGTTGGAGGAAACTAGATGACATGGGCCTTTAATTCAGACCTTGAGGTTGGAGGGGACACCTTTAATCCGGGCCACACCTTCTGTCAGAAGTGTTGATATAGATATGAATAATTTGCATTGGTATGGATTTTAAGGTCAATTTGTTATATGTATATGTATTTCTGATCTTGATTAAGCTATTTTGATTGTGTAGTTCATTTTAAAAACTGTAATGTATAATTAGGAAATATAGGTTGTTAATGGATAATCATCGATAATAGTCAAGCTTGTAGTCATGTTAGTTAGATTTTCTAGATATATAGAGATATACTTTAGTTAAATAGGCATTCTTCATATCTTTCAATAGTCAAACTTGTAGTCATGCTAGTTAGATTTTCTAGATGTGCATAGATATATTTCAGATAGGCATTCTTCATATCTTTCAAAGACTGCAGAATATGGCATTTAGTGTTTTAATAACTTAGGGTTTTTCATGATAATGAGACACGTCTGCTCCTGGCAGCACCAATCTACTTCAAGAGGAAGATGGGCATCGAAGAGGCTACTTATGGAGTTTGTTAGCCATTTGGGCAAGAAACTGCTCTTGCCTGGACTGTTGCATAAACTGGACACAAGGAACCCACAGAAAGAGGACTGCTGAACTTGCCTAAAGGTGAGATGGCCTTTTGGGGTTCCTGATTCATGAAAGAGTCTGTGAGACGTTCTGCAGGACACAGCAGAAAGTGACTGAACTGTCTTTGGAATTTCCTGCTTCATGGAAATGTCTGCTGGATACTTATGGGCCTGTAGGCTGAAGATGGATGCCCCAACAGTACAGAGAAACTTTGGGTGACTGTCCAGGCAGCGAGTTGTCTCTGTCATTTCTAGAGTTTGAAAGTTGCATATGACTTGTTTACTTAGGTAATATATCCTTCTGGAGTCTTTGATGGAGTTGAAGAATAAATAGATAGTTATAGCTTTCCTTAGTTATGATAAAAGATAAAATAGATCTAAATATTGTAACTGTAATACTTGCTTGATAACTGTTTTGTTATATGTAATTTTGCTATGTTAAAGTTGAAGCCTTTCTTTTTTGTTTAAACAGAAAAAGGGAAAATGATGGAGGAGAGTTATCTGTCTATGTTACTTTCATTGGTTAATTAATAAAGAAAACTGCCTTGGCCCTTTAAGAGACAGAAAATTAGGTAGGTGGAGTAGACAGAACAGAATTCTGGGAGAGTTGGGGAGACGCTTCAGGCAGTCGCCATAGTGAGTCTCCATGCTTCTCCTCTCCGAGATGGACGCAGGTTAAGATCTCTCCTGGTAAGCCACACCTCGTGGTGCTACACAGATTACTAAATATGGGTTAAAGGAAGATGTGAAAATTAGCCAATAAGAGGCTGAAACTATGGGCCAGGCAGTGTTTAAAAGAATACAGTTTTCATGTAATCATTTTGGGTAAAGTTAGCCGGGTGGCGGGACACAGTCTGCCGCTTCTTTCTACAAAGTGTGTCACTGTGGGGTGGACTTTGGGGTCTTTTGTCTCATGCTTTACTCAGCGTGACAGTCAGTCAATTTCCTGACGCCTTATGGTCAAAATGTAGCCAGTATCATGTCTGACTGTAGGCTGACATGCTCCCTGCCATGAACCTCTGAAACTATAAGCTATCACCTCAATTATGTTTTCTTTGTAAGAAAAAAATGCTGTGGGATAATGCTCTTGTACACTGTAAAGATTTCTCACTCATATTAGTTTAATAAAACACTGATTAGTCAGGCAGGAAGTATAGGTGGGATGACCAGACTAAGAATTCTGGGAAGAGGAAAGGCAGAGACATAGTCACCAGCCAGATAGAGAGGAAGCAAGATGAGAATCCCTCACTGAGAAAAGATACCAAGCCATGTGGTTAAACATAGATAAGAATTATGGGTTAATTTAAGTTATTAGAGCTAGTTAATAATAAGCCTGAGCTAATAGGCCAAATACTTTATAATTAGTGTAAGCCTCTGTGTGTTTCTTTGGGACTGAACAGCTGGGTGACTGGGACACAAGCTTCCATCTACACTTTTTGTTGCTGTGATAAAATATTCTAGCAAAAATACCTTAAGAGAAAAGGGGTCTCTTGTTTACAGATGGTGGCTGCAGTCCATCACCATAGAGAAGTGGGGGGTGGGTTCAGGTGGTGGCTGCTGTCTGTCACCATAGAGAAGTGAGGGGGTTCTGGTTCACAGATGGTGGCTGCAGTCCGTCACCATAGAGAAGTTGGGGGGGTGTTTCTGGCTCACAGATGGTGGCTGCAGTCTGTCACCATAGAGAAGTCAGAGAGAGGGGGTTCTGGCTCACAGATGGTGGATCAGTCGGTCACCATAGAGAAGCCAAAGGGGGTGGGTGGTGTTTCGGTACATAGAGGGTGACTGCAGTCCGTCACCATAGAGAAGTCAGAGCAGCAGGCACCTGAGGCTGCTGCTACTGCTGCTCTAAAGAATCGGATCACAATGGCTGTTTGCCAGCAACTGCCTTTCCCCTTTACCTGCAAATCAGGAATACCCGAGCCAGTGGGTGCTGTTACCTGCATTAAGGGTGCCTGTCATTCCATTTTACGTAATCTAATCTAGAAACTCCCTCCCATGTGTGCCCAGAGACTTGCCTCATGGTCATCCAAGACCCTGCCAATTTGCAAGCAAACTAACTATCATAGGAACTGACCATTTGTCTCTTTCTGTGTTCAGACTGTGGATGCTGCTTCAAACTTACCCACCATGATGGGCTGACTATGCCCTCTACCATGAGCCCAAACAAAACATTCTCCCTTAAGTTGCTATTGACAGGTGTTTCGTTGCAAGAAGTAACTAATATGCTGTTGCTTTGATAGAGTCAGATAAAGTTGGTGTTGTGGTTATTTATGGCAATATTTCCTTTTAAAAACATTAAAGAAGGGCTGGAGAGATGGCTCAGCAGTTAAGAGCACTGACTGCTCTTCCAGAGGACCCAGGTTCAGTTCCCAGCCCCCACATGGCAGCTCACACCTGTCTGAAGATCCAGTTCCAGGGGATCTGACACCTTCACACCAATGCACATAAAGTAAATAAACAATAAGAAATATTTAAAAAATAAAATAAAAACATTAAAGACACTGAAGAGAAGTTAATAACAGCAGCAGTAGCAGCAGCAAGAGCCATGGTATTAAATGACAAAGCTCATATAGCTGACTCTGAAGCTCACACCTGAAGTCCCGAACCCAAATTCAAAGTTTTCCCCAGCAAACTGAATGTGGAATGTGTCTAGGACCAAGAGGAGGTACAGAATTGACTTACGGCTAGGGTGGTAAGTTGTTGGGGAATATTAATTTAAGGTGTGTGACTTTTGTTTATGCTGCATTTGTTTAACTCTGTGAAGCTGTGATTCTGTGCCTGTCTAAAATGCCTGATGGTCCTAATAAAGAACTGAAAGACCAATCAGGAGGTAGCAGCAAGGATAGGAGGAGCTGGCAGGCAGAAAGTATAACTAGAAGGAGAAATCTGGATGAGAAGAAGGAGCAAGAACAAGGAGAGGAGGATGCAAGGGGACAGCCACCCAGCCAGCCATGGAGGAACAGTGGAACTCAGGTGTACAGAAGTAAGAAAAGGGAAAAGCCCAGAGAGAAAAGTTAGCTGGGATAATTTAAATAAAGAAAAGCTGGCAAGAAACAAGTCAAGCTAAGGCTGGGCATGGCATTTATAACTAAGAAGAAGCCTCCTTGCATGATTTATTTGGGATCTGGGTGGTGAGCCCCCCAAAAGAGAAAAAAACATGACACAACAGTAAGGTGTTGGGGACACTGAATGTTGGACACAGAACAGAGGGCAACAGACAGGGCAGCAGAGAGGAAATGGCTTGGTTTAGAGTCTAGTGGAGGGGAGAGCAGCAGACAGTACAGGCACTGATGAACTTCACAACTCACATACTCTTCCATGAGTAGGGTTTGGGAAGCGCTAGTTTCCTATTTAAAGCCTGAAGAACTCCCAATCCCCTTAGCCCAGGATGAAGGACAAGCTGACAACGATGACAACGTGATTCCCCCTTGTTCCTGCTTCCTGGAGTGTGACATTTGGCACCTTTGTCCAACACTGAATTTGCCTGTCACTTTGGGTGTTGCCAGAAAATTTTGTAAAAACTCTCAACAAACTTGCTGACTGAGGGCATGAATGATGGAGCTGAAACTGGAATTCCCCGAGAGATGAAGGTGAACAAAACCTGTTTCTCAGAGAAGTCAAGAGAGTAACGTCTTTGAACAAAGACAACATTATATTCAAGACACAGGCTCCATTGCAAGAGACAGAACCTTATGTTTTAATTTTTAGAAGTTTTATAAACAGAGAAAGCTTGAATAGGCATTTATTCACGGAAGATACACAAGTGGCCAATACATAAGCGAACTGATATACAGGATCTTCCGAGGGAAATGACACAGTGAGATATGTACTACTTTGTGTCTACTGAAATGACTATAGCCAAAGGCTAAAAGTGGGCGTAGGACATGTGTTGGTAAAAGTGGGGAGAATTGGAGCGCTCATGCTGGTAAGGATGTAAATGGGGCAGATGCTGTGGGAAGCAGAGCAGAAGTTTCTTACACAAAGAAATGTGGAGGTACCATATAAGCAGTTTCAGTCTTAAGGAGATGCCAAGAATTTGGAAACAGGCATGCAAATAGTTACTTGTACACCAGTGTTTATTACAGCATTATTTAAAGTGATTGTGGAGGTTTGAATAAAAATGGCCCCCATAGACTCATGGCACTAAGAAAGTGTGGTCTTGTTGGAGGAAGTATGTTGCTGGGGGTAGGCTTTGAGATTTCAAGTGCTCAAGCCAGGCCCAGTATCTCTTTCTTCCTGCTGCCTGCTGATCCAGATGTAGAACTCTCAGCTCCTTCTCTAGCACCATGTCTGCTGCATGCCTTCATGCTTCCCCCACGATAATTATACACTAGACCTCTGAACTGTTTTTAGCCCCAATTAAATGCTTCCATTTTAAAGAGTTTCTATGGACGTGGTATCTCTTCACCATCTCTAAAATAGAAACCTAAGTAAGACAGTGGTCAAAGGATGGGATGAACCAAAGTGCTCACTGACAGGTGCATGGATGGACAAATCTGAACTGTGCATTCAGTGGGGCGTCGTTAAGCCATAAACAGGGGACGCTCTCATACATGGAGCAACATGGATGTACTGGAGAGCGTTATACTAAGGGAAATGAGCCAACACAAGGATATGTGTCACGTGTACAAGATATCTAGAAAAGGCCATTCTGTCGATATGATTAGACACTCCCACAGCCTGAAGAAGAGGGGAAGGAAGACTCACTGCTTAGGTCTCTTTACAGCAGATGAAAGTGGAAATAGTGTTGATAATATACATATTATAAATGGAATTAATAAAGGTTGAATAGCAAGTATAGACAGGAGTACAGAATTATATTAAGTACCCATAAGTATAATTACCAAATACAAATATTTTATCACATTTACATCATAAATAAAATATTAAAACATGGCTGATAAAGTTTTTCTCAGTAAGCAACAAGACTAGCACTCCATTATTTTTAACATTCCATTTTTATGAATGAATAAAAGTATCCTCATATGAACAAGAATTCTGAGTCCTCATTCAAAGAACTATTAAAAATACTAGTAAAAATTCCTTCCTTTCTAAACATTACATAGTGAAAACAGAATTATATACCTTAGATCACCAATCCATCCTAGCATAAAAGATATGTCAGCCAGCAATAGCCAGTCTGACATTTTTTTCTTTGACCTCAATGAGTCCCTTGCTAAACTATTTTTTATTGATTTTTATTGACCTCTAAATTTTTCTCTGCTCCTCTCCCTGCCTCTCCCCTCCACCCTTCAACCTTCCCCCCAAGGTCCCCATGCTCCCAATTTACTCAGGACATCTTGTCTTTTTCTACTTCCCCTGTAGATTAGATCTATGTAAGTCTCTCTTAGTGTCCTCATTGTTGTCTAAGTTCTCTGGGATTGTGGTTTATAAACTGGTTTTCTTTGCTTTATGTTTAGAAACCACCTATGAGTGAGTACATGTGATAATTGTCTTTCTGTGTCTGGGTTACCTCACTCAAAATAATGTTTTCTAGCTCTACCTATTTTCCTGCAAAATTCAAGTTGTTATTTTTTTTCTGCCGTGTAGTACTCCATTGTAAAAATGTACTACATTTTCCTTATCCATTCTTCGGTCGAGGGGCATTTAGGTTGTTTCCAGGTTCTGGCTATGACAAACAATGCTGCTATGAACATGGTTGATCACATGCCCTTGTGGAACAATTGAGCATTCTTTGGATATATACCCAAAAGTGGTATTACTGGGTCTTGAGGTAGGCTGTTTCCTAATTTTCTGAGAAATCACCGCATTGACATCCAAAGGGGCTGTACCAGCGTGCATTCTCACCAGCAATGCAGAAGTGTTCCCCTTTCCCCACAACCTCTCCAGCATAAGTTGTCATCAGTGTTTTTGATCTTGGCCATTCTTACAGGTGTAAGATGGAATCTCAGAGTTGTTTTGATTTGTATTTCTCTGATGGCTAAGGATGTTGAACATTTCCTTAAGTGTCCTTCAGCCATTTTAGATTCCTCTGTTGAGAGTTCTCTGTTTAAGTCTGTACTCCATTTTTAAAATTGGATTATGTGTTCTTTTGGTGGCCAATTTCTTGCGATTTTGTATATTTTGGAGATCAGACCTCGGTCTGATGTGGGGTTGGTAAAGATCTTTTCCCATTCTGTAGGCTGTCATTTTGTCTTGTTGACTGTGTCTTTTGCTTTACAGCTTTTCAGTTTCAGGAGGTTCTATTTATTAACTGTTTCTCTCAGTGTCTGTGCTGCTGGGGTTATATTTATTTAGAAAGTGGTCTCCTGTGCCAATGCGTTCAAATGTATTTCCTACCTTCTCTTCTATGAGGTTCAGTGTGGCTGGCTTTCTGTTGAGGTCTTTGATCTATTTGGACTTGAGTTTTGTGCATGGTGATAGATATGGGTCTATTTTCATTCTTCTACATGTTGATATCCAGTTTTGTCAGTGCCACTTGTTAAACATGCTTTCTTTTTTCCATTTGATTTTTTTTTTTTGCTTCTTTGTCAAAAATCAGGTGTTTGAAGATGTGTGGATTGATATCTGGGTCTTCTATTTTGTTCCATTGATCGTCCTGTCTGTTCTTATGCCAGTACCAGGCTGTTTTCAGTACTGTAGCTCTGTAGTAGAGTTTGAAGTCAGAGATTGTGATGCCTCCAGATGTTCTTTTCTTGTATAGGATTGTTTTGGCTATCCTGGATTGCACTGTTCCCTCTCCATTATGGTGGACAATCAGGATGCTAACTCCTCGTCTTTCCAGTGCCTCTCTTCTCTGAAGAGTCCTGCAGTGCCAAGGAGATGCTGGCTCGATCATGTCCCCCTCCCCACAAAAACACCCAAAATGCAATGATTTGATGCCAAATCTTAACCAGACTAGAGTATGATTGTCCCTGTTTCCTAAGTGGCTAGATACTCAGGTGTATGTCCAATGGTCCTCCCTGCTTGCTCCTGTGAGGTGATGTCCTCAGTCAAGAAGGTCCGCTGTAACGGTCATTGGCAAGCAGAAGCAGGTCCCGTGAAGACCATGACTATTCTGCCAGGTGGTGCTGCATCACATTCTCCCTGGAACTGAGCGCTGCACCGCATCCTCCCGGCAGCTGGAGGCTCCGCCATCTCACATCTGGGTGGCAGGACAAGAAGCCAAGCCCCCTAGTAACCTGCATCCTGATGTTAGGCCTCACGGCCCAAAGGCCCAGAGCCTCCTCCAGTACTGCCAGCACTGAGCATCAGTGTTTGAACCCATGAGTCTGTCGGCAACATTTCAGACTCAATTCTACAAATTCCCCTTTTACCCCAGCAAATGAGCTATCCTTGACTCCTTGTTTTTGGCAGAACCCAAACCAGAGCTCTCCGTCTCTGTCCTCTCTCACTGCATTAGAGCATTACTTCTGTGAAGCTGGTTTCGGTGCTGATGCCCTGTTTTTCAAATGTCCAATTGATTCATCAACAGTAGATACAATGTGTTGATAATTTATAAATGGCATCATATCACGTGTGTGTATGTTTCTATACGTTGTTTTCTATACGTTGTTTAACATTGTGTTTTTAAGGTTGTTCCATGTGATAATGGAGATCTAGCTTAATTTAAACCATCTTGTAAAATTTTCTCCCTCCCTCACTCCATCCAACTCCCCTCCCCTTGTGTGTGTGTTTGTGTACGTGTGTACCTATGTGAGTGGGTAACCATGTACATGTTTATGTAAGGGCCAGAGGTTACCGTTGAGTGTCCTTCTCAATTGCTCTCCATCTTGCACTTTGAGAACGCGTTTCTCACTAACCTCGAAGCTCAATGATTCGGCTAGACTAACTCTCCATGGCCCCCATAACCTCATAGGGAATGGCACCATTGGGAAGTGTGGCTTTGTTGGAGGAAGTGTGTCACGGTGGGGGCTGGCTTTAAGGTCTTTTGCTTAAGCAAAAGTGACACAGCCAGTCAACTTCTGTTGCTGGCAAGACGCAGGACTCTCAGCTGTTCCTCCGGCACCACATCTGCTTGCAACCGTGCTTCCCACCATGATGATAACAGAGTGAACCTCTGACATGGTAAGTGAGCCACCACAATTAAACATTTTCTTTATAAGACTTGGGGTCATAGTGTATCTTCAAAGCAATAAAATCCTAACTAAGACACTCTCTAACCCTCCTGACTTTGCCTCCCAGTGCTAGAATCCAAGGTATGATCTGCCAAACTCCACTTCTTTAAAACCATGGCTACCAGGCATCTAGATTCAGGCCCTCATGCTTGCCAGGCAGACATTTCACCAACTGTGCCATCTCCCCAGCGGCCTGCTTTGTGTACTTTAACTGCATTTTTTTAATTTTAATTTTTATGTTTGTGTTTTCTTTATTGCTTTTTCCACATTTTCAGGTCTTAAACAATTTTGTTTCCTTCATCT
The DNA here is from genome assembly GCF_903992535.2 of Arvicola amphibius. Classification (NCBI taxonomy): domain Eukaryota; kingdom Metazoa; phylum Chordata; class Mammalia; order Rodentia; family Cricetidae; genus Arvicola; species Arvicola amphibius. The sequence continues at coordinate 101,600,662 of NC_052050.1, read as the reverse complement.
GTTTGTTTTTTTATTTACATTAAGAGATTTATTGATTTCTCCCAGTCTTTTTTGTTTGTCTTTTCCTCAATTTCTTTAAGGGGTTTTTTCATTTCCTCTTTAAGGACCTTTATTATCTTCATAAAGTTATTGTAAGGTCATTTTCTTGTGCTTCAGCTGTGTTGGAATAGATAGCTGTGTTCTGGTGGTGCCATATTGCAATTTCTGTTATTGGTTAGGTTCTTACACTGGTATTTAGGCATCTGGTTTTGGGATGGTTATAGATCTAGGTGTTGATTCCTGAGTTTGTCTTTGCTGGATGGGTGTTTTGTTCCTTGGTTTCTGTTTCCTCTCTGATCTTCTGGTTTAAGTGGCCAAAGGTTCTGGTGACTAGTGAGTCTCCAGGTCCTGTAGGGTATCTCTTGGGGTTTTGGGGGCTTTGGGTCCCTTGATTTGGTCTGGCCTTAGATAAAGTCAAAGTATTCTTGAGTCTGTAGATCCAGCCTGGCCTTTAATAAAGCCTGAGTCATCTTCTGGGATATCTTGGACCAGCCTGGCCTCTAGCTGACCTGCTGCGACTGTTCTTCCAACTGGTGTGGACTGTACCTGTGCCTAAGGCATCTGTTCTTCCAATGGGTGTGTACTGTGTCTGGGCCTATGGAATCTGTCAGAATTCTAGGGAAGGGCTAGCTGCAGGGAGAATGATGAGGTGGGAGTGTTGGATGTTGGTATGGTTCTTGGGGGAGCAGAACCCAGAGGGTGGCAGTCCAGCTGGCAGGTGGGTCCCTCATCTGCTGGTCAACAGGTGAAGGCTGCACCAGAACAGTGGGATTCCTCCGGAGTCGGGGGCAGGTCCCAGCAATGGTGCTGGTGTTGAGATGGGATGGGACAGACTGTAGGATAGGAGAGGCACTCACCAGGTGTGACAATTGTGGTCTATGCCTCAGTGGCAGAAGTCTATTGGGGTTAGGGGCAGGGCCCAGCAGCAGGACCAGGGATGAGCTGGGAGGGCATTGGCCTGGAGAAGAGTTGCAGGGGACAGAATCTAGGGAGGGGTACAGTTGCACTTGCAGGCAGGTCAGCCACCTGTTCTTGCTGGTGTGATCTGTGTCTCAGTGTCAGGAGTACTCTGCTGTCAGCGGCAGGGCTCAACAGTGGGCAGGGCTTTGCTGGTATGGCTTGAGGCTGGGGCTGTGTCACAGGGGCTGGAGTCCGGGCAGGGGTGCAGTTCTACTGGTAGGCAGCTATGCTTGGATTTTGTTCACTCGTCCATCATAAACATTTAGGCTGTCTTTGCTATTATAAATGATGACTCCACGGACATCCTTGCATCTTTTCGTCTCTGTGTGTTGTATATGTGTAAGCATTAGTTCATGTGCACATGTGTTGCAAACAAGCCCAAGCATGTGTTTGTGTGAAGGCCAGGGGTCAATGTTGGGTGTCTTTCTCTGTTACTCTCCATCTATTTTTTGAGATAAGGACTCTCACTAAACCTGGTGTTCATCAATTCAGTTAGGCTGGCTGCCCAGTGAACCACAGGGGTTTTCCTGTTTCTTTTCTCAGTGTTGGGATTTCAGGCGTGTGTGCTGTGCCTAATTTTTTAGTTGGGTCTTCAGGCTGTAAGGTTTTTATGCTTGTGTGCCAAGCACTTTGCTTACTGAGAAGTCTCCCTAGCCCCTTCCTTTTGTTTCTAAGAAGCTTGTAAAAGTGGAATTGAGTTGAGAGTATACAATAAGAAAATTATTGAGACATAAGCCATAGAACACACAACCATCGAACTCACGTGGTGTCAAGTAGCATTTAGCCCTTCTCAGTGCTATGCAACAATCACTTTTATTTTCAAAACATGGTTTTACTCCAAAACAAAGACCTGCACCCACTAAACAGTGCTGTAAGCCAGATCTGGACTTTCCTGGAGACCTGTGTTTGAAGATTTGGTTGTCAGTGTGTGGTGCTGATGAGAGGTCGTAGTGCAGCGGTTCTCAGCCTTCCTGGTGCTCTGACCCTTTAATACAGTTTCTCATGTTGTGCTGACCCCAGCCACAGAGTTATTGACTCCAAAGGGATGGTGACCCACAGGTTGAGAACCCCTGTTTTAAAGCCTGTAGGAAGTAGAGCTGACTTAGAAGTTGGGCTACCGGGAGTGTGGGGAAGGCATGTTGGAGCCCAGTCTCGTCTTCCCCCTCTCCCTTTACTTCACAGCCTACATGAGGTGAACAGACCTGACTCACACACTCCCAGCAGACCAGCAAGACCGGGAGGTTCTAACCCTGTGAGCCTAGAGCCCCTCCTCCTTAGAAGCTGCTCATTTCAGGGATGTTGTCACAGTTATGAGGAAATGATCAGCACACACAATTTCTTCACATTAGTCACCAACTATTGATTTTTGTGATATATTTCGCATAAATGAAATAATATTATAAGTGACCTTTCATGTTTGAACTATTCCAAAGGATGTTCATATTGTAGCCCATATCCAAGTTCCTGCCATGCCTCCTCTTCCTCCTCCCTGTCCTCTTCCTCCTCTCTGTCTTCTTCCCCTTTCCTGTTCTCTTCCTCTTCCCTGTTTTCCTACTCTTCCCTTTTAATGACTGAAAAATGACCTCACTAACTGGACAGGCCATGATTTGCTTATCTGTTTATCTTTTTAGGTTATATGGGAAGCAGGGGAAGTAGATGCTGGTGTGAATTGTCCCAGAAATAGATCCCAAGACAGGAATTTGAAAGGTGACACTTGAGAACATGGTGGAGAACAGAAGGAAAGGAGGAGAAGCAGAGAAGATAGGGCTGTACTGGATAGCAGCCAGGGGGGATGCCACCCCATTTCACAGAAGAGGAAACTGAGGTAAGATACAGATCTGAGATTTGAGCTTAGAACCAGTTCAAGTGCCTTTGCACTTTTCCAACTGAAAGGGAATTGTCCCCATGTGTGGCTTCATTCAGATCTTCCAAGTGTCACAGCCAGTCTTTCCGGTGCCCGGGCTCTGCTTCCCTTTAAATGGTGTGGTAGACAGTGGGCTGGGTGCCCTTGCTCTGTGACTGAGGCTGAAAGTGTTTTGCTCGAGCTCCTCATCTGGGTCTTGACTTCCTACCCGTGTGCCTGCTCTTCTCTTTGCTTCTGTTGATCACTTCCAGAACTGCTTTAGAGAAAGACATTGGGTAAAAACTAATAATACCCAAATAGCAAACAGACCCCCCAAAACAAACACAAAAGGTTTGAAATTTAAAATTAATTAAATTTTATTAAATCTGAAATTAATTAGTCCTGTCCCTGGGTGAAGGCTCCCACAGTGACTGCGTAAGTTGGTTGTTTGTGGGTGTGGATAGTGGGTTTTGGGTGCAGGCTGCTAAAGAGGTCCGGTGCCCTTCTTGCAGCCAGCTCTGGGGGTTGCGGTAAGCTGAAACAGCCTTTCTCACTAAGGAGTTCCAAGTAGATTGGTTTGTCAGTGCAGCTGAAAGCCAAGGAAACGCTTATGCAGCAGAAGTGGAGGCTCAGCAGGGCAAACACAGGAACTGTGGTCGGCTTTCAGCATTTCAATAAAGTGTTTGTTTAAACCACAGTTAGGCTGGGTCCTTGAGGATTTATTTACTGGTCATTACCTGCTCCAAGGAGGAGATAGGGAACAATAAGCCGAGAAGCTAGCCACAGACTGTTGCCTCTGCCGTATCTGCTTTTCAACCATGCAGTCATCCACTTTCCCCCAGGAAACCTGGAGACTTGAATAAATGAGGTTTATTTCCCCCACTTATTTTCCCAAATGCAGGTTGAGCACCTGCTCTGTGTCACTGGTGGAATTTGAGGTCACTGAGCCCGAGGAAGCCAGGAAGGAGAATGGAGGAAGCAAGGACAAAGGCTTGTAATAACTTGTTCCCAGCAGTGAACACACACATTCCTCTCACAGTCTATTGGCTGGTATGGCTCACTGCAGAGGAAGCTGGCAAGTCACACCAAGAAACACACTAACAAAGTGAAATTAGCCTAGCAAGACACTTACTTTTTGTAAACGTGTAAGTCATGACCTAACCAAACTGGGAAACACACGTGGGTGCGTGTTGGGGAGTTCACTTAGTTCTTATTCTAATGCAAGTGGCGGCTGTGTCTTGCCCTATTGATGAGCTTGACCCCACTTCCTGTCTTCTTTGTGCTTCCTGTTGCACTGAGGTGTGAGGAGGATGTTCCTGCTACATTGGGCCCACTTGACACCACTCTGTCCCCATAATAATGGGCTACATCCCCTCAGACTTGGAGCCAAAATAAATCTTTCCTCCTTAAATTCCTTCTTGTTGGAATTTGGTTCTAGTGATGCAAAAGGTGATGAATGCAGCCGGCCATGCACCTGCACACATACACACTCGGGTCATGTGATTTTGGAGTTAAGGAGGGCTCATAATCTGATTGATGCAAGCTTGAAGCCCAAGAAAACCACTGGTATAGGTCTCAGATGTGTGACCACTGGGGCAGGTCCCTTGTGTACACATCTTACCCTGAGCCAGCTTGCCTGTTCATTTGATCAATTGTTAATTTAGGTTTTACTGTGGCTATGACTAAAATCCTTAATCAATTGGCTTTTCGTGGAGAAGAGTATCTCCGGTACTCTAGACAGGTCTGACTCAGTCAGCCGAGGCTCTAAGGGCAGTAGGGTCTCCCCCATGAAGAACAGAGTCTGTGTGGTAAAGCCATGTCTACCCACCTATCAACTACTGGCCCCGCTTCTCTGTTGAGCCTGCTGGACACGTGCTCTAGGAGTATATTTCAAAGAGGTTTTGTTAGTGCCATGGTTGAAGGAGGGTGGCCAAGTGACTGAGCCAAAATCAGTGCAGCTTTCTAAGTGATTTCAGCCATACCTCTGACAATTTTCTTCAACATAAGACTTACTGCTTCAGACCCTGTTTACCTAAGGTCCTGCAGACTGCCTTGGTCATGTCTAGCTGTGGTATTTTAAGGACATGCTGGAACTGTCTATAGGACTTCAGACGCACAATGGGCTTCCAGTGCTGGTGCCTCCAGCCCCAGAATACCTTGAACTGATGTTTTAATGTGTCAAGAGTGAAGGGTAGGGATGGGATGGGTCATCTTCTGGAAGGTCCCGACTTGGGAAGACAGAGTAGAGAAAAGATAGCATCCTGTATTTAATTGTGCATGCATGTGGGCACTTGTGGCAGAACCTAATGTTGAATAGCTTCTTCAATATGTTTTATTAGTTATTTAGCCTTTCAAGTCAGGGTTTCTCTGTAACTCTGGAGGTTGTCCTGGAACTAGCTCTTGTAGACCAGGCTGGCCTCAAACTCACAGAGATCTGCCTGCCTTTGCTTCCTGAGTGCTGGGATTAAAGGCGTGCACCACCACCTGGCTCATCTTTATTTTAGAGACAAAGTCTCTCAAACCTGGCCCTGATTTGGGTGGACTGGCCGCTAATGTTGGGGATCTTTCTGTCTCATTGGGCTTATGAGTCTAGCTTTGATGTGGATATTGGGGATCTGAACTTAGATCTCCTTGAGTGTACAGCAAACCCTCTAACCCAAGGAACCATCTCCTCAGTCCTGAAAAGACGATTTTTATTTTTATTTATTTATTTATTTATTTATTTATTTATTTATTTATTTATTTATTTTTTCTCCCCCTTCCCTTCCCTCCTCCTCCCCCTCCCCTCCCCTCCTCCTCACCCTTCCCTCCCCTCCTTCTCCCCCTTCCCTCCCCTCCCCTCCACCCATACCTCCCCTCCCTCACTCTCCAGGCCAAGGAGCCATCAGGGTTCCCTACTCTATGTTAAGACCAAGGTCCTCCCAACTCCCCCCAGGTCCAGGAAGGTGATCGACCAAGCTGAGAAGGTTCCCACAGAGCCCGTCCATGCAGAAGAATCAGAGCCCAGCGCCATTGTCCTTTGCTTCTCAGTCAGCCCCCACTGTTGGCCACATTCAGAGAGACGGGTTTGGTCGCATGATCCATCAGTCCCATTCCAACTGGAGTTGGTGATCTCCCATTAGTTCTGTCCCACCGTCTCGTCTCCATGAGTGAATGCACCCCTCACGTTCCTGACTTTCTCCCTCATGTTCTCTCTCCTTCTGCTCCTCATCAGGACCTTGGGAGCTCAGTCCAGTGCTCCAATGTGGGGCTCAGTCATTTTCTTCATCTATCGCCAGGTGGAGGTTCCCTCACGGTCCTGACTTTCTTTCTCATGTTCTCTCTCCTTCTGCTCCTCATCAGGACCTTGGGATCTCAGTCTGGTGCTCCAATGTGGGGCTCTGTCATTTTCTTCATCTATCGTCAGGTGGAGGTTCTATGGTGATATGCAAGAAATTCATCAGTATGGCTATAGGAACTGGCCTTTTCAGTCTCCCTCTCCTCAGCTGCCCAAGGAACTAACTGGGGGCGTCTCCCTGGAAACTTGGGAACCCCTCTAGGGTCAAGTCTCTTGACAACCCTCAGGTGGCTCCCTAAATTAAGATATATGCTTCCCTGCTCCCATATCCACCCTTCCTGTATCCCAAGCATCCCATTCCTCCGAGCTCCCCCCATTCTCCCCTTCACGCTTTTCTTTCCACCATCTTCCCTTGGCCCAGTCTTGCCCAACCCTCAAGTTCCCAATTTTGCCTGGCGATGTGTCTACTTCCAATATCCAGGAGGATTACTATATCTTTTTTGGGGGTTCACCTTCTTATTATCTTCTCAAGGATCCCAAATTATAGGCTCGATGTCCTTTAATTGTGGGTAGAAACCGATTATGAGTGAGTACATCCCATGTTCATCTTTTTGGGTCTGGGTTACCTCACTCAGAATAGTGTTTTCTATTTCCATCCATTTGCATGCAAAATTCAAGATGTCATTGTTTTTTACCGCTGAGTAGTATTCTAGCATGTATATATTCCACAGTTTCTTCATCCATTCTTCCACTGAAGGGCATCTAGGTTGTTTCCAGGATCTGGCTATTACAAATAATGCTGCTATGAACATAGTTGAGCAAATGCTTTTGTAGTATGATTGGGCATCTCTTGGGTAGATTCCCAATAGTGGAATTGCTGGGTCCTGGGGTAGGTTGATCCCGAATTTCCTGAGAAACCGCCACACTGCTTTCCAAAGTGGTTGCACAAGTGTGCATTCCCACCAGCAATGGATGAGTGTACCCCTTACCCCACAACCTCTCCAGCAAAGGTTATTATTGGTGTTTTGGATTTTAGCCAATCTGACAGGTGTAAGATGATATCTCAAAGTTGTTTTGATTTGCATTTTCCTGATAGCTAGGGAGGTTGAGCATGACCTTAAGTGTCTTTTGGCCATTTGAACTTCTTCTGTTGAGAATTCTCTGTTCAGTTCAGCGCCCCATTTTTTAATTGGGTTAATTGGCATTTTACAGTCTAGTCTCTTGAGTTCCTTATATATTTTAGAGATCAGACCTTTGTCAGTTGCAGGGTTGGTGAAGATATTTTCCCAGTCAGTAGGCTGCCTTTGTGTCTTAGTGACAATGTCCTTTGCTTTACAGAAGCTGCTCAGCTTCAGGAGGTCCCATTTATTCAATGTTGCCCTTAATGTCTGTGCAGCTGGGGTTATGCGTAGGAAACGGTTCCCTGTGCTTATTTGTTGTAGAGTACTTCCCACTTTCTCCTCTATCAAGCTCAATGTGTTCAGATTAATATTGAGGTCTTTAATCCATTTGGACTTGAGTTTTGTGCATGGTGATAGATATGGATCTACTTTCATTCTTCTACAGGTTGACATCCAGTTATGCCAGCACCATTTGTTGAAGATGCCCTCTTTCTTCCATTGTGTACTTTTGGCTCCTTTATCAAAAATCAGGTGTTGATAGGTTTGTGGTTTAAGATCCAGGTCTTCTATACGATTCCATTGGTCAACTTTTCTGTTTTTATGCCAATACCAAGCTGTTTTCAATACTGTAGCTCTGTAATAGAGTTTGAAGTCAGGGATGGTAATGCCTCCAGAAGTTCCTTTATTGTATAAGATTTTTTTGGCTATCCTGGGTTTCTTGTTTTTCCATATAAAGTTGATTATTGTCCTCTCAATCTCTGTGAAGAATTTTAATGGGACCTTGATTGGGAATGCATTGAATCTATAGATTGCTTTTGGTAGAATTGCCATTTTTACTATGTTGATCCTCCCAATCCACGAGCAGGGGAGATCCTTCCATTTTCTGGTATCCTCTTCAATTTCTTTCTTCAAAGACTTAAAGTTCTTGTCAAATAAATCCTTCACTTCCTTGGATAGAGTTACTCCCAGATATCTTATGCTATTTGTGGCTATTGTGAAAGGTGATACTTCTCTGATTTCCCTCTCTGCTTCCTTATCCTTCGTGTATAGGAGGGCGACTGATTTTTTGGAGTTGATCTTGTAGCCTGCCACGTTACTGAAGGAGTTTATCAGCTGTAGGAGTTCTTTGGTGGAGTTTTTGGGGTCGCTTATGTACACTATCATATCATCTGCAAATAACGAAAGTTTAACTTCTTCCTTTCCAAATCGAATCCCCTTGATTCCCTTATGTTGTCTTATTGCTATTGCTAAAACTTCAAGCACTATATTGAAGAGATAAGGAGAGAGTGGACAGCCTTGTCGTGTTCCTGAATTTAGTGGGATAGCCTTGAGTTTCTCTCTGTTTAATTTGATGTTAGCTGTCGGCTTGCTGTAAATAGCTTTTATTATATTTAGGAATGACCCTTGTATCCCTAATCTCTCCAGGACCTTTATCATAAAAGGGTGCTGAATTTTGTCAAATGCTTTTTCAGCATCTAATGAGATGACCATATGGTTTTTTTTCTTCAGTTTATTTATATGATGGATTACATTGATAGATTTTCGTATGTTGAGCCAGCCCTGCATCTCTGGGATGAAGCCTACTTGATCGTAGTGGATAATTTTTCTAATGTGTTCTTGGATTCGGTTTGCCAGTATTTTATTGAGAATTTTTGCGTCAATGTTCATGAGTGAGATTGGCCTGTAATTCTCTTTCTTGGTTGAGTCTTTGTGTGGTTTAGGTATCAGGGTAACTGTAGCTTCATAGAAGGAATTTGGCAGTGACTCTTGTGTTTCTATATTATGAAATACCTTAAGGAGTATAGGTATTAGGTCTTCTTGGAAGTTCTGGTAGAATTCCGCATTGAAACCATCTGGTCCTGGGCTCTTTTTGGTAGGGAGGTTTCTGATAACAGTTTCTAATTCTTTGCGACTAACAGGACTATTTAGAGCATTTACCTGGTCCTGGTTTAACTTTGGTATATGGTATTTATCTAAAAAACTGTCCATTTCTTTTACATTTTCCAATTTTGTGGCATACAGGCTTTTGTAGTAAGATCTAATGATTCTCTGAATTTCCTCTGTGTCTGTGGTTATGTCCTCCTTTTCATTTCTAATCTTATTAATTTGCATTTTCTCTCTCTGCCGTTTGATTAGTTTGGCTAAGGGTTTGTCAATCTTGTTGACTTTCTCCAAGAACCAGCTTTTTGTTTCATTGATTCTTTGAATTGTTTTCTGTGTTTCTACTTTGTTGATTTCTGCCCTCAATTTGATTATTTCCAGTCTTCTACTTCTCCTAGGTGAGTCTGCTTCTTTTTTTTTCCAGAGCTTTCAGGTGTGCTGTTAAGTCACCAATGAGTGCTTTCTCCGTTTTCTTTAAGTGGGCACCTGGTGCTATGAACTTTCCTCTTAGCACTGCTTTCATTGTGTCCCATAGGTTTGAGTATGTTGTGTCTTTGTTTTCATTAAATTCAAGAAAGACTTTAATTTCTTTCTTTATTTCTTCCTTGACCCAGGTGTGGTTCAGTAGTTGACTGTTCAGTTTCCATGAGTTTGTGGGCTTTCTGGGGGTAGCATTGTTGTTGATTTCTAATTTTAATCCATGGTGATCCGATAAGACACAGGTGGTTACTAATATTTTTTTGTAACTGTGGAAGTTTGCTTTGTTACCAAGTATATGGTCAATTTTCAAAAAGGTTCCATGAGCCGCAGAGAAGAAGGTATATTCTTTCCTATTTGGGTGGAGTGTTCTATAGATGTCTGCTAAGTCCATTTGGTTCATTACCTCCATTAAGTCTTTCAATTCTCTGTTAGGTTTCTGTCTGATTGACCTGTCCATTGGTGAGAGAGGAGTGTTGAAGTCTCCAACTATTAATGTGTGTGGGTTGATGGCTGCCTTGAGTTCTAGAAGTGTTTCTTTTACATAAGTGGGAGCTTTTATATTAGGGGCATAGATATTCAGGATTGAGACTTCATTCTGAAAGATTTTTCCTGTTATGAGTATGAAGTGTCCCTTTCCATCTCTTCTGATTGATCTTAGTTTGAAGTCAACTTTATTGGAAAATAGTATGGCCACACCGGCTTGTTTCTTAGGTCCATTTGCTTGATAAACCTTTTCCCAACCCTTTACTCTGAGTAGGTGTCTGTCTTTGTGGTTGAGGTGTGTTTCTTGTAAACAGCAGAATGTTGGATCCTGTTTTCGTATCCAATCTCTTAGCCTGTGCCTTTTTATAGGTGAATTGAGTCCATTTGTATTAAGTGATATTAATGACCAGTGGTTGTTAACTCCGGTTATTTTTTTTGTAATAGAGTTTGTGTTTTTCCCTTCTTCTAGTTGTGCTGGTGAAGGGTCGCTAGATGCCTGAGTTATTGTGGGCATTGTTGGACTCCTTGGTTTGTGATTTTCCTTCTATTACTTTCTGCAAGGCTGGATTTGTGGCTACGTATTGTTTAAATCTGTTTTTGTCCTGGAATATCTTGTTTTCTCCATCAATGGTGAATGCAAGCTTTGCTGGGTATAGTAGTCTAGGCTTGCATCCATGTTCCCTTAGTGTCTGTAGCACATCTATCCAAGCTCTTCTGGCTTTCATGGTTTCCATTGAGAAATCAGGTGTAATTCTGATAGGTTTCCCTTTATATGTTACTTGACCTTTTTCCTTTGCAGCTCTTAATATCTGTTCTTTATTCTGTATGTTTTGTGTTTTGATTATTATATGGCGTGGGGATGCTTTCTTTTGATCCAGTCTATTTGGTGTTTTGTAGGCTTCTTGTACTTTCATAGGAACATCCTTCTTTAGGTTGGGGAAGTTTTCTTCTATAATTTTGTTGAATATGTTTTCTGGGCCTTTGAGTTGCAATTCTTCTCCTTCTTCTACCCCAATTATTCTTAGGTTTGGTCTTTTCATGGTGTCCCAGATTTCCTGGATGTTTTGTGTTAAGAATTTGTTAGATTTGTTTAGTTCTTTAATCTGTGAATTTATTTCCTCTATAGTATCTTCAGAGTCCGAGATTCTTTCTTCCATCTCTTGTATTCGGTTGGAAATACTTGTCTCTGAAGTTTCTGTTCTTTTACTCAGAGTTTCCATTTCCAGTCTTCCCTCAGCTTGTGTTTTCTTCATTACCTCCATTTCATTTATCAGGTCTTGTACTGTTTCCCTTACCTGTTTGATTGCTTTTTCTTGTTTTTCTTGGGTATCTTTGAGAGATTTATTTATTTCGTCTACCTTTTTGTTTGTCATCTCCATTTCTTTATGGCAGTTTTTTACCTCCTGTTTAAGGTCCTCTATTATTTTCATAAAGTACTGTTTAAGGTCGGTTTCTTCTATATCTTCTGGGGTAGGGTGTTCAATTCTTGTTGTTTCAGGATGTCTGGGTTGTGGTGATGGCATGTTGCCTTTCATGTTGTTGGAGGAGCTCCTGCATTGGCGCCTGCCCATCTCTTCCTTCAAAATGAACCTGGAGGCGCTTGGTGTCCTAGACCAATTTTTGCTGTGACTGAAACTAGCTGGATCTCCCCAGTGCCAGAGGAGGAGCTATTCCTTGAGGCACAATCTGAAGAAGCCCGCACTCCCTTGCAGGAATCCTCAGACCTGCCTGGAGGCCAGACTCTGACCCCTTTGTGTGGATGGCCTTAGTACAGGAGCAGGACACCTGAAAACACTAGGGAAGGCTTGGGAGAGGCAGGGACATGAAAAGACGATTTTTAATCAGAATGTGTATGTGGGTGAATGAGAAGCGATATCTGGGATACCTACAAAGGGGTCTGACGAGGTGTGGGTTGGGAAAATGCTGGTGTTGGGGACAGAACCATTCCTTCTGGTGGATGATTCATGGGCCAAATTCTAAACTGACCACAGATCCTTTTAAAAGTTTTCAAATGGTTTTCAAAAATCTTAACTTTCTACAGGCAAAGAAGCATCCAGGGATTGGAAAACAGGGCGAAAGCCCCAGCTGGGGCAGGGCGGGATGTGGTCTGTCCAGCTGGGGACCAAGTGGTCTGTTGTTGCAGATTCTTTTAAGCAAAAAGATTAACTGTTAGCTGCAGGCATAAAAGAAGCCAAGCTCATTTACAGTTAGCTCACAAGGCCTGACCCCTTCTCTTTCCCATTACAGAGGAAAGAAGAGAGAAGTTTTACTGTTCAGACTTCCCTTGAAAGTCACAAAACTGAGCAAGAGCCACCCGCCCATATGCTGAGTCATATGTGGGCACTAAGATACCGTGCAGTCTGATGTGTACATGAAAAAACTTTGAAGCTCTCACCACTTAGAACCAATGATGCCATTGTCAACATTCTGATATCCTTCCAGGGATTTCCAAACACACCTGCATATTTTCTTTTTTTTCTCTTGCCTTCAAGTCTTTATTTTTTTCATGAAACGTTAGATGAGTTTATTTTCTTTTTGCCAACATAATTTGATCTGTTTTTTTTATGTTTTTTTTTATATTTAAAAATTTCCATCTCCTCCCCTATTCCTCCCCCTTTCCTCCCCTCCCCTCCACCCATACCCCCCTCCCTCCCTCTCCAGGCCAAGGAGCCATCAGGGTTCCCTACTCTATGTTAAGACCAAGGTCCTCCCAACTCCCCCCAGGTCCAGGAAGGTGATCAACCAAGCTGAGAAGGCTCCCACAGAGCCCGTCCATGCAGAAGAATCAAAGCCCAGTGACATTGTCAGCCTCCACTGTCAGCCACATTCAGAGAGTCCGGTTTGGTCGCATGTTCCATCAGTCCCATTCCAACTGGTGTTGGTGATCTCCCGTTAGTTCTGTCCCACTGTCTCCATGGGTGAATGCACCCCTCATGGTCCTGACTTTCTTTCTCATGTTCTCCCTCCTTCTGCTCCTCATCAGGACCCACACATGCTGTTATGTAAATGAGATCACATTGTGACTGCTGGCTAACCTGCTTCTTCACTCAATATTCTGCCATGGTCTTCTTTTTGGGTCAACAAATTTAGAAATATTTCATCAATTTTAATGGCTGTTTAAAATTCCACTGTGTGGTTAGGATGTGTAATGTCTAGCCAGGCCTCTACTGGTGAACCTTTAAGTTGATTCTGATGTTGGTCACAGAGTTGCTGTGAAAACCCTGTGCTTACATTTAGGCCCACAGGAATAATTTACTGCTTATTTAAGCATACCCTTTCAAAAACATGCATCTTGATTTAAAAGTATTAAATGTAATGATCTTATTTGGAGGTGTGTGTGGAATTGAGGTGAGAAAAATATTGTGGTATTTCCTGAGATCTTCCTGGAGAACTCTCAGTATGAAAATGGAAACAGAAACACGGGTGAAGTCAGGGCCTGCAGGATTTCTGGGGATAAGGATTGTGCTAGAAGCTCTGAGCTCTTCATGACCTGCTGTACAAGGGTTGTTAAGGGCAGAATAGATGCACCAGGCAAGAATGAGGACACACACACAGAGATAAGAGGAAGCTATGCCACCCATGGAAATTCTGGTGGGTTGGCACAACTCAGTTTAAGCTGAATTCAAATGTCTCAGAGGAGCAGAGGGGCCCAGAAAATTACACTCTTGCTAGCTGTGTGACAGACACCAGTGTGTAACACATTGGAGGCACTAAACAATCTCATCGGGCTGTGGGGTTAGGGAGGAATTCAGGCCCACGTGAGTGCTGTAAAGCTTCCTGAAATGGTCTGCTTCTGGGGTGAGACAGGTAGAGAAGAGCGTCACAGGATAAGGGAGCTGATATGGCAGCCAGGGACAGGGAACTGTATGGCTCTTGTCACAAAGCCTCACTCGTGAACAACAAGCAAATAACTTTAAAATACCGTGCTAAAGGTTCTGACTGTGGGGACTGTTCCCCAGTCAGGAGAGTACTTGAGGTTGAAGAAGACTTGACTAAAACCGTGTTTTCCTGAGGACTATTTCTAGTGTCTTACCTTGAATACATTTTCCTGTAAGTTGGAGATAATAGGTGGGCATTTACCTCAGTGTCAAATCATTGTCTTTATATAAAATTAAAAATTTGACAAATGAAGCTATAAATCAATGCTGTGGAATAATCCTTCTGTACACTGTGAATATGTATTACTCTCATTGGTTAACATAAAGCTGTCAAACCTGTAGACAGGAAAGAAGTATAGGTGGGGTGACCAAAATAAGGATGATGGGAAGGAGAAGGGAGGAATCAGGAGTCACCAGCCAGATGCAGAGGGAACAGGAAAAGAATGTGTCACACTAATAAAGGTACTGCCACGTGACAGAGCACAAATAAGGAATATGAGTTAACTTAAAATGTAAGAGCTAGTTAGTAATAAACCTGAGCTATTATCCAAGCATTTATAATTAATATAAATCTCTGTGTGGCGATTTGGAGCTAGCTCTCAGGATGAGAAAACTCTGCCTACAAATGGGTTATAAATTATTATGGTTGGCCTTAAAGTCAACTTGCCACAAATTAGAACCATTTGAGTAGGGAGTTTGACCCAAACCTGTGTCCTGATTGCTTTGACTAACTTGAGGAGACCTGCTCTGACAGTGGGTGGCACATTCTTGTAGCAGCCCTGATAGGGAGATGGTAGAGAGCAGATTACTAGGCGATTTCCTTCTTAGCCTCTTCTTGCCACCCAGGTTGTTGTTACCTGCTGCTGCTGTTGCTTCCTTTGCTGATACCAGAACCAGCATTTACCAGCTGTCATTGTGGACTAGGGACCAGCAGCTCTCCAGAAACCTTTCAGGTTCCAGTGCCAGACTGGGGCTACAGAGGCACCCTGCCTTATGCTGAGTAACTACCAACTGTTGCCCATCCAGACACTCACTGTGGGCATTCTGACTGTTGAGGCACTAGCCTCAAGGACTGAGTATCTACACATAAAGCAGGTGTTATTTACACACACACACACACACACACACACACACACACACACACACACACATCTTGATGACACACACACACATCTTGATGACTTGATATATACATGGCTTGTTTAATGATCAAATTAGTAACAACCAAATTAGTAACACATGGTCACTACTAATTGGAGTTCCCGCTCCAATAAGTGATCTAGGAACTTCATGAAAAAGAACTCAAAGTAGCCATCTTATGAAACTCGGTGAGGAGTAAGAAAAGACAGGTAGACAAGGGAACCAAGGCTGGAAAACAATGCTTGAATAGAAAGCACCCATTAAGAAATAGGTTTAGGGGACAACCTAGACAACAAAGAAGATCCTTAGAGAGGCATACATGAATCTACATAGGAAGGAGAAGAAGACAAGATCTCCTGAGTAAATTGGAAGCATGGGAGTCACAGGAGAGGGTAGAAAAAGAGAGTGAGGAAGGGAGGGGAGCTGAGAGAAATGTATACCTCCATAGAAACAATACAAAAGAGCTCCTCCTGAGCAGGCTCCAGCCAGGGACATCCACTGGAGCAAGTATGAAAGTCTGTGACCTCCACAGGTGCAGGCCTGAGCCAGAGACCTCTGCAGGACCAGGTCTGAACCAGTGACCTCACTGGGAGCAGGTCCAAATGACCTCCAGGGTGCCTGGGACCTCAACCCCAACTTTACCATGAGAAACAACCATCTGAGCCTTAGATCAACTGGCACCTGAAAGAGTGATCACATTACCCTAACTACACCAATCAGAGGAAAGATGGGTAGACAAGGTAAGAACACACTCAACACCACAAAGAGCAGCAGGACACTAACAAAACTAGTAGCACTGAAATAGCAAAACTTGAATACCCCAATACAGATGAAGCAGAAGAAAATGACCTAAAAAGTAACTTTAGAAGAATGTTTGGGGCCCTCAAAGAGAAATGAAAAATTCTCTCAAAGAAATGAAGGAAAAGACAAACAAAAAATTGGAAGAAATCAACAAATTCTTTAAAGAAAACAAAGAAAAAGCAATCAGACAGGTGAAAGAAATGATTCAAGACTTGAAAACCAAAATAGAGACAATAAACACAAGCCAAGGGAATTATAGAAACAGAAATTATGAGAAAATGATCAGGAACCACAAATGCAAGCATACACGGCAGAATACACGAGGTGGAAAAGAGAATCTCAAGCATTGATGATAGAATAGAGGAAATAGACTCATCAGTCAAAGAAAACATTAAATCCAGCAAAACCTTAACACAAAATTTCCAGGAAATATGGAAAAGCCCAAGCATAAGAATAATAGGGATAGAACAAGGAGAAGAAGTCCAACTCAAATACACAGAAAATATATTCAACAAAATCTTAGAAGAAAATTTTCCCAATCTAAACCGAGCAGTGGTGGTGCCCACCTTTAATCCCATCACTCAGGAGGCAGAGGAGTGAGTTAACAGCACACCTGAAAACTAGAACACAAAGAAGCAAACTCATCCAGGGACATAGATTTGCAGGAAATAATCAAATTGAGAGCTGAAATCAACAAAATAAAAACAAAGAAAACAATTCAAAGAATCAGTGAGACAAAGAGTTGGTTCTTCAAGAAAATCAACAAATAGACAAACCTTTATCCAAACTAACCAAAAGTCACAGAGAGAATATCCTAATTAACAAAATCAGAAATGAAAAGGGAGACATAACAACAAACCTGGAGGAAATCCAGAGAATCATCAGGTCATATTTTGAAACCTGTACTCTACAAAATTACTTAAAGGAAATTGACAATTTTCTGGATAACTATCACTTACCAAAATTAAATCAAGGCCAGATAAGCAAATTAAATAGACCTATAACTGCTAGAGAAATAGAAACAGTCATTAAAAGTCTCCCATACAAAAAAGATCAGGACCAGATGATTTCAGCTCAGAATTCTACAAGATTTTCGAAGATCTAATACCAACATTCCTCAAATTGTTTCGCACAATAGAAACAGAAAGAACATTGCTATACTCTTTTTATGAGGTTATAATTATCCTGATACCCCAAACCACACAAAGACATTACTAAGAAAAAGAATTACAGACCAGTTTCACTCATTAACATTGATGCAAAAATACTCAATAAAATACTGACAAATCAAATCCAAGGACACATCAGAAAAGTCATCCACCATGATCAAGTCAGCTTCATCCCAGAGATGTAGGGATGGTTCAAAACATGAAAATCTGTCGATGTAATCCACTATATAAACAAACTGAAAAAAACATATAATCATCTCACTAGATTCTGAAAATGCCTTCAACAAAATACAACTTCCTTTCATGATAAAGGTCTTGGAGAGAGCACGGATACAAGAAACATACCTAAACATAATAAAGACAATATGCAGCAAGCCAACAGCCAACATCAAACTTAATGGAAAGAAACTCCCAGTGATCCCACTGAAATCAGGAACAAGACAAGGTTGTGCACTCTACAACTCATAAACCTTTAGTAATGTGGCAGGATACAAGATTAACTCAAAGAAATCAGTGGCCCTTCTTTATACAGATGATAAATGGTCTGAGAAAGGAATCAGAGAAACATTATGCGTCACAATAGCCACAAGTAACATAAAATATCTTGGAGTAACTCTAGCCAAACAAGCAGAAGACCCATATGACAAGAACTTTAAATCTTTGAAGAAAGAAATTGAAGAAGAAACCAGAAATGGAAATATCTCCCATGCTCTTGGATAGGTAGAATTAACATAGTAAAAATGACAGTCTTACCAAAAGCAATCTACAGATTCCATGCAATGCCCATCAAAATCCCAGCAAAATTTCTTTACAGACTTCAAAAGAACAATACTCTTATATTTTTTCTACTTCTCATGCAGATTCCCATGTCTCTCTTAAAAAAATACAAGATCTCTTGAGTAAATTAGGAGCATGGGGACCTTGGGGGAGGGTTGAAGGGGAGGGGAGAGGCAGGGAGGGGAGCAGAGAAAAATGTTGAGCTCAATAAAAAAAATTAAAAAAGAAAAAAAACAATACTCAATTTCATAAGAAAAACAAAAAACCCAGGATAGCCAAAACAATCCTGTACAATAAAGGAACCTCTGGAGGCATCACAATCCCTGACTTCAAACTATACTACAGAGCTACAGTACTGAAAACAGCCTGGTATTGGCATAAGAACAGACAGGACGATCAATGGAACAAAATAGAAGACCCAGATATCAATCCACACATCTTCAAACACCTGATTTTTGACAAAGAAGCAAAAAAATGTAAAATGGAAAAAAGAAAGCATATTCAACAAATGGTGCTGGCATAACTGGATATCAACATATAGAATTAAAATAGATCCATATCTATCACCATGCACAAAACTCAAGTCCAAAGGGATCAAAGACCTTAACATAAAGCCAACCACACTGAACCTCATAGAAGCGAAAGTACACTTGAACACATTGGCACAGGAAATAACTTCCTAAATATATCCCCAGTAGTACAGACAATGAGAACAACACTAAATAAATGAGACCTCCTGAGACTGAGAACCTTCTGTAAAGCAAAGGACATGGTCAACAAGACAAAACAACAGCCAACAGAATGGGAAAAGATCTTCCACAACCACACATTAGCTAGAGGGCTTGTCTCCAAAATACATAAAAAACTCAAGAAATTGTTCATAAAAAGAACAAATAACCCAATAAAAATGGGGTATAGACCTAAATAAGAGAACTCTCAATAGATTAATCTAAAATTGCTGAAAGACACTTAAGGAAATGTTCAACATCTGTAGCTATCAGAGAAATGCAGATCAAAACCACTCTGAGATTCCATCTTACACCTGTAAGAATGGCCAAGATCAAAAACACTGATGACAACTTATGCTGGAGAGGTTGTGGGGTAAAGGCAACACTCCTGCATTGCTGGTGGAAGTGCAAACTGGTACAGTTGCTTTGGAAATTAGTATGGTGTTATCTTGGAAAATTAGGAAACAACCTTTTCAAGACCCAGCAATACCACTTTTGGGTATATACCCAAAGGATGCTCAATCATACCACAAGGACATGTGCTCAACTATGTTCATAGCAGCATTGTTTGTCATAGTCAGAACCTAGAAACAACCTAAATGCCCCTGAGCCAAAGGATGGATAAAGAAGATGGAGTACAACACAGCAGAAAAAAATGACATCTTGAAATTTATGGACAAATGGATAGAGTTAGAAAACATGATATTGAGTCAGGTAACCAAGACTCAGAAAGACAAATACAATATGTACTCACTCATAAGTGGCTTTTAGACATAAAGCAAAGGAAAGCCAGCCTACAGTTCACAATCCCAGATACATAGATCTAGTCTAAATGAGAAGTAGAAAAAGACAAGATCTCCTGGGTAAATTGGAAGCATGAGGATCGTGGGAGAGGGTAGAAGAGGAGTGGAGCGGAGAAAAACATAGCTCAATAAAAACAATAAAAATAGGGAAAAAAGAAATAGGTCTAGGCAAATAGCTCCATTGGTAAAGTGTTTGATGAGCAAGGATGAGGCACCTGAACTCAGGCAAAAAGTTTAAAAAGCAGTTCATGTTGGCACACACTTGTAGCCCTAGTACTGAGGACCCGGGAGCCCACTGGCCTCCCAGTCTAGCCAGCAGCCCTAACTCAAACAGCAAGGTGGAGGGTATCTGAGGAAGAAAGCCAGTGTTGACTCCTGGCCTCCCAAAATATTAATGACACATGCATCACTCCCTTCCCCGCAATGCACACAAACCTAGCCATTCCCTGTTCCATTCCTTCACACATCAAATAAGTAAGTAAGTAAGTAAGTAAGTAAGTAAGTAAGTAAGTAAGTAAGTAATGAAATGGAGCTGAGCAGAAATCCTGGAGTTGAGGAAGATGATGAGAGAACTAAATAGGTGGGCGGGGAGCTTTGGCAGAAGCGAGAACAAACTGGGACAGAACATTTGAAATTAGGCGCCAAGAGGAACAGAAATGAGAAGGAAAGAGTGGAGAAAAGCAGTGGGCTGAGGGGACACTCTCAAGAGCTGGACACCCAGTATTGCTGCAGGTCTCCCAGAAGCTGAGGCAAGAGCTGAAGATGCTGCAGTCACGTTTCAATTATTCCTGGGCTTAAGGAAGAAGCAGGAAATGAGTCATATTTGTTTATAAGGATGAAATTATGAAAGAAGAAACTGAGGGAAGAGATCATTTAAAGAAACGAAATGTGCCCAGGAAATGACTTGACATGAACCCTGTATCTAAAAGTTCTGAAAAGTCAAAACTCCAGACTGCTGTATGGTAGCTTCCGAAATGACTGTGTGTGAATGCTTGCTTCCCTACGTGGAGTGGCATGTGCTGGGATTTTCAGCGTGCCCTTCCTGAACTGTGCTTTTAGGATCATCTAGAAGTTTCTGTACTGTACATTCTTAAGTCTCATCCTAGAGCCCCGGATGTGGACATGACTGTACAGCACCCATCTTAAAGCCCTTCCCATCCCCTCTTTCTGGAAAGAGTTTTGTGTTTGTGATGCAGGTGGACAGCTGACATTTTGATGTAAAGTCCAGCAAGCCTCATCTTAAGCACAGTCTGTTTTTCCTCGAGGAACCCCTATTTGTTTGTTTATTATTTATTTATTTATTTATTTATTTATTTATTTATTTATTTATTTATTTTCTGGCAGTTACTGCTTCAAGAAGGGATGTCTGATCCAGGCTGTGGTGGTGCATGCCTTTAATCCCAGCACTTGAGAGGCAGAGGCAGGTGGATCTCTGTGAGTTTGAGGCCAGCCTGGTCTACAAGAGCTAGTTCCAGGACAGGCTTCAAAGCTAAAGAGAAATCCTGTCTAGAAAAACAAAAACAAAACAAAATAAATCTTGAAAACCAGGCAAGCTTAGCAACATGCTAACAATGGCCACAGTCTGTGCTGCATTGTTGGAAGTGGAGTTGTGGGTCAAATACACCATTTCATCCCATCTTTGTAACTCATTATGAAAGTTATGAAAAAAAAGAAGGGATGTCTGACTCAGTTGTGTTCAGGAAAGAGATAAAGATAAAGAAAAGCCAAAACTCTAGCATATCTTCCTATAATCAAACACTGTAGGAAAAGACAGTCTCATCTCTGCTTGGTTGGAGTCTTATACCCAGAATGGTCGCTGATGGCACTCATGATCTACTTGAGATAAAGCCAACATGGAGGAACACAGAGAGAAGAGACTGGAGGAATGGAAACTCTAATGCTATCATGGAGTGGCTACAACCACCTGTACCAAGCTCTGCCCCCCACAGCAATATTCCTCACTCTGTGAGCTGGCAAATGTGTTCATGGTTTGTGTTTTCATGGCCTGAAGTCCAAGCAGAGGAACCAATACCTACCGGCTGATCTACAACCTCTGATGATGAGTCTGCCCCAGGCCATATTCTACAGTACACTCAAATGAGCAAAGCACAGGTGAAAACAGACTCCCCTGAGCTGGCTCTCACATATCCGTGCTCTTCTTACTCTGCCTCTCCATTTCTGAGTTAACTGGAGCAAATCAGTTTTTCTTCTGAGCCCTAGCTTTCCCACACAAAGGGACATCTTAGATCTCTGGAGTTCCATGTGCCTATGCCTGCCTGTGGTAGGGAGAACACAAATGCAAGAATTTGCTAGGTGCTTTGATGTGGGCACTGTAGAACAGAATATTATTTTATTTTATTTTTTAAAAAGCTGGCTGTAGACTTTTTTGCTTTCTAGAAAAATGACATGATTACGTTTGGGGATTTAAGGGTTTTATTGTTTGCAAAAATACTTTTATGGACTCTGAGGAAAGCATGGGGTCAACTCTCTGTCCTCCTGCAGTGTCTGGTGGAGTGATGATAAAATAGGAAAGGTTGGTTTCTTGGTACAGCATATTAAAATGCAATAGGATCTTCATTTCACAGGCCACAGGGAAGAGGGAAAGGATTCAAAGAAAAGGAGGCAGCTGTAAAGAAGCTTTAAGGAATGAGATACTTAAGGTGACCAGGAGGATGTGGATGCAGAGAGAATGTTTAGGATGAAATGTGGCCACAGCGCCATGCCATGGTGTGGGCTGTTGTCACCCGATCACTTCATGCTGGGTTGTGCCTCTGTCTCACAACCCTAGACATTCAGTGGACTGAACAGCACACTTCCTGCTGCTGAGTTTGGGGAACTTTGGAAGAATAACGAAAGGATGGAGAAAAAGTTCATTGTAATTTGAAGACAAGAAGAAAGATTGTGCATATCCCTGGATGAGATTGTCAGAGATGAACTGACCAAATCCTCAGAGACAGTAAAATCATATATGAAGTGGTCAGGTCAACTTGGTTGCTACACCTGAGAGTCCTTGGAATAGCTGAAGATAAACACACAGAGCAAGAAGAGAGCTTGAGCCGTTTGTCATGAACAATGAGGAAGAGTAACATTAGAGACCACAGGACCACACAGGGGCTGGAGGACAGCCAGACAAATGCAAGTGCACAGACTCTGTGCAAGCATGAACTCAGATGTGTGAACCAGGAAGTTCATTGTTAGTTCCATTTTCAGATGTGAGGTCTGAGGCTCAGAGACATTTTTTTAACTCCTGTTGTCTTCATAGTAATTTCCCAGTTGGGTTCTTTCCCATCTACAAAACTTTGCTGCAGCTTGGTCCCCAGAGCTCCACTAGAAAATATGTGATGCCCTCAGCATTGATTACTGTTTGCTTTTTACTATGCCTTGTAATGCATCTCTGATGGTGGAGCACACCAATGGTAAAATGAACTGCTGTAATTTTCAGTGGTGTGGTGGTGAGACTTCGGGTGGGTGAGCATTATGATGCCCCTAACTAGCTCTTAGTCTTGAGTGAGTCTGTACTTCTGAATTTTGCTTCCCAACTTCCCCTTTCCTCCTTGGCTGAGCTGACTGGAACTGAGAAGTCCATTTCCTACAGGCCAATTAGGTTCCTATGAAACCTAGCAAGCTTAGGTTCTGATTGAAGAGGCACTTCTGAGGGCAGTTCATATTAAAAAAGAACAAAGTACTGTGTTGTGTTTCAAAATGGTTCCTTTCCCCACCCCTTATTGGTAAGCACTGAGCTATGCCTCCAGTCCTA
Source organism: Arvicola amphibius (assembly GCF_903992535.2). Lineage (NCBI taxonomy): Eukaryota > Metazoa > Chordata > Mammalia > Rodentia > Cricetidae > Arvicola > Arvicola amphibius. The sequence goes on along the minus strand of NC_052050.1, from coordinate 101,577,525 downwards.
GGCTCTTTGCTTACAGAACTGCACTCTTGTAATTACGACAGGGATATGAAACTCTCCAGTGAGCCATGACTGCTAGTGTATTTGCCCCTCTCTTTTAATGATTTCATGTGTGTTCATAACGTTTTTGGGTCATTTTTATCCCTCTTTGCCCCCATCCTCCCCACATTCCTGCTGAACCCCCTTTCCTTCCCAATACGTTCTCCTATTTTTGTGAGACCCATTTAGTTCCATTAATGTTGCTTGTATGAGCTTGAGTGGGAGCTATTCACAGGCACATGGGCAACTTACCTGTTCCCCAGTCAGTGTGTGCAACCTTTGTCAAGATGGAAACAGACCCAGTGACACCCTTTGGGCTAGAGGTGGCCTCCCTGGGGAACAATACTGAAGATAAAGTTCTGAGAAGCCAGGCCGTGCTTTTAGGATGCACTGATATAACAGGGAACCCATATCTTAACTGTGCCACGGCTCCTTTCAACTCCATTGGGTGACAGGTTGTGCTACTGGAGCCCCTGTCCCCTGCGCCTTATTGATCTATTCTGTCTCCTGTTCCTGCTGGATGCCATTAAAGCAACTTCAGCAATAGCTTCTGTATTTGCCTCACCCCTTACAGCTCTTTCCCTTGCTGGTGAATAACTAGTCCAGGCTTTATTATTCCCCTTAAGTTGCGCCCCAGTCTCTTCCTTATAGCCCATCAGAATTCTCCTATCATCTCTTGGAGAATCTCTTAGCTCTAGTGTCATAAAGAGAATCCTTTGGCTTTAAGTAAAATTTTACCATCTTTCCTGTCTCTTGGTCCTATTATTCTCTCTCTTATTACAAACACTTTCATGAAATAAGAGCTTTTGTTATTTTTTAGATTCTGGGGCCAAGTAGATAAGTCATCATGGACAGTGGTACTAGTAAATTTTAATTATATATTTTTTAGCAGTCAGTAGTAACTCACTGACATAGGCACAACAAGCATTTGTTTCTGTTAGAAACCTATTACTGGGTTTTGTATAAAGTTCTGGTGCAATTTCTTCAGGGAGGGGTGTGAAGGCGAGGGGGTGTTCAGCAGCTCTCTCTCGGGGAGAGGAGCAGAAGTTGAGAGAACTTGGCACTGCTGCCTGAGCTGATAATGGCTAACAGCTGGTTCGGGGTTTCCCAGTTCCTGAAATCATCCAACTAGTGGCCAGAAGTCACCTCATTATTTTCCTTCCAGTATGTCTGCTGGAACTAAATAGGAAAGGCATTTAAGGACCTATTTCTGGTGAAGTGCAAGGGAAATTAGATTTTCTGTATGTCAACTCGACCCATATTTCATTCCACACGGTCTCATTTGACTTTGATTTAGAACAAAAGGATAAACCTTATTTTAAATCCTATGTTAACATTTTAATCATGTCTTATTAAAGTTTAGGATGATATGATACAGACTAATAGAAAGGTCCAGGATTATGTTTTCCCCTCTAGGTCCTGTGACTTTGGGTCATACGTTTAACCTCAAAAGGCTCAGCTTTCTGATTTACAGAATGAGCGGGTGACTCTGGACTAGGTGTGCACTAGATAGGTTTCTGTTCTAGTGATAAATACCATGACCACAAGCACTGTGAAGGAAGAGGGTATTTGGTTTCCTCATCCCCATCATCATCCCTCACTGCAGGAAATCAAGGGAGGAAGTCAAGGTAGGACACTGGAGGTAGGAGCTGGTTCAGAGGCCATAGGGCGTGGGGGATGCTGCTTACTGGTTGGCTCCCTATGATCTGCTCAGCCTCCCTTTCTATACTACTAAGGTTCATCTGCCCAGGGATGGCACTACTTTCAGTAGGCTGTGCCCTCTCATATTAATCATAAATGCTCCTCAAACTTGCCCACAGGCTATTCTGATATAGACTTTAAAAAAATTATGCCATCTCTCCCCAGAAGCTTCTGGATTGTGTATTTTATACAATCCAGGACCACCTGCCCACTAGTGTTCCATCCACAATATGAGAGGTTGGACCCTCCCATATTAACCATTGATCAACAAAATGTCACACAGTCTCCAGGGCAATCTGATGGGGCATTTTCTTAACCAATGTTATCTCTTACCAGATGATGCTAGCTTGTGTCAAGCTGGCAACAAACAAGCTAACCAACTAGGTCAAAGGACATAAAGTAGTATTTATTTATATGTTTTTCATCTCTCTTTTTGTGCTTCAGGTCTTCATGTGTATGGTTTTCAGTTTAGTGTTTTTACAGGATTCCTGACTGTGTGAACGAGTGAATCTCCGTTTCTTGTGTCTTCTCCTGGGCTTTTTTCTTCTGTTTGTCTTATCCAATTCCTTTGTGTTAGTTTTTGTTTTCTTATTATGTTTTATTACTATCCCATAGAATCTTGTTTGCTTTCTAATGAGAGACAGAAAGGAGATGGATCAGGATGGGAGGAGAAGTGGGAGGAGCTAGAAGATATAAAGGAAGGAGAAATTGTAATCAGGCTGTATTATGTGAAGAAAAAAATCCATTTTTAGTAAGCGTAGAAAGAGTTCTTCTGGAAGACCCAATTCATGTTTCTTGTGTGTATGTGGGGAAGTGTTGTGTGTATTTATGTGTGTACATGTGTGTGTAGGCTGTTTGTGTTCATGTGTGGGGGCTGTGTGTGTATACCTGTGTGTGGGAGGCTGTGTTCATGTGTGGGGGCTTCATGCATGTGTGTGTATGTGTGTGTATGTACATATGTGTGTGTGTGTGTGTGTGTGTGTGTACTTGTGTGCGGGGAGGCTAGAGGTCGGCAATGATTATCCTCTTCATTTATTCTTCACCTTGTTTTTTGAGACATGGTCTGGCACTGATCGGCTGCCCATTAGAGACATGGTCTGGCACTGACTGGTTGCCCATTGGAGACATGGTCTGGCACTGATCGGCTGCTCATTGGAGACATGGTCTGGCACTGATCGGCTGCCCATTGGAGAGATGGTCTGGCACTGATCGGCTGCCCATTGGAGACATGGTCTGGCACTGACTGGCTGCCCATTGGAGACATGGTCAGGCACTGATCGGCTGCCCATTGGAGACATGGTCTGGCACTGATCGGCTGCTCATTGGAGACATGGTCTGGCACTGATCGGCTGCCCATTGGAGAGATGGTCTGGCACTGATCGGCTGCCCATTGGAGACATGGTCTGGCACTGATTGGCTGCGTTTAGTTGGACTGACCTCAGCAGACCCTGGGGACCCTGCTGTTTCCCTTCTCAGTACTGGGAGTACGGGCATAAACCACGTGCCTGGCTTTTTAACACGGGTGCTGGGCTCGAACTCAGGTCCTGGTGCTCACATGGCAAGCACTTTACTGACTGAGCCAGGTTTGAAACCTCCTGTTTGTTTTAAATGTAACTATTCAGGTGTCCTCAAAGACTGTGAAATAATCTAAACAAAGAAAACAGTATTTTATCCTGATGACATAGAACGCACCAGCTCTCTTAGCTTATCACCAGTTTCTATGACATTGCCATAGTTATTCCTACATCATTAGCTCTCAATTGGTCCATTTTGCATTTGGCACTGTGTAGAGATGCTCTGGTTGTCATAACATGGAACCTGTAAGGGTTATGAGTAGAATATACAGGGAGATGTCAGAGGTGCAGTGGAGGGGACAGCTGTTCAGCAAAGACTGCCTATTCTGAATGCCAACCCGCTGACAGTGCAAATTCTGCGAGTTTCATTTCTTTAATTGATTTTTATTGAACTCTACATTTTCCTCTGCTCCCCTCCCTTCCTCTTCCCTCCTCTTCAACCCTCTCCCAAGGTCCCCATGCTCTCAGTTTACTCAGAAGGTCTTGTCTTTTCTACTTCCCATGTAGTTTCACGCACATGTGAACTTCAGCTGTGACTGACCTTCCCAAGGCTGGCCAGGTAGCCCTTCATCTTTAGATCAGATGTGGGAGAAAAGCCACTTGAACCTTTACCTGTAGTAAGAGCTGGCTTGTTTGTTCCCAGCTGCTCAGCCCTGAAATAGCCACACAGAAACTATCAATTAAATCACTGCTTGGCCCATTAGCTATAGATTCTTATTGGCTAACTCTTGCATCTTAATTTAATTCATTTTTATTAATCTGTGTATCGCCACATGGCTGTGGCTTACTGGCAAGGTTCTAGCATGTCTGTTCCCAGTGGTGACTACATGGCTTCTCCTGACCCTGCCTTCAGTTTAGTTTTCCCCTCCTACATCTGCTCTGCTCTGCTATAGGCTCAAGCAAGCTTTCTTTATTAATTAATGGTAATCACAGCATAAAGAGGGGAATCCCACATTACCCCCCCCCCCCAGCACTGATCAGTAAACTCTTTGTCTTGGAAACACAATTCATCGGGGACACTGACAGTTGGAAAAGAAAGGGGTTTTGGTGAAGAATTAAAACAAATGGGAACTCTACAATAAAACAGAAAGAAGGTATCAGTGAGTCAGATATAATACTCATCCGCTGAAGACAGAAATTGCAGCTATAGGCTCAAATACTTCCAGCTTTACAGAGTGGAACTAACCCACAGAAGAAAGTCCCTGCAATGCCTTAAAATTAGACTTTATAAAGTATAACAGCCTGAACAAAATGGTTTATCATCTATTTACACATTCTACATTTTTAGTGTATATGTCTTGTCTTCAGGAATACAGTGTCTATGGATACCAGGAGAGGATGTTGAATCTGCTGGAACCAGATTACAGGTATTTGTGACCTGACATGTGGGTGCCAGCAACTGAACACTGGTCCTTTGCAAGAGCTGACCGTGCTCTTAACTTCTGAGTCATTTCTCCAACCAACCACCCTTTTTATTCTGGTCATTTTATCAAATGACCTTAGGTGTGTTAGTTTTTCCACAGTCTCCTAACTTACCAGATTTTAGTTTACAAGATGCTTCTTTCCCAAACTGCTTCTTTTAATTTTCCCAAATTTTTATTTTGGCTATGAGAAGACAATAAAGTAAATGTCTTTGCACACTTTTAAATATTGATTCCCCTCCCTTTTCCCCAAGTCCTAAGAAGACAGTGTGAATACACCTCTGTTACATTTGAAGATCTCATCCATGTCGATCAGGAGTCTTCAATCTTTGCCCAGTCCAGCAGATTTGCCCGTCTGTGAGTGAGAGGGAAGAGTCAGGATTAAGGAAAGAAATAGACAAGAAACAGAAGATAGACTTGGGATGGCATACAGTGAGTACTATAATCTGCCCCAAGTTTATTACTCAAAGTTCTTATGCACCCCAATCTAAAGTGGGGAGGCAAAAACTTCCTTACCAAGATACAAAGAACAAACAAGCATAATTATTTCCTTAATACCCCAAATATAAAGTAAACACACCCTAAACCAAATATCCTTGTTGCACGATTAACAAAAACCCAGAGAAAGATATTGGGGTTCAACCTGAAGACCAAAGAAGCAAAGCAGCCAGTTACTGGCCCTTACCTTTACCTTAATCCAAAAAAGGAGATTCCTTCTCCAAGAATCCTCAGTATGATACTGAGCCTGAAAGCTGTCTCCTCCTGTTTTATATTCCACTCTAGTACTGTGATTAAAGGTGTACACCACCACTACCTGGTTTTTATGGCAAACTAGTGTGGCTACTGTGATTAAAGGTGTGTGTCACCACTTCCTGATCTATAAGGCTGAATAGTGCAGCTGTTTTACTCTCTGATCCTCAGGCAAGCTTTATTTGTTAAAATACAAATAATATATCACTGTTTCCCTGTTTTGTCTAAAATAAAAAGGCTATAACTGATATAAGAAAAACAATATACAATTAGTACAATTACTATATACAATATACAATGGTAATAAATATATCAATAATGTCTAGTTCATTTGCATTTTACAAATTCAGAGAAAATGGTCCATATCTATCTAAATTTTTGGCAAGAATTTCCACATGAAAAAAGCTTAAAAAAGGATCCTAGATACAAAAGAACAGAGTTAATCATGGCTTCTTGGTAGCAGCATTTTCTCAGGTGGGCTCTGTTTGCTGGCAGTGAGCCAAGGCATGGGGCAACCAGACTAAGAGAATTTTGGGAAGAGGAAAGGCAGAAAGTCAGTCACCAGCCAGATACAGAGGAAGTAAGATGAGAATCTTTCACTGGGAAAAGGTAACAAGCCATGTGGTTAACCATAAACAAAAATTATGGGTTAATTTAAGTTGTAAGAGCTAGTTAATAATAATCCCAAGCTGATAAACCAAATGTTGCATAATTAAAATAAGCCTCTTATAGTTAATATAAGCCCCTATGTGTTTCTTTGGGACTGAACAACAATGGGACCAGGCAGGACAGAAGCTTCTGTCTACATATCCTGTTAATTTACCTTTGAGAAACAAGGCATCCAGTAACCATACTTTAGGTCAAACATTCTTTTGTACAACCTTGAAGGAGCAAATATAGATCTGAACTCTCTGACCTTTAGTCAAGATGGAACAAATCCACTTCTATGGGCCTTCACAGTACCTCCTTTTAATTTAATTATTAATACCTGCACTTCTGTCACAAGACAGATGACTGTGCTTGTCTTAGGTTGTCTTTTTCAACCTTCCAGACTTACCTGTCATTGGGATATGCATTCAGTCATTTGTGTCCTGTCTTAAGTAGACTGGAGGCAAGAAGATCTTACCCATCATTGATGACAGGCTTCTGTTTATAAAGAGTTTAGAGGAGTATGTAGCTTGATACCATATACCTCTGAGCCAATTTTCCATTGAGAATTCACAAGTAACTTGATAATCATAGGCAAGCATATAATGCCTATTAATACATATGTTCCTATGGCTATAATACCTCCTAATAAAGGAGTAAAGGATGACAAAGATGGAATGGCCTATTTTAAAATTGGTTCAGGATTTCTCTAGAAGTTTTAGCTGTATCAAAATCCAAATTTGTCTTATTAAACATATCAAATTCCTCTCAGATAGGCTCTAACCTTTTTTCAACCAATGGCATTTTTCATAGTGAACAGAAGTGATTACAAACATCAACAAGTCAATGCTATAATTCTTGTATGAATATTACAATGAAAATGCAATTGATCAAATTATAATTCTTATAATTTTGTTCTAATCAAAGGAAATGTTCTTGTGAGTTATGGCTTTTTCCCCTCTCCTAAAGTCCAATGCATTGGTGCTACAAACTTTCAAAGATATGTTTGAGCTACTACAGTCTTGGAACACTGAAACCAGCAGCAAAACCTTTATTCCACTCCTCTTCATATGCTGAAGATGGATTTGTTACACATCACCTCCAAAATAGTGTGCAGTTGCTTCAACAGGTCTTTTTCCCACAGAGGAGAAATTTCTGAGGTCCCAGTTCTCCAGACCTTTTATTTCAACAGCAGATGAACATTACATTGGCAATGTTAACTTCTGTATCCCAAGACATAGTGTAGATAGATACACAGACAAACACCTAGTCAGCATTCCTTTGCCAGATTCATAATAATTAACTCATACAGGTCTGAGAGGTTTGTGCAGCAGGTTTACAAAGAAACCGGGAATCACTAGCCAAAACCATAAACTTCTTTCCTTTCTCAGGCTGCAGAATGATAACGTCAGAAGGTCAGGAACATAGGTTCAGCAATTCTCAGTCAGCCTCCTCTGGTGAGTACCAGCAGCCACAGTATCCTCAGAACTTTGAAGCTATTGCACTTCATATTCTTCCTGTGAAAGAACACATGCATGGCTTGGCCCCATATCAAAATAGGGCCAGATCCTCTCCATAATCCAGTGCAAGGATCTTTTCATTTGACTTTAGCAAAAGTCACTCTGGTGCCATCATACCAAAATCTACCCATGACAAATTGCTCATTGACATCCATATTCAAGAAATTTAGAATAAAAAGGGCACAATTCAGTGCATTATGGTGCGACTGGGGGTATAACTCCCTTATTTATTTTTTGAAGTTGTGTTTTAAAGGATCCATGGGCATGCTCTACAATTCCTTGTCTTTGAGAAATGTCTGTTTTCTGTTCAGTATTCCATTGGGAACAAAATTGCTGAGTCACTTTACTAATATATCTGGATTTATTATCTGTTTTTATAATTTTAGGAATTCCCATATATGAAAAACACTTTAAGCAATGATTTATCACGTGCTTAGCAGCTTATCCAATTTGTGCAGTGGCCATCAAGAAGACCCCTGAATAGGTATTGACTGCCATATGCACAGATCTTAATTTGCCAAATTCTGTAACATGAACACCATCCATTTGCCATAAATGATTAGGAAGCAGGCCTCAAGAATTTACCCCGAAAGCAGGCACAGGTAAACATTGTGGGCATCTATCACATTCCTTAACAATCTGATGAGCAATTTCACTTGTAAGGTCAAATACTTTTCCTAAACTTCTGCTATTCTGATGATGAATGGCATGTGACAGTTGAACCAGTTCTACTTGGGACAAAGTGATCGTCCTTGTTAATTTATCAGCTGACTCATTATCCAGTGAGCCAGGAAGATTAGTATGAGTGCTAATATGACTCACAAAGCATGGTAATTTTCTTTGATAAGTGGCATCTTGAATTTGCTGAAACAGAATTCTAATTTAACTATTACTAGTTCCAATATAGGAGATAGTCTATGACTTGAAGAGCTCTAGAAATATAATGACTATTAGTAAATAAATTGAATCAACTATTTACTAAAAGCTAGAAAACCATAACTATAGCTCATAATTCTACTACCTGAGGTGAAGCTGAGTCTGTTTGTATTGCATGACCTTTACCATTAACAATATAAGCAGCTCTTCCATTGAAAAAAACAGTCTTAAAAAACAGCATAGTATCCTCTAAAGTATCTTTCATTACAATTTTAGGGAATATAAAGAAGTGCACTTATATCAACTTGGCCCAAAAATTGAGTAAAATTAATTTCTCAAGAATTATTATTTTAAAATAACCAATCAACCTGTTGTTTAGTATAAGGAACAGTGATCACATTAGGTTCTCTACCAAAATATTGTCTAGATTCTATCTGGATTTTTTGTACTAGACAAGCTACTGCTTCATAATAAGGGTTTAATACTTTGGCTGGAGAACCAGGTAGATGCAGCCATAATAATGGTCCCTCTTTCCATGATACAGCTGTTGGAGTATGTCATGTGGGAAGCACGTACGTTTCCCTTGGTTTCACAGAGTCAATGTAGAGTACTTGCTGATGTTGAATTTTATGCTCCGCCTGAGCCAGCACTTGTCTGGCAGCTTCTGTAAGATGCCTAGGAGAACGAAGATCACTATTTCCCTTAAGAATCTCACTGAGGGGGTCAAGATCTTCCATCAACAACTTCAAATAGAACTGAAGCCGTTGAATATCTTCCAACAGTTTCTGAAAATTATTGAGTTTGTAAATTATTTTTCCTAATTTCCAATTTCTGAGCCTTAATTTCCTTAGGGTACAAAATATGTCCCTAATAGTGGAAAGGTGGCTGCCTTTGCACTTTTCCCAGGGCAGTAGCTAACCCTGCATGGCAAGGCTTTGCTGAAGCTGGTCATATATTGCAAGCAAAACTCCTTCATTTTTATGAGCAAACAAGACATCATTCTTATAATGGATAATATAAACTTGTAGAAATTGCCCTCTAATATTTTGTTTAGCTTGAGCCACAAATTTCTGGCAAAATGTAGCACTGTTTTCCATACCCTGAGGCAAGATCTTCCAATGATATATCCTCATGGGATCTTTGAAATTAACTGATGGAACGCTAAATGCAAATCTATGACAGTCTTAGGGTGCCGAAGGGGTGGTATAAAAACAATCCTTTCATTTTCTATGTCTATAGGAGAAGGCAATCCAGGCTGCAAGGCTCCCATTAGCTGCATGGTTCCATTAACTTTTAAAAAATTTTGTATTAATCTCCACTTCCTATATTTATTTTTAATTACAAATATAGAATTCCAGGGAGAATTAGAAGGTGTAATATGGCTACTATCCAGCTGTTCCTGTACTAACAGCTTGTATCTTCTCTTCTGTCAGAGGTCACTGATCTACACATACAGACTCTTCACTTTTCCAAATAATGTGGTATACAGGGGTGTAGGTTTATCAGTAACCTCTCCTAAAAATATCCTAATCCTGCTTTGGGAGATCTCTTGCTAAGAACAGTAGGATCAATTCTTCACTCTCCCTGCCTAGCCCTTGATTGGGCAACAATCCTTGTTGGAACATTTGATTAGTAATAACTGCATTGAAACTATATAAATACACTCTCATTCAGCTCACAATATCTCAACCACACAAATTTCCAGACAAATGCGGAAAGATAAATAGTTGAAAAGTTTCTTCGTGTCTCTCTTTATTGATCCAGGAAAGCTTGTTGCTATCTTGCTCAGGATTCTGAGTCTGACCAATCCCTTGTAGCTGTGTCTGCATCTTTGGCCATGTGAAGGCCATGGACTGTCAGTAGTAACAGACACATCTGCATCAGCATCTAGGAGGCCAGAAAAACTCTTTCCATTTATAAACAAAGTAAGTTCTGGGTGCTGTGGACCTACGTCTTGTAGCCAATAGCATCAGATGAACCAAACCTAGATTCTCCTCTCTTATTCTTCTAACCTGGTTTTTTGTTTGCACTTGGGAAAGTAAAATCAATTGTTCAAGTCTCTGGCCTATCTTTACCACATAAATTCCATTAGGTGAGTTATAATTTTGATTTCTCCTTCAAAATAAGTGTCAATCACTCTTGGAGCAAAAAAACATTCCCTGAATAGTGGTGCTACTTCTTCCCAACAATAACCCTACAGTGCCTTTGGCAAAGGTTTATAAACACCAGTGAGGTTGCATCCCCATTTCAGGAGTCTAAACTATGTAGATAGTTGAGCAGAGATCAAGTCCAGAACTGTCTGCTGTTGCTCCACCGAGGTACTGAATGGATTTTCTTGCTGGACAGGCTACTGGATTGCCCCATAGATTTCTCAAGGGGCTTAAGGCGGGCCCCTTTGATTGTTTTTCTGAAGGAAAGTCTCTTGGATGCCCCTCTTTGATTACATCCATTAGCCCAATGCTTCCCTCTCCTGCCTCTTGGGCACCATCTAATTTCCTTTTTGACTCCCCCGTTAGGACACTGCTTGGCCTGATGCCCTATCTGACCATATCCAAAGAAATTCCAAGGAGGTCCTGTGACCCTCCTTCTTCCTGGACCTTGATCTCTTTGTTGGGAGTGAACATCTTTAATTGTTTTCCCTTGCAGCAGCCATAGCTAACCTCTGAGTATATGAGGGGAAAATATCCAAACAAATTCAAATATAATCACAGATATCGCCTTTCTTGCTAAAAGGTTTCAAAGCAGCCTGTCATACTGCATTAGCATTCTCAGAGTCTAGCTGTTTAACAACCAAACATCCAGTTTCTGTATCCCCAATTGATCTGCTTGATGTCTACATCAGCCTAGAGACAAAGTCCTGAAGTAATTCATATGATCCCTGTCTTATCTTAGATAAGTCCTCAGTCCAAAAGACAGAAGTTTATTCCAGGCCTTCTTGGCAGCTGTACTAATTTGGGCATACACTGCTACATCAAAATTCAACTTCTGATCTATTTCCCAATAAACACTTTCACTGACAAGCATATCAAAAGAAATAGGAACTTGTTGGGTCTGATTTCTCTCAGCTGTGGCCTGACATTGTTCTGAAAATTCAGTTTTCCACAACAGATAGTTTTTTCTGACAGGCAATTTTTGGCCATTTGTTTCCTGAGGGATGAGGCTGTTAAAGCCATACTCTCTAACAGCATTTGCATAAAAGGTGCAGTTGGTCTGTACTGAGTTCATGCTGCTTTTAATTCCTTGAGTTGTTTATATGGGATCAGAGCATGAACCCTGACTAGATTTCCCTGAGCTTCCCTTTACTCTATCACTGGAAACTTCTGAAACCCTTGCCCATCCTCCCCGCTGCCAGCAGTCTCTCTAACCCTGGCTTGTAGAGGAGATGCATGCCCAGCAGTGAGCACTGTGCTCTGGGCGGTCTCGCACCAAGGCAGATCTAAACCAGCCACTACAGTAGGAAGAGGAGACTTGCAGAGTTTCCAACTTCTGTGAAAGTGATACTATTAAATCTCTGAAGCCTTTTAGCTCCCACTGAATCTCACCACCAGGCTCCTGCCTTTCAGCATCCCTGGTCAGAAGCGAGGGAGGTGAAAATGCCTCATTATGGTATTTAGCTACTTCTTTTTCTAGCTCACCAGGCTTGGACTAATCATAATCGCACAGCCCCATAAATGCTTCCTCATTCAGCAGCTCCTCTGGTGGAGTGGAGGGTTTTGTCTCATTTTTAACCACTTCAGGGGGAAATACCTCCTGCCATTCAGGGCGTGAATCGAAACTCTCCTGTATAAGTGCCCACAGTTGAAGAGCATTCACTGGGATGCCTCTAGGCCCATACTTATCATGATGCTGTTAGATTGCCATCCCAATTCTTCCCAAGAAATTGGTCATGAAAAGAACAAATAATCCAAAAAAAATGGGGGACAGATCTAAACAGAGAACTCTCAACAGAGGAATCTAAAATGGCTCAATGACACTTAAGAAAATGTTCAAAATCCTTAGTCATCAGAGAAATGCAAATCAAAACAACTCTTGAGATTCCATCTTACGAAAGGCCAAAATCAAAAACACTCATGACAAGCCGGGCGGTGGTGGCGCACGCCTTTAATCCCAGCAGAGGCAGGCGGATCTCTGAGTTCAAGGCCAGCAAGAGCTAGTTCCAGGACAGGCTCTAGAAACTACAGGGAAACCTTGTCTCGAATAAACCAAAAAAAAAAAAAAAAAAACTGATGGAGGAGTGTCTATGTGTTACTTTCATTATTAATAAAGATACTGCCTTGGCCCTTTAAGAGACAGAAAATTAGGTAGGCGGAGTAGACAGAACAGAATTGTGGGAACAAGGAAGCAGAGTTGGGGAGACGCTTCAGGCAGTCACCATAGTGAGTCTCCATGCTTCTCCTCTCCGAGATGGACGCAGGTTAAGATCTCTCCTGGTAAGCCACACCTCGTGGTGCTACACGGATTACTAAATATGGGTTAAAGGAAGATGTGAAAATTAGCCAAGAAGAGGCTGAAACTATGGGCCAGGCAGTGTTTAAAAGAATACAGTTTCCGTGTAATTATTTTGGGCAAAGCTAGCCGGGTGGCAGGAAACAGCTCCGCCGTTTTTTCTACAAAAAACAAAAACAAAAAACAAACAAAAAAAAACCACTCATGACAACCTATGCTGAAGAGGTTGTGGGGGAAAAGAGAACACTCCTACATTGCTGGTGGGAATGCAAGCTGGTCCAACCCCTTTGGATGTCAGTGTGGCAATTCCTCAGAAAATTAGGAAACAACTTTCCTTAAGACCCAGTAATACCACTTTGGGGTATATATCCAAAGGATGCTCAATTGTTCCACAAGGACACATGCTCAACTATGTTCAGAGCAGCATTGTTTGTCATAGCTAGAACCTGGAAACAACTTAATGCCCCTCAGCCAAAGAATGGATAAGGAAAATGTGGTACATTTACACAATGGAGTAAAAATAATGACATCTTGAATTTTATAGTAAAATGGATGGAGCTAGAAAACATTATTTTGAGTGAGGTAACCCAGACACAGAAAGACAATTGTCACATGTACTCACTCATAGGTGGTTATTAAATATAAAGCAAGGAAAACCAGTTTATAAACCACAATCCCAGAGAACTTAGACAACAATGAGGACACTAAGAGATACTTACATAGATCTAATCTACAGGGGAAGTAGAAAAAGACAAGATGTCCTGAGTAAATTTGGAGCATGGGGACCTTGGGGGAGGGAAGAGAGAGGCAGGGAGGGGGGCAGAGAAAAATGTAGAGCTCAATAAAAATTAAGAAGGAGAAGGAGAAGAAGAAGGAGAAGGAGAAGGAGGAGAAGGAGAAGAAGAAGAAGAAGAAGAAGAAGAAGAAGAAGAAGAAGAAGAAGAAGAAGAAGAAGAAGAAGAAGAAGAAGAAGAAGAAGAAAATGCACAGCTATTTCCTCCTGTGTGGTGTCACCTCATCTAAATTTTTTGAAGTTGAAAATTTTAGCCTTTACTATTCATAGTTTTAAAGGAAAAGGTTCCTGTGTTTGGTGTTTGTGGAAACTTTGGGGGTATGTCATTTATTTTATAACATTTTCTGGCTTCTACATTGATTTTTACTACAGCACACTTTACGTAAGAGGAGGCCCCCCTTGTTTGTCCTGGCTGCCCAGCTAGCTTAGCCCTGAAATAACCACACAGAAACTGCATTAATTAAATCACTGCTTGGCCCATTAGTTCTAGCTTCTTATTGGCAAACTCTTATATTAATTTAACCCATTTCTATTAATCTGTGTATTGTCATGTAACAGTGGTTTACTGGGTAAAATTCCAAGCTTCTGTCTCAGGTGGCTCCATGACATCTCTCTGACTTTGCTTTCTTCCTCCCAGAATTCAGTTTTGTCTTCCCAGCCTACCTAAGTTCCACTCTATCAACAGGCCAAGGCAGTTTCTTTATTCATTAATGAAAGCAACACAAAGACAGAAGGACCTCCTACACCAAGTTTATGGCACTGGGATTTTTTTCATGAGACTATTGCGTATTGTGTGATGGCTGATAACACACTCTTGGCCAAGTACTCTCAATGAGCAAATAGAAGGAAATTAAGGTCAACTTTGGGTTAAAAAATGTCTTTAAGTCATATTTTTCTCACTGCTAACAGCAGCAATAGCACTATAGTTTAGTCATTCTCACTGATCAGAATCCATATTAATTATTTATTTTCTGGTAAAATACAGATTTGTGCTGCAGATGTAGGGATCTGGGGAAAAGGTTTGCTTCATTATAGATGTTATTGCTTTGTAGTAGATGAGAACAGCAGAAGGATCCAGAAGAAACATAGTTATCACCTTACAGTGGGTCAGGAACATGCAGGGCTTAGAGGGACCTGCTGCATCGGGTTTCACAGACATGGTTGTGGTGTGGGATAGGGTTGCACTCTTGTCTGATGTTCAACTGCGAAAAATCTACATTCAAGCCCCCACCCCCCATGCCTGAGGTTTTTTAGAGAAATCATTCATGTGTACTTGATGATAACAAGGATTAGTGTTTTCTCTTTGTTTTTCAGTCCTCACTGTAGACTAGAGGCTCCCATTCCTAGAAACATCATCTTCTACTGTTAATGTGGCCTTTTATTTCACCAAGCCAGCAGAGGAGAGCAAACTCTCATGCAGGATGAACCATGTGACTTAATATAACTCAAGGACACACTGAGATCATGTCTGTGTAACCACACACATCTCAGATAACTCAGGGATGCACTGAGGTCATGTGTGTAGTCACACATATTCCATCACTTGTTTTCTTCCTGGCTAGAAAGAATGTGCTGAGTTGTGGATAAAAAAATATGCAAGACAGAATTAGCAATGTCAGTTTTGGAGGGTTCCATGTAGAGGAGGAGACCAAGAAAGGATTAGTGACAATAGAAATTAGGACAGAGAGGGAGCAGAGGATTGGAGAAATCTGGAGTCCAGCACTGATCTGGGTCCCTACGCTGACACAACTCTTCTAATTTCTGGAAGATTCCATCTTACTTCCCACTTTCATGAGTGAATACATTCTATTTTCTCTTTTGTAATCTAGACTTGGATTTCTCTCACTTGTCATTGGAGGAATCCTCCCTAGTACTTTCTCCCTGCTTCAATATGTGCATCTATAGATGGGATAATCAGAGAATTGCCCCCGCCAGGCTGCTGAGGTGAGGAGAAGGCTCTAACACTGAGTAGCTGTTGTTATTTTTGTTGTTGTTATTTTATTATCATCATCTTGTAAAGATCTGGAAGCTAGCACTCTATTAGGAAGTGCATGTGCAAAGTCTGTCTTTATATTATGAATATTATGAAAGCTGCACCAGCAGGCATGAATGATGGACTCTCAAACTGAATTTAAAAAAACAGTTTCCTGACCCAGGCCTTTCTGACCATGTCTTTCAACATGTTTATCTAGAGAACACTGATGATTAGGCTGGATGCTACAAGTCCAGGCTGGAACTGTGTTTTAAGAGGGCAACCTGGGTGGATTCTTTGAGTGGGAGACTGCTTCATACTCTGGGGCCCTTTGTCTTTTCTGCCCAACAAGGCTTTACCATCTCAGAGGGAACAAAGGGCATTTCATGTCTTGTCTAGGGCACTCTTAGGACTTCATTGCCCAGAAAATGTTGACTCTTATTAATGCATTGCAGTCTTACCAGGGAATTAGAGCAGGCTTTCTCTATTCAACTGAATTCAGAATGTTCCTCCTAGGACAGCAGAATCCCAGCTTGGGCATCCCAGGGTCTTAAGGTGATTCTATTATTCTGAGCTGTTTTTTAGTGTTGCTACTGCTTCCCCAGGTGAGCAGGTACTTGGCAGTGCAGGGAGATGTGGCCGAGTACCTTTCTTCCTGTAGATTTTCTTCAGAAAAACTGGAGGAAGAGAAGATTTTACTTGGAGGGCCTGACTTTATTCTCTTAGCTTCAAAAATGAACAAATATTTGAAGGTTCATCAGTTTGCTCCTTAACGACATTTCTGTTAGTACCAGGTAGTTGATTCTTTCTGGAATTCCACCAAATACCTGTGTAATACAGAACTGTGGTGGCTTTAGCTTGAAATTAGCCCCAAGAATAGAAAGCTTATGTGCCCCGCGGGTGGGTCAGCTATTCAAGGTTCCTGAAGAGGCGCTACCCGAAAGAACATGGGCTGGAGAGAGAAACGAGACCAAGCAAGATTCTATTGTCAAGGTCTCCTTTATTAGGGTGAAGGTTACAGCTTATATAGCCCTTGAATGGGGTGGGGGTAGGAAGGAACTTTTGCCAGAGTAGCAAAGCACCCCTGGTGTAAGTGGAAACATTCTTTTTGTGATTCAGTTAACAAGCAGTTTTTAAAATAGTTGGTATGCAGGGCGGGTTCCGTTAACAGATAGTTGGAATGTAAGGTGGGTTCTGTTAACAAACAGTTCTTAAGATGGTTGGAATGTGAGTCTCTCTGCAAACATCTTTAAGACAATGGTCCCTGCTACCATATTTTAGGCCAATGACAATGGTCCCTGACAAGCTTATATGCAAGGCTATAAAGTCTTTGTGGTCTTTGCCTTATATACACCCAAATATGTGAGTATGCACACATATGTGTATATTTAGAGGCCAGAGGACACCTTCAGTCATTGTTTCTCAGGCTGTTCATGTGGGTTATTTTTTGAGGATTATTTTTTAATTATGTGTGTGTGTGTGTGTGTGTGTGTGTGTGTGTGTGAATGTTGTGAATGTAAGCTACATGTATGCAGATGCCTTCAGAGGCCAGAAGTGGGTGTTGGATCCCTGGAGCTGGAGTTACAGGGTGTTGTAAGCAGTCAAACATAGGTGATGGGCAGTTGAACACAGGTCCTCTGGAAGAGCCTCAAGTGTTCTTAACTGCTGAACCATCTCTCCAGCTCCACTTTGGTTATTTCTGATACTGACTTGCTCATTGTCCTGGAACTCCTCAAGTAGTTTAGGGTGGCTGGCCAGGGTCCATGTGTATCTGCTTTCCATGTTCTGGGATTACAAATGTACACCGCCATGCCAGGCTTTCTAAAACACAAGTTCTGGGGATCAAACCCAGTCCTCATGCTTGCATGTGAGCACTTGACTGGCTGAGCTGCTTCCTCACTTCCTACACTTGTAATCTGATGCCAGTTAGTGAAAGCCAATGACTCCATCAGTTGTTAATGAGGGTGGATGTCCCCAGTTAGCCTGCTTCACACTGAACAGTGTCATTCCAGAGTTCATGTCGATTCATATCATCTCTGTGACTTCACATGCGAACAGTTTTTGCTGTCATAGTTTCCCCCTTCCTTTTATTAAGGAAGGCAGCTAATAAGTGGAGAGCACTGGTCAGAATCTAACCACATTGTCAGACCTATAGGAGAAGGGACTGGGGCAAGGAGGACCCTTCTCTCGAGTGGAGTCTCCTATCCTCTCCTGGGAACAGAGGGGTGTCTTATGGGTAGTATTAATTATTTTTTTGGCCCTTAATGATGGCCTGTGATGAGGGCTCTTGTCTTAGGTCGAGTGGGGAGCAGATTATTCTCCCCATTACCCGTCATAGGGTTCCCAGGGCCCTGTCTTAGGTTGGGGGCGGTCCGCCATCAGCTGCCCGTCCTTGAAGCTTCTCAAAAAGGAATCTAGCAAGACCAAAGTAAGCAGGTCCCTGTCTTAGGCTATGTGGAGGGCAAT
Source organism: Arvicola amphibius (assembly GCF_903992535.2). NCBI lineage: Eukaryota > Metazoa > Chordata > Mammalia > Rodentia > Cricetidae > Arvicola > Arvicola amphibius. Next base: position 101,559,322 of record NC_052050.1, on the reverse strand, counting down.
CCTCATCCCCTGACATCATGCCATGTTGAGCTGGCCTGTATGGCCTTTGTATGATGTGCTGTTCAGGGGAGGGTTCCACAATATTCCCGTCATTGGGCCTCTGCGTGGACTATTAATGAAAAGACTGCGAGGAGCTTCTAAAACAAAATGTATAAAAGATATAATTTGGACACCAATGACTTCATCTCTGGACAAGAAGAAAGGGCACCTTCCAAACCTAGTATTCCCCTTTTAGTCTAGCCTATGGTATAAACTCCTTCCTAAGTGCCTTCTCCAACATAAAATTATGAGTGCTGCTTGCCAAAAATTTTTTTTTCCAGGGATCCCAAGGTCTAAAGGGTTTGGAGTCTGTAACAAGGGTAGAGAGACAGAACGTATGGTCCTCTCCCTGCAGTGTTTTGCCTCGCACCCTTTTTGCTGGTGTCTATGCCTATCGTGGACAGGCACACATTTCTCTGGGTTTTATGTGGCAAAATCTAAAATTTTTAACATATGCATTAAACCCAAACATTTTACAGGGTATGTCAAACTTTTCCCAACATCTATAAGCAGTTACAAATATCATCAGGTCAATTCCAGTAAGAGTACAACGACAGACATTGTTATATCAAAACACCATCAGTTCCAGTCTCTGAGCAACAGTTAAACTCCCACTCTTTCCCCTTCTTAAGTGAAGAGGAGTTAAGATTTTAATCAAAATGAGTTTTGTGTCCCAAAGATTAAAACAGTCAGATGTTTAGTCTGCATCTTAGCTCCAAAGCAAACAGAATTCAAACTGCAGAAAATTGTAGTCACCAATAGTCAGGTCATCTCAGCAGGGCATCTGTGTCTGCGTCTCAGGTCTGGAAGCATCTCAGCGTTTGTGCTTCAGGGCAGGTGGGATTCCTGGGTGGGGTGAGCTGGATTCAGCTACTTGAAGTACACCTTAGCAATTATCTCAGCTGAATCTCTGGAGGCAGGATGTGTAGAGTGGCATAGAAGGTCCTGCTATCAGGCACTTCTCTCCATGGGGGCTGGGAAGACTGGACCAAGGACTCTCCTCCAACTCTCTCTCCTCGAACTCCTTCATGGGGTGTCCACAGCTATGACATCATCAGGTCCAGCTTTATTTTCTTTCTGTGAAACAAGGCACAAACATATCCTTGACCCCAAATATATATAGGTCGGGTTTTTCTTATAATGCATTGCAAGGGCTTTTTTACCTTGCGTTAGTAAAAATCAGCTTGATGTTATCATGTCAGATCTGTTCGCATCAGGATCTGTTTGCAACTTTTTAAGTTGCTTTCAAAGAGCCTTGGTATCATAAATACATGCATGGCCTTTTCCCCAAATAAGCACAGGGTCAGGGCCAGCCCAGACTCCCAACAGGGGGTCCTTCCATAGGGCTTGTGCATAAGTAGATTGGGTAGAAGAGTGCCACAATCTGTCTTGCAGCGGACTGCCCTTGATTGTCCAAAGTTAAGAAATTGAGCACAAAGAGAGCATGGGCCAATATTGTCTTGGCATTGACTTGTATGGGGTAAAGAAAAGGGTCTCTTGTGCCATTAATTTAGAGATGGTATGCTTCACTAAAAAGGGATAGAAGGGCAAAACCTTGGATGAGGTAGCAGGCGCATGTATCCAAAGAAGCGGCTGCTCCTCTTGCCACAGGAGCCCTGATGGCATATAATCAGTGGCAAATGTCAATAGATAAAGGATTTTTTCAGGATCAAAATATCCTAAGCCTTGCTGGAAGGTAGCTTTTTTTACCCTTATAAGTGCAGCTTCTGCCTCTAATTTAAGACTTTAATATCTTAACTGGCAATACTGGGAAGTTTACCCAAAAGCAGCATTTTGCTTTTTCATAAAACTGTTGTTGAATAAGTTTTACACTTAATACACAATTTGCCATAGCTGTAATATACTGTACTTATACATTATTGTACACTTTACCTGTTTGAGTACCTGTTAGGCAGCTTCTTTAATCTTTCTATTGGGAATTGGCTCATTGTTTTTTGTAAAAATTTTACCTATTGGCTCAAAGTCTCCCATAAGAATATTATAACTAGGGCTTTAACCATTGTATATATAATTAAAAGTTTGTAAGCTATCCTCCTCTTAAGTTGTAAGTCTGCCTAGCAGATAGGAAAATGGACAAAAGGAAGCATTTTAACTAATGATCGACATGTAGAAGAATAAAAATAGATCCACATCTAACTCCATGTACAAAACTCAAGTTTAAATGAGTCAAAGGCCTCAACATATAAAAATTACATTGAACCTCACAGAGAAAAAATTAGAAGTACATTTTGCCATATCTTAAACATAGCCTCAGTGGCACAAACATTGGGAGAAACAATAAATTATATCTCCTGAATTGAGAAACTTTTGTATAACAAACATAATATCAGCCTATAGAATGGGAAAAGATTTTTACTTATCATAAACCCATTTCAAAAATATATGGATACTCAGGAAATTAGTTATCAAAAAATTAATCCAATAAAAATATTTGTTACAGACATAAACTGAAAACTCTCAACAGACGAACTTAAAAATGACTGAGAGACACTTAAAAAAATGCTCAAACATAACATCCTTTAGCCATTAGAGAAATGCAAATCAAAACTCTGAGATTTCATCTTATCCTTGTAAAAATGACCAAGATTAAAAATTACTAACAACTTATACTTAAGAAAATGTGGGTAAAGAAAAAACTCCATTGCTGGAAGTGTAAGCTAGCACAGTCACTTTTGGATCATAGTATGGTTATTTTTTAAAATTAGGCAGATATCTACCTTAAAACTCAGCAATACCCCTTTTTGGGCCTAAATACAAAAGTTGTTTAACCATATCATAAGGACATGTGCTCAGCTATGCTTACAGCAGAATTATTTTATCATAGACAGAATCTGAAAACAACCCAAATGTTTCTCTTACACCTAGGATGAGACATCATCCTTTTAAATAGCCATAAAATATCTTGGAGTAACTCTAAGCAAGCAGGACAGAAGTTTGGATCCTGTCATTTCTGCTTGTGAAGGGGTAAATTTTTTTTTATTTTTAACCATTATCACTTGTTAGAGTATAACTCTGGCCCTTGATAAATTTAGTAAGAGGCCTGAGTCTCAGCAGTCCACCCTGAAGCAACACGTGGCAGCAGGAAAGGACCACAAGCTGAGATAACTCGACTCCCACCCAAGAGCGGGCCATACAAATGGAAAAACTTGTATGATAAGAACTTTAACTCTTTTAAGAAAAAAATTTTTAAGACATTAGAAAATAAAAGATCTATTTTCTTGGGAAAGTAGAAGAAACACAGCAAAAATGACAATCTCACTAAAAGCAATCTACAGATTCAGTGTAAATGTCCATTAAAAATTATAGCAACATTTCTCACAGAACTCACAAAAACTTAGGATAGCCTAAACAATCTTAAAATCCTGTACAATCAAGGAACTTCAGAATGCATTACAATCTCTGACTTTAAACTTTACCACAGAGCCACAGTACTAAAATTAATCCACCTTGGATACAAATTCACCTGCTTACAAACAGCAGATTTTTGACAAAGAAGCAAAATCGTGAAATGGAAAAGAAGCATTTTAACTTGCTTTTCTCAGAGGCTACCTTAATTTAAACCTGTCCTTTTTCCTTTAGCTGAAGCTGCGCCGCACGGCAGGGAGTAGGAGGACACAGACTCACTTTGCCTGTTAGACTAGACTGCCTTTCCGAGCTCTGGCGGGCGGATTTTTAACTATCTTTTTTATTTTAACTTGTAAATCATAAGATTAGGAGAAGTTTTTTAGTCCTTTCTTCTGTTCTATAGACTGTGTGAGGTTAAATTTGCTTTCTAAACTTACTCTTGCTTCTGCTTGTCTTTTACCCGCAGGTGAGTTAGGTTAGCTGACTGTGTGCACGTGTCTCCTCACAAAAATCATTTTTTCTTTACCTTTTTTACTCATTTAGCATGCAATAAAAGTTGCAATTCTACATTTATCACGCTTACTGATTCTCAGTAAATCTGCCATTGTTCCTGCTCCATTCTTACTCCCTTTAGTTACCAACATATATAACTGAATACTTTTTCCTTATCCCCATTATAACTTATTTACAAAGTTTTACTCCCTATTTAACTTTTGTCCCGCTTTTCTACATTTCTTTCTCTATGCTACATCTCTAATAAGAGCCCAGTAACTGAGGACAGCCTCCAGCATGGGGTCTCCATTTTTTTTTTTTAACATTTTACTAAGATTTTTCCCTACCTTGCCCCATGTCTGGGAGTGGATTCCTGGGCTGGTTAAAATTAACCAAGGGCATTTTTCATCTATAAAACAAAAGAATTCAGCTAAATCTCTCTCTTTTTAACTCTTACTCCTCTCTCCCTAAGTGACTGTTGAAATTCCTCTATGAATTTCTCTTCCTTTGGAAGCGATTGTCCCATGTCCTATAGACGACAACGAACCTGCGCCTACCTCCGTCCTGCAGACCTGTCCAAGTATCACAGCTGGTCAGGACCTTATTTTCCTCCGTCCCGGGACTGCGCCTCGTCGTCCTGTTAGATAGCCGTACTTCAGGGTCCCTGTTCAGGTGCCACTGTAACCCCCGCTTGGCGGGTCAGCTATTCAGGGTCCTCTGAAGGGGCGCTAACCTGCAAGACATGGGCTGAAGAAGAGGAAGGAGACCAAGCAAGATTCTATTGTCAAGGTCTCCGTTTATTGGGGTGAAAGTTACAGCTTATATACCCTTGAATGGGATGGAGGTAGGTAGGCAGGAACTCTGCTGGGGTAACTGAAGGTCATCAGCCAGCACCTGGTGTAAGCTGAAGCATGTGATCCATTAACATTGGAGGAAGGGGTGGGTTCTGTTAACGGATAGCTCTCAAGATAGTTTGGGATGAGGGGTGGGATCTCCGTAAACATCCTTAGGGCAATGACCTCTGCTATCCCTGTAAGGACGATGGTCCCTGACAAATCTATCCTTAGGAAAATGGTCCCTGACAATAGTTGAGTTTATACATACCTGAGCAAACACTGAAGCTTTCATAAGAACAGGCACCATGGCACATCGCCCACGAGGTGATGGTGAGAGATGGGAGCAAAGCTTTCTGGCTGGAAAACTCAGTCTTAGCACCTGCCAGGTGCTAGAGTAAGCATGGAACAGAATCTCTCTAGCATCATGAGGTGAGAAAGCCTGTTGTACCTCAGTTTTGAATGGAGCAGGCACATTTCAAGAGAAGTGGTGCTCAGTTTGTTGTACATTGTTATGGCTAGTACTGCAAGTGTGTTTCTCAAATAGGGAACCCCCCCCCTTCAGAAAGACTACTTTTGGAAGCACAGGCTGTTTGAGGTAAGGGTTAATCAAAGCAAGAGCAGCAGAGCTTTCCCAAATGGAATCTCATGTGCAGCCTTCAATTTAATATTCTTGGGCTGAATTTGAGTCCAATCTCTATAAAATGAACAAGGACACCAAGCTAGACACAGGAAGCAGCTTGTCTCAGGTCTGCCTGCATGGATCTGAATGGAGGATTCTTCCTAGGAAATATGTGTGTTAGTCAGCTGTCTGGTGCTGTAACAAATACCCAAGGGAAATTGACTTACAATGAGAACATTTGCGAATGGGTTTGGAAGCTTCGCTCATGGCTCCATTGCTCTTGGCTTGTGTCAGGTTGCTACATCACGATGGGGAACAACACAGTGGAACAAAGTTGCTCACTCATAGCTCAGATGCCAAAGAGGCAGGAAACAAGTAGCTAAGCCCCAGTATCTTCTCCAAGGACATTTCCAAAGACTTGAAGACCTCCCAGGAGGTCCCACCTCTTAGGTTCCATGCTTTCCCAAGAATGCCATGAACAGGGAAAACCAAAATTTTGATACCTGGTCCTTGGAAGACCAGAGGGTGAGAATAATAACCTCAGATATCTACAGGGGTTATGTTGGCGAGGCAAACACGCAGTCATGGAGGAGAGCCCAGAGGGCCTGACAGGAGCTACCCTTCATCTGATGGCCTGAGGCTGAAGGCCTAGCCAGGTGTGGCCTACCTGAGACACACTTCATCATAGCAGTGCTTACTCTTAGCCATAGAGCTGCCTCTCTAAGCCCTTGCATTTGTATTTACAACCATATTTTTAAGTAATGGGAGCAAATCAAAACATCTGAAAGGCATCCCATGACCCCTTTTCACACACCTCCCACAAAAATATTCAGAAGAAAAATGAGCAATCTGTGTTTCCTTAGACTTTGACCATTTGCTGGGACAGGAATGACAAGAATGCCCAGCTCAGCAGGCCTACGACAATAGCCACCCCAGTGTCTGTCTGTCTTCATTCATTTTTCCTCCATTCTGGGACTCATTCAGCTGTTAGTTGGCATATAAATTCACAACTGCTCCATGGTATTAAGGGGAAGGTTTTAATTGGAGAATTGAGAGAAAAAAGTCAGGGGTATCTGGAAGAGTCCAGAGCAAAGAGAGAGAAAGAACAGAGCCAGCAGATTGGACATGGACAGGGCTCTCTGAGAGAGGGGAGACTAGCAGGCTATAGAGACTAGAGAAAGCATAGTAAGAAAGGCAGAAGCTGGGAAGATAGACAGATAGACAGACAGGCAGATAGAAGATAGATAGATATGTAGAGAGATGGATGGATGGGAGGATGGATGGATGGATGGGTGGATGGATGACGAATGGATGGATGACGAATGGATGGATGGATAGATGGATGGATGGATGGATGGATGGATGGATAGATAGATAGATAGATAGATAGATAGATAGGAAACAGCAAGAGTAGCAGGATTACAAGGAGTAGTGGTTGTGGAGATGGGAGCTCATAAGCTGAAGGGAGTTTAGGGTAGAGGAGGAGTCAGAAAGATTAGCATGGACTCTGAAATGTATACAGGTACCCCTGGTGCTGAGGAAGCCTGGAGGCCGGCATGAGCTTTAATACACTAATAAGCACCACAGACAGTCATATGTCCCTTCTGTGAGAGAAATGACTCCTTCGGCTGAAGGAACCAGTTTCACAAGTTTCTAGAGGATGTTGGCTTTTATCTAAGCATCAGAAATTCTCCTACATTCCTGGATATGTGGACTACTTTTTGAGGATGGGGAATTGGATTTTCCTTTGGACTCGGCAGTTGGGAAGGAAGTTGGCGGGGGGGAGGGAGGTGTTTAGGTAGATGGAGCCTGCTTGTTTGTTCCCTGCTGCCCAGACCCAAAATAATCACACAGAAACTGTATTAATTAAAACACTGTTTAACCTATTGGCTTGGGCTTTTTATTAACTAACTCTGACATCTTGAATTAACTCATTTTTATTATTTTGTATTTTACCATGAGGCTTGTGGGTTACTGGTAAGGTTCTGGCTGGCTGGTCACTTCTTTCTCCTAGACTCCGCCTACTCTCTCTCTCCATCTCTGTTTGGATTTTCTGCCTGGTTTTGCTCTGTTAAGCCATTGGCAGAAAACAGTTTCTTTATTAACCACTGGCAATAAAACATATTCACAGCATACAGAGGGAAATCCCACCTCAGGGGGATGTTAAGGCAGAGAATTATTTTTACAACCAAAGTATTTATTTTGTTGAACACATACTTCAGCATCACACACTAAGTGACTGCCTGTTCTAAACACAAGTAATCCCTCCCCACAGATAAGGAGGTTCCGACACATTCCCTACAGGCTCATGTATGTGTACTTGGTTCCCAGGTAGGGACACTGTTTTGGATCTTTGAGGGTATAGGGCATAACTTCTGGTGTAGGACACTTGGGGTGAGCTCTGGAGGTTATGTGGGCCCCAGTTCTGACCTGATCCTTCTTCCCATTTGCTCCCGTAGTGTGAACATGAGTGGGTAGGGGCATGCTACAGGTGCATTTGTGGAGGCCTAGGAGGTTGCACAAAGAGTTGTGGACAGAATTCAGTCCAGGAAAGCTGATTCCAGGGTGAGCACTCTAAGTCTCTGTTCCAATTGCTTTCAGAAAAGAAAGAAAGAAAGAAAGTAAGAAAGACAGGAAAAGAAAAGGCAGAAAAAGCTTTGTTTTCTGTCAAATACAGAGCTGTTCTCAAAATGGAGTGCAGAAAGAATGCCAGAGTGACCTGAATTTGCCTACAGTTAACAGTCAGAAGCATTTCCAGTTCTCAAAAAGCTTTCTTAGCCATTGACAAAGCTGTGGAGAAGCAGGAAGATTAAGGGAGCATGCGCACTTCTGTCCGGACAACTCTACATTCAGGGAGGTCCACGTGGTGAACCTGCTCCTTTCCTCCCCACCCCCTTTGTTCCTTTTTGGCATAGATGGTGTGATCAAAATAAATCACTGAAACTTTTTAAGTTTGGGTATTGATGAGCATCCAGCTGGCTTGGTGGGTGTTATAGTAACAGGTTGGTAAGAGAACCAACCTTGAATTTTTCAGATTCAAATGAGTTTCCTGTGTGTGTGCATGCATGCGTGCGTGTGTGTGTTTGTGTGTGTGTGTGTGTAGTGGGGTGGACTTAGTGAGGGTCTCTGAGAAGAGTAGGCCTCTGTGTGGTGAAGGCTGATTATAAGAGGCTGAGAGTCAAGTTCCTGTATCTTTCAGTTGGAGTTTGCCTGGCAGGAATGGCTCTGGAATAGCAGACAGATGTACTGGGACAGATGCTGGTGTGGCAGTTACGTCAGGCCCCTGAGCTGCAAATTCCTACCACCCCTGCCAGATCAAATGGGCAAGCTCTGAGCTTTCTCTTTTTTCTCTGGTATTCTGTGTATGTGACAGGGTCGTGGAATGCCTCTAAAAAGTTTTAATTTGCTATTATTATTTATGCAGGTGTAGCTTTAAATACAGATACGGGGGCTGGAGAGACGACTTAGTGTTTATGAGCTGGTGTTGCTCTTTCGAAGGACCTGAGATGGATTCCTGACTTGAGAAAGATTTTCATGTATGGCAGGGAGAGATAGATTTAATGTGGAGGTTATGGCTGTGGGACCAGTGGGAAGTAAAAGCCTAGTGGGAAGAAATGTGGCAGGAGACATGACTGACTTTGACTAACTTAAGTTAATCTCTGGCTGTATCAGCAATGGAGTGGAGACTTTGGGACATTATCAGACATGACACTGAAAACCTGGAGTGACCAGAGAAAGCTTGGGAAGTCTTACGGCCCGAGGGAGGAGTTTAGAATGCATATTTTGGCTCAGGGATTAAAAATACATACATAGCACACATACTGTATCTTCCTGTGCTGCACTCATGGCAGACATAACTAATCAATCACAAACAAGTTTTTCTATGAACTTGGATGAGACAACCTCTACCAGTGGATCAAATTTTTTCAAGACCTCACCCGTTTCCTCTTCCTGACTGCTGTCATATTAGAGGTGAGCTGCATAACATCTAGTTAAGTTTCCAGTGCCAGACTTCTTGGTTTGAATCCCAGCTCTAGATCCTTCTTGATTATCACTGCTTGTTGCCACATCAAACCTCGATTTCTACTCCTATGAAACTGGAGCAGTATCGGCATCTGTTTCACATTAGTAGTGCTGTGTGTGAAAGAGTTGTGTGAATGTGCATGAGAGTATTGTAGAGTGTGTGTGAGTGTGAGAATGTGTATGAGTATGTGTGAGTATGAGAATGTGTATGAGTGTGTGTGAGTGTGATAATGTGTATGAGTGTGTGTGAGTGTGATAATGTGTATGAGTGTGTGTGAGTGTGATAATGTGTATGAGTGTGTGTGAGTGTGTGTGAGTGTGATAATGTGTATGAGTGTGTGTGAGTGTGAGAATGTGTATGAGTGTGTGTGAGTGTGAGAATGTGTATGAGTGTGTGTGAGTGTGAGAATGTGTATGAGTGTGTGTGAGTGTGAGAATGTGTATGAGTGTGTGTGTGTGTGTATGAGAGTATTGTAGAGTGTGCATGTGCAAGTGAGTGAGTGTGAGATTGTGTGAGAGTGCATATATGTGTATGAGAACGTGTGTGTGAGACTGTGCCTGTGTGTGAGTGTGTGTGAAAGAGTATTCATGTGAGAATGTGTGTGAATGTGTGCAAATGTGTGTGTGTGTGAGAGAGAGAGAGAGAGAGGAGAGAGAGAGAGAGAGAGAGAGAGAGAGAGAGAGAGAGAGAGAGAGAGAGAGAGAGAGAGAGAGAGAGTTCACGCAAGGTCCTTTCTTTCCCTGGGCTACATGTGGCTTTAGAGATGGGTTTGGTGTTGGAAGGGAGGAGTTTGGGGGTGAAATGTAATTAGAAGATGGGGGGCTTTGGGGCACAGAAGGGACTGCTGTCCTTTATGTTATTTTTGATTGTGTGATGTGCATATGGCTCTGTATGGATTGTGCACGAGCGAGCACAGTGCTTGGGAAGGAGACAGGAAGAGGGCCTCAGGTACTCTGGAGCTGTAGTTACAGACAATTGCGGGCCAGGGGACCTGGCTGCTGAGAATTAACCCAGGTCCTCTGGAAGAAAAGCAACCACTCTTAAGGGCTGCACTTCTTTGCGTCCTCAGCTACTGTCCTTTCTGTGGACAACTGAGTGTTTGGATGGTCACTTTCTCTAGAAACACCTTTCCCTGTCTCCTACCTCAGCCCACAGGTTAATACTCTGGGGAACTGTTGAGGCGGTTTATTTGCTTGTTTGTCTGTCTGTTTTTGAGACACTGTCTCACTAGGCTGGCTTGAAACCCCAGATCCTCCTGCCTTTGTTTCCTGAGTCCTGGGGTTACAAGCACACTCCCCATGCTGACCTTCTGAAGATGTTTCAAATGTATTGCCAACATTGCCTACCAGAAAAGCCTTCCCTGACACCCCCACCCCCGTTATATGCCTCCATTTGCATCCTTCCACCTCACACACTCCTTCTGGAAAATTCTACACTTCTCTGTACTCACTTGGACCCACCTGGCTTCCTCTACCAGACGAGGAGCTTCATGAAGCCAAGGGATTTATCTGCTATTACTTGCCTGGAGTCCAATTGCTTGGGACACTTGAATGCCCAATGTTCTGCTTTCTGTACCCAATAGAGGAACCGTGGATTCGAGTTGAGCTCTGGAAATTTCATACTGCTCAGGGACTCAGGGATGCCAGAATAAGGTCAACCCTAGGAGGCAATTGGGAAGTCGCCTGACCTTGAACTTCATTCTAGGATGACTTTATAATGGAGGAGCGCAGGAGGACAATGCTGAGCCAGAATGAGCTCAGTCTTAATGCATCACTGCTGAGGCGGCTGCTTCCTTCCTTCATGCAGCTTCCCAAAGCAGAAAGAAGAAGGGGACTATAAAACAGAACTATTTTTGCAAACTGATCCAGGGGAGGGCACCTCACGACTAACCTGAAGTGGGCAGAATCCCTCTGGCAAACCTTTCCTTTAGCCCCAAACAAGGCCGATCCCAGCCCTTGAAACCTCTCAGCTTGCTTTGCCAACTTGCAGCTCAAATGCTCAGTAGGAGTGTCTTCTGAGCCCAGTGAATTAACTGCCAAGTGGAGAGGAGCAGGGTTATTGAAGTTGGCAAAGCTGAAAGCAAGTTTCTGAACTGCGCCGTGTCCTGCAGTGTGTTTTATGAATATGCAGAATCAACAAGGAACTAGCAGGAGCCTGAGGGAGCCAAGGAAAGCCTTTCTTGAGAATCCCAGCCGATGGGGGCAGGCCTTCCAATTCATTAAAACACAACAGGCTGTTAGAGACATTTTCAAAAGACACCTTCTATTGAGTAATATCCTGGGGTGAGGGTGTGCCTCACCCTTTCTTTGCTTTGTAGAAACTTTTCCAGGGGCTGCACCAAGTGTTCTGAAGCTGTCATTGTCTCCAAAGGCTAGACAAAAGTGCAGGGCAGCCTTACTGTGGCTGTATCGAAATCTAAAATTGAATTTGGTATCTGGGTTTTCAAAAGGCATGCTTCCCTTCTCTTTTGGACAATCAGTCTAATCTCCAGGATTCATTTACACATCTCAGTTTGATGGTCTCCACTCCACAGCACAGCCCATATGCTTGCTGCTTTTGATAGTGATGACTCTGCCTAAATCCTCTTATTTAGTTCTAATTTCCTAATTTTAGTTTTAGCTATGAGTTTTTTTTTAATAAGCATTTGTTGAACTGTGAATGATTCCCTCCCCTCTCTTGTCCTAATGAGACTCTTTTTCTCCTTTCCCAAATACTGAAGTACCCTAGTGAAGGAGTGACATTGAAAATTTTTCAGTGGAATATGGAGTCAAATGAAGGCGCAGGGTGTAGCTCAGTTGGTTGGGCACTTGCCTAGCATGCCCAAAGCCCTGGGTTTGATCCCCACCGCCTTATAAACCATAGGCTGAGTGTGAGGACACATGCTCATAACGCTGGCACTGGAGGAAGGGAGAGAAGAAGCCAGGGGTTCAAGGTCATCCTCAGTGAACACAGTGGGTCTGAGGCTAACCTGGGCTGCAGGAGACTCCTCCCACAAAGCCTTCCACACTTGGAGAGGAGCAGCTTCCAGACATTGTCATCTCCGTCCCTGATGCTCAAATACTGTCTTTCTTCATTTGCTAGGGTACCCAGGTTGCCTTTCTTACTTGACCTTCAAAACCACAGGAAACTTCTGCTTCCATTCCTCATGCAAATCTAGAAAGCTTCAGATACATGGAGAAAACTATGACTCCACTGGAGGAATGCATTTCTGCTACTTTGTGTTCCAGTTGCCTTAGCCAAAAGGTAAGGTCTAATTGCCAGATAATCTATCATCTTCACATCTGTGTCTCATAGTTTGCAAACACACACCAGTCCATGGCTGTTGAGAGCCAGGCACCTTCTTTGTTATGTGAGTCAGAAGTGTCCTCCCACTTTGATCCTGGATGGACACGGGACTCCATTTGACCAGTGGGATGTTGGCAGACGTGAATGTGCTTCCTGTTTGCCCTGGACTGCTGTCACTGCAATGAAAAGCACATTCTTGGGTGGGGTGATTTAAGAGAGAAATGTCCCCCGCAGGTTAGGGAACCTTTAGGAGGTGGAGCTTCACTGCAGGAAGCACTCATAGGGGGTGGGCTGTGAGGGTTTATAGTCTCACCCCATTTCCCACTGGCTCACTGTGCTTTGATGCGTACAGATAAAGATATTGACAGCAAACTTGTTCTTCCTTTTGCTGCCAGGCCTCCTCTGCCATTATGGACTCTCCCTTTGGAACTGTAAGCAAAGAGAAACTTTCATCTCTAAGTTGCTTTTGACCATGGAGGTTGATCCCAACAACAGAGAATTAACTGATACAGCAGGCCAGATCACTGGTGCCTGGGGAAGGATGAGAGATAATCGGGGCAAATGAAACCAGAGATACCTCAGTTAAAATAATCCTATTGTTCTACGACAGTAAACCTTGACGTGGCTTCTTAATGTGGTGTTATTTTAGCAACAGAAACTGCTCTATTCTGAGAGTGTAACTGAGTTAATGATGGTTTTGCCTGCTCCTTCCTGTTACAGGGACTATGGGAGAGCTGTGTAAACTAGAGGGGCGTGTCTGCACAGACAAGGGCAGGAGCTGAGCTAGTCTTCAGGAGAAGCTTTGAAAGCTTTCAGTCAGGCACGAAAGCTCAGACACTGAAGTCCTGAAAACTGAGTGGGTCTGTCTTTTCCTCAGCTTTTCTCTCTGTTGTCTTGGTGAAGGGCTGACAGAGTGCTGATGGACAGCTCCAAGAGTCAGCATGCTGCCGCCTCAGGTTTGCCTGGTGATGGAGTCTAACAAGCTACCAGCATTCTGTAAAACATGAACCTTGGTGTGCGTGCGTGCGTGTGTGCGTGTGTGCGTGTGTGTGTGTGTGTGTGTGTGTGTGTGTGTGCGCGAGGCCGAGCAGGAGTTCAGTGTGCTGAGGCTTGCTGCCTGATCAGTCATGGAGCGGTCTCTTCATGTCTTATTAATGGCGTAAATCACAAACAATCCCACACCAGTTTGGAATTATGATTAATAGAATGGTTATTTATTTAAAGGGGAAAAAACTTACAGATCACCATCCCAGACAACAGCCCTCTGTGCAATCAGGAAGGGAGCCTAGTCGTCAGAAGCGGAGCCGGAAGCCAGAGAGCGAGCGGAGGGAAGTGGCCGCATTTTTAAAAAGAGAGACCACGCCCAAATGGGCTGGTATCTCAGCGGCTATTGGCTGAAGGAGCAGAAGGAGCTCCCGCAACACCTCCCCCTTTTGTTTAAGTAAGAGAGTTCTAAACCTACTATGAAATTATATACAATAAGCACAAATATCCTATTCCAACTAGCTTAAGTCTTGTATAATAAATAACTTGGCCAAGTCATGAGAGGAAAGTAACTACATTTATATAGTCTTCAAACCCATCGAAGATCTGAGAAGGAAAATAATGTTATCTGAGTAATTAGGAAGTGCATTCAAACAACGTCTAAAACATACAACAAATCACAGAGACAACTAGCTACCTGGACAATCACCCAAAGTCACGTTTGCAGCGTTGAAGCAACCAACTTTGGCTAAGGCCTAAAGTAACTGACATACCATTTTCAAAGACAAGAAACTTTTCAGAACTATCTTACCCTGTCTTGGCAGGATATGACAGTCCTGTTTTATCCATTTATGGATGCTCTGTATCTGTCAGTGGTTGAGGTATGGGCATTTCTTTGCCCAAAGGCCAGTTCTGCCAAGAAGAAAGGCTCCACGTGGAGTGTCTTTGGTGCTCAACATTCTCTCAGGAATAGATTGGTGTTGCCAGGAGCAATTGTGTCTCACTACCAAATTATTTGTCTACCATGGAACTCTGAGTTAAATTAAAGGCCATTTTCTACAGCGCTTTGAAGAGGTTGAAGATTATCTATCTATTCTGAGTATAATCTCTATCTAACGAACCTGATTAGTCTAATTATAAATGACAAACATAGATGACTACTGATCTATATAATTCTCAATACCTATCTAACTTAAAGACTAAGACAATAAACAACTGTGCAATAAATGAGGACAATATGACCTCCAAATATAAACAATGTACAAATATACAATGCAATATGGTAAATACATACAATATATATATATATATATATATATATATATATCAATACAATATATATCAATACATAAATGTTTTAAACAGAGGTAGAAACATGCATGCATACAATAGTCAATATAATTTAACTTTGTATCAATATACAAGAATTGATACCAAATTATTTGTCTAAAAACAGTAACTCACAATTACAAATCTATTATCCCATCATCCAATTATCCCTCTTTTTTTTTCAAAAAGATCCCTGAGCTTATAAAATTCCTCCCCCAACCCCCAGACCCTCAACCATATACTAATTATAATCAACCCTTAAATAATGTCCCTAAACCCAAGGACAAACTTTACGGGGAGAGGGGACGTCGTCCTCTAGAATTACTTCCAGCTGTCATGGGGGTGACGTCTTTCTGGGGGATCCTGTGAAAGTAAAATGATGGTTAAATTCCAAGATCAATATCTTTTAAAATTGCAAATAGTGTCTGAGTGTTTTGTGTAGGTCTGGCCAGAATGTTGTACAAGATGTGCACCATTTCAGATAACCAAATTGGAACTGTCTTGTGCAGCTGGTACCCAAAACAGGTCTTGTAGTCTTGTAGTAGCGCTATCAGTATCATGACATCATATCAACCAGGTGGAGTTGTTGTTATGGGGCCCCATCTTCTTCCTGGAAACTTCAAATGTCACTGCAGGAAAAACTCATTGTTCATTGTGAAAAGCTCAAACATTAATCATATAGACATATACAGACATACATATATTCAATGAAAGACATGATATGTTCAATGAAAAGTATGAGAGGTATGAAGAAAAGCAAAGATGTTTTCTAAACTCATATTTCTTTCTGTCCCATATCATGGCTCTTGACATGAGACAGAAACTCCAGAAACTCTGGGTTTTCTCTTAACAACAGGCTTGGAATTAGAGAGGGACTGAGCCAGAGTCCAACTCCAAAACCAGCTCTATAAATTTAGAAATATGATTTAGTATATTCTACTTACAGAATCCATTCAGTTTTCTTGATAATCCCTATTGGGCAGTTATTTTCCCATCTGTCAATATTCAAACATCCAGGGTCCCTTGAATTTTTCAAAGATGAATGTTTACCTGTGGAGATAAGAACAGAACCCTGCCCCCATTCTATATGTTTTTCTTACCACCTGTATGAATATCATCAGTGTAGATGAGCTGTCATTTCACCTTTCCAAGAGGTTTCTCCTCTTCAAATCGAACCTTTATTAATTTTGATGGTATCCACATTTTTTCTTCTCCTGTGGAAACAAGAGCAAAACCCCTTCCCCAACGTAGCACATCTCCTGGCTTCCATTGAGAGGTCAGCACATCTTTGAAATAAATTGGTTGATTTAGTTCAGCAGACTTTTCCATTATCCAATGTCTTTCTGCCGCTGTTGTTCCTTTCTCATTAGCGTTAAGAAAATTCAAGGTTAATAAAGCATAATGCAATCTATTTCTGGGGGTATTTTCCATCCCTTTTTGTTTGTTCAGCATATCCTTTATAGTACGATTTGATCTTTCTATAACTGCCTGACCTGTAGGATTATTTGGTATACCTGTAATGTGTTTTATATTATAATAATCAAAAAAGCGTTTCATTTTCTTAGATACATATGCTGGACCATTGTCTGTCTTTATTTGTGCAGGTATACCCATGATGGCCATAACTTCTAATAAATGTGTGATTACTGAATCAGCCTTTTCTGAGCTCAGGGCAGTAGCCCATTGAAAACCTGAATATGTGTCTATGGTGTGGTGTACATATTTTAATTTACCAAATTCCATAAAGTGAAACACATCCATCTGCCAGATTTCATTCCTTTGAGTACCCTTTGGGTTACTCCCTGCAGGCAACGGTGTTTGATTATAGAAAGAACAAGTAGGACATCTCTTTATAATGTCCTTAGCTTGTTGCCATGTAATGGAAAATTCTTTCTTTAGGCCTTTACTATTGACATGATGCTTTTTATGAAATTCTGAGGCCTTCAACACACTTCCAATCAATAATTGATCAATCTCAGCATTACCTTGTGCTAGAGGACCAGGCAGACCTGTATGGGACCGGATGTGTGTTATGTACATTGGACAAAGCCTATTCCTAATTATATCTTGTACCTGGATAAACAATGAAGTCAACTCTGTGTCATCTGGAATAAATTCAGCAGTCTTATCTTTTCAGAAGCACTGGTTTTGTTGTTTCAGTCTAAATATATGTTACCTATTTTCCCTGCAAACCCATTTTCAGATACTCAATTCAGACAGGACCTAGAAAGTGTCTATTTCTCTGTCCTGTCTTTCCTCTCTTCCTCTCCTCCCTCTTTACTTTTCTCTTCTTTCTGCTTTCTTATTCTTTTTCTCTTTTTCTTTCTCATTAATCTTTGCTTCCTCCCCATTATCCTTTCTTTTATATCTCTCTGTCTGTCTGTCTTTTCAGGCCCTCACGTTGTAGTCCTGGCCTTCTTTGTACTGGTTCCAAGCTGCCCCTTACATTATCCAAGTGGTGGGATTACATGAATAAAGCACCATACCTAACTTAAAAGAAATTCATTTAAGGGACTGGATTTGTTTGAGATATTCAAGTGGTGGCATCTCTTTGGTACCATGGGTAGCAGTTTAAGTAATTCTATGATCCTACAGCCGCCCATAAGTAAGGACTGATTTCTTGTGTGCATCTGTGTTTTTGTGTGTGTGCACACATGTATGTGCCTGTGCAGGCACACATGTGTATGAATTTATATGGGAATAGAGAACAATCTCTTGTTCCAAATTTTGTTTTCTATTTTGTGTTTTTTTTTTTTTAAAGACAGAGTTGCCCTCTGTATCCTGGGGTTTATTGATTAGGCTAGGTGGGCTGGCCATTGAGCCCCATGGATCTACCCATCTACTTCCCCCCATTTTGTGTTACAAGGGTGGATTTGTTGTTTTTACCATGGATACTTGAGATAGGACTTAGATCCTTGTGTTTGAAAGGCAAACAGTTTACCTAATGACATTTCTGCAACCCATTTTGTACATTTTTAGAACATTGTTAAGAAATAAAAAAAGTTTGTGAAGGGGATGCTCTATTTATACATAGTTGCAGTCTACTTGGCTGGATATGTTCACCAGCCTGTGGTTGTGGCGTATACCTGAGTCAGTCTGCTTGTGTGTAAGGCTTGGTGACTTTGGGAAAATGACTTTGCCTCTCAGAATCTTCATCTGCAAAATTGAGTTTTTAATAGCATTTGCCTTCTGGGACTGCTGTGGAATTAAATAAGTTCCTGAATACAGAGTCTCAGGCCAGGGCCTGGGACATTGTAAGGACTATGTAAGTAGTCTCATTTCTCCATCTGGTCATTGTGCAGATGGGACGACGTGGTCCTAAGCTTCTTTTGTGCTACACTGACTAAGCAGGAGTTTTGGCGTGCTGGCTTCAAGCTTCAGGTTTGTTTGGTCCCCGGTGCACAATGTACTGTGTTCTTAATCACAGGTAGGGTGCATCTATACAGGTACAAAGATGCCACGGAGAAATTTTGGCTGGCATGTGACCAGTGGAACAGCAGGTGGGGTGAGACTTATTTTAGCCGCCCCAGGTTCAGTGAGCAGTTTGAGCATCCTGGTCTTCTCAAGCTCGTCTGGGAGCCTGCTTGTTTTCTTAGCAAAGGTGGAGGCAGCAGCTGCCACCGAGATGAGTAGCAGCAAGCTTCTTTCAGATGATATCTTTGTACAGCTGCTGCCAGCCCTTGACTCCTGAGTCACCGCACTGGGCTGTCACTGTGCGGAGAGTGAAGAGAGACAGGCAGCATCCAGGACAGAAAACCACTCTTTCACTGCCATGATGTAGTGTTAGTTTTCCCGTTATCTGATAAAAATACCTGAGAGAAGCAACAGGATGTGGATACATTGGTTTCAGAGGTGGGTGGAGGTTCCTGCAGAGACCAGAAGAGAGCATTGGGTGCATAGAACTAGAGTTAAGGGCATCACGTGGGGGAGGACACAGTAGAGAAGTGGGGCTCCTCTCATGTTGGCAGGATGTGGTGAGAGAAAGACCCTTCCAAGGCGTTGTCAAGGGGCCTGTGTTCCAAACAAGACCCCAATGTCTCTGCCTCCTGGTGCCATCACATCAGGAGCCCAATAGGGGAGCCTTCACTATCCACTCTCACCCCAAGGATCCCAGCACAGCGGACAAACCTTAGCAGGACAGTTCGCAGTTCATAGTCATCCTAGCTAGGAGTTTCTGAACAGGCTAGAGTGCACTGACCATGGCCACTGTTGGCCACTGTTACTGGGACTTGGACATGTATTTCTCTTAAGGCTATTAAACCTTCTTCTTTAAAAAGATTAATTCCTCTTAAATTTTTCTCCTTTTTGAGAATTTCATATAGCTATTTAGTGAACTATAATCATTTGTGGTCCCCATTTGCCACAGCTAACTTGCTCTGTATCACCACCAGCCTCTCTCCCACTCACCCAACTGGCTCACTTTTATTTTTGATAGACAGCTAAATGCAGTTAGCCATGCCAATACATGTACGAGTGCAGGATAAAATGTCGTAGTTTCATTCATTCATTGTGTGTGTGTGCGCTTGCACGTGTGCTTATGTGCACACACATGAATGCAAGTATGCACTTTGTCAGGTTACCCATGTGCATGCAGGTCAGAGGACAACTTTCAGGAGCGAGTTTCCTCCTACCTTGTGGGGTCTGAGGATCAAGCTCCAATCCCCACCCAGGCTTGGAGGCAGTCACCTTTATTTGCTGCTGCATCTTCCCAGAGCATCACTAAACCTTCTTAAGCTCCACATTTCTTTCTCTGGGTAACAGAAACAATAATGGCTCTGTCTCAGGCAGCTAATGGGAGGATTGCAGGAGATACTATAAAGCAATGCTGAGAAATTACCTCCTGCAAGCCAGGGCTGGCTAGTTGTGTGATATATTTGTTTATGTTGTCTCACTGACTGAGACTCACAAGACCAGACTGACCATGAACTCATGAGGATCTTCCTGCTCCTGCTCTCAGGTGCTTAAATTAAAGGTCTCTGTAACCATTTATTTAACTATTTATTTATTAAATTTTTGTGTGTGAGGTAAGGTCTTATATAGCCCAGGGTAGTTTGGAACTCTCTATGTAGCTAAGGGGCTGACCCTGGATTGTGGATGCCCCTGTCTTCATACCCTCAACACAACTCAGAGTGCTGAGATGAGAGGAGTGCTCCACCATGCTGAGTTTATGCAGTGCTGGGGCTAAAACCCAGGGCCTCATGGATGCTAGGTTGATGGAGGAGTGTCTATGTGTTACTTTCATTATTAATAAAGAAAACTGCCTTGGCCCTTTAAGAGAACAGAAAATTAGGTAGGCAGAGTAGACAAAACAGAATGCTGGGTAGCAGGAGTGGGGAGATGCTTCAGGCAGTCGCCATATGCAGTCGCCATGCTTCTCTCTGAGATGGACGCAGGTTAAGACCTCTCCTGGTAAGCCACCCCTTGTGGTGCTATATAAATTACTAAATATGGATTAAAGCAAGATATGAGAATCAACCAATAAGAAGCTACAGATAACGGGCCAGGGGCCAGGTAGTATTTTAAATGAATACAGTTTCCGTGTAATTATTTTGGGTAAAGCTAGCCGGGTGGCAGGACACAGCCCGCCGCTCCTTCTACAGATTGGTGCTCCAACGTGATGTACTAAATCCATTTAAAAACCTGAGAGGGGCCGGGCGGTGGTGGCGCACGCCTTTAATCCCGGCACTCGGGAGGCAGAGGCAGGCGGATCTCTGTGAGTTCGAGACCAGCCTGGTCTACAAGAGCTAGTTCCAGGACAGGCTCCAGAGCCACAGAGAAACCCTGTCTCGAAAAAAAAAAAAATAAAAAAAAATAAAAAAATAAAAAAATAAAAACCTGAGAGGGCTTTAAATAAAGGAGAGACAGACTTTAACACAGCTTTTTGCTGTTTGCTGGTGTGCCACAGAGAAATTTCCCTGATTCAGCTGCCGTAACTGGAAAAAACCTGTGCTGTTTTAAAAACGCAGCTTCCTGCGCTGTGCCACCAGTGGGAACTCTGGCTTTAAAGCATTTCAATGGCTTTTATGGGACTGGATGCTTGTGTGGCTGCTTGGGATCAGAAAGAAACTACTCTGAGACCAGGCCAATGGCTCACTGCTCCCTGCCTGCACCTGGGCAGATGGCGGAATCAGGCTAAGGCAATCGGGAGAGCATGACGGATTTCTGCCGCCATACAGAGAGATGTTTTCAGACTGCGCAGTGCTCTGCGTGTCAGATTTGGCTGTAACTTGGAAGAAAAGAATTTCTGTACTGCACGCTCAGTCTCAGAATTAAACTGCTGAGTGCAGCTCCAATGTCGACTGCTGTGTGCCTAGAACTGTGTGCGGCTCAGGGGCACCAAATGACTGAGGCAGGAGCGGCTTTGGCTCTGCTCCGCCATGCTGAACAGTACCGATCTCAGGCAGGATCTATCGTAATTACCATGATAACAGTGCAGTTAAGGTTTAGACTTGGCTGGAAACAGGCAGTACCGCATTACCTCTACATGGCACAACTTAAGTTTTTAAGAACTGGTTAACCTTTTAAGAAGTGCTCCTGGATAGTAAAGAATTACAGATTCACAATAGGACAGATTCAGACATATGAATGTACGTAGGCTTGAAAGAGAGAAGAAAAAATATAAAAAATAAAGTTGATGCCTTAAAAAATGGGTAAAGTCTTTAGACAGAGTACAGATAGTTATAGATTAAAAGAAGTAAAATGATAGAGTAAAAATAAGCCATGAAAAAATGAAAAATTCACAGAGAGTCTGCATTATGTATTTTATTGTGTGTTCTTTGAAATTTTTGACTGTAAAGGAGCTAAGTACAGAGAGACATTTCATTATATGGGCTGCCAGGCTAGACCAGAATGGACATCTTAACAGTATGACTTCAGGATTTGGATCTAAGAACATGATGCTTTGAAAAAGAGTTTCTTCTTTTGTTTTCACAGAGGATGAGACTCTGTGGATTGCTTCTATTCCAATATGGTATGATAGACCACGCCCTCCTAAAAGGTTGCTGTGAACACCCTCAAAAAATTACTTTGCTCAACTGCCGACTGAGATGAACGTAGCAGACAGGTTATACCATGAAAGGCCTAAATAACAGCGCCCCCATTCAGCAGGAAGCAGTTTGGAGAGAAATAACTGCGCCCATTTTCCCAAATATTGTTTATTAATGTTCTTTTACATTTAAAGGGGGATATGATATAGATATGAATAATTTGCATTGGTATGGATTTTAAGGTCAATTTGTTATATGTATATGTATTTCTGATCTTGATTAAGATATTGTGATTGTGTAGTTCATTTAAAAATGTAATGTATAATTAGGAAATATAGGTTGTTAATGGATAATCATTGATAATAGTTAAGATTGTAGTCATGTCATTAGATTTTTTAGATATGTAGAGATATATTTCAGTTAAATAGGCATTCTTCATATCTTTCAAAGGCTGCAGAATATGGCATTTAATGTTTTAATAACTTAGGGCTTTTCATGACAATGAGACACATCTGCTCCTGGCAACACCAATCTACTTCAAGAGGAAGATGGGCATCGAAGAGGCTCCTTATAAACTTTGATAGCCATTTGGGCAAGAAACTGATCTTGCCTGGACTGTTGCATAAACTGGACACAAAGAACCAGCAGAGAGAGGACTGCTGAACTTGCCTAAAGATGAGATGGTCTTTCAGGGTTCCTGATTTGTGAAAGAGACTGCGAGACGTTCTGCAGGACACAGCAGAAAGTGACTGAACTGTCTTTGGAATTTCCTGCTTCATGGGAATGTCTGCTGGACACTATGGGCCTGAAGGCCAAAGATGGATGCCTCAACAGTACAAAGGAACTTTGGGTAACTGTCCAGGCAGCGAATTGTCTCTGTCATTTCTAGAGTTTGAAAGTTGCATATTTCTTGTTTACTTAGGTAATATTATATCCTTCTGGAGTCTTTGATGGAGTTGAAGAATGGTTCAATAGTTATAGTTTTCCTTAGTTATGATAAAAGATAAAATAGATTTAAATATTGTAACTGTAATTCTTGCTTGATAACTGTTTTGTTATATGTAATTTTACTATGCTAAAGTTAAAGCCTTTCTTTTATGTTTAAACAGAAAAAGGGGAAATGATGGAGGTGTGTCTATGTGTTACTTTCATTATTAATAAAGAAAACTGCCTTGGCCCTTTAAGAGAACAGAAAATTAGGTAGGCAGAGTAGACAAAACAGAATGCTGGGTAGCAGGAGTGGGGAGATGCTTCAGGCAGTCGCCATATGCAGTCGCCATGCTTCTCTCTGAGATGGACGCAGGTTAAGACCTCTCCTGGTAAGCCACCCCTTGTGGTGCTATATAAATTACTAAATATGGGTTAAAGCAAGATATGAGAATCAACCAATAAGAAGCTACAGATAACGGGCCAGGGGCCAGGTAGTATTTTAAATGAATACAGTTTCCGTGTAATTATTTTGGGTAAAGCTAGCCGGGTGGCGGGACACAGCCTGCTGCTCCTTCTACACTAGGTGAGCACTCATGCATGCTGGGTGAGAACTCATACATGCTAGGCGAACACTCACGCATGCTAGGTGACCACTCATGCATGCTAGGTAAGCACTCACGCATGCTAGGTGAGCACTCATGCATGCTAGGTGAGCACTCATGCCTGCTAGGTGAGCACTCACACCTGGTAGGTGAGCACTCACACATGCTAGGTGACCACTCACGCCTGCTAGGTGAGCACTCATGCATGCTAAGTGAGCACTCATGCATGGTAGGTGAGCACTCACACATGCTAGGTGACCACTCACACCTGCTTAATGACCACTCATGCATGCTAAGTGAGCACTCATGCCTGCTAGGTGAGCACTCACACATGCTAGGTGACCACTCACACCTGCTAGGTGACCACTCATGCATACTAGGTGAGCACTCATGAATGCCTAGGTGAACACTCACACCTGCTAAGTGAGCACTCATGCATGCTAGGTGAGCACTCACATATGCTAGGTGAGCATTCTACCAACTGAGCTGAACCCCAGCCCCAAACTTTAAAACTATTTTTAAATGACTGTGAAAAAGAAAGAGAAAATCATTTCATGAAATAATGAGATTCTAAATTCAGTGTCCACAAATGAGCTTTTTTGAAGACAGGTACACTCATTTCTTTATATACCATCTATGGTTACCTTCCTGCGACAATGACAGAGGTGATGGTGAGAGAGAATGTTTGGCTTTCAAAGCTAAAGATACTTTCTCTCTATATTTTTTTTTTATTTTTACACATGTGTCTGTATGTGAATATGCTATATGTGTGGTGTGGCCTGCAGAGGCCAGAAAAAGACATTGGGTCCCCTGGAGCTGGAGTTAGCAGGGGGCTGTGAACGGCCTGCTGTGGGAGCCAGTCCTTTGAGGCTCTTGTACCTGCAGGGATTTTCTTGCTGACCTGTTAATGGAGATTACTGATCCTACTGTAAAGTAAGACTTTGGGTTGGGGTTCCCCAGAAGGGAAGTCTTGGAGAAAAGAGTTTAGGGACCCTTTTTGGGGAATGATTATATGAAACACCACTACAAAGGAGATTATGCAGACAGGTCCCTGGAACTTAATGCCACCAGGAAGTCATGGTAGAGAGTGCAAAGCACAACTTCTGCAGGGAGGGTGCTTGCTACTTCTCCTTGGACTTGGCAGACACCTGTTGGGGGCTTCTCAGGGGGAAGAGCAGCATGAACACTGGCATTTCTAGGAATAGGTAGATTTCCTGCCATATTGTAAGAGCTCTGTGCAAATGATTAGCTATTTATACAAACATGAGGAGGCCATCAGCTTCCGGAGCTGGCGTTGTATGTTAATAGAGTCAGACCCCTGTGACCTTGGCTAAGCACTTAACTCCTCTTAACCTCGGTCAGATGGTCGTCAGGGTAAAATGAGATAATACTCGGCAGCGAGTGAGGGTCCCATAAATTTTAATTATTATTAATACTTATTGGATTTTACTATAGTCATACACTGAGTCAGATTCATAAAACTTTTATGAAAATTGTGTCTGTTTCTCTTAAGAATCCCTAAGCATGTAATAAGATTCTGTAATTAAAATATTCAAGACATCTGAGAGCCAAAGAAGTCAAATATTAATGAAGTAAGAGAGGAGAACACAGACTGATGGTGCTGCTCTGTGAGTATGTTACCGAAGTGCATGGGTGCTTGTGTCTGCGCATAAAAATGTCCTAATACTTGATTAGTTCCCAAGGTCTCTGCTGCAGAGCTCGTTTTTATGGAAGTGGCAAGGCTCAGAAAGTTTCTGACATGTTGCCCCAAATCCTTGATGTCCTTGAGAACTTATAATCTTCTAGTCATTGTGTTAGGTGGAGACACCGCCCTGACCATGGCAGAGCCTCCAGTATCAAGAGAGCCTTCGTGGACCTGCCTGGACCAGCGACTTTCTGTAAGTGGCAGAACACCTCAACAGAGAAAGGTTTGTGTTTGCCCACGGCTTCAGAGGATTCAGTCCATGGTCACTTGGACAGAACATCATGGTGCCAGGAGTACATGGTAGAGAACTGGTCACCATGGAAAATGGGAAGCAGAAATGCTCACCCTCAGTTATTAGGATTTTTCTGTGATTGGAGGGCCAAGGAATACCACAAAGATTATACCATACAACAGACCTCAAGCAATAGATTGATGGTGGGGAGGGGTGAAGAGACCCTTCCCAAACAGTGAAGGCTTCCTCCCAGACCCTCCATTAGGTACAAAACCACACCAAAACCCTTGTTTTCACAGAGAGAGCCTTTATTAAATGGGGAAGAAAAGTTAAAGGGGCTGCTTTCTGAGTCAGACAGAAAAAGCAGCAGGTTGACCATGCAGGTGTCTTAAGAGGAAGGAAGGGGGGGGGTCTGTGTGACAATGGGCTAGGATGCTGTGGCAAGGCAGATAGGGGATGAAGAAGAAGAGGAAGGGAAATGGGGGAGGGGTATTTGTCCCAGAGGGAGACAGATGCAGCACATAGGCAAATGCAGTTTATAAAGAGAAAGGGGAATCCTATGTTAGGATAAGGTGTTTAACTGGGCAGGTTAATCAGGTGAACCAAAGGAGGCATCTGATTGCTAGACTTTGGCAGTCAGCCTCAGGAGGAAGAAGTGGCCAAGTAAAGGAGTAGACGTAGATGGTTAGCTTTAGGAATGCTCTCTAATGGTTTTTAGCAAGGCAGAGGGAATGAGAGAGAAGGGCAGGGCCTGCCAGAGCCATGGTCACCACACTCAAGCTGGCCAAAGTCGCTTGGGTCGGGGCACAAAAGGCCTTTTCTGAGTAGGGATGGAAAAGGAAAAGGGGGCAGGCCACAGAGGCTTGGGCTCTATAAAGGGAGCATAACTCGAGGCCTTGGTGGAAGTGTGTTGTATTGGGCAGCTGCTGTTGATATGGCCACTGGGGCTGAAGGGATGGGGGAGCACCTGGCTCTGAAAAGTGGGTGGTTCTCAGTTTACCAGCATCAGTGACCTGCTTCTAGCTAGTCTTCATCCTGAAGTTTCTAGAATTTTCCCTAATAGTGCCAATAGTTAGAAACCCAGCTCCCAACACATGAGCCCTCCCTCTTTCTCTCTCTCTCTCCCTCCCCCCCCTCTCTCTCTCTCTGTGTGTGTGTGTGTGTGTGAACACATCAGGCTACTTCTGCTACTGGACAGAGAAGAGGGAGAGTACCCCTAAGCATCAGTGTGTGAATGGTGAGTCCCCTACAGTGATCAGATGATTTGGATAAGGTATTTCATAATATAGAAACGCAAGAGTCACTGCCAAATTCCTTCTATGAAGCTACAGTTACCCTGATACCTAAACCACACAAAGACTCAACCAAGAAAGAGAATTACAGGCCAATCTCACTCATGAACATTGATGCAAAAATTCTCAATAAAATACTGGCAAACCGAATCCAAGAACACATTAGAAAAATTATCCATTACGATCAAGTAGGCTTCATCCCAGAGATGCAGGGCTGGTTCAACATACGAAAATCTATCAATGTAATCCATCATATAAATAATCTGAAGGAAAAAAACCATATGGTCATCTCATTAGATGCTGAAAAAGCATTTGACAAAATTCAGCACCCTTTTATGATAAAGGTCTTGGAGAGATTAGGGATACAAGGGTCATTCCTAAATATAATAAAAGCTATTTACAGCAAGCCGACAGCTAACATCAAATTAAATGGAGAGAAACTCAAGGCTATCCCACTAAATTCAGGAACACGACAAGGCTGTCCACTCTCTCCTTATCTCTTCAATATAGTGCTTGAAGTTCTAGCAATAGCAATAAGACAACATAAGGGAATCAAGGGGATTCAATTTGGAAAGGAAGAAGTTAAACTTTCATTATTTGCAGATGATATGATAGTATACATAAGCGACCCCAAAAACTCCACCAAAGAACTCCTACAGCTGATAAACTCCTTCAGTAACGTGGCAGGTTACAAGATCAACTCCAAAAAATCAGTCGCCCTTTTATACACAATGGATAAGGAAGCAGAGAGGGAAATCAGAGAAGTATCACCTTTCACAATAGCCACAAATAGCATAAGATATCTGGGAGTATCTCTAACCAAGGAAGTGAAGGATTTATTTGACAAGAACTTTAAGTCTTTGAAGAAAGAAATTGAAGAGGATACCAGAAAATGGAAGGATCTCCCCTGCTCGTGGATTGGGAGGATCAACATAGTAAAAATGGCAACTCTTCCAAAAGCAATCTATAGATTCAATGCAATCCCAATCAAGGTCCCATTAAAATTCTTCACAGAGATTGAGAGGACAATAATCAACTTTATATGGAAAAACAAGAAACCCAGGATAGCCAAAAAAATCTTATACAATAAAGGTTCTTCTGGAGGCATTACCATCCCTGACTTCAAACTCTATTACAAAGCTACAGTATTGAAAACAGCTTGGTATTGGCATAAAAACAGAGAAGTTGACCAATGGAATCGTATAGAAGACCCGGATCTTAAACCACAAACCTATGAACACCTGATTTTTGATAAAGGAGCCAAAAGTACACAATGGAAGAAAGAGGGCATCTTCAACAAATGGTGCTGGCATAACTGGATGTCAACCTGTAGAAGAATGAAAGTGGATCCATATCTGTCACCATGCACAAAACTCAAGTCCAAATGGATTAAAGACCTCAATATTAATTTGAACACATTGAGCTTGATAGAGGAGAAAGTGGGAAGTACTCTACAACAAATGGGCACAGGGAACCGTTTCCTACGCATAACCCCAGCTGCACAGACTTTAAGGGCAACATTGAATAAATGGGACCTCCTGAAGTTGAGCAGCTTCTGTAAAGCAAAGGACATTGTCACTAAGACACAAAGGCAGCCTACTGACTGGGAAAAGATCTTCACCAACCCTGCAACTGACAAAGGTCTGATCTCTAAAATATATAAGGAACTCAAGAGACTAGACGGCAAAATGCCAATTAACCCAATTAAAAAATGGGATGCTGAATTGAACAGAGAATTCTCAACAGAAGAAGTTCGAATGGCCAAAAGACACTTAAGGTCATGCTCAACCTCCCTAGCTGTCAGGGAAATGCAAATCAAAACAACTTTGAGATATCATCTTACACCTGTCAGATTGGCTAAAATCCAAAACACCAATAATAACCTTTGCTGGAGAGGTTGTGGGGTAAGGGGTACACTCATCCATTGCTGGTGGGAATGCAAACTTGTGCAACCACTTTGGAGGGCAGTGTGGCGGTTTCTCAGGAAATTCGGGATCGACCTACCCCAGGACCCAGCAATTCCACTCTTGGGAATCTACCCAAGAGATGCCCAATCATACAACAAAAGCATATGCTCATCTATCTTCATAGCAGCATTATTTGTAATAGCCAGATCCTGGAAACAACCTAGATGCCCTTCAGTGGAAGAATGGATGAAGAAACTGTGGAATATATACATGCTAGAATACTACTCAGCGGTAAAAAACAATGACATCTTGAATTTTGCAGGCAAATGGATGGAAATAGAAAACACTATTCTGAGTGAGGTAACCCAGACCCATAAAGATGAACATGGGATGTACTCACTCATAGTCGGTTTCTAGCCATAATTAAAGGACATTGAGCCTATAAATTTGGGATCCTTGAGAAGATAATAAGAAGGTGAACTCCCAAAAAAAGATATAGTAATCCTCCTGGATATTGGAGGTAGACACGGTCGCCCGGCAAAATTGGGAACTTGAGGGTTGGGCAAGACTGGGCCAAGGGAAGATGGGGAGAGAAAAGTGTGAAGGGGAGAACGGGGGTAGCTCGGAGGAATGGGGTGCTTGGGATATAGGAAGGGTGGATATGGGAGCAGGGAAGCATATATCTTAATTTAAGGAGCTACCTGAGGGTTGTCAAGAGACTTGACCCTAGAGGGGTTCCCAGGTTTCCAGGGAGACGCCCCCAGTTAGTTCCTTGGGCAGCTGAGGAGAGGGAGCCTGAAAAGGCCAGTTCCTATAGCCATACTGATGAATTTCTTGCATATCACCATAGAACCTCCATCTGACGATAGATGAAGAAAATGACAGAGCCCCACATTGGAGCACCGGACTGAGCCCCCAAGGTCCGGAGGAGGAGCAGAAGGAGAGAGAACATGAGAAAGAAAGTCAGGACCGTGAGGGAACCTCCATCTGGCGACAGATGGGGAAGGTGACTGAGCCCCACATTGGCGCACTGGACTGAGCTCCCAAGGTCCTGATGAGGAGCAGAAGGAGCGAGAACATGAGGGAGAAAGTCAGGAACGAGAGGGGAAAGAAGAAGAAGCAATGAAGCCAACGAGATTTCACTTGGCTATTGGAAGGTTGAGAATGTTGCTGAATTTCCCAGGAGTCTGTGCACACAACCAAGTTGCCAGTGTCTTAACTACTGGAATTGTCAGGTTCACCCCAGTCGTGTTCATTGTGAAGGCACCAGGCTATTGGTGAATCTCAGCATCAGCATCATTTGTTGACAGAGTTCCTACTGATTGTGCCACGTATTTGAAGAACCTCCACCTGACGATAGATGAAGAAAATGACAGAGCCCCACACTGGAGCACTGAACTGAGCTCCCAAGGTCCTGATGAGGAGCAGAAGGAGAGAGAACATGAGAAAGAAAGTCAGGACCGTGAGGGGTGCGTTCACTCATGGAGACGTTGGGACAGAACTAATGGGAGATCACCAACTCCAGTTGGAATGGGACTGATGGATCATGCGACCAAACCCGTCTCTCTGAATGTGGCCAACAGCGGGGGCTGACTGAGAAGCAAAGGACAATGGCTCTGGGCTCTGATTCTTCTGCATGGACGGGCTCTGTGGGAGCCTTCTCAGCTTGGCCGATCACCTTCCTGGACCTGGGGGGAGTTGGGAGGACCTTGGTCTTAGCATAGAGTGGGGAACCCTGATGGCTCCTTGGCCTTGAGAGGGAGGGAGGGGAGGTATGGGTGGAGGGGAGGGGAGGGAAGGGGGAGAAGGAGGGGAGGGAAGGGGGAGGAGGAGGGGAGGGAAGGGGGAGGAGGAGGGGAGGAGATGGAAATTTTTAAATATAAAAAAAATAAACCATGAGGAAAAAAAAAAAAAAAAAAAAAAAAAAAAAAAAAAAAAAAAAAAAGAAAGCAAAGAATAGACAGATATCTCTGGCACCAACAGGATAAACCATGAAGGCAGAACGTGAAAGAAGAGAGCCTGGCATTGGGCTAAAACTGCAGGGCACTGTTGGCTACATCTTGCAGTCAGAACTTGATTGTGTCAAGAGGCAGGAGCCTCTGGTGTCTGGGAGAAGTGGGTACAATTCTGTCAACCGCTCTTCTGGGGACTGGAGGTCCGTGCATAGGCACTGGCATGAGTTTAAGCCGCAGTGTACAAATATCCCACAACACTCAATGACAGGGAGGGAGCACTCCAGGGGCTTGTCCAGCCAGCTGGCCTAACCAAGTTAGAGAAGTCCCAGTTCAGTGAGAGACCCTATTTAGAAAAGTAATTGATGTTAGTCTCTGGCCATCACACAACCCTTTCTCCTTTCCTCCATCTCCTCTGACCTAAACATGAAGGATGTACACAGAGAATACAAAGCAGGAAGGAGGTCATGTCAACTCCAGGTAAAGGTCAGAGTTAGCCAGGCTTTGGAGAAACCAGAGGTAGGGCCTGAGATGGTCTGACTGTAGTGATAATAACCCCTTTCCTTGTGGGCAGAGGGAATAAAGACCTGGGATGGGCAAAATGATGCATTTGATACATTTTTATCAGGGCTGCTTATGTCCAAGACAGCCCTCCTTCTTGGTCAGCCCTGCTTTTCTGTGAACAGCCTTTGAGGAAGACTGCTAATCTTTTTTTCTTTTATTGATTTTTATTGAGCTCTACATTTTTCTCTGCTCCCCTCCCTGCCTCTCCCCTATCCCTTTCAACCCTCCCCAAAGGTCCCTATGCTCCCAATTTACTCAGGAGATCTTGTCTTTTTCTACTTCCCCTGTAGATTAGATCTATGTAAGTCTCTCTTGGTGTCCTCATTGTTATCTAAGTTCTCTGGGATTGTGGTTTATAAACTGGTTTTCTTTGCTTTATGTTTAAAAACCACCTATGAGTGAGTACATGTGATAATTGTCTTTCTGTGTCTGGGTTACCTCACTCAAAATATTGTTTTCTAGCTCCACCCATTTTCCTGCAAAATTCAAGTTGTTGTTATTTTTTTCTGCTGTGTAGTACTCCATTGTGTAAATATACCACATTTTCCTTATCCATTCTTCAGTTGATGGGGATTTAGGTTGTTTCCAGGTTCTGGCTATGACAAACAAAGCTGCTATGAACATAGTTGAGCACATGTTCTTGTGGCACGATTAAGCATCCTTTGGATATATATATACCCAAAAGTGGTATTACTGGGCCTTGAGGAAGGTTGTTTCCTAATTTTCTGAGAAATTGCCACACTGACATCTAAAGGGGCTGTACCAGCTTGCATTCCAACCAGCAATGCAGAAGTGTTCTCTTTTCCCCACAACCTCTCCAGCATAGGTTGTCATCAGTGTTTTTGATCTTGGCCATTCTGACGGATGTAAAATGGAATCTCAGAGTTGTTTTGATTTGCATTTCTCTGATGACTAAGGATGTTGAACATTTCCTTAAGTTTCTTTTAGCCATTTTAGATTACTCTGTTGAGAGTTCTTTGTTTAGGTCTGTACTTCAATTTTTAAGTAGATTATGTGTTCTTTTGGTGATCAATTTCTTGTTTTTTTTTTTTTTTTAAATATATTTTGGAGATCAGACCTCTGTCTGATATGGGGTTAATGAAGAACTTTTCCCTTTCTGTAGGCTGTCGTTTTGTCTTGTTGACCATGTTCTTTGCTTTACAGAAGCTTTTCAGTTTCAAGAGGTCCCATTTATTGTTTCTCTCAGTGTCTGTGCTGCTGGGATTATATTTAAGAAGTGGTTCCCTATGCCAATGTGTTCAAATGTATTTCCCACTTTCTCTTCTATGAGGTTCAGTGTGGCTGGCTTTCTGTTGAGGTCTTTGACCCCTTTGGACTTGAATTTTGTGCATGGTGTTAGATATGGGTCTATTTTCATTCTTCTACATGTTGATATCCAGTTATGCCAGCACCACTTGTTAAATATGCTTTATTTTTTCCATTTGATATTTTTTGCTTCTTTGTCAAAAATCAGGTGTTCGAAGATGTGTGGATTGATATCTGGGTCTTCTATTCATTTCCACTGGTCTTCCTGTCTGTTCCAGGCTGTTTTCAGTACTGTAGCTCTGTAGTGAGTTTGAAGTCAGGGATTGTGATCCCTCCAGAAGTTCTTTTATTGTACAGGACTATTTTGGCTATCCTGGGCTTTTGCTTTTCCATATGAAGTTGAGTACCATTCTTTTGAGGTCTGTGAAGAATTTAGCTGGGATTTTGATGGGCATTTCATTGAATCTGTAGTTTGCTTTTGGTAAGACTGCCATTTTTACAGTGTTAATTCTGCCTACCCAAGAGCATGGGAGATCTTTCCACTTTCTGGTTTCTTTCTTCAAAAATGTAAAGTTCTTGTTATACAAGTCTTCCACTTGTTTGTTTATAGTTACTTGAAAATATTTTATTCTATTTGTTGCTGTTGTGAAGGGTTTTGATTCTCTGATTTCTTCCAGCCCTTTTATCATCTGTGTACAGGAGGGCTACTTATTCTTTTGAGTTAATCTTGTATCCTGCTACATTACAGAAAGTGTTTATGAGTTGTAGAAGTTCCTTGGTAGAATTTTTGGGATTGCTTATGTGAACTATCATATCATCAGACTGCTGGTTGTTTTAGTAAACTAGTGCTTACATGTTCACACTCCTGCATGAATTCATGAGGACAATGGAAGGAGAGAGGAAATAAGGAAGAGTGAGGGGAAAAGAGCATCTAAAAGGGGGTTGGGGACTGACTGGGGAAAGGTGGGTATAACATGAGGAGCCTGCTTGTTGGGGTTTCTGTCCTGCCCGGTATCCCAGTACTTTAGTCCCAGAGAAAAATCACACAGAGGACTCCATAAGATTATAAACTGATTGGCCCATTAGCTCAGGCTTTATATTAGCTCTTGTAGCTTATATTAACCCATTATTCTTATCTATGTTAGCCACATGGCTTGGTAACTTTCACAGCAGGGCAGGTCACATGTTGCTTCTTCAGTGGTCTGGGCTGGATTGCAGGAAGAGCTTTTTTCTTCCCAGAATACTCCTGTTCTCATTACTCTGCCTCGATTTCCTGTCTGGTTGACCCGCCTATTCTTCCTACCTGGCCAATCAGCATTTATTTAAAACATGATTGACAGATTACAGACAACTATCATACCAGTTCCCCCTCTTAAAAAATATTCATAGTCCATTTTTTGGGAATGTGGACATAGTATTCTAGGCTACTTCCAGCTTGTTGGGGGCGCTGATAATCTTATGGGGGCCTAAAGAAAATTTAGAGTTATGATCAAATCCTGACTGGAGTATCCTGTGAGGCTTGATCATTCAGGCAGCATTTTGAATCTTTTCTGGATGTAGAACCAGAGATTTTTCAGGTGGTCTTCCTTGATCAAACATGATTTTTCTTAACTGAGAATGAATCTACAGCCTCTCATTTCCTATGGAAACAAAAGCAAAATCTCTTCTCCAAACTAACATATCTTTTGACTTCAATTTTGAAGTCAAAGTATTTTCAAAATACCTATCTTGGATTAGTTCAGCAGCATTTATAAGCAAATATCTTTTAGCAGCTGTTGCTCCTTCCTCAGCATTCAAACAATTCAAAGAGAGCATAATAGCATACAGTATCAAGATTCTCTGTGTATTTTCCATCTTTATGTGGCATTATTTTAAACTCTATTTCTTTTATTTTTACTTTTATCTTTTGACTTTTTAAGACAGGTTCTCTGTGTATCTTTGTCCTGGAACTCCCTCTGTAGACCAGGCTATCCTTGAATTCACAGAGATCTGTCTGCCTCTGCCTCCCCAGTGCTGGGATTAAAGGTGTCTGCCACAAACCTTGAATTTAGAGAGGTCTGTCTGCCTCCGCCTCCCAAGTTTTGGGATTAAAGACGTGTGCTACCACATCTTGAACTCATGGAGATTTGTCTGCTTCTGCCTTCCAGGCATTGGGATTAAAGGTGTGTACCATCACACCCAACTACTCTCTTTTCTCTCTCTCTCTCTCTCTCTCTCTCTCTCTCTCTCTCTCTCTCTCTCTCTTTCTTTCTTGGACTTTAACCTTTAGCCTGCATATTCTTTTAACACACTGTAAACCATTTAGAAGTTCTCTTCGACATTGAATCTTTCTTCTACTGTATATCTCTCTTTTTGTGACCACATGAGTCTTTAATTTACCAAGCAATATGGGTAGGATTAAAGCCATGACTTTGACAGCTAGATCCAGCCCATTCCTTAGCTTTCTGCTATTCCAGCCTCATGGCAGAGGTACCAGCTGTAGCAATGTTTATCGCCACAACTCTATGGCGTTTCAAGGTCCCTGCCAGCAAGCAAGCTACAACAGTCAAATGCTCTCTCTGTAGCTGACCTCCTGCCTCAAAGAGTCAGAGTTTGTCCTGGCAGGATGTCCCAGAAAGCTGGCATTTTACAACAGCACAGATTTTTTCCTGCTATGGCTGAAAACCAAGAAGCTTTTCATCAACACCATTTAAGTGTTTCATGGCAGGACCTCTTAAAGAGCTGCAAAGTTTTGCAGCTAAAGCTGAGTGAAGAAGCCTCTCTTAAATGAGAGTGCTTGTTTGCCTCTAGCAAGCAGAGCAGACCTGAGAAATTGCTGCTACCAAGAAGCCATGCTTTATTCTTTCCCAAGATTTCTCAGGCTTTCTGTGGATGCAATTATCCATGTTGGCTGCCATTATATAACATGAAGGGCCTGCTTGTTGGGGTTTCTGTCCTGCCAGTACCCCAGCACTTTAGTCCCAGGGAAAATCACACAGAGGACTCCATAAGATTATAAACTGATTGGCCCATTAGCTCAGGTTTTGTATTAGCTCTTGTAGCTTATATTAACCCATTATTCTTATCTATGTTAGCCACATGGCTCGGTAACTTTCACAGCAGGGCAGGTCACATGTTGCTTCTTCAGTGGTCTGGGCTGGATTGGGAAAGAGCTTCCTTCTTCCCAAAATACTCCTGTTCTCATCACCCCACCTTGATTTCCTGTCTGGTTGATATAATGATAATATAATGAATAAATGATATACTTCCTACCTGGCCAATCAGCATTTATTTAAAACATGATTGATAGAATACAGATAATTATCCCGTACCAGGTGGGAACATATATAAACATGCCAATGATTGCTTCAAAGTTCAGAGGCACCATGTAGTCTACAGTTGAGCAGTTACCAACCCTTCTAGCAATACTCCAAGAGGAAACACTGAACCCACTTAGTAAGTCCTTTGGCCCCCTCTGACCAGGTCCCCTGGGGATCTGTCTGCTTCCTGTCTCTATAAATTTGTCTATTCTAAACTATGCATGTTAGTAGAGTCACAGATAGTGGTGTGTATGTGTGTGTGTGTGTGTTTTAGTTAACCTCAAGGAAACTTGAGAGCATTGTTGGAGATTGTGGGAGGTGCCTCTCTTACAAGGAGATGAATCTATGTGAGTCTTGTGTTTATGACCTTCATACTGTTCTTTGTCTGGATCACTTTTTCCTCTTTAGCTCATTTAAAATGTCTCTTCCAGCACTCCCCCCTCACAGGACACTTCACTTAGAGGGTTGAGCAAGAACCGAAAAAACCAAAGACCTCAAGAGAATACCCTTCAGCTATGAGGAAAAGATCATTGTCGACATAGATGAACTAATATATTCTGAGTTTATCCCTGTGTCTCTGCTGCTTTACTGGAGGTGGTTCTTGCACAGCCTGAATTTTGAGACCAGGAAACTGGCTTTGGGGTGGGGATTGTTTGGGATATATTTTAAAATATAGGATTTATTATTACCTTACTGTTTCTATTGTTGTGAAGACACCATGACCATGCAACTCTGGTAAAGGAGACATTTAATTGGGGCTGGCTCACAGTTTCAGAGGTTCAGTCCATTATCATCATGATGGGGCATGTTAGCATATGGGCAGGCATGGTGCTGGAGAGGAGCTGAGAGTTCTACATCCGAATCCACAGACAGCGGAAGGAGTCTGTTTCCCACACTGAGCATAGGAGACCTCAAAGTCTACCTCCCACAGTGACACACTTCCTCCAACAAGGCCACACCAACATAAACAGAACTATATCTTTTTACAATGCTACTCCCTTTGGGGCCCATTTTCTTTCAAACCACCACACTCCCTGGACCCCAAACGCTTTGTTACATCATAATGCAAAAATACATTCAGTCCAACTTTAAAAGTCCCCACAGTCTATAACAGTCCCAAACTTATTTAAAGTCTACAGTTCAAAGTCATGCAATCTCTTAACTGTAATCCCCTGTAAAATCAAAATCAAAAATCATATCACATACTTCCAACATATATACACAGGATATACATCACCATTCTAAAATATAGGAAAGGGAGTGTAATGGATAAATACTGGACAAAAGCAAGACCAAAAACCAGTTAGGCAAACTCTAAGCTCCGCATCTCCACGTCTGATGTTAAAGCATTCTTCATATCTCCAACTCCTTTTAGCTTTGTAGACTGCAGCACTCTTCTTTCTCTTGGGCTGGATCCACTGTCTCTTAGCAGCTTTCCCTAGCAGGACTCTGTCATCTCCAACATCTTGGGGTCTCCAAGACAATTTAGGCTTCACCTTCACAGCTTCACACAGTGGCCTCTCTGGGCCTCCATTTAGGGACAGCCCTGATACCTGTCTGGCCTCACTGGCTGTCCTTAGTTGCAGAAGCAAATTCTATAACCTCTTTTTCTGTCCTTGACTCTAAAGCCAGAACCACATGGCTGAGGCTGCCAAGTTCTATTGTTTACTGGGGCTGGAACATGGCCTGCTTGTGCAATTATATCTTTATCAGCTTTATGTTTTTGATGGTTATCTTTACTGCCTAAGCTTGGCTATCCCGAAACTCATTCTATAGACAAGGCTGACCTCAAATTCAGTGATCCACCTGGCTTTGTCTCTAGAATGCTGGAATTAAAGATGTGCACCACCATATCCAGCTCTAGCTTTTCTTTAATTCCTTTTCACAAGTTGGATATTTACCCGGGTGGGATCTTGCTCTAAGGTCACCACTTCCATTATTCCATTTCTTAATCTGTTTATTTCTTGAATACAACACTTAGCTCCATTCCACTTCCTGGTGCTCCTTTTCTCCTCAAATTGTGCATTTTGTATTTTTACTCACTCATTATAGATCTTCATTAGAGTTACCACTAGCAACCACATGACAGGGTCTATGCTAGGCTATTTTGAGATTTCCTCTGTTAACAGAATTAATCCAAAACTTTTTACTTTAGCCTTAGGCAGACTTTTCAGAGAAAGGCAAAATGCAGCCCCCCCCCTTTTCACCAAAATAATACAATAATGAAAAATAGCTAACATACTAACATTCTTCTCTTCTGAAACCTCTTGAGCTGGGCCCCTGCAGTTCAAATAACCCTTAGCACCACTGTCTTCCATGCTCCTACTAGTATAGCCCATTAAACAGTACTTAATTCTACCAAAGTCCAAATTCCTCCAAATAAAACATGGTCAGGAATATAACAGCAATACTCCAGTTTCTGGTACCAATTTCTGTCTTAGTTAGGGTTTCTGTTGCTGTTAAGAGACATCATGACAATGGCAACTCTTATAAAGGAAAACATTTAACTGGGGCTAGCTTACAGTTTTAGAGGTTTAGTCCATTATTGTTATGGCAGTGTACAGGCAGACACGGTGCTGGAGAGGTAGCTGAGAGCTCTACATCTTGATCTGCAGGCAT
Organism: Arvicola amphibius; assembly: GCF_903992535.2. Classification (NCBI taxonomy): domain Eukaryota; kingdom Metazoa; phylum Chordata; class Mammalia; order Rodentia; family Cricetidae; genus Arvicola; species Arvicola amphibius. Next base: position 101,520,994 of record NC_052050.1, on the reverse strand, counting down.
CAGAAGGAGACTGTGTTCCATAGTGGGCATAGCTTGAGCACAGGAGACCTTAAAGCCATCCCCATAGTAACACTTCCTCCAACAAGGCCACATCTTCTTCAACAAAGCTATACTTCCTAATAATGCCATTCCCTTTTAAGGCCGTTTTCTTTCTAACAACCACAATTATTAATTATCATCAGATCAGATGGCAGCCATAGAAAGCTTGATGTGTTATAATTGCAGACTGACCCTTAGGGAAGGGACATGCAGTATCCCCATGGACATTACATAAAGGAAAACATCCAAATTGGCCATGAAACAAGAGGAAGTGAGGGGAAAATGTTAGCAAAAACCTTTGTTGTAGTTTCAATGGGGAGGGAGGAGCCAGACAGAACAAGCACAGTACTGGTAAGTTTGAATGACTGGTGGGGGTTCCCTAAGTTGCTAGTACTTGTTCTATAGCAGATGACTGGGACTCTACAGAAGTGTGCCGCTGTGAGATTCCGTCTTACTCCAGTCAGAATGGCTGTCATTAGGAAAGTAAATCGCAAATGCTGGTACAGAAACCTGGTATAGCTATTATAGAAGTCAGTGTAATAGTTTTTCAAGAAATGAACATTGGAGTTGCCGTATGACCCAGCTATACCACTCTGGGGCTAATACTCAAAAACTTGATACCCATACGTCAAGTTCATTTCTGTTCTGTTTACAATGGATAGGAAAAGGAAATCAACCAAGATGTCCATCAACTGATAAATGGTTAATGAATATGTGTATACCCAGTGGGATTCTATTCAGTTGCAGAGCAAGTCAAAATAATGAAATTTGCAGGAAAATGGGCGGAATGGGGAAAATACTATACTAAATGAAGTAACTCACATCCAGAAAGACAAACACTGCTTCTTTGCTCTCACACACAGAGTCTAGCTTCTAATTGTTGTAACTGCATTTATGTGGGCATGAGTGTGTGCAGAGAGCAGGAAACCACACAGGGTCCCTGAGAGGAGAGCAAAGAGGCTTAGAGAAGAAAGGGTGGGAGGGTAACTGTAGAAGGAAAGGTGGGCTGTGTCCCGCCACCCGGCTAGCTTTACCCAAAATAATTACATGAAAACTGTATTCTTTTAAACACTGCCTGACCCATTATCTGTAGCCTCTTATTGGTTAGCTCTCACATCTTCCTTTAACCCATATTTAGTAATCTGTGTAGCACCACGAGGTGTGGCTTACCAGGAGAGATCTTAACCTGTGTCCATCTCGGAGAGGAGAAGCATGGAGACTGCATATGGCGACTGCCTGAAACATCTCCCCACTGCCTGCTACCCAGCATTCTGTTCTGTCTACTCTGCCTACCTAATTTTCTGTTCTCTTAAAGGGCCAAGGCAGTTTTTTATTAATAAAAGTAACACATAGACACTTCTCCATCAGGTAACAAAACCAGGGAAGGCAGACTTGTAAATGTGGCAGTGGGGAGGGCGGAGTCTAAGGAGATAGGGAGGAGTGGATGGGCAGTGGGAATCAACAAAAACAACTATGTACGCAAATACTATTTAAAAACCTGTTACTTTCAATGTTAATTAAAAAGAGAGTTCAGTGTGTGGGCTCTGATCGGCTCATTTTCATGTGGAAGGTGCTCCCTCAGGCTGCCTTGCTCTGCAGAGAATTGGCTGTCTAATTCTGGGCTGGGTGGCCCCTCCAGATTAGCCTGGCCTCACAAGTCTAATCCTCTCTAGGGTCCTGTAGACCTGGGATGTTGGGTTCAGAGCAGAGGAAGAGAGCCAACATAGAAAATTCAATACCTACTGTACAAGATTGGGCTTGTTAACATTCCATCTTGGGGTGGGCCTCACAAGGCACTGGGCTATAATAGCTGGGGAGAAGGGCTCCTGTGTCTCCACCCCTTCCTGAGGCTCTATAGACAGTTGATGCTGGCTCGGGAAGGAGAGACAGTTTCTTTAGTAGTACAGCCATCAGTAAGCTGCTTCTGCAAATAACCCTTGGCTCACACTGTTGTAAGCAGATATAATTAAAATTACTGGGTTCCAAAAAAAAAAAGGCTCAAAAGTGACAATGACAAGAGGAAGGGATCAAGGGGGACGGGAAAGGACAAAAGAAGGTGTAGAGGAGTACAATCAAAATCCATTATATCTGTGTCTGATATGTCATAAGTAACATATGCTTATCTTAAATGTCTGCAAGATTTTCTGGAGCAGACACCTCCAGTGTCGTGGCAGCCCTTTGTGTGAATGCCTGGTGTGAGCTGTGTTCTTCCTGGCCGAGGGCTGTTCAGGGCTTCCCGTGCCCTGGGAGCTGTTTGCTTCAGAGTGGTACCTGCCTCTCCTTCCCTTTACCAGCCCTGCTTCCTGGAGACGTTAATTCAGCCTTGGTCCTTCCTTTCACAGCATTTGTGTTTAGTGTTTTATGCTCAAATTCTGGAACTATGATGTGATATTTTCTCCTGAGGATCCTAATAGGAGGCTTACCTCAGTGGCTGGTAATGGCAGGGCATGGAGGATTGGGGAGAAATGAGATAATGCCAATTTCTGTTTGTCTGCTAAGTCCCTCCCCAACTGTTCCTCTGTGACTAGTCTCTCCTGTGTTTATGGTCCTTCAAGTTCATCTTTTACATGCTTCCTTCTGGTTATATATTTTGATATCTAGTCAAATAATTCCACATCTGTCAGCCCACAGTAGACTTTCTGGGTCTTTCTATGGAATAGAGGTTAGAGTTTAAGTATGATAATGTTAATTTTGAGTAGACCCTACTTTATGTTGGACATTGTGCCTGCCACGTGTGCTGTGTGAGATAAATTTTTTATTCCCTGACAACACTGGCAGCTTACGTATTATATCCATTTTACAGATTTGGAGAAGGCCGAGAGTCTTGTATGAGCCTGTAGAGGTGGAGCCCTGTGCACTCCACGTTGTCATGGACCACCTTAGTAACACTGAACTGACACTTGTCAAGCCTTACCTAATGGGCAAGGCTGTAATCCCACCTGCTCAGGACCTGAAGGCAGGTGATTGCAAGTCTGAAGCTGTCTGGGCTACAGAATGAGTTTCAGGTTAACCAGGGCAATAGAGTGAAACTCTGATAAAAACAAACAAACAAACAAACAAACAAGCAACAATAACAACAAAAGGAAAGCAAAGCTGTTTCAGTGTCTTTGAGGTCAAAGGTACTGTTGCTTGGTGACCAGAGTTTGATCCCTGTGTTCCACGACATAGAATGAGAAAATACACTCCAACAACTTGTCTTTTGACCTCCTCAGATATACCTTACACTCAACAAATGAGAGAGACAAAGAGAAAGAGAGAGAGAGAGAGAGAAAGAGAGAGAGAGAGAGAGAGAGAGAGAGAGAGAGAGAGAGAGAGAGAGAGAGAGAGAGAGAGAAAGAGAGAGAGAGAGCAGAAAGCTAGCTGAGTGTTGACATGCAAGGAATAGTAGGTTGCTTTCTGTCCTAAAAAGTAAAAATAAAAGAAGACTGTTGGGAAAATTGCCCAGTGGGACAGCAGTTATCTAGTACATATGAGCTCCTGAGATTCTGTCCCAGTATTAAAGACCCCCTCTCTCTCACACACACATACACACAAAACAAAATAGTTTTTGGACCGTTAGCAGTCTATGCTACATTAAACGTCTTTACAATCTTGTTCATGTTATTTTTTTCTCCATGGGTCCCTATCTGTTGAATAATATTTAATCATAGCTAATGCTGCTAGAAAGGAAACTGGTTAGGATTTGTGTCTTCTCTGTTCACTCCAAGGATATGGCCAAGGGGGAAACTCAGAATATGAGTCCTTCCCATTTGATACCAAACAGCAGTTGAACAATGATCTCTATTGTGTGCATACTTTGGACTAGGCAAAAGACTTTAGTGTCCATTAATTTCCCTATTGTTTGTGCATATGTGTGTTTGTGTGTGAGAGAGTTTGTGAGTTAGAGGGGAGAAGGGAGAGAGGGCTCTAGGACAGGTGACTTCAGAGAGTGAACTGGGCCGAGTGAACAGTATTTTGTACCAGCTGCCGAGGCAGCCATCTCTCAGTCCCAGTAGAGTTTGGCCTTGAGGGAATGCTACACTGTCTCTATATTAGTCAATGTTCTGTTACTATGAAGAGACACTGATCCCAGCAACTTTCATTAAAAATTGAATTGGGTCTTGCTTACAGAGATAGGGGTTTAGTCCATTATCATCATGGCGATGGGCATGGCAGTGTGCAGGCAGACATGGTGCTAGAGAAGTAACCCAGGGTTCTACGTCCTGATCTGTAAGCATCCGGAAGGGAGAGAGAGACACTGGGCCTGGCTCGGGCTTCACAAACCTCAAAGCCTATGCCCAGTGACACACTTCCTCCAATAAGGTCACACCTACTCCAAAAAGGCCAAACCTATCCATCCTTCTCAAACAGTGCTACTCCTTGATGATAAAGCATTCAGATATATGAACCTCCAGAGAGGGGGACATTTTTATTCAAACTAATTAAACACTTTATTCTATAAGTTACTTTGGTCATAATGTTTTATCATAACAATAGAAAGGTAACTAAGACATCTCCTTCAATATTTTGAGACAGGGTATTGTTGAATTTCCCAGGCGGGCCTTAGACCTGTGGTCTTTTCGTCTCAGCCTTGGTTATGCTGGGATGACAGGAGAAGTCGCCATATCTTTCTTTCCTTTGTAAAAGCACATTGTTATTTTGTGTGTGAGTATAGGTGTGCACGCACCATAGTGTGAGTATGAAGATGTGAACTCACGTACTATGGTGTGAGCATGGTGTCAGACGGTGGCTTTTAATAGTGAGTTATCTTCATCATCTGTGGGTTCTGGGGATCAAGTTCAGGCTTTCAGGTCCCCCCCCCAAGTATCTTTATCCTCTAAGCCATCTTGTTGGTGATTTTTAAAAGTCTTGTTCATTTGTGCATTTCTTCTTGCGGTTTATGAAAACATCAAAAGGTTGAGAGATGAGGTTTGTGGAGTTGACAGAAGAGGCAACATCTCTTCACCTCCCCCACTGAGCTCCACCAAGGGAGTGGGATTCTTTTTCATTCAGTGATCTGTTAATGGGGTCAGGAGGCAATCACAATCAGCCCCCTTTAGTTAGGTGGAGGTCTCACAGCATGAATTTGCCTTGCCTGTGATGTAATCTTCAACTCCAATTCCCCTCTGTTATTGAGTTTTGCAGTGGATGATTGGAATGATTGTGGGTATTCTTCTCTTTGTATCTCAGGAGCCACTGGACCTTGCAGACTGGAGATGTGAATAGGAGATGTGGTTGAGAGGAGGCCTGGACCAAAGGGCTACCTGCCTCTCTGAATCATTAGGCAGTTATTCAGTGAGCCCCTGGGATGTAGGGGGGATGCTGAGGGGGCTGGAGGTCTGTTCCTGTACACAGAGGCTGCCACTTAGTGTGGAGCAGCACCCGCCATTTCAGAAACCTCAGAGACTGAGGTGTTATTTGTTTGAGACAGGGCTTTGCTGTGTAGGTCAGTGCCTTAGTTACCTTTTCATTACTGCGACCAAAGACCTGTCAGGTAGAAACTTAAGGATGGAAGGCTTTATCCGAGGGGCTACAGCCATTGTGGTGGGAGTGGAAGCCCGATGCAGCTGGGCACACTGCATTCCCAAGCAGGAAGTGAAAACGGATGGACACTGGTGCTCAGCTGGCTTTCTCCTTCGTGTTCCGCTCAGGATCTCAGCTCAGAGAAAGCTGTCATCTTGATAATTTCTCATAGGTATGTTTCCACACTCATTCTAAATCCCATCAAGTTGCCAGTCATTACACGGAGGCTGGTCCCAAGGAATGGCCTTCCTACTTCAGTCTCTAGAGTGCAGGGATCACAAGTGTGCAAAGCCAACCATGGCCTCAAACTATTAGGAAAAAAATGAGTGTGAGAATGTCTTTGAACAAGGGAGGCTCTTGACTGCCCTGAGGTGAGAATTTTATGACAAAAAGAAACTAGGCATTTCAGGACTAGGAAGAGAAGTCTTTCAGGTAGAAGGAGCCAACTACAAGCTGGCTAAGCAAGGATAGAGTGGACATGCACTGGGAACAGGATGGAGGTCAGCAGGTCTGGAACACAGCTATCTGCAGGTCTGGAGCACAGCTATCAGCAGGTCTGGAGCACAGCTATCAGCAGGTCTGGAGCACAGCTATCAGCAGATCTGGAGCACAGCTATCAGCAGATCTGGAGCACAGCTATCAGCATATCTGGAGCACAGCTATCATCAGGTCTGGAGCACAGCTATCATCAGGTCTGGAGCACAGCTATCTGCAGGTCCGGAGCACAGCTTGCAATGGAAGAATGTGGGATAATAAGGTCAGAAGAAAGGCAGGAGCTCCTCCAAGCAGTTGGCAAATCATTTTAAGGATTTGAATTTTATTCTAAATGTGGTAAGCTGCAATATCTTCAGAGTTATAATCAGGGAAGTGACATGCTCCAAAGTAGTTTTAAAATTGTTTTTCAGTTTTTGGTACTGGTGATGGATCACTTATATGTGCTACCATCATCCGACTTTGAGTTATAAGCGAATATGCTGGCTCCCACATGGAAAGGAATCTGGGAGGGTAAAGCCAGCCATTGCCAAAAAAGGGGCATTTATGGGTTGCTCATGTTTTATACTCAATGATAATATTCCTCGGACTTTTTGTGCCCATGACAAGTACTTGAGAAAAATGACTTAAAGAGGAAAGAATCTGTGGTGGTTTGAATGTAATTAGTCACCATAATCTCATAGGGAGTGGCAGTATTAGGGGATGTGGCTTTGTTGGAGTAGGTGTGGCCTTGTTGGAGGAAGTGTGCCATTGTGGGGTGGTCTTTGAGCTTTTCTATGCTCTATATACCTCTCAGGTTTAGAAACTACTTCCGGTTGCCTTCTGATCAAAACATAGACAGCACCATGTCTGTCTGCATGCTGCCATGCTCCCTGCCATGATGATCATGGATTGTGCCTCTGAACTGTAAGCTGCTACCTCAATTAAATGTTTTCCTTTATAAGAGTTGCTATGATCATGGTGTCTCTTCACAGCAACAGAAACCCTAACTAAGACTGAATGAATCCTTTTATTTCATCTTGTGATTTCAGTTGCTTGGCCTCATTGCTGTGAGCGCTGGTGAAGCAGGGCATCATGACAGAGAAGGCCCAGTGTAGTGGAGGGCCCAGGGTAGGAGTGGGGGGCCCAGGGTAGGAGTGGGGGGCCCAGGGTAGGAGAGGAGGGCCCAGGGTAGGAATGGAGGGACTAGGGTAGGAGTGGGGGGCCTAGGGTAGGATTGGGGGGCCCAGAGTAGGAGAGGAAGGCCCAGGGTAGGAGAGGAGGGCCCAGGGTAGGAGAGGAGGGACCAGGGTAGAAGAGGGCCCAGGGTAGGAGAGGAAGGCCCAGGGTAGGAGTGGAGGGACTAGGGTAGGAGTGGGGGACCTAGGGTAGGAGTGGGGGGCCCAGGGTAGGAGTGGGGGGCCCAGGGTAGGAGAAGAGGGTTCAGGGTAGGAGTGGAGGGACTAGGGTAGGAGAGAAGGGTCCAGGGTAGGAGAGGAGGATCCAGGGTAGGAGTGGGGGGCCTAGGGTAGGAGTGGAGGGCCCAGGGTAGGAGTGGAGGGCCCAGAGTAGGAGAGGAGGGTCCAGGGTAGTGGAGGGACCATTGTACATTGGCCTAGCATAGAAGATGGCCTAGCATGCATTTGGCCTAGCAGAGCGAAGGGCCTAGGGTAGCAAACAGAGACAAAGGGAGACAAAAACAAGGAAGATGCCCTTCAGAAGCATGTCCCTGGTAACTTCTTTCTTCCAGCCACACTCAGCCTCCTAATTTCCACCACCTCTCCGTGAAACCATCTGGTTATGGCTTCATCCACAGATTTCAATCCATTGATGAAGCTGGAGCCTTCATAATCCAATCACTTTCCTGGGCATCCCACCTCTGGATTCTGATGCATGGGATCCAAGCCTTTTGCACATGTGATTTTGAAGGGCATTGCATGTGTGAGCTGAAACAGGGATTTAGGCTGCACATAGGTGGGCTTATTCATTCATCAATTGGGATCAGCTTTGTTAATATTGGTTTGGTTCCTTCATATATGTGGTATCACAGTGGGGATGATAAGTTGGTCTGCCATCTCCTGCTTGGACAGGCCATATAATACCTAAGAGAATGTAGCCATGGAAAATCTCTTGCGATCTGGGGTCAGAACTGGCCCAGTTATCAGTTCTACTACACAGTGGTATAAGCTGAAGGCTAGACAAGACCCAAGGGATAAGTAAATACATTCGACTTCCTGGAAGAAAGGTACCAAGTCACATGACCAGAGAATGCCATTTAGGGAGAAGAACAATGATGCACACTGTGAGGAGAACCTACTGCCAGGGCAAGAAAGTAAGTAGGGAGCACATTCAAGAGGCTGCTGTGGTCAGCTCAGTGTGAGGATGGTGAGTGACCTGGGCCATTCTGGTGCTCTGCCTACATTTGGAAATGATTCAGTTCTGAGGCAGAAGGTAACAAGGATCACATGACTGGGCACCAAACACTCTGTAGTCCTTTACTGTAGAAACCATAGTTCCCATTTTGTGTATAACTAGGTGAAGCTCAGAGGCATCAGGGAACTGACTCATGTTCACCAGTTGCTAAGCAACATAGACAGGAAAAGAGACCAGGTGGTACTGAGTCCAAATTCAACTCTGTTTCTGAAGTACAACAAAAACACAAGGCACACATACACACAGGTGCACACACACCACAGACACACATACACAAACACTCATACCACAGGCACACACACACTGCAGGCACACACACACACCATATACAAACACACAAGCACACACACCACAGACACACATACACAAACACTTATACCACAGGCACACACACAGGTGTGCACACACACTGCAGGCACACACACACACCATATACAAACACACAAGCACACACACCACAGACACACATACACAAACACTTATACCACAGGCACACACACAGGTGTGCACACACACTGCAGGCACACACACACACACCATAGACAAACACACAAACACATACCATAGACACACACACACAAACACACATACCACAGGCGTGCACACACACCATAGATACACACATACACACACACCCCACAGGCACAAACACACACACAAAAATACACACCATAGCCTTCTAAGAAACCTGGCTATAGAATCAAATGCCTTAGCCTGAACTCGGCTTGTAGGTGTGGACAACAGCTTGCAGACTTCTGATTCTTCCTCCTCCCCCAGCGATGTGCTTCTTTTTATTGATAAGGAACTAGCACTGAGCGCTGCGTGCAGGCAGCTTTTGACCCTCTCTGATTTAGATGGGTCTCAGGAATAAACGAGGTAGGTCCTGGAACAAAAGATTAAATTTAATATTTTTCTCATTTGACAAAAATATGGAGGCAGAGCAGGTGACATTGTTCCGCACATCCAGGAAATTGCTGCCAAGCTTGGTGAATTGAGTCACAGGGGGAGAAAGCAACAACAGCATGCTGTCCTCTGCTGTGACCTCCATATGTGCTCCATGGCATGTGTGCACCCCCACATAGATGTAAATAAATGTATTTTTTTAAAGATTAGGCATTTTCACTGTTGCATTTGGCAGCTGGTCCTGAATGGGTAGAGGTCAGGGACAGTAAACAACTCATCTGGTAATGTCTAGGCAGTCTCCAGCAGCAGTTTTCCAACCCAAAATGCCTATCTTGTAGGGGTTGACAGATTCCCTGAATTCTGCCTGGGATCTGTCTTTATCAAAGATGGTGTTCCCACAAATCTATCGGGTCTATGCTGAGATGCAGCGTAAGAACTGTCCAAGTTGGGAAGGTGCTGTGGGAGAGGCTGTCCAAGCAGGGCACCTCTCCATGTTGCTTCTTTTAGGAGAAAATTCTACAGGGAGGGTTGGTGGGAGTCAAAACCCATCCGCTCTCATTTACCAGGTGTTTAGAAAAATTGCTTTCCCCTGTGGAAGAAATTACATGAATTATATTAAAATCAGTGGTAAGGTAATAAAATCACATGCTCAGGGCTCTTCTACAAACTGCTTTTGTCAGGCAGGGTAATTTGAGTGAGGGAAGACAATCCCCCAGCTGCCACAGTCTTACATAATGCAGGAGCAGAGGAAATAAGCTCCACTGTGCTCTGCCTGTACTTAGCTACTTGTTGAAAACACTCTCCTTTTTGATTTAATAAAGATTTCCCTTCAGATCCACCACAGAATGTAGTTTGGGGCACAGATTCATGAGAGGAGTGATTTAGCTCTTTTAGAAAGATTATTTTTATCTCCTTAAAATTTTAAAAATTATTTTTATTTATATTATCTTATTTAATAAGTGTGAGCCTTTTTTCCTGTACGTGTAGTATGTGTACCAATGCCTGCAGTGCCTTTGGAGGTCACAAGAGGGCATCACATCCACTGGAACTCAAGTTACAGCTGGTTGTGAGCCCCAATGTGTGTGCTGGAATGTGAACCTGAGTCCTTGGCAGAACGATCGATGCTCTTAACCACTCAGCCACTGGTCCTAATTTTATTTCTAATTATGTGTGGGGAGGTGTCTGTGTGTCTGCATGCATATTTGTGTTTGTGTGTGTGTCTGTGTCTGTATGCATGTCTGTCTGTCTGCTTGGACACATTTGCAGGTGCCCTCAGACTCCAGAAGAGGGCATCAGATCCTCTGTAGCTGGAGGTATAGGCAGTTGTGAGCCTCTTAACATGTGTGCTTGGGGCCAAACTTGAGTGCAACGTGAATAACAAAAATCCAGAGACAGATACTGTGGTTCAACCTGAAGATCAGAAAAACAAAGCGGCCAGCTGGTGGCTCTTACCTCTACCTCAGACCAAAAATGGGCGGGATCCTGTCTCTGAGAACCTTGAAGACTCCATACCCCACAAGCCACACTCCACACTCCTCTGAGTTCCTGTCTCTTCCCCTTTTATATTCCTCTCTCTGCCCAGCCATATCACTCCTGTCTCTACCTCCCTAGTGCTGGGATTGAAGGCAAATGATCCTAAGTGCTGGGATCACTTTTGTGTGAGCTCTGTTTCTCTTTTAGACAGATTCAGTCTGTGTAGCTCAGAGTTTGAACTCACAGAGTTTGAACTGCCTCTTTCTTCCAAGACCTGAGATTAAAGGTATGTGCCGCCACTCCCTGGCCTGACTAGTAAGGCTACTTTGTCTTTTTGATTTCCAGGCAAGCTTTATTTATTAAAACACAAATAACATACTACAATACTTGGGTCTTCTAAAGCAGCATTTGATTTTACCTGCTATGCCATCTCTTCCTCCCTGATTTAATTATTGTAATGTCCATTTCAGGAGGAAACTTTAAGCCATCAAGTGAATGGCAGGTTACCAAGACTGGGCAAAAATATCCACAGAATTGGGCAGAAACAAACTGTAATATCACAGGAATCATGATCATTTGGGTACCAATGGCGTGCCAGTTTGAAAAGAAATGTATGGCATTGCATATGTGACCTCTTGCTTCTAGCACAGTAACATTTTTAGTTAACAGGACAGTCACCCTTGCTTTAGTTCATAAACACAGTGGAGGCCTAGGGAACTGGGGGTGTGTCTGACAGAGCTAAGGAAATACAGACCCTGGGAAGGAAGAGCCATCCTCATTTGTGTGCTTGAATGGTTGGGGCTGGAGAGATAGCTCAGTCTCATGATTCTCCAGAGAAACCAATTCAGATCCCAGTACCCACATCAAAGGGCACACAACTGCCAGCAACTCCAGGTCTAGGGGATGTGACTCCCTCTTCTGTGGGCACACACATGTCACACCACACACACACACCCCACAACACACCACACAGACACAGACAGACAGACAGACAGACACAAGCACGCGTGCACACACACACATACACAGAGGAATAATGGTTCTCAGTGTTAGAGAGATGGCTCTGTTGGGAAAGTGCCTGAGGTCTGACCTTATCTCCAGAACTCATGTATAAAATGTCACCTGCCTGTAATCCCAGGACTTGGGAGACAGAGACAGGTGGACCTCTGGGATTTTCTGGCCAGCCCTATTAACCTACTGGTGAGTTCCAGGTCAGGGAAATACCTGTCTCAAAAAGAAGGTGCCTAGGGAATAACACCCAAGGATGTCCTTCAGTCTCCTCATGGCCACATCCTCTACACGTGCATCTACATACATGTGATCATGCAAACCACATATGCACCTGCATACATGTGAACATGCATATCACATATGCACACATGAAAAGTAAAGCCTAGAATAATGGTTCTCAACCAGGGATGGTTGTGTTCTCTCAGGGTGTGTCTGCAACATCTGGAGATATTTGCTTAGCACAGTCTTTGGCATATAGTGGGTTCAGATATAATACAAGGAATGATCAAAACCAGAAAAGCAACCAGGTTGTGGTCAGGATACCACACCTTAGCATGTCAGCTCCTCCATGTGAACAAGGAGCACAGATGCTGTGCCTTTCCCACCCACGGTGCCTGTCCATAGTGATAGAGGATGGAGAAGGTCTCAACAGTGGGTGGAGGTCATCTCATTTTCTGTGGTCCTCCACCTCTATTGCCCTCCCTAAAGCACAGCCAACAACTCCTCCCAAAGTGTAAACCCAGGCCTGTAGCCTCTTTCCATGGCTTCTATTTCTGGTTGTTTTTTGACTCCCATAATGTAGAAGGAATGGCAGGCTATGTCCCGCCACCAGGCTAGCTTTACCCAAAATAATTACACAGAAACTGTATTCTTTTAAAACACTGCCTGGCCCATAGTTTCAGCCTCTTATTGGCTAATTCTCACATCTTCCTTTAACCCATATTTAGTAATCCATGTAGCACCACAAGGTGTGGCTTACCAGGAGAGATCTTAACCTGAGTCCATCTCGGAGAGGAGAAGCATGGCGACTCACTATGGCAACTGCCTGAAGCATCTCCCCACTCCTTCTTCCCACAATTCTGTTCTGTCTACTCTGCCTACCTAATTTTCTATCCTATTAAAGGGCTGAGGCAGTTTCTTTATTAGCCAATGAAATTACCACATAGACACTCCTCCATCACCATAATGTGCCCAAATGGAGCTTTCTTTGCTGGTTTTTGAGACAGGGTTTCATGTAGTCCAGGGTGACCTTAAACTATGTAGCTGAGGATGACCTTGGTCTTCTGGTCCCTGCCTCCATCTTTGAGTGTTGTGATTACAGGCACGTACTACCTGACCAAGCCTACTCTGTGCAAGGATGTTGCCCAGGGTTTTGTAACAACGAGGCAAGTGAACTGCCATCTAGATTACATCTCAAGCCTTCACCCTGTTGACTCCCACCACTAAATGTGGTACTTTCCTCCCACCTGCCTCGCTAGTTCCCCGTCAGAGCTTGCGGTGATGTGATAAGAGAGCCTCAGCAGCTACTCGGCACTTCTCCAGGCCCCTCTTGCTCACTGTTGCAGTCTCCGTGTCCACACCAGCAGGGCCTGCTAGTTCACATCGATGTCTTAGCACTGACATTTCAGTGACTCTGCTGAAGGAGTGAATGAATGAGAACCAATGAGACTTTAGACATAGATGCCGTATCACAAGATGATCCTTTTGCGTTTTCTTTGCCTCTTTCTGTGGCTTCCCTGTTTACTGTCATTCTAATAAGCCATGGTCCCAAAGGAGGAGCTTACAGAGAAGAGAACAGTGAAGAGCAGAAGGAAGTCCATGTAAACAACCACATTTGCCTTTGTACTGACTTGACTGTGCCGTCCTGAATTCTGCCAGGCTGGGTGCGTTGCAGGAGCACCAGGGCTTCCATTTTTTGGTGCGTGTGAATTTTATGCTTTTTTTTCATGTATAGCCAATGCAAGTTTCACTTTCTCTGGTATTTATTGAATTTCAGGAGGGCAGAAATAATCTCTGATCTGGCTCAGGGATTCCTCAGAGCATCTTCTACATATACACCACCAAAGATCCCATTGGGGAACTGCTTCAGGTAGAAAAATCTTACAGGGATACACAGTCTCCTTGTTCTACACACATGTAAACTGAATTTTCTCAAGGAAGGAGAGGAGCTGTGTAGACACAGTGAGCTAGTTCTCAGCAAAGCTAAGACGTAAAGAGCCCTGCTTCCTGGGAGACCGATTATCGAAGCCGTGAGGTCTTTAAATTTAGAAAACAAAGTTGACTACTGCCAGAGCTGCAAGGCGGTGTTGACGTCTCCTGAAAGCTGCTGCTTCCATCCAATTTTGTTCTGGAAGTAGGAAGCATAGGCTTGCAGGGATCCCTGGGTGCATCTCCCCTTCCATTTATTAGTATTCTTGCCTCTCATTATCTCATGGCCTAGTTTCACAGGCCCTCTAGAGTTCAATGAGCACCGAGCAGTAGGCAATTGTCCTCGTGTGCTTTTGAAGTTCTTTAGGCATTATGAACAAGGTCTTGGACCCCAGCTGGGTGCCATAGCCGACTTTGGCTCTGCTCTACTTCTTCAAGAAGTAGGGTGTTGTCATTTTCCAAAAGCAGAAACCAGTAACAAAAAGCCTCCCTTGTTCTCAAAGGCAGTGGAGAAATTGCTAGAATGAAATTTTATTGTATAGGATGCTACTGTTTGAACCAGTAGAGCACAGGGAGAGGCAAGACCTCTGGTGCCCAGACTGGAGGAAGGAAGTCAAGGGGCTGTATTCATATTTCAGGCTGCGCTTGGTGTGGAAGCAGGAGCTGGCCTGCCTGTGTCACATGTCCTGGGCACATGTCTGCACAGGGACATTGCATGCTGTCTCTGGCTAGCTCTCAGGGTACCTTGGGGCTTCCAGAAGAGTTCTGGGCTTTTGTTTTCTCTTCTGCTCTGACCTTTATCAGCCAAGTGTAAAAAGGATTAGCAGTTCTTATCAGATGTCCCTGACTTTGTCTTGGGCTCTCAGGCACTGGAGGGGTATGTAGAGGGCTTTATGGAGCTATGTAAGAGCTCCAAGGTTTGAAAAAGGTGTGTTGTGCTGAGGGCATGCTCCTCAGTGGGTGGTGTGAGCTCATGCAGTGTAATTTAAGGAACTTAGAGAAGATAACTCAGGCTCCAAAACAGAGTCCGCCCCCCACCCCAGATTGGGCTTCATGTTGAAGGGCAGAAGCTAGAAGGTATTGAGAAAATGGCTGCCACCAATGTTATTCTTTAGGCTGGCTCTTTAAGGGGCAAACCACGCCCACTCCCGCTACCTACCTCTGACCTCTCTCGTCTCCATCTTGGATCCTTCTTTTCCTGCCATCTCTTGGCGTGTGCACGTGTGTCTCTCTGTCCCCCCTCTCCTTTCTCCTCTCCCTCTCTTTCCTTCTCCCTCTCTCTCTCTCTCCTTTCTCCTCTCCCTCCTCCTCTCTTTCTCTCTGCCCCCCTTCTCCCTTCCCCTCTGTAACCCCCAAAATAAACATTCAACATGTTGTTTCTGTCCATGTCTCTGTCTCCTGCCTGCCCGCCATGTGTCCATGTGTCTGCCGCTCGCTGCTGGGAATCTGCACCGCTCTGGCAGCCGTCTGTGCTGGGCTAGCGGCTGCTCCACGAGTGCGGGAGACCCGCTAGTATTGTTGTCCTCTGTGCCACTTTTCTTACATACCTGTGTCTGCGCACCGGTGTTTGTGTTCTGTCAGGTCAGAGGGTCACATGATGGAAGTTAGAACTGAGGGGACTTCTGAAGCAGCCTGGGTTCGATCCTGTTTACTACCTTTGGTAGCTTTTCATTGCTAAAATTCCTCCCTAGGGAAGACACAAACAAACCGAGCCCTTCCTCTTCCTCGGGTCCCAATGCACAATTTCCCCAAGCTCGCTTCAGGGAATCAGTACATTTGCTGGGCTTGGGTCCTTAGAGAGCACAGGTGAGGGGTTACTCACAGGGACATGTGCACTCCTCCATCCAATGCCCACTCCTGAAATGCCCTACACAGCAGGAAAGAGGACTTCCATGTGTCTTGTGCAGAATAGTCATGGCAGGATGGCACAGCAGGCAAAGGTGTTTGCCACCTGGGCTAACCACCCGGAGGAGCCTTTATGATGGGAGGAGAGAGCTGAGTCCTGCACACATACACACACACACACACACACACACACACACACACACACACACACGTGCGCATGCACACATGCATGCACTGTGGCAAGTGCATGCATGTATTCCTGTGTATAGCACAATAATGTATATTTTTAAAAATTTGAAAAGGAAAGGAAAAGAGAAAGCACACAGTGGGAACCCTGACAGACATGCACTCTGTGGACCTGGCCACAGCCAACTGTGATAAATGGCGTTGTCATATGTGTCATCAACTTGATGTAAAAATGTTAACTTATGTGTTCTTCCTCCTAAAGACATGTTACCTCTGTTCAATCATGAAAAAACTATCAAACTCCTCATGTAAAGGAAGTCCCTAAAGCAGGTGTCTAGTAATTTTGAACCCTTGTCAGGGTCATCGAGTCTGAGAAACTGTTAGAGCCGAGAGGAGCTGGGCACTTCCTAATGTAGTGCCCCTGGGGGATTATGGAACCAAAAAGGGAACCTGGGGTCAAAGAAAGAAAGAAACAAGTTAATCTGATACAGGGGAGGTGACTTTGTAGGTAAACTGCTCATTACACAAGCACAGGCCCTGGGTGTGGTACACCATTGCCATCCCGGCACCAGGGGTGGAGGGTGGAAGGTGGAGACAGGCAGGTCTTCTGAGCTCACGGACCAGTCAACCTAATCTTACATACTTGGCAAGTTCCAGGCCAGTGAAACACTATTCCATTGCTGGTAGGAATACCAACTTGTAGAGTCACTTTGGAAATTAGCATGGTGATTTCTAAGAAAATTAGGAAACAATCTACCTCAATACCTAGCAATACCATTCTTGCACATATAACCAAAGGATGCTTAATCATACCAAAAGGACATTTGCTCAACCATATTTATAGCAGCTTTATTTGTCATAGCCAGTACCTGGAAATAACGTAGATGCCTCTTAACCGAAGAATGGATAAGGAAAATGTGGTACATTTACACAATGGAGTACTACTCAGCAGTAAAGAATGACATCTTGAAATTTATAGGCAAATAGATGGAACTAGAAAAAAACACATTGAGTGAGGTAACCCAGACCCAGAAAGACAAATATAGTATGTACTCATTCATATGTGACTTTTAGACATAAAGCAAAGAATAACCAGCTTACAGCCTACAACCCCAGAAAATCTAGATAACAAAGAAGACCCTAAGAGAGACATACATGGATCCAGGTAGGAGAAAGAGACAAGATCTCCTGAGTAAATTGGTAGTGTGGGGGACACAGGGGACAGTGGAAGGGGAGACGGGAGGAAGAAAAGGGAGGGAGGAAAAATGTATAGCTCAATTAAAAACAATAAATTTAAAAACCACCACCACCAACAACAACGAAAACATAAAAGATTAGCCAGGCGTGGTGCTGCATGCCTTTAGTCCCAAGGAAGCAGAGGCAGGTGGATCTCTGTGAGTTCGAGGCCAGCCTGATCTACAGAGTGAGCTCCAGGACAGCCAGGGCTACACAGAGAAACCCAGTTTCTAAAACAAAAACCAAACAAATAAACCATAAAAGATTGACAGTCCTCAAGGAAAAATGACCCCCGAGGCTGTATTCTGGCCACCATACATTTGTATGTTCATGTGCATGGGCACGCCATACATGAACACACATAGAAAAATTTAAAGTAATTCAAACAAACTCAGGATTTTTGTTAGTAATCATGTATTAACATTGTTTTTAAAATTGTATCAAATATACCAGATTATGATGTTAATTATAGGAGAAGTGAGAGAAGGGTCAATGGGAATTCTTCTTTGTCTTCTCAAGTTCTCCATAAGTCTAAAAGTGTTCTGAAAATTAAGATCAATTAAAAAGGTATTAATAGTAATAATGTTTTCTTCTCTTGGGTGATCTCACCTAGGAAAGTTAAGCACCCAGGAGGGCCTAGCATGGCATCAGTCTCCCCTGTACCTTCCCTCTTTAGGCTAAGGAGCCTCATTCTCTTTGGTTATGGTTGGTGTGGCAACCACACACACAACATGGGCAGCAATGCCCCCCACCAAGGGAATGTGTACTAGCTATGAAAACATGAACTTAGCAGCCTGCTGGGAAAGTGTTAAGTCAGAATCACTCAGCCCTGTCTGCTGTGCACACACGTGGGCTGAGTCACTCTGCAGGATAGATGGATTCCCATCACTCATCTTAGATTGCTAGCTGAGAACTCCCTTACTTTCTGGGTCGCTTTAGGCCAGAGGTTCTCAGCCTTTGGGTCATGGCCCCTTTGAGGGGTTATACACCACATACCCTGCATATCAGATATTTGCATTATGATTCACAACAGCAGCAAAATTACAGTTACAAAATAGCAACAAAAATAGTTTTATTGTTGGCATCACCACACTCTGAGGAACTGCATTAAAGGCACACAGCCTTAGGAAGGCTGAGAATCACAGATCTTAGTTCCAGGTTCAGTATAGATGATTCAAAACCAAAGATCGAAAACCGGAACAACGGCTCAGTCCATGAAGTGCACAAAGCAAGCTGAGTGGAGCGGCACATGTCTGCTGTGCCAGTGTTGGAGACATGGAAGCAGGAGGGTCTCTCTCACACACACACAGTATACAGTGGAATAGAAGACGAGTCAACAGCATGTATACATGTGATGTTGCTGTTCAACCTGGCAGCCTGTGACACCAGAGATAAGATTTGTATTTGTGTTTTCCAAACATGACCACACCAATATCTCCTATGCCATGAGTGATTCTTTTAATGAGACCTTGCCAGTTTCTCCATAGCTTAATGAGGAGCTGTCCTTTGTGCTTTCGAAGCTGTATGGGTGGTGTTGGAAGTGACACTATATGAGTTCTGAAGTTGCATTATGGGTACTTAACATACTTCATGAATACTCACTCTTGGAACTAAGTCTCCATATTGTGAGCATGCCCAGATAGCCTATGAAAGACACCTGTGGAGAGGAATTAAGACTGTGGCCCATATTCCAACTGAGATTCCAACTGCCAGCCTCCACTTGGCAGCTGTCTTGGAAGTAGACTCTGCATTCCCCAGCCAAGCTATTCAAGTGGGTGCCACATGGACCAGATCTCACCACGCCCTGCCCAAAATGCATCTCCATCAGCTAAGTAACCAAGATTGTTGCATTAAGTCACTATATTTTGGAGTGTAGTTTGATGGAATAGATAACCAAAACAGATGGGCAGATCAAACCCTGTGGGTTAACTTATCTCCTCTCTCATTTCACATAGAGAGATTAGATGCCCATGCCCAGATCTGATGCCACAAATACAAACCAATTAAAAGGGAAAAGAGCCACTTTGTAAAATCATTTCTCTTAGTATTTTGCCCCCATTTTTTGATGATAGAAGAAAGCCTTCACTGGTACAAAATACAAGATGTGTTTTCTCATTCTTTGAGGTTCCCAAGGTAAAGAACCAAGGCCAAGGGGACAGGGTAGAAGATGCATGTGTGGTGTGGGAGGTTTTTCTGTCTATGTATTGCTTCATTGGTTAATGAATAAAGAAACTGCCTTGGCCTGTTGATAGGGCAGAATTTAGGTAGGTGGGGAAAACTAAATGACATTCTGGGAGGAAGGAGGCAGAGGTAGAGAGACACCATGGACCCACCACTGGAGGTAGATGTGATGAGACTTTGTTGGTAGGCCATGAACTCGTGGTGATATACAGATTAATAGAAATGGGTTAAACCAATATGTAAAAATTAGCCAACAAGAAGTTAGAGTTGATGGGCCAATCAGTGATTTAATTAATATGGTTTCTGTGTGATTATTTCAGATGTAAGCTAGCCAGACAGCCGGGAACTGGGCAGCAGGATGAACAAGTGGGCTTTCTTCCTACACGTGTGCTTGCATGTAGGCCTCTTCATGCCATGACTTGCATGTGTATCTCAGAGGACGACTTCATTTACCTGTACTTGCCTTCAGTTTTGTTTGAGACGGGTCTCTCTTCTGTGGTGTGTAAGCAAGGATGGTTGACTGGAAGGTTGTGGGGATGCCCTCCATCCTCCCATCTCACCGCGGGACACTGGGATTACAGATTCAGGCTACTGTGTATGGATTCCAGCTCAGGCCATCACACTGTGTGGTGAATGATTTGGACATTGAGCTGCCCTCCTGCTGCACACACTTGTCACAGCAGGACACTCGAGGAAGCTGAGCCTCTGGAAGGTAGATGGGCACTTGCTCAGATTCGTGCACCTGAAGAGATGTGTATAAACCAAAGATGTCTGTTTAATCTTGAAATGTTTTCAAGGTCCCAGATCTGGTAAGGATTGTACCCCATTCTTTCTCCATATCCAAACCTCATATAATAAAACAAAACCCCAAATTAAATAGACTAAAGGCAAAGTGAAAATCTTGTAGAATTGGAGCCTGAGCAGTAGAGAATATTTCATATGAGATAAAAAAATTCAAACATGGTAAACACAATTAAGAAGATAATAGTGGAAAAAGAATGAAAAATTGACTTTCAGAGCACAGGGACTTTATGGAGGTGGATAACTTTCCTTAGTGTGTCTGCCACAGTGTGGGTGGTGTAATGTTTTCCTTTCTTCTTTTGTTAGTGTTTGGAGTTTGAACATTGGCCTGACTCATGTCTATTCTCCCTGGACTTAATTAGGTGTATTATCATTATCATTGTTTTGTTTCTCTTTGAAAGGCAGAGCATCCCTCTCAAATATAAATGATTCATTCTCTGTGTGTGTGTGTTAGTGTGTGGTGTGTGTTTGTGTGTGTGTTTATATGTGTGTGCCTGTGGTTTGTGTATGTGTGTGTGCCTATGGTGTGTGTTTTGTGCATATATGTGTGTGTCTGTATCTGTGTGTATTTGTGTGTGGTGGATCTAAACTGACATTAACTTAAAGACTGTGTGTGTGTCTGTATCTCTCTCTCTGTGTGTGTCTATATCACTATATGCAGTATGTGTTTATGTGTGTGTTTATATGTGTGTGTCTGTGTTTGCGTGTGTTTATGTGTGCATGTGGTGGGTCTGAACTGACATTTACTTGAAGACTTGTTTGTGTATATCTGTATCAGTATGTATCTGTGTGTATTACTATGTGTGGTGTGTGTTTATATGTGTGTGTTTGTGGGGTGTGTGTATGTGTTGGATCTAAACTTGCATGTGATATTTACTTGAAAACCATGCATGTGTGTCTGTGTGTGTGTGTGTGTGTGTGTGTGTGTGTGTGGTGGGTCTGAACTGTCATTCCCTTGAAGACTGTATGTTTGTGTATGTGTATCAGTATGTATCTGTAGCTGTGTGTATCACTGTGTGTGGTGTGTGTTTGTATGTGTGTTTATGTGTGTGTGTGTTTGTGGTGTGTGTGTGGTGGGTCAGAACTGACATGTGATATTTACTTGAAGACCATGTGAAGCACAATTAATAAAAACTCAGAGAGAAACTGGGATTCAACCTGAAGATCTAAAAAGCAAAACTGCCATCCACTGGCTCTTACCTCGACCTCAGTCTGAAATGGCAATCCTGCCTCCCCGGAATCTCAGCATGAGACTGTGTCTGAGAGCTGTCTCCCCCCATCTTATATTCCTCTCTAGGGCTAGGATTAAAAGAGTGCACCACCATGATTAAAGGTATGCATGACCCAATTTCTATGACAACTAGTGATGCTCCTGGGATTAAAGGTGCGTGTTATTACCATAGCCAGGTCTATACGGCTGACCAGTGGGACTGTTTTATTCTCAGATCTTCAGGCAGTCTTTATTTATTCAAATACAATTGAAATGCCTCTACAACCATGTGTGTGTTTGTACGTGTGTGTGTGGTGGATCTGAACTGCCACTCTCTTGAACACTGTGTGTGTGTGTGTGTGTGTGTCTGTATCTGTGAGTGTGTGTCTGTATCTCTGTGTGTGGGGGGGTCTGAACTGACACTCACTTGAAGAGTGTGTGTGTGTGTGTGTGTATCTGTGTGTGTGGGGGTCTGAACTGACACTCACTTGAAGACTCTGTGTGTGTGTGTGTGTGTGTGTGTGTCTGTATCTGTGTGTGTGTGGGGGGGGGTCTGAACTGACACTCACTTGAAGACTCTGTGTGTGTGTATGTGTGTGTGTCTCTATCTGTGTGTGTGTGGGGGGGTCTGAACTGACACTCACTTGAAGACTCTGTGTGTGTGTGTGTGTGTGTGTGTTTGTATCTGTGTGCGTGTGTGGGGGGGTCTGAACTGACACTCACTTGAAGACTGTCTCCCAGAAGCCTTGTGAATAAATTTAGCACGCTTCTTTTAGAAATATGTTAAAAAAGAAAACCCAAACCCTACCTGATCGTTTGTTTTTATTCCAAATCATCAAGAAAATTAAAGGTCCCTACCATCTCCTTATAATTGAATAAATAAAGACAGATGTGGAAGGATATTGTTGAATGTGGAATAAGCTCCAGACACCTGATTAGAATATTTTTCCACTAAAAACAGACAGGAGGACCAATGGAATTGAATCGAAGACACAGATGTCAATCCACACACTTGCAAATACCTGATTTTTGACAAAGAAGCTAAAAGTATAAAATGGAAAAAAGAAAGCATCTTCAACAAATGGTGCTGGCATAACTGGATGTCAGCATGCAGAAGAATGCAAATAAATCCATATCTATCCCCATGCACGAAACTCAAGTCCAAATAGATCAAAGACCTCAACATAAAACCAGCCACACTGAACACAATAGAAGAGAAAGTGGGACGTACACTTGAATACATGTCACACGAAACTACTTTCTAAATTTAACCGCAGTAGCACAAACACTGAGGAGAACAATTAATAAATAAGACCTCCTGAAACTGAGAAGCTTCTGTAAAGCAAAGGACAAGGTCAATAAGACAAAACAGCAGCCTAAGAATGGAAAAAGACCTTCACCAACCCCACGTTGGACCGAGGACTAATCTCCAAAATAAACAAAGAACTCAAGAAATTTGACATCAAAAGATGTGATACAGCCCTAAACAGAGAACTCTCAACAGAGAACTCTAAAATGACTGAAAGACACTTAAGGAAATGCTCAACATTCTTAGTCATCAGGGAAATGCAAATCAAAACAACTCTGAGATTCCATCTTACATCTGTCAGAATGGCCAAGATCAAAAACACTGATGACAGCTTATGCTGGAGAGGATGTGGGGTAAAGGGAACACTCCTTCATTGCTGGTGGGAGTGCAAACTTGTACAGCTGCTTTGGAAATTAGTATGATGATTTCTCAGAAAATTAGGAAACAATTTACCTGGGAAACAAGACCCAGTAATACCACTTTTGGGTATATATCCAAAGGATTCTCAATACCACAAGCACATATGCTCAACTATGTTCACAGCAGCATTATTTGTCATAGCCAGAACCTGGAAACAACCTAGATGTCCCTAAACAAAGGAATGGATAAGGAAAATGTGGCACATTTACAAAATGGAATACTACCCTGCAGTAAAAAACAATGACATCTTGAAATTTGTAGGCAAATGGATGGATCTAGAAAAAAAACTTATTGAGTGAGGTAACCCAGACCCAGAAAGACAAATATAATATGTACTCACTCATAAGTGACTTTTAGACAGAAAACAAAGACCAACCAGCCTACAGTCCATAATCCCAAAGATCCTAGACAATGAAGAGGACTCCAAGAGAGACATACATGGATCTACATAGGAAGTAGAAAAATAGAAGATCTCCTGAGTAAATTGGGAGCATGGGGTCACAGGAGAGAACAGAAGGGGAGAGGGGAGCAAGTGAGGGGAGTGGAGAACAATGTACAGCTCAATAAAACAATAACAAACAAGCAAGCAAGCAAAAAGAACATTTGCCCACATGTTTCTATTTGCCTGGTGGCTGTGAGCCCTGCCTTTCTCTCATGGTTTCTGAGGGTCTCCTCTTGCCCAGCAGGCTCGCTTGGAGACCAACCCACAGCTGGCTGCTTTGAGAGGCCACTCATGTGCATTCCTATAGCAGAGCAGAACAACAAATCTCCCAAGATCCCTTGGCCTTTGATATGCTTATTATGTTTCCAAGAGATGGGGGATCAGGGGAAGCAAAGGGCCAGGGCTGAGTGTTGTCTGGAAACAGGGAGTCTTCTTACTGAACCTGGGTCTGGAAACTCTTTTATTATTCATCTCTTGTGAAACTAGAGGATGTTGGAGTTTAGGAATGGCTTATGGGCCTTTAGTGGCACATAGCTGAAACACAGCGTCAAGCAGTCTAAAATGAGCTGCTTCAGGTAAATGCAGAGAAGTACGTTAAATTCTCCAGACCTGTGGGTTCTGTTGGCTTTATGTAAGAGATGCTGACTTCTTCAATGCAGTTTGAGTTGTGAGTCCTCTGCAAGGAACGGCAATTTTTGGAGAATACAGTCTGTGGGAGAATACATTTAATAAAGATTTATTGGAACACAGCTGTGCTTGGTGCCAGAGCTCTTTGAGTGTCTGACCACATGTGAGGTGTTGTATCCGAGGTTGGGGAAAGGACATAGGCAAGACTGGGGTTTCTCCATTCCTGGAGCACCAGGAACTCATTCTAGGCAGACATGAGAACATGAATGCCACAGCTGAGCTTGCATTTCCTGCCATTGCAGCACATTTGCATGAGGAGGTACAGGACCCCAGAGGTGCAGCCCCACAGCTACACGCTTCATCCTTGTTTTTGCTCGTTTCTGTCACTTGACAGATTTTCATACAACTCAGGGACCAGTAAATACAGCTGGCAAGGGTCTCGTGGTTCACTGGCCTCTGTTGCATTTACTTAGCTCTGCCCTGACAGTGCAGAAACAGTCATTCATGACACATAGGTGAACAATCGGCCCGCATTCCAGTAAGACAGCAGTGTGCATGTAGTCTGACTGTAGTTTACCAACTCAGATACAGTTCACAGAAGGTGGGTTTTCTTTTTTTTTTTTTTTTTTTGTTTTTGTTTTTGTTTTTCGAGACAGGGTTTCTCTGTGGCTTTGGAGCCTGTCCTGGAACTAGCTCTTGTAGACCAGGCTGGTCTCGAACTCACAGAGATCCGCCTGCCTCTGCCTCCCGAGTGCTGGGATTAAAGGCGTGCACCTCCACCGCCCGGCCACAGAAGGTGTTTTATAAATATCTATTGAACACATAACTCTCAAATAGAAGGTTCAAATAACTGGAGTTTAATATAAAACCAACCTATAAAAAGCGATAAAAGTAAATATCCGTTTATTATATAAAGTGTGGGAAAAGGGTTAAAGATGATATAAAAAGAGAGGTTAGGGCTGGGAAGACAGGACTTGCTTACAAGCCCAAAGGGCTGACCTCATCTCTAGCACCCACACAGAACATCGCGAGACACTGTGGGTGCACAGCTGTGTGCCCAGTGCTGGGGTACAAGATGGTAGGGACAGGCAGGTCACTGGGCTACTGCTCAGTCAGACTGCCAGGTGAACTAGGGCAGTGAGAGGCCTTAGATGAAGGACTACGGTGACAGCTGGGCGGTGGTGGCGCACACCTTTAATCCCAGCACTCGGGAGGCACAGGCAGGCAGATCTCTGGGAGTCGAGACCAGACTGTTCATATAACAAGTTCTAGGCCAGCCAGGGCTACATAGTAAGACCTTGCCAAAACAAAAAACCAAAAACCAAAAACAAAACAAAACAAACAAAACAAAACAAAAAAAGCCTGAGAGCGAGAGCCACATCCAATACCCTCTGATTCCACACACAGATGTGTGTGTGTGTGTGTGTGTGCCCCCTGAACTCCCATACATGAACATATTCACACAAAGAGAAAAGTAGCAATACTAAGAGATATCCCAGTTAAAAATTTATGGTTTTGTTCTTGTTTAGTAATTTCCCTATAAATATCTTTTTTTCCACAAGAGAGTAAATAACTGGATTTAAAATGATTATAACCTGTATTTGTTTTGTTCTATAAAAGATAAGCCCTATTCCCCTTGGGATCCTATCCCAGAGCTGTCCCCTGACATGGGTGAGTGAATCTGCTCAAGCCAGCCTGGCTGCTTCTGTCTCTTGATGTTCAAAATTAGATTTTTGTTCATGATCCAGATTCTGAAAAATCCTGAAGTGCTTTTGGACTCAAGGAGGATTTAATTACAAAGCCTGGTAGAGTCTCAGCTCTGAGGACTGTGCTGCATATGTGTGGGCAACTTCTTTACCCACAGGATAGCTCTTTCCTCCTAGCTCTGGGACCAGGCAGAGTTCCTAGAAGGCTGTTCATGGAGGATGGGACCTTTTGAGAATGTGCTGCTCTAAAGTGGGCCAGGAGGGATCAGGAGGTGTCAGCAGGGGCTAGGAAGGACCAAGAGGGGTCAGGAAAAGTCAGGAAGGGCCAGGAAGGGTTGGGAAAGGCCAAGAAGGACTAGAAAGGAGTAGGAGTGGCCAGGAGGGGCCAGAAAGGGGCAGGAGGGGCCAAGAAGGGCCAAGAGGGGTCAGGAGGGGCCAGAAAGGTCAAAGAAGGGACAGGAGGGACTAAGGGAGTCAGAAAGAGCTAGGAAGGGGCAAGAAGTGGCAGAAGAGACCAGGAGGGGTCAGAAAGAAATAAAAAGGAGCAGGGAGGGGCAGGAAAGGGCAGATAAATTGCAATGAGTAGCTGAGCCAGAAAGAATTAGCATTTTATTATAAACAGTGGGTGGGGAGGGGGCTGGTGATTAAGGAGGTTTATGTTTTTTTTTCTCCCATTCTGTGGCAAAGAGGGAGATGATATACGAGCCACTCTCTCCCAATACGCACCACAGATATACTCGTCTTCTTTCTTCCCTCCTCTTCCTCTCCTGTATTCCTCATTTCTGCATGCAACCTTGGTATGTTCTAATCTGGCATTATGATTACATAGCCTCTGTTCCCTTACACTGCCTTTGCCCACCCACACTTCATCACTTCCACCCCTAATTTCCTCCCCTCAATGAAAAGAGGTCCTATATATCACAGTTTCTCTCTCTCTCTCTTCTCTCTCTTTTCTTCTCCTTCTCCTTCTCCTCCTTCTCCTCCTTCTCCTCCTCCTCCTTCTCCTCCTCCTCCTCTTTTTCCTCCTTCTCCTCCTCCTCCTTCTTCTTGAGACCAGACAGCTCGTGATATTCCAAGGCAATTCCAAGGTCATTCCAGAAGCATGCCAGCATTCAGATGGCCTCCAAGACCATCTCTCCCCAGTTGGGAAGTGGAAAGCTGTCAGGGGATGATTATATTTGGCAGCTTTTAAACAATGGATATTTGGCTTGGTGAGAAGGGAGGTGGCCGAGTCATGTGCTTGAGGCACATTTGATATGCACCCATCTGTGTTCTTGCTATTTTTGAAGATGACTATGCAACATTTCACCATCTACCCCAAACACCTCCTCTGTTCTCTCTGAAGGCCTAGGGTGGGTATTATCAGATACACAGTGCTGCATCCCCTTTGAGCTGCTGAAGGCTCAGTCTGGAAGCCTCTGTCTTTCAAATGGGGAGGAGAAAGAGTACGAGGAAATGTGAGCATGAATCTCCATCATATGCTTGGGTTGCCCATTTGCTCTTTGATTCATTCTGCTCAGAATCACTGCTGGTAGAGAGCCTCTCTAATTCATTAACTGGGAAATCCCCTTTTCCCTGGTAATGAACATTTCCCCTCCTTGTTTCTGTCCCCCTTAAAGTGATTGTTGCAACAGACATGGCACACAGGAAGCACTATGTGCTTGTTGACTGTGATTCTCATTGCTGCTCTTACTCTGTTCTCCAAGAGCCTTTTACTCCATGGGGACTGGGACATGGGTTTGTAATTTCTGGTTTAATGCGGACTGTACTACTCATCTCTGTAAACCGAGAAGTCTCACCTAGGTCTAGAGTCCCACAAGCCTGACTAGGAGAGACAAACAGCTGCATGTGTGGGGGCTGGGAAGTCTTCTTAGGCTGACCAAGTTGTTCATGAACTCCTCTGCAGAAAGAAATAGGTGCAGGTTTTCATATTTTTATGAAAAAGCCTTAGTCAGTGCTGCCCTTATGTGTACTCTCTCTCTCTCTGTGTGTGTGTGTGTGTGTGTGTGAAGTGTACGTGTATCTCTGAGTTCTTTGTATGTGGAGGCCAGAGGTCAATGAAAAGGGTCTTTATCAATCATTCTCTACCTTAGTTTTTGAGTCAGGCTTTCTTTCTGAGAGCCAATTTGGCTGACTAGCCATGGAGTGCCAGAGAGTCTCCTGCCTCCCCTCCCAGCACAGAGATTACAGGGCGGCACTGTCTTGTCAGTTCTTTCCCCCTCCCTCCCTCCCTCCCTCCCTCCCTCCCTCCCTCCCTCCCTCCCTCCCTCCCTCCCTCCTTCCTTGATTTCTTCCTTTCTTTTTCATTAGTGTTGGGATTTGAACTCTGGTTTTTATGCTTGTATGACAAACACTTCATTAACTGAACCAGTCCCGGACTTGATATTTTTCAGGTAAGAAAAAGATAAGCATATTCTTAGGACAGAACTCACTGACAAGTTCTATTTCAAATGTTAAGTTTTTATGTATATGGAAAAAGAAGCAGGTTCCTTGGAAACTGGCATGCACACACTCACAATCTTACTTAAATGGTGTGTGTATGTGTGTGTGTGTGTGTGTGTTTGTATGCACATAAGCCATAGTATACATGTAGAGGTCAAAGTTAACTTGTAGGAATCAGTTCTCTTTTTTCATCATGGTGTCCTTGGCATGGAAATCAGGTTATCAGGTTTGTCAACAAATATCTTTACTAGGTGAGCCATCTCTCCCAGTCAAGGTAACTATTGCTGTAAAACACCAAGATCAAAAGCAAGATGGGGATGAAGGGGTTGATTTGGCTCACACTTCCACAGCACTGTTCATCATTAAAGGAAGTCAGGGCAGGAGCTCAAGCAGGGCAGGAACCTGGAGGCAGAAGCTATGCAGAGGCCCATAGAAGAGTGTTGCTTACTGGCTTACTCTTTATGGCTTGTCCAGCCTGCTTTCTTATAGAATCCAGGATCACCAGCCTGGAGTGGCTCCACCCACAATGGACTGGGCTTTCTGCCATCAATCACTAATGAAGAAAATATCCTGCAGTTAGATATTATGAAGAGATTTTTCTTAGTTGAGGTTTCTTCCTCTCTGATGACTCTAGCTTGTGTGGAACCGACATAAAACTAGTGCACACAATCTCTTTGGCTAGCCCTTAGGCTTCTTTCTTTCTTTCTTTCTTTCTTTCTTTCTTTCTTTCTTTCTTTCTATCTTTCTTCTTTCTTTTCTTCCTTCCTTCCTTCCTTTCTTTCTTTCTTTCTTTTTTTCTTTTTTTTTTCTTTCTTTCTTTCTTTTTTCCTTCTTTCTTTTCCCTCTCTCTCTCTCTCTCTCTCTCTCTCTCTCTCTCTCTCTTTCTTGAGAACATTTTGAATGTATATGTCAGGTACTACTAAGGCATAGGGATTATAATAACTTTTTATAAATAAGTTAAATTTTCTTTCTAGAAGATTCTACCTTCTACTACAGGGTATGAGAAGAAGTGAACAATAAATAAAACATAAATAAAACTGCATGAGATTATAAAAAGTCCCACAGGGAAAAATAAACAAGGCATTCAATAGGAGTGCTGTAGTTTCTTTTTTTTTTTCTTCTTTTCTTTTTTGTTTTTCAAGATAAGATTACTCTGTTTAAGAGTCCTGACTGTCCTTGAACTCACTTTGTAGACCAGGCTGGTCTTGAACTCACAGAGTTCCACCTGCCTCTGCCTCCCGAGTGCTGGGATCAGAGGCGTGTACCACCCTGCCTGGCCCTTATTTTCACTTTTAAATAGCCGTCACTTGGGAATGAGAAAGGACTGCTTATTGGCACTGGAGCTTCCTTTTGGGCTGATGATGTGTTTCAGAATAATGCAAAGATTGTGGCTGTGCATTGCCAATACACTATATATTAAAATCATCAAATAATTGTGTCTTACTCACATTTTACCTCAGTTTAGCAAGGGGGTCAGCAGGAAGAACTTAGAGATGAGGGAGGAGCCAGGCCGTGGGGGCTGCCAGGGCAATTTCAGCTCTGACCACTGCCAGTGCTGGAGAAGCCACAGGCGGGCTGCTGCAGTTGGATTCCCATGAGAACAAGCGGGCAGTGCTATGGAGGAGCCTAGCAGGGCAAAGGGCTGCCAGCTCACTTAACTTTTCCCTTCCATAAGTTACCAGATGGGCACTGTGGAAGTAAAATGGGCAGTGAAGTTCATGCAGTAGTTTTCTTGATGTCTTGGAGGTAGTCATGGGACTATGTGGATTTGTGGTTTTATATCAGCCTTCTCAGGACCATACCTCCATTTTGCTGCTAAGAATTCACACCAAACAGGTTTATCTTGGAAAATAATAACACATGTGGAGAACCATATTTTGGTTCTGAGAACCACAGTTTTTAGATCTTGCCCAAGGCATTCTTGAATTTCTGGGCACAAGTGATTTTCTGTCCTTGGCCTCCAGAGCAGCTGGTATCTCATGCTCATCTTGAGCCCAGTGTGTTTCTGAGGGCAGGACACTGGCATAAAACCCCGTGCCACGGTGGTAGGAAGGATGGCTTAGACCTTCAAAACCATTAATCACAAGGAAAACTTGACAGAGCTAAGGATGTCTGACTAGCCGATGGGAAGTCTGGGGAACTGGGTTGCATCTTCAGATGGTGTGAGTGGGGGAGGGCATAAGTTCTCTTGTGCAAGTTTAGAAGCAAGAACTGGAATCAGTCATGATTCAAGTTTCTAGTCAAGATCAGTGAGTTTCTGAGCCCTTGAAATGCCAGAAAAGAATGTCTTCCTTCAGCGTGGGGAGGGCTCTCCATTGGGAGTTAAATTACTGTACATACTAATTGTACAAAATAAGGGATTTCATTGTTCCTATACATTAAAAAATTGATCATATTTACCCATATCTTACCCTTTCTTGTCCTCCCTTTCCCCTTGGCACTACAAATAATTTACCTCTTTTATCCACCCCCTTCCAAGAGTAAAAACGTGATACCTCTCTCCCTGAATCTGGCTTATTTTGTTTAACATGGTGATCCTCTAGTTTTCCTGTCAGTGACATAATTCCATTTGTTTTTAATGGCTGATCATGCTGCATTATAGATATACAGCACATTTTTTCTATATCTATTGATATGTTTATGGACACCTGTGCAGATTCCACAAGTTGGTTCTTGTGGGTAATGTGGCGGTAGACACGGATGTGCAGGAATCTCCATGTGAATGTAAAGGCTGAAAGTGAGGACATGTACCCATAAACCTGTTGAGAACATGTACCCAGAAACTTGTTGAGGTACCTTCCTACTAATTTCCATAGTGGATGCTTTTTTTTTTTTTTCCCATGGTTTATTTTTTTTTATATTTAAAAATTTCCATCTCCTTCCCTCCTCCTCCCCCCTCCCTCCCCTCCTTCTCCCCTTTCTCTCCCCTCCTTCTCCCCCTTCCCTTCCCTTCCCTCCCCTCCACCCATACCTCCCCTCCCTCCCTCTCAAGGCCAAGGAGCCATCAGGGTTCCCCACTCTATGCTAAGACCAAGGTCCTCCCAACTCCCCCCAGGTCCAGGAAGGTGATCGACCAAGCTGAGAAGGCTCCCACAGAGCCCGTCCATGAAGAACAATCAGAGCCCAGAGCCATTGTCCTTTGCTTCTCAGTCAGCCCCCGCTGTTGGCCACACTCAGAGAGACGGGTTTGGTCGCATGATCCATCAGTCCCATTCCAACTGGAGTTGGTGATCTCCCATTAGTTCTGTCCCACCGTCTCCATGAGTGAACGCACCCCTCTCGTTCCTGACTTTCTCCCTCATGTTCTCGCTCCTTCTGCTCCTCATCGGGACCTTGGGAGCTCAGTCCAGTGCTCCAATGTGGGGCTCAGTCACCTTCCCCATCTGTCGCCAGCTGGAGGTTCCCTCACGGTCCTGACTTTCTTTCTCATGTTCTCTCTCCTTCTGCTCCTCATCAGGACCTTGGGAGCTCAGTCCGGTGCTCCAAGGTGGGGCTCTGTCATTTTCTTCATCTATCGTCAGGTGGAGGTTCTATGGTGATATGCAAGAAATTCATCAGTATGGCTATAGGAACTGGCCTTTTCAGGCTCCCTCTCCTCAGCTGCCCAAGGAACTAACTGGGGGCGTCTCCCTGGAAACCTGGGAACCCCTCTAGGGTCAAGTCTCTTGACAACCCTCAGGTAGCTCCTTAAATACTACTCAGCGGTAAAAAACAATGACATCTTGAATTTTGCAGGCAAATGGATGGAAATAGAAAACACTATTCTGAGTGAGGTAACCCAGACCCATAAAGATGAACATGGGATGTACTCACTCATATTCGGTTTCTAGCCATGATTAAAGGACATCGAGCCTATAAGTTTGGGATCCTTGAGAAGATAATAAGAAGGTGAACTCCCAAAAAAGATATAGTAATCCTCCTGGATATTGGAAGTAGACACGATCGCCAGGCAAAATTGGGAACTTGAGGGTTGGGCAAGACTGGGCCAAGGGAAGATGGGGAGAGAAAAGTGTGAAGGGGAGAGCGGGGGGAGCTCGGAGGAATGGGGTGCTTGGGATATAGGAAGGGTGGATATGAGAGCAGGGAAGCATAGTGGATGCTTTAATTTGTGCTCCTATCAGCAATGTTTAGAAATACTTTTTTGCCTGAATCATTGCCAGTATTATTTATATTTCTCTGACTGTTTGCTGTTCACCACTTATCATTAGGAGTAGAAGGAAAAACCTATCACAATTCGGAGATGCCTAAGCAATTTTATAAAATGGACTAGGTATTGGCTAAAAATAATCTTTAGCCAGTCATTAAAACATTTCTTTAATTATTGAAAATAGATTCTTTTCTCATAAAATATCCCAATTACAGTTTCCCCTTCCTTCCCTCCTCCCAGTTCCTCCCCACCTCTCCCCCCTTCCAAATTCACTCCCTTTCTGTCTCTGATTAGAAAAAAACAGGCTTCTAAGAGTTAAGAGTTAAGAAACAAATATGACAAAATAATCATGATATGATGAAGTAAAAACTATCATATCAAAAAGGTGGTCATGGCAACCCAACAGGGGGAAAAGAGTCCCAAGAGCAGGCAAAAGAATCAAAGACCTAGACACAGGCTAACAGATTGGCTATGAAAACAGAATCTGTCCTTCTATTGCATACAAGAAACACACCACAACCTCAAAGACAGACATTGCCTCAAAGTAAAGGGATGGGAAAAAATTCCAATTAAATGTACCTAAGAAACAAACAAGTGTAGACATCCTAATATCTAACAAAATAGACTTCAAAATAAAATCAATCAAAAGAGACAAAGAAGGACATTTCATATTAGTTACAGGAAAAATCCATCAAGAGGAAATTTCAATACTGAACATCTATGACCCAAATACAAGGGCACCCTCATATGTAAAAGAAACTCTTCTAAAGCTTAAATCATACATTAAACACCACACACTAATAACAGGAGACTTCAACACCCCACCCCACTCTCATCACTGGACAGGTCTGCCAGACAGAAAATTAGCATAGAAATAAGAGAACTAACAGATGTTATG
This sequence comes from Arvicola amphibius, assembly GCF_903992535.2. NCBI lineage: Eukaryota > Metazoa > Chordata > Mammalia > Rodentia > Cricetidae > Arvicola > Arvicola amphibius. The sequence continues at coordinate 101,487,564 of NC_052050.1, read as the reverse complement.
ACTCAAATGGACTTAACAGACATTTATAGAACATTCCACCCAAGCATAAAAGAATACACATTCTTCTCAGCACCTCATGGAACCTTCTCAAACGTTGACCACATACTAGGTAGCAAAGTAAACCTAAACAGATACAAAAAATTGGAATAACCCCGTGTATCTTATCAGATCACCATGGCTTAAAATTAGAATTCAACAGCAACACTAATTTCAGAAATTCCACAAACACATGGAAATTTAACAATGCTCACCTGAATCATCAATGGGTCAAGAAAGAAATGAAGGGAGAAATTGAAGACTTCCTAAAATGTAATGAAAATTGACCACACAACATACCCAAATTTATGGGACACAATGGAATCAATGATAAGAGGAAAGTTCATAGCACTAAATGCCTACATAAAGAAGCTAAAAAAATGCCACACTAATGAGTTAACAGAACACGTGAAAACATTAGAACAAAAAGAAGCAAACTCACCCAGGAGTGCTAAACAGCAGGAAATGGTTAAATTGAGAGTTGAAATCAACAAAATAGAAACAAAGAAAACAATGTAAAGAATCAATGAGACAAAGAGTTGGTTCTTCAAGAAAATTAACAAAATAGACAAACCTTTATCCAAACTAACCAAAAGCCAGAGAGAGAATTTCCAAAATCAGAAATGAAATGCAGAACATAACAACAGAAATGGAGGAAATCCAGGGGATCATCAGGTCATATTTTGAAAACTATACTCCACAAAATTGGAAAACTTAAAGGAAATGGACAATTTTCTGGATAAATATCACACACTCATTAATAGTTTATTTATTTATTTATTTACTTATTTATTTATTTTGGTTTTTTGAGACAGGGTTTCCCTGTAGTTTCTAGAGCTTGTCCTGGAACTAGCTCTTGTAGACCAGGCTAGCCTCGAACTCAGAGATCCACCTGCCTCTGCCTCCTGAGTGCTGGGATTAAAGGCGTGCGCCACCACCGCCCGGCCTTAATAGTTTTTTTAATATCAGGAGACTGAGGGCAGAAATGGGTATAAGGAATTAATCATCACTTTGATCATCAACCAATCCTAACAAGAAAAGTATGTCAGCTAATGATAATTGCGCTGCTTTGTTATTGTTCCCTGACCTTAATGAGTTCTGCATTAAACTATGTGTGCCTTTCTAAACCTTTAAGATTGTCTTCTTGGGTTTTTCACCTCAAAGCCATTTAATAAAAACATCTTAGTCTAACTTTGTTATTCTCAAAGCTTTGTTTCAGCTGTGATGCACTCCAAAACCTTTGAGCACCTCTCAACATTAAGGTTAAAAGGATTTAAATTAGCTGGGCTACTGGAACTCAACTGTTAATCATTAACTTGAACTACAGTCTATGCAGCTCCTTAGGTGAAAGTAACAGACCCAGGCTGTGAAACATATTCTCGTATTTATTTCTACTCATCAAAGCCCTGTATGGCTATCATTATCACTATCATCATCAGTTTAGATAGTACAGCTTAGGAAGGGGTCATCTTCTTGATAATCCACAGATAAAAATGCCCAGTAGAACTGGCTGTTTCCAAGGACTAAACACAATATATTACAGGCAGTGGAGATCTTCCCACATCCCCTCACACCATGCTAGGTACTGAAGGAATATTGCAGTAACAAGCATGTAAAAGCACAGCAGAAGCACAGGGCATTCTGGAGCCTGTGATCCCATGGCCCTGCCTAAAGGAGCATGAACTTCACTTGCCACCTGCTGCTCCTCTGCTGTGGCCAATGCCCTTTCTCCACTTCCATGAGAGCACATTCGAGATGCATCTTCCCATAAGACCCGTCTCTCTCTCTCTCTCTTTTTTTTTTTTTTAAAAAAAAGTTGTTCTGGAGCTACTGTGGGACCTGCAAGCTCATGTTCCTGCTACTGCATCTCCCCTTGATGCCTGGTGGGTCTCTCAGGCTCCTCAGAACCACTCTGCTGCACCAAGGGTGCCAGTGGCTTCTGCCATCTTGAATCAAACCCCTTGACCCAGTAGTCATTTAGAATTTTTTAGTTTCCATGAATTTCTGGTGTTGTTGAAGGTCTGAAAGAATACAGGGAGTTATTTCAATTATCTGTTGAGACTTGCGTTGTGTCTGAGTTTGTGGTCAATTTTGGAGAAAATTCCATGAGATGCAGAGAAGAAGGTATATTTTCTGTACGAGTGAAATGTTCTGTAGATCTCTGTTAGGTCCATTTGGTTTATAACATCTATTAGTGTCAGTATTTCTCTGTTTAGTTTTAGTCTGAATGACCTGTCCATTGGTGAAAGTCTGGTGTTGAAGTCTCCCACTATCAGTGTGTGAGGTCAATGTGTGATTTAAGCTGCAGTAATGTTTCTTTTATGAACTTGGTTGCTCTCGTGTTTGGACATAGATGTTAAGAACTAAAATGTCATTTGGTGGATTTTTCCCTTTGATGAGTATGTAGTGTCCTTTCTTATCTCTTTTGTTTAGTTTTGGCTTGAAGTCTATTTTGTTAGATATTAAAATGTCTACACCAGATTGCTTCTGCAGTTCATTTGCTTAAAAAATATTTTTTTAACCCTTTACCCTGAGATATTGTCTATCCTTGATGTTGAGATGTGTTTCTTGGATGCATCAGCAGAATGGATCCTGTTTCAAATCCACTCTGTTAGTCTGTGTCTTTTTATTGGGGAATTAAGACCATTGATATTGACCAATATTGTTATTTTTTTGATGATGGTAGTGATGGTATATATGTGTGTGTTTCCCTTCTTTTGGTTTTGCTGGTGAGATTATTTATGTCCTGTGTTTTATGGATGAAGTTAGGTGCAGTTAACCATTTTAGGTTGGAGTTTTCCTTTTAGGATCTTCTGTAGGGTTGTATTTGTAGACATATATTGTTCAAATTTGACCTTATCATGGAATATCTTAATTTTTCAATCTATGGTGGTTGAAAGTTTTGTTGGGTATAGTAGTCCGGGTTGGTATCTATGTTCTATTAGAATCTGCAGCAAATTTGTCTATACCCTCCTTTCTTTTAGAGTCCCCATTGAGAAATTGGGGACAATTCTAATACATCTACCTTTATGTGTTACTTGGCCTTTTTTTCCTGCACTTTTTAATTTTATTTGTTCTGTTTAGTGATCTTGTTATTAAGGAGTGAGGGGTCTTATTTACTCTTCGAGTTTATTTGGTGTTCTGAATGCTTCTTGTACCTTTACAGACATCTCCTTTAGGTTAAGAAAAATTTCTTCTATGATTTTGTTGAAAATATTTTGGGCCTTTGAGATGGGATTTTTCTCCTTCTTTTACTCCTATTATTCTTAGGTTTGGCCTTTCCATAATGTCCCAGATTTCCTGTATTTTTTGTGTCAGGAATTTTTAGATTTGACATCTTTTTTGATCAATGTATTCATTTCTCCTATAATATCTTCAATGTATTCCTTTCTCTTATCCTATCTTCAATGCATTCATTTCTCCAATCATATCTTCAATGTATTCATTTCTCTGATCACATCTTCAATGGCTGTGGCTCTCCCACTGCCATCTCTTGTGTTCTGTTGGTGAAGCTTCCCTTGTAGTTCCTGTTGGAATACCCAAATTGTTCATTTCCAGAATTCTCTCAGTTTGTCTTTTCTTTACTGCTTCTGTTTCCATTTACAGGTCTTCAACAGTTTCACTCAACTGTTTGTTGAATTTTCTTGTGTATATGTAAGGAATTTTTTTATTTTCTCTGTTTATGTTTTCCTGGATTTAATTAAGGAATGTATTCATTTCCTCTTTAAGGATCTCTATAATCTTCATATAGTTGGTTTTAAGGTCTTTTTCTTGTACTTCAACTATTTGGGAATATTCAGGGCCTGCTATGGTAGGATATCTGGGCTCTAGTGAGGAAATATTGCCTTGGCTGTTATTAATTGTGTTTTTATGCTGGCATCTAGGCATCTGGGTTTGGGGTGACTATAGGTCTAGGTGTTGATTTCTGGGTTTGTCTTTGCTGTGTATGCATTTTGTTCCTTAGCTTCTGTTTCCTCTCTAATTTTCTCGAGACTGTGATGTCTGTGTGTTGCCTGTTTTAGTGGCCTATTCAGCTGGTGTGCTCGCAAGGAGTGCCCGCGGTGTTGGAGACTGTGGTGCAGTGTTAAGTGTGGGAAGGGAGGTTAGGAGACAATGGTCTGTGGACTCCACAGGAGATGTGGTGGTGGTGGGGGTGCAGCTGGTGATTCCTTTGCAGCACTGGGGATGAGACAGAGGCATTAGATTTGGGGGAACTGAGAGGTTGGAGGAGGTCTGTGGGCATCTACCTGGTTTTTCTGGCAGCTGTGGTCAAAACATTTGTTTTTTGACCTAGCAGTATCTGTTTGCCCAGCACTGAGTCTGTCCTGCCCCCAGCCTTTTGAGCTCCAGGCTGTTTTATTCCCCCATTTGAGACTACAACAGATTCTGGAGTTTGAATTTCCCTCTAAAGATCAATGTCCAAGCACTTTTGATGTTGGATTTGGTGAGGGAGGGTGTATAACAGGCCATGATTCCCTTATCATGTTCTGAAGGATGTGAGTTAGGAGAGTCACAGCACTGGGTTTATTGCTGCTGCTGCTGTTGCTGCTGCTGCAGGGTTTAACCCAGGAGTGGGCAGGTTAAGTGTTCCATTAAACTATGTCCCTCAACATGCAGATAAACAGAGGAAGAGGGGTTGGAGAGATGGCTCGGAGGTTAAGAGCATTGACTGTTCTTTCAGAGGTCCTGAGTTCAATTCCCAGTAACCACATGGTGGCTCACAAGCATCTATAATGAGATCTGGTGCCTTCTTCTGGAATACAGACATCCATGAAGGTAGAACACTTCTCTGACAAACAGAGGAAGGGATCAATTAGTGTTCCTATTTAACCATGGTTTTAAAACTCTCAAAAAAGAACACATTTTCCACAATGTTCTACTCTTTAAATTTACATAATACTTCTCTCCCCCCCCTCTCTCCATGTCAGTGTATTGCTGTAGATATTAGATTCCAGGAGAGCAGACCTTTCAACCTTTGGACTTCTTGACCTGTAGTCAGGCTGCACATGGTGCGGGGAGCATCTAGAGGTGGCTTTCACCGCGTGGAGTAGAAGAAGCAGGGGAAGTTACCAGGTACCAGGCACAGACTATATAGGTACTCTCCCTGTGACCTTCTTTCTCCAATACTGCTCTGCCTCCTAAAGTTCCAGAACCTTCCAAAATGGTGCCATCACCTGAGGATCAAGGATCAAGTATTCAACACACATACACACATGCACACACACACTCTCTCTCTTTCTCTTTCTCTCTCACTCTTTCTCTCTCTCTCTCTCTCTCTCTCTCTCTCTCTCTCTCTCTCACACACACACACACACACACACACATACACACACCTGTGGGGAATATATTGTATTGAAGCTATTAAACATAGTATGTTTCCTTCAGTAGGACTCTAAACCTATATATTGATATTTATTTATTTTTTTTCTCATTTTTTTATTAAAGATTTCCATCTCCTCCCCTCCTCCTCCCCCTTCCCTCCCCTCCCTTCCACCCATACCCCCACTCCACCCCTCTCCAAAGACAAAGAGCCATCAGGGTTCCCTTCACTATGTTAAGTCCAAGGTCCTCCCAGCTCCCCCTAAGTCCAGGAAGGTGAGCAACCAGACTGACAAGGCTCACAGTGAGCCCGTCCATGCTGTAGAGTTCATGTTCATTGCCATTGTCCTTGGTTTCTCAGTCCTCCTCCACCGTCAGCCACACTCAGAGAGTCCGGTTTGGTCCCCTGTTCCATCAGTCCCATTCCAACTGGACTTGGTGGTCTCCCGTTAGATCTGTCCCACCGTCTCAATGGGTAAAAGCACTCCTCGCGGTCCTGGCTTCCTTGCTCATGATCTCCCTCCTTTTGCTCCTCATCAGGACCTTGAGAGCTCAGTCCAGTGCTCCTATGTGGGGCTCTGTCATTTTCTCCATCCAATGCCAGGTGAAGGTTCTATGGTGATATGCAAGATATTCATGAGTATGGCAATAGGATCTGGACATTTCTGGCACCCTCTCCTCAGCTGCCCAAGGAACTAGCTGGGGGCATCTTCCTGGACACCTGGGAACCCCTCTAGAGTCAAGTCTCTGCCAACCCTAGAATGGATCCCTTAACTAAAATATATAATTCCTTGTTCCCATATCCACCCTTCCTATATCCCAACCATCCTATTCCCTCAAGCTCTTCCCATCCTCCACTTCACACTTTTCTCTCCCCATCCCCCCATCCCCCCATCCCACCCCACCCCCATGTTCCCATTTTTTGTCCGGCAATCTTGTCTACTTCCAATATCCAGGAGGATAACTATATGTTTTTCTTTGGGTTCACCTTCTTATATAGCTTCTCTAGGATTTTTTACGAATTATAGGCTTGATGTCCATTATTTATGGCTAGAAACCAATTATGAGTGAGTACATCCCATGTTCATCTTTTTGGGCCTGGGTTACCTCACTCAGGATGGTGTTTTCTATTTCCATCCATTTGCATGTAAAATTCAAGATGTCATTGTTTTTTACCGTCGAGTAGTACTCTAATATGTATATATTCCACACTTTCTTCATCCATTCTTCCACTGAAGGGCATCTAGGTTGTTTCCAGGTTCTGGCTATTACAAATAATGCTGCTATAAACATAGATGAACAAATGCTTTTGTAATATGATTGGGCATCTCTTGGGTAAATTCCCAAGAGTGGGATTGCTGGGTCCTGGGGTAGGTTGATCCCGAATTTCCTGAGAAACCTCCACACTGCTTTCCAAAGTGGTTGCACAAGTGTGCATTCCCACCAGCAATGGATGAGTGTACCCCTTACTCCACATCCTCTCCAGCAAAGGCTATCATTGGTGTTTTTGATTTTAGCCATTCTGACAGGTGTAAGATGGTATCTCAGCGTTGTTTTGATTTGCATTTCCCTGATTGCCAAGGAGGTTGAGCATGCCCTTAAGTGTCTTTTGGCCATTCGAACTTCTTCTGTTGAGAATTCTCTGTTTAGTTCAGCGCCCCATTTTTTAATTGGGTTAATTAGCATTTTAAAGTCTAGTCTCTTGAGTTCCTTATATATTTTGGAGATCAGGCCTTTGTCTGTTGTGGGGTTGGTGAAGATCTTTTCCCAGTCAGTAGGCTGCCTTTTTGTCTTAGTGACAGTGTCCTTTGCTTTACAGAAGCTGCTCAGCTTCAGGAGGTCCCATTTATTCAATGTTGCCCTTAATGTCTGTGCTGCTGGGGCTATACGTAGGAAGCGGTCTCCTGTGCCCAAATGTTGTAGAGTACTTCCCACTTTCTCCTCTAACAGGTTCAGTGTGTTCAGATTGATATTGAGGTCTTTAATCCATTTGGACTTGAGTTTTGTGCATGGTGATAGACACGGATCTACTTTCATTCTTCTACAGGTTGACATCCAGTTATGCCAGCACCATTTGTTGAAGATGCTTTCTTTCTTCCATTGTGTGCTTTTAGCTCCTTTATCAAAAATCAGGTGTTCATAGATTTGTGGGTTAAGATCTGGGTCTTCTAATTGATTCCATTGGTCGACTTCTCTATTTTTATGCCAATACCAAGCTGTTTTCAATACTGTAGCTCTGTAATAGAGTTTGAAGTCAGGGATGGTAATGCCTCCAGAAGTTCCTTTATTGTATAAGATTGTTTTGGCTATCCTGGGTTTCTTGTTCTTCCATATAAAGTTGATTATTGTCCTCTCAAGATCTGTGAAGAATTTTGATGGGATCTTTAAGGGGATTGCATTAAATCTATAGATTGCCTTTGGTAGTATTGCCATTTTTACTATGTTGATCCTCCCAATCCAAGAGCAAGGGAGATCCTTCCATTTTCTGGTGTCCTCTTCAATTTCTTTCTTCAAAGACTTAAAGTTCTTGTCAAATAGGTCTTTCACTTCCTTGGTTAGAGTTACCCCAAGATATTTTATGTTATTTGTGGCTATTGTGAAAGATGACGCTTCTCTGATTTCTTTCTCTGCTTCCTTATCCTTTGTATATAGGAGGGCGACTGATTTTTTGGAGTTGATCTTGTATCCTGCCACGATACTAAAGGAGTTTGTCAGCTGTAGAAGTTCTTTGGTGGAGTTTTTTTGGGTCGCTTATGTACACTATCATATTATCAGCAAATAACGAAAGTTTAACTTCTTCCTTTCCAATTCAAATCCCCTTGATCCCCTTGTTTTGACTTATTGCTATTGCTAGAACTTCAAGCACTAAATTGAAGAGATAAGGAGAGAGTGGACAGCCTGTCACATTCCTGAATTTAGTGGGATGGCCTTGAGTTTCTCTCCATTTAATTTGATGTTAGCTGTCGGCTTGCTGTAAATAGCCTTTATTATATTTAGAAATGACCCCTGTATCTCTAATCTCTCCAAGACCTTTATCATAAAGGGGTGCTGAATTTTGTCAAATGCTTTTTCTACATCTAATGAGATGATCATATGGTTTTTATCCTTCAGTTTATTTATATGATGGATTACATTGATAGATTTTCGTATGTTGAACCAGCCCTGCATCTCTGGGATGAAGCCTACTTGATCATAGTGGATAATTTTTCTAATGTGTTCTTGGATTCTGTTTGCCAGTATTTTATTGAGAATTTTTGCATCGATGTTCATAAGTGAGATTGGCCTGTAATTCTGCTTCTTGGTTGAATCTTTGTGTGGTTTAGGTATCAGGGTAATTGTAGCTTCATAAAAGGAATTTGGCAATGACTGTTCTGTTTCTATATTATGAAATACTTTAAGGAGTATAGGTATTAGGTCTTCTTGGAAGTTCTGGTAGAATTCTGCATTGAACCCATAAGGTCCTGGGCTCTTTTTGGTAGGGAGGTTTCTGATAACAGTTTCTAATTCTTTGCGACTAACAGGACTATTTAGAGCATTTACCTGGTCCTGGTTTAACTTTGGTATATGGTCCTTACCTAAAAAAGTGTCCATTTCTTTTACATTTTCCAATTTTGTGGCATACAGGCTTTTGTAGTAAGATCTAATGATTCTCTGAATTTCCTCTGTGTCTGTGGTTATGTCCCCTTTTTCATTTCTGATCTTATTAATTTGTGTGTTCTCTCTCTGCCGTTTGATTAGTTTGGCTAGGGGTTTGTCAATCTTGTTGATTTTCTCCAAGAACCAGCTTTTTGTTTCATTGATTCTTTGGATTGTTTTCTGTGTTTCTATTTTGTTGATTTCTGCCCTCAGTTTGATAATTTCCAATCTTCTACTCCTCCTAGGTGAGTCTCTTCTTTCTTTTCTAAAGCTTTCAGGTGTGCTGTTAAGTCTCCAATGTGTGCTTTCTCCATTTTTTTTTAAGTGGGCACTTAGTGCTATGAATTTTCCTCTTAGCACTGCTTTCATAGTGTTTGAGTATGTTGTGTCTTTATTTTCATTAAGTTCAAGAAAGACTTTAATTTCTTTCTTTATTTCTTCCTTGACCCAGGTGTGGTTCAGTAGTTGACTGTTCAGTTTCCATGAGTTTGTAGGCTTTCTGGGGGTAGCAGCGTTGTTGATTCTAATTTTAATCCATGGTGATCCGATAAGATGCAGGTGGTTACTAATATGTTTTTGTAACTGTGGAAGTTTGCTCTGTTACTGAGTATGTGGTCAATTTTCGAAAAGGTTCCATGAGCCGCAGAGAAGAAGGTATATTCTTTCCTGTTTGGGTGGAATGTTCTATAGATGTCTGTTAAGTCCATTTGGTTCATTACCTCTATTAAGTCTCTTAATTCTCTGTTAGGTTTCTGTCGAATTGACCTGTCCATTGGTGAAAGAGGAGTGTTGAAGTCTTCCACTATAAGTGTGTTTGGTTTGATGGCTGCCTTGAGTTCTAGTAATGTTTCTTTTATATAAGTGGGTGCTTTTGTATTAGGGACATAGATATTCAGGATTGAGATTTCATTCTGATAGATTTTTCCTGTAATGAGTATAAAGTGTCCCTTTCCATCTCTTCTGATTGATTTTAGTTTGAAGTCAACTTTGTTAGAAATTAGTATGGCCACACCCGCTTGTTTCTTAGGTCCATTTGCTTGATAAACCTTTTCCCAACCCTTTACTCTGAGTAGATGTCTGTCTTTGTGGTTGCAGAATGTTGGATCCTGTTTTCATATCCAATCTCTTAGCCTGTGCCTTTTTATAGGTGAATTGAGTCCATTGATATTAAGTGATATTAATGACCAGTGGATGTTAACTCCGGTTGTCATTTTTTATTTGGTAGTAGAGATTGTGTGTTTCCTTTCTTTGAGATGTTCTGGTGAAGGGTCACTAGATGTCTGAGTTATTTTGGGCAATGCTGGACTCCTTTGTTTGTGAATTTCCTTCTATTACTTTCTGTAAGGCTGGATTTGTGGCTACGTATTGTTTAAATTTGTTTTTATCCTGGAATATTTTGTTTTCTCCATTTATAGTGAATGAAAGCTTGGCTGGGTATAGTAATCTGGGCTTGCATCCATGGTCTCTTAGTTTCTGCAAAACATCTATCCAGGACCTTCTGGCTTTCATGGTTTCCATAGAGAAGTCAGGTGTTAGTCTGATAGGTTTTCCTTTATATGTTACTTGACCTTTTTCCTTTGCAGCTCTTAATATTCTTTCTTTATTCTGTATGTTTTGTGTTTTGATTATAATATGGCGAGGGGATGTTTTTTTGTTTTTTTTTTTGATCCAGTCTATTTGGTGTTCTGTAAGCTTCTTGAACCTTAATAGGAATATCTTTCTTTAGGTTTGGGAAGTTTTCTTCTATAATTTTATTAAATATATTTTCTGGGCCATTGAGCTGTAATTCTTCTCCTTCTTTTACGCCTATTATTCTTAGGTTTGGTCTTTTTATTGTGTCCCAGATTTCCTGAATGTTTTGTGATGAGAATTTGTTGGATTTGCTGTTTTCTTTTATCAGTGCGTTTATTTTCTCTATGGTATCTTCAGAATCTGAGATTCTTTCTTCTATCTCTTGTATTCTGTTGGTTATGCTTGTTTCTGTAGTCTCTGTTCGTTTACATAGATTTTCCATATCCAGCTGGCTCTCGGGTTGTGTTTTCTTCCTTGCCTCCATTTCAGTTTTCAAGTCTTGCACTGTTTCCATTATCTGTTTGATTGTTTTTTCTTGGTTACCTAGGATATCATTTACGGATTTATTCAATTCTTCAAACTTCTTGTTATTCTTCTCGTCCATTTCCTTAATGGAGTTTTTCACCTCCTGTTTAAGGGACTCTATTACTTTCATAAAGTCAATTTTTTCTACTTCTTCTTGATTAGTGTGTTCAAGTCCTCCTGTTATAAGTTCGTTCGGTTCTGGTGCTTTCATGTTGTTTTTCAAATTGTTGGAGGAATTCTTGCATTGGCGCCTGCCCATTTCTTCCTCTGAATAATCTCCGTTGGGTCTTCTTTTAGAAGTTCAATTCCCCCCAATGAATTAAATTCACTCACCCCAATGAATGATGGATCCTCTGGCAGACTGTCAGGTCTCCTTGCAGGCCAAGCAGCTCGCTGACAAAGGGCCTGCCTTGCTGCAGGCAGACTAATGAAGGAGGGGACCTCCCACCGGCCTGGGTGCACTCAATTCCAGGTCCCCGGCACCCAAACAGGCTGAACTGTGGGATTTTGTGGCCCCAAAGATGGGAGGATGAGGTGGGGTGGGGGGTTTTGGGTGCAAGCTGGGAAGGGACAGGAAGAGAGAGGCCTATATTGATATTTAAATCTGTATCTGCATCTACACAAATACTTACATCTGCACCTACACTTATCTAGAACTATACTTATAGTTCCTTTGTTGACTTTGAGTAAACACAGCAGTGTTTCAAGATTTGTAAGAATCTGACTAGGCTCCAGTGGATGCCCCCACCCATAGATGTGCAGATTTATATGAAGATATATATGTGCATTACAAATTGGAACTGTTAATAAAAAGAGGACAGGAAGTCAGGGGCGTTGGGGATGTGGGTGGATCTGGAAGGAATTAAGGGGAAGAATTATGGGTGAATATGCTCAAAATACATTTGTAGGCAGGTCTCAAAGAATTAATAAAAACACTTTAAAGAACACTTTCTTGGATTTTTTGAGAATAGCTAGCTGAGGAGAATTGCTCATTTCAAATTCTTTCATTCTATTCAATCAGACAAGGATTGCATGTATGACTTAAAACAATTTAAAGTTAGAAATCATTAAATCACATGCTTTTAAGATTAAAAAAATTAGCCACACGGTGCCCAAGGTAGCCAGGCAGAGTCTGGCTTCAACTCTTCCACAGCTGTGGGGTTTAAGGTCTAATCCTCTTTGTGGAGCTGCTGGATACAGGGAGATATTCCACTTGGTTCAATCCGAGTTCAGTTATTTTGAGCTGAATCAAAATGGAAAGGAGGAGGGCCCAAGAGGAAGGTACAGAGAAAAGTCTTGGATCCCCTTAGCGTTAATTCTTGGGTGAGTGGGTTCATGACACACACCCATGCTTGCTGAGAGAGCTTCAAATAGCCAGCAGCTTTGAAAGGACAGGAAAGAAAGGAGCATTTCTTTAAAATTCTGTGGGCACAGGTCTCCAGCAGTGGTCCCTTCTTCAGTTCTTTTGCACAGGAAGATGTAAAGGGTTGAGGAATTTATCTGAAGCCCTCCCTACAGCCGGAGGCCACGAGAGCTAGGCCAGAGCCGGGTCTATCTGACTCTCTCACGAACCTTAGAAGCTTTTCAATATGGTGCGATTTGTAGGTTAACGTTTGCAGTGAAAGGGATGAGGCTGGATCCCAGGCTTGTGACCAGTGATGGGATGAACAAACCCTATTTTCCCAGGGTACCCCTTCTTCTTTCTGAGAGAAATGGTGGCGGAGGAGGAGCGGATCTGGGGGAGAGGGGAAGTGGTGTGGAGGGAGGGAAACTGCAGTCGGGATGTATTGTCTGAGAGAAGAATTTAAGAAAAACTCAGGATAGAGTCAGTACAATGAAAATGAAAAACAACAAACGTGTGGTTTTGGATACGATTTGAGATGTGAGAGAAATCTTTTTCTCATTTTCAAGATCATTCTCATGGACTCTAAACATTTATTCCTTGTGGCCAGAAAACATCAATACACTGAATGATTCTATGCTCTGTAATAATTCTCTGTTCTTGTTTGGGAACAAGTCCATTTCTTCTTCAGTGTGGTTGTAGATTTCAGTTCACTTTGAGATGGGACTGGGGGGGATGGGAGTTGTGCAGAAATATCAGATACTGAAGTCAGTGGGTGGGGTAAGTGGAGATATGAGGGCCTCTTCTTCAATGTGTGAGTTCACAATGTCAACCCTGGGTCCAGATTTCTCTGCCATCATATATTTCATACAACCTGACAGCACCTGGAGGCAGACTGATGGAGATGACAGAGAGCCACCCCGGTCTCCTGCCATGTGTGCACAGCAGAGATTGCTAGTGAGTGCACATTCTTCATTGACCATAGACCATACTTCAGAGTGTCCCAAAGACTTGGGATCTCTGTCATTGGGGAAACATATCCATTATATATGAATTAAGTATGGTGGCTACACACTTGAGAGCCAGAATGTCTAGGCTTGAATGCTGGCTTTGATACTGTGGCGATTTGACTTTGGCTGAGCCATTGACCTCCAGGAATTTAACTTGCCTCCGGTGGAAAATAAGACTAAAAACAGTGCTTATTTCATAGCGACATAAGGTGATTTAATGAGTTAATGTCTTAGTCACATTTCTTTTGCTGTGATACAATAACAGAAGCAACTAAGGAGGAAAGTGGTTTACCTGGGCTCAGCTCAGAGCACCAGCTACCATGGCTGTGGAGTCTTGCAGCAGGAGCTTGGGGCAGCTGGTCAAGAAGAGCGAGATGGGTGTTTGTGTTCAGATCACTTCCTTCTTATTCAGATAAGCACCCCAGCTCACCTCAGTCACATGTTGCCAGCTTTCAAGTTTTGTTCTGTAGTCTAGCTTTTATTTTTTGTAAGGTTTGTTTTAATTCATATTCTTCTCATATGCTTTTCTAGCAGTGCTGTGGCCAGGATACTTAAGAAGAAACTCAAGCAGGGATTTTTGCAGTCCACAGTTCTTATTTTAGGTTTTTTCGGTTTAAGAAGACCCTGAACTCATGATCCTCTTGATGTGGTCTTCCCAGTATTGGGACCACAGGCCTCCGTGGCCTACTACCTCAGTCTTTGAAGGGGCTTCATTCAATCATGGTGAAAAGGCAGGCACAGCAGCTCAGGCCATGGTCATGGGACATGCAGCAGAGGCTGTTCACAGAGCAGCAGGTCAGAAAGCAGAGTGACACCAGACCAGTGCCTGGCTGTGCCCTTCTAAGGCCTAGCCCTAGTGATCCCCCAAGACAAGTGGTAAGACAATATAGTGAGGGGCAACAAATCTTTCCCTGCTTAAGTTTCTTCCGGAAGGTGTCACTAGAAGTAGTTCTGTCAACTAGGCCTCATATCCTGAAGATGACAAAACCTCCCCTAAATAATACCACCAGCTGGGGAACACACGTCAGAAATATGAGCCAGTGCCCTTTTCGGTCACCATGGTGGGGCTGATGGTCGCTGTCCCACAACTTTCATCAGAGAAATGTTTATATGTATGTATCCAGGTAAGAAGAGGTTTTTCTGTGTGTCTTCACTATGTTCCATTCAAATGTTTTTCTCCTTCCTCTTTTCACCTGGAATTTGGTGTAGATCAAGCTAGACTCAAATTCACAGAGATTTGCCTGCTTCTGTCTCTGGAGTGCTGTACTGAAAGATATACACCACTATAGCAACCATTCATCAGAAATGAAACGAAAGGTACTAATTCAGGGGCAGAAAGGATGTTCTGTTTTGAAAGTTCACAATTTTCTTCTTTGTACATGATTTTCTGTGTCCTTTGCATTTTCCTAGAAAGGTAATTTTGCCTGTAAGGTTGGATCATCTTTGTGTCTGCCAGGGGCTGGCCCTGGCTGGAAAGGATGTGGAGCTGGCTTTATGGACAGTAGGAGGGTATGAGATGTGGGAAGTTATTCTGAGTAACATACCTGGCTCCCCAGGACCACCCCAAGGAGTACCCTCATTAAGTGTACCCTCATGGGTGGAGGAAGTCCTGTAGCCACCTCCTTACCCGTCCGCACTGACTCTTGGCTCTGATTTCCCTTCCCCGGCCCCTAAAAACCCAGATGTCTGTTTGCAGGAGACAGGACAGGAGCATGCCTGACAGCAGGCCTTTGATTGCTTCAGCTTTCTTCTGGCTCCTCAAACTCCCACATCTTCTCTTCAACTCCTGGTGTGCCGCCTCTGGGCCAGAGGACACTGGTTACCTTCCTACTTGGTCACGTCTCTTCTCTTATCTCTTACTGATGGAGCAATAGATGGCTATTTTCTCTCCCACTGTGTGTGTGTGTGTGTGTGCATGCGTGTGTGCATGCGTGTGTGTGCGTGTGTGTGTGCATGCTTACGTGTGTGTGTGTAGAGACCAGAAATTGACATTGATCACCTTCTTCAGTCACTCCACACGTCTTTCTTTCCTTCTTCTTTTTTCTTTTTTTGAGAGGTTCCTCACTGAACTTGGAACCCACTAGTTGGCTAGATTGGCTGATCAGTGAGTCCCAGGAATCAGCTGCCAGTGCTCCCTGCCCCATCCTGGGAATATAAACATATTTCACTGTACATGAGTTATTAAAATAGTACTATTGTGTGTGTGTATGAAATGTGAGTGAGGGCACACAGATGCCATGCACATATGTGAAGATTGGGGGACAATTTTATGGAACTCTCCTTTCACTTTTACATGGGCTCCAGGATTGAACTGAATCATTGGGGTTGTGTGGTCTAGTGAGTCATGGCAGTCTATCTTGGACCCAGTTTTTACATGGATGCTGGGATTTAGAATAAGGTCTTCACAAAGTGCAACAGCATTTTCCCCAACTGAACCCGTTTTCCATTCATCTCCATTATTTCTCGAGCATCGTCACACACATGAAGTAAGTGTTGGACTAGGATTCAGGAGATAGGATGTTAAGAAGTCATTTTTCCTTTACAGACCCTGCTTCCTCAGCATTCAGAGAGTCACCTACAGTATTTCCTTCACAGTGACCACTTTGTGCCACCGTGGAGAACCCCTAAGGGAGGAGTGCCATGCTTGTCATTTTATAGGTGTTCCCTCCAGGCCCCAGAATCTCCAGCTGGACTCCCTCTATCACAGAGCTAAGACAGGTAATGGCAGGCCTCCAGCCACAGTGTTGCCATGCCTAATGAGCTCCATGGGAAGCGTGGGACAGACTGCATCAATCCTCAGAAAGAACCCAAGGACTCTTTTGCTTCTGGGGTCCAAAAAGGTATGCAAACTCCCTCCTTCCCAAACCCTCCATCTTTGTTGGCCATATGATCCCTGTCATAGCTACTAAATCCTGTCCTATTAGCACAAAATCAGCCACAGGCAAGTTGTTAGCATATAGGTGTCCCGTAAAAGTTTATTGGCTAATGAGGTGATACGTTGATCATAGTGTGCCAAATGTGTGCTGTGCCAACAGTCACTTTTCTGTCACTTCCATAGCAACCAAAAACTGACACAGGCTACTAATGATGTAAAGAGAAGTCCATTTGGGGCATGGTTCTAGAGACTCAAGTTCAGAGTTGACCCTTTGTCTGTTTGGACTCCCAATGTAAGCTGTGTAGCCTATCAGGAGTGTAAGCTGTAGTGATCAATTACTCTGAGGCAGCATGGAGGCGGGTGCAGTTGGTGAGAGAAAAGAAGAGGGCAAGAGGGACAAAGAGGAGGAATTCCTTTCAAGGATCCTACCTGCAAGGATCTTAAGGACCTTCTAAAAGGCTCCATCTCTTAGAGGTCTGCAACCCCTCCCAGGACCACCGCTCTGGAGTATAACCCTCTGCGCTGGTATCTGGGGAAGACTAAGCTGGGCCATAGCACCATGCCTTGATTTAGTTCAGTGTTCTGACTTCCCAGATAAAGATGGAAATGGAAATACAAAGAAAAGAAGTAATTCCAGGTCACAAAACTAGTTATTATTGCAAAGATTGAAACATACTGAAGGTGTGGAGTGCCAACTGCAAAAATGGTCCTGAGTCTTTCCTTCCCAGCAGCCACCTGGACTCAGCATCTACTTTCTTTGTCCTTGATTCTGGGCTCACTTTGTGAATTATTTTAGCCAACAGAACCTGGCAGAGGTGACATACGACAGTTACGAGTTGAGACATTAAAATTCTTTGTATACTTCTCCTTTTCTTCTCTTGGAGTCTTTATCAAGCAGTCTATGAAAATTTTGGGCTAACCTGAAGGATGGTTGATGACAGACACATGACCTTGGCTAAGTCAGCTCCAGGCGACCTATCCCAATGATGATCAAAATGGCAGCCAAGAGCAGCTGAGATTTGTCCAGGTCAACCCAAACACCTAGCTGCCTTACAGGCAATGAGAAATGTTGATTTGGGGCAGTTTGTTCTACTAGATGATGCACTGACTAGATGATGCACTAGGCCTCCTGACTTCCAGATCCTGGCTCTTTCCCCTACAGTTCAATTCTTTCTTTCCTTTCTACTTACAGGAGTGGAGCCATCATGTTTAGGAATTGTCCCCACTCTTGAGGAGAGGCTGGCAGCCAAACTACTAAAGGTCCTGTGGCAATAAGGAAGAAAAGGGCCACAAAGGGAGCCGCACTCTTAGGAGGTATGGCCTTTGTTGGAGGAAGTGCTTCACTATTGGGGTGGGCTTTGAGGTCTTATATGTGTTCAAATCAGGCCCAGTGTGATAGTTCACTTCCTATGGCCTAAGAATCAAGATGTAGGACTCTCAGCTCCTTCTCCAGTACCGTCTGCCTGCATGCTGCCATGCCCCACCATGATGACAATGGACTGAACTTCTGAAACTGTAAGCCACCCCATTGAAAGTTTTTATTGTTTAAGAATTTCCATGGGGGGCTGGAGAGATGGCTCAGAGGTTAAGAGCACTGACTGTTCTTCCAGAGGTCCTGAGTTCGATTCCCAGCAACCACATGGTGGCTCACAGCCATCTATAATGAGATCTGGTGCCCTCTTCTGGCATGCAAGCATACATGGAAGGAATGTTGTGTACATAATAAATGAATAAATAAAATATTTTTAAAAAAAGAATTTCCATGGTCATGGTGTCTCTTCACAGTGATAGAGAGTCTATCTAAGGCAGCTACTTACAGTGACTTCCTAAGAACTTTTGTCTTAGTTAAGGTTTCTATTGCTGGGAAGAGACACCATAACCACGGCAACTCTTATAAAGGAAAATACTTAATTAGGGCTGGTTTATAGTTCAGAAGTTGAGTAAATTATTGTCATGGTGGTATGCAGGCCAACATGGTGCTGGATCCCCAGGGAACAGGAAATGAATTATATTCCACACTGGGCATAGCTAGAGCATAGGAGACCTCAAAACCTGTCCACACAGTGAAACACTTCCTCCAACAAGACCACACCTACTCGAATAAGGCCACACCTCTTATTAATAAGGCCACTCCATTTGGGGGGCATTTTTTTCAAACTACCAGACTCTACTTCCTGGCCCCCAAAGGCTTGTAGCCATATCATAATGCAAAAATGCTTTCAGTCCAACTTCAGAAGTACCCATGGTCTATAGCAGTCTCAAACTTATTTAAAAGTCTAAAGTTCAAAGTCTCTTCTGAGACTCATATAATCTCTTAACTGAAATCCTTTGTAAAAGCAAAATCAAAAAGCAGATCACATACTTCTAACGTATAATGGCAGAGGATGTACATTACCATCCCAAAACACAGGGAAGGGAACACAATGAGGA
This sequence comes from Arvicola amphibius, assembly GCF_903992535.2. NCBI lineage: Eukaryota > Metazoa > Chordata > Mammalia > Rodentia > Cricetidae > Arvicola > Arvicola amphibius. The sequence continues at coordinate 101,468,819 of NC_052050.1, read as the reverse complement.
AATACTGGACTAAAGCAAGTCCAAAAACCAGCTGGGCAACTCCAAACTCTGCATCTTTAGGTCTGATGTCAAAATGCTCTTCAGATATCCGACTCTTTCAGCTTTGTTGACCAGAACACATTTGTCTCCTCTCAGGCTGGTTCCATTTCCTATCAGCAGCTCTCACACCACTTTTGGTGTCTCCAATGCAGCCCGGGCTTCACCTTCACAGTTTCACACAGTGGCTTCACTGGGCCTCAATTCAGGGACACTCCTGACACATGCCTGGCCTCACTGGCTTTCCTTAGTTGCAGAGGTAAATTCCACAGCTCTTTTTTTTTCTGTCTTTGACTACATAACCTGTGGCCAAAGCTTCCAGGTTCTGCTGCTTGCTGGGGCTGGAACATAGCCCCCTAATTCAATTACATCTTCACCAGCTTTCTGTTTGTGATGGTTTCCTTCACTGCCTAAGTCTGGCTGTCCTGAAACTTGTTCTGTAAACTAGGCTGTCAACTCAGAGATCGGCCTGCCTCTGTCTCTGGAGTGTTGGGATTAAAGATGTGTGCCACTACACCTGACTCTAAATTTTTCTCTAATTCCTTTCCACAAATTGGAAGCTTAGCTGGGTGGGGTCTTGCCCTGAGGCCACCAGGCCCTTCCTCTATTTCTTAATCTGTTTATCTCTGAGAACACAAGATTTAGCTCTATTCCTCTTCTTTGTTCCCCTTTTCTCCTCATCTTGTACATTTTGTGTTTTTACTTTCTCCACTTGTTTCTTTTCATTAAAGATCTTCATTAGAGTTAACACTAATAACCACACATTAGAGTCTATGTTAGGCTGTTATTTCCTCTTCTGCCAAAGCAATCAAAAGCCCTTCACTTTAGCCTCAGGAAGGCTTTTTTGGACAGGGCAAACAGCAGCCACATTTTCTACTAAAATGTCACAAGACCACTTAGGCTGCATACTAGCACTCTTCTCTTCTGAAGCCTCTGTGTCAGGGCCTCAGTTCAAACCATGCTCAGCAGCTCTATCTTCTATGTCTTGTTGGGACGGTCCATTAGGCAGGACTTAAAGCATTCAACTACTTTTCCCTTTTCCTTCCTTCCTTCCTTCCTTCCTTCCTTCCTTCCTTCTTTCCTTCTTTCTTTCTTTCTTTCTTTCTTTCTTTCTTTCTTTCTTTCTTTCTTTCTTTTTCTTTGGTTTTTGTTTTTGTTTTTTGTTTTTTTTTCGAGATTTCTCTGCAGCTTTTGAGCCCATCCTGGAACTCACTCTGTAGACCAGGCTGGCTTCAAACTCACAGAGATCTGCCTGCCTCTGCCTCCTGAGTCCTGGGATGAACCACCACCACCCTGCTCAACTACTTCTCTAATCCACAGTCCCAAGGTCCGTATTTCTTCAAATAAAAATTGCTTAGGTCTGTCAGAGCAATACCCCAGTCCCTGGTACTAACTTCTGTTTTAGTTAGGGTTTCTACTGCTGTGAAGAAACACCATGAACACAGCAACTATTATAAAAGAAAACATTTGACCAGGGCTGGCTTAAAGTTTCAGAGGTTTAGTCCATTATCTTTATGGTGGGACATGGCAGTGAGCAGGTAGACGTGATGCTGGAGGAGATGAGAGTTCTACACTGGATCCGCAGGAAGCTGGAGCAACTGTGACACTGTGTGGTAGCTTGAGCATATGATACCTCCAAACCCACCCCTACAGTGGCACACAACTACTAATAGTGCCACTCCCTATGGGAGCATTATTTTTTTTCAAACCAGCACAAGAGAAGATAACTGATGTGATCTCTATTGCCACTTAGAATCTCATTAATTTTTCTTTATACCTCAGGCTCTTCCATTCCAGAACCTGACTATATGGCAGTGTTTTTCTGGGTAATGATGCCAACAGCTGTTTGACAAAAGCCAACTATAGAGGATGCTGCAGGCTGAGATGTTTCCACAGAGCTGTGACAAAAGGTTTTCAATTTAGTGCTGTGCCTTTGTCTGGTGCCTGTAGTCTTTGAACGGAAATGCAAACCTACTGAGTGATCCCTGGGTCCAGGGATGGTTTGGTACCAAGTCTTAGGTGTTCTACCTTCTTTTTTTTGGACACTCACAAGATGACATCTTCATATTGCTAAACTTTTAATGTTAAACACATATTCAGAAAAGGATCATTCATAGGCAGAACATTAGATATTATTACTAAGATGACCAGCAAGACCATCACATTGATGACAGAGAACATTGCTGGTGTCCAGAAGCCTCCTCACAATCCCCCCAATGGGCCTCTCTTTCCATCTTCTGCCCCATGTTTTCTTTTTCTTTTTTTAAAAATATCAATAGGAAAGTGATATTGTCAAAATGTAAACAATATCAAAGTTCAGTGTGTATGTGGATTACTCATGTATTGGCAGCTTTTTCCAGCAATCATTTTTCTATCAAGAGTGTCATAAGACAATTTCAGTGTAGTAATTCACACGCTAAGATGTGGATCAGCTGTTTGCTTCCTCACTGCTTAATAAATAAATAAAACATCCAATATAATGAAAACTTCCTTGGCCTTTCCTACCATCCATTACCTCTCCTCACCTAAATATATACATATATGTATATATTTTTCCATATTTTGATATTTTCATTTTTACTTTATATGTATTGGTGTTTTGCCTGGATGTATGTAAGTGCACTACATATGTGACCAGGGTCCGTGGAGGCCAGAAGAGGGCACTGAATTCCCCGGAACTGGAATTTCAGGCTGTTGTGGGTCACCACATAGGTGCTGGGAACCAAACCTGAGTTGAAGTGGTCTTGCCCACTGGCCCCCTTCCTAGCTCCAGCCTAGCCCTTCTTTAGCCCACATCCATTGTCCTGTTTCTAATGTAATGTACTAGGCTCCACATCATTATATTCTGTGGTTATAGAACCGCTTCTGAAGCTGTGTGTTCCATTTGATCAACACTACTGTGAGAGTCACCCAGGAACAACCACTCATTCCTTTTAAAACGGTTTCATTCTCTTTGTAAGTTGGTTGAAGATAAGCTGGCTTTGAATCATTTTTAAAGTTGGAGAAACAACAATTATTCTTTACAGGGTGTTAGAATGGTACCTAACAACAGTGTAGACGCTTTATTCAATCAGATGCTAGATCATTGTCCCTGTCTCAGCTGCCACAGGAAAGGGCTACAGGCTGTGGGGGAAGGTCCTTCCTCCTCACCAATCCTTTCTGGAAATATCCACCCTCAGACCTTCTCAGACAATCAAGTTTAACCATCACAGGAAATGTCTAGCACATCATGTTTGCTGACCGAACAAGGCTTGGAGTGAGAGAGCAAATGTGGTGTACAAATGTGGCAGAGAAACTTTAGGAAGAAGGCACAGCAAGGTGTAAGGCTGCCATGGAGCTGGAGATGGTCAGGGATGCTGTGTGAGGCCTGGCTGGGCTGGATTGGTCAGGGATGCTTTGGTGCAGAGGAGGTGGCACTGAGAGTTAGCTCTTACAGGTCCTGGAGAACCTCACCTTTCACTTTGCCTGACAGGTAGTATTCATGGAAGGCTAAGAGCAGAAGAGGCAGGTTACCTGCTTCTCTCTGGCTGCTCAGCTGCAGATGGATCCAAAGAGGGAAAGCAGAAGCAAGTAGACACGATGTCAGCAGACAAGATGGTGGTAAGCGGTCAGATATTAGAAGTTTCTGTCAAAGATGCTGCGTGATGGGGTATTCTGACTGACTTGGGGTCTTCAGGTGCTGGCTTCACCGTTGCAGTCATATGGAGTTGCTTTCTCATTCCAGAGAGGTTTGCTTTAAATTCTCTATTGTAATCATCTTTAAATTTTTATTTCTGAACGGAGGCTAACTTTTATACTACACTCCAGAAGTTTCATACCCAGTCCTGGATAAGACTAAGTTTGTGGATGGATGGATGATATGAGGAGTGAAAGGAAGGGAGGCATTGGAAGCAATGTTCTTGGCCTCAGTGATTGAAGCTTAAGATGCTGCTCAGGGAGTGTGGTAGGGAAAGCAGAGAAGGGTTAAGGACTAGGGGAAGAAGAGGGGGTGAGGAGAGGGAGGAGATGGGGAAGAGAGTGAAGGTGGGGGAGAGAGAGAGGATGGAGGATAGAGAAGGTGGGGGAGAGAGAGAAGATGGGGGAGAGAGAGAGGATGGAGGATAGAGAAGGTGGGGGAGAGAGAGAGGATGGAGGATAGAGAAGGTGGGGGAGAGAGAGAAGATGGGGGAGAGAGAGAGGATGGAGGATAGAGAAGGTGGGGGAGAGAGAGAGGATGGAGGATAGAGAAGGTAGTGTAGAGAGAGAGGATGGAGGATAGAGAAGGTGGGGGAGAGAGAGAAGATGGGGGAGAGAGAGGATGGAGGATAGAGAAGGTGGGGGAGAGAGAGAAGATGGGGGAGAGAGAGAGGATGGAGGATAGAGAAGGTGGGGGAGAGAGAGAAGATGGGGGAGAGAGAGAGGGGGGAGGATAGAGAAGGTGGGGGAGAGAGAGAAGATGGGGGGGAGAGAGAGGATGGAGGATAGAGAAGGTTGGGGAGAGAGAGAGGATGGAGGATAGAGAAGGTAGTGTAGAGAGAGAGGATGGAGGATAGAGAAGGTGGGGGAGAGAGAGAGGATGGGGGGAGAGAGAGAGGATGGAGGATAGAGAAGGTGGGGGAGAGAGAGAAGATGGGGGAGAGAGAGAGGATGGAGGATAGAGAAGGTGGGGGAGAGAGAGAGGATGGAGGATAGAGAAGGTGGGGGAGAGAGAGAGGATGGAGGATAGAGAAGGTGGGGGAGAGAGAGAAGATGGGGGAGAGAGAGAGGATGGAGGATAGAGAAGGTGGGGGAGAGAGAGAGGATGGAGGATAGAGAAGGTAGTGTAGAGAGAGAGGATGGAGGATAGAGAAGGTGGGGGAGAGAGAGAAGATGGGGGAGAGAGAGGATGGAGGATAGAGAAGGTGGGGGAGAGAGAGAAGATGGGGGAGAGAGAGAGGATGGAGGATAGAGAAGGTGGGGGAGAGAGAGAAGATGGGGGAGAGAGAGAGGATGGAGGATAGAGAAGGTTGGGGAGAGAGAGAGGATGGAGGATAGAGAAGGTTGGGGAGAGAGAGAGGATGGAGGATAGAGAAGGTAGTGTAGAGAGAGAGGATGGAGGATAGAGAAGGTGGGAGAGAGAGAGAGGATGGGGGAGAGAGAGAGGATGGAGGATAGAGAAGGGGGGGGAGAGAGAGAAGATGGGGGAGAGAGAGAGGATGGAGGATAGAGAAGGTGGGGGAGAGAGAGAGAGGATGGAGGATAGAGAAGGTGGGGGAGAGAGAGAAGATGGGGGAGAGAGAGAGGATGGAGGATAGAGAAGGTGGGGGAGAGAGAGGATGGAGGATAGAGAAGGTGGGGGAGAGAGAGAGGATGGAGGATAGAGAAGGTGGGGGAGAGAGAGAAGATGGGGGAGAGAGAGAGGATGGGGGAGAGAGAAGGGGGGGGAGAGAGAGAGGATGGAGGATAGAGAAGGTAGTGTAGAGAGAGAGGATGGAGGATAGAGAAGGTGGGGGAGAGAGAGAGGATGGAGGATAGAGAAGGTGGGGGAGAGAGAGAGGATGGAGGATAGAGAAGGTAGTGTAGAGAGAGAGGATGGAGGATAGAGAAGGTGGGGGAGAGAGAGAAGATGGGGGAGAGAGAGAGGATGGAGGATAGAGAAGGTGGGGGAGAGAGAGAAGAGGGGGGAGAGAGAGAGAGGATGGAGGATAGAGAAGGTGGGGGAGAGAGAGAGGATGGAGGATAGAGAAGGTGGGGGAGAGAGAGAAGATGGGGGAGAGAGAGAGGATGGAGGATAGAGAAGGTTGGGGAGAGAGAGAGGATGGAGGATAGAGAAGGTAGTGTAGAGAGAGAGGATGGAGGATAGAGAAGGTGGGGGAGAGAGAGAAGATGGGGGAGAGAGAGAGGATGGAGGATAGAGAAGGTGGGGGAGAGAGAGAAGATGGGGGATAGAGAAGGTGGGGGAGAGAGAGAAGATGGGGGAGAGAAGATGGGGAGAGAGAGGCTATTTTTATGAAATGTGGGGTCATTTGTAAAGAACCCAACCCTAGGATCCTCTTTGGTAGCTCTCCCCACTGGATTTGAATCAGAAGATATGTCTGTCCACAGTAATATGACAATAGAAATAGCAACAGCTGTGTCCTCCCTGGGGACAATGCCTGACCTCAGAGGGACTGTGCCTGAAACTGACTTATTTTTAGATTTTTTTTATTCTTTCTCCATGGCAGTGGGGAAGTCTGGCTGAAAAATTCTGAGGGTGAATGCAAATGGCTGAATGAAAACCTTTAATTAAGAGTTAAAGACTTTAATCTGTCTGTAACTTGGTTTCATTCCTAAACCCTACAATTTTAAAAGGGGCTTTAAAAAAATGAGGACACAAAATGACAACTGATACAAAGCCATGGCTATGTGGAGCCAAAATAACTGTGGTCTCTTTGGCAATGACAAGTTCTACCCTTCAAACTACTGCAGCAAAAAGTATCTCTTTTCCTCATCTGAACCGTGAAGTTTTCTCTACTCCTGCCAGTTCTGCTGACTCAGTATGGAGAAATATATTCTGCCCTCCCCTTGGCAAACCCCCTCACACACTGCTGTCACACCCACCTGTGTCTTTCTCTGCCCCCTTCCTCCTGGGAACCCCAGATAAGCCATCCAAGGAAGTAAAGCTCCATCCCCTTTTCTTTTCATGCCAATGAAAGAAGGAAGGCCAAAAGCACATGTTCATCTGCCTTAGCCCCTTTCGCCATTGTCGGATAATCAAAGACTCTGACAGAAGCAATTTATGGGATCAAGGGTTTATGTCAGCTCACAGTCCAAGGGACAGTTAGTTCTTTGTGACCCAATAGTCAAGGCAGCAAAAGCCTGAAGATGCCCATCACATCTGACCACAGTCCAGAATCAGAGAGTAAGTTCTTGAACTCATGACTTTCTCATTTTAGAGTCCAGGATCCCTATCCCTTGGAATGTGGTTTCCCACAAATTACCACAGATCTTCCACTGTTATGGTCATCAAGATGATCCATACAGTCATGCCCAGAAGCCCAACTTGAAGGTGATTCTTTATTTCATTAACTTCCCCAAGATCTTTTTCGCCAAGATGCAATTTCCTACAATTTGTCAGAAGCAAGTGGCAACTTGGGCAGGAAGGAGTGTGGTTCTTGGGATGCCAGCTGCTGACATGACTTACAGCGAGAGAAAGCCCTTGGAGTTTCTCATATATAAATAATGCAAGTTCAAAACTGCTCACCTTTGGATGTGTTGGAATTGTTGGCAGCTTGTGCAGCGAGGGGAGAGGAAGTTGCTGAGACAAGCAGGAGAGAATCCTACTCACTGGCCTGCACTTGATTCAGCCAGGAGAGCAGCTGCTATGTCCATGGAGAGGAGTGAGGAACCTCCAGTGGAAGGGAAGAGCTGGGGAGGATGCAGGCAGATAGGGGCACTGGACATACAGGGCTGGCTGTGGATGGTGCAGCCACCATTTCCAACACAGAACTAAGAGTTCTTGGTACAAAAAGCATTGCATTTTCTTCATCTATCGCCAGGTGGAGGTTCTATGGTGATATGCAAGAAATTCATCAGTATGGCTATAGGAACTGGCCTTTTCAGGCTCCCTCTCCTCAGCTGCCCAAGGAACTAACTGGGGACGTCTCCCTGGAAACCTGGGAACCCCTCTAGGGTCAAGTCTCTTGACAACCCTCAGGTGGCTCCCTAAATTAAGATATATGCTTCCCTGCTCCCATATCCACCCTTCCTGTATCCCAAGCATCCCATTCCTCCGAGCTCCCCCCATTCTCCCCTTCACGCTTTTCTCTCCCCATCTTCCCTTGGCCGCGTCTCGCCCAACCCTCAAGTTCCCAATTTTTGCCTGGCGATCGTGTCTACTTCCAATATCCAGGAGGATTACTATATCTTCTTTTGGGAGTTCACCTTCTTATTATCTTCTCAAGGATCCCAAATTATAGGCTCGATTTCCTTTAATTATGACTAGAAACCAATTATGAGTGAGTACATCCCATGTTCATCTTTTTGGGTCTGGGTTACCTCACTCAGAATAGTGTTTTCTATTTCCATCCATTTGCATGCAAAATTCAAGATGTCATTGTTTTTTACTGCTGAGTAGTATTCTAGCATGTATATATTCCACAGTTTCTTCATCCATTCTTCCACTGAAGGGCATCTAGGTTGTTTCCAGGATCTGGCTATTACAAATAATGCTGCTATGAACATAGATGAGCAAATGCTTTTGTAGTATGATTGGGCATCTCTTGGGTAGATTCCCAATAGTGGAATTGCTAGGTCCTGGGGTAGGTTGATCCCGAATTTCCCGAGAAACCTCCACACTGCTTTCCAAAGTGGTTGCACAAGTGTGCATTCCCACCAGCAATGGATGAGTGTACCCCTTACCCCACAACCTCTCCAGCAAAGGTTATTATTGGTGTTTTGGATTTTAGCCAATCTGACAGGTGTAAGATGATATCTCAAAGTTGTTTTGATTTGCATTTCCCTGATAGCTAGGGAGGTTGAGCATGACCTTAAGTGTCTTTTGGCCATTTGAACTTCTTCTGTTGAGAATTCTCTGTTCAGTTCAGCGCCCCATTTTTTAATTGGGTTAATTGGCATTTTACCGTCTAGTCTCTTGAGTTCCTTATATATTTTAGAGATCAGACCTTTGTCAGTTGCAGGGTTGGTGAAGATCTTTTCCCAGTCAGTAGGCTGCCTTTGTGTCTTAGTGACAATGTCCTTTGCTTTACAGAAGCTGCTCAGCCACCTGGCGATAGATGAAGAAAATGACAGAGCCCCACATTGGAGCACTGGACTGAGCTCCCAAGGTCCTGATGAGGAGCAGAAGGAGAGAGAACACGAGAAAGAAAGTCAGGACCATGAGGGAACCTCCACCTGGCGATAGATGAAGAAAATGACTGAGCCCCACATTGGAGCACTGGACTGAGCTCCCAAGGTCCTGATGAGGAGCAGAAGGAGTGAGAACATTAGGGAGAAAGTCAGGAACGTGAGGGGTGTGTTCACTCATGGAGACGGTGGGACAGAACTAATGGGAGATCACCAACTCCAGTTGGAATGGGACTGATGGATCATGCGACCAAACCCGTCTCTCTGAATGTGGCCAACAGTGGGGGCTGACTGAGAAGCAAAGGACAATGGCGCTGGGCTCTGATTGTTCTTCATGGACGGGCTCTGTGGGAGCCTTCTCAGCTTGGTCGATCACCTTCCTGGACTTGGGGGGAGTTGGGAGGACCTTGGTCTTAGCATAGAGTAGGGAACCCTGATGGCTCCTTGGCCTTGAGAGGGAGGGAGGGGAGGTATGGGTGGAGGGGAGGGGAGGGAAGGGTGAGAAGGAGGGGAGGAAAGGGGGAGGAGGAGGGGAGGGAAGGGGGAAGAGGAGGGGAGGAGATGGAAATTTTTAAATATAAAAAAATAAACCATGAAAAAAAAAGGAAAAAAAAAGCATTGCAGAGGCAGTTGAGCCTTACTGTAAGAGAAAGAAAAGAGGAAAACAAAGTCACAAGCAATGGCAACAGTTAACACAAATAGCAATGCAGTTAATTTTAATCCCTGAGTATCTGTGTAGTTAGTTAATGTATGAGTATTAACATATGCTATTAACACATCAGTAATATATTAACATTAACACAGTCTCAGTAAATTAGTGGTTTTTCTCATCACTGTGACAACATTTGTGACAAAGACAACTTAGGAGATTTTCTTGGCTCACAGTTTCAGGGCACACAGTCTACCATGGTATCAACTGGATCTATGGTTTTAGGAGTATGAGGCTGGGGCTCCTGCCAGTCTCACATTGGAGGAAAAGGGGAGGAGGCAGATTATAAAACCTCAAGCCCTGCCTCTCAGTGACCCACTTCTCCCAGAAAAACATCACCTCCCAAAGGTTTCATAACCTCCCCCAAACAGTGCCACCCACAGGGACAAAGCATTCAAACATATGTGCCTACTCGGGGGCATTTCACAGTCAAGTTGCAACAAGTCCATGGTTGGCAAACGTTTTCTATAAACAGCCATACAGTCGATTGATGATTTCAGTTTCCATGTCCATGTGGTTTCCATAGTAACCATGGATACTCAACTCAACCTCTGCAGGGCAAAAGCAGCCACAGGCAAAGTACCAGCAAGAGGGCATGGTGAGTCTGACACAATTTTACTGATGGGCACCGAGGTTTAAATTGTATGCTTTGTGTGCCTTGAGATAGCTTTTCTTTTGATTTAAAAATATGTATTCATGGGCTCACTCATTAAAGGCTAAGATCACAACCAAAAAATATTTATTTATTATTGTGTATGTGTATGTGTGCATGCCCATGCCACAGTGTGAGTGTGGAGGTCAAAGGGCAACGTTATGGAGTCCGTTCTCTTCTTCCCCGTTTTTGTGGGTTCTGGGGATTGAATTTAGGTAATTAGGATTCCAAGGCATGTTCTTTTCTGGTTGAGTCATCTTGGTATCCCTTCTTTTATTTTTTTCAATGTTTTGAAAACACTGAAACCTTTCTTGATCTGTTTTCTGTGTAAAAACAAATGACAGTCTATATTCAGGTAAGAGTGACCAATCTAGTTAGAGGTGACTTTTATAGGTTAATGATTTTAAAACTTACAATAATAGCTCCATTTGACAGAGGAACAACCTGAGGCACAGTGATCAACTGCCCCTAGAAAGTAAACTTATTTGAAAACAAGGTTGCTATGGAATATTATATTAAGATGTGTTGCATTTGTTTATGCTGTGGAACATTTGTTTTAATGATGCAGAAATGTGCTGCATTCTTTTATGTTGCATTTGTTTAACTCTGTGAAGCTGTGTTACTGTGCCTGTCTGAAACACTAATTAGTCTAATAAAGAACTGAATGACCAATAGTAAGGCAGGAGAGGGATAGGTGGATAGGTGGGGCTGGCAGGCAGAGAGAATAAATAGGAGGAGAAATCTGGGAGGAGAGAAGAAAGAGCAAGAGAATAAGGAAGAGAACATCAGGGCCAGCTAGCTATACAGCAAGCCACAGAGAAAGAAGTATAGAAAGGTATACAGGAATAGAGAAAAATAAAAGCCCTAAGGCAAAAGATAGATGGGATAATTTAAGACAAGAAAAGCAGGCTTTTAAAAAAAGAAGTCAAATTAAGGTGGGTATTTGTAATTAAGAATAAGTCTCCATGTGTGCTTTATTTGGGAGCTGGGTGGAGGGCCCCCAAAAGAGTGAAGAGTAAAAAGTCAACAACAACAACAACAACAACATTTTGGTGTTCCAACGTGGAAAGTCCGACCACAGAGGCTGTTGCAGATACACTTGGCTAAACCATTGGAGTAGGTCCTGCTTTAATGAGATTGCTGTCCTTACTAAAAAAGTAAAATTAGACCCAGAGGTGCATGCAGGGTGTGAACAGGAAGGCAGAGCCTGCGCTGAGGCTCCTGTGAACAAAGGAGCTCAGAGAACCGGGTGAGATGCTTGTGACAGACTGACGTCCAGGACTGTTGGAGGGTCCAACCCTGCTGTCGACTTCTGGCCTGTGAGATAAGAAGTTTCTGGTGTGAGGAACTCAGCTGGTGGCACTTTGCCGTAGCAACCCCTGACAAACCAAGAGTTGCAAAGCTAGCAAGGAGCATAGCCGGCTCAGGAGGCAGTCACGCATCAGATGCTGGTATTAACTACCGGGCTGTTGATTTAGTCTGGAGTTTTAGTAAGGTTTATGCCAGTTTAAAGGTGCTAGAATAAGAGAGACATTGAGTATATGGAAGAGTCTGTATACATTTAGTCTCTTTCTCTTGACTTGTTGCTTTGGCTAGGACCCGCAGTGGCACGTTGGCTAGATTTGATGATGAGTGTGGGCACCATGCCTTGCTTTGCCCCTCATTTTAGGTGTGAAGGATTCAGACATTTTGCATTGAGCTTGATGTTACCTGTAGGGTTTTTGTCCCCTGGTGTTCTTTAGCAGTTCAAAACTTTCCTTTAATTCCTAGCTTTTTATGATCTATTCCAAGTTATTTTATTTGTCTTTCCCTTTTCTTAATTTGTTGATAGGATCATATAGATTTTCCTACTTATTCTAGTGATAAGGTTAAACTAATGTTTGTCTTGAGATACTTGTTTTGTATCCCAAACTAGTATCCTCCTGAATCCACCTTCTAGATGTGAGATTACAGGCATTTGCTACTCTGCCTGGCACACGGGTTGATTTTTGATTTTTGAAGTATCCTTGCATTTCTCTGGATAAACCTTATTCAGTCATGATAGTTTATCCTTCTAAACTACTGCACCCCATTTGCGAGTGACTTTGGCACCTTCGTGTCCACGTTCATAAGGAATAGTGTTCTGCGATTGTGTTAAACAGTGTGCTACACCCTGATTGTATGTGTTATATAAACTGAGGTACAAATGACTTAGGTTATGATATAGAATTTAAAATTTACTTCCTAGGTTACAGCCACATGCCACAGCCTCAAAAGCTGAATGTGGCTCATGGCCTCGATCTTGGATGACACAATTTCTCCCATGACCCTCAGTTTTTGAATGCAGTTAAGAAAAGCTGTAACTTAGAAGTGTTTCTTCCTTTGCTCGCTAGGGTGGAGTGAAGCTCTTGGTAGCTCATTGTCTCCAGGGAGAGGTGGAGCTTTGCTGGACTCATCACTTAACATCTGTTTCCCCCTAACACTATTGAAAATTTCCAGTATTGAAGAGGTCACCTCAGAGTTCTTATAAATATCAAATGTTGCTTTTACAATATTAAGTGTTTTAATTTGGTGAGTTTTGAGAAAACCCAACTTTTTTCTTTAAAGGATGCATAAGGCAAACGTGGTATTTTGCAAGCCAGGTCTCATCCTGGAAGTACACGTCACAAGAGTATAAGGCTTGTTCAGAAAGCACAGACACAGCGCCTCTCTTGGCACGGGGCAGTTTCTACAGTTGTAACTTTGCTACCATCCCAGATTCTAGCAAGGGGATTTTGTACCACTGGGGTCTTTATTCATCATGGAGAGTCCCCAGGTGTGACTTGTTCCTACTACACATCTCTTTTTCCACAGCTGAAGCTCGTGCTGAAGAGGCTGTGTTTCCAAGAGCATAAAGACCACAGTGCTGGAGGCCTTTCCCTCAGACTGGGCTCAGGCTGGGCTAGGGAAATGTCTCCAGTTCTGAGCCCCTACCCAGTCTGCTCTAGAAAGGCCCCAGAACCATTCATTTTAGCTTCTCTTGAGCACAGTTATTTCCAGAGAGCCTAGTGCAATATTTGAGAAATACTGTGGGAACATAGCCAGGGTGCAAATCCCATCACTCACGGTATGAATAGTGTCTCTGAGGTGGGTTGATTTTGGGCAAACTTGGGTTTTAATGAGTGACCTTGGACAAGCCACTTAACTTCTGTGTCCTCAACTGCCCCTCCCCCACCTCCCCAGCAAAGCAGAACTACGGACTCCTTCCTCACAGTGGTGGATGGTGTGATAATATCTGCAAACCTATGGCACAAGACCTGCCAGTAAGTGCTATTAGTTTAAACTCCGTCCCTTCCCTTTTTAAGGTTGCCCAGTGAAGGGGACACAAGGTCACCAGGCTATAAACCTTACCCCTTGGGACATTAACTGTGACAATATATAATTTTACACTTGCATGGAGTATTCTTCTTGGGTGGGTTGAACATTGCACTTGTGCCCTAAATGTCATTTGGTTGTAGGCTGGAACTGGTTTGGCCAATTCTTTCCTTCAGTAAGGGTGTCTGTCTGGGGTCAGGGATTAAAAAGGACTTGAGGATTTTTGCATTAACATGACAAAAACTAACTGATGTTGTTCAATCAAACTGATCTGAATTTTAAGCACAGCTTGGCAACTTCTTAGCTGTAAAAATGAAGACAATTCCTTTTACTTATTCTTTTTGTTTGAGACAAGATCTTGCTAGCTCAGGCTAGCCTGGGACTGTCTTCCAAGTGCCATGATTTCAAGTGCATCCCACAGTTTAGCCTTGTTTTGTTCTTTATATCTCAGAATTAAAAACAGATGGAAGAAGAGGATAGAGCGAGGAAGATGGGAGAGTAAAAAGGAGGGAGGGAGGGAGAGATCCCTAACTCACAGAGTTGCAATATTGAATGATATCATATATATCCTATCCCCAGAATGTATACATATAGACCTTTACAGACACACATTGTTCATGGCCCCAATTGCAGTGGTATTTCATTTATATTTTAATAAATAATGTTTGCCTGAAGATCAGAGAGTAAAACAGCCACACTGGTCAGCCTTACAGACCAGGCAGTGGTGGCACACACCTTTAATCCCAGCAGCCACACTAGTTAGACACAGAGACCGGGCAGTGGTGGTACATGCCTTTAATCACGTACTAGAGAGAAATACAAGATGGGAGGAGACAGGTCTCAGCTCAGTCTCACTCTGAGATTCCTGAAGGCAGAATCACCATTTTGGTCTGAGGTAGAGATAAGAGCCAGTGACTGGCTGCTTTGCTTTTTTAATCTTCAGGTTGAACCCCAATTTCTGTCTCTGGGATTTTGTTATTTGTGCTACACCCAATATGTGCACTTTTATGGATTATGTGGTTTGATATCTTCATGGTTCTGTGCGATTATGTTGATGCCCATCTTTCAGGGGAGGAGCCTGGAATACGGAGAATATGTGTCCTGACCTTACCAGATGCTGTGGTGATAGGATATGAATCCACTTTTCTCTATTATTTAGCCTTACTGTAAACTACTTTCGTTTTCTTTATTGCATGCTTCTTTCTGAGTTTGGGCCCTGTCATCACTCCTCAGCATGTGCTTTGTGGCTTTCTGCTGCTCCCAAGGCAGTAAGTGTGGAGGACATTTGGAAGGACACCCCGGTGTCTGTGGCATTGACACTTCTGGTTTCCATGCTCCGTTCTTGCTTGTGAGGTTTTTGTGTGCCCTGTAGATTCTGGGCAAGGAGAGGCACCATGATTCCTAGAGACTGGTTTTATTTCCAGGGAACAGTATGACCATGGATGATTCCAACTTGAGGTTTTACTCATGTAAAGTTTGCAAGAAGTTGATTCCAAACTTTAGGTCCTAGCATTCTAATGCAGACCATCTAGAAGCTTTGTGCTTGGCTTCTCATTGACTGAGGAGCAAGAATGTGTCTACCTTCATTTTTCTTGCCATATCCCATCTGGTTTTAATTAAGGCTCAGTTAGAAAAAATGAAGTGCTAAGAGTAAGTCTTCCTTGAACTTCCAAAAGATTGTAAGCCAGACAATGTATCTCAGGAGGGGTTGACGTACATGGGAATGATGCCAACACTCTCTAAATTTCTCCAAAACTATATGAGCCAACAGAGATACGACTCCAATTCAACACATTAGATATCAAATATAATAATCACACCAGGTCCACAGTCAGAAGATGGCATCCCCCCATTGGAATAATCTATACTACTGCGTCCTATTTTGACCTCTGCAACCCCTGTTGCCTAGCTGGATCAGTGTGCCACAGATAAAGTTAAGATATAATCACCTAAAGTAATCCATCACAGGAATTTCATCAAATATTTCTATACAAATATCCCTTCCACGATGAAGAACCATACACACATTGTTTGCTTGTCCTTAAAATGCCCTGTAAAGAGGAGGACATAAGTTCAAATCCCCAGAACTCACATAAAGCTGGACCTAGGAGTGGGCAGCTACAGTCCCAGTGCTTGTGGAGAGATGGGAAGTGGGAGCAGAAGCAGCCCTGGGAGCCTCTGGGCCAGCCAGCCTGGGGTTCCCAGCAGTGAACGCAAGACCCTGTCCCAATCAAAATGGGAGGCCACGATGGATGCCCAAAACTGTCCTCTGACTTAAACATACATGAAGTGGCATTCATACACTTACAGTCATCACACACATACATACATACATACACACACACACACACACACACACACACACACACACAAACCTTTAAAATGCACTCTTAACTCTTATAAACTGTCTGTGATATCTGAGCACAAGTCAGACCTTCTGCTCTCAAATTTGTAGCTATGCTCAAAGTGACTGCTGTTTTTACTGATTTCAAAGCACAGCACACAGATGGACATAGATAACTCTGCAAATCTCTACAGTTGGTCCATTTTACAAATTAGAACTGAGAGTCTCAGAGGGGTCAAGTGAGTTGCTCAGTATTGCACAGCATGGCCAGTGCAAATTCAGTCGAAATTCCTGCCAGGCTGTGCCTGTGCTCTTGGTCATCAGGCAGTTGAGGGCATAATTAGGGGTGATATTCAGTTCATTGCTTTAAATACTTCATGAGTAGTTAAGGAGCCAAGACGTAACCATTATAATAAAAAGCTACATTTGTTTAGAGCTTAGGAGCACCAGGGACGGTGCTGTACTGTAACATGTAGCAGCACCACGCCGTGTCGACATTAAGTAGCTATTAGCAATATTGATTATTACTCTGGGTGTTTTGATGTGTGGTGGGTGACAGAGGGCAACTCTGTGGAACTGCTTCTCTTTTTCTCTTCTCCCCAGATTTGGAGCTTGTCGGGCTGCACAGCAAATGCTCTTACCTGCCAAGGGCTTTGCCTCCTAAGCAGCTTTCTCCCTGTGGTAGAGCTGGGTTTTGAACCTAGAGTCCAGAGCAAAAACTTTACCACTGCTTCCCAAGCCTTCTGGCAAGTAAAGGCACTACTGAGAACTTTAGCTCATGAATCTGTCAGGGTCAGGCTATGTGAGCAGTAGCAGGGCCGCTGCACTCGGGCAGCTGGGGTCAGTGTGCGGAAAGGGGCAGCTGGGGTCAGTGCAGTGACAGGGGCAGCTGGGGTCAGTGTGGTGACAGGGGCAGCTGGGATCAGTGCAGTGACAGGGGCAGCTGGGGTCAGTGTGCTGACAGGGGCAGCTGGGGTCAGTGCGCTGACAGGGGCAGCTGGGGTCAGTGCGCTGACAGGGGCAGCTGGGGTCAGTGTGCTCGTGACAGGGTCTTGTCTTGACCTCAACAGCAGAATCTTCAGCTCATGGATGAAGGGTTCTCATGGTTTAGGTTAAGTAAAGACCTTAACCCAAATCGAGGCTCATGGCTCCTACTAACTGATCACCTTCCTGTTCCTGCTCACCCGAGCTCCTCATGCATACATAATGATTTTCAAATCAGCAAGAGCTCTTATTTTCTGTGGTCCACACAGGACATTGTTTGGAGTATCCTCAGGGCACGTGTGGCCAGGTGGCAGGGGCAGAGTGGCAGTTGGAGGAAGTGATGAAGAGGGAACCCTGCAGTAATTTGCTTTGCCCTCGGCAAATCCATTTCGTCAAAGTTAGCATCAAGTTAAAAAGAGGGCCAGGCCCCTGACTGAAACGTGAGGAGTGGAAAGAGTTCCAGTGGAAATGGCGTGACAAAGAAGCTCGTGGCTAACCACCAAGCGGAAGATGCAATCAAGCAGCTTCTGCTGTTCCCCTGTCAACCCGACACAAGCTCGGGTCACCTGGAAGAAGGGAACCACAATTGAGAAAACACTTCCATCATATTGGCTTTTCTGCAAGTCTGCAGAGGCATTTTCTCCATTAATGATTGGTTTGGGAAGGCCCAGCCCACAGTGATTGGTGCTAACTTGGGCAATTGAGCAAGCCATGGGAGGAATTCAGTAAGCGGCCCTCCTCCATGGCCTTCTCTTCAGTCTCTCCTCCCAGTTCCTGCCCCACTTCCCTCAAAGATGGATGGTAATGTGCAATGCAAAATGAGGTACACCCTTCTCTTCTCCAGGTTCCTTTTGGTCATGGTGTTTTATCACAGCAATAGAAAGCAAGCTAGGTAACCATCCCAGAGTGATATCACCATGAGATGAAGTGGTCTCCAAAAGGCACCTGAAGGATGTATTCAAATAAGGGTGGTGTGTGTGTGTGTGTGTGTGTATTTTGTGTGCACATTTCCTCTGAGGCATCATTTGGCCCACAAGGACACTAAAGGTGCCATCATTTTGGACAGGGTCTATCATTACCTGGAGCGCACTAATTATACTAGCTGGCCTGAGAGCCCAGGGTTCCTCTTCTATGTCTCCAGTGCTAGAATCACAAGCATGTTCCATCGTGTCTTTTTAAGTGGGTACTGGGTATTAAACCCAGGTTCCCATGCTTGGCAGACAAATATTTTACTGACCGGGGTACTACCCCAACTTCAATGGCTACTTTTATGCACACGTGGACAAGCATGCATAAAAGCAATGCATGCATGCTCTCTGATTGGGCAACTATCAGGCACATTTGGGGTTCTGAGGTGTCTTGGGCCACACAGCTCTGTGAACATTGGGTTTCTGCTACAGTTATGAAGCATCACTGGAGACAAGCTGTGCAGTAACATTTCTTCCCCAGCCACCAGGGAGCCCAGGGAGTAGGACTGTCGTTTGCAGAATGACAAGATGCACTGTGCAAGAAAAACTGAAATCCTATTAAGAGATTGGCACCATCAGGGTTTCCTTCTGTTCCGTGTTCAGACAGAGGAGGGAGACAAGACACCATTTTAGCAACTGAGCTGAGCATGGAGGTGTCAGGTCCAGCCATTTCTGAACAACAGTCCCATGGCACTGAATCACATCGGTGAAGTAATGAGGACAATCAGCCCAAAGCCTCTTTTTTGAAGGAGCCAAGAGGTACGGTACTCTTTGAGAGCATCGACTCCTCTGTACAGTGCAGGAGGCACTAGTGAGCTGCTGTGGTTCTGACCACATCTGGCGACCTGTTTTCTGGTGAGGCATGTGCTCCTTGGTTTTGATAAGGAAAGATGATATTTTGTTTTGGCTTCCTGTTCCAAACTGGGATGCAGAGGGCTGTGGGTCTTCTATGTCACCAGGGGATTGTATAAATGCATCTGCACTGGAACCTGTGCAGATTTTGGCACCCAGAACAGTGAATTTTAAGGAGGTCACTAAAGCTGTCTTTGACATTATTTCATGCCTTGTGCTCGCTACTCAGTAAAGCACCAACTTGTGATAGAGCTTTGGCCCTGGAGACACGTAGGTTTAAGTCCAGGCTCAATCATTCTCTCCCAGTGCCTGGGAGTGAATTGCTGAAGTTCTCTTAGCCCCAGTTTTCTCACCTGTGCTTTGGGGGTGACTGGTGCCCTCTGTGAGTCCTGCCCCATGTCGACTCCTCAGCAGGTGCCAGCCGTGCATTCCCATGTCAAAAGCACCTGTTTTATTGCTTTGTTGGTGACATAAACACTCCTTATTTTTATAATTCATGTTCTCTTTATTCTTCTTCTAGAAATAGTTTTGAGAATGTGTATGTTTATGTATGGTGTTTGTATGTTTGTGTGTTCTTGTGTCTGTGCACATGTGGTATATAAGAAGAGAAGGGGTCAACATTGGGAGTCTTCCTCAATGACTCTCTGCCTTATTTTTTGAAGCAGGCTCTCTTGCTGAACTTGGACCCTCCCTAATTAGCTGCACTGACTGGCAGTGGGCTCCAGGGACTCACAGTCTCTCTTCTTCATGGTTCTGAAGTACAGCTGCACCCTGCTGCACCTGGCTTTTTATGTGGGTGCTAGGGACCTGAACTCAGGGCCTCATAACTGCACACTAAGCATTTTTTATGACTGAGTCACTGTCCATGCCCCCATTTTGAGTTCTGATCAGTGTCTATCCAAGTGTATGCCTTTTGAGTAAAAGGGTTTTTTCATTATAAGAGTAAACACATCTTCACCAACCAGGGTGTTCTACTTTCCTGCCTACAGTGACTGTTTCAGGGATGAGCATGTGGCCAAAGATGGCTCAAGGAGAGTCTATAGTCATTTCATGGATCTTTCTGGAAGGATAAACTCTATTGCTCTCATGGTTGTTAAAATATTAGATAAATTCCCAAAATGCTAGACAGAATGGTCAGATAATCCATCATTTCTATTCCTAGGCAATCAAAAGAACTAAAAGCACACACTCAGACAAAACCTTGGATGTTCACAGCAGCACCATTTACAGTGGCCTAAAGGGAAAGAAACAATTCAAATGTCCTAAAAGTACACAGACAAATGTCCACATAATGGAATATTATATAGTCACATCAAATACTAAAGTGTTCTAACATCCAACAACCTGGATAAACCTTAATTAACTAAACCAGGGACAGACACATGCAGCATAATCCTGTTTGCATTAAAGATAAGAACAAGAGAACCTATAAGGACAGAAAGTGCGGGCGAGGGGAGATGTGGACTAGGAGCAGTGTTCACAGGGGCTACAAGGTTTCCATTCTAGGATGATGAAAATGTTATAATGGTGGCTGTCGCACCATGCAAGTGCATCCTATGCCCTTGTCCCAAGGGTCTTACTGGGGTTCTCTTCTTCCTCATGAAGCAATTGATGCTGAGCTATGCAAATATAAATTTGGATCCTTTATCTAGAATTTTGATTATTTGTTAAACATCTTTGTGAGCATCTATCTAGACTTCTAAGTGCGAGATGGACTGGGGATTGATCTGGTTCCTGCTGAACACCCCAGCCCTCTCATCCTTGGTTTATTAATTCTGCTGGTGGCAATAATCCAATGTCTACATTCCCTGCTCAGCAGTGGGCTGCACATCTCAGAGTCACATCCACACATGCCTATGAGGAGAAGTGTGCAAGAGTGTCAGCTGGCTGCTAGGTGTTACTGGGTCCTGACAGGACAATGTGGCTCTCGAACCCAGGCCTCACCTCAGAGTCCCTGCTTTTAAGGGTTAAACTCATGATTTTATGCATTTTCTCCAAGGATTTAACTAAGAACAAAAGGAGGCAACCCCTTACTGTAGTGTCCCTCCTTAAGGGTCTCCTTTGGACTCTTTCAAACCTGACATTTGTATGCAGACCGGAGAGCTGTTGTGGCTGCTGTCTGAAGGAGCCGGCCCAGCTTCTCTCTTCTCCGTGTGATACCTCTCAGTTGGCCCCCAGAAAATACCACTTGCCTCATTTCCCTCCAGCCTTTGTCTGAGCCTCAGCGAGAATGTCCCTTCCCATTCCTTGCACATTCTCTTGATTTGGTTACATAAGGGGGCTAAACAATTGCCTTTCCTGAACAGTTTTGGATGAACAGATATCACTGGTAATATCAGTGATTAGCAGTTTTTCTCTATAGCGTGCCCTGAAACCAGTTTTATTGATATATTTGGACTCTTCCATAGAGGGTGGTCGTTCAGTTTGCACAAACATATGCTTATCTCCATTTGGTTCTTGCTATGTTGTGGGCTTTACTATTTATTTATTTATTTAGCCTGATGACAGATCTGACAGGGACCAGATGGGATGGCATGATGACACTCATTGGTTCCCTGTGAGACAGGCAACCTTTTCCTGGTGTTAGGTGAAAGGCTGAACTAGAAACTCCAGCAGGTCTCATACATTCTTTTCTTTTTGACAAAGCAGAGTTCCTTTGGCCATTGTTTCAGTAGCTTTAGCCATCAACCTGACACAGAAAAGGCTCCCCCGAGAAGCAAATCTCAACTGATGATTTGCCCAGATCAGGTTTGTCTGCGGGACATGGTCTTGATTGTCAACTGATGTAGGGGGACCTGGTCCATTCCGTGGACGTCACTAATTCCTGGGCATGCAGGTCTGGGCTGTAAAACAGGGCGAGCTGAGCCTGAGTCTGTGAGCTAGCCAGCCAGTAGCATTACTCCATGGTTTCTGCTTGAGTTCCTGCCCTGACTTCCTTCAGTGATGAACTGTGACTGGGAGGTTGGAAACAAAGAAATGTGTTTCCTCCCCTCAGTTGTTTTATCTCTCTCTCTCTCTCTCTCTCTCTCTCTCTCTCTCTCTCTCTCTCACACACACACACACACACACACACAGAAACAAAACTTGAACAGCCATCCTATCAACATAGAATGTTTCTGTTCCTGTGGCAACGGAAACACACATGGCATTTAACGAAAAGTGCACCTCGGTGTTCGTGCCCCATCCATGCCTCTTGTGTAGTCTCCCCTGCCTGCTGCAAGTCTGCTCACTTCGAGTATCTGCACCCATCTTCCTGAGGACTTTTCTGTTCCGGACACAGGGGCAGATGCTCAGTGCAAAGGCTAAGCCAGAAGTACCAAGGAGTTAATGTCCCTGGAGTTATCCAATAGCAGACGGCTCTCGTGAATAAGTCCTACAACCTTGCAGTCCTGGACTATGGGGCAGTGCTGGGGTGTAGGCTTTGCCATTGCAAGGTGGAATTTAGCCCAGGGCAGGGCAATTCCCCTATCTATTCTTACAGTTTTCTCTGAGCACTTGCACTTGACTGACACTTAGGCTCTGCAGATGGCCCTGAGGAAAGCAGGCGGCCACCACCCTCATTTCCATTCCCCTCTCCTGCTCAGGACCCAAGGCTGGTGGCAGAGAAAGATGTGTGTGGGCATCCTGTATAAGTCTGCTCAAGAAATGTCTATGGCTGCTCACTTGCCTGCATAGTGGGTCTAGTGCTGACTCACTGGATGCATCTGAAGACTGAGTCGACTGCCCCTGCCAGTTTCAAGATAACACACTCACTATCTTCTCACCCAGATATCAGCTGCTGCCCACTGTGCAGACCACTGAGGTTATATCAGTAATTAGTCCGATAACTCAAAGTACTAGGGTCCTGGCATTCCCCCTAACAGTCTGGATTCCAGCTTGCCTTTGCTTTCTGGGTCATCATCAGAGTAGACACTTGCCATCATCTCCCAAGGATGCTAGGACTGGGAATGTGAATTTAGTGCTTGTAATTAGAAGATGTCTCTCTGCCAAGCTCTGCTATCCCCATGGAGACAAGGAGGGAATTCATATTAGAAATGATGGCTGAAGGCATCAGGAAAGTGTAATCAATATTTACCTGGTGTGTAGTCCTGTGAAGGGAAGAAATTGACTCCCTTCCCCACTGCACAGAGCCCACTCTGCAGAGCTGCCTTCTCTGTGTATTTGTTGGAGGGAAAAAGCCCATGCATAATCGAGGTTCTTTTGGATGGGAGCATTCATTTTATTATTCCCTCATCAGTTTGCATATTATAATTGGTTATTGAGGTGAAAAAAGCTTCAAATATCCTGGTCTGCCTCTTGAAATCTACCTTCCTGGTTTCTGTCTATTTGTGTCCAAACTAATGCAGCTGAGACATACTTTTCTCCTTGCCCCTGCTACCTCTTGCTTAGAATAACTGATAACTGGTATTTGCATCATTTTCTGTGTAATCTCCTTGGGGAGGTATTCTGTAGGAGAGAAGACTTACATGGGCTGGGAATGTTTCTCTGGACGGTTTTAATAAAGCTGGACATGTGAGAGTAGTATAATTGTTTTCCCAGCAGAAGCACACTGCTCTGAGCTAGTCCTTGCACACAAAATGACAGAAAGGATGCCAGTGAAATTAGTTGGAAATGGATCTTTGGGTTAGAAAGCAATTAAGAAACAGAGAAGGCAGAGGCCTGGCTGGGAACTTCATCTCAGGACTAGGCAGCCAAGGGTGTCTCTATGGGTGTAGTTGTCCTGGATACTTGTTGTCTACAGTTGTGTGAGGAAGTCAGCCTCAGCTGAGGAAGTGTCTCTGAAGGTGGCTATGTTTGCATCTCTGTTGTGATCCTAATCCCCAGAGAAGCACTAAGGGCAGACACTTGGCCCTTCTACTTCCTTATGACAGCATCCTCTCCCTCTCAGATGCCTCTCCTCCTGTAGCTCTCGTATTCTACAGCATGTGTATGACACCTCCCTCCAGTGATTAGGATCTGGGCTCTCCTCTCTAGAGTCTGAGCCTCCTGCTGCAGGGTGAGTACGACTACTGCATCAATGCTTAGTGGGGTGGAAAGGATAGAAATGAGGGATGCTTCAGAGAAAGGATAGGAATCCATTGTAGGAAATGCCTCTTATTTTTGATAAAATAAGTGAAGGTTTCTAGAGGCTGACTTGTATTTAGCAAGAGGAGACAGTGAACAGTTCACACTGCAGAGCAAAATGTGGCAGTCATTGATTATTTTCTCCCTTAGATTTTCTTCTAGGCAAAGTTGGCACTTCTAAACAAAGCCCATGGTTCCGGCTTGTCTCTAAGTGAACCACAGGGGCCCTTGGCAAGATGCCTGGAATCTGTCAGAGTGATAGGCAGCTCATTTCTTCTTCCTTGGGCAGAAACCAGAGGCTGAGTTTGATCCCTTTTTTCAGTTCTTTGGTGAAATGATGCCTCTTTGCATGGTGCCTCCAGGCAGCTCTGCAGAAGGAGAAACTCATTCTCATTTGCCATCTCCTTGTCTCTGACAACTGCGCCTTGAAGGGCCAGCATGTGCGTGCATGAGTTGCATGTCTCTGAACAACTGTGGTGGTCAATGGATTCTCTGTAGACCTAGGAACCAGCTTCCACTGCAGCTGAGAAAAGAAGACACCAGGTTTGAGTGACGCTGAGTTGTTTGACAACATTGGTGAGGACAAGAGATCACCTTATTCTAATCAAGGCAAGTCTTTCCTGGGAACAGATGTTCTCAGACATCTCAGGATGTCTACCCAAGAAACTCATTTTAGTCAGTCTTCATTTGCCCCAAGGGAGTTGTGTATAAGTAGAATGTTTGGGTTTGCCCAAAATTTATATGTTAAATATCAATGCCTAATGAAATGCTCTTTGGTGGTGTGACCTGGGTGGGGGAGTGACTAGGTCATTTGTATATAAAATCTTATGCCTAATGTGATACTATTTGGAGGTGTGGCTTTTGAGAGGTCTAACTAAGTCATGGGAGCAAATCCTCTACAATGGGGTTCATTCCCCACAAAATGAACCCAGGGAAGCTGTCTTGATTTCTTCTCTCCTGTGAGGACACAGTGAGTTGCTGTGGGAACTGGCCCACTTTGGGTGTGGTCTCATGTACTATAAATGCAGACAAAAAGTGTGTGTGGGCCTTTTGGCTGCTGGATTCTGTTCCAGTCCCCAGAACATGCAGAGGACTGTGGATAACTATTATTTATGTGAGTTTATCCCCAGATAAATAAATCTTTATTATTCTTTATTATTATTCCATTTTTGGGCTATTGTGGAACTCTTGTATGCCAACAAAATGGCACCAACCGTCTGGGGGCATGAGTTCACATAAGACCTAAAAATAAAATAAAATAAAAGAAAGAAAAGAAAGAGGTTTTCTTGACCCACAAAAGTGGGAGCCAAGCAGCACAGCTTCTTGGTAGTTGCAGTTTTTTTTCCAGATAGGCTCTGTTTGCTGGCCACAAACATAGACACAACTCTTTTAAGAAGCCTTTCTGGTTCTTACTGGCAGCACAAACAGCTCTTGCTCTTTCAGGAGGTCTGGCGATGGAACACTTAAATGGAGATTGTGAGCAGAGTGCTACAAGTTCCTTAGTGGCAACATAGACCTGCTGTGCCCCTGGAGCTGGGCAAGAGAGCATGGCTCACAGAGGCAGTGAACATATCTCCACCATATTAAAAAGTCAAGAGAGACAGAACCAGATCCAGGTCTGCTGCTACTACACTGCTTACCATTTAAAATGCTACTTGTCAGAAAAGGATTTCAGATGCACAATAGGGCAGATTCAAACATAAAGGACCTTTAAATGAGACACAGAGTGCTTAAAAAGTATTCGTAGGCTTGGGAGAGAGAAGAAAAAAGTATAGATAAAACAAAGTCTTTAAAGAGATAGTAAAAGTAATATAAATAATATAAAAGACTACAGACAGTCACAGATTAAAGGGGTAAAGATAAAATAAATCATGTAAAGATGGAATATACACAGAGAGTCTGGATTATGTATATTGTTGTATTTTCTTTGAATTTTTGACTACTTAGAGACATTTGCTTCTGGGGACTGCCAAGCTAAACCAACATAAAGGTATCTTGACTTCAAAATTTGAGTCTAAGACTATGTTGCTTTAGAAAAGAGGTTCTGCTTTTGTTTCCACAGAAGATGAGAACCTGTGCATTCCTACCAGGCTAATGTGGTTTGATGGAACAAGACCCCATGAACGAGCTCCATAAACCCTAAAAATACTTTGCCCAATAAAAAGCAGGAAGCAGTTTTGAAAAAAACTATGCCCAAATTCCCAAAATGATTGTTTATAAATGTTTATTTTCTTTTAAATGGATATATGATATAGAGATGAATACTTTGCATTACTATGGATCTTGGTCTATGGTACAATTAGTGACTTTGTTACACTGTGTATATGTATTTCTGCTCACTTTTAAGGTATTGTGTTTGTGAAGCTCATTTAAAAATGTAATGTGTGATTAAGAAATACAGGTTAATATATAATCATCTATAATAATCAAACTTTTAGTTATGTTATTTAGGTTTTCTATATATACAGATATATATTTCAATTAGATAATCTTTAGCACTTCAAAGACCTACAGAATACACCATTTAAAATGGTTTTAAGAATTTAAACTTTTCTTGACAGTGAGACTTGTCTGACTCTTCATGGAATTTGCCTTCGATGTGACAAGGCTGCTCTTGCCTGGACTGCTTAATGATATGCTGTGTGAACTGGGTATGCAGGAGCCACAGAAAAGTAATTGCTAAACTTTTCAAAAAATGGGATGGTCCTTCAGGGTTCCTGCTTCACAGAGGAAACTGCCAGACATTCCGCAGGACACAGAAGAAAGCAACTGATGAACTTTGCATTATAAGTGAGAACAGATCTTCAAATTTCCTGTTTCATGGAAAAATCTGCTGAATACTATGGGCTTACAGACTGAAAATGGATGTCCCAACAATACAGAAGAACTTTTGGTAACTTCCAAGACAGTCAGATGTCTCTTGTCAATTCTAGAGTTTTGGAAGTTGCTTACAATGATACTCCTGTTTATAGGTAATATTATATTGATCTGTGGTCTTTGATAGAGATGAAGACCAGATAGTTATAGTTTTCCTTAGTTATGATAAAGGATAAATTATATATAAAACTTTAGACTCACAAAGATAGGATAGATGATATTTGCCTTAATTTGCTAAGTGTAAATGGACTAAATATTTTATAGTATAATATTTTGTATATGTAATTTACTATGTTAAAGTTAAAACCTTCATTTTTAACTAGACAGAAAAGGGAAAATGATGTGATATGTCCTTCTGTATATGTGTTGTTTTATTGGTTGATGAATAAAGCTACTTCAGCCTATGGCAGGGCAGAATAAAAATAAAACCAGGTGGGAAAGCAGAACCAAGATTTATATACATATACATACATATATATATATAAATACATATATATATATATATATATATATATATATAGAGAGAGAGAGAGAGAGAGAGAGAGAGAGAGAATAGACAGAATCAGGGAGATGACGTGTATCTGCTGGAGGAGGACATGCTGGAGCCTTAGGAACCTTACTTGTAAGCCACAACCTTATGGTGATACACAGATTGATAGAAATGGGTTAATTTAAGATATAAGAGCTAGCTAGGAATATGCTAGAGTCATTGGTCAAACAGTGTTGTAATTAATAGTTTCTGTGTGATTATCTGATTCTGAGTGGCTGAGAAATGAATGAGCAGTCTCTCTCTATACCAAGTAGCCACCATCAAGAAGTCAGGGGGAACCCACTTATTAGACAGAATTTTGCTAGAACTTTGGTCTTGGGCATCCTAGCCCCCAGGCCAATGGGAAATATATATATATATATATATATATATATATATATATATATATATATATATATATATATATATATATTCCTGTTGTTCTTCAGCTTCCCAGTTTATCAGCAGCACTGATGGTCAAAAGATCCAAATCTGGGTGAGGAAGATGTACTTACTCATCCATATTGCAATGGGAGAGGTTTGAACTTTTTATTTCTCTGATTTGCTTATCAGCAGTAGCAGCAAACATGTTAATGTACAGGACATGAGTCTCCTACTCTCAGAGTTCCTTTCAAGCAATGAATGTTCTTAAGATGTATGTTTGGTCACCAACAAAGTAACATCTGTTCAGAGCACTCTAGAGAACCCTCATACACAAGTGAATTCCTTTTATAATAACTATTCACACAGATTCTACATGTGCTTCATCTCATCTTGGCATGGGCCATCACTGTGCTAGAGAAAATGCTCCCTGATACAGTCATATCATCAGGTCCCCTTCTCTTACAAAATGTCATTTACAACTATTTCTTGAATCTAAGATACAATCAAAGATCTCTGAGTACCTGAGGTTACCGATCAGCTCAACATTTTTTTTTGTTTGATTTTTGAGACAGGTTTTTGACCAGGCTGGCCTTGAATTCAACTCAACATTTTGTGGTTCAAGTTTTGTTTGAGAATTTTGTACACTTCCCACTTACCAAATAGAAGAGTCTAACACTGGGAGTAGCTTTTAAAGAGAAATTAATAGATGTGTCATTTTAGAGCCCCTGAAGAATTAAATGTAGCCCACTGAAGAAGGCAGACACATGCGGAAAGCGTCTGACTACTATTGTGTAAATATCAGAGGTAAATAAAACCAATTTATAAGGGGTTGCAATGGAAAGGGATGAACTCACAAATACAAAGAAAAGACTGAAGCCACTGTTGATCCTGCATCATCTTTGCCGTCCTGGGTCCCCCCTCATGCTAAGCAGGAGCCAAAGCAAAAGAGTGAGTATGCTTCTTCTTGAAGCTTATAGTGCATTGAAGTCCCCAGACCATGCCCAAAGAACAGGCATTTCAGAAGCTAATTTGCTGAATGAGTTTCCACACCAGACCACCTGACCATTAAGCTACTGGGATGACCTGACTAAAAGCCTATTTGTCCTTATTGGATAGTACATATCTAAGATAAAATGACTCCTGGGCTATGAAACAATTGTTACAAAATTCTAGATTATTTCTCTCCTCTGAATAATGGCTTTGGCACTTGTTCCATTTGTTACAGATCTCTGCAAATGTGGGGGGTTTGAATAAGAATGAACCCCAGAGGCTCATATACTTGAATGCTTGATCATCAGGGAGTGGCACTATTTGAGGAGGACTAGGAGCTGTGGCCTTATTGGAAGAACTTTATCACTGGAGGTGGGCTTTAAGGTTTCAGAAGCCCAAGCCAGACCCAGAGTCTCTGTAACTCTTAGCTCCTTCTCCAGCACCATGTCTGCCTGTGTGCTGCTGTACTTCCCACCATGATGATAATGGACTAAACCTCTGAGCTATAAGCCAGCCCCCAATGAAATGCTTTCTTTATGAGACTTGCCATGGTCATGGTATTACTGACTGAGACAGCAAACATTGTGTGGTCAATTATTCCCTCCTCTGGTTCAGCTCAGCTCAGTTCTAGCGGATTTTCTGCTATTTGTCCTCGAAGAATCATGATTGTCATAAAAAAAACACTATCCTGGTGAACTTTATTTGTAGGGCTTGTAAATCTGAATATTGAAAAATATTTGCTCACAAGTGATATCCAGAAGTTTGTGTGAAACCTTGAGCCACTCATAGAATGGCTTCATGTTGTCATCTCAGAACTGTATGTCACTAAAAGACATTAGCCCCTCACACTGAGAGAGACTGTGATCCCAAAATATGATTCTGTATTTTCCCAGGATCCCACGAAGATTGAGAAGCAGTAGTTGTTAGAAGCAACACACCATACCAGAATTCAAAACCCTGATACTGATACTTTTCTATTACTTTAAGCTGTTTTTGTAAGAACAAGTATAAAGCCCAAAGGCACCAGATTAGTTATCCTCTCAGGGAGGAGACATAACTTTCTAACCCAGACCATGCTGGCAGCATCAGGGCAAGAACCCTGCTCCTAGGGAGGCAAAGCGCTGGTTCTTAAGAGCCAGGTTACTTTCTCAAGGTTCAAGGTCTTTATTCTTCATGACCATAGCAGCTGTAGGACCCAGCCATGACAAGTTCAATGTAGGCCTGAGTCTCAGTAGTTTACCCTGGTTTCAAGAAAGACCACATACTGAGACCACCTAGACACCACCTAGGAACAGACCGCACAAAGGAAATTCCTAACGTTCCAACCATTGTAGATAGTCCTGGCATCACACACCCATCGCTTTTCACCAGGGCACACTATCAAATGTCAGCCAATCAGGGGTCCTGAACCTCAGAAGTCCCTCACTCACACCTTTACTACTACAAAAGCCCAACTCCAGCTGAGCTGGGGCTCTCCGAGTACTCCAATACGTTGGACACAGGGAGAGTCTGAGTGTGCGAACTTGTATAGAATAAAGGTTCTTTGCTTTTACATACAGGACTAGCTGGTTTTGGGAGACTCCGTGATCTGGGAGTAACACAGCCATAGCATCCCTTGCCCAATAAGAAACCTTGGGATTGGGAACTTGAGGACTTTTGGCAGTGAAGGTCTTTTGGGCTCTTGGTGTGCTTCCTGTTTGGGGAAAGGTGTGGAACAGATAACCTTCTGTAGGAAGGAAGGGTCCCCTCCCCAGGATTCAGGCATCCATTGCTGCAGCCACCTAACAGGGTCCGGGTAGAAAATTCTTTTTGAGACAACTGCTTCTGGTGTTGATTGGGCATGGTCAGCTCCACTGTTTAAACACCTTGTGATTCAGGGAGAACTTTAGAAACTTGGAGAGTAGAAAAGACATTTAACAAACCTGTCACCATGAGCACAGAGAATGAGATCATAGGGAAAATGAAGAGAAGGGAAAAGAAATGAATTGTTGAGTGGAGACAAAAGCTCCCAAATACAACAGGATGAACAACGCCACTTTGCTTAAAAGATAGAAAGCAAATGATTCCTGTTAGGAATAAGACAGCCATGAAGGGTAAATTCTGAGGAAGGCAGCGGATGAGAAGCTGGATGAAGGGTGGGGGCAGCCACCTGGGAATGTGATAAACTCTTAAGAGCTACCAAGAGAGACTCAAGTAATGAGAGCCACAGATAAGACAGATACAAGGAATGCAGCTGACAGCCATCCAGGGACAGGTGCAATGGGGAATAAGAAGCATGAAGGAAACAAATCTGAAGAGAAAGAAGATGTCTTCATCGCCAAGGCTGTCAGATGGCTTTGACAGGGGACAGAGATGGAGAATAGAGTGTGGAAGCTGCCGGACAACTTCCCCAGCCCCAAGTCACATAACATTACAGGGATTCGCCCTGCCGCTGTGACCATCACTGCCATATGCACACGAGGACACATTCCCCACAGCGAGGCTGGCTTGGCTTGGCATTCTATCTCAAGTGGAAGCCTCCAGAAACAGCTGCAAATGTAAAGACTCCCAGAAGTCATGTTGGGCTTTTAAACTTGCAGTCTTAAAGGGCAGGCTTTTTAGTTTCACAGACAATGTATGTGTCTTTCTCCCAGGGATTTCCCGTTGTTTTAAACTTTAAAAGTAATCATTTTGTAAAGTGATGTTTGCATGTATATCTACCATCACACTGACTGTTGGCCCTTCACTGCCCGTGTGAATCCTCTTCCTCCACCCGCAGTCTCCTTTTATGTCCATGTGATATGTAAGTTCAGATTCTGCATATGAGAGAGGAAGGACAGTGTTTGTTGTTCGTTTTTCTCTCTTATTTTCTTCTCTTCTCCCCCTTCCCACATTCACCCCAAACCATCCCTGTGGCTCCATTTTCCAGAGGGAAACAGCCTGGTGGGGAGCATCAGTGGTGGAGTTAAAGCTCCAGGCTCCACATATGAGTGTGTGTGCACTCATATGTGCAAACATGTGAATATAACCTCCAGGGTCCATTAATCTTTGCTCACATGGACATTTCCAAGAACTGACCACTCGGGATTGGGCAGCCTCTGTGGGAGCTCATCACTGGAGGACACTGATCTTCTCTGTCTCTCAGCAGTCACTGGCCACCTGAAGTTCTTCAGCTAGGGATGAGATAGTGCACATTTGCTTTTAATAAGTATCACGAGCGTGACCATGGCATGATGGCTGGAGAAACGCTGAATTTAACTGACTCTGTTAGGGTACATTCAGAATCATGGACAAAATTTTAACTGCTAGCTAGCAGTTTGCGGGTTAGAAGCTCTCTCAGGCTAGGGAACAAAGTATGGTAAATTGGTAACTTGATGTTGGCTGTTCACATGGACTCATGCAGTGGGGGGGGGGCAGTTTTCCCTGCCTCTCCTCCCCAGGAGCTCCAATGGCCAGGCTCCATCCCCAGACTTCTTTAGTGATCATTTTCTAATGGCTGTACTGGCTGTTCCCAGGCCACCATCCTGAGGTGGGAGAATGTCCAGGTCCCACTTTACAGAAAAAAAATCCACCAATCCCTGATCTTGCTCCAAGATCAGGCTACAGAATCTCTCCAATCCCAGGCCACCCTGGAAAGGTCTGCCCCCAAGAAATACTATATAAACCCTGTGTTATGCTCAGTACTCTGCTGCTTCTCCTCCAAGCAAAGGCATTACCTTCTTGCATTTTTTCCTTCCTAATAAGTATCCTGTGTGAAGTTTGCTGTCCTGGATGAGGTTGAGGTACTCCTTGTCTCCTAACTGCCAGCACACCTTTCCATCTGAGCTGTAACACGTGTTGCTGACATAACTCGAATAGGCTCTCCTGGTGTCTGTGCTCCCTCTTGGGGCCGGAGCTACACTGGGACTCTCTCTATCCCTTATTCTGCAATAGACTCGCTCACCTTCCAGCTCATTCATCACTTGGCACCCCGTTCACTAGTGGCAATTACATAAGTTTCCCCATTTGTCAATGTAAATACTTCACTAAGTTTGAGAAAGTTGACTATTGAGCATCTGGCATCCCCCTGGTACTCTTGGAGGCAGAGGTACCCCCAGCCACAGTCTTTAAAGCTGCCCTTGTTCATTTGATCCTTGGAGGCACAATCCTGAAGTTTCTTTAAGCTCAACCAGACAGTTGTGCCCCTTTTTCCCGCTTCCCTAACCCTAACCCTGAGCTGCCCATATCCCACAGCTCCTCTAGGCCCTATTAGGGTTTGTGAGTCCAATGCCTGACCCTTTCCTGTGGATGAGATTCTTCTCTTATTTCGTCCTCGTCTTCTGGCCTCTATGAAAACCCGAGTACCACGTCCTGAGTCTCCTCTCTGCCTTAGCCAGGCTAAGCCTCTGAGCCTCACTGAGTATGGTGATGACTCACCTAATGGCTTGGTCCTCATTTGGTCCTCCCTGAGTCCTGGGGACACCCACAGCTACAGGCTGCAGTGACATTTTCCTTCTCTCTCTCATCCCATGGTGTTGTCCATACCCTCTCATCTCTTCTAGGAATGCCTCTTAGCAAACCTCCAGCCTCTCTGCCTGACATCAGCCCTAAATGAACTCACTTTCGCAATCAAATTTGACCACAATATCCCTTAGACAATCAACCCAATGGCTGCCTAGCAGTACTTGGAACTTTTACAAATACTGTGAGTGACTGGGGAAATGGATGGAGAGTTACCATTCTCTATATTCAAGCTTTCTCTTTTCTCTGCTCTGAGCCCTATTTGTTTTTGTTGGTCTTCCCATCCCCCCCCTCCCCACACACACAGTGTAAATATCCTGTCTTTTACCTTATAGTCGATAAATCTGTAAGTTTGTTGCAAAATAGAAACTAGGAATGAGACCTACCAGGAGGGGGAGAAAACAAAGGAGCAGCCAGCAGCATTGTGCACACACCCTGTGCACACTCCTCAGTGGCTGGTACTTCTCTCAGCTCCCTGCCTCCTGCAGCATCCTCTGTCTATAGCCAGGACTCAAACATTTCCTAAGCCTTCTTTGTTCTCAGTTTATGGGATTCAATTTTACAGGGACTCGGGTGCCTTTTAGGTATGTCTGGCATTAGACTGTTATTTTATGCTGTCCCACTTGAATTAAAATCTGTCTCCAGAGTTAAGGTATGGCTTTCCCTCCTCCAGAACCAAGCATGCTTGTTTAAAGGTTTCCTCCAAAATCTGCCCTGTATCAGGCTACATACCTGGTTATATGGCAGAGAAAGGAACGTGAAACAATATAAAGAGACAGACTATTCCCAGTAGGGACTATTGCTGCTCATCTCATACTCTGTTGGTTTTAGTTTAACTCTCTAAAAGGTTTTTAAGGTATAAATCTTATCTCAAGATATGTAAGACTATTGTGCATCAAAGTTTATAAGTATATTGACTGGGTATGACTAAAAATCTGTAAAATCTGTAACAAAAGGGTTAACTCAAAACTTGTAATACCAGGGTTGATAGTTAAAAAATCTATACATAGGTAATCATAATGTGGCTTGCTGACAGCCATTTATGTTAGGGTTGGAAAGGATGGACTTTGGTATGTGACCTCACTACTGTCTTGGTTAGAAGTGACCACATGGTATAAGCCAACCAAGGAAAAAATCAACTCCTCCTAGCTTGAAACATAGGACCACCACTTATCATCCAGTTTCTGAGCCTCCCTGCTGTGGCCTCAGCCCTCAGATCCTTCTCCTCTGACCCCTAGCCTCCTCCCCTCCACTGCCCTGGTGGCCTCAGCCCACAGTTCCTTCTCCTCTGGCTCCTCCAGTATCCCCTTCTCCCTTTTTAGTGACAGGCCACCCTAATGAAATCTCCCTGGTACCCATTTTCAGGGCACTGGCAACCCTTGGTTCTCCTGCTACTTGTTCCTGCTCCACTAAGCCCCCCCCACCTGCCCCTACCTAGACTAACCTAGCCCTAGTTCTCCCTTTGTGGGAGGGTACTGGGGTGGATGGCTTGGTCAGGGTACATGTTCTTTCCTATTAGGTGATCTTTCTCAGAACAGAAAAGATACTGGGCACATCCAGACGATATTCATCAAACTAATGCTGCCACTCAGTTAGGACTTGGGTGGCCCTCAGCTGGGGTCCCGAATGGGAGGAACTACAATAGCCCAGCAGGCATTTTAGCTAGAGACCAGTTTATAATTTGTCTTCAGGCCAGTCTCTGCAAGACTGCCCTTAAAGCAGTAAAATCCAAATTTTACTGTGAAAAATCCAAAGAGATCATCCAGGACAAACACGAAAACCTGTCTTAGTCCCTAAACTCTTCACAAAGGCTCTCTTACACAATACCAGTCTGGATCCCGAGACCCCAGATGGGAAACGACTCCTGATGAACCACTTCTTTGAGGGCTTCCTCGATATTAGGGTCAAACATAAATGCCTAGAGAAGAGACTCTTCATTCTACAGAATCAAGGCAGAAGTCTGAGCCATGGCCTTCAAGTATGCCATGGGAGAGATGTAAAAGCCCCCAAACAAATGACCCAATGATGGCTAAGGTGTTTTGGCCAACAAAAGCAAGTGCCCGGAATCCCTAGCCTCCCTAAGTCTGAGTGAGAATCTCCTGGTCCCTGGTTCATACAGTCACTGGGCCTGTCCAAACCTCCATGAAACACCAAGACCATGTCCAACGTGCTCTCAAGAAGGGCTTTGGGGTGTTGACTGCCCCCATTTTCTTCATGGCATGGGGACATCAAGCCTAGGTGGCCCACCAGCTGACCTATATCTGTCCATGGACGACTGAAGGGGTCCAGGCTTCCTTGACCTAACAACCACCATCTCTGACAGGGAGCTTCAGGTAGACATCACAATATTAGGGTGACCCATCTCCTTTCTTCTGGACACTGGGACCCCTTTTGCAATTCTGCCTGAGTTTTGGAGACCCACCTCTCGATGTTCCTCTATTGTCCGAGTAGGGAGATAGTCTTACCAACCTCACTAAACCCTATCTCTTAACTATATCTTTAGGGGTATTCCCAATGGTACCGACTGTCCCATTTCCTTGCTGGGAAGGGACCACTAGCCAAAGTCAGACCCTGATTTCTTTTGCTACCCCAGTGTGCTTGACTCCAGGCTTGCCTGCCTTCCCTCTCTTCTCCTCCTCCAAACCACACTGCCCTCTTAGGTAGATCCCCAACTATGGGACACCCCAAACTGCTTTATAGCCAAACACCACCCCCTCTTATCATTTAATTACAAAACCCCAACAAATGTATCACCCAGACTCAATATCTTCTCTCTCTCCAAAGCCCAGGGACTTAAGCCTTTTATCTCTGACCTCTTAAGAAAGAATCTTCTGTGCCCCATTTCTTCCCCCTTTAGTGTCCCCATACTCATAGTTTAAAAACC
This sequence comes from Arvicola amphibius, assembly GCF_903992535.2. Classification (NCBI taxonomy): domain Eukaryota; kingdom Metazoa; phylum Chordata; class Mammalia; order Rodentia; family Cricetidae; genus Arvicola; species Arvicola amphibius. Next base: position 101,432,932 of record NC_052050.1, on the reverse strand, counting down.
CATTGGAACCTACTACTTGGTTCAGGACCTCCAACTTACCAACTTAGCAATGGTCCCCCTTCACCCTATAGTACCCAATCCCTATATTCTCGACCACTTCTCAGAGACCTCCCTTTTCTCTGGCCTGGATCTCTAGGATGTCTTCTTTTCTGTCCCTCTGGACTCCAGGCGCAAAACATCTTTGCCTTTGCCTGGGCCTTTCTACTCCCCTCACTTGGCCCATCCTTCCCCGGGGGTTCTGGGACAGTTGATATCTCTGTCCAGGCTCTCGCCTCCGACTTATTCTCTTTGTCTCTTCCTAAATCCAAGTTTATACAATATGTAGATGATGTTCACCTTTGCGGTTTGTCTCTGCAAATTAGCCAGAATGACATCTCTGCCTTACTAAACTTTCTGTCCCATCAGTGATATAGGCTCTCACCCTTTAAGGTCCAGTCATCCACCCCTCCGATTACTTATCTGGAGTTAGCTGTTACTCTGACTCACAAGTCCATTACTGTAGATAGTAAACACTTAATCTAGTTGCCCACAGTTCCTGCCATTCTTTCCTTCCCAGAGTACCTTCACACATTCTTGGGTTCCTTCTTTCTCTCTTTTCACCTCCTTTACATGAGGTGCTCTGAGCCTCTCACATGAGCCCCTCCTTGTACCCATTACCAAAATACTTCATAAGCTTCAATAGTCCGTCCTCCAGGCCCCACCCTACATCTTTTGGACTTGGCTCACCTCTTATCTATGTGTGGAAAAGGAGGAACATGCTCTTGGGGTCCTGGGTAACCAACTGGGACCTCCCTATGCACCTGTTGCCTATTTATTCAAAAAGTTATACCATACTATCCAAGGATGATTTCTTATACACGAGTCAAAGAAGGTGGCCTTTGCCCTCCTCACCACCTGTCCTGCATTCTAACATACAAGGGCCTCCAGACACTACCCCTTCCTGAGTTCTCTCTCTTTAAGTAGCATTGATAGAGGACACAACACTCACCTTTCAGCCATGCCCACCTCTAAAGTTTCAAATCTCCTCCCCTGTCCAATCCCAGAATACTCCCATTTCACCCTCTCATTGAGACCCTAGAAGAGTTATTCTCTATCCTACATACACACCAGGGGGTGCTGCCTCAGGCCACCTATTCTTGGTACATGGATGGCAGCTCCTTCCGACATGATGGCATACACAGAGTGGGATGTGTTATTGTTTCAGACACCATGGTGGTTAAGCACAGGCCCTTCCAGTTCAAACCACAACCCAACAGGGTGAATTAATATCTCTTATACCTCACAAAGGGACAACCCCTAAACCTTTACACAGACTCCAAGTATGCTTTCCACATTTTCTTGTCACTTGTAGCTGTTTAGATGGAGCACAGACTACTAACAAGAAAAGGAGGGTTCACAGCCAGCTCAGATCAGATCAATGCCTTGCTAGAGGCTCCCATCTCCCCATGGCCATAGGAATCGTACACTACTGGTCACACCGAGTGGACATTCGATTATCTCCAAGGAAAATAGCTGAGCTGACAAGGCAGCTAGAATTGCATCTCCCGGAAGCCTGGGTTCTCTCACGCCACAGTGCAGGCTTGTTTTTCAGCCCACATTTTCATTATTATCCCTGGATCCGAGACAATTCCACCCTAGCTGCACCAGATCTTCCGCCCTGATAGCCTGGATTTCCCTCATCTTATTCCACCCTATTTACAGCCTACGGCTGAGGATCTATTCTGTTTAAACACTATCACTGCTTCTTGGAAATTTGTCAGATTTCTAATCCCATCTCCAGACATCAGAGTCCCCCTTTCCTATTCATCAAGCCAGGGGATCCCTCCCTGGATTGGACTGGCGCTTGACTTCACCCACATGCCCACAGTTAGACCCTTCAGATACCTCTTGTTTCTGGTGGACACATTCTCAGGATGGGCAGAAGCTTTCCCACCACTATTAAAATATCACAGACAGTTACTTTTCAGGAAGATTGTTCTGCCTCCTGGCCTCAGGCCTCAGCCGTCGGCTCTCTCCATCACCTCCTTACTGTTATGCTAGCTTCACAGTCTCCCTTGGAGCTTCATACACCATTTGTCTCAGCTGCATCTGATCCCGTCCCTCTTCGGTCAACATCAGAAACTTAGTCCTCTCTCCTCCAGGTCACAATCCCTCCTCTTTCTCCGGAATGGACAGGCCCCTTCAGGTCACCCTTACTACCCCAGCCACCGCTAAGCTCAAGGGGTTCCCTCACTGCATTCATCTTTCTCCTCTCAAGCCCTTTGTCCCATCAGCCCAGGATAACCCTCCTTCTTACATCTCCACCCCAACAGGACCTTGCTTTCTTAAGTTTCAGAAGATGCCAAAGTCAACCAGCCTGCCTTTGGTCTAAAAAGAACGAGGCCCCATACATCTGTTAAGACTTGAGCCTGACCCTACTGAGTTATGCCCTACTTCTCCTTCCTCATGCTTGCACCCATCAATAGTGAACTCTCCATGTGGAGATTTGAGGTTCAGGAAACCCATTTTCAGTGGTTTACTCAGACCGTTCATGAAGTAGGGTCTGGAGATACTTATCCTTTTAACCCCTAAATCAATTTCTAAAACACCTGACACTTGCTTTCTCTATGATCAAACTAGAGATTACTATCGACATTGGCCAGACTTTTGGAGGCTGCCCTTGTTGGTCCAGTGATGCATATTCAGGAAAGTGTTTCACCTTTTATGTAGAATGGGGAATCTTTTATATACTAATTAAGGATCCATGGCACCCCAGCTGGGAGGCAGGGGTCATTGGCAAACTTTGCTGTAGCATTTATCATAGGTGCCCAACAGGCACACTGGAAATACAGAGGGTACACAGCCCACTCTGCACCCCTAGGCATAGACAGGTAGAAGAAGGGACCCAAAGCTCCTCAAAGGCTCTTACAGCCCTCGCAGCAGTCCTTTTGATGATACTGATCCTACTTCCCTGTCACACCATCTCTTGTTTCAGACCTTAACCTCGGCATATCAGCTACTGAATGATGCTTTGCCTAACTGCTTTGGAGAATGCTGGTTTTAGTGTCCCTCCTGCGTCAAACTCGTGACCACCATTTGTGACCTTGCCCATTGTCTTTTTAAAGCTTCTTGCCTCACCACTTTGCAATTGCTCTAAGTAGTGAGAAATATCACTGCTACCCCATATCACTCCCACATTTATCTCTGGCACCACAGACTGCTTTAACGCCTTAGCAACATGCTTTGTGGGCACCTGGATTCCACAGACTATAATAATACCATAACCCATAGTACTACCTCCCGGCCCCTATGCCCAAACAGTCACAATGCCTTGATTCTCTGTGGCACTCAAGTTAAGTACTACCTACCTGTGGGTGGTCTGGGACTCATGCCCTGCTGTTCCTTTCTTTCCAAAACTAGAGGTTTTACCTGGTGAAGAACCCTTGCTGGTTCCCATCACAAGGCTTATAGTGGCATAGCATGGCAAAGGAAGCAGTTCAGGTCAGACTCTGTCTGGCAGTCTTGGGTGTAATCATTGGAGCAGCAGAACTGAGCATGTCCCTAGCTGTTTGCCACCAGTCTTCCCCTCAGTTCATCCAGCATCTCTAATCGGTGGCTCAGACTATCCTCACCCTCCAGGGCTAAATAGACTCACCGACTCCCATAATGTTACAAAATCAGCGAGGATGAGATTTCCTAACAGCAGAGAGGTGGCCTTTGCCACTTCCTCCAGGAGGAATGTTGCTTCTTTGTTAACCAAGCAGATCTAGCAGAAGACAAGACCCTATACTCCAGAAATATGTCCAAATATCACAAGAAAGATCTCAATGCCCTGGTCAGGGGCTCACTGACAGTCCAGAATGGAATTGAATACTATTATCCAATTATCCTTCTTACCCCCTTCTCTTTATCTTAATCCTACTCGTCACATCCTGCCTTATAAACTTCTTGTCTAGATTTTATCAACAGCAGATCTAAAAAATTTCTAACCAGACTTTTTTTTTTCATTCTCATGGTTTATTTTTTTTTATATTTAAAAATTTCCATCTCCTTCCCTCCTCCTCCCCCTCCCTCCGCTCCTCCTCCCCCTTCCCGCCCCTCCTTCTCCCCCTTCCCTCCCCTTCCCTCCACCCATACCTCCCCTCCCTCCCTCTCAAGGCCAAGGAGCCATCAGGGTTCCCCACTCTATGCTAAGTCCAAGGTCCTCCCAACTCCCCCCAGGTCCAGGAAGGTGATCAACCAAGCTGAGAAGGCTCCCACAGAGCCCAGCGCCAATGTCCTTTGCTTCTCAGTCGAAGAAAATGACAGAGCCCCACATTGGAGCACCGGACTGAGCATCCAAGGTCCTGATGAGGAGCAGAAGGAGGGAGAACATGAGAAAGAAAGTCAGGACCATGAGGGAACCTCCAGCTGGCGACAGATGGGGAAGGTGACTGAGCCCCACATTGGAGCACTGGACTGAGCTCCCAAGGTCCTGATGAGGAGCAGAAGGAGCGAGAACATGAGGGAGAAAGTCAGGAACGTGAGGGGTGCGTTCACTCATGGAGACGGTGGGACAGAACTAAAGGGAGATCACCAACTCCAGTTGGAATGGGACTGATGGATCATGCGACCAAACCCGTCTCTCTGAATGTGGCTAACCAGACTTTTAATGAGTTGCTATTGCAGGATTATCAACCCCTAGCTATGAAGGCAGAGGCCTGCAATACCCGATTATATCCTGATGGCCAAGATTCAGCTTGTATCACGGAGTTCACACTCCCATTCAACATGAAGTAGTCTGTTGATAATGTTGCCCCTTTGCAGTCTCTGACTGTTTATCAAAACTCCTCATTGGTAAAGAGTAAAGAACTTGTCCTTTGGAGAAACTAGGGTGCCAGCATGGCTGGTCCATGGAGAAGATGATAAAACTTACTGGAGAGCTGGTGCCAGTCTTGTAGCTTGGTCAGGAATCTAGATCGTGTTGAAATTAAACTTTGTAGGTATCAAAGGGCTGTTTGATCAGTTTTATGAGTCTCAAAGCTCATTATATCTTATTCAATTAGCTGATAGAAGACATCAGAAATCAGAGACTGATGAGAGGTTTAGTGCTAACCTCCCACTCTTTCCCTGTCTTGATGAATGTGTTCAGGAACACAGACTGGTATAGACTGTGGCTGAAGGTAGGATGGTTTATACCTTGTTGGGTAAGGCATGTCAGGGCTGCTGGAGAAGTGGGGAGGGCAGCCTGGACTTGGGAATCATTTTGTCATGAACATCTTCTAGTGGAGAAGTCATACGGCTTGAATGACAGGTCCTCTGTTGAGATGGATCCACGGGAATGTCTCAAGGAAACATGCAGCCCTGCACTTCTGCAGGGAAGAGGAGGTACTAAGCTTTAGAAGGAGCAAGGCTCCTTTGACCACGTAGAACTGAGCTACAAGCTGCAGTTCACACGCTCCATGATGAGCCTCCTCCCTCCGACTCCTGAGCACCGTTGCCCTGTAGAGCCCTAGAAGGTGCTGAAAACACCCTCTAACTTTGTACTGTGGTTGAACGTGTTCATGTTTAAAAAGAAATAACTAAACGAGCCATTTCACAAGAGTCCCTCCTTGACACTAAGCACAGAGCTAATTCATCTTTTCTCTGTTGGGCCAGATCATAAGTCTTTTCAGTTCTTCAGAAGAAATGGAACAATTGAGTTCTGAGTTTGAAAACTCTGTCCAACACACCCCTCTGTAGAGAGCTGTGTAATACAATGAGACATCAAGGCATTCACCAGCTATATTTAAAAACTAGTATTAAAATTACCTAAAATAATTTTGCCACTTAAAATTATTTCTCCAGAAAAGTGATAAAAATAAAGAGGCAAGCTGCTTAGTGCAAAACGTTACGGGTGAATAATGCTGTTGTTACTGTTGAATTCAAAGTATGCAATTTAAAAAAATGAAGGCTGAAGTCTAAATTTATATACTTCCCCAAAGAGTCTGCTGTGCACTGAAACAGATTAGAAACCAACATTGCAGGACAGGCCCTTAGTTACAACCAAGAACAATATAGATGAACAGTTAAATGCATTTGCTGGGGCTGAACACCCCACGATCTGTTGAATTCTGCATTGTGTTCAGCTGTAGTTTTCTGTGAAAGTCTCCATTTCCTGTGAAAAGAGTCTCCTTTAAAAAAAGTATTTCCTGTATTTTTGAAATTATAAAACATTTATAGAACTTCCCCTTACCCTTTCTTCCCTTCCATATACTCCTCCTTGCTGTTTCTCAAATGTATAGCTGAGAAGGACTTCTTGGATGAGGAGAGATACCTGCAGTTATTTGTCGATATAAAGGTAAGATTTAGAATACAATGAAGAACTATGCTGTCCTAGCAGAGTGTGGTAGTAGACTCTTTTCTCAAGCCCATAACCTCAGTAGCACAAGGAAATCAGTTAGGTGTCCAGCAAGTGGCATAATTTCCTTCCTGTTGAGTAGTATGCTTGTTTCTTAGTGTTAAAATTATGTGTATATGTGTACATCTGTGTGTAGATATGTGTATGTCAGAGCAGTTGCCAGCAGAGGACAGAAGAGGTGTTGGGTCCCCTGGAACTGGGGTTACAGGTAGTTTTGAGCCACCATATGGGTGCTGGGAATTAAACTCAGGTCCCCTGAAAGAGCAGCGCGTATTCTTAACTGTTGAGTTGCCATTTCTCCAGGGCCTAAAGCTAAGCACACTGAATTGTGTGGCCACATGGTGATCTACAACAGTTCAGGAGTTAACGCTAGAAGTGTTCTCAAGGAGAGGATACCAGATCTTCTGAATTTCCCTCCTCCTAGTGTTTGTTTTGACTTCAAGGTTCCTGGGTCTTGAACCCTAAGGCATAATCTAAATTGACAGTGCAGTTTGTAAGTTCCTGTCCTGTGAAAAGCCCAGGCAGAATGCCACTAAAATCGAATCGACAGATAACAAGTTCTGGTCCGTTTTGTGTTGGTAGAATCTCATCGTTGTTGGGAACATGTGGAAGATGAAATAAACCATGAAGCAAGTTTGTGGCAAGGCCTAATTGCATAGGAGCTGTGGGTTTTCTGTGGAATTATGAGGTGGGAAACTGGTGTGTGCAGTGAAACCCTGTTTAAAATGTAGGTGGGGGCTGAGGAGGTGGCTCAGGGGTTCAGAGCACTGGATGCTCTTCCAGTGGATCTGGATTGATTGCCAGCACCCACATGTCAGCTCACAGCTGTCTGCTAATTCCAGTCCCAGGGGAATCTGGTACCTTCTTCTGGCTTCTTCAGGCACTGCACACACATGGTTTACAGATGCAGGCAAAAGGTGTGTGTTTACACATGAAAAACCTGCATGAGACTGATCAGCTTAGAAAAAAAAATCTTTCATTACTTGTGTGTGTGGATGAATATAAGCTCAAAAATGTTAAAACATGCTTCTTTTTTTTTGGTTTTTTGAGACAGGGTTTCTCTGCAGCATTTTTAGAGCCTGTCCTGGAACTAGCTCTTGTAGACCAGGCTGGCCTCGAACTCACAGAGATCCGCCTGCCTCTGCCTCCCGAGTGCTGGGATTAAAGGCGTGCGCCACCACTGCCCGGCTTAAAACATGCTTCTTAAAGGTACTCTGTGTTTGTACTGACCTTAAGAATTCTGTACCCCTCCACTCATCGTAGCCAGGTCTGGAGACTGAGGTCTGTAATCCAAAATACTGGGGAAAGAGGTTGAGGCAAGAGGACCACAAGTTCAAGGTTAGTCTCCGCTCTTGAGAGAGTACAAAGCTAGCCTGGGCAGTTTAGTGAGAACTTGTATCACATTGTATCAAAATCAAAAGTAAAGAGGCCTAAGTGTATGGTTGAGTAGTAGATACCAGGTGTACATGCCCAGAGCCCAGTTTGTTCCACAGTATTGCCCTCCCTCAACAGCAGCACAAAAGCCATACTCAGCCAAGTCCCACGGACGCTGAGTGACACATTTCCTATGATTCATGACACCAATCAGAAGAGAGCTCTATCTAGGGCTCTAGGACCTCAATGGATAAATAGAGTCTATCCTGGTGATGACCAGGGCCATGGAGCCCTTGAGAACAGCATGTCTAAGTAGAAGCAGATTGGAAACAAAGCTTGGATCTGAGGTCCCTATTACATTGGATAGCAAACATGCCTTGAGGATTCTCACATCGCTAGCTTAGTGAAAAATCCCTGACCACTTTGGTACCTTATGATCTTTGTAGGAGGAGACCAGAGAAGACCCTCAGGTCTAATTTACAGGTAAAGCCCAGCTTTCCTATCTTATACTTTGGTGGAGCCTCTTTCTTGGCTCTTAAAGCAAGTCTAATCCTTCAAAGCAGGGTCCTCAGGAAACTTATCAGCCTGACAAATGTTACCCTTTTGTGGAAAGGAACAAGGAGAAGCAGAGGAACAAAGAGAAGCTTGATCCTTCTCTTTGAGAACCTGAGACAAGTCTTGGAAAGCACTTTCTTTGGAAGTCAAGTCTGAAAACAGGGAGGCATAGTTACTAACTTTTTTGATGCAGGGAGTCCCACCCCAAACTCTGGAAGGTCTGGAGATGTTATAAACACTCAAAGGCCATGCACAATATGAGCTCACACGAAATGAGCTCATACAGTAACTGTCCAGGTTCGACTGATATTGACACATGAAAATACAATATCATTTTTAAGTGAATGCAGAAATTAGTTTTAATGTGGAAATTTCTCATTTAGATAGTTGGTTAAGTCATTCTACTTTTAAAAACAAATATTGGGCAGGCCAAGCAGAATACACCTGTGTGCTGGGATGGTCACCTTGCTCACAGCACCTCCTGAATGGTGGAGCGGGCTTAGATCCCATTATCACCCCTGTTTGGCTGGAGATGTGAGCTGTTTCTGTCAAGGATGGGAGCAAGGAGAAGAACCCCTGAACCCAGTGTGCCTGATATTGTGGCTTCTCTCATCTCCCTGCCTAAATCTGACTTGAGACAGTCTTGGCTACTTTTCCTTCTTCTTCTGTTTCCCTCAGGAGCATCTTCATTTTAAATCTTCTGGTCCTAGTGCCACAGCATCACGCAAAGACACTTGGGCTGATGTTCATTGTCAGTCTGATTAGGGTCAGAAGCACCCAGAACTGCTCTTGTTGACAGATGAGCCACAGAGCCCCGTTTTCAGGCCACAAAGGAAAGACCTTATCTCTCATCAGTGTAAATGTCACTCTGCATTCTGCAGGCTGAGCCAAATGCATGTAACAGCTTAGGACAGAACACATATTAAGTTTGTCAGTGTCTCTGTGCAGCTGACGAGGGCCTTGAAACACTGAGTATAGTTAAAGGGCGTCTCCTGTAAGTCTAGCAGACAGTTTTCACGGAGATGAGAAGATTCCCGGACATAGAGCCTTCAGATACCCACTCCTCATCCAGCAAACACTTATGGAGCACTTGCTATCCCAGGGAACTGTTGGGTACTGGGCGCTAAACAGCAAAGAAGATGTGCTTGATCCCCAGCTTCACAGAGAGCACATGGGAGCCTCAGGAGAGAGAAATAAATCCACAATAAGAACATGATACAGCTGGAGGTGCTGCCTGAAGAGCGGAAGCAGGATGATGCAGTCATGATGGAGAGAGTAAGATCTCTTTCATCTGAGATGCTGGGTGAAGGTCTTCTAAGGAGATGACATTTGCACTCATACCTAAATCAAAAACTTCTTACGTCTCCTGCACTTTACAAACTGTATCTTAATTCCTAGTGTTAACAAATGGGAATGTTAAAATAGGAAGAGCACACAGCAAAGCATTAGCAAAGGACATCTCCTAGTGGTGATGCTGACTTGTCCACTCTGCTTAAGGAGTGTTGGCTGAGTGAATGTCATGGTCTCAGCATCATGCTAAGTTCTAGAAGTGCAGAGATGAACATAACACATAATGGAATAGAAAACAGGGTGTGCCTGGTCCAGTCAAACTGATGCTGAGAAGTCAGAAGGATTTGACCATGGAAACAATATTGGGAACATGAGTTTGGACAAGTACCATGGGTGCTCTGGGCTGCAAAAGATTAGTATTTGAAGACACAAGAGAAAGTCTTTTGGTATGGAACAAAAAGGCCAATGGACCAGGAAGAGATCTCTAAGGTGAAGTTCAAACTGAGCAAGCAGGAAGACTTGGGTAATACAGAAGCTGGGTATGGTGGTACATACCTGTAATCTCAGCACCAGGAAGGGAGAGACATTAATTCCTGGAGTTTACCAACCACACAACCTAATCTAATCAGTGAAAGCCAGGTCTGTGAGAGATCATCTTCAAAACAGTGATAAAGAGAGAGAGAGAGAGAGAGAGAGAGAGAGAGAGAGAGAGAGAGAGAGAATTGCCTGAGAAACAACATCCAAAGTTGACTTCTGACACAACCATACCCACATACACACACAACAGACAGAGAGACAGAGAAACAAGGAGAGATACACAGAGATACACACATATACACAGAGAGACAGAGACAGACAGAGACAGAGACAGACAGGAAGACAGAGAGACAGAGAGGAAGGAAGCCAACAGATAACTGGGAACACTTAGGCAAAGCAGATCCACAAGTCCTGGGAACATATAAAATTGTATTTGGATTTTGTGTGACGAGAACTGGAGAACTATGGAGGGAGAGCTCTTACCGCTATGGAATCTTCAGACTGAAAGAGAGCGAGTTCCTGTCTCATCCCGCCTTATATTCTTCTCTAGTACTAGCATTAGAGACGTGCACCACCACCGCCTGGCCTCTGTGGCTAACCAGTATGACTGCTGGGATTAAAAGTGTGTGCCACCATTGCCTAGCCTGTATGGCTGGCTAGTGTGGTTAGCTTCATACTTTGATCTTCGGGCAAGTTTTATTTGTTAGCTCAAAAACAAAATATTATATTCCCCTTTTCATATAATATGCAAATGGTTATAACTAATATAAGAAAAACTATATATAAGAAGTACAAAAACTATATACAATATATAAAGGCAATAAGTACATCAGCAATGTCTATCCATTTGCAGTTGACAAATTCAGAGAAATACTACTCCATATCTGTCTTGGTGAGTCCAAAGTCTTGCACCTAATTTACTTTCTATCATAACTTGCATTACCATGCAGAACTGTCTTTTGCTATCTCTCAGCCTTAAATACTTTATACTTCCTTAGTGAATTTCTTTTCTGAGTCTCATAAACAAGGAAAACTATATCTAGTCTTCAACTCCCTCAGAGACCCGAGAACTAAATAATATTAGGCCAGGTGGTGGTGGAGTATGCCATTAATCCTAGCACTAGAGAGGAATATAAGGTGGGATGAGATAGGAACTCACTCTCTTTTCAGTCTGAAAATTCCATAAAGGTAAGAGCTCTCTAGTGGCTCGGCGACTTTGCTTTCCTGATCTTCAGGCTAGCTTTATTTGTTAGATCATAAACAAAATATCACTGCATTCCTGCTTTTTGTCTAAAAAGTGACTCTTGGGTTACTAATCTGTGTGATATTGGGGATGTTGGTGGCATTTTCATAAATGAAGACAGACTGTAAAACAGCTAGGTTTAGCAGCAGCAAGGTGTTTTCTTGGCATATTAAGTGTAAGAAGTGGGAAGTGGCCATGGGAAGAGGTCAAGAAACTAGCAGGATACCATAGTCTGTGACTCAGCATAAACATTAAGGCCAGAAACAGAACTTGGGGTCATCGGGCTAAGGATGGTGCTTCAAACCACAGTGTAAGGAAAAAGGATAGAGAGTTAAGTCTCTGGCATCTTAAAGGAATTTGGTGGGTAGCGGCAAAATGAGAAGGAGGAGATAGAGAAGGTTAAGAAGGAGGTGTCATTGCTAGAGCAAGTCAGAGGAGTGCATGCACACCCCAAGGAACCAGTTTTAACCAGAACCATAAACACATGCACATGCACCAAGGTTTCTGGTGATAAAGTTGCATCTACATCATTTTCTATGCATGGTCAGGGTTGAGCAGGTTTCTCTCCACAAGGCAGCCAGTTGTCCCTATGAGCAGGGGTGGGTGCTAGGAAGATATGATTCAGGAATGTGTGGGACCTAACACTTTAATTTAACTCTGGAGTGAAATCTGTCCAGGCTTACGTCTGTCTGTTGTAGGGCAGTGCTTCTCACTGGAGCAAATTTATTCCCTAGGAGATATTTGGCAATGTCTGGAGACATTTTCAGTTGTCACAACTAAGTGACAGGTGTGTGTGGGGTGCGATTAGTGTCTCATGGGTAGAAGCTGGGGACAATGCTAAACATCCCACTGTGCATAAGATAGGCCTTTGTGGCAGATATTATACTGCTCTAAATGTCAGCAGCATTGAGGATGAGAAGCCCTGATATAGGGCTGCAGTGTTACATTGCTTGTTCCTTCCTGAAGACCCTCCTTGTCATCTAGGAGCATCTAGGAGCATCTATGCCCAAACAGGGAAGTTAATTGACTCTTCACACATAGGCATCTGTGAAAGGCAACTCAAAGAGTGATTTCTGTAGCTAAAACATATAGTTCAGAGACACACAGAGACACACAGACTCCTCAGACAGAGACACACAGAGACAGACAGAGACACACAGAGACACACAGAAACACACAGAGTCAGAAAGAGATGACAGAGACAGACAGAGACAGACAGACACACAGTCAGACAGAGACACACAGAGACACAGAGTCAGACATACAGAGACACAGAGACAGACAGAGACACACAGAGTCAGACAGAGACACACAGAGTCAGACAGAGACACACAGAGACACAGAGTCAGACAGAGACACACAGAGTCAGACAGAGACAGACAGAGACACACAGAGACACACAGAGTCAGACAGAGACACACAGAGACACACAGAGACACACAGAGACACACAGAGACACACAGAGTCAGACAGAGACACACAGAGACACACAGAGACACACAGAGAGGGAGGGAAGGAGAATGAATGTGAGAGTGACATGTGTGTGCGCATGACAGAGAGAGAGAGACACAGAGAGAGAGACAGAGAGAGAGCAAGCTAAGACAAAAACATCAATGTGGCACTGACTTTCCATTATTCAGGACCCTCAAAGTTATTTTCTCTCTTGCTTTCAAAGCTAGCATCCATATTTTATTCTCTTGAGAATAAATGATATTTCCCTTTACTTATAATGTAAAAATAGGCCATTGACTGTGTGGAAATAATGTGGCATAATAATTTTAGACAGATGTTTTGAATGCATTTCTACATTGTTCCTTCTTTTCCGTGTGTGTGTATGTGTGTTTGTACAGTTGGAGATAGCTAGAGAAGGGAGCCAGTCATGAGAGGTTCAGAATATGAAGTACTAAAGAACTTCAGACTGTAAGGAGGGTCTAAGCAGCCTGGTACTTTTATTTGCCAACACTGGAAGAGTACAAGAGATTGGACAAAAATTTGTATGGAACCATGAACTGCTGGTCTTGCTTCAGGAGATCAGATAAAGGTGTTCACTAGAGAAGGGGAGGCTGCACAGAGCTGTGGGTGAGAAAGGCTGTGACCCAAATTACTTAAAGTCTTGTTGGATAATTGACAAGTGACAATTTGAAATTTTGTCAATTATAAATAAAAGTTTTAGCTAGTGTGTTGAGAAGAGGAGACAAGAGGAGGGGAGAGGCTGGGCTTCTAGAGAGCCATTTGCTCTCTAGACCTCATTAGGACACACAGAGAGAGGTGGAACCAACTGTGCTTGCAACTTGACCTTGGACACTTAGCCTTAAGGACTGTGAGAAAGCAAGACCCTGCCTTGTAAGCCAATACAATAAAAAAGAGCAAAGAGCACACTAGCACCTACCTAGACAAGGGTCTCTCAGAGACCCAAGAAGTAAATAATATTAACTGAGTAAGCAGGAAGTTTGAGCAAGTGGCTTCCAAAAAATGTGAGAAATGACAAAAATAGCTGGCTGGCTAAACAATAACCCAAGGTTCTTCTGCAGTGTTGGGGTATCCATCTCCGGCCTACAAGTCTAGCATATCTAGTAGATTTTTCTGTAAAGCAGGGTATTCTAAAGGGCTGTCACTCTTTATTTTGACAATATTTTGCAGTCACTTTGTGTGTGTGTATGTGTGTATTGGTGGGGGAGAACAATTATATATCTGTCAATTATGTTTTAAATAAATGCTGATTGGTTGATAGCCAGGCAGCAAGTATTGGCGAGAAAACCAGACAGGAAGTAGAGGTGGGGAATAAGAACAGGAGTATTCTAGGAAGGACAAAGCTCATTCCTCTGAGTCCTGCCCAGACCACAGAAGAAGCAGGATGTGACCTGCCCCACTGAAAAAGGTACCGAGTCATGTGGTTTATATAGATAAGGATAATGGGTTAATATAAGATATGAGTTAATATGAAGCTTGAGCTAATGGGCCAATTAGTTTATAATCTTATGGAGACCTCTGTGTGATTTTCTTTGGGACTTGCCAGCTGTGGGAACTGGGCAGGATGGAAACCCCAACAAGCAAGTCCTCATATCACAGTGTATGTATGTGTGTGTTTTTGTGTCCTGATTGTCCAAATTTATGGGACACAATGAAAGCAGTGTTAAGAGGAAAGTTCATAGTACTAAATGCCTACATAAAGAATCTGGAAAAATCCCACACTAATGAATTAACAAAACATTTAAAAACTTTATAACAAAAAGCAGCAAACTCACCTAAGAGAACTAGACAGCAGGAAATAATCAAATTGAGAGCTGAAATCAACAAAATAGAAACAAAGAAAACAATACAAAGAATCATTGAGACAAAGAGTTGGTTCTTCAAGAAAATCAACAAAATAGACAAACCTTTACCCAAACTAACCAAAAGGCAGAGAGAGAATATCCAAATTAACAAAATCAGAAATAAAAAGGGGGACATAGCAACAGACACAGAGGAAGTACAGAGAATCATCAGGTCATATTTCAAAAACCTGTACTCCACAACATTGGAAAACTTAAAGGAAATAGACAACATTCTGGATAAATATGTGTATGTTGTGTGGTCATTTTCATTGAATTTTAGGAAGTCTTTAATTTCTCCCTTTATTCTTCCTTGACCCATTGATGATTCTGGTTAGCATTGTTTAATTTCCATGTGTTTGTGGGTTTTCTGGAATTAGTATTGCTGTTGACTTCTAGTTTTAGACTATGGTGATCCGATAAGGTATATTGGGTTATTTCCAATGTTTTTGTATTTGTTCAGGTTTGTTTTGTTACTGAGTATATGGCCAATTTTTGAGAAGGTTTCATAAGGTGCTGAAAAGAAGGTATATCTTTTCTGTTTGGATGGAATAGTCTATAGATGTCTATTAAGTCCATTTGAGTTATAACGTCTGTTAGTTCTCTTATTTCTCTGTTCATTTTTTGTCTGACTGACCTGTCCAGTGGTGAGAGGGAAGTGCTGAAGTCTTCCACTATTAGTGTGTGGGGCTTAATGTGTGATTTAAGCTTTAAAAGTGTTTATTTTTACATATGAGTGTGCTCTTGTATTTGGGGCATAGAAGTTCAGTATTGAGATTTCCTCTTAATGATTTTTTTCCTGTGACTAATATTAAATGTTTTTCTTTGTCTCTTTTGACTGATTTTAGCTTGAAGTCTATTTTGTTAGATATTAGGATAGCTACACCTGCTTGTTTCTTAGGTCCATTCGATTGGGATATTTTTTTCCCAACCCTTTACTCTGAGACAATGTCTGTGTTTGAGGTTGAGATGTGTTTCTTGTACGAAGAAGGATGGATTCTGTTTATGTATCCAATCTGTTAGCCTGTGCCTTTTTATAGGTGAGTTGAGTCCATTTGCTTTAAGGGATATAAATGACCAGTGATTGCTATCTCCTGTTAATTTAGTTTTCATTGTTGGTGATGTTAATTTGTGTGTTTTTCTCTTCTTTGGGATTTGCTGCTGTGAGATCATCAATTGTCTCTGTTTTTGTTTTTATAGCCAACTTTCTTGGGTTGGAGTTTTCCTTCTAGTATTTTGTTTAGGGCTGGGTTTGTGGCTAGGTATTGGTAAAATCTAGTTTTGTCATGGAATATCTTGTTTTGTCCTTCTATGGTGATTGAAAGTTTTGCTGGGTATAGTAGTCTAGGCTGGCATCCATGGTCTCTTAATGTCTGCATAATGCTTGACCATGACCTTCTGGCTTTCATTGTCTCCAATGAGAAATCAGGTGTAATTCTGATTGGTCTACCTTTATATGTTACTTGGCCTTTTTCCTTTGCAGCTCTTAATATTCTTTCTGTATATGTTTAGTGTTTTGATTATTATGTGGCGAGAGGACATTTTTTTTTGGATCCAGTCTATTTGATGTTCTGTAAGCTTCTTGAATCTTCATAAGCATATCTTCCTTTAGGTTGAGAAAGTTTTCTTCTATGATTTTGTTAAATGTTTTCTGTCCTTTTGAGTTGAACTTCTCCTTCTATACCTATTTTTTGGTATCCCATATTTCCTGCATATTTTGGATTAAGCTTTTGTTAGATTTAAAGTTTTCTTTAACTGATGAGTCTATTTCCTCTATTGTATCTTCAGTGCTTGAGATTATCTCTTCCCTCTCTTGTATTCTGCTGTTCATGCTTGCATTTGTGGTTTCTGATTGTTTTCTCATGATTTCTGTTTCTACAATTCCCTCTGCTTGTGTTTTCTTTATTGTCCCTATTTCAGTTTTTTAATATTGAATAGTTTCTTTCTTATCTTTGATTTCTTTTTCTTGGTTTTCTTTAAGGGATTTGCTGATGTCTTCCAATTTTTTGTTTGTCTTTTTCTCCTTTTCCTTATGGGAATTTCTTATTTCTTCTTTAAGAGTTTCAAGCATTCTTTTGAAGTTATTTTTAGGTCATTTTCTTCTGGTTCATCTATATTTGGTTGTTCAGGTCTTGCTGTTGTAGGGTCTTTAGGTTTTACTAGTGTTGTGTTGCTCTTTGTGCTGGTGTTGCATGTATTCTTACCTTTTCTACTCATCTTTTCCTCTAATAGGTGTGGTTGGAGCTGTCTGACATTCTGTTGAATAATCTTCTAGGTGCCAGTGAATCCACAGCTCAGATTGTTGTTCCTGGTGGAACAGTCAGTTTCACAGTTCTAGTTACCCCGCTGGTTATTCCTGTTCCTGGAGGTAGCTCAGTGCTCCTGTGCTTTGCTCTGCTCCCTTGGAGTTTGCTGCCTCAGGTCTACTTTGGCCTAGGCTGTTGACTTTGATCTATTTCTGTAAATCTTGGTCTGAATCTCCTCCTGCAGAAATCCCTGGCTTGGAGTTGGACCTGTTGTGGTGGAGATCACTGACTCTGGATCTGGTCACTGGTTCAATCCTGACCTGCTCATGTCCTGGGACTGGGTTTGCTCCTGGCTTCTGCTCCTGGTGGAGCTTGTTCTCTCTGTGTCTTAGGTAACTGGTTCAATCCCACTCCAGTTCCATTTAGGGTCACAGACTCTGAGTCAGGTTGTTGGCTCAATCCTGGTCTGCCACTGTCCCAGGACTGGATTGGCTCCCAGGGCTGGATTTGCTCCTGGCTCTGCACCCAGTGGAGATTGTTTCTTCCAGCTCTCTCTGTCATAGAAGTCCTGTTCAGTTCCACTCCTGTGGAATCTGTTGCCCAAGGTGGAGTTACTTGCCTCAGGGTTGATGGAAGAGTGTCTATGTGTTATTTTCATTGGTTAATAAAGAAACTGCCTTGGCCCTTTAGTAGGACAGAAAATTAGGTAGGCAGAGTACACAGAAAAGAATTGTGGGAGAAAGAAGGCAGACGCTTCAGGCAGTCACCATAGGCAATTGCCATGCCTCTCCTTTCTGGAACAGACACCATGGAGCCAGCCACCAGGTCATACATGCTGAATCTTTCCTGGTAAGCCACCACCTTGTGGTGCTACACACATTACTAAATATGGGTTAAAACAGGATGTGAGAATTAGCTAATAAGAGGCTGAAACTAATGGGCCAGGCAGTGTTTAAATGAATACAGTTTGGGTGTTGTTATTTTGGGGCATAAGCTAGCCAGGCGGCCGAGAGCTGGGCGGCCCATTGCTCCCACTACACAGGGCAACTTCCGTCTGGATCTCCTCCTGCAGAAGTTCTTGGCTTGGAGTTGGTCCCGCAAAGGTTTCTGACTCTGGTCTACTGCCGTGGAGTTCCCAGGCTTGAGTGCACTGAGAATCACACAAGACCTGGCTCAGGCTTACTCCCTCAAAGGTCCCAGACTTACACTCGGGCCCACAGAGGTTCCAGGTTCCTGCCTATTCCCTTTGATGTCCCAGACCAATGCCCCTACTCACAGAGGTCCTAGCTCAGGCCTAGTTCCTAGGAGGTCCTAGACCCCCAGACCCATAGGGGTCCTGGCTTAGGTCTACACACCCTTGAAGGTCCCAGATTCACATCTGGACCCTCAGCAGTCTCTGGCTCTGGCTCACTCACTCAGTGGTTACATCCCTGTACCTATTCTGGTGGAGTTCGCTGTCTCTTTCCAACTTTAGCCTTTAACTAGACTGGGACTACATAAAGATCATTTGCATTATATGTTTGTAGAGAATAGCATAAACAAACATTTTGTAACATATAAGAAATTTTATCCTGTTGGAAATGTGATTACCAATAGGCCAATTCACTCTTTTTCTTGGGACTTTTTTTTTTTCTGGATGATTTGTCCTTTTTCTTCAGATGTCTCATTTGTCCAGTGGTCTTCAAATTCCTTAGCTGGATGCCTTTACTCTTCTGAAAAGACAGAATCAAAACCCTTCCCCAAACCTAATTTTGGGGAGATTATCTTTTAGCATGCTATATATAATCAAATGAGAAGCATTTGTTAGTTTTATAAGTTAGTTTAGATTAAACAGTCATGCTGTTTGATGACTATCATCTCTTCTTATTAAGAGATGCCTATTGTTCATATCAAATCTTTATCAATTTTGATGGCATCTGTAGATTTTTTTCTCCTGTGTTAAAAAAGCAAAACCCCTCCCCCCAAATAACATGCTTCCTCAATGGAAACATGTACTAGTTTTCATTGTGAGGTCAGTACCTCTTTAAAGTATATTGACTGATTTAATTATGTAGTTTTTTCCTACTATCTAATGTCTCTCTGCAGCTGTTGTTATTTTCTCGTTAGCATTTAGAAAATTCAAAGTTATTTGAATCTATTTATGGGGTCTTTATAATCCCTTTCTGTCTACTTAACATATACTTTAGAGTTCAATTTGATCATTCTATAACTGCCTGACCTGTAGGATTGTGTGGTATACCTTTAATATGCTTTATATTATAATAAGCAAAAACTATTTCATTTTCTTAGAAACATATGCCGGAGCATTGTCTGACTTTATTTGTAGAGGTATACCCATGATAGCCATAATTTCTACCAAGTGTGCTTACCAAATCAGCCATTTCCAAACCCTAAGCATTTACCCATTGGAACCTGAATAGGTATCAGTAGTGCAGTGTACATATTTTACTTTTCCAAATTCTACAAATGGAACACGTCCATCTGCCAGATTTCCTTTATTTAAGTACCTTTTGAGTTACTTCCTGTAGGTGGTGATGTTTGGTGTATAAAGAACAGATAAGACATTTCCTTATAATTTTTTCACTTGTTACCACGTGATGGAAAAATCTTTTTTAAACATTTGCTATTGGTGTGATATTTTAAAGAAATTCGGAGGCCCCCACTACATTTCTAATCAACAATTGATCAATTTCTGCACTACTTTGTACTAGAGGACCTGGCAGACCTGTATAGGATTGAATGTGTGTTATGTATATGGAGTGATCCATATTCCTGATTGTATTTTGTAACTGAATCAATAATAAAGTCAATTCTGCATCATCTGGTAAAAATTCAGCAGTTTCAATATGCAAAACAACTCTTTCTACATATTGCAAATTAACAACTATGTTGAGAGGTTCTTTAAAATCCCTTAGTACTATGATAACAACATATAACACTGACTTTTGGACAGAATTATAAGGGCTTCATTCTACTTTATTTAAATTTTCTCATTTTTCACTTGCCTTTCCTGATTTATTTGCATCTGTCTAGAATGTAGGGGCTCCAGTTTTTGGTGTTTCCTGTACAATACAAGGAAGAATCCAGTTAGTTCTCTTTATAAGTTGAATTCTTTTGCTTTTAGGATAGTTGTTAATCTCTCCTGAAAGATTTACAAAAAGCTCATTGCCAGGATTCACTCTCTCTCCATAATTTGTCAATTTCATAATTATTAAAAGGTACTATAATTTCTGCTGGGTCTATTCCTGCTAATTGATTCGTGATCCTAGAGAAGCTAAATAAGAAGGTGAACCAAAAGAAAAACATATAGTTATCCCCATAGATATTGGAAGTGGACAAGATTGCTGGGCAGGGTTTGGGAGCAAGGGGTGGGGTTGGAGTGGGGGTAAGGGGAGATGGGGAGATTGAAGGGAGAAGGGGGGATGGGGAGAGCTTAGGGGAATGGGATGGTTGGGATGGAGGAGGGGTGGATGTGGGAGCAAGGAAGTATATATCTTAATTAAGGGAGCCATTTTAGGGTTGGCAAGAGACTTGACTCTAGAGGGGTGTCCAGGTGTTCAAGGAGATGTCCCCAGCTAGTTCCTTGGGCAGCAGAGGAGAGGGTGCCTGAACTGGCCCTATAATATAGCCACTCTGATGAATATCTTGCACATCACCATAGAACCTTCATCTGGCGATGGATGGAGATAGAAACAGAGACCCACATTGGAGCACTGGACTGAGCTCCCAAGGTCCAAATGAGGGGCAGAAGGAGGGAGAACATGAGCAAGGAAGTCAGGACCACGAGGGGTGCGTCCACCCACTGAGACGGTGGGACTGATCTAATGGGAGCTCACCAAGGCAAGCTGGACTGGGACTGATGGAGCATGTGATCATACCAGACTCTAAGAATGTGGCTGATGGTGGGGGCTGACTGAGAAGGCAAGAACAATTACACTGGGTTTTGATTCTACTGCATGTACTGGCTTTGTGGGAGCCTAGTCTGTTTGGATGCTCACCTTCCTGGGCCTGAGTGGAGGAAGGAGGACCTTGGATTTCCCACAGGGCAGGGAACCCTGACTGCTCTTTGGACTGGAGAGGGAGGGGGAGGGGAGATGGGGGAAGGGGAAGAAACTGGGAGGAGGGGAGGAGGTGGAAATTTTTACTAAAAATTTTTTTCTTATTTTTTTTTCTTTGTCACTTTTTTTTCTTTTTTTTTCTTTTATGGTTTTTTTTTATATTTAAAAATTTCCATCTCCTTCCCTCCTCCTCCCCCCTCCCTTCCCTCCTCCTCCCCCTTCCCTCCCCTCCTTCTCCCCCTTCCCTCCCCTCCCCTCCACCCATACCTCCCCTCCCTCCCTCTCAAGGCCAAGGAGCCATCAGGGTTCCCCACTCTATGCTAAGACCAAGGTCCTCCCAACTCCCCCCAGGTCCAGGAAGGTGATCGACCACGCTGAGAAGGCTCCCACAGAGCCCGTCCATGAAGAACAATCAGAGCCCAGAGCCATTGTCCTTTGCTTCTCAGTCAGCCCCCGCTGTTGGCCACATTCAGAGAGACGGGTTTGGTCGCATGATCCATCAGTCCCATTCCAACTGGAGTTGGTGATCTCCCATTAGTTCTGTCCCACCGTCTCCATGAGTGAACGCACCCCTCTCGTTCCTGACTTTCTCCCTCATGTTCTCGCTCCTTCTGCTCCTCATCAGGACCTTGGGAGCTCAGTCCAGTGCTCCAATGTGGGGCTCAGTCACCTTCCCCATCTGTCGCCAGCTGGAGGTTCCCTCACGGTCCTGACTTTCTTTCTCATATTCTCTCTCCTTCTGCTCCTCATCAGGACCTTGGGAGCTCAGTCCGGTGCTCCAATGTGGGGCTCTGTCATTTTCTTCATCTATCGTCAGGTGGAGGTTCTATGGTGATATGCAAGAAATTCATCAGTATGGCTATAGGAACTGGCCTTTTCAGGCTCCCTCTCCTCAGCTGCCCAAGGAAACCTTGGGACCCCTCTAGGGTCAAGCTGTTCCCTGGAAACCTGGGAACCCCTCTAGGGTCAAGAATATATACATGCTAGAATACTACTCAGCGGTAAAAAACAATGACATCTTGAATTTTGCAGGCAAATGGATGGAAATAGAAAACACTATTCTGAGTGAGGTAACCCAGACCCATAAAGATGAACATGGGATGTACTCACTCATATTCGGTTTCTAGCCATAATTAAAGGACATCGAGCCTATAAATTTGGGATCCTTGAGAAGATAATAAGAAGGTGAACTCCCAAAAAAAGATATAGTAATCCTCCTGGATATTGGAAGTAGACACGATCGCCAGGCAAAATTGGGAACTTGAGGGTTGGGTGAGACTGGGCCAAGGGAAGATGGGGAGAGAAAAGTGTGAAGGGGAGAACGGGGGGGAGCTCGGAGGAATGGGGTGCTTGGGATATAGGAAGGGTGGATATGGGAGCAGGGAAGCATATATCTTAATTTAAGGAGCTACCTGAGGGTTGTCAAAAATTTTTTTCTTTTAGAATTAACTCAGAGACTTTTTCCATATAAGTTCTTAAGTTTTTACTTGATCATGTGGAAAAGAGATTCATTCTAAGATAATATCTTCCTCCTGCATTAAAATTCCTGTAGGGAATGTTTGGAGGCTAATATGTCCAGAATGCAGTTAAGATTCGGATCCATAGATCCACATTTGCCTTCTGCAATTTCTCTCCTATCAAAACCAATTATCTCTCAGCTTCAGCTGATAATTCCCTGGGACTATTTAAGTCCTTGCCACCATCTAAGGTTTTGTTTAAATTAATCAGATGATCAGGACCTATCCCAATAGTGTGCTGTAGATGGGAAATGTCTACTAGCAATCTTTGAAAGTCATTTAAAACCTGCACTCAGTCTCTCCTTATTTTGCACCTTTTGGGGTCTAATTTTTTGTAAACCTACTTTATAGCCTAAATAATTAATAGAATCTCCTCTTTGAGTTTTTGCAGGAGCAATTTGTAATCTCCAACAAGGCAATTTTTTTTACTTCTTCAAACATTGTATCTAAAGTTCTACATTTGAATTAGATAGTAAAATGTCACCCATAAATGATTAACTGTAGATTCAAAAATCCAATGGCTGCTGCACAAAATATTGGCACAGGGTGAGGCTAGTTAACATTCTCTGTAGGAGAACTTTTCACTAATATCTCTTAGCTGTCTGAATTATTTTAAGTAGGCACTGTGAAGACAAATTTTTTTCTTTTGCTTGCAGAGGTATAGTGAAGAAACAACCTTTTAAATCAATAACTATAAGAGGCTAGATATCCTTTAGGCAATAGAGAAGGCAAAGGAATGCCAGACTATAGAGAACCCATTGGCTGAATTATTAACAGCTCTTATATCTGTTACCATTCTCCATTTTCCAGATTTCTTTTTAACAACAAATACAGAAGAATTCAAATGGCTGGTTGATTCTTCAATATGGTGAGCATTTAGTTGCTCCTGCATAGAACAGTAAAAGCCTGACTGGATTTCAGGATAGCTACATAGCAGCCACCCGAGAATGGAGTCCAGGGAGAGCCCACCAGGAGAGAAGGAAAAAAACCTAGTCAGCAGGGCCATTATTTCAGTCCCATGTAGCTCTGGCCTATTACTGTCACTGGCAAAAAGCTTTTTTGTGAATTTGAACTCCAAACATTGGGTGCCAGAGGTAGCATGAATAATAAAAGCTTAGAGACAGATATCGGGGTTCAAGCAGAAGATCAGAAAAGCAAAGCAGCCAGCTGCTGGCTCTACCTCAGACTAAAATGGGCAATTCTGTCTCGAAGAATCCTCAGACTCCACACTCCAGTGTCTCCCTCTTTATATTCCTCTCTCTGCCCAGCCATTTTACTCCTGTCTCCACCTCCCTAGTGCTGGGATTAAAGATGTGTGACTCCCAAACATTGGGAAAAAAACGTGTGAGCCACCACCACCTGGATCTGTTTCTGAATCAATCTTGTGTAGCCCAGGGTCTCTTGAATTCATAGAGATATTTCAGCCTCTGTCTTCTGAGTCCTGGGATTAAAGGTGTGTGCCACCACTCCCTGGCCTCTAGTGTCTTAGCTTTGCACTTTAACCTTCAGGAAAGATTTTTTTATTAAAATACAAATAAAATTGGACACAACCTTAGTGATTGTAAGAAAACAAAATTCTGTTTTGTAAGCCAATAAAATAAAATAGAACAAAGAGTGTGCTATTCCCTACTTAGGCAGGGATCAAAGTCACAGTGTCTTAGGGGTTTTGGTGGGGTGAAGGCATAGAAGTAATGGTGTGTTAGGGGATTTGGTACGTTTTCAGTTGGGGAATTGAGGTAATGCTGTGTGAGGAGATTTTGTTTACTATGATGTTCTTTCACCTAGTGCCAACACATGATGGCACTCAGTCTATCTGTTAAATCATTGCCTCAGGAGGTTGGTACAATGCTATATTCAATCATTTACAAAGGCAGTAAGGGCTGATTTGATTGTTGAGGAAGATGGCATCACTTCTCATATTTAGCCTGGTGAGACAATTAGGACAAATGAGAATTATAGTGATCAGATGTGATTTGTATGTAGTTCATGACACTGGGAACCTAACCCCTGAGGCTCAAATAAAGAACAGGTTGATTGTTCTCCTTCAGTCAAAGGCTGGAGAGATAGAGGAAGTTCGTGAGAAGTACAGCAAAGCCTTGGACTTTGCTCCACATCAACAATTTTTTATGTGTGTTTGTGCATATATATATATATATATAATTTTAATATATATATAGTTATAGTTATAGTTATATGTGTATACAGCTGCTATATGGCCAAACATTATGTCCTCTTTCTAGGTAGGAGGGAAGATGAAGAATAAACCTTGCTGAGCTTGCTCCATTTTGTTGCACAATTTCTAATTGGTCTTAATAATAAAAACCTGGAGTCAGGTATTAGGGTGAAACTGAAAAATCAGAGAAGCAGAGCAGCCAGCCGCTAGTTCTTACCTCTATCAATGCTTGGACTGAATGGAGTATCCTGTCTCTACAAGTCCTCAGACTGAATGCCTTGAGCTCCTCTCCTCCTGTCTTATATTCCTCTCTCCACCCAGCCATATCCCTTCCTGTTTCCACATCCCTAGTGTTGGGATTAATGTTGTGTGACTCCCAAAAACTGGGATTAAAGGTGTGAGTCACCACCACCTGGCTGTTTCTCTTTTGGACCGCATCAATTTTGTGTAGCCCAGGATGGCCTTGAACTCATAGGGATCTGTCTGCCTCTGCTTCCCAAGTACTGGTCTTAAAATGTGTGTACTACCACTGCCTGGCCTCTATGGATGACTAGTTTTCAGGCAAGCTTTATTTGTTAGATCACAAGCAAAGCATCATGTTTTGTCAGACAGCTGAAGCCTTCCCAGGAGCTCTGCAAGACAGACTTCTACTAAGTCTCATTAATCAGAACCAGGTCACATGCTTTATTCTAACTTCAAGGGGGTCTGAGAAAGAATTTGTCAGGCACCTTACAACACATCCAGATTTCAGTTGCTAAGGAAGAGGTGATGGGGAAGCTTAGTTAGACAGCCATCAGTCCTGGCTTGAGCCCGACTTGCCTGATACTTTCTAGTGGGCTCAGTCAGAGAGGGTTCTAAGGCTTCTCACCATCTTGCTGGTGATCTGGATGTGCAGCAGCAGGGAGCTTTGTTCAAACAGCATCCACTTACCACCTCATGGGATTGGATTTGTCTCTGTGGATGGTCACATCACAGGAGCCAATGTGTGCTTAGGAGCTCAGGGATTTGGTACCAAGGGGGACAAAATTAGTATAGCCCTGTCTGCATTGTGTCTGGTTTTTGTTACTATGATATCAATTCTTACCCAAGACAAGTGTGACTGAGTGTCAAAGCCGAGACAAAATGGAGCAACGCCAGACATGAGTGAGTTTTCCTAAGCTCTGAAACGAAGCTTAGTAAGTGGTTAGCACATGGTTAACACTTAGTTGTTGACTGAGGTTTCTTTCCTGCTTGGTTCCCACAGTCGTTAAGTCCCAAAGAAATTACACAGAGGTCTACATTAACTATAAACAGATTGACCCATTAGCTCAGGCTTCTTATTAACTCTTATAACTTGTATTAGCCCATTATTCTCGTCTATGTTAGCCACGTGGCTCAGTACCTTTTTCAGCAAGGCAGTCACATCTTGCTTCTTCTGTGGCTGGGACAGGATTACACAACCTGCTTCCTTCTTCCGAGAATTCTCCTGTTCTCATTGACCTGCCTCTACTTCCTGTCTGGTTGTCCTGCCTATACTTCCTGTCTGGCTACTGGCCAATAAGCATTTATTTAAAATATAATTGACATTATACAGACCATTGTCCCATAGCACTCAGTAAATGACTACTGTGGTCACTATCTAATGGTGAGTATTGATCAGAAGGGCATTTGGATACACTGAGAGGTGGGATTGCATGCAGGGGAAGACAGGCTAAGGTATAATAACAATGTTGCTTGCAGGAAGAAAGAACTCTGCTTGGAATATATTTAGGATTCTAGGATTCCTTTCCTAGGAGTGCAAGGAAACCATTGTGGATGAAAGGAGAATGCTGAGCATGGGGGCGGCATGATATTTATACTTGAATATGTCACCCCACAGTATTCAGGATGTAAGGAAGAAAGGTGAACCAGGGAGATGGAGGGGCTTTGTTAGTAAATGAGAGGATTGAGATTATGTCTAGACCACTGAGTGCCCACTGGCCACAGTGGAGACAAGGTTGAAGAATTATCAGATGGGAGATACACTCTGCAGGACCACACAATGTATTGTGTGTGAGACTTGAGATAAACAGAATGAGAGCAATCAAAACAGTGTTATTGTCACTGATTCCTAAGGGGACAATTCCAGAAAAAGTCAAGTGTACATGATTGGAGGCGCTAGTTCTCAACCATGCTAAGCTTGAGGTGTCTATGAACACTAACGTGGAGACCTCATTGGGTAGTTAGACATTCAAGTATGAGACTTAGTATAGAGAGTATGGCTAGAGAATCACATTCTTGAGTCCTTATTGTATAGATGGTGTTTAAAGATGTGGTACTAGCTGTAAGTGAGGCCACAGTGTGTGTGTTTGTTTGTGTGTGTGTTTGTTTGTGTGTGTGTGTGAGAGAGAGAGAGAGAGAGAGAGAGAGAGACAGAGAGAAAGAGAGAGAGAGAGAACACGCAGAGGAGGTCTAGAGGCTTCTGGAAGGGTCCAGATCCAGAGCAGAGAGAAAAAGCAGACAGAATATGGGCCAGGGTTATCTCTTGGGAGCAGAGAGAAAAGCAAGAAAAAGAATAGCAGAGAAAGAGAGTTGGCCTCTGGAACAGCCTTGGAGCAGCAGCACAGTAGAGAAAGAGTAGGGAAGTGAGAAGGGCCAGGATGGTAGTGTGGGCTTTGCAATGTATAACAAGTAAATATGAATAGAGTCTAGGATCCTGGAGGCCAGCATGGGCTTTGATATGTAGCCAGAGCTATATGTTAATGGAGTGCCAGAGGTCATGGAAATGATTCCTTTTGGTTGATGGGAACCCATTTCACAAGTTCCTGAGGAATGCTTTTATCTAACCACCATAAATCCTTCCATAGTTCTAGCTTGAACTGAGCCAAGACTCATTTCTGGACATATGTGTTCAGGTAGAAGTGTCACTCCAGGCCCTGGCATTCATATACTCAAAGAGTCTGGAATTTTTGGGTGGAAGTTTCATACCAAGTCCCCTCCCCTGGGAGTTGCCTCAGTCCAGACCCCACCTCTGAGAAAGGCTACCACATAATGACCCCTCCCCAGAGATGTTCAAGACCATTCCCACAGGGTATTAAATTGTTCCCCAGAGAACAAACATGGTTTTCCAGTCTTCCTTCCTTGGTCTCCTCTCTGAGGGATTGGAAGCATGGTATCCATTAATCCTGTGCTTTTTCTAATTTGGTTTGATTTGGTCTGATTAGGATTATTGTGTTGGTAGAGAGGTTTATTGGGACACAAAAATATTTCAATATGTTTCCTGAGATCTAACAGTAGAGATCATCGTGAGGACAAATATAAAAGCTGAAGAGAATAGACGCACAGACAGGTTCTCACAGTTGTGAGAAAGAAAGTCCATGGGAGACAGACAAATGCCAGCAACATTTCGGATCAAATTTTAGAAATATCTACCTAGGAAACAGAGCTTCCTATGTGCTGTGAAATGGTCCTAAACATCCAAAAATGATGAGAACGGGGAGCTGGAGTCCCTGGGGGCAATGAGGATGGAGGGTGGGCCTTGCCAAGTCATCTGCAGCTCCTATAACAGCATCCCCATTGCGAGTGGTTTCTTTGTGATCTGTGAGAGACCATTAACGAGGTTCGGTTTCTATCTAAAGAGGCTTGAATGTCAGCAGAGAGTGACAACATTTCAGCAAGAAGAATGACAGCGCAGGTATGTATATATAACAGACCTCACTGACTGTTGAGTGATGGAGTCAGAATCAGGCTGGTGGCAGTAAAGAGAGAATATGAGCTCATTTGAAGGATGTTAAGGGGATAGTTCCTAGCCTTCTTTTGTCATTCAGGAACCCAGGCTGAGGAATCCACAGAACTGGAACATGGAGGAGAAGGGAGAGGAAGAGGTGAGTGCAGTCTGGAAGATTCTGTGGCTTTCATGCATCCTAATACCTCAGTTCTTCAATTTTCTCACCCTAGGCAAGGCTACAAACAGTAACTGCCTCTCAAGGCTCTTACAGGGTTCAGCAAGACAAAGCCCATCCAGCAGGGCATGTGGGCACTGCAGACCCACACAGACTTTTAGAAAGATTTAGGTGTCCCCTTTTCACTAAGTATTCTCTTCTTGGGAGTCAGTGCCCCCTCATCACAAAGACCATCTTGTCCCCATTAACCATTCACTAAAAATTGCTGCCCAATCAATGTTTTGGGCAAGCAGATGGCATGATTTGTGTTTAGTATGAGGTTATCATAAAGCTGTGTCATTAGTCAATGTCATCAGTGAGACTTAAATATCAGAAACCAAATTGGTTAGAAGGATTCACTCAGAAAGAGGTGGTTATTATTGGTTGTTCTTGTGATTGACAGTCAGTGACCAATTTAAAGGGACACACATTTTAAATGCTGACTGATCTGCAGAGTTCATGCTTTCAGTTTGCCATGCTAATTACCCAATCAGTTGGAGTCATTTCCTACTGGTGGGGTCAAACATGATAACCGAGCCCTTGTATGGCTGTGTAGTTTGCTTCTACACTCTGGATGCTTCATGCACTCTGGAGCTTCATGCCAGATTTAAAAACACCTGACAGCCGGGCTGTCGTCTTAGATGAATGGTGTTCTAGCCCGGGCTGATAGCTACTTCCTGTTGGCTCTAGTGCCCATATGAGGGTGACAGCTGCTTCACTGGAGTGCTTTGCTCTTGGTTGGCCAGCAGGCCGCCTGGGATTGCTGCAGATGCTGATGTCATTGTCCACTTGGGCGTCACTGTACCCAAGGAGGTTAGTAACTTTTCATTTCCCGTGTTCCTTCCTATAAGGGACACTCCCTTCCCATCTGGCTTGCTCCTGTGTGTCACTTCAGTATTTGTGGCATTCAGATAGATACAGGGAAAGTTCCAGGTCTATTTAACCAAACAAATTAATCAACATCAGCAATAACAATCTCTCGGTATGGTCCTCATTAAAGTCGCCCTTAAATGTCTGACTCAGTTCAATTTTAATCTCAGAGGAAACTATGGGAAACTCTTGTGGAGTTACTGCACAAAAAAATCACTATCCTCTCCTCTCCTCTCCTCCTCTCCCACTTCCCCCCCTTTCCTCTCCCCTTTTCTTTCCTCCCCCTTCCCTCTCCTTCCTCTTCCCTCTCTCTTTTCTCTCCTCTTCCCCTTTTTCTCTCTTTCTGTTTTCCCTCCTTTTTCTTCCTTTCCTCTTCTACCCCCTTCTTTCTTTTCCTCTTCCTTCCTTCCTTCCTTCCTTTCTTTCTTTCTTTCTTTCTTTCTTTCTTTCTTTCTTTCTTTCTTTCTTTCTTTCCTCTTCTCTTTTATTAAAAGGAATCACATAAAAATGTTTCAACTTGTACCAATGCTCCATCAGTTGCTGATGAGCATGGAGACAACTCAAGCACCATCAACTACCAGATGAGAATAACAGTAACGGTGAGCTGCCACTGTGCCTTCTAGAATGTTCAATGAACTTAATGAGTGAGAATATAAGGGCTATGGGAACTCTCTTAAAGTAACATGACTAAAATAAAGTGCATTGCTTTAAAAATAGCTTGGTGATTTCTTAAAAAGTTAATGGTGTACATAGGCTATGACCCAACAATTCCATTTTTAGGCTTTGCCCAAGAAAAATGAACACAAGGCCCCCACAGATGTATGCAAGCATTTCGTAGAAGTTTTATTCACAACAGCTACAACTGTAACAGCACAAGTGTCCGTCCGAGTGTGAAAGGGCAGGTGACGATGACAAATCTGCCCAAAGGAATACCAAAGAGCACCAAAGATCCAGCTCCCCCTCCGGAAAATAACCAAAAAAAAAAACACTGGTTAATTTCATTTCTGTGATGTTTCAGAACAGGCTAGCTCCCTAGAAATCTGCTACTGAGCTGAGGCTTAGAGACTATTGGGATAAGAACACATCTTAAGAGATTGTGAAATCAGCTCAAAAAGATGACTGACAATGAACATGTACCATTAGCTATGTTCATAAACATGACAGAAAATGAACATATGACATTAACTATGTGTAGACATGTTTTTGATGTGGCTCGTTTGCAAAGATGCTTCCTAGCATCTATGCGTCCCTGGTGCGAGTCTCAGTATTGTATGAATCAGATTGGAGGGCTCTTTCCTGTAGTCCCAGGACTTGAAAGGTGAAGACTGGAGAATCAGAAATTCAGGGTCATCTTCAGCAGTGTGAGTCTGAGCCTGGCCTGAGCTGTGTGAAACTCTGTCTTAATAATAAAATTCTAATAAACAAACCAAAGGCTGGCAAAGGCATTGCGAGAGCAGGAAGGCAAGGTAGATGGCCATTTGCCAGGACAACTATAGGTCTATTCTGCATCTCTCAAGCCAAATCAAGGCCACTATTTTGTCATCCAGTTTGACCCTTCTATCAAGGGTTTAGTGCATGTGCTCAGGGACTTCCCTTCTGAGAGATTTAGTTCTTGCTCACAAGAAAAGCTTCATCAACAAACATCCTTCGACTACGTCATCCAAGAGCCCAGGCTCCCTCCATTTTGTAGGACTCAGAACCCCTTGTGTTTTGCTATTCAGAGGGGTGGAAAGGAGACAAGGTGTGTCCCTTCATACGGACTTCTTATCAGAGCTGTGCTGCAGCATTTCTCATCTCGTTCAGTTGCTGAGGATAGGCCATGTGGTCACGCCTCCTTGTGAGGGATGTTGAAGCACATGGATGAATTGATGAATATCGTGATGCTCCAGGAGATAAGTTCACCTGTCCGTGTGGCACATCTTTCTTGTCCATCTTTCATATAAATGGAGCATTGTGCTGTACTCTATTTGGAAGGCTTACATGCCCAGGAGAAATCCCACCAGCCACATCAGAAATTCTTAGCACTCAATCCAGACAGGTTCACCGAGAGAGTTCTGAGGTTCTTCCATCACAATGAAGAGGCTGTTCATCATCTGAAAGATGGGGAGAAGGGGCTGCCAGCGTGGAGCTCACAAAACAGATGTTCAGCTGGCGGATTACAGCACAACTGAACTGAGCCTGCAGGAAATGAAGACCGCAAAAAGTAGCCATCTTACGTTAGCAGCAGCAGGCCCTGCTCTCCAGCGGGACGTCATGTTTCTTCCTGTTGAATTATGTTCCATTTAAGCATGAATGATAGCTAATTTTCTCATGTTTCCAAACTAGCAAAGCAGGGACATCAATTCTTCCTGCTGTAGGATGAATGTAATGCCACCACATTGTGGCTGCAGGTAAGATAGGTTTCCCGACATGCTCAGCCGTGCCATTGTTATCATTAAACCTCACTCAGTATAAATTAGCCTCATTTTAGCCATAGCCATTTGTTCTTGTTAGGGAGCCATGGGATGGCATGAAATATTAAATGACAAGGGTTAATTCTGTTCTTGCGAAGAGCTCCTGTCTAATTTCCCATAAGGCTGCACATCAGATCACTGCATCAGGTCTGGAATTACAGTCCTGCTGGCTTCCTACAGGAAGGTTCTGTCCTGTGACTGTGGTGATGGATCTATATTCGGCAATGGGCAGGAAAGTTGACTCTCACTGCCAGTATGAGAAATCAGGGACAGGATAGTCCCCAGGCTGTGCAGCAATGGCCATGAGACTCTGCCTCTGGTGATTAATGCCTTCTCATGCTCAGCTGGCTCTCCTGTCTCTGTAGTTGAATGCCAGTCTCTCACCCATAATTCAGCATGATTCTTCTGCAGTGATTGTTTGTGGAAAATGAAAATGTTGTTGTTTTAAATTATGCTGATGCTTTATTAATATGTTGAACGACCATACTGGAGCTGTGTTCACTCATTACAGTGAGGTACATGAAGCATGAGTAATGGATAGAAACTCTCCACTTAAAGATCTCCTTGTAAATCAGTTGAACATGGGGAAAAAGAATCATTGTTTATTTATGAGGTCCGGGAAAGAAATTATATAGAGCAAACCTTACATAGCTCCCTATTCTGAAAACATTATGAAACATTGATTATGTGTTTGCCATGAACTTTATGCCCCTGTTGACTATATGTTTCTGATACAGCATCAATTCTTATTAAGAATAAGCCCTAAACTGGCTTAGATCTGATGGAAGCCACAGAGCAAGGCAGGAAAGCTTGCTTGAGCAGAAATGGGATATTCTTTCTCTATGTAGAGAGCACCACGGAAATCTTCAGAACGTGCCGTCCTCATGGGGATGTTTCACGCTGCCCAGGGCCCTCTGAAAACTTACTTTGTGAAACATGCAAATTAGTAGACCTTTCCTGGATAGCTTGGGACTGCGGCTTTGTTATTAAAGTGTTTGCCTTGCAAGCACAAGGGCCTGAGTTCAATCCCCAGGATCCACAGAAAACATTAGGTATAGTTCTTGGGACGTGGAGACAGGCAGATCTCTGGGACTTGTTAACCAGCCAGTCTAGCTAAGTTGGTGAGTTCCAGATCCCAAAGAGAGAGACATCTGTCTCAAAAGACAAGGTGGGTGGCTCCCGAGAAATGGTACTGGGAGTTGATCTTTGGCCTTCACAGGCACATCTACGCCTCACCCACATGCATCTGCCCTTCTTTCCACACAGTTAAAAATCCAGGTACCACAGGCAGACACATTCTGAGATTTCTAGAGTGAACTAGTCACAAAGATGAAAGACTGTCAGATTGCATGGTTTTACTAAGATTCTTGGGAGAGAGGTGGTTGTGGAGTTGGCTGGCGATGTGGTCTGAACGAAGGATATAGCCATCTATAAAGGTTGATTGAGTTGTGTACTGTTTTAGATCTCCAGTTCTTAGCATCCTGAAGAGAAGGGGTGGAGAAGAGAACAGTGTCCATATGGTTCGAGCCACTGATTTGCTGAATCTGGCTTCCTGGAGCAGCCAGGTTAAAACTGTCTGACCTTATTCACTAGTAATTACACCACAGCCATTGTCTTGGAGCCTGAGTCCTTCAAGATTCTTAGCTGTCACCAAGTAAAAGCAAGGAGGACTGCAGCAACACTGTTTGGAGTGGTATTTACTCTTTCTGCTTCTTGAACTAGGGTGATGGACATGCTAATGAGAATGGTAATCAGATCACATTAGAAACTGCCCACAGGGCTGGAGAGGTGGTTCAGTGGTTAGAGCATTGGCTGTTTCTGCAGAGGACTGGGATTCAGTTCCCAGCACCCACATGGCAGACAGCTCACAATGGTAACTCCAGTTCTAGGGGATCTGATGCTCTCTCCTGTCTCCTTGGGTACTGCACACATGCGCTATACATAAATACATTTAGACCAAGCACTCACATACATAAAAAGAAATTAATCTTAAAAAGTCTGCTCAGTGGGACTGATAAGGTAGCTCATGCAATGAAGATATTTGCTGTCAAGGCAGTAGACTTGAGTTTGGTTCTAGGGATCCACATGCTAGAAGGAGAGAACAAATCCCTTCAAGCTGTTTTCTGACCTCAACATGCATACACGTGCACATGGACACATGAGCAATAAATAATTTTAAAAACTTTAGAAAATTGCAAACAAACCAACACTCCAAACAAAATAGCATTAGCAACTTATTGGGTGCTTATGATGGGACAGTGCCAAGTACTAGACTGGTCAGTTTTGTCAACTTGACACAGCTTAGAGTCACTTGAGAAGAGGGAACCTTATTTGGGGAACTGCTTCTACAGGATTGGACTATGAGCATATCTGTGGGGCCTTTTCCTAATTGTAATTGATAAAGGAGTGTTCATCCCACTATGGGTGTTTAGGCAGGTGGTGTTGGGTCACTGAAAAAACAAGAGCAAACAAGCCAGTAAGTAATGTTCTACTATGATCTCTGCTTTAGTTCCTGCCTTCGTGTTCCTGCCTTAGCTTTCCTAAAAGATAGACTGTCAGTTGGAAGTGTAAGATGAGATAAACCCTTTCTTCCTCGAGGTTTTCTGGCTAGTGTTTACAACAACAATGGAAAGCAAACTGAGACAGAACTTTATAAATTTTCTAAGTTATGAGGCCACTAGCTTTGGTAGGAGAGGTTCTTTGGACAAGGGGCTGCTGCTGCTAAAATAGAAGCCCTCCAGGGAAAAAGAGCTTGGAAGAAAAAGAGTTTCTGGGTGTAGGACACAAAATCAGCATAGCAATGTCAATTGCACTTATACACATTAACAAACTAAAATGGAAATCAGAAAAATAATCCCATGGACATCCAAAACAATAAAACACTCATAGATATTTTTAATCAAGAATGCAGATGACTACCACATCCCAAAACTATGGACACAAATGGAAGAAAACAAAGCAAACCCACCCAGAAAGACAGTTCTTTTTTGAGGGTGGGGGTAATTATTATTTAAAATGTCCATGCCACCTAAATGATCTAATGCAATCAGTTTTTAATGCATTCAGTACCAAAATTACAATGCCTTATTTTTTTCAGAAATAGGAAAAACAATTCTAAAATTTGTATGGAAGCATAAGAGATCTCTAATAACCAAAGCTATTTTGAACAAGTAGAACAAAGCTGGAGGCATGATACTTCTTGATTTTGAAATTTATTACAGAACTACAGTAATCAAGCCTGTAATAACACTGGCATAAAACCAACTGTATACAGATCAATGGCCAGAATAGAGAACTCAGAAATAAATACATGCAATCTAAGGTCAACTGATCTTCAGCAAAAGTGCCAAGAATGCAGAACAGAAAGAGAATAGACCCTTCAATAGCTGTGAAATTGAACATCCACACCCAGAAGGATGGAGTTGGATCCTTATGTCACATAACAAGCAAAACTCTGTTAAAAGGAAACAAAACAATATTGCAAGACCTGCAGTCATAAAACTACTAGAAAAAAAACATGTGGTGGGGGGTGTTGGCAATGATTACATGAACGTGATGATAAAAACACAGGCAAGAGAGGTAGAAGTAGATGAATGGGCCTTTATTAAATTGAAAAGCTTCTGCATAGCAAAGAAAGTGATTAGCACAGTGAGAAGGCAAACTATAGGGTGGGAAAAATTTACAGATACATATATCTAATAAAATGTTAATACCTAAAATATATAAAAAATTTAAAATAGGAAAATAACATGCCAAACTAACCAACCAATCAACCACAGAACCTAATCAACCTAAAGAAGACATGCCAATAATCATCAAGAATATGAAAAGTACCCAGGGTTATCAGGGAAATGCAAATCAAAACCATATTGAAAACTGTTAGATTTCCCTTGGAATTGCTGTATTAAAAACCCAAAATATATTAAATATTGACAGGGTTATAAAAAAAGCCCTTTGAACACTTGTTGGAAATTGAGGGTAGCCAAAATGCAATAATAATATGGAAGTTTATTAAAAAATAAAATCAGAGCTACCATATATGTCGTCTATGAGTCCCAGCTCTGCACACACATCCAAAGGAATTTAAATAAAGATCTCAAAAGAATTAACTTCACTCACCACTAATTGCAGCGTTGTTTAAAACAGCCAAGACAAGAAATCAGCCTTGAAATGTCCATTGGTGCATGAATGGATAACATAAATTTAATATATCCACACAGTGTACTATTACTTGCTTTAAAATGATAAAAATTGTAATATTTACAACAACATGAATGAAATGATAATGTGCTTTTTATACAAAGACAAGAAACTTGGAGTTTATTTCTACAGAGA
This sequence comes from Arvicola amphibius, assembly GCF_903992535.2. Taxonomy (NCBI): domain Eukaryota; kingdom Metazoa; phylum Chordata; class Mammalia; order Rodentia; family Cricetidae; genus Arvicola; species Arvicola amphibius. Next base: position 101,396,713 of record NC_052050.1, on the reverse strand, counting down.
ATTGGCAGTTGAGGACTATTTAATATATGAATGAAGGAGAGAAAGGGTGAGACTGGCTTCTCTTAAAATCACTCTGCTTTAAAGAAAATGAAACAAGAGCCTCAGAGGAATCAGTGAAGACCTGAACTACATGAAAAATATAAAATAGGACATTATAGTAAATAAATTGATCCAGATATGAAGACAGAATTGACCCAATTTTACTTGTATGACATATCTGAAGTAGTTGAATGTATAGAAACAGAGAGTAGAATGATGTCTATCAGGAATGATTCTGGGGTAGGGGGTGAAAGAGACGTAGTAATGAAAGGGTACAAATTTTGCTTACCCAAAGAAATAAGTCCTAAAGGATACACTGTACAGAGACGTGCCTATGGGTTAGTGTTTCATTATATACTTAGAAATTGCTAGGAGGACAGATTATATATTAAGCTTTTCCTTAACACAGACAAAGTGATAAATGGTATAGGAAGACTCTTTGGAGAACATGGGTATGTCTTTGACATAGATTATAGTGGCAGTCTTCTGGTATGTACTCATTTCCAAACCCATCAGGATACAGTCATTAAATAGGTACAGATTTCTTGTAGATAAATAACATCTCAGTGAGATAGTTTCTAAAAATTAGAGGTGAAAAACATTTCAAACAGCAAAATTCTTGGAAAAACAACCTGTTCTAACGCAGAGAACATCACCTAGCTCAGTAACTCGAGAGCGCACACTGTTGGGATAAAGCTCTGGGGAAGAAGATGAAAGCTGATGCGAAGTGGAATGCTTATGTGATTGCTCTTTTACACAAGAACAAGAAACCCGGGCTTTTATCCGGTAGAGACTCAGACAGTTAAGGAATATATAAAGAAAAGATGGGACCAAACTGACTTTCTTTGGAGATAATTCTGCCTGCAGTTGGAAAGATGGTTTTTAAAAATGAGATGAGAGCCACACAGGCATCAGTGAGGGCCTGGATTAATTGGAAAAATAATTTAGTGTGGACAAAAGTCTGAAACACAGATGAAGTAGAACTGACAATGCCATAACTGAAAAAGTAAAAGATGATCATTATTAGCCTGCAGCTCAGAATTAGACCCCACTCCTGGAACCGATTTCAGTTGGAATCATGACAATTTTTACATATTAGTTTTACCCATGCTACTATTCCTAGGGCCTCTGGGAAACTGTATGAAGTAAATGCTTTTTCCTACCTTTCGTTCTCCTGTGCCATCATGTTGGACATCATTGTTTTTCTTTAGAAATAACTGGATCTTTCATTAATTTATAGTAGTGTGGAATTCCTGGTAATACATCAGAAGTGCACATGTCAGTGGAAACCACTCGTTCACAAGGAGTTCAAATCCCAGTACAGCTGTTTACTACTTATGTAACTTTGAGCCAACCATCTCCCTCATATACAACCTGAAGATTAAGAGTATTCACTGCTCAGTTGTTTTGAGAATTAGAGGAATATCTTTCATTCAATTAAAGGACATTTAATATTCTTTAAGCCTCAACTTAGATAATTCCCTTTAAGTGTTATGAATTAATCTATGAAGTATTAAGTATTATGTTTCCTTATGACATTTCCAAATACGTTATACCCAACAATATACATATGGTCTAAGAATGAGGAATGAGTAAATGGTGTGTGATTTCAAAGCCTGGTCGATGGCTCTAAGGTTTGATATTCTATAGCAGACACTATTCTGATAATGTGATGGCTTCTCTGTTCTGTGTGCTATTTTCCCCTTTATTACAACTCCTGGTAAGAATAAATGCTAATGCTGATATTGTAGATAATAGACACCTATCAGGCACCTTTTCTTTATATTTAGGGTGGTAGATTCTAGCTGGAATGGCATAGTTATTTATCAATTGCAAGATGGAGAAATAAGATTGTGGCTAGAGAGGTAATGTCGGGAACAGAAGCACCCTAGCTCAAGTGGCCATAGCTCTTGGAACAATGTAAACCCAGCACTGAGCTAATCTGAGCTGCTCCACATGATTCAGTGTTGGGCCCCTGTGGGGTAGATAGTGAAATGAGCTGCAGGAAGTGTAAAGTTCCCCAGGAAGTGGGGAGTGTGCAAGAATTACAGATTTTCATTTACTTCCACATGAACCGAGATGACATGGGCTCACTTTGTGAACTAGTTCTGACCTAGAGGGGAGCACTAGAGTAGAAATCAGGAAATGTGGACGTTTGATTCTTTATGAAGTTCCTGGGGGGGATGTTACAGTTATAAGTACTCCAAACACTGAATGGCACTTTATGAGGCTGCCATGGGCGTTACTTCCTTAGAGGATTCTGAGAAGCTGCACGCTGCAAGCTGACACTATGACAAGGTTCTCTTACCTATGTGCTCCGTCAGCAGCAGGCAGCATAATCCTGACTTATCCCAGGAATTTTGATTTTTAGTGGTGAAGGGGAAATCGCTCTAAATTTTCCATGTTTCTTTATAATGGAAATCTCTGTTGGCTCTTGCAGTAATCCTAGGTATTTAAGATTTGGAGCAAAAGTTTATTTCAATTTCTTTTGAATTTCCTGACCTCTGGCTTCTGAATTCAGACAGAGTGGTTTTATGTCTCATTGCTACCACTACCTAGGTAAGACTTATTTGATCCTCAGTTTCCCTGACTCTTACATATTTATTCTGACATATTCACTCTCAGGAACATAGTGGCAATAATATGGAGCGATATAAATTGTGTGATATAGTACCTGGAATAGGAATACACCCGATGAATGGTGCCTACTATTCATTGATACTAGCCCCTTTTAAAGAGAAAAACAGACACATATGGGTTGGACAGAGCATCTAAGGAATATGCAATCTAAACAAAGATATGGTGGCTTCTCTTTTGTCTTCCAACTGTGATCTCCAGCACTGATCCAGGGCAGGGTGTGCATTGACTTGAACAGTCTTCGCAGTAGGTGAGGACCATGTGACCCACTGTGATGACGCCTGGGCGTGGGCACTGCTTTAGTTACTTGAACCTGTTGTAGTTTTGTTCTGAAATGTTTCTCAGTGGCTCATGTGTTGAAGGCTTGGTTCTCTGTGCAGTAGAGTTCAGAAATGGGACTTTGCTGGCTGTGGTGGCAAATTCTTTTATCCCAGCAGTCAGGAGGCAGAGGCAGGCAGATCTCTGTGAGTTTGAGGCCAGCCTGGTCTACAGAATGAGTTCCAGGACAGTCAGGGCTACATAGAGTAACCTTGATTGAAAACAAAACAAAACAAACAAACAAAACCAGAAGTGAGGCTTTATGGGATGATTGAATCATGAAAGTTCATCAATGGCTCAGGGCACTGCTGGGTTCATCATCTGATGGGCTACTAAGAGGTGACGGGAAGTTGAGAGGGACCTCGTTGAAGGGAATGGGTCCTTGCAGATATGGCCTAACAGGCTACATTTTGTCCTGGTCCCATGTCTCTCCTCACTCACTTCCCAGCTTCCATGAGGTGATTGGCTATGCTCTGTGATACACTGCTGCGTTACAGCCCAGAGACAACAGGTCTTTGTGAGCAACCACAGACTGAACCTCTGGCTCTGGGAGTCAGAATCAACCCCAGTTCTTCTAAGTCATTTTCCTTAGCCATTTTGTCACAGCAGTGGAAGGGGATGGACTCCCCAAAGGCACCAGGGTGGGCCTCACAGCTGACCTGAGACATGTGAGAACCCTGTGGTCCTGCTGAAGACTGGCTCATTCATCGATAACTAGCCCCAACCTAGTCAGCTCAGCAAATTCTGCCCCTTCTCACATGCCGTGTCCCTTAAATCCTAATGGACTAATTTTTTTTATACAACTTTAGTAAGTTCTGGGACCACTGATCATAAGCTCAATGCCCAAGTTTCAATGCATACTTATTCTTACTCAGGGTCAAAGGTCATCAGCATCTGGATCTGAGGCTTTCTGTTAGACTGACTGGTGGTAGCAGGTGACCTAGGTTAATTTACCTTGCCTTTTATTGCTACATGGCTCATAATCAGTGACAAACAAGATGTTCATTGCATCTTCCATGATACAATAATTACAAATGGAACTTTGAGAACTCCATGTTACATGAATATTGTATTCTTTTAGAACCTCATCCTTTCCCCACCCCAACTATTGTTATTACAGATGAAAGGGTGGGTGCTGTTGGCAGAGGACTTACCAATGAATGAGACTCAGCTGCATCTGTGCATTTATAACTCAACTCTGACAATAAGGTGAACTTGACACATCTATGTAAAAAGTTTTTGAAATCTAAAAATTTGTTCTAGCATATATGTATTGAGAACTACTACATTCGTATGATTCATTAGAAGGCACAGTTGAGGGTGGGCAGATTAATGGATTTGGTCCCTTATCTCAAACATAATATATATTTTTTATTGAGCTCTACATTTTTCTCTGCTCCCCTTCCTGCCTCTCCTCTCCCCTTCAGCCCTCCCTCCAAGGTCCCTATGCTCCAAATTTACTCAGGAGATCTTGTCTTTTCCTATTTCCCATATAGATTAGATTCATGTATGTTTCTCTTAGAGTCTTCGTTGTTGTCTAGATTCTCTGGGATTGTGGTTTATAAACTGGTTTTCTTTGCTTTATGTTTAAAAGCCACCTTGAGTGAGTACATATGATAATTGTCTTTCTGGGTCTGGATTACCTCACTCAAAATAATGTTTTCTAACTCCATCCATTTTCCTGCAAAATTCAAGATGTTTTTATTTTTTTCTGCTATGTAGTACTCCATTGTATAAATGTACCACATTTTCCTTATCCACTCTTCAGTCGAGGGGCATTTAGGTTGTTTCCAGGTTCTGGCTATGACAAACAAAGCTGCTATGAACATAGTTGAGTACATGTCCTTGTGGCACGGTTGAGCATCCTTTGGATATATACCCAAAAGTGGTATTTTTGGGTCTTGAGGAAGGTTGTTTCCTAATTTTCTGAGAAAGCACCACACTGATATCCAAAGGGGTTGTACCAGCTTGCACTCCCACCAGCAATGCAGAAGTTTTCCCTTTTGCCCACAACCTCTCCAGCATAAGTTGTTATCAGTGTTTTTGATCTTGGCCATTCTTACAGGTGTAAGATGGAATCTCAGAGTTGTTTTTATTTGCATTTCTCTGATGTCTAAGGATGCTGAACTTTTCCTTAACTGTCTTTCAGCCATTTTAGATTCCTTTGTTGAGAGTTCTCTGTTTAGGTCTGTACTCCATTTTCTTATTGGATTATTTGTTCTTTTGATGACCAATTTCTTGAGTTCTTTGTATATTTTGGATATCAGACCTCTGTCTGACGTGGGGTTAGTGAAGATATTTTCCCATCCTGTAGGATGTTGTTTTGTCTTGTTGACTATGTCCTTTGCTTTACAGAAGCTTTTCAGTTTCAGGAGATCCGATTTATTAATTGTTTCTCTGAGTGTCTGTGCTACTGGGGTTATATTTAGGAACTGGTCTCCTGTGCCAATATGTTCAAGTGTATGTCCCACTTTCTCTTCTATGAGGTTCAGTGTGGCTGGCTTTATGTTGAGGTCTTTGATCCATTTGGATTTGAATTTTGTGCATGGTGATAGATATGGATCTATTTTCATTCATCTACGTGTTGATATCCAGTTATGCCAGTACAACTTGTTAAATATGCTTCCCTTCCCTTTTTCCATTTGATATTTTTTACTTCTTTGTCAAAAATTAGGTGTTCAAAAATGTGTGGATGAATATCTAGGGCTTCAGTTTGGTTCCATTGGTCCTCCTGTCTCTTTTTACTCTAATACCAGGTTGTTTTCAGTTCTGTAGCTCTGTAGTAGAGTTTGAAGTTAGGGATTGTGATGCCTCCAGAAATTCTTTTATTTTACAGGATTGCTTTGGATATCCTGTTTTTTTTTTTCATTTCCATATAAAGTTACCATTTTTTTTTTTGAGGTCTGTGAAGAGTTTTGCTGGGCATTGCATTGAATCTATAGATTGCTTTTTGGTAAGATTGCCATATTTACTATGTTAATTCCTCCTATCCAAGAGCATGGGAGATCTTTCCGTTTTCTGTTGTCTTCTTCGATTTCTTTCTTCAAAGATTTAAAGTTCTTATCATACAGGTCTTCCACTTGTTTGGTTAGAGAATTACTCGGAGACATTTTATGCTATTTGTGACTGTTGTGAAGGGTGATGTTTCTTTGATTTTTTTTCTCAGTCCATTTATCATCTGTGTACAGGAGGGGTACTGATTTTTTGAGTTAATCTTGTATCCAAGCATATTATTTTTACATCATATGTAGAAACATAAAAGTTACATCAATGAAAGAGGTCCTGTGTAAAATGTGAGTTCATGTGCACATTATGTAATGTTGAAATCAAGTTCAATATGTATGCATGTGAACACTTATCATTTCATTTTTAAAAACTGCTCTTCGGCAGTATTTCATGTTGCTAATGACTGAATAGTATGTTGTTGTATTAGATGCTACACTTTCTTTTTGTGTTCCTCCAGGGCTGGATGTGCAATGCAGGTTGTTAACCACTATGAATGGTGCTTCAGTGAGCTGGCATGTCCCTCTGTGTGTCTGTTAGTCAGGTTGTTGGATCATAAAGTATTCTCATTTTTTGAGTCTCCATATTACTGTATCCATTTGCACAATCTCCAGCCCTGTATAAAGGTCCCTTTGCTATATATCTCCTTGGTGCTTGTTGTCATTGTTCTTTTAGATGAGCTTCCCCATCACTTCCCCTTTTGTCTAGTTGTTCTTCCTGGGGAAATGACTCATAGTGCTCATTTGACTCACAGGATTGTTGATGCTGACCCACTTTAAATCAAGTCATTTCTCCTTTCCTTGCCTTTCCTTTCCTTTCCTTTCCTTTCCTTTCCTTTCCTTTCCTTTCCTTTCCTTTCCTTTCCTTTCCTTTCCTCTTTTCCTTTCCTTTCTTTCTCTTCCCTTCCTCTCTGTCTTTCTTTCTAACTTTGCTACCGAGTATTTATTTTGAGTTTCTTATATTTTTCTGGTTATTAATATAGCATTTCCTTCCATTCTCTAAGTCATTTCTTTGCTCTCTGGACTATTTCTCATGTAAGACAAGTGCAGAAATCAGGAAGCCCTCAAGCACAGCCAGGCTGCAGTAGAGGGAGACCTGCAGGCTTCTTAGAGAGCTAACTGGAGGTGAGTTTGCCTCTGTGATGAGCCACCCAACCTCTCTTATCAGTGTGTTCTTTAATTATTGTTTCCGTAGAATAAAAAGCACAAATCTTAATGTGGAGTGTGGCTAAGCTTCACATATGCCCCTTGCATGTGCCTTCATGTCATCCGTTCATGACACAGCAAACTTCTGTCCCAGAAAAGTCCTTTAGTGCGACTGCTCCCTGAGGAAACTTTTGTTGCTTTAGGTTAAGCATTTGTTGTCTACTATGCATTAGGTTGCTGTAGAAGTTAGCTAGATTCGGGAAATAACCAGGTTAGCTAAAAGATAAAACAATTATATTTTTGTTTATTATAAGGGAAAAACACACGAAACAGGAATGAGAAGTCCAAGCTTAGCTGTGCTCTGAGGGAACCACACAGAGAGGGCACCTGGGCTGCGCCCATTTTTCCAGGTCTTAGAAAGTCACACCCTAACTTGGTCCCACCTCTTGAAGATAATTGGTTAACAAAGCTTCCCTATCACCTCTCCCTTTTGTCTAAACAAGAGCCATCCAAACTCAATACAAAGCTATATACAATGGAAACAGATATCAAATATAAAATTACAACCAACATAAACAATATTAAGTAAGGAACACATGACAGATGTTTTAATAAACATTCTATTCCAAAGGGTCTAAGTCTTGCATCAGAAATAAGCTTGGCTAAATCATAAGAGGAAGGTAACTACAACTATCTAATCTTCAACTCCACCAAAGGCCTGAGAATGGAGATACTACTTGTGCAAGCAGGAAGTGCAATCAAGCAGCCTCCAAAGCAAGCAGTATATGATGAAGACAATTGGCTACCTGAGCAATCACCCAGAGTCTCATTTGCAATGTTGAAGCAACTAACATTGGCTAAGGCCTGGCATAACTGACAGACCATTTTCAGAGGCAGGGAATTTTTCAGAACCATCTTATCCTGTTTTGGCAAGGTTTGGCAGTCTTTTTTCTTGTGTCCTGCTTATCCAGTCTGGATACCATGTACTTTGTCAGTGGTTAAGGCATGGGCAGTTCCTTGCCCAAAGGCCAATTGTGCCAAAAGAAAACAAACTCTGAGTGGAGTGTTTTTGGTGCTCAAAATTCTCTCAGGAATACATTGGTGCTGTCAGGAGCAATCATGCCTCATGTCAACAGAACCCTAAGTTATTTAAATGCCATGTTTTACAGATCCTTGAAGTGGTTGAAGATTACCTATCTAGTCAGAATACAATCTTTATGTATCTAAAGAACCCAATAAATCTCACTATATATATATATACATATATATATATATATATATATCTCATGAACAACTATTGACCTATAATATTTAATACCAGTATAACTTAAAGGCTAATACTTCATGTCAGAATATTAAATAATCTGTAAACAAATGTGCAGCAAATAAGGACAGTGACCTCAAAATGTAAACAATTTATAAGTATCTTGATTAGAGGTAAGAATAATATATAATACAATATGAAATATATATACTAAAAGTTGTATTAATATACACAATGTCCTAAACAGAGGTAGAAACATGTATGCATACAATCTGACAGAATAACTTTGCATAGATATACAAATATTATAAACAGAAATAACAAATATAATTTGAACTTGTATAAATATACAAAAAAACTACACCAATGTAAATTATCCATAAATAAAAGCTCACAAATATTTACTCTATTACCCACTATTATTATCCATTTTTTTAAAATCTCTGAACCTACATAGTTTCCACTTCAACCCTCTACCTTATACAAATAATTATCAACAACCCCTAAATAGTGTTCCCAACCCTGAGGGTAAACCTTTTTTTGGAAGAGGGAACATCATCCTCTAGAATGCTTCCTGCTGTCCTGGGAGTTATGTTCTCTTTATGGGATCCTGCAAAAGTAAAGTGGTGATTAAGTTTCAAGATTACTGTCTAGTTAACAAAGGCTACAAATATTTGTGTTCAAGGATCTGTGTGGATTTAGGCCTGCATTTCTCTTGACTAAGGCTTGCAACTGCAGGGCTATAGGGTATGCATACATATGTTTTCAGCCACTAGGTAAGTCATTTTTCAAACTCACTCTTCTTTTGAACGCTGTCTTGAGCATTCACAAGAGCCCCTGCTCTTCGTCGGATTTCTTGGTGGTCTCTGAACTCAGGCAAAGTGGGTTTAGACTCATATTGAGAATCTGCCCTTTGGGCCTTGTAATCTTCATTTGATCATTTAATTTCTCAGAATCTCTTTCCTCATCTATAATACAGTGATGCTCACTGCATCACACCATCGATGGCTATTGCATATACTATCTTCTATCATGTTTTCTTCACATGTACTTGATATTCTCATCATAGCCACAGCTTAAGACAGGATATCCTGGGCAAGATGTGTTGTGCTGGTACTCTACATTCATTTAAGTGTTACATACACACAGAACTCCAGGTCATTAAGAGAAAATTTATTTCTATTCCATTTTCTTTAGTCCCAATGATATCAAACAAGTAATTATTGTCTGGTGTTTATATATCAGATACATACAGTGTTTTCCTCTCTTCTTTCTCCTCTCTTCTGCTGAAATCTTTTCTTTCCAGCTTGTCGTTTCCTTACGTTCTTGTGTGTGTATGTATGTGTTTGTGGTGTGTGTGTGTATGCATTTGTCTTGTATGTATTGTATGTGTGTGTGTGTTGTGTATGATGTGGGGTATTTGTTCGTGGGTATTTGGGGTGTGTGTTTGTGTTGTGTGTGTGTGTTTGTGTTGTGTGTGTTGTGTGTGATGTGTGGTATATGTATGTGAGTTTTTGGGGTGTGTGTTTGTGTTGTATGTGTGTTGTGTGTGTGCTTAAATTGTGTATGTGTTTTGTAGGTGTGTGTGTGTGAGAGAGACCTGCTGACTTTAATTAGGGTTGCTTGCATAAGCATGGGTGGGGATTATTTAGCGGAAGTTGGGCACTTACCAGTGGCTACACCACTCCAAAAATGACTCCTCTCCCCACAATCGAATGACGTCCAAAGCTTTTCAAAGAGGAGTGGGGACTCATGAGACCTGTCAGCCTCCAAGATGGAAAGGAAAGTTGACTTACCTGATTTTGTATTGGTCTCATGCAGGAAACCGAAGCAAGGGACACCATCACAGGCTTTTAGCATTTTATAAGCAACATTGCCTAGAATAATTCAATACTATTTTCTTCTTTGTTTTTAGAATTTTGCTGTTTGTGCAATTGTTGGCAAAAATACTATTGAACTTATAGTTGTGGTTTTATATTTTAGTAAGTGATTTATAGATAAAAATATAAGTTACCTGAAAGGAAAAAAGACATTAAAATAATGATGACAGAGTAACCCAGATGTGGCCCAAACATAGTCATTTTCATATTTTCATCTGGTTTGGAATAGATTTCAAGTGCCTCTTCAGAAAGGACAGAACCCAGTGTTTGTCACCCCCGTGGAGACTGAGATGGAGCACTGATATCTCTGTAAGTTAATGAAGCAAGTTACAGTCTGACCTCAGTGATGCAGTGATGCAGTTGGCTTCTGACCCTTCCAGGATGCAATTAATCCTAGAGAAGATTGGATATCTTTTCCGTTCTAATTACACAGCTAATCTATATTCACTCACAGAAAAAAAAGACAATAATCGTGAAGATAAACACAAAGAGGAAAAAGATTGCTCTCAATCCTGCCAGACAGGGGTCACCCTGGCTTGAGTTCTCACACATACAGGCATTCGCTATCCATTCGTGATTCCCCAGCATCCATTCCGTCCCTGCTTGTTCATTTATGTATTCACTGAGGAGTCATTCATTTCATTGATGAGTAGTCGTGAAACATCTGCTGTGGGTCAGGTACCATTGAGTTGTTGAAGTAACCGAGGTGTGCAAGCCAAGGAAGAACACTTGCCCCTCAGATCTAGTGACTGAGGTGTGCAAGCCAAGGAATCTTCCCATGTCTTTGTTTTTCTCTTCATATGGACAAATATGAAACTCTTTAAATACTACTATAAATAATCTAATCCAATCACCTGACCTGGAGTTTAGTAGATCATAAACACCCTTCTGAGTTAATGCCCAGATCTGCATTATCTGCTTTGACACTTGTAGACAATTTGACTGAAGTATAATTTTATAGAAACTTTTAGGAAGTTATTACTGCTGAACACCAAGATTTTCCTTTCTACCCTAGAATAGGTATTATGTTTATCAGAAACTTCTGTTTTGAACCTTACATTCAGGTCTGTGGTTTACTTCTAATGCAGTTGTGGCTGACCCATTTTAACCATGCTGACCTTCCACATCCTTATCTGTTTAATCGTCCTCACAGTGTCTTTAAGGAGCAAGCCTCTTGGTCTATTAAGCAAGACTACACTAAGCACTGAACAAGCATTACATGATGGTTCTCTCCATGATAGTGCAGCTGGCAGTGATTCTCCCTTGGAACTATGATTCTTACCTTTATGATGGCTTGATTCGGTTTCATGTTTGTACTGCTACCATCTTCTCAGTGATTACAACGAAGATGCCATGTAATAAACGTGGTCAATGAATGTTGGATGACTCAGTCCTGGTACCCAAAGTGCAGGTGACTGGAGGAACTGCAGCACCGATTAGGAGGCTGGGATATCTTGGCCATACACCAGAGGCTAATTTCAGGCTCAGTGTGGTACAGGGAGCTCTTTGTGTGAGACATGATGAAATACCTTCCTAGAGAGGGAATTGACAAGAGTCCAAATCCACCACCACAACAGTCCAGCTTGGTGAATCAATGGGTCTTATTGGGGGTGCATACGGGAGTGTGTCAAGGGTTATATACAGGAGTGGGAGTGTGTCAGGGGTTACATATGGGAGTGTGTCAGGGGTTGCATACTGAGTGTGTCTGGGGTTACAAATAGGAGTGTGTCAGTGGTTACATACGGAAGTGTGTTAGGAGTTACATAAAGGAGTGTGTCAGGGGTTACATACAGGAGTGTGCCAGGGGTTACATATGGGAGTGTGTCAGGGGTTACATACAGGAGTGTGTCAGGGGTTACATACTGAGTGTGTCAGAGGTTGCATACAGGAGTGTGTCGGGGGTTCATACGGGAGTAGGAGTGTGTCAGGGGTTCATACGAGGGTGGGAGTGTGTCTGGGGTTACATACAGGAGTGTGTCAGGGTTTATATGCAGGAGTGTGTCAGGAGTTGCATACAGGAGCAGAGATGACTCAGACACAGCTTGTCATATCACCAAAGGTCCCCCCGCATGGGTGACAGCTCCTGAAGCCTGCAGACTGCCCACCAGGTTGTCTCTTCTGGACAGCTCAGCTGGTCTGAGTGACTCTCAGAGGTTCTTGCTGCTTATCCAACCTTGGGAAAGGAGGAGCTTTGTGAATCTTGAGAGTTTTAGGGACTTCTTGAAGCTTTTTATTTGTTTGCTGCTTGAATTTGAATGCAGGATGGAATGCTCCTCCTCCCCTTCGATCACAGGTCTTACAGAGTCCCCCCCGCCGCCCAATGTGGAAAGTTCATCTCAGAAAGAATCACTATACAGCAACACTGACCAACCTATGGGGTGGGGTACTAAGCAGTAGTCAGGGCCAAAGGTTTCTGTCCCAAGGAAACCTACATTTACAGAGGTTCTGATCCCAGGGAGTGACTTACATATCTTCTTCAGCTAGTGTTCTCCTCCAAAACATGAGGGTGATGTGTCTTGTCCCTTCAGACTTCTGCCCTCCTGCTAGGGAGAGGTATGAATTAATGCTTGCTAACAGAATGGCATATCTGGGTCCAGAATGTGAAGTGTTCGTTTGGGCTCTGACGTGTCCCTTGTACCACAAGTCTCCTTGGAAGCCAGGTAAACTCCTTTGTGATCGGTGAAAGTAGGGATCATGTTATGGTCAGTACTCATTCTGAACAACAAGCACTAGCTTAGTGAACAGTGGTATTTCTAATAGGATGTAAGTTCCTCGAAGGTGGGGCTCTGGATGCTTAGATACCTGGTGCTTGGCAGGGTTTCCCAGAATCACAGTCTGAGTGAGTGAATGAGATGAGGGGAAAGAACTGCACCTGCTGCACAGTGAGTTAGACCAGCATTGGGCAAATAGTCCAGTGTTCGAGACAGAAGCACCACTGTTCGCCAGATCCAGTGGCTTGTGCCATCTGCCCTCTTCTTTGTTTTGGCACACATTCTGCAACAAACCCCTTCCAGTGCTCCTGATCTGATTTATCATCACCTTCTTGATAAACAAGCAGTTAAATCATTATGGCACACAAACTCCTCACTCCACATGCCTCTGCCCCTGATGGATGCTCTCCATTTACGGAATCATTGGTAGAAATCCAGAGGAAAAGATTGTTATCCTGGCTTACCCCAGAGCAAGTTCATCTTCAAACATCTCCTGAGACTGCCGCTGTGTGCCATTTGTCTCCCCATCTCCCTATGGGGCTAAGGTTTCATTACTTTGAGAGAAAGAAAGTTGGCCTGGAGAGATGGCTCAGTGGTTAAAGTCCTTGCCAGGCTAGTGTGAGGATCCATGTAAAGTTGGACATGGCAGGGAGGTGGGGAGGGGACATAGTAGGCAAAGTGCTTGGTGCACATATGTAAGCATCTGAGTTTGCATTTCCAGAATATATGGAAGTCAGATGTCATAGTAAGCACCCGTCATCCCAGCACTGCTATGGGGAAGTGGGAGATGGAGGAGCCCTGGAAGCGCACCGGCCAGCTAGCCTGTGTAGTCTGAAACTGAGCAACAGAAGACCTGATCTTAGAGAAGATGTAAGACAAGACCAATGCCTGAGATTGTCTTCTGACTTCCACATGCGTGCCATGGCATTGGTGTGCCCCAGATTACCCACACTCACATCACATTGCAGGGAGGTTGGAGAAGAAGAGAGAGGATGGAGAAAGATTGAAAATGTAGGAGAAAGCTGCCCTCTGACTATGCCTTACAGCGATCATGTGACAGTCAGTAGGAGACATGGCCATCAAATGAGCAGATATGTGAAAAGACAGGAGGTGTAAGCTGCTCCTGCTGGGAGCACTTGGCATTCTTAGGCAGAGCTGGTGCAGCATATTCAATAACCTGGAGAATCAAATGCATTTCTGCATCAGGACACGTTCAGAATGCACCAATCTGAAGAGGAGTGTTTGGGGGTAGCTCAGAATATAAGCAAAAGAAAATACACATCCACACTAAGATTGTTTACTATATATTAGAATATTATATAGAAATGAAAAAAGTTTCTCCTATATGTAATTTTGAATGAAGAAATGATACCCAAGAGAGGACATATGGTGAGATACTGTTTATATAAAGTGAAAAAAAGCCAGAATTCACAGATTATCTAGGTCTGCAGACAAAGAAGCAAAGCTGAACTGTAAAAGGCTGGAGGTTACATCTGACGGAGAAGCGGCACACCACGGCGGAAGAGTAGTCTATTACTAACCAGTGGTTACATGCATATTCTCTCCATAAATGCTTGCTAACCTGTGCCTTTATGCAGGTTTCTGCTCCTGTGTAGTCATTACTTTTTTACATTAAATATATTTTTAATAACTCATTTCTAGGCATAGCTCAAGCACCAAAGCACAGCTGATTCTCATCTTTAAAACTGTGTCCCTATACAGAAGGTCTTAATTAACAAAGCATTTTGCTGCTGGGTAAATATGTTAGGCTCCCAACAACCTCAATTGCATGGCAATAGGACTAATATGATTCTTTTGTCATAAAATCTTTCAAAATTTGGCTTTGTGCATTTCTGTATTGGAATAACCAGGAAGGTTTAGGACAGACTGGCATTTCTACAGGACGCTAGAGAAGCGCAGTTAACTGCTGAAGGTTGCAGCATGGACATGCAGGCCTCCTGCATTGCTCATGGGCTTCTGGTGCTCAGCCCGCCTGGGAGCCACTGGTTCAGTCTAGAGGACTAGCTGAGGACCCAGTCAGAATGCTCTTCAGAGTCAGCAGGACAGGGTGGAGTCCAGGTTTCACACTTCCTCCTTTTGTCCAAGTGACCCCTGTGCTCCTGCAGGGGCTCTGCTGCAGAGTAAAGGGCCAGGACCTGGAGAATCCATAGGGTTTGTGTGGGACACCGACACTAGGGCATTGCAACCTGCAGCAAACAAGAACCTGTGCCTCAGTTTCTCCATCTGTGAGCTGGAGGTGATAAAAATCCCCACCTTCTGGGTGGTTGTGCCGCTCCAGGGAGCTCAGCCAGATAATGCCATGGCAGAATTTGACACACTGGGCAGATTTTCAGGGCAGGCTACCTCCTCTCTGCAGGTCCTCCTGTGCCTAAGCCCTCCTGGAAACCTGTTGAAATAGGCTCCTGACTTCATTCCTTACACATGCACGCACACACGCACGCACACACACACACACACACACACACACACACACACAGGAACACTCATGCACACATATATGCCTATGCATGCATACACATGCAAACATGCTCATGCGTAAGCCTGTATATACACATTCATCTATATTCACACCCAACACATGCTCATATGCATGTAAACATACATGTGTGTATAAACCCTGTACCTTAGCTCACAGGCACCTGCATATACATAGATACATATCATCTACATGTATCCATATACTCATGAATATGCAAACATATACACATGCTCATGAATCTGTATACACACTCTCATCTGCATGTATCTACATGTACACACACTTGTCTACATGCATACTCACAATGTACGAATGCTTTTGGCTTATAATAAGGTTGTGCCTCAATCAATCAACTGAAGGTTGAAAATACTGTAAACCTAAAATGTGTTTCCTATGCCGGCCCTGACATCAGACCTTAAGCATGTCCAAAATACTGTACCTTAACTCACATCTGGGTATCAAGAGAGAGAATTCTATTATGTGTGGCCAGCTCAAGGAAAGACTAGTTAAATGAATAAATATAGTATAGGTGGGAAGAAAGGTAGACTTAGACACACAGATATACATTCACATATGTATGCACATATATATACATGTATTATGTAGATATGCCTATTGGTTAGCCCTGTTTTAATCTATGAGTAAACACATATATAGTTTATATTATATTTGTAGTTCTCAAATGCATATGTATGTATGTTTTTACATAAACAAACACATGAATGTATATTTGCTCATTTGCTGTCTGTTTCCTTAGCTATAATTCAGTCCTAATGTATTCCAGACATTTTGTTAGTCCTCTGGGACACCTCTCTCCCTCTGTGGTTCTTACCCCTTAATGGGGTAATATAAGCAGATGACAGCAAATGAATTGTGCTGTTGTAGAATCATGTGGTGTCGAAGTCACATTGTTATACGAGGACAATGAGAGCAAGTTAGGTGGCGTGTGTGGAAGGGGTCAGCAAAGATGTGACTGGGCACATGGCATTTGAAGAAAGCCTGGCAAGGTGTTCAGAGTACTTTCTTGCTGCCGGCCTGAGGACTCAGCTCTTCATTCACAACTCTCCTCAAGGTGGGTGGAGAGAGCTGACTCCACATACATGCTGCGGCATGCCCCCAAATCATGATAGCATTTAAAAATTACAAAAACAAGTCTTGGAGGAAGAGTAGAGGAGGTGCTTATAGCCAGGGGAGGAGGTGCTAGGGACCGAACAACATGGGAAGGCAAGGGTGGCCCAGGGAGAGGCAGGATGACGTCAGAGTGTCCGATGGTGGGCTTAGTTTTTGTCTGAGGATGTGAGGAGATGTGTGGCAGAATTCAAAATGTGTTTTTAATGTGTTCTCTGTTGAAAAGACAATAGAGCCTGTCCCCTCTTGGAGCATGCGTGTCTCCCCGCTTTTCCCTCTCTCTGTCTCTTTTCTCTTCTTCTTTTTCTCTTCTCCTTTCCCTACTCTCTCTCTCTCCTCTAAGTAATAAATATTCAGTTCTAAAAAAAAGACAATAGAGGAAGAGAAGGAGAGCAGTATCAGGAGACAGGATGGAAGGGTATACCACCAATCCACTAGCCTAGGACAGCAGTACTGAAGGTGACAGTTGAGCAGATTGGCCATGTCTCTTCTTGTGGGCATTCACATGGGTGTGGGAGCAATGGTGGGCCTAGGGTTGCAGTGCACTGCACAAGAAGCTCTATGTAACGGTGCTGCTGAATTCCACAAAGACTGGAATTCACCCTGCCCCACCCTTTGGCCCTAGTGCTCAAACTCTGTGTGGTAAACAACAGGAGCTCAATGAAAACTGTGGCGTGAATGCTATGCCCACCTTTCCCTTGTACTGTGGGTATGTGTTCAGTGCACGTGCACATGTGCACATGTGCGTGCAGTGGCAGGGTTCAACATTAGGTCTCTCACTGACTGTGGAACTTAGGGATTCAGCTGAGCTAGCTAGCAGGACCGAGAGACCTTCCTGTTATGTCCAGATCCACGAAGTCCCCCAAAACCATCAAGGAGACCGAGTCCCATATGTAAAAGCAAAGAGCATTTATTTTATGCAGGTTTGCAAACTCCGTTTCTCCACTTGTCCAACATATTGGAATAAACTGAGAGCCCTGAGCTCAATTAGAGTTGGGTTTTTATAGTAGTAAAGGTGGGGGTGAAGGATTTCTGAGGTTCAGGACCCCTGGTTGGCTGACAGTTGTCTAGGGGTGTCCTGGTGAGTGTGTGCTGGCAGGTGATCCTATCTACAGTGGTTGGAACTGTAGGCATTTCCTTTGGATGGTCTGTTCTTGGGTGGTGCTCAGGTAATTTTAGTTTATGGTCCTTCCTGCAATCAGATATTGCTTCAGGGTAAACCAATGAGACTCAGGACTCTGTTAAACTTATCGATGGCTGAGTCCTACACTGGCAGGTGATAATGGTTGGAAGGAAAGAACTTCCTTTGGGTGGTCTGTTTCTATTAGCGTATCATGGCTGGCTCCCACACTTCCCATCCCTGTCTCTGCAGTCCTGGGGTACAGACATTTGCCACTGTGCCCAGCTTTTTACACGGGTGCTGGAGATCTGAACGCTGCCACCAAGTTTGTTCAACAATTACTTTACTAGCCGAGCCCCCACCCGGCCTCCTCTCCTGCCTAAGAGCAATTTCCACAGGTGAGGCCCCAAAGGCTGAAGTGTGCTTTGGCAGATCCACAAATACCTCCATTTTCCTTTAAAGGTCACTTTGAGTGTCCTGTGTGAAAGCCCCTTTGCTTCTCAAAACATGATCATTTTATGTCACAGGTGCAAGCCGGCTTAAACACTGCACTGTGCAGAAAAGGAGGAAGAAAAGAATCCTCTTGCCCCTCCCCCAGGCATCCCAGCCCAGTCACCTCTCGCGTGCTGATCTGCTCTGACTGCGGTTCCAGTTAAGTGGCCCTAGGGACCAGAGCAGTCTCATCTCTATCTGTTTACAAGCCTTGCACATCACCGCTCCCAGTGTTAACAGTTCCTTCTGCTAGTGGCAGACACCTGTTTTCTGAAGGAAGAGGAGCAGAAGCATTGGAGATGGTTTTAAGATGTTTCTCTTGGGGTTGAAATGGAGACCAGGGTGGGAGAGGACAGCCAGGTTGGGCTGTGGCAGTAGGTACACCTTGTATTGTAGGTCATATTTGACTGTCTGCATGACCTTGAAAAGCTCACGGACATATGCTGATCCTTGGCTACTTTCTCTTAAGAGAGACTGATAAAGTGGGCTGGAGAGACACTCAATCGGTGGTTAAGAGCACACACTATTCTTGCATAGGACCTGAGTTCCATTCTCAGCACCAACACTGGCGCTCATAACTGCCTGTAATTCTAGCTTTAGGTGTTCGGACATGTTCTTCTGGCTTCTGCAAGCATCTGCACAATTGTGTGCATGTGCGTGCGCGCGCACACACACACACACATGCCCACACACCCACACACACACAAATAAAACAAAGTCTTTAAAAGGCCTGAAGAAGCTGTAGAATCACATGTGAGAATATTCTTACATTCTTAGTAGCAGTAGAGGGACAGCAAGGTGCAAAGGCAGTAGGGAGTGCGTTATTTTAGTCACTGAGCACGGTGCACGTGGTGTCTGCAGCTCTGCTCGTTGCATATTGTGCTAAAATGCTCTGGCTTCCTGCCTCTTTACGCCTTTCCTTCCTTTCCTATTTCCATCAAATTCACATAGCTTGTCTTTCCTGAACGGCTACCAGGTGTGAGGCATTCAGTCTTCTAGTGGAAAACATGACAGATGGGATCCTGGTCCTGAAAAAGGTCATAAGGTAAAGGAGGAGGGAGCAGGAAAAAAACACATTCCTGGCTGTGATCACCATGCTGTGTTCTTAGAAGAGGAGGTGTTGGCAACCATGAGAATCTCTGCTAGATCACGTGGGACTGAAG
Organism: Arvicola amphibius; assembly: GCF_903992535.2. Classification (NCBI taxonomy): domain Eukaryota; kingdom Metazoa; phylum Chordata; class Mammalia; order Rodentia; family Cricetidae; genus Arvicola; species Arvicola amphibius. The sequence continues at coordinate 101,377,313 of NC_052050.1, read as the reverse complement.
GGTTAAAGAGCCTCCCTTCAAGAAGGCAGGAAAATGGCTGGCAGACAAACGAAGGGATGGAATTATGGGGCACTGTATTCAAAGTCTGGAGGGAGCACTAGTGTCTGGGGTGGCTGAACAGAGCAAAGTGAAGGCAAGGTAAACGAGAAGACAGGAAGGTGGGCAGGGAAGAGACCACACGGGCAAAGAAACTGCTGAATGCTGGTGAATTAATGCTGCCCTCACTCACCCCCTTTTTCTTCCACTGAGAACCTTTCTCCCCATTAAGCACGCTCCTACTTTGCTGTTTTCTTTTTTTAAGCCTCCAAGTTTAGTTGCTTGTGAGCACGAGTGAGAGCTTAGTCACCAGACCCAGGCAGTCTCTCAGAGGCTACACCACTGAAGAAAGCGGCACCAGTAATTTCTCACTTTCACCAAGTACTCCCATTGGTGTCCAAAAAACACATCGCGTGATTTTTTTGTATTTACTTTAATGAGTACTGAAAGATTTATTTCTTTTACTCATGACTTAAACCTTTTATTTACAATAATATCCCTTTCTGCTGGTGCACAGTTGTATAAAGTCTACTGTATGGGTAGGTTCATGTAGCCATTGCCTTAACCAAACAGTGATTGTCTGGTAGCCCAGAAAACTCCTCATATGGTCCATGGGAGTTTGAGTGAGAATTACCCTACAGGCCCAGGTATTTTAGTGCTCAGTCCCCAGTTAGTAGAATGTTGGGAAGGATTGGGAGATGTAGTCTCACTTGAGGAGGTGTGTCACTGAGGGCGAGTTCTGAAGGTTTAAAAGGCCTTGCCATTCCCAGTTAGTGCTCTCTCTCTCTCTCTCTCTCTCTCTCTCTCTCTCTCTCTCTCTCACACACACACACACACACACACACACACACACACACACACACACACACACTTTTTCACTCTGCGCAGGGCTTTGGATGGAAGCTCTCAGCTCTCAGCTCTCAGCTCTCAGCCCTTGCTCCAGCACATGCCTACTTCCGGCTGCCATGTTCCCCACCATGATGGTCATGGACTCAAGCCTCTGAATTATAAGCCCCTAAGTCATGGTGTTTTGTCAAAGCAATAGAAGTAACTAAGACAATGCCCCATTCTTGTTGAGCCCATTGATTCCTCCTAACCCCTGAAATGTCTTCTCTTCTCCACCGCTACATTTCCAAAATGCCCACAAGCCTGGAATCACATTAACGGTGTGCACATCTAGATATAGTTAGTTTTCATTATCATGCAGAGTCCTATCTGGGCATCTTAAAGAAACCATTAGAAATATCTGACACCAATAACATTATGCCCTGTTTTGAAAGAGACCCAATCTTCTCCCAGCTCCATCTGTGGAGCAAAGATCCCAGTGGATTCATTTGCCAGGTAGCACCATGGAGAACTCTAGAAGGAGGCAGACAGGAACAGGCCCTGCACACAGCTCAGAAGATGTGGAGATGGGTTCATCTCACCTCGCGCGGAGCCCTGCTGACCAGCTTCCAGACTGCAGCTTCCCAGGAGTCCTAGCGCTATCAAAGTCTGCTAACCAAACAAACATAGGAAGAGAGAACAAGCATATTTTTTAAAAGTCAACTTGATGTACCTCCTGCGGGGGAGGCAGCATGTCCATGTGACAGTCATATTAGAACCATTGATTTCCTGCCAGCAGTCAGTGGGAAGGGGAGCCCATGTGTGCCTTGGGGCACCCTCCCTCCCAAACTGACAAAAGAGAGAACTGTGGTGTTTTGCCTAAATGTATTTGTCCTGAATCCTGAAAACAGTCCCTAGCCCATTTGCCAAGGGCAGAAGTGTGTTTGGAAGGATAAACTGTTGACTGAATTCCCTTTCCCATGAACAGATCCTTTCTAGGTGGGAACAGATTAGGAATCCACATGTGTGGGCTGGAGAGCTTAGGGGCACACTGCTGAGCTGATGTCTCTTGGCCAGTTTAGAAGAGGGTGGTTGCCCCTGGAAACAGCTACCAGTGTAAACTCCAGTAAGTTTTGAGTATCGTCTCTTTCTTCATCTTTGACTTCAAGAAAATATGTCTCTCATACTGGTTGGCAATATTATAAGGTTGACAAACCTTGTGGGGCTCCTTAAGAGGACTGAGACCCATCCATTATTGACAAAGTCCAATGGAAACTCCTCACACTCACTAGCTCAGAATACAAACAACAAAATAAAAACCCCAGAGAAAACAAATCAAACACACACACACACACACACACACACACACACCACCACCACCACCAACACCACCACCAATACCACCACCAACACCAACACCACCAATACCACCACCACCAACAACAACAACAGCAAAAACTGAGAATCTTTTCCAGCTCATCTTTGAATCTTGGAATTTGCCAGTGATGACACTGTTTAATGGGAAGAAAGGGTCCTTTCTCCTCAGCTGTGGCCAGCATCTCAACAGGGCTGTGTCCTCTCACCATGGGGCAAGACTTTTCTCTGTCTCGCTGTGGACTCTAAAGTCCCTTCTGGCTCTACTCTGATTCTTTCACCCCTCTCCTGACACTTTCATGATCCTGCCTCATTCATCCGGTGTTTAGAGATGGGATGTACTGATGGAGGCTGGGAGCACACTCATAGTCCCAGGCTGGGGCAGTTCAGGTGGTAGGATTATTCCCACGAGCCTAGACAATGCAGGGAAACTATGTCTCAACACAAAACAAAATAAAAAATGAAATATTAAATAAGAGAAAAAAGGAAGGCGCACAGACAGAAAGGCTGACAGTGCCGGGCCACAGATCATTATGCTGAGGACAAGTCCTAGCGTTGGGGTGGCTGGGCTGAAGGTATAGAGTAGTTTGGACCTTGTGGGTAGGCACACCCATAGGACTGCACTGTAAGCCACTTAATCTCACCCACAGTCCTCTTTTGGATCAAGCGTTCTCTCCCTCTCTCTCTCTTGTGTGTGTCTCTGCCTTTCTCCCCCTCTCTGTGTTGTATATGCATATATGTGTGCAGGGACACCCTGCCCCATCTCTCTCTAACAGTACCTTTACAGAACCTAAAGCTATGATGATCACTCTCTTATCTCTGCCCCCCACATCACTGGGGTAACAGGCATGTGTTGGCCATGTTCAGCTTTTTATGTGGGCGCTTCAGCATTTCCTCCACCCTGTACTTAGTATCAGCATGTTAAAAATCTTTATTTCCCCTTGCTTTTCATTATAGCGAGTATATCCCCTCGCCTGTTAGCTCTCCTTATAATTAATATCTAGTGCCCAGGGTTGGACAAGGACAGAACAATTTTCCCACATCACAGTAACATCAACTCCAAGTATGAAATAAGCTTTTTTTTTTTTTTTTTTTTTTTTTTTTTTTTTTTTTTTTGCCAATGGTTACCTTACTGAGATTATAAAAACAGAAGAAGGATTTTTTTCCAACATAGTCTGTTTAAAAAGTACGGATTTGGGTTCCTCCTTTATTTCACAACTTTAGGAAATGTGGAAGCAAGGTCCAGGCAGCTTCACATTTATCAAGTTCACCAAGTGATTGTGCAAGATATAGGAGTCACAGCTTTGGAGGACTTGCCTGCTTCCCAAACGGGAAAAAGGAAGACCATTCTGTCCAAGAGAGGCATGGAAAGGATGCACGCTGAGAAATGGATGGCAGCAATTACACTCACCAAGGCTTGATAGACTAGAGGATCTGAGCGTCTGGGAGAAGCAAGGAGCGTTCTACAAGGAGCCAAGTGTAGATGAGTCATTCGAGTCAAGGTTGGATGGTTCAGCGCTGGGCCAGAACTTTTGGAGACAAGAAAAATCAAATGGATTTTAAGATGAAAATCCATGAATGTGGTATTCAGATCACTGATGTCTTCCCAAAGAAACAAAGTAACAAGAGATGTTCCCTAGCACGCTCAGACTGAACATGTGCATATTGTTGACCATAAGGTCTTTCCCAATTTGGAATCTCAATTCTTTCTAACTCCAGGCTTTGTGTAAACAGAGTTCTTGGTAATAGATAGAAATCTCCACTACTCTATGGAGTTTTAGAGAAGAGAAATTCTTTCATTATTCAAATATGGAAGGTGCTCATTCACTAATTCACTAATTCACTAATTCACTAACTCACTAATTGACTGACCCTAATGACAGCTATAATATCTGGTGACTGACAGGTAGATAGATGACCTTAGTTCTGGTTTCTCTTGGAAGAGTGGTTAACTAACCTTCTGCACTGATTATTTGCTTCCATGTCACACTGAACACTCATTATGTCAAGAGTTTCTCGGGGTCAGTCTTTCAGCAGATCTTAATGTAGCAGGGTCAGAGTCTCATGAGTCTGAAGACTGGAGAGGTGGCCATTTAAAAGCCACCTTTAAATGAGTTGGGGACTTCTACTTTTAGGATGACTCTCTCGCATGGCTGCTGCAGGAGACCCACATTCTTTGTTGCCTGGGCCTCTCTGGCATAACTTAGGTATCTTCACAAAATGGCAGCCAACTTCTCTAGATGAATGATCTCATAAACAGCAATGGGGGAGCTGTGATGGCTTTCATGGTCTAAGCTCATTTGCTAAACATGGTGAGTTCTGTCACATCCTGTCCTTAAGAAATGAAGCTCTCAATCCAGCTCATACTCAACAGGGGGGAAATTAAACCCCATCTTCTAACAAAGGACTACAAAGTAATTCATGGTCATCTTTTATTCCACGATTCCTACTTTATCCAAAATAGTTAGCTGGATTATGGATAAGTTCAAATGCAGATTTAAGGGAACAGTATGAGCAGACTGACCTTAATTATTCTCAGGTATTAATTATACAATTATTTTTATATAGCAATAGGACCAATGTTTACAAGACCCTAACTGGGGAAGGAATATCTTAAAAATCCCAGGCTCAAAGAGATGGTTCAGTATTTAAGAATGTTTGCTTCTCTTCCCAGAACCCATGGCCAGTGCCTCATGACACATATTTTTTTAAAAAAATATTTGAAAAAAAGTATCTGATACTTGGAGTTTATCTCCAAATTCTGTCTCCGGAAACTGTGACTCTCATGTTCTGTTGTGAGACAGGGATGTTTGTTATTCTTGAGAGCTGTCCAGGTGATGAACCATAGCCCTAGTAAACCCTAAAAAAATTGCTTAACTGAACTTGAAGTAGTCAATCACTGGATGCTCCTTTAGGAAACTGTTTAATTGTATAATTTGGTGAGCTCACCCAATAATTTAGTGGCCTTTGTCTCCATTTTTATTCCTTTAATCCATATTTTGTTTTTTTTAATTCTTTTTGGATTCAGTTTCTCAACTATATTAGAGTTTGACATATTGATATTTCCTTACAGCTTCATCATGCATTCACACATCCAAAGGAATAATCTTAACTCTTGCAAAATTGGCTTGAAGCATGTGTGTGCTATGTTAAAATGCCAGGCATTCTATAATTACATTTTATCAGGTGAAGTTTAACATTTTAATAGGCAGTGTCTAAGGCTGATTTGACAGGGTGTTTTTGGATGGTGAAATGGATGCTCAAAATAAGGAAACACCACTCAGAAACTAAATGAATCACTTCTGCTAGACAAGTAGGATTGGAGTCTATCGTGAAGGCCCATGCAATGTCTGAAGAACTGTCTTCCTTGTAATGTAAGTTCATTAACTCTGATTTGGAAGGTTGAGAAAAAAACACTTCGTGACTTGTTAATCATTAAATAAGAGAAATGAACACTTGGCAAAGTCCCAGGAGTCTTTACCTGGGTTTTTATTTCATTTATCACTAGTATAAGACTTAAGCAGCTTCATCTGCCCCACAGCTTCTCTTCCTCCCTCTTTGGTGTTGCATAGTCTAGCCCAGTAGAATGAATGGGGTTGGTTAGTCCCACTGTTCTGTTGTGGAGGGGGATTTTATTACAGGGGTTATTAGCCAATGCCAGTTTCCTTTGCTTTGTTTATAGATGGAACAGACATGACTCTCTTGCCTTGAACTAGGTCTTTGATTGTAAAGCAGACTTTTGCACATTAGCTCATGAATATATGAGCCAGGAATTTTGCATCTGAGAGGAGCAATGCCATCTCTTTCAGAAGCTTGTTAATTATTTTTATCTCAGAGGAAGACTGTTCTTTCCATTGGGGTGCTAAAAGGTTTTCTCTTTAGATGATGGACCGCAGGGCTGCATCTGCCGCACTAAGATGCCAGGTGCAATTCAGATGATCTTAATTAAAACATTTCTTTACACAGAATCCTATGGAGGTTTAAAGAATGGGATTAGAAGTTAGACTTGGATCCGAGTCCCTTCTTGACCACTCACTGTATTTTTAGTAAATTGCTTTTCTGTTTTCTATAGAAAGTGTTAGGATGACATCAGTGCATACACTCTTGTTTTTGCTTGCCTTGACTATGTTTTCCCTATCTCTTCCATAGGGACTGTCTAATCTTCCTGGGGGTGTATTTGAACAAACAAACTCCACATTCTGTTTCCTTCATGGGAAATTTGCTTAAGCACAGACAGGTATGATTCCACTGTCTTCTACTGTCACTGCTGCAAACGTCACTTATTAGTACTTTTTGAAGATAATGTCCTCATTTAAAACCAAACTTTTTAGAATGGTTTTTGAAGCTGTGATAAGTTAGCTGTTTCTTTGCTTACTTCATGTGTTTTCCCTATTTGGGGTGCACAGAGTTGTTGAATCTGTTGGTTGATACCTTAAGTGAGCTTTGGGAGATTTTCTTCCTCATTCCAGCTGTCCATCCTTCCTCCTACTAAACGCCTGACCATGTGGCTGCTCGAGTTTTAAAGAAGCCTCCCAAGTCTTCTGCATTTGAAATGTTCCTCACCATGTTCTTTACTTCTTCATATGTCATACTGATGTATCTTTAAATAAACCAACATGTGTGTGTCTGTGTGTGAGTATGTGTGTGTGTGTAAAATCTGGTATTTAAATGTTGAATTCTTCATTTTTCATTTCAAGAATTTCCATTGGATCCTTTGGTTGCAGTTTGATGAGACACTCTACCACCATCAGTTCCTAAGAAGGGTTATCACAGAAGGGTTATCAGTATTGGGGGAGCTCCAGCAGCTTCAGTTCCTGAGAAGGGTTATTACAAAATAGTTATTAGCATGGGGGGGGCTCAGCACCCTCAGTTCTTGAGTAGGGCTATCACGGAAGGGTTATCAGTATGGGGGACTCCAGCACCCTCAGTCCCTGAGAAGCAAATGGAAACACTGCTCATTGTGTTCAGTCCGACAGGTGGATAAGAGCTACCTAGATCAGGTGACTACTGCTGACAAACGCTCTCTTTGCCTTGTTTCTATGCTCCCCCATGCCCCAGGAGTCTGGCACTGATGACTTCACCAGCTGCCCTCTGCTCAAAGTCTTTAATTGATTAACAACCAATCAATCATTAACATTCATTAATTAATTACTTATCATCAATTATTGTTAATATCAATTATTGATTAACAATTACTTAATCAGAATGCTTATTAATTATTATTAATTAATTATTAGCAACTGAATTCTTAATTAAATATTTATTAAAATTACACAGGGTTTCTCTGTGTAGTCTTGGCTTCTCTAGGAATTCACTCTGTGCACCAGGCTGGTCTCAAACTCACAGATCTGCTTGCCTCTGTCTACCTAGTGCTGAGATTAAAGGTGTGTGCCACCACTGCCTAGCACAGTCTTTAATATTTTAATGTGCCAAAGCCTGCCTTTAACAATGCATACTTGTGATTTTAGCACAAAATCTGTCATGGCAGATTCCCAGTACTTTGATCTGAGTGGAAGCTGGGTTTCTAGAAAGGGAGAATGGTATTCAGGTTTCCCCTGAAACCCAGGGTGGGACTTTAGAATTCTAATGAGAACCTTGGAGTCCCTTATTTTGCTACTGTGTAGGAGCCCTGCGTTTGCCTCCCCATAGCCAAAAGGCTGCTCTCTTGCTTCTCAGGACTTTGTTTTCTTGCTTGGGTTTTGAGACTTTCAGCTGCTGGGGGGTGGAGGGGACTCAGAAGCCAGATGTAAATGTGCCCCTTTTACCACCTCAAACATGATCCTTCAAGTCTGAGCACTTAGGTTCTGCCTTTGCCCTGAAGCCCCCGACTTTGGAATGGATGGCTCTGCTGCTCTTCGTTGCTGTCCCGTGGGAGGGAACAGACTCCTAGGTAGGGCCTTCTAACCACTTCTGCTCAGCTTCACACTTCTCAGCTGCTTTCAAATCAGCAGAAGCCTCGAGTGGAGGATTAATACACATTAGTGGACTTTCTTTATATGCTGGCCGTTTTCTATCTATTCTATCTAGGATTATTGACCAATATTCACCTTATTATTATTATTAATTTTTTGAGTCAGTGTGTGTCACTGAGCCCAGAGCTTCCCATTGTGGCTAGATGGCTGGCCAGCCAGCTCCAGGGATCCTCCCATAACTGCCTCCTCAGTGTTCGGGTTACAGGCATGCACCAATATGGCTCTGGACATTGAACTCAGGACCATGTTTGCATGGAAAATGTTGACCAGCGCAGACTGGCCCTGCTGCTGGGGTTTCTAATGTGCTCTGGTGACTGCACTTCCTTGGATCCCACTGCTTCTTTCTTCCTTTGAATCTGTCATCCCCCAAGACCTGCTGTATTCTTGTAGATAACCCTCAGGTTTTACACTTGAAAGCCACAACATAAAACATGTCCGTTGGCTCTTCTCAGAATAAGAGGACCAGTTTATGTTTGGGCAAGAACATTATTGAATATTCTTTGAGCCAAATATTCTGGCATTTTGGAAACAAACCTGTTGTGAATCTGCTTGGTGACTTTGGAGAATGCATTCTTTACCACACCATCTAGAAAAGCCTTATATTTGTACAAGATTTCCTCCCCAATTCTTTCAGCTTAACATCTAGTGATTTCTATTTGGGCCCACTGGGAACTGAACCATTTGAAGTCATTTGAAGCCATGCTCTTAGAAATCACACACACTGATGTTGTGCCTAGACTGTGTTCCTGGGTGTTTAAGAGAAAGTCAAGGGCCTACTACCAAGCCTGATGACCTGAGTTCAATCCCTGGGACCCGCGCAATAGGATGTGAGAACCAGCTTCTACAAGCTGTCCTCTGGGCTTCTGCACTTGCATGCTATGGCAGTACACATCAATACACACAGACAACAGTAAATGAACAATGAAGAATTTACAAAGCTATCCATGCAGTTTTCTACCTATTTGAAGTGAGGTGTTCCCGAGGAGGAGCACTCCTCCCTCAGACAGCACTGTAGAAGATGTTCCCAAGGAGGAGCACTCTTCTCTCAGACAGCATTGCAGAAGATATTCCCAAGGGGAATACTCCCTCAGCACTGCAGAAGATGTTCCCGAGGAGGAGCACTCCTCCCTCAGACAGCACTGCAGATGTCCCCGAGGGGAAGCACTCCTCCATCAGCACTGCAGATGTTCCCTAGGAGGAGCACTCCTCCCTCAGACAGGACTGTAGATGTTCCTGGGGAAGAGCACTCCTCCCTCAGTCAACACTGCAGATGTTCCCAAGGAGGAGCACTCCTCCCTCAGTCAACACTGCAGATGTTCCCGAGGAGGAGCACTCCTCCCTCAGTCAACACTGCAGATGTTCTCAAGGAGAAGCACTCCTCCCTCAGTCAACACTGCAGATGTTCCCGAGAGGGAACACTCCTCCTTCAGCACTGCAGAAGATGTTCCTGAGGAGGAGCACTCCTCCCTCAGTCAGCACTGCAGATGTTCCCGAGGAGGAGCACTCCTCCCTCAGACAGCACTGCAGAAGAGGACTCAGCTAGAAAGATGACTCCTGTGAGTGTCAGTCATTGTACTTGACTTGACTGCTTCTTTCTTAAATCTGAAAATTTTGTGATCTAAGCACTTTGGAAAGACACTGAAATTTTATTTGGTAATATCTATTTTAATGTTTTAGATTAACTGAGTGCATTTATTTATGATTAACTTAAACGTATTCATTCAAACACAAACATATATATACACACATATATATATATACATATATATGTGTATATATATATATGCAATTGTGTAGCAGGTTTAATGCTGTAATAATGTTACTTCCTGATTATCTCTTTCCCCACAACAACCTATGTATGCTATGTGGACTGTCCAAATCCTGTTCCCGGTGGTGTAAAGGTGAACTCAATATGCCCTCAAAGCTCAGCTGTGAGACACATTTACATTTGGTCAGCTCATTGAAAGCAATTATTAAAAGCTGTATACCTGCCATTTGCTGCTTTGGGTTTAAGGATAATTGCTTTTCTGTGACACACTCTCTCCTTCCTTTACCCTCAGTTCTGACACACCCTCTCCTCCACCCTCAGTTCTGACACACCCTCTCCTTCACCCTCAGTTCTGACACACCCTCTCCTTCACCCTCAGTTCTGACACACCCTCTCCTTCACCCTCAGTTCTGACACACCCTCTCCTTCACCCTCAGTTTTGACACACCCTCTCCTTCACCCTCAGTTCTGACACACCCTCTCCTTCACCCTCAGTTCTGACACACCCTCTTCTTCACCCTCAGTTCTGACACACCCTCTTCTTCACCCTCAGTTCTGACACACCCTCTCCTTCACCCTAAGTTCTGACACACCCTCTCCATCAGCCTCCTCCACACAGGTCTCCTTCTAGTTCTCATGTGTCCCATGAGCCTCTCCTCTCTCAGATGTCAGATCTTATTGTCAAAATGACAGTCTGAATTTGTTTTACACTTGCTGAATGCATTCCAGTTGTTTCCCCTTGGTCTCAGGACCAGTGGCTCCATGGCCTCTCTTGCCTGCATGGATCTTTTCTTCTGCTAATGTAGACGTAGTGACTGTCAATATCTTGGTTTCTGATACTTTAAATCTGAGCTCAAGATACCATCAAAAGTTTGATTGTGATACATATTAGTAAATTATTAGCAATTTGGACTTCAGATTTTCTAAACCGACTGCTGTTTGACTTCATTCAGTCTGAACGAGCCTCTGCCGAACAGATTTGTGTTTGTGTCTTCTACCTGGATCATCCTTCCCTCTTCTTGTTGCTTAGGAACATCTCCATGGCCTTTAGTTCTCAAGTCAACCTGACTTCCTACCCCCTCCCCATCCAGGATGACTCGCTGCATAGTCTTCTCTGTATGTGTCTCTACTCTGTTGTACTTATGCACACTCCTGTGTGCTGATGATTTCTGCCTACTTATATACAAGGGAAAAACAAGAAGAACAGAAATTTTATATATTCTTACTCATTATTGCTAGTGCTTCAGAGGACCACATGGATTCTGGATCATAATAGGTGCATAATAAATCTGTTTGTAGTGAATTACAGAAACAGTGTAAATTTATTATTTCACTTGTGTGAATGGTTTTCACATTGTTCCATTAAAAAATCACTTTGCACGGGCACACAGAATAGGACACTTTTCTTTGTTTCAGCACCAGACATTATCTGTCTCATAAATAGTTATGTTGCCTAAAGACACTAAGAATTAATAATAAACCACTTATCTTCTTTGGTTGTTAAGCAGAGTAGGGTGATATTTAGCATTGACTTCTAGCTAGTTATAGTCATTAACAAAATCTGTTTATTAGGCAAATGTTTAACGATCATTTTTGGTATAAGAAACACTGAGAGTAGAGAGATTGTAAGAGCTGGGGCAGTGGAGGCTGCTGTGAAACGGGTTTTCTAGTTACAGTGGGGACGTTATACACATGTACTCATTCCCAGTATCTGTGACTGTACAAGACATGCACAAGACCAGGCCAGCCCAAACTCCGGTGAGGATGCAGGCATGGCTCATGCAGTCCCAACCCAGAGGAGGAGGCTCTTGGCAACCGACTACTGGCCATGGTCTAATCCCATACCCGCACACATTCTGGCAGCACCTCATGGACTCAGTGGATTTAAGAAAGAACATGAATTTGAAAGGGAAAAGTTGGTAGGGGCACAGAGGAGTTGGAAGGGAGAGAGTGGGGTAGATATGATCAAACCACATTGGGGCATTGCAGAGAAAAGCACAAAGTCTTCAGTGGAAATGAGACTGGTGAGGAGAAGAGACTACGATCAGATCAGTGTGGACAGCATGGAGGGGTAGGAACTGAGAGGAGAGGAACTTGTGGGGCCAGTGGGGCCAGATATGAGGGATCTACTGCAGTTTGATGAGAAAAAATGACTTTTTCTAGAGAACAGTAGAAATTCATGGAAGATTTGGAGAAATGGGTCATTTTTGAACTTTTGAAAGAATGAAGGGGATCTGAGGAGATTAATTGTCTTATAAGCAGAGTCCTGGATTTGATTCCCAGAACTTGTATAAAAAGCTAGTGTAGTAGTGTACACTTGCAAACCCAGTGCTGGGGAGGGGAGTCAGACAGGTGTCTGGAGTTCACTGGCCATGCAGGGTAGCCCACTTGGTGAGTTCCAGATCACCTAGAGACCCTGTCTCAAAAGGAAGAAAAGAGAGGTGGAGGGCACCTGGGATACAACACCGGAGACAGATTCTCATTTCCATGTGCACACGCAACCATATGCACCTACACACAAAAAGTATGCGTGCACACACAAGACAATAATTACCACCAACTATCATGTAGAGAGATTATGCATTTGTTTGAATCACTATAATATTTTACAGACCCTACTGTTATCCCGAACTTGTGCAAGTGATTGACAAAGAGTGTGCTTTGAGAGACATGAGAGGCAGAGAAAGAGTTCAGCAAGGATGTCTCCCACTGAAGCCTTCACCTTGACCTCCAAGGTCCTCTGGAGGATGGCTTGCATAAATTAACCCTGCTGTGGGGCAAGGGGACTCATAAGAGTCGTTGTCAACAATTAACAGCCAACACTTATTGCAGCTATGGTCACACAGTGATGCAATGATGGAATTTGGACACCATTCTATACCCAAACAGGGCCTGAATCATTGCTTTCAGTGGCTGCAGAGGACTGCACTGTATATTTGAGCCACTGTATATTCACCTGGATTTTCTTCTTTTAATTTTCTTTGTATGGAGGCTCAATGCATAAATATATGAGCTAACTTAAATACTTTCAATAAGGTAGATTATGACAAGTGAAACTAACATGTAGGCCCCAGGTCCTTTGATAAGTTCACCTGAAAAGCCAGCCCTTGCACCTTGAACTATTATATATCAAAAGAAGCTATGTGTTTCATCTAAGACATCATGAAACCCAGTCAGTGATGGGTATTCAGCTAGTTCATTGAAGCTGGAGGGCTTATCTGAAACTTTGTTCGTTTTATCTGAATGTGGCAGAATGCGCAAGCCAATTTCACAATGATTTGGGGGCATTTCACAGGCTATGAAGGGAGTCATTATGACTGTGTAAAGAGCTAGCCAAAGTATGTTCCAGACTCTATTGATTTAATGTAAAGCCTAATAATAGTCTATGGCTTTAAAACACACAAATCTGAACTGATTTGAGCTTTCAGGCAATATATTCGTAAATGTACCTACACCTTTATTTTTGGAGATTTTAAAAGATTTTTTTAAGCCACAATTTAATGGAACCAGAGAGATGGAAGTGTTCTGGCTAGGTTATGTTTTGAAGCTAGCAGCTGGCATGATAAAGAGTGGCTTCAGGAGACAGGTTTGTGGCCTTTCACCCTTGGCAACCTGTGTAGCTACAGAGAACACAACACACACAGCTGGGGCAGTGTGGGGGTGCTGGGGTCTCCCAGGCAAAGTCTCACCTCGCCAGAGAACAGGTGCTCCATGGCCAGGTTCTAAACAAAAATGATTGCTACAGAATTGAATGCAAGCATGTGGTTCCTGCTTGATTGTAGGATGCCATGTGGGCAGAGCATAGATGTCTGGTTTCAGTCCGCTGAGGCTGTGTTAGCAAGGCAGCTAACACCTAGCATTAGAAAGTATCTGTTGATGACTGAAGTGAGAGATGATATTTTGTGCCATCCAGAGTCTACTGTAAAATGAAGGCAGTGCTGAAAATTCTAGAATAAACCCTTTAATACCTGAGCTAAGGCTTTTGGTACAAAGCAATAGAAAAGACCAAGGTTGGCTTCTTTTCATTCTGTCTCTGGAAGAAGTAGAGCTGATGGGTGAGTGTCAGTCACGTCTAACACTGCTCAGTGAAGGTGTTGAATGAGACGGTCATCGGTAGCAAACTAGAGTCCCAAGCTGTCACTGTCTCCCATTGACGGGCTGTGTCATAGATGGGCCATTTCTTCTTCGTTTATGTCATTGATGTAAACTGTGACAGCAGAAACTCAAAATGATCTGAAACAACAAAGATTTTATCAGTACAAGTAAAGTTATTGTCAGCTTAAAATATTATTAAAGCTAATACAATTTTTGTAACCCTAATGGTAGCCACAAAGCAAAATCTATGTGAGATATTTTAAAAGTTAAAAGTAATGAATCAAGACATGCTATAAGAGAAAAACACCCCACCACCCAGAAAGACAGCCAGAGAAGGAAGGAGGGAAGAAAGAAAAGAAGGAGGGAGGGAAAGAGGGAGGAAGGGAAGGGAAGGAAGGAAGGAATAGAGTGTTAAAGTGACAGGAAAACAACTAATAAAAATGACAATTTGAAGTCTTTAATGAATAAAATTATCCAATTAAAACTCATGAGCAATGCATTAAACACCCAATGCTCACCTTTTACTGCCCATAAAAGACTTGCTTCACCTGTGAAGATATCCACTCTGAGTGGAGCATCAGTCCTGTCTTCCATGTTGTTTGAACCTGGGTCTCTTGCTCCCTGATGCTGGCTGGCCTTCAAGCTTCCAGACATTGTGTGACTTTTGTCTCCCGGCTCCCCATGATAGCACTGGGTTTGCACACATGTGCACTGCGGTTGTATATACGTGTACTACTGTGTCTGGCTTTTTCACCTGAGTTCTGGGGATCTGAACACCAGTTCTTACTCTTGGGAGGCAAGCACTTTATTCATGGAGCCATTTTGCAACCAAGTCTAATAAAGTAAAAGAACTGAAATGATATAAGCAACCATTTCTAAACATAGTGATATAAAACTAGATGTTGTAAAAAGAACAACTTTGGAAAATACAAAAATTAGTGGAAATTAAACCACACACTCTTGAACAATCAATAAATAGCTAAAAAAGTTTTAAAAATTTAATTTTTTTCTGAGGAAAACAAAAGCAGAAACCCACATATGAAAACCTATGGGACATAGCTATAAAAGTTTATAGCAACGACTGTACTTAAAAGCAGAGCAACAATAAATGAGCTTAGATATGCACACACATACATGTGATATATGTATATATATAATGTATAATGACTATGTGAGTATAACAATAATAATTATAGAATGAGAGGTCATGGACTTGAGAGCAAGTGTGTAGAGGAAACATTAAAGTTGGGGAGAGGAAATGATGCAAATATATAAAATTTTTTTAAAAAATTAAATAAAAATTGTTTAAACTAAGAGAACTAGAAAACCCACAACTAAGGCTACAACTAGTTGGAAAAAAACAAATACTGAGTCACAGCAAAAACAAAAAAATTAAAAGTAGAAATCTCAAAAAATGACAAAATAAATGGTGTTTTGAAGTTGGACAAAATTGGCAAAGCTTTAGTCAATTTTATGTAAAAGAAAGCTAAAGTAAAGATGAGAAGGAAGAGTTACAGCTTATACTACAGAATGTCAAGAACCTTAAGACATAATTATGAAAATTAGAGTCAATAAAGTTGATAATTTAGAAGATATAGACAAATTTCTGTATGTATGTATATATGTATATATATATATCACCTACTAATATTAAATATGAAGAAATACAAAATTCTACAGTCGAATAATGAGTAAGGGTATTAAATAAAAATCTCCCCCCACAAGAAGGTCATGGGACGCAGTGGTTTCACTGTTGAAGTCTACCAAACATTTAAAGAATATTAATATTTTCACTGTCTCCCAAAAGAATTCAAGAGGAGGGAATACTTCCCAAAGCATTCTGTGATGCCAGCATTGACCTTAATACTGAAACCAGATGTATGTATGTAGGGAGAGAGGAGACTGGGAGAGGGAGGGAGAGAGAGAAAGAGGAAGAGAGAGTGAGAGACTTCTGAAAACAGATGCAGAAACTCTCAGTATAATATTAACAGACCAGGTTCAGTATCATATTCAAAAGACCATTCTCCAAGGGAAACCACCCAGGCAAATGACAAACACAATAAAGAAAGCCCTGTGGTTTGTGAAAACATGAATGAACCTGAAGACTACTGTGCTAAGTGAAATAAGCCAGACGCAGAAAGGTGAGTGCAGAACGTTCTCCAGTGTGCAATGTAAGGCTGCGGAGTGTGTGGAAATTTAGAGTAGACTGACTAGGAGTAGAGAGAGTTGGAAAGATAGAGGATGTAGCAGTTTACATTTAAGAGACACATTGTTAATGTTTTAACGCACAGTGGGGTGATTATAAAACACTAGAAGAAAGTAATTTGGACGTTTTCACCACAAAGAAATGATGACCACCAAGGAAATAGGCATACTTGCCCTGATTTTGAATATTGCACAATATATACATGGAATGGGATATCAATTGGTACCTCATAATATATATTTATATATTATATATATAATATATAAATAATATATAATTAATATATTATATTATACATAATATATAATTAATATTATATATTAATATGAATGTATATCAATTTGAATATATGCATATATATGTGTGCGTGTGTCAATTAAAAAAAACTCGAAGACCATCCTCCAAGTAGAGTGACTTTTGAACATTTTAGCTTTGAAGTTTTGCTGATGGAAAGGACCAAAGGAGCCATGGGCTTATAGGGGAATAAAATATTTAGTTTTGGATATGTCATAGAGGACCAGTATTACACAAGAATTATGCAGGTAGCTCTATTTCTTTTTTCTTTTTTCTTTTTTTTTGGAGAAAAAGTACTCATGAAAAATATAGATATGTAAGTCAACAGAAAAAACTATGGAAATGAAGGAAAGATATGGATAGATAGCAGGCATCACTACCACTATGCCATCACCCATACTACTACCACCATCACCACCACCACCACCACCACCACCACCACCACCATCACCACCACCATCACCACCACCACCATCACCACCACCATCAACAACAACCACCACCATCACCACCACCATCACCACCACCACCATCACCACCACCACCACCACCACCACCACCACCACCATCACCACCATCACCATCACCACCACCACCATCACCACCACCACCACCACCACCACCACCACCACCACCACCATCACCACCATCAGTCGTCATTGCCATGACTACCTCCACCATCATCTGCTTTCTTATTCAAAATGAAAACTTGGATGGTTAGACATGTGCTGAGCTGGCCAATGGACATGCTGGTAGTAGGCAGTAGGCAGAGTAGTAAGTGGCCAAATGACCACTTTTTCTAGATATTTGTTAAGCATTTTTACTCTTTCCCCTGTATACAGATGGCTCGATCACTAAATAGTAAGACTGATGGATAACCTGGTAAGCAGTGAACGTCACCTTCACATGCCCATTTTCAGGAGAGGCCTGGGCCAGCTCATCGCCCAGCTGTGAATCAGCCTGTTCTCCTTTCCTTGCCTTGATAACAGACTCCTCCACACTAAGCCTCGCACCATGAATATTTTGTCAAGAATAAGACAAGCTGTGTTGTGTACCTTTGGTTGTGCAAATGCATGACCCATTCGGAATATTAAAAATAAAATTTAGAACAGAATTTGTTTTTAATACCAAACCAACAGAAACTAAGGAGTTCTCATTTACCCCAGAGCAGTGAGCTCACCATGACCTTGTTCTTGGGTCGCTGTCCAGAGAGTCTCCAGGAGCTGAGTTCCTCTATTGTTCTTATGTTGAGAAGAGAAAATGTCTTGAATACTTATTGTATATGGAACTAGGAGTGACCTCGGTGTCACTAGATGGAAGTCAAGTCTTCTAATGAGGAATGTTAGCAGGAGAGTTCTGCCTGTTCTGCTCACCCAAGTTTAATTTTAATGAGATTGCAGTGAGAACCCATCTTCAAAGAGAATAGCTACCTTGTCTGTCCATTTCTCAAAAGAATAAATGAAACATCTTTGACTCATTTGATCAAATTAGAGCCTGGTTGAGTGGCCACAGGTGGTTCAGAGCCGGCTGTCCTTGGGATGATTTGTCAGGCTCCATATATCAGTGATAAACTAACTTTCTCACATGCCCAAGTTGCTGTAATAAAATCTGTGAGACTTCTGAAGCAGTCGGTGCAGCCAGAAAATCTGGGCTTGCCCCTTGGCTTTGCATGGTGTATCAGCAGATGCAGAAAATGTGGGCATGGTCTCCAGTTTTGGGTGGTGTTTCTGCAGGTGCGGGAATCTGGGCTTGGCTCCTTGTTTTGGGTGGTGTGTCTGTAGACAGGGGAATCTGGGCGTGGCCCTTGTTTTGGATGGTGTGTCTGCAGGTGCAGGGAATCTGGGCATGGCCGTTGTCTTGGATGGTGTGTCTGCAGGTGCGGGAATCTGTGCGTGGCCCTTGTTTTGGATGGTGTGTCTGCAGGTGCGGGAATCTGTGCGTGGCCTTGTTTTGGGTGGCCTGTCTGCAGGTGCGGGAATCTGGGCGTGGCCTTGTTTTGGGTGGCCTGTCTGCAGTGTCCCGGCCACAGCTCACGTCTCTCATTTAACCCTTTGCGTTGTTTGTTCTTTAGTCTTCTCAGATTTTTTTCCAGTTCCTACCATGGCAAACCTGGTGTACAAGGATATTCAAGAATCCAGAACCATTGTGCATTGATGGGAAACCTTGTTAGCCAATCATCTTTAAGAGGTGGGTCTTAGTTGAGGCATGGTTTCTCTGGGACCCATGGTAAAACGTGCACACCCCAGTTTCCCTAACTGTAAAACAGACCAATGACATACTGAATTTTATTTTTTGAGACAGGCTTTCTCAGTAGCTATGGTCCTGACTCACTCTGTAGATCAGGTTGGCCTCAAACTCAGAGATTCTCCTGCCTCTGTCTCCCAGGTGTGTGCCACCACGGCCCAGGGACATAGATACTCTTATAAAGGGCCGTAATGAAAATGGATACTTGCACAGTGTTTAGAATTGTGATTGTCAAATGATAACTTGTAGTGATTGTTGTAACTGTGTGTAAAAGGGTGAGTTGCTGTCCTTTGGTCCCAAGCAGCAGTGCTGGGACCTTCCTTGACATCCTCTCATCATTGTCTTTGTATAAAGGGCACAAGAGTCTGGGTTGAGAGATTCAGAAGTGTCTCAAGAAACACTAGTTCACATAAAGTAGTTCAGATGCCCTCAAAGGCCAGGGTACAGGTGGTCCCCTTCCTGCTGGATGGCTGAGCAACATGCAGGTTCTTTGCTTGGAGGCCCTGGTGATGACGATGAGAGCCAGTCATAATCTCAATAGCTACTTAAAGTAGACTTTCTAGAAAGTGGGTGGTTGGGCTGTCCCTCATGATGGATTTGTCTTCTTGTGGCTCCCCACCAGACTACAGCCTACACCTCCAATCTCAGGTGATGTCCATCCCTTAAGATCAACTCTACTTCTCTCAACACGAACGTCAGGAAAGATGGCTCCCAGGAACACACACTCCATTCAGGCTAGCTATTGTCACATAAACTCGTCAGCCATCTGTCCCACTAAGCTAACTTCTGGTGATCAGCAAGAGTTATTTTGGAAGCTGAAAGAACTGAGTGTTGACTATTTCTTTCCAATCTCACCACAAGAATCACAATTTCTTTTGAATGCCTCTGATTATCTAGAAGAAGGGATAGAAAGAAGAATGGGATAGAAAAGAAGATTAATATTTTAGAATATTATCTCACTATAACTTACTTAATTACTACACATTTAGATTATTTGCCATTTTAGCTATTAAAATGACATTGTAATAACATTGATAAAAAGTCCTTTATATTTTTGATGATTTAGGAATGAAAATTCTGGATCAAATAATAAAAAATGCAAACTGTCATTCACAAAAAGTACTTTAAAGATCCCCTTATCTTATATAAAGTCTTGTATAAACTATGAAGCAACATTTTTCCTTTCATTAAAGAGCTATTCCTCAAAGACTTAACATTTAGAGATTTAGTCTTTTATCTTTTTATTTTTATTTTTTCCAGATTCTCTGTTTATTTTTCCATCTCTTTGCGGCTTTATTTTAAACTCTAATCTTTTCTTTTTAAATTTTTTTAAAATTTATTTATTTATTTATTAAAAATTTCCACCTCCTCCCATCTTCCCATTTCCCTCCCCCTTCCTCCACTCCCTCTCCCCATCGCTCTCCAGTCCTAAGAGAAGTCAGGGTGCCCTGCCCTGTGGAAAGTCCAAGGCCCTCCCCCTCCATCCAGGTCTAGGAAGGTGTGCCATGTACGGGGATAGAGACAGAGACCCACATTGGAGCACTGAACTGAGTTCCCAAGGCCCAGATGAAGAGCAGAAGGAGGAAGAACAAGAGCAAGGAAGTCAGGACCGCGAGGGGTGCGTCCACCCACGGAGACGTTGGGACTGATCTAATGGGAGCTCACCAAGGCCAGCTGGAAAGGGACTGAACGAGCATGCGATCAAAGCCAACTCTCTGAATGTGGCTGACAATGAGGGCGGACTGAGAAGCCAATGATAATGACACCAGATTTGGATTCTACTGCATGTACTGGCTTTTGGGGAGCCTAATCTGTTTGGGGATTTAGTCTTTTAGAAACACGCCTCTACCGCTGTTTGCTGTCACAGGAGAAAATGCAGGTCGGGTTTGTGTTTACCGTGTTGCTGTGGCACTTCGCCACAGTGTGTAGCAAGCATGACTACTTCCTCTGTCTTCACAGTACTGTAGAGCATAGTAGCAGGAGATGACGTCTCTTGTCACTTTACCCGGTGGCTGCTGAACGCCAGGCTCTCCTTTGGAGGCTCACACCGACAGCACCGAAGCCGGCGTCAAGGGTGAGAATACCCTTTGCCCACACTGAGGACGCCTTACTCAGACTCTTCTCAGCAACGTGTCTCATACCTGTGTCTGCTCATGAAAGACACTACTGACAACCACAAATTAGTGACTTAGTAACTAACTGTCAGTTATTCATATCCTATACTTTGTTTTCTCAATTTTACAATTAATTGAAAAAAGTAACATCCAGAGTATAATAAAGGTTTATTTCTAAGGAAATATACATGCACACACCAACTTTCCTTACATATACACACAAGGTTTATGTTGTAAGCAGCAAATGCACGTTTCTCTCTTTCCATTAACATTTATCCTACACAATATTTTTTAAAAGCTTCCTTTTAATTGTTTCTTTTTAAAAATAAAGAGAATTAAATTAGACATTAATTGTCCCATTTCTCATTAGGTATAAATTTCACTGCTTACCAGGGAGTAGAAAATTAAATGTATGAATAGTATTGAATCCTGTGTGTGTGGTGGTGGGGGTGCATGCCTGTGTGTACCTGTGTATGTGCATGGGTGTGCTTGCCGTATATATGGTGGATACCAGAGGCTGATTTGACTGTTTTCTTCTATTGCTCTTCATCTTATATTTTGAGCTAACATCTCTCACTGAACCTGGACCCTGCCATCTAGGCCAGAGTGCTTGGCTGGGTAGCCCTTGACCTGTCCGTGTTCACCTCTCCCCTGCACTTGGGCTTCAGAGTGGATGGTTACACTTGGTTTTTCACTTGGGTGCTAGGGATCCAAACTCAAGTCTTCATGCTTTTGCAGCAAGAACTTTGCCTGTTGAACCATCTCTGCAGCCTAGATTCTTATAAATGCTGAAATAAATGTCAGTAAGATATACAAGCTTTAGACTAAAAGACCCCTTGCAGGTGGAATAGGAGCAGCTTAAAGCTATACACTAAGAAAACAATTTTAGTTTTACTGGATATTTAAAAAGACTAGATTGGTGGAAGTGTCACAGTCAGTGATTCGAGGACAATGTGATGGGTTGCCAGGAGGGGATGAAGGCTACCAGGGTGTGGTATGTAGTGGTGATATGAGTTTTTAGGTCCACCAACGGCCAACTTTGAATGTGCCTGGTCTTTAAAAAGAAATGAACAGAAGACTGAGCTCCATGGGCCATCAAAATTCCTGGTTATGCCACAGTTGGTGGTATTTTCAAAGCAGGCAATAGCACACCAAATATGCACTATAAACTGGCGTGCTTTGCATGGGGAGGGGTGCGTTGTCTACTCTAACATGACGATTCAAACAAAAGAGAAATCCATTAGACTGTCAATCTACCACAGACACCAGAACTTCTTTTTTTTCTCATTTTTTATTAAAGATTTCCATCTCCTCCCCTCCTCCTCCCCCTTCCATCCCCTCCCTTCCACCCATACCCCCACTCCACCCCTCTCCAAAGACAAAGAGCCATCAGGGTTCCCTTCACTATGTTAAGTCCAAGGTCCTCCCAGCTCCCCCTAAGTCCAGGAAGGTGAGCAACCAAACTGACAAGGCTCACAGTGAGCCCGTCCATGCTGTAGAGTTCATGTTCATTGCCATTGTCCTTGGTTTCTCAGTCCTCCTCCACCGTCAGCCACATTCAGAGAGTCCGGTTTGGTCCCCTGTTCCATCAGTCCCATTCCAACTGGACTTGGTGGTCTCCCGTTAGATCTGTCCCACCGTCTCAATGGGTAAAAGCACTCCTCGCAGTCCTGGCTTCCTTGCTCATGATCTCCCTCCTTTTGCTCCTCATCAGGACCTTGAGAGCTCAGTCCGGTGCTCCTATGTGGGGCTCTGTCATTTTCTCCATCCAATGCCAGGTGAAGGTTCTATGGTGATATGCAAGATATTCATGAGTATGGCAATAGGATCTGGACATTTCTGGCACCCTCTCCTCAGCTGCCCAAGGAACTAGCTGGCGGCGTCTTCCTGGACACCTGGGAACCCCTCTAGAGTCAAGTCTCTGCCAACCCTAGAATGGCTCCCTTAATTAAGATATATAATTCCTTGTTCCCATATCCACCCTTCCTATATCCCAACCATCCTATTCCCCCAAGCTCTTCCCATCCTCCACTTCACACTTTTCTCTCCCCATCCCCCCACCCCCCATCCCACCCCACCTCCATGTTCCCATTTTTTGTCCGGCAATCTTGTCTACTTCCAATATCCAGGAGGATAACTATAATTCGTAAAAAATCCTAGAGAAGCTATATAAGAAGGTGAACCCAAAGACACCAGAACTTCTTATGAACTGAGCCTCTATTCACTCATATCTGAAAGCCCTCTATGAAGAATAAAAGATACTTTCTAAGAATAAATGAATGTTTTCAACTAATGTCTCACTCTTATGGTGAACATATCTGCAATAGAATGGTATGGGATCCAGGCAACAGCCACTTGGTCCTCACTACCAAAGTGCTACTCGCCAGTTCCGTTCAATGCTGACTTGAATTTTTCTTTCCTTTCCCATGTTCCTCTTGCCTTCTGTGCCCTCAGGTAGAATGCTTTTCCCAAGTTAGAGAGCTTAATACCAAAATTACTGAAAATTCTTTCTCTGGAAGTAGAAAAGCTCAACATTTTATTTAAATATGGAGCCATCATCAATTGTGTTGCCATGGAGACCCTTCCTCCCATGTGCTCAGCAACATGTCTGCTGCCAATTATCCAAAAATAACTTCTCTATTTCTATGGAGTTCTCCGTGTCTCACCTACTGCTGCTTCTGCATTCTGTTTGAGCTTGGGTGAAAAGAGGAGGGCTTTTTATTTCTATACCTTGTAGGCAGGAAAGGAAAATTTCAACATGTCCAAGCTGAAAAGGATCCCTTACTGTGTCACTTCCTGTGTAACATTATTACATATCCCCATTAGCTATAGCAGACAAAGGTGATTTAAAAAAAGACTTCATTTCAGGTGATAGAACAGACCAACACCTTGATGACCATGGTGGGAAAGGTGATTATCTGTGTTTTGTGTCAATTTAAAGTTTTACATTATTGGCTTTGTGGCCTTTTCTTTTCACACTAGTTTGTTGAGCCACATTGTGTCTCCACCAGGCTGCCACTACTATGGAGTAGTGAGGCTCTTAAGATGGGATTTGCTTGCGTCCCTGTTTCAGTTTGGCTGATCCATGGTTGGGAAGCACGGGGTCATATGGGCATGCTTTTAGACACTTGCTGTGTGAGCACTGAGCTACGTCCATGGGTGGCTTGTCCCTGTGGGTCCAAAGCCCAGGAGGCATGGACTCACTCTGCGTGCTGCTGTGTGCTGAGAGCTCATAATGAGGCCTCTGCACAGGCCCAGCAATGAGGCACTGTGTGAACAATTCCATTTCTAGGGAGGTTCCCGTGTGCATGTGTGTGAGTGTGTGTGTGCGTGTGTGTGTGTGTGTGTGTGTGTGTGTGTGTGTGTATGTGTAGGTCAGAAGACAATTTGTGGGAGTTAACCAACATTTCTACTTTTTATCTTTTTCTACTATATGGGGCCTGGAAATCAAGTTCGGGAACTCAAATCATCAGGTTTGGTGGCAAATGCCCTCACCCACTGAGATATCACACTGGGGCCACAGTGTTCTGATATGTTAAATTTCCTGTCTGTGCTAGCAGCAGGGATGGAATAACTAGGAAAGACCTTTGACTTTTTTGTCCAACCCACTGGCCAGTGCACAGCCAGACATAAGGGCTTGTCTAGCCTTTTCTTCCATGCCTGCCACCTCCTAGGAACTTTAGAGAGAATGCAATGCAGAGGACTAGGGTATCACCAAAGAGCATATTCCAAAGTACCCCTGGCTGAGTCTGAGAGAGATGATGGATAGCAAGGGAGAACAATAAGAATGCCACACTGAACTTTCTGGGTCAGTTTCCTAATCTGCACAAATCAGATTGCAAATCTTTCACATCATATAAGAATTTCCTCAGACTAGACTCTCAAAGAAGCCAAAAGGAAATTGTTCATCTTTGGTGGGCACTGTGACTGGCCGCCCTCCACAGTCTCTGTTAGAATACCAATCATTTTGTTTTTTGGGGCATCACAAACATTTTTTCTCCCCAAAGCTCTATCCTGAATCTATTGTAAAAGAACAAACTTAGGGTTGTAGAGAAGGACTCCATAAAGGAGTCTCACATTGTAAGTAGTGTTGCAGGGCCAGAGAGGCAATGTGCTCTTTGAATTGCCACACTGCTAAATGAAATGTCAAGAATCTTGTCTTCTAAAGCACAATAACAATAGTACACAAAAATAGACATGCAGAAGTGTTTGCTGCAGTATCATCTTAATAACAAGTGGTATTTAACTGCCTTAATTGTCTAGTAAAACTTGTCATAAGAAATGACACAAGAGTCATCTGGGTTTAGAAAGAAATGCTTGAGATCCTAGCACTTGGAAGGTTGGGGTCCAGAGGGTGCAGCAAGCCTGGACAGCATGAACAGTTTGGCAACAGCATGGGGTGCATAATAAGAGCTGTTTGGAAACAAAACAAGGGAACACGAACACACACACACACACACACACACACACACACACACACACACACACACACTCATAAACATACCGAAATGCAGAAGAAAAAGGAGAAAAGCCCAAGCCCTCCAAAGAGGATAGACTGAATGAAGGTGCATTGCATGGCTGAACGCTGCCATTGTGCTGGACAGAGCATGGAATAGAGCTTTAAGGCGTAGCTTCAGAGTAGAGCAAGGTACTATTAGGTCACAGAAGGACCTGGGAGGTTATGGAATCTGTGAGCACTGTTCAGCTGGAGACAGAATTGTTTTACGAGCTCTTCATTAATCAGACTCCTGTCATTCTGACCGAATACCTGAGAGGGGTAGCTTCAAGGCAGAGATTTCCTTTGTCTATGGCTTCATGGTTTTTCTCTCATAGCTTTGGGCTTTGTTAGCTTCAGACCTACAGTGAGGCAGATGTCCTAATGGTGGGAGTGTAGGTGGAGTTTCTTCAGATGTGTAGCTGGGAATCAGAATGAGTGACAGGGAAAGGAAGGTAGAGAGGAGAGAGAGGGAAGAGCAGGTGGAGGTGAGAAGAGGAGAGGGAGAAGGAGGTCAGACCATCTCTCTGACCCACCCAATGGCCCTTCCTCACTCACCTATGACTCAGCTAGGACTCAATTCCTAAAGTTCCCAGAACCTCCCCAAATAGTGCCACAAGCTGGGACCAACCAAGATCTAGCGGCCTTCTTCCCATTCACATTACAACACCACTGCATATGCTAGTTCAGGTGCAGAAATTGTTTTACAGATCCTCAGAATCACAGATGACAATTGTAACAATGGTACCCTCCCACGATGATCTTTGATCATGTGTAGTTATTAATTCCTGAGATAATACTACCTCTCCATCACCCTTCAAGAGACTAGTTGAGGTCATGTGACTCTAGGGCTGCTCCAGTGAGCTTGAACTGTCAACTTGACACAATCTAGAGCCACCTGGGAATAGTCTCAGTGAAGGACTGTCTACATCACGTTAGCCCATGTCTAGATCAGGTTGGTCGATGGACATGTCTGTAGGACTTATGTTGATGTGTGTGGCACCATTCCTTGGGTTTTGGGTCCTGCATCATATAAGAGCGGAGGAAGTGCGTTGAGTAGTAGGCATGAGTAGAGTTATCTCTCTGTGCTCCTTACTGTGGACTTGACTGGTTGCTTTAAATTTTTCCCTTGACTTCACTGTGAGGATGAGCTGTAACCTGAAGTTACAAGCTAAATCAACCATTCCCTACAGCTCATCCTCACAGTGAAGTCAAGGGACATCTGATCACAAAAGCAAGAAATGAACTGGGGCAAAGGATGACTTTAAAAAGTCCCTAGTTGATCTTTTAAGGACATTATAAACTTTATACTTTTATCAAAAGAAAATTACATATAACTTTATGTAAAATAAAGTTTAGAGCCATTAATTAATCTTGATGGACACTCTAAGTTCAGATGACATGTCCTGCAAAGTACCCTTCCTTTAACTTCTCAAAGGAGAGGGGAAGAGAAATATGTAAGACAAGGCAGCTCCCGAGGAGTTCCTGACCAGTGTGTGTCTGGATATTCTGAGGACAATCCGAAGGCCTAGAGACATCTTTATAGAAGAGATGTCTCCACAGTGTGGTATGTTTGAGTGACTTGGACAATTATGTGGGTGGAGTGAAGTCATAAAGACTGTCTTTCAACCTTGCAACCTCCATGAAGATGAGGGGTTCATTTCATTTGCTGTCATATACCTGATATTTACTGTCAGATATTTCATATACTGAATATTCACCCATTACATAAATAGAAAGTTAAAGCCTGCATCAGGATTGATAGCAGCCTGTGAATCCCATCAGCCAGTTGGTCAATGACTGCTCTGCATTTTCTTGGTGTTTAGCTCCCTGGACGTGCTAACAGTGAGCCCTTCATCAGTGTCCTCAGGATATCAATTATTCCTTGGAACCCTTTGCTGATTGAGGAAGAAAAGACAGAGAGGGCCAAGATCTTGGCGGTGAACAGCTTCCTGACCGCCCTGTGTGGCCCACTTTCAATACACAGCACATTTGCACAGTTCCCTCCACGCGTCTCTGTAGTCATGTGACCCGAGCTCATAGTGGAGCAATGATGGACAGCTTGAATGATTGCTCCCCTTGTAGCGATCACTGAAGGGACCTGTCGCTGGCCTCCCAATGCAGGAGTTGCAACAAAATTAATGTGCTCTAATCTTGCTGGAGTTCTCTGTCTACTCACGCAGGCTGCAGTCCTTTGAGGCTCCTGGAGCAGCTTGATGAGTTTAAGGGAGTGGTGCTTATTACTTTAATTAGGATGTGCGCAACAGGCTCAGAATCTCGTGGGGAAGAGCAAAGCAAAGCTGCAGGGGCTCCTCTGTGGGGGTCTCTCTTCTCTGAGCATTTACTGAGGGGTTCAGAGTGGACCAGGGTCTACTTAAGAGAATCAGCTTGGAGTTTCTGGAATTACAATATTTTGCCCTCTTGAATGGAATTCTTGTTTGAGTTTTTGCTGTGTGGTTTTCCTGGATAGAACCTTCCTTGATTTATGTCCAGTAAAACCCATCCTTCCCACCTCCCTGGCCTTTCCATCTTCAAACAGGCCCAGATGTTTGGGCAGTATTAGATTAATTGAACTGTGCCAGGCTGAGAGGGCAGGGTTCACCTTCAGGGCCACTGTGTAACATGTCAGTACTTGTTTTCTCCCTCACCTTGTTTGTTCTCTCACTCAAATGCTCAATTCCCTCAAGCCCCTAGTCCTTCCCACCTCCAGGAATGCATAGAGAAATTCGTTAGGTGGCTATTCATTTGACAGCACATACAGTAGGTCTAATAGGAGCCAGGTACTTTAATATTTGTCTCAGCTGTATATTAGTGTGTAGCAACTGCCTGAGCTGCTTAAAAAACACACATTTGCTAGCCTGTACTTTCTGTCAGTCGAATCCAGCAGTACTCAGGCTTAGATGAGTCCTCTGCAGTGTCTCATCAGGCTAAAATCTACATGTCACCTAAGCTGAAATGGTCTCTGATGCTTGGTGCCTTCATCCAAGCTCTCAATAAACTATGGTAGAATCAATTTACTTTGAGGCCATGAGTTGTAGATCCCTGCGGCAAGCTAACTGTTAGTTGGTGATCACTCTCAGCTCCCAGGGCTACCCCAAAAGCTGTATCATGTCTTTCCCCAAGATGAGTGATAACTTCTTCAGGGCTTGGGACAGGCTCCTGTTGCTGCTACTTTACTCTGACATTGTTTAAGGATTTGTCTAAGTCAGTGCAGCTAGGATCATGGTCCCACTGATGAACTTAAAGGGCCATATCTTCAGGACTTCTTACTATTTCTCATGCAATATAGTGTTATCATAAGTGTAAATTCCCATCTTAAAATTCCATCCTTTGTTGAAGGGATGGGGCTATAACAGGGTTTGTACTATAGGGAAGTAGAGGCTGGATTATCTCAGAATTGTGCCTGCTGAATTGATGTGCTTCAAAATAGTCATGTTCTTTGCTAAGAAAGCCAGAAAACACTAACTAGATCATTTTAATTTGTAATAAGTGTTATACAAACAGATTTTTTTGCAAAAATACTGGACAGGGAGATAATAAATGGGTTAACACTTACATGGACTGACACGAAGCAGAAAGAGCGGCAGTCACAGATGCCCACAGAAGGGCTATTGCACTGACATTGACCAGCAAGTTCAAAAGCATGGATTTCTGAAGAACAGGAAAGGTAGGTGGTGAGAACAGAGTGAAGGAAATGAGCTGTGGCCAAGGTTACATGGGAAGTCAAGTCACATAAAGAACGGTTGGGAACCAGAGATGAACACGTATTATTGTTAGGGCATACACAGCATTTAATTTCAGATTGTTCTGTTTGGAAATTAGATCGTAGAAGGTCAGGAAGGGAGACTAAGATGCCAGATGGAAATTGCTACGAGTCAGGGAAGAGCTGTCAGTGACTGGAGATTGAAAGAAGGGAATGGAGAGGAATTCTACTTAAAGGAGACAGGAGTCAGGACAGACATTGCTGCAGAACTAAAGGATGTTTAGCAGAAACTACTACTCACTTTGCTGAAGTGCTGAAGATCGTATAGTTGGGGTGCAGCTCAGCAGTAGAACACATGGCTTGGTATTTGCAAGGTCCTGGGTTTGATGCCCAGCACCATACTGAAAAATGGAGTCCCAGTTTTAGTTTGAACGTTAACTGTCCCCATAGGGTCCAGTGTTTTAACACTCTGTCCCTAGCAGGTGGCACTGTTTGACAAAGTTGTGGAACCTTCAGTAGATGGAGCTTTGGTGAGGAAGTGTGTCATTGGAGGTGATCCTATACTTTACAACCTAGTCCTGTTTCTGCTTGCTCTCTGCTTCTGACTAGAGTCAATGTGACCACCCAACTCTGCTCCTGTGTCTTCACCATCATAGCAGCCTCATGACTTGTAGTCCTTTAAACTACAAGCTGAAGCAAACCCTTTCTGTCCTAAGTTGCTTTCTTTCTGTTATTTGGCCACAGTGATGAGAAATTTACTTAATGCAGTCACCTAATCAAGCATCAAGCACCTATAGGCAGGCTGAGTATGTAACAAGCCCAGCTCCAAATCTACCACAGAAGCCAGGCAGTGAACATCATTAATTGAGACTGCCTAAAATGTCCTGCTAGTCAACATCTTCCACCCTTAACAATTGCAGGGAGAGGAAGTAGGGGTTACTCAACAAACTGGACACATTTCATGGAGAGGCAGTAGGGGTTACTCAACAAACTGGACACATCTGTATCTTTCTTTCAAACCAGAACAGATGATACCTAGGGCCAGGGTATAGTAGAGTGGATCTGGGGGGGAACCAATCAACAGGTCACAAGGCTTCAAGGAGCAGGTGAGCCTCCCTGGCAGTTAATAAGGGAAACCCAACGTGGAATTCTGGGTACTCCTAGACTTTGAAAAAGCAGCAGTTGCATAATAAACAGGAAAAAGCAGAGGGCAATTTATACTAGGTTTGGGATAACTTGTGAATTTGATTTTTCTGTCTGTGAGCCATGTTTAAGGGCTAAAATGATGCTCAGAACCATTCAGATTGCCATAAGGAGCACTCCTTCACCACCTGCCCTCCTGACCATGCTATCCAGAGATAAACAGAAGCACCGCACAGACACAGAGGAAGTGACTGATGCTTAGTGAGCTACAAGCTAGAGATGAGTGACATTTTCATAGAAATGGCTGTAAGCTGTACTAACACAGACAGGACCAGTGGAAAGTGAAGGGTCTGGAAATGCTGGAGTGGAACCAACAGATTTAAAGCATTACTTGTGCCACAGGGTGCTTTCTGTGTTTGTTTGTTTGTTTGTTCTTTTGCTATTACTGTTTTTTTTTCAATGTCAAGGTCACCTCAAAGAATCTTGGTTTCCAGTGGAAAACAGTAAGATATATCTCTATGAGAAGAACATAGAAAGAAAGGTTACGGGAGCCAGAAAAACACTGTGAGGTGAGTGTCAGGAAATACATGTCGCAGAGTATGCTTCCTACTGATTGTAGAAAATCTGCTAACGTGGCCAGATGTCAAAAGCATAAGAAGGAGGAGGGGTGCAAGAACTAACACTTGTTGAAGGCTGATCGTGGGTTAGGCGGTTTGCTGATGGTTTTACATAATCATCTCAGTTGGTTTTACAAAAAGTTTGTCTTTTGGGTGATAGTATTGTGTAAGAGGGCCGAGCCCCCAGAATCTCTCCAATACCATTTGGGTAGTGAACTTGGATAGGGGCTTTTCTGTGACATCTCTGGTTCCCATGGTGTATAAGGAATCAGAAATAATTTTGGAAGCCATCTGGACTTACGAAGTCAGCCTTGAAGTAACTCGGGTAGTAAAAATGTTCAAGGATGAATTCTGCAAGGTACTAGAGCAGGAATGACAGTCAGCACTCTGAAGAGGGCCTGTAAAAGCATTCCAGATGTTTCCCACATTAGTGACAGGAATGAAAATGGCCATGCACTCAGTCTCTAAGGTGAGGATTCATCTTTTTCGGTGGTGAATTTCATCATGAGTCTTCACAGGTGATTGCTTGTCTTAGTCCTCACAGGCCTATATAGTAGGATATTTCAGACTAGAGAAATGCTGAATTGTGCTGTTGCTAATAGGAACGCCATAGTGGCGGCAGCTTTGCTGTCTAGTGAAGACCTATCCCTTGACATCATGACTCCCCCATTCATGAGGGCAGAGTTGAATGGGGCATTTTCTGCAGCCCCAGCCTCTGACTAGTGGTTTTCACATACCCACAAGAGGTTTGTTTCCAGACCCCTAGGGCTATGTGCAGCTGTGGCTGCTGCTGGACCCTGTGCACAGTATGGTTTCTCCTATGTATATCTCCCCCCCCCCTTTGATGCATACGCATGCTCATGTGGGGCTGTACATGCAATTGTGTGTGCAAGTGTACGCAGCTGTGCACGTGGAAGCCAGGGGCCGACATGAGGAATCCTTAATCTTCTTTGGTTTTGAGACTCAGTTTCTCACTGAACCCTGATGTCTCTGATGTAGCTAGGTTGCCTGGTCAAAGAGTAGCAGGTATGCTCCTGTCTCCGAGCCCACACTCCCAATCCCCAATGCTGCGATTACAGATGTGGGTGCCATGCTTGCGTCTTTATGTAAGCATGAGGTATCTGAATGCAGGTCCTCATTCTTGCGTATCAGCCTTTTGCAACTGACCCATCTCAGTTCCTCGTCCCACATCACTGTTGTGTGACAGCAAAGCTAGAAAGCTTTTCTAATTTTTTAAAGGTGCTTTGAGAATTTTGTGTAATGTATTTGCTCATACCCACTCATCAGCCTCCACTGCTTCCAGATCTATGCCTCTTCCTGTCCATTAAACTCCTTGCTTTGAATTTTTCTCTTCTTTTTCAATTTCACAAGAAGATTTGTTCTAACTACTGGTCTTAGAAACCATCAGTATTTATGTGTTTCTTCTTGAGATTATTCACCCTATCATTTAAAAGGAGTGCTTTATGGATTTTCTTGGGCATAAACTTCTGTGATTTGGAGTCGTTATTAAGCAAAAATAAGGGTTAATTGAACACAGTAGCTTGTTACTGACAATTGAGATAACTACAAGCCACTAAAGGGGAGGGTGGTGTCTGCAACACAGATGTCCTGAACGCAGGGTGACTCATGCTCAGAGGGACAGAGCAGACAATATAAGGGTTTGTCACTCTGCTCACAATGACACATCATTTAAAGATCACAGCTTCACTTCCTCCCTAGAACTTTCCATTCAGTATTTTGGGACAAAATATTAAATAGGTACTGTAGGTAGATGACTTCCTAGAGTCATCTGGAAAGATGTCTCAACGAGAAAGTGCTTCAGTCAGACTGCCTTGTGGTCTGTGGTGTGCTTCCTTGGTCCATGATTGACATGAGAGAGCACAGCCAATTGTGGGCAGGTGATCCTGGGGTGTTTAAGGAAGCAGGTCGAGCTAGCCATGAGGTGCAAGCCAGTAACCAGAAGTCCTCCATGGGCTCTGCTTCAGTTCCTGTCTGGATTCCTGCATGGACATCTTTTCCTGATGGACTAAGCTGCAAAATGAAATAAACCCTTTCCTCCCTGAGCTGCTCTGGTCATGGTGTTTATCATCAATAGAAAGCAAACTAGAGAAAACTAAATTCTTGGGTAAGTCAGACTCCCACATTCCCACACTCAGTTAGCTTTCTACATGCAATTTGGAGGGACACAGACATTTAGACCTCAGAAGAAGTGACATGGCAGTGGCACAATGCTGTAATTGGAAAATCTGTTCTGATGGTGATGCATCCAGTCAATATTTGTGAACCTCGGTTTCTTCCTGCTAAGTGGTAATAAAATGAAATGTTGTCTTTAGCAAGTTCCTGTACACAGCAAATGAGATGACTTCCAGTGAAGCTACGCTGTAGACTCTTGTCATGTGTGTGCTTTTGTGTGCTTTGGTCAGGTATCTTGGTACCTAGTATCATATCTCTGTTCCCAATCAAGTGTACAGAGTCTATCATTTTCAAACAAGTCACATGAGCTCAGTGTCATAAATGGAATTCATTGCACAAGACTTTAGATCGGCCCAACTAAAGTCCACGAGAATGAAAAAGTAATGAATGAGAAGTCTCCAATGATATACCAGTAGGCAAGTTATGTCAACATAGTTTGGAATCCTGGTGGGTGGGGAGGTAGATGGGTTAAGAAGTAATTAGTGGAGAATATTAAGAAAGTTGAAAGTCGGGTGCATATGGGAGGAAAGGGGGGGATGCTAAAAGCAGGCAAGTTTATTTGTAGAAGGTCAGGGGAAAGCATGTAGGAAGGGACCAAAACCAGAAAACTAATTAGGAGCCCCTCACAAGACAGAAACAATGTGATCATCTGGTGACGGACTACAGCTTCACCCTGCTGCATGGCCCTTCTTTACAGGAAAAGTTTAATTTAAAGGTTTCTTAGATTAGGACATTTGATTCAAAGAGGTTCTAAGAAAAATTTGCACTAAACAACACTGTGAAGAATGATGCCCGTGCTAAGTTCTGTGGGTCTTAGATGAACACCATTGGCAGTCAGTTCCAGATCAGCCAGATGGAGAATGAAGTCCTGTTGAGGACGTGTTACCTGGGGTTTGGGGATCATAAAGGAAACAGTTCTTGAACTCTGAAGTTTATCAACTAACAATTCCTGTAGAGAAGCAAAGAGCTTTTTATTAATGTTGGTGATCTCTATCACTCCTCCCAGAGAGTGCAGACCTCACTGTGGAAGGGGAGGAGGAGCAACAGTGAGCACTGGAGATGATGGACATCTGAAGGATGATGGAGGAAACAGGCTTCTGCACACAGCACAGCCATTGCACATATGAAACACAACAGTTCTGACATCATGCACAAGACTTTTGCAAGTACGAACCAGTTAAAAATGAAGAGGGTTAGGTGGGTGCAAAGGCCCAGCCCTAGCTAAGGAGCTATTAGCAATTGGTGGCTGCTGGAAAAGGGAGAATCAGTTTTCTGTAAGGACGCGAACCCAGGTAGATCAGCCATGCTCCAGTACAAGGCCACACACACGAAAGTATATGGCAACACAGATGGGTTTAAAAGAGAAAAGAGGACATAGTTACATGGGTAGGAAAGGAAGAAATCTGAGATGAGATAGGGGAAGGGGTGGATATGATCAAAACATACTGTAGGATATCTCTAAGATTTTGGAAACAAAAGCCCTTTCTTAGGGGAGAGCCAGTGGGTCTGGGTAAACCAGGAAGGTTTCAAAGTTGCCCAAGATTGGTGCAGGAAGCCTTGAGATGTTCAAATTGTAGTATAAGAAAGAAGGATCAGTGGAGGGTGCCTTGTGATAAGACAGTAAAATGAGAACAGCCCCAGATGTTTCTGGTTTATGTTTTCCCTTCATAGTGGAGATGGCACAGTCAGTGTAGATCAGGATGCCAAGCCTAGCTGACATACTTCCCCCACGTCACTGGTTCAGAATCAAAGGCACAGGAATTCAAATCATTCCTATTATTACAGCTGTCTGGATCCACACAGTCTACATGAAGCTTCTAACCTAGAAAGCTGTAACTGAAGCATGATAATAAAATAAATTTGCTGCCACATGCAGAGGGGTCAGAGTCATCCTATGTTCATCTACAACTACTGCAGAGACTGAGAAGTCACACTCCTGAACTAAATCACATGGATTTGGGATTATACTAGATCTGATTCTGAAGAAGTAAGCTTTTCTTCTAGGTGGCAAATAACTTGAACACCCTTTATCCTGAGGAATGTTGAAGAAACCCTACACATGGGGAGTGTCCATTGTGTAGAAGGACAAGTCTTGTACCCAGCACTCATGACAGTCACTTTTATTGTCAAACTGACTGGATTTAAAACATTATGGAAACCCCTCTGGGTGTATCTGTGAGGGCACCCCTAGAAAAGTTTAATTAAGGAGGGACTCTTACCTGTGCGGGTGGCACCATCCCATGGGCTGAGAATCTGATAGTGAGCTGAGCACCATAAAGAAACCCACTATTTGAATATCTACTAACAAAATTTACTAAAAGTAATGTAAATACTATATAATTACCATATAATTACTACTGATCCCATTTCTATGTTTGTGTCATATAGGTGCTAATAATCTATACACATGAAAAAGTATATAGTTTGCATATGAGAGAAAATAAATCAACACTCATCCTTGCCGGCCTTATTTCAGTTAACATGATGATCTCTAGTCTTTACAAGTTTTCAAAGATCCTCACAGGTTTTTTTTCCTTTATTTCCTGTATTTTATTATGAAATAGAATTATCATATTAATTCTGAACTGCAAACCTCAACATTTATATAACAGGGAAAAGCATGTTTTAATTTAAGGTGATATTTATTATTTTGTTGTCAAAAAAGCCTAATGCTAAATTCTCTTTCATAAATAGTCCACGATTTTATACTTTCCCAGAGTATTCATTGAGAATCTACCAGATGTTTAGTCCTGTGCTGCTGTGGGACAATGGTCTGTACCTTGTCAATTGTATTTTAAATAAATACTGATTGGCCAGTAGCCAGGCAGGAAGTAGAGGCAGGGCAATGAGAATTCTGAGAAGTAGGAAATTTCAGTCTGCAGTCATCATACAGAGACAGAGGAAGCCAGACACAGATGTGACTGCCACGATGAAAAAGATACCAAGCTATGTGGTTAACATAGGCAAGAATAATGGGCTAATTTAAGATGTAAGAAAGTGATATAGATATGAATAATTTGCATTGGTATAAATCTTGATTTATTGATACAAGTTTAAGGTCAATTTTGTTATATGTATATGTATTTCTTATCTTGATTAAGGTATTGTGATTGTGTAGTTCATTTTAAAATGTAATGTATAATTAGACAATAGAGAAGTCTTTTTTTTGATTTTTATTGAGCTCTATATTTTTCTCTGCTCCCCTCCCTGCCTCTCCCCTTCCCCTTCAACCCTCCCGCAAGGTCTCCATGCTCCCAATTTATTCAGGAAATCTTGCCCTTTTCTACTTCCCATGTAGATTAGATCTATGTAAGTCTCTCTTAGTGTCCTCATTGTTGTCTAAGTTCTCTGGGACTGTGGTTTGTAGGCTGGTTTTTTTTTTTTTGCTTTATGTTTAAAAACCACCTATTAGTAAGTACATGTGTTAATTATCTTTCTGTGTCTGGGTTACCTCACTCAAAATAATGTTTTCTAGCTCCATCTATTTTCCTGCAAAATTCAAGATGTCATTATTTTTTCTGTTGTGTAGTACTCCATTGTGTAAATGTACCACATGTTCCTTATCTATTCTCTGGTTGAGGGGCATTTAGGTTGTTTCCAGGTTCCGGCTATGACAAACAAAGCTGCTATGAACATCGTTGAACACATGTCCTTGTGGAACGATTAAGCATCCTTTGGATATATACCCCAAAGTGGTATTTCTGGGTCTTGAGGGAGGTTGTTTCCTAATTTTCTGAGAAATCACCCACTGACATCCAAAGGGGTTATACCAGCTTGCATTCCCACCAGCAATGCAGAAGTGTTCACTTTTCCCCACAACCTCTCCAGCATAAGTTGTCATCAGTGTTTTTGATCTTGGCCATTCTTACAGGTATAAGATGGAATCTCAGAGTTGTTCTGATTTGCATTTTTGTGATGATTAAGGATGTTGAACATTTCCTTAAGTATCTTTCAGCCATTTTAAATTCCTCTGTTGAGAGTTCTCTGTTTAGGTTTGTACTCCATTTTTTATTGGATTATATATATATATATATATATATATTATATATATAATATATATATCTTTGATTTTAAAATTTAAGTCAAAAGATATGTTATTTTGAAGAAGAGGTTTTGCTTTTGTTACCACAGGAAATGAGGGACTGTGGATTCATTTTACATTAAGAAAAATCAGGTTTGACCAAGGAAGACCCTCTGAGAAATCTCTGATAGGAGGAATGGCCCAGATGTCTGAGTTCCACATCCAGAACAGTATCCTAAGATGATCAAGCCTCACAGGATACTCCAGTCAGGACTTGATCATAATTCTAATATTTTTTTAGGTTTCTGTAAGATTATCAGTGCCTCCAATCAGTAGGAAGTATCTTGGAAAACTACACTCACATTCCCCAAAAATGGATTATGAGTGTTTGTTTTTGTTTAGAATGTTGGTTACAAGTTGTTATGGATACTGGTCAGTTGAAAAGCTAAACAAAGGAGGTTCCATTCAGGGTTCTTGTTTTAAAAAAAGGAAGTGCTGTGGGACAATGGTCTGTGCCCTGTCAATTGCATTTTAAATAAATGCTGATTGGACAGTAGCTAGGCAGGAAGTATAGGCAGGGTAACCAGGCAGGAAGTAGAGGTGGGGTAATGAGAATTCTGGGAAGAGGGAAGTTTCTGTCTACAGTGGTCACCCAGACACAGAGAAAGTCAGACACAGAACAAGCAAGATGTGACTGCCTCGGTGAAAAAGGTACCAAGCCACATGGCTAACACAGACAAGCATAATGGGCTAAAATAAGATGTAAGAATTAGTTAATAGGAAGCCTGAGCTACTAGGCCTACCAGGTTATAATTAATGTAGACATCTGTGTATTTCTTTGGGACTGAATGACTGGGGGACAGGTAGGACAGAAACCTTGGTCAACACTGTAGATAGGATGTCTCTGTAGATAGGGTGTTTCTGTAGATAGGATGTTTCTGTAGATAGGATGTCTCTGTAGATATGATGTTTCTGTAGATAGGGTGCTAGGGGCTGAGGGACACACATTTGGTGGAAAGCCCACTGGGAAATAACAAAGGAGGTTTAATTTGTATTTGTAAGTAGGTTGAAAAGTTGTTCATTAACCAATATACACATGTGAGTTTAAAAAATCAACTAACAAAAGCAAAGCTGGGGACATTGTGAGAGTGAAATTATAGTAATTAAATAAAATTTAAATGCTGGGGAATCATAGGCTTTTTGAGGAAGTCAACAAAGACTGGAGTTAGAAGGCACAATGGAGTAGGGTAGTTAATGAAGACAGAGTTCTTCCTTCTAGGTTTTTAAAAAATGATAATTAATTAATTGATTTTGTATCCATTCCATTTCCTTCCCCCTCCACCCATCTTTACCTCAATCCACTCCTTTTCTGTTTCTGATCAGAAAGGGTCAGGCCTCCCATGCTTATCAACAAAGCATGGTATATCGAGTTACTGTAAGTCTAAGCACCTCACCTTAGCAACCCAGTACAAGGAAAAGGTTCCCAAGAGCCAGTAAAAGCCTTGGATAGCTGCCACTCCCACTGTTAGAAATCCTACAAGTAGAACAAGCTACACAACTGTCACATATATGTAGAGGGCCTAAGTTAGTACCATGCAGGCTCCATGGTTGTTGGTTCAGACTCTGTGAGTTCCTATGAGCCAGGTTAGTTGTTTCTGTGAGTTTTCTTGTGATGTCCTTGATCCCTCTGGTTCCTACAATCCTTCCTCCCTCTCTTCAGCGGGGTTCCCTGAGCTCAGTTTGACTGTGAGTCTCTGCATCTGTTTCCACCAGTTACTGGATGAAGGCTCTCTGATGACATTTGGGGTAGTAACAGATCTAATCACAAGAGATTTTCAGTGCAAGCTACAAAGCCATGATTGTTATGAGCTTTAGCTGTGGTCATTCTTGTAGATTTGCAGGAGTTTCCATTGCATCAGGTTTCTATCTGACTCCAAAATGCTTGCCACCCCAGGCCACCTTTCCAGTCATCCCTTCAGAACTTTCTCCTTCCTTCCACCCTGAAACCTGATCCCTTTAGTTTCTATCTCTCTTATGCCCCAGTCCACCCAGGAGTTTTGCCTCTATCTTTGGGTCCACAGATATGAGTATCCATTACCAACCATGAACTGAGCTTCAACATTTTCATTTAAGTGCATGCTACTCTTTGACCTCATCTGCCATTTGGAGATGGAAGAGAAGGCTCACTACTTACTGTTCCCCAAACACCCAACTTGTGATATATTTTTTATAGTAAAGTCCATGGAGCTTCCCTTTGACTGCCCAATAGACAAGACATTGTAGGTTTAAAATGACTTCACATCCCAGGGTCATTGTGAAAGGTACTCTTTGCTAAGAGATGTCAATCACTCTATGGGGATAAAAGCCCCACAAAGCTATTAGTAGCCCAGGATGAAGACAGATGGGAAGACAGAGACCAATGCTCAGTATCTCCATCCACAAATATCTACTTCCGGAACATTGTTCAGATGGCTACAGCCTCAGAGAGGGAAGGGATGGGATGTGGGGGAGGTATAAAGGGACTAGTGAAAAATACAGGACTCCCAGTTTCTTTATGAGTTTTTCTCCAAAAACTCCCCCAGTTTTTGCATATGTACTGATCACCTATATACAGGACTAGACATACAATGGAAATGCCAAACACAGACATGTTCTCTGTGAATCTGTCACAGATAGAATGCAAAAGGGTCCAGAAAACCCAGGCATTACAAAAGGCAGAAAGAGGACATTTTCTGGAATGCCTATAATTCATTTTAGTTACTCTGTAAAATACTATGGATGTTATTGCTATAACTCTCCCCATTTCAGGGCAAGAGACATGTCTCAGAAAATGAGAAAATTGCCCCCAAGTGGTTTACAAAATATCAAACATCAAAAACAGAATTCCAATCTTGTTTAGCCTGACTCCATTGCTTGAGTACTTGGTGTCTGGTTGAATATCACCTATCAGTTTCTTACCTTAGTGTAAGCAATGGTTTCCTTTTGAAACTCACCATAAATACAAACCACTTGAGTGTTCCTGGGACCCAAACACTCATATTTATATTGACTACAACACAATGCAACAATCAGGGTGAATCTGTCACTGAAGTGATACCAAAATGGCCTTCGAAATAATTAGGTGATGTTTTTGGAAACAGCATTTTGTGGCCCTGGCTGTTGCTTTGAGGTTGGCAAATTGCTATAAAGAGTCCTCAGTACTCATGACCTATTATTTCAGATTTTGAGCATTTTTTTTCCCTGACTGAAAAGTCATGAAACAGTCAACCAAACTGTAACTGTTAGCGGGAGCTCCACACTAGGATGTAGCTGCCGTGCTTCACCTGTGCCACAGCATGCTCTTCTCACCAGTCCTCTGAAGCTGTCCCAGCCAGCATCACGACCACTTGGCTTGTCCTGAGACAGGACACAGACACGAACCCCATCTCTAACCCAGAAGCTATCCCCACCTTGCAACCAGCTCAAATTCCAGCCAAGAGAAAAAAGTCTGCACTTCTCTGGCCCCACAGTTCAAGTCTTCAGATTTCAGCACCTTGTGGAATGAGAGACCATACTCAGATCAGCCTTGGAAAAATCCCAGTGCAGAGGGCCAAGAAAGGCCCGTGGCATGTCAGTTGATCACATGTTCCCAGAGGTGGCAGGGTTGTGTTTTTCTGAGAGGGTTTCTGTGAGTCTGTCTTGTATGTCCATCTAAAGTTAACGCTAGGAAGAGCCCTGCCGACTGAGCCCTTTACTTGCTTGTTTTCGAAGCCCAGGCATGCCTTTCCCATTGCTGTGGGAAGTCAGTCCTAGAAAAGCTAAGCGACTCACTGCGGCTTGAGGTTTCCATCACATACCCCTTGACTGAAGACAAACTGTGTCCTCTAACAAGGATGCTTGGGCAAAGGAATGAAACCTTTTGTGATACTCAGGCTCAGCCCCATCGTCGAGTGATAGGGCCTCACAACCTCAGACCCAGTCGTATGCAGTTTAGGTTCGCTTCATGTAGTGCCTGGCTACTTTTGTGTGTTCTGGTGGTTTGAAAGAAAATGGACCCTACAGGGAGTGGCACTATTAGGAGGTGTGGCCTTGTTGGAGTAGGTGTGGTCTTGTTGGAGAAAGTTTGCAACTGTGGAGGTGGGTTTTAAGGTCTCATATATGCTCAAACCACATCCAGTGAGACAGACCACTTTCTATTGCCTGCCAATCAAGATGTGTGACTCTCAGCTGCTTCTCCACCACCATGTCTGCTGTATACTATCATGTCACACCATGGCCCCCAAGGGAATGGAACTATTAGCTTTGTTGGAGGAGGTGTGTTCTTCAGAAGCATGTCACTGTAGAGGTGGGCTTTGAGGTCTCATATATGCTCAAGCTAATTCCAGTGAGACAGACCACTTCTTGTTGCCTGAAAGGCAAGATGTAGGGCTCTCAGCTGCTTCTCCAGCACCATGTTTGCCTACATGCTACCATGTTGCACCATAATGATAATGGAATAAATCTCTGAAAATGTAAATGGTTTTCCTTTGTAAGAGTTGTCATGGTCATGGTGTCTCTTCACAACAATAAAAACCCTAACTAAGACATATTTTCTAAAAGACTGTTAAAAACTGAAGCAGACTTGGTGAGGGAGCAATTTCTGTGAAGTAGAAGTGGGTTTGTGTGTGTGTGTGTGTGTGTGTGTATGTGTGTGTTATGTTTTGATTTTATATTCATTCCCTGAAAATAGGTATCACTAAGGAAAAGAAAAATCTGTCCCTTTTCAGGCATTGGATGAGAATTGTAGTTTGCTGGTAACATGTCTGTAAATGGCTCAGAGCAGGGAGATGGATGGATGGACGGATGGATGGATGGATGGATGGATGGATGGATGGATGGATGTAGTGGAACAAAGAAAGAAACAGGTGTGGAGAGCAAGAGGCTGGGTGTATAAATAAACACAAGGCTCCAGTCCCCAACCAATTATTCTCTTTCTGTCAGAGGCAGCTCTAGTTCCCCTTTATGGCACTCATGCTTCCTCCTGGGGTGCTCAGGCACACAGTGAAATGTCTGCTCCACAATTATTAAAGATTTTTTTTGCCTTTTAATTGACAGCTAGAAGTTGTATGGGTTTATGGTGCACAACATGGTGTCCTGGGTTTTTGTGTGGTGGAACCTATATAGTAAATCTGCCACATACTCCTTGTTTCCTGGACGGACATTTCAAATCTATTGTCTTAGCAATGGTCAAGTGTACAATGCTTTGTCATCAACTAGAGTCACTGTGTTGTGCAAGCCACACTCACTCTACTTGGGCCTCTCCCTG
Source organism: Arvicola amphibius (assembly GCF_903992535.2). NCBI lineage: Eukaryota > Metazoa > Chordata > Mammalia > Rodentia > Cricetidae > Arvicola > Arvicola amphibius. The sequence goes on along the minus strand of NC_052050.1, from coordinate 101,334,929 downwards.
GTTCCTGGTGACTTTGAGTTCTGTACCTCTTTCTTCAAACCAATGTTAAGACAGAGGAAAATGACTGAAGAGTCACGACGTCCACTTTAGTTCCCACACTTGGTGTGTCTAGGCTGTGCAACCTTGATATGTGATTAAACCAAGTCTGTGATCCCTGCTGATGGTGCAATTTAAATAGCTCCAAGTTTCAGTAGGTGTCTTTTCTCTGTTGGCTGGGGTGCATAGGAGACCTTCTTGAGACTCAGAATCAGATAATCTGCTTGAGAAGTCCTTTAGCAACACAAATCTCCACCCCTCCCAAGCTAGTCTTTCAGTAGGGTCCTGGGAAAAGGGGAGACACAGTAGTGCCCCAGGTGATTTTTATCTTCAGGGAAATTTAGAAAACAAGAGGCTAAGCTAATTAGATTTCATGGCTGATATGTTTTGATGTGCTATTTGTCCTAGTTAAAATATTTACATTTTAAAGATGCCCAGCTGCCTAAACTCAAAGTTTATTAGTGGTGTGAGGAAAACCCAGGAGAAGGGAGTTCTTCAAGGTCCTCCTAGCAAGATGTAACTTGTTTTCTCTCATTATCAGCATGGCCATGAGAAGGCAAGTTGCTGACTTATCCTGGACTCAAGACAGGAGAAAACATTTCTTAATTCACAAACTATTGAGAGAGTTTATATAAGCTCGACATGGTGCTTTAACATGGTAAATACTGAACTTCCTTCCATTGATTCCTGGGAGGAACACACCATTATCTGCTTTCCAGACCTGTCGAGATTTGTCTAGGGCAAGTTAATTGTAAGACTTGTATTTAGGCGTAGCTCGTAAGGGACAAAAGCAGAATTCGGTCCTTGACCTCCACTGACACTAAGATTTTTGTTCCTTTGTCTCTGCCTCCCTTCACCTGCCATGGACGAGTTCAAGAGCAGTCAGTTGGCAGCTCAGCACCCATGACAGGGCCTATCAAAAATCTCTGGGTCCAAGTGGCTGTTGACCTTAATTGAAGAGTCCATTTCTGGGAGTAGAAGGGCCTTTGAGTGGCACATTTCACAGGCTTTTGGGTGGTGGTTCCTTCCTTTGCTGTCACTAGCTAGCTCAGGGGCTTGTGGAGCTGCGTCTCTTCTTGGAGGTTTTGCAGTTTACCCTATTTTTTCCTGGCTGACTCAGCTTAGGCTGCCTCAAGATTGAAGCACACTTCAAGTTTGATCTCTTATTTGTGAGAAGCCGTTTCCAAAGATAGAGAAAAGTAAGACTTTCCGTTTCTGCAGCAGGTGTTTGATTTTCTTCCCGGGCCTGAGACAGAGGGATGGCATATTTTCCACAGCCACCTCTGCATCCTCACTGCAAGGGCATTTAACTCATCTCTATAATTTGCATCCAGGTCAGTGGATTTGCATCCCTGCTGGGCTGTGACAACTCACACGTGCGGAGGATGCTGTGTGTGCAGAATGTGCTGTACACCCTTTCCATTCATATGTGAAAGCTGTAACTCATTATGTGGTGATGTCTGCAGCTGACACCTCCTTGAAAGTAATAATGTCAAATGAAGTCACGAGAGTGCAGTCTGGTCTGATGGAACAGAGAGCCTTGGAAGGAAAGAGATCAGAGAGAGCTGTGGCCCTCTCTCCTCAGTCCAGTGAGAACACAGGGTGATGGCAGTCTGCAAGCCAGAGAGGCCTCACCAGAGCTCAGCCATGCTGTGTTGGACCTCACACTCCAGCCTCCAAGTTTCAACAATAAATGTCTAGTGATTAAGCTACCTAATTTATGGAGTTTTGTGCCAGCAGCCTGAGCAGAGTAAAAGAGAGATTGAGGTCACTCTTTGGATGGATAACCAAGATACAGCAGAGTATAATTTGAAATAATGTATCTGGATATAATCTGATATATAGATGTGTATAATTTGGGGGTGGGTGCACAGTCACTGCTCTGAGAAGAAGAGATGCAATGAATGCCGTCACAGTTTTGAGACATTCTGCGTGTCTTCCTCCATTGCTCTGCTCTCCACTTTGTATATTGAGGCGGGGCCTCTAGTCTAAATACCAAGCTTGGCAGGGTGCGGTGGCTTGAACAAGACTGTCCCCAAAGGCTCACATATTGTCAAGGAGCAGTACTATTTAATAAGGATCTGTTGGAGAACGTGTGCCAGTGTGGGTGGACACTGAGGTATCAAAACCAGGCCCAGTCTTGCTCTCCCTCCTGCCTGCAGATCAAGATGTAGAACTCTTAGCTAGTTCTCCAGCACCATGTCTGCTGGCACGCTGCCATGCTTCCTGTCATGACTATAGTGGACTAAACCTCTGAAAGTGTAAGCCATCCCCAGCTAAATGTTTTCCTTTATAAGAATTGCTGTGGTCTTGGTGTCTCTTGACAGCAACAAAACAGTGGATTCTGGTCTTTGCCTCTTGAGTATTGGGAGTACAGACAGCTACATGCCTGCCCTACTTTCTGTTCCAAGGTTGCTAATTCTAGTCTTCATTCTTGTGGAACAAGCAGTGTATCCACTGAGGCATCTCCCAAGAGTGCAGTTTTTAAAGAACATGGTTTTGGGGTATGTCGCGGGACACAGATCACAGTCAGGTATGCCTAGGCAGGTAGTTCAAAGTTACTGATTCTTTGAAAAGCATGGGACCTAAGGGTTGCCCCTCTTTCCAGTCTCATTTTCTGCTGCCCCAGCCTTGAACATCTGAGAACTGAGCCACAAGCTTAGAGTACTCCCCGGCTACACGCTTTTTCCTCTGCCATGAACTGAACTGCTTGAACCATGAAACAAAACATCCTTTCTCCTGCTAGTTGCTACATCAGGTTGTTATAGTGTGAGAAAACATATACAGTTAACTTCTCAAACTCTCCAAGCCAAAAAGCATGGCTTGACCCATGATAGAAGCAAGGCATATTTCAGTGAGAATATTAAACCCTCAAGGGAATCTGTTTTCTACCTTGTGTGTCAGAGCCTTTCTTTTGGCGGATTCAACTCATTTAGCTAAAAAATTTTGCTAATGGCTTTTTTCATACATGTAATAGTCAAAGACCTCTGAAGCTCTCCTATCCATACACTCGATGTCTGTGGCATGTGTTCTAGAGAAGCGGCTCTTCTGTTGAATAACAGCATAGAAACTGTTTACGTCATAAGGTACTGTATTTAATATCACCACAATAACCTAAGTGACAGGAACAGCTACGCTACAACTGGTGAGAAGGAGACTGGTCCCATGTCTAGGATCCGTTGTTTTGGTGCAGTCATGGTTTGCCTGCATCCTGGAACATTGATAGGGTCAAAGTTAGGAAGTTCCCTGAGACTTCTTTATTCATGCTTGGTTGATGAGGTTGCCACCCACTGTTACTGCTCTAGTTGGTCATGTGAACCTGGGAGAATGGAGCCTAAAAATGAGGCAGACTAAAGTCAAATGCAATAGCCAACTTTACTCAAGGTATCAAATGAATTATATTCTGAAGGCATTCTGAGAGTTAGGCAGGGTCATATGAACAAAGACTCTTTTTTCTGAGACAGGGTTTCCCTGTAGTTTCTAGAGCCTGTCCTGGAACTAGCTCTTGTAGACCAGGCTGGCCTCAAACTCAGAGATCCTCCTGCCTCTGCCTCCCGAGTGCTGGGATTAAAGGCGTGCGCCACCACTGCCCAGCTGAACAAAGACTCTTGAGTTCAAGTCATGCGCAGTCACAAGTGCAAGGTCACATGAGTTTAGGCTTCTACAGTCTAGAGGGCAGGTCACATTAGTTCTGTATATAGTCTAGAGGACAACTTCTCCTTGAAGACATCATTCTGAATAATAATGTGTAAAATGATAGGTACTCTAAAGGAAACCACTGCTATTATTACACCAGAGAGGGGCGCAGAAGCTCACTCTAAGAACAGCCCATATTACGGGGGACAGAGGTTACAAGACTTTCATCTTGTTTACTTGAATTTTTCTCAGGTCTCAGAAACCTCACACAGCTTCCTTGATGGACTGTGTTCTGGCAGCATCTTTTGAATTCAGTCTCCAAATCCCTTTACTTTTGTGGGTAGACCACATCTAGTCCCTTGGTTGGTATTCTGGTAACCAGCCCCAGCATGAAGCTTTCCGGAGGCTACTTCCATTAACGAAACAAAGACAATTCTGCCACTTTGTGAAGTTTAAATGACTTTGATTCTCTGGGCTAAGAACCAAGTGGAAAGAACAAAGACAAAGAACAAATACCTATTTATATACTCTCAGTGTACTATTGTAGATGGAAGCCTGTGTCCTGCATGGCCCTGCAGCTGTTCAGTCCCAAAGAAACACACAGAAGCTTATACTAATCATAAACTGTTTGACCTACTACCTCAGGCTTATTGTTAACTAGCTCTTACAACTTAAATTAACTCATTTCTATTAATCTATGTATCATTCTTTTTGGCTGGGAAGTTAAGAGGTAAGATGGCCATGGTTTTGCTCCTTTGTCTCTCTGATCTCTCAGCATTTTCTCCAACATCACCCTGGGCTTTTACTCTTTTTTTTTCTTTTTTTTAAATTTTTTACATCTCCTTCCCTCCCTCCCCTCCTCCTCCCTTCCCTCCCCTCCTTCTCCCCCTTCCCTCCCCTCCCCTCCACCCATACCTCCCCTCCCTCCCTCTCAAGGCCAAGGAGCCATCAGGGTTCCCCACTCTATGCTAAGACCAAGGTCCTCCCAACTCCCCCCAGGTCCAGGAAGGTGATCGACCAAGCTGAGAAGGCTCCCACAGAGCCCGTCCATGCAGAAGAATCAGAGCCCAGTGCCATTGTCCTTTGCTTCTCAGTCAGCCCCCGCTGTTGGCCACATTCAGAGAGATGGGTTTGGTCGCATGATCCATCAGTCCCATTCCAACTGGAGTTGGTGATCTCCCTTTAGTTCTGTCCCACCGTCTCCATGAGTGAACGCACCCCTCACGTTCCTGACTTTCTCCCTAATGTTCTCGCTCCTTCTGCTCCTCATCAGGACCTTGGGAGCTCAGTCCAGTGCTCCAATGTGGGGCTCAGTCACCTTCCCCATCTGTCGCCAGCTGGAGGTTCCCTCACGGTCCTGACTTTCTTTCTCATGTTCTCCCTCCTTCTGCTCCTCATCAGGACCTTGGGAGCTCAGTCCGGTGCTCCAATGTGGGGCTCTGTCATTTTCTTCATCTATCGTCAGGTGGAGGTTCTTTTTATTATCTTCTCAAGGATCCCAAATTTATAGGCTCGATGTCCTTTAATTATGGCTAGAAACCGATTATGGGTGAGTACATCCCATGTTCATCTTTTTGGGTCTGGGTTACCTCACTCAGAATAGTGTTTTCTATTTCCATCCATTTGCCTGCAAAATTCAAGATGTCATTGTTTTTTACCGCTGAGTAGTATTCTAGCATGTATATATTCCACAGTTTCTTCATCCATTCTTCCACTGAAGGGCATCTAGGTTGTTTCCAGGATCTGGCTATTACAAATAATGCTGCTATGAACATAGATGAGCATATGCTTTTGTTGTATGATTGGGCATCTCTTGGGTAGATTCCCAATAGTGGAATTGCTGGGTCCTGGGGTAGGTTGATCCCGAATTTCCTGAGAAACCGCCACACTGCTTTTCAAAGTGGTTGCACAAGTGTGCATTCCCACCAGCAATGGATGAGTGTACCCCTTACCCCACAACCTCTCCAGCAAAGGTTATTATTGGTGTTTTGGATTTTAGCCAATCTGACAGGTGTAAGATGATATCTCAAAGTTGTTTTGATTTGCATTTCCCTGATAGCTAGGGAGGTTGAGCATGACCTTAAGTGTCTTTTGGCCATTCGAACTTCTTCTGTTTAGAATTCTCTGTTCAGTTCAGCGCCCCATTTTTTAATTGGGTTAATTGGCATTTTACCGTCTAGTCTCTTGAGTTCCTTATATATTTTAGAGATCAGACCTTTGTCAGTTGCAGGGTTGGTGAAGATCTTTTCCCAGTCAGTAGGCTGCCTTTGTGTCTTAGTGACAATGTCCTTTGCTTTACAGAAGCTGCTCAACTTCAGGAGGTCCCATTTATTCAATGTTGCCCTTAATGTCTGTGCAGCTGGGGTTATGCGCAGGAAACGGTTCCCTGTGCTGGGCTTTTACTCTTAAGACCTTTTCAAACTCGTGCTATATACTACTTTTAATGGTGACTATTGCAGTGTGACATTCTGACAAAAGTACCTAGAACAGCACTTTACATATCATAAATGTCCATTACCTATTTTTGTTTTGGTGAATTATGTGTCTTTGGGAATTATGAATATTTGTTTGTGTGTTTCTTCCATCTGGAATTTTATTCTCATCTGGATCTTGTTGATAGTATGTTTGAGTGACTCTATTTCTTTTTATTTATAATATTTATAATCAGTCTTCCTTATAATATTTATAAATTATAAATTTATATTTTAAAATATAAATCTATATTTTAAAATATAAATTTATAAATTATAAATTAGAAGATATAAATAATCTTATTCATAATATTTATGATGAATGCTGCTGCTACTATATTCTAAATAAATATCAAATTGACTTAAAAATTAGGAAAATTCTAATGGTATAATGGCGTGAGAGACTAGGAAATCACTTTTACTAATTCTTTCATCTATTGGTAATTTAAGCCAGTGATTTCCTAGGAATGTCTCACAGTGCCTTTGCACCTGCTCTCCTGTTTTGTCTTCATTATCACCCATGGCACTGAAGGATCACATCATGTTTCAGTTTCATGGGGAACTTGTAAAACATTACCAGCACTCTACAGCTCCCCACCCACCTGGGCTCACATAACTTGCTCTTTTAAAAAAGGAAGATGCATCAATTTATTTCTTGTATGTGTGCAGGTACACGCATGCCATGGTGCATATGCGGAAGTCAGAGAATAAGTTGCAGGGACTGGGTTTGTCAGCAGGCTTGGCATCAAGTGCTTTTGTTCACCAAGCCATCTTGCAAACCCTATTGATTTCAGTTCAGCTGATCTTAGTCATTTGTACGAACTCATGTTTAACTAATAGAGATTTGATGGTTGGAACTAATAGAAATACAATACATGGAAGTGCTTACGAATGAATCTATCCATCTATCTATCCGTCTATCTACATATCTATCTATCTCTCTATCTAATCTTCCATCTGTCCACTGTTGTTAGTCCACCCTTCTGCCAACTGTGCTGATCTAGAAGTAATGACATTCCAGTAGTAACAAACATCCCAAGAACCAATATATCCTAATTACAATAGCATTTTCTAATAATGCCAATTTCTAATGAAAGAAAGTAGGTATCTTTGAAGAAATGTGATTGTAAGACTGAAGAAAAAGAAGTACATGGTACAAAACTGTAGCACCTTACAGTGGCAGGAAGTATGGAGCCACCGAAGACAAAAGTCTACAATGATGGGGCCAAAGATGTACCAAAGTCAATAGGAGGTGATGGTGATGACAGAGCTGGAAAAATTAGAACCACAAGAATAAAGGAGGGTTTAATGATAGACCACAGCATAAAATAAATACAAACGAGTCTATTTTGTATTAATAATTAAATAAATCAATAAATGATGAAGAACAAATAAACCCCCTGATGCAGAAGCAACCCAATAATTCATAGAGTTACTATTTTTCCAGGAAGACAGCATGAGTCTCCACTCCTCATGTAGTGCTTCCATATAAAGAGTACGGTGTGAAAGGAACCATGCTATGCTGTGGTTTGAGTGTTAAATACCTCTCAGAGGCTCATGGGTTTGAAGACTTGGCCCCCAATGGTGCTGTCTGGAAACCTTGGATGGCAAAGCTTTGCTGGAGGAAGTGGGGCTCTGAGGCTGAGCCTTGAGTTTTTATGGGTTGGTACCCTCCATTTCCTGAGAGTGCTGTATCCAGTGCCCTACTGCCTTTGCCACCACCCCGCTCTCACCATGACGGGACTTACTCGTTTGAGCTGTCAGACAGAGTGAAACCTTCCTCCCATATGCTGTTTCTTGTTAGTATTAGCACAGTGGTGAAAATGTATTTACCACATCTTGCAAATGGCAAAGCTTAGAAAACAGTGCTCTGTCAAGACCAAGGTTTAAGTAATGGTTTGAGTGATATGTTTGATACCAAATGCCCACCATATCATATCGGCCTTGGTGTTCTTCCTCTTACAGTCCAATAGGAACAGTCTCAGATGCTAGACAAACTGCAGACGAGAAAAACATGTTCATCTGATACCACCCAAACCGAAGGATGCTAATGAGACACTGGGACTAAACGTGTTGCTGCGTCCACCTGGAATCCTGGGCCAGGTAGAAGGCATCAGGTGGACACACCTATCCTGAATTAAGTACAGACCATAATACTGTATCACTATTGGTTAATTTCGATAAATGTATAGTACTAATTTTGCTTTGTCTTTACAATTTTTCCATAAATCCAGACCTAGTTTAAAAATGGAAAAGCATATTTTAAAAAATAAGAAAAAAAGCAACTTCCCCCTTCTCTTCTGCAGTGTTCCAGGCCAAATGGAAGGCAGGAGCTGACTCATCTGAGCACAGCTGGGAGCCACTGAGTGTTCTGCTCAGGTCTAAACAGAATTATTTTAAGCTAAGGTGTGACTTTCTGATAGGTTTAAAATTTCCACTGGTATTACATTTACAAGAGGATGTTGTTTACTCAGCTCTCAAAATATAATCCCCAGGATGTATGTGACAGCAGAGCCTCCCTGACACACTGTAGTTGTGACCTCTGTGGGCAAACACAGAGACAGAAGAGACCTCCCAACAGGCAAACTGTCGAGTTTGGGCTATGTGAGGAGAGACAAGGTGTGCAGTAAGGCAAGAGGCTGATGTGGGCTTTGGCACAGACAGACCTGAGCTCTGGCCTCGAGGCCCGCATTTTTACCTTCGTCACTTGTGACATGCTCAATCAGTCTTGGTGCTCATTACTTTAGAGAGTGCCAATTAAAGTAGTGTTATTGTGCCTAAGACATAGTATATACATGTATGAAATGCAAATATAAAGCCTAGCACACTGATTTTTTTTTAGATATTTTTCTTGTATATTTATTTACTATGTAAGGGAAGGATTGAGGTGGGAAGAAGGGGGACGTTTGTGTGGAGGTCAGAGAACTTTTGGAAGTCGATTCTCTTCTTCTACCACATTTATTCCAGGGATGAACTCAGTGGGTCAGACTTAGCGGTAAACACTTTTATCATGAGTCATCTCTCCAGACCCACATAGACATTTAAATAATTGTGGTTGTGACTTACAATCACCAGCTCACCATCATTATTACCCTCACCGTCAGCATCATCACTGACACCACCATCATCATTGCCATGGCCAGCAACATCATCACCATCATCATCACTGACACTATCATGATTATTACCCTCACCACCATCATTATTACACACACCATCACCATCATCATCACCAACACTGCCATCACTAGTACCCTCACTGTCACCATCATCATCACCAACACTGCCATCATTACCCTCACTGTCACCATCATCACCATTGTCATCACCGACACCACCATCATTATTACCTTCACCATCACCATCATCATCACCGACACTGCCATCATTATTGCCATCACCATCACCATTATCTTCACTGACGCCACCATCACTATTACCCTCCCCATCACCATCATCACCATTGTCATCACCGACACCATCACCATCATTTCTATGCCGTATTTGTCTGTCTCTCACCTGCCATGGGATGCCACAAGGGTTCTACTCATGCCGAGTTACAACATAACCAAACAAACAAACAAATTTAAGTTTCATACAGTTTTCCTTTGAGGATCAACAAAGATGTTATTGTGTGTTTTCTTCTGTGGTTGGACATAAACTTTAGTAACTATTTTCATCTAACAAATTCTGTATGCTTGCCCATCTTTATCTATTATTGGTCTAACTATCTGCTGTCTTTCTATAATCTACCCACTTCGTATCTCTTTTACATTCAAACAAACAGGTCCAAGTTCTCTGCAATTTGATAAACAAAACAGAGCTAGAGAGTTTCTTGTAGAGGAACTCATAGTTACTGGAGAGAAATGCTATTGAAAAAGCTCAGAGGACTAGTTTGATATTCATTGTTTCCAGAAAAAAATTCTCAAATACTGCATACTAATGAAGGAATCTTAACCTGCAATGAAAATGCAGGTTTTAAGAAAAGTGGTTTTAAGAAAAACCATTAGTTTTGAATGAAACCAAAGCTATGGGTCTATTAGATTCACATTATCTTGAATTGAGAGTGTAAGATAAAGTTAAGGCCATGGAGGTTGTTGCTAATTGAAGGTTACCCTTAATTAATAATTTTATGAATAAAAATATTGTGGGTATTTTATTAGTAATTTTGAATGCTCTGAAGCCTTGGGCCAGGAATACCTCTTTTAGTTTTTAATACAGCTGCCTATATTGTAGCATCCTTTGCAGACAATAAAAATAGAAACATTTATATTCTCACTGAGATAAGAACACAGTGGTTAGAAATGGTTGGTTATTCCAGACTATTCCCTTGCTTCTGCTACCTGTTTAAGACCACAGACAGACTCATTTTCACCTCCAAATCCAGCCAGCAAACAGACAGACACAGCACCCAGATGACCTGGCGGAGTCTAGTAGCCCCAAGGTCTTTTGGATTTACTAGGGATTTTTCATGGGCTATGGGAAGGGCTTGCAATGAATTTGTCCTGGGAACTTGGATGTACACTAACAGGACAGGCAATGGTTCTCTTGGCAAGTGAGAGTGTTAACTGTTTTGCTTCTGTGACAATATACTTGACGAAAGTTACTTAAAGAAGAAGGGTGTGTTCTCATTCATAGTTTGTGGGCATAATCATGCAGCAGGGGTATAAGTTGGCTGGTCACATTGCATCTGTAGCCTGTCATGCAGCAGGGGTGTGAGGCAGCTGGTCACATTGCATCTGCAGCCTGTCTAGCAGCAGGGGTGTGAGGCAGCTGGTCACATTGCATCTGCAGACAGGAGCCAGAGATGAATGTTGCTACTCAGACTTCTTTTCATTCTGCCTGGGTCTTCAGTCCACATAATGGTGCCACCCTATTCAAAGTGGCTCTTCCCACATCAGTTAACAAAGTTTAGAAACTCCTTCATAGAATGTATAGACTTTGGCTTCCTAAGGTTCTAGGTCCGGTCAAATTGGCAATATTAGCTGTGCCCGTGGGCAATTAGCTTACAAGATGCCTCTGGATATATAATTTCTTTGAAAATTCTCATATCACTTGATTTTGCTCTCTAGAAATAAATATATAATGTACACGATGGCATAGCAGGAGTTAGAGATCTTGTAGCTTTAAGAACATTAAGCTCAGAGGTCACATCTGCTCACATCTTCCAGCTCTATGTCTTCCAGCTGTGGAACTTTGGTCAGATTTAATCTTCCAAGACTCAGTTTCCTCATGTATAAAGTGAAGACGATGTTCATAGGTCTCACTCTGCACAACTGTGTAGGGAGAGGAAGTGGGTTGACTGTGTGTAAGTATGGGATGAAATGCGCAACCCTAGAAGCCGCTGACTGTGAGCTGATGCTACCTGTGTGTTTTCCAGTAGAAAATAACCGACAGGATAGCATTTGGATGTTAACCTTTGCAAACCCTGGGACCTGGAATGCAATAAGGGACTGGCAAAATGACTTAGCAGTAAGAGCGCTTGCTGTTCTTGCAGAGAAAACACGTGTTGTTTCCAGCACCTATGTTAGGTGGCTTACATAGCCTGGGAGTCCGGTTCCCAACTATCCTAGTACCTCTTCAGGCTTCTTTGGGCAACAGTATGAACCTGTGTGCATGCCCACACAGAGACAGACACATACACATAAATCAAAATGGAAATAAAGTCTTAAAAATTAAGTAAAAGGCAACACAAACAAAATCTCATTATAGTGAACAAGGAATTCTGATCTCTCCTACCCCTCAAATGTTTCTAAGGAATTAGAAATGTCTCTTGCTCATCTGAATGAACATGTATGGGAGCCATTGGTTCCTGTGTTTCTCCCTGACATGCATGTATGCTTTAAAAAACTCCGGTAAAGGTAACAACCAAGTTCTGGTTGTGAATGCTCAGTTGTTCATTCTGTCTGCCCCCTTTTCTGCCTCCCATTGAATTTGTCTTCTGTTAGCTCATCATCCATCTTGAACTTGGTTTCCTGTGTTTCTGATTCTCAAGTGTATCCTGAAACCACGTACCACATATGCAGTACGTATGTATACATGTGTTCCTGTATGTGTGTATGTATGTATGTATGTATGTATATGTATATATATGTGTGTATGTGTGTGTGTGTGCTAACACACAGCTGCTTCTTTCACCCTATACCAACTCCTTTCTCTTTATCATGAGAACGTACACCTCAGTAATGTACACATACCCACTGTCTCTCCTGAGCCCCCTTGAATTGGGCCAAAGGGAAGGATTCTATACAGTGTTCCTTCTCTGTAAGTCCTAGCTACAGACATGATGCTGTTTATTTGGACAAGCATTCTGTTTGGGAGAAATTATGCCTCTGCTTTGAAGTCTCATTTAACATCATCCGTTTTTACTTTGCTCCTTTGTCCACTTCTGTAGCTCAGCCCTCCCCAAGGCCATCACCTTCCTTCTCTGGTTTTCAATTATCTTCGTTGCTTTTATTCTCATCTGCAATTATAGTTGCTGCCTAGCAATGTGAATGAGGGTATTTACCCTATGAGAGTTTCTGAGAATGGAACCCTGGATAATAAGCATTGGGTGAAAGGCTCCACTTTCTGTCCCCATCGTTCAATGGTGAGGAGGATGAAATACAAACAGCAAGCCAAATCCTATTTTTTCTTTCAGGTCATTCTTCTGTTCATTTCACTGAGTTCCAAAGCCCTGTAGCCTTCATTTGCGTGAAGGACATTTGACGCTAGCATTAAAAAAAATCAGTCCTATCCAAGCATAGATTGGAGGCTGAGTTTGAAGACATCGAAACAACTGTATAAGAACCATCACTGTAAGGTTTGGCTTTATGGGTTAAAAAAATCCCAGCAACTTGGTAATTTATACAATCTATTTTTAGAAAGCATTTTCCACATATGTGACCTATTTGAGCTGGTATATAAAAATGCAATTTTTATTTGACAGTTTTATATTTTAAGCACTCCATGTTGACATTTTTTAAAACTCAGATGTGTTGTTTTGTTGGCAGAGGTAGTTTGCAAACTAATGAAGAAGTAAGAGAGGAAATTAGCTTGAAGCTGCAGAATATTTGCGACCAGAAGGTAAAGAAAGGAGGTTCTGGAGTCTGGAAATAATTATCATCCCGCCACAGTTCCCCATTAGAGTTGGCAAAAGACCTAGGGTCTGACAGTTAAATTAAAGCCTGCTACCCAGTGAAAAATTAGCTACAGAAGGCTTGATTTGGGGTAACATTACACTGCGTGCCACTTGTGGTAGGGCTTGACGGCTTGGTTCCATTCATAAGATTCATGCAGGGGTAAGGCTGCTATGAAAACATGGAGTGATCCACCTACAGCAGGCAATATTTACAAAGCAATTCAAGGAGGGACATGCTCAACAGAATTCATTTTAATATATGTATTGATTTCTATAAGCTTTTATACAAATATAGATTTGTGTTAACGTATCTCCCTCATTCCCTTCTCCTTTCCATGTCTCTTAGGCATTATCACTTCTACTGCCAGACCACACATGATTTTATGTGTCTATGTAACATCTAGGAGGCATCAGTAAAAGCATACTATGCTTTTAAAATGTAATATCATTTTTAGAAGTAATGATTGGAATCTGAGATCTGAAGTCAGAAAGACGAGACTGTAAACCTCTCTCCAGCACTGGTGGCTGTGGTGTAGTGACAACATTTGGGAGTCTTAGTTTCCTCACTCATAAAATATGGATAATAAAATTATTTTGGTGTGTTGTAAGTGTGTGTGGGCATGTGAGTGCACACACACAAGCTGCTGAAGATGAAACCAGGGCCTTGAGCCTATTAAGCAAGTGCTGTAGCACAGAGCTATACCCTAGGTTCTAAGATGACCTACTTACATCAGGTTGCTCCGGAGTGTCTGTGACTCTCTTACTGCAGTGGTCTTTTGTGTGTATCCCAGCGAGTCACTTAAAACAAGCCTCTCTAGGCCAGGCCTGAAGACCAAGGATGCCGGCAGGTCTCCCAAGACCCTTGAGCTCCGCCATTGTTGCCCCTTCACTGTGCAGAACATTTTGTGTATGTGTATACTTAATAAAAGGTGTCTGTCCATTTGTTAATTAGTCACCTGGGAAGTGGAAACAATGGAGAAAAAAATATAATGCTGTGGGTTGTTTGTCTGGTTTTGTAAAAGCCTGCAATCCCACTTACTTGTTGGGCTAAGCCAGGGAATTTGTAAGCTGACACCTGCTTGGGGTACAGAATGAATTCAAGGCCACTTCAGGAAATGTACTGGTACCCTGTCTCCAAATAAAGGTGGAAATAAAAGGGTTGGAGCCTTATGTCAGGGGTGAAGTGCTTGCTTGGCATGTCCACTGTATGCACGGCAAAACAAACAACAAAACTCTCAAATATAATATTACTTAAAAGAAATGGAGTCACTTAGAGGTAAGGTGGGGAGGGAGGACCGGGACCACCTGATGGATGGTCATGTACACACACTTATTATTTAGAGCTTAAGTTGAGAGGGAGGACTGGAGGGAGGACTGGGACAGATGGTCACATTCACAGACTTTGTATCTGTTAAAAGTGTTCACAGAAGGGGCCAGCAGCACAGCTTCGCAAGCAAAACGCATGGTCTGTCACTCCAGCTCCAGGGCACACCTTTCTCTGTCCTCCATGGGCACCTGCACTCTTGTGCACAAACCCTCACCTCACACACATATGCATAATTAAAGATAATTCAAAAAATCCCCAAACATGAAATATAAAAACGTTTTTATCATTCTAACCTCAAGGAATGTTCCTAATAAAAATAAAAACACTAGGGTGTAAAGGTGAGCACACCAGCATGTTTATTAGTGCAATTAAGAATGGCTAAAAGGACAGGTTGGGTGGTGGTGGCACACACCTTTAATCCCAGCATTTGGGAATCAGAGACAGGCAGATCTCTATGAGTTCTATGCCAGCCTATTCTCTAAGAGCTGTTCCAGAATGACTAGGACTGTTACACAGAAAAACCCTGTTTTTGGAAAAAAAAAAAAACAAAACAAGAAAACAAAACAAGAAAAAAAAAACAAGAAAAGAATGGCTAAATTGGCAGTAAGCTCAGCGCTGAGCACTGGTGTGCCCGCTTTAGAGGAATGACGATATATTAGGAGTTTGCGTGTGCATTGCACACTAACCCAGACAAGCTGTGCTCCGCCCTGAGTCCAGGTCTGCTCACCACTTTATACTCCTGTATAAACAAGAAGTTTGTTTGTTGTTTCCTTCCTGAGAGAGAGAAGTGCACTGGCCAGAGGGGGAGAAACAGTTGCTCTTTTGCTTGCGAACTCTGCCTTGTGGCCCCAAGCACACACTTTGTAGAGTGAAATGAAAATCCAGTAGAGTCCACAATAAAGGCACTTCCTCCTGACTGCATACAGGAAGAGAAAGGTGAGGGTGGGTGGTTTGTGTTGTAGGAGCTCGAAACATTGGAAAGATGGCTCTGTGTGTGTGTGTGTGTGTGTGTGTGTGTGTGTGTCCTGGGTTGTCTTAAGAACTTTCAAGGTGTCTTAAAATGATAAGTTGTAGCTTCTAGGGTAGGGAACACATGGGCCATCATCTAAGGAAGAGAGAACAGGGATTGTCACACTGCTGGGGAGGCAACCATCAGTCTACAGTAACCAGACATAGCTTTTTAAATCTCATTTCCCGAAGAAATAAATATTAATTTACAGAGAGGCTCCGGTCATCTTGATTTTTCTTTGGATCACTGATGATTTCCATGAGGGACAGGATACTTCTTATCAGAGAACATAATTGGCAAGTTTGTCAATGTTTTTATCCATTTTGGGCCCAAGACCTTTGAGAAAAGAACCTGATTGGACATTTTCCCATGGTGTTTACATAAAATTAAACCAACATTTCACAGACTAGAAAGCCAGTGGAGGGCCCCTTGGGGCCTCGACTCATCTACCAGCCATGTCTCTCAGTCAGGCCTGCAGTGTCCTCCAACTTGCTGCTAGAGAAGCCAATGGCCAATGCAAGGGCAATATTCTTGAGGTGACCAGATTCATCTATTATTTACCAGGCATCACGCAGCAGCTTTGTGTTTATCATGGATGTTTAGCTACATCCCTGGCCTCAGTCGTCCCATCACTGTGCCACTATGTGCTCCCTTGGTAGGGAACCACTGGTCTAGTCATTGTTGCAATCACTAAAAAAGCTATTTCAGACCTTTATCATTTCTGTGCTCATCTCTACCAAGGTGGCTGTGTTGAGTCAGCTTCATACCATAGGAACAGGGCACCTGACAAAAACAGAGCAGACGATGAAAGGTGTGTTTTGGCTCCTGTTCTCAGAGATATCAATCTATCCTCACTTGGTTCTGTTGACTCTGGCACCCTACTTCCTTCAAGAAGACCCAACTTTCTAAAGTTTATGCCACTTCCCAGTAATTTCACCAAGTTAAGACTCTATTAATTTATTAGTTCATTGATGAGGTCAGAGTCCCCAAGATCTAATTTCCCTAAAAAGGCCCTTCCTCTTAACCCTGCTACATGAGGGGAAATCAGTCATATGGTCTTTGAGAGGGCACTTTAGATCAAAATCATAATAGATCAATGGATTTCTAATACTATACATTTGTTAGATTTTTTCCCTGTACACTGGCCATGAGTCACTGTGTTTTTTTTATCTCTCTCTGAATAGATATTGAGTTTCAAAACACTCCAAATATATAATTTTTACTAATGGATTTTTCACAACAACTTCTTCCCCTTTCTAGAGAAGTGAGTGCCTGTCACAGATTATATTTGGACTTGTAATGTGGCAAGCAGAAAACCTAGGGAAAGAAGAGAGTGTGGGCCTTGAAATTTCAGGTTAGCTATTTCCATAACACGATAGCAACTAGGTAAATCCATCACATTTTCCCCACCTCAGTCCTTTGGAGTCTGAAATAGGCATTGCAATAGCTGAATGAGTGGCTGTGTGGGTCAAATGAACTGATACCACAGAGACAATGGAAGCATAAAACAGTGTGTTTAGTCAGAATTTGATGGTATATGACCGTAATTCTTCTGGAGAAGTAGAGGCAGGAAGTGGAACTCATGTTATCCTCCAGTACAGAGTAAATTGGAATCCATCTTAGGTTACACAAGAAATCTCTAAGTCTCAAAGAAATCTCACAGACAAAAATCTTCACATACATTATTTTTATGCATATTCTCAAAGCATTTAGCAACATTTGTACAATCTCCATAATGACACACATGTGTATGAAGAACAGGATAAATTTCTTTCTAAAGGACTAGAGATTTTTTTAAATTGTAAAACAAACACTAAAATCTAAGTTTCATTGTTTCATTGACTGGTCAAATATTATTGGGCAAATACATTCAGGGACATAGAGTAGGAGAAAGGAAAGCATTATGCTGTGTTTTATCCTGTGAGTGAGGATATTAACTCTTGGGGAGAATCACTGTGGGGTTAAGCAAGAAAATGATGCTTGATTTTCTATTCCTAGGCTGCAGTGTCAGTGCAGTAATTAAGAAAAAATAGGAGTTGAGCCCGTGACTCTTTCTCAGTTCCTCTTGCTTTTGTGAGACCCTCTGTACCTGTGCCATTATCAAGCACTGACATCCTTGTCTCTGAATCTCTTTTATTGTGCATATAGCTGTAGTGCGGTCGACAGTTTAGCTATTTCCTTACAGCCAAAAGATTCCACAATGGTGTAATCAAGAAGGCATAGAAGTTAATTATCATTGGGTTTTGATTCCCATTCAACTTTCTAATAAGAGCTTTAACAATTAGGTTTTGTAACAGCATGTGGGTGGGTTCTTCCGGTATTCTCATGGACCTGTGTGTGCATATAAAACGTTAAGGCTGTTACATGTGGAAAGATGCCATAGGAAGTGGTGGATGTCTCAGTATGAATGTTGGAGAGATCAGGCAACTTTAGAAGCAGCACACGGATCGTCGGGGTGGAGGAAGGATCTATGGGTTGCTTTCTGACTCTCAACCCTTGCTCTTGAGAGTTACTCCTGCTGGTTCCCACTTTTTCTAGCAAGATAAGCATGTTGGGTGGAACAGTCTCCTCCGCAGCAGAGGTGTTTGTTCCTCTTCCCATATAGTCCTTGATTCCCTTCTGACCTCTGCCTGAAGCTGAGTTCAGGCAGACGGGACATGCTCAGTTTCAGCCTGTGTGAATTTCTAATCAATAGTTACGGGCTTCAGTGTTTCTGGTTCACAATGTCTGGGAAGGAGACGAAGAAGAAATAGGGAGCCCATGCCAACTGGCTCCTTCCTCCTTTTCCTTTCATCCAAGTCCCCCACTTGCAAGATGGTGTTGTTCACAGCCGGGTCTTTCCCATTTTGTTTTTGTCCCACACTCCAGTCATCTCTGGAAAGCCCCTCACAGATACACCCAGAAGTGTGCTTTCCCAGTCTCCTCAGCATCTCTTGCTACAGCCAAGTTGTTAAGACTTTAAGCATCACAGCTTCTTTTGTCTCTTCCACTTCCTGCTAATTTTACCTTTACTAACACTGCTGTTGTAAGAAAAGTTTCTAACAACAACAAAACAACAACAATAACAGACTCTCAGTACAGTCTAAAAATGTGTGTATTGTGTAGCACAACCTGGCCTCGGAATTCATTTCTCCTTGAAGCTTTTGTCTGCTACATTGTTTCTAGATAAGGTCTCTGCAAATAAGACCAAACCAAGGTGCAGTCACATTGCATCATAAAGGGACTAAATCAATGGTTATTCTTAGAAGAGGGAGCTTTCTACACGGCAAAAGAAACAATTAATAGAGTAAAGAATCTTGCAGAATGAAGGAAAATCTTGACCAGCTCTACATCCAAGCAGTAAGAAAACAGACTAGCCAACAAATGGGCTTATTCAGTGAACCGATGGTTTCCAAAAAAGGAGATTCAAATAGCCAGCAAACACACATATGAAAACATTTTAACCTCACTAGCCATAAAAATGCAAATTGAAAGTACATTGAGATTATCTCTTACCCCAGTCAGAATGGTATTCATAAGAAAACAATATGAAATGCTTGTGTGACTGTGGACAAAAGGAAATAAAAGATTTGTATTTCTATTGAAACCAATGTGGTGGCTTGTCTGCACTTCCCTCTGACCCAGTTACCTTCCCGGTATTTACCCCAAAGACCACAAAGTCCCTTTATCACGGAGACACGTGCACGTCAGTGATCATCACCACAGCATTCTTCACAATGGCCGAGGTGTGGCATCAGCCCAGGCGTCCAATGACAAAGAGAGAATAGGAAATGTGCTCTCTACACAGAATGGAATACTTGCTGCCCTGAAGAAGAGCGTGATATGTCATCCGCAGGAAAATGGATGTAACTGGGAGAGTCAGGCCATGAAAATCAGTCGGTCTCAGAAAGACATTTTCTCATATGCTGTTCCTAAATTTTATATAGTCACATAAAACCAAGTATGTATGGATTAGGTAGAAGTGAAGTGGAATTGTCAAGGCAAACAAAAGGGACTGGGGATGGGAGAAAAGGAAGGGTAGGAAGAATGAGGCAGGAGAGGAATATACTCTACTTAGAGTATATACTTGAGAAAAACTTGAAAACTTAACAAAATGGAAACAAAAAATGTTTTTCACAATGGGAACTTTAGAGGTTCCATGATGATTTGGGGACCAAATAAAGGCACTGTAACAAACAACAGACAGAACCCAAATAACTGCCCAGTTCTATTCTATAAAACAGTCAGCAAATGAGAGCCAGCCACTATAGCAAAATGGCAAATCTAGGGCTGCACAAAGTGAGGTTTGGTGAGAATTCACACAGAAGCAACATGGTGTCCTAAGGGCAGGATACACCCTGCTCAACCCAATCAAACATCAGTTGAAGAAGAGTCTGGGTATTGACGATCACGACGCCATGCTCACTCAATCGTTTGACACTGTTCGACAGGGCTTGGAATGCTAGGCAAGGTCACTCATGATGTGGTAGTAAAGGCCAAGGCAGCTGCTGTCATTGCAAGCTGGTACTACACTGGTGATGGGAAAGACTCGTTAGGTCCGAGAGGGAAGGAGTCCTGACCTGTTATTGCATATATTTAAACACAGAAAAAGTATCTTATGATTAGCCTCATAGGTGAATCACTGTGTTACATTTCTAAACAATATTCTATCAGTTAAGTGGTAACAATAGCCTGTAACCAACCTGTCAGATTTGAAAGAAACTGTGTGATGGTGAATGCAGGGGCAGGAGGCCCTGGAAACAGAAGGAGGCATTACCGACTTCCAAACCAGAACCAAAACAGGGTTGATGCTTTCATTTCTAAAAGCTCAAACGTCACTTCCTGAAGACCACCTAAGACAGAGTCTTGACTACTTTCCCTTACTATGAACTGTGTCCAGAGTGACTGGTCCCTGTCCTGATATGACCTCATCAGGAGGGGCCATTGTGAGGGAGTCTGAAGAGCAGGTATAAGGGAGGATGAACTAGCTTGGCTTTCTGTGGGTGTTTTGAGAGGCATTCTGATTGGTGCAGTGTTTAGTGGGTTTTGACACATAGTGAATTTGTGTGTGTATGTATGTGTATGTGTGTTTTGCTTTTAGGTGTTTGGGTTTTTATTTTGTCTTTTTGGTTTTTAGTTTCTTGGTGTGTGTGTGTGTGTGTGTGTGTGTGTGTGTGTGTGTGTGTGTGTGTGTTAGGGGAAATTTTGGTTTATTTTTGTTTAGCTTTTTGAAAGCTAGTTTTTATTTTACTTTTAATTGCTACCAATAATGTGTGGTCCAAGGGGTGAGTTGACAGCAAGGCCCAGCCCTGCTCCTACCCTCTCCTATGAGAATCTCAGGGCACAGTATACCATCCTAAGGACCATAGGCCAGGGCAGCTGTGCCCAGGTGAAGCTGGCGCACCACCGCCTCACGGGCACTGCGGTGGCCATAAAAGTCCTGCTGAAGGAGAAGCAGCGGAGAGTCCTGATTAGGTCCGAAGTGGGGATAATGAAGAGGATGAACCATCCCAACATCATCTCCCTTCTTCAGATCATTGAAACAGAACAGAACATCTTCCTGATCCTGGAACTGGCTGATGGATGCGAGCTCTGGGACTGGATTCAACAAGCTGGCTACCTGCAGGAAGGCATGGCCCGGAAGATCTTCAGACAAATCGTACATGCTATGTGCTACTGCCATGACAAGGGCATAGTACACAGGGACCTCAAACCAGACAACATCATGGTGGATGCTACGGGAAAGGTGAAAATTATAGATTTTGGCCTGGGCGTCTTAGTCAGACCTGGGAGGAAGCTTCACAGGTTTTGCGGTGCCTTACAATTTAGTGCCCCAGAATTTTTCCTGCGCCAGCCCTATGACGGCACCAAAGTGGATACGTGGAACTTGGGTGTTCTCCTATATTTTATGGTGACCGGGACCCTGCCGTTTGAAGGTATCACCTTTGAAGAGCTTTGGGGCAAGGTTTTGCTAGGACACTATGATGTTCCTTCCCACCTCTCACAAGAGCTGAGAGATATTATCCGCTGCTTATTAACAGTGAACCCTATGGAGAGACCCAAACTGAAGGGTATTGTGAAGCATCCGTGGCTCAGGAAAGGAGACAAGGGTTCATCGAGGCATTGTGATAAGATGAGCCCTAGATGCCTGGACGCTGTGATCATGGCAGCCATGGCAGATATGGGGTTCAAACCACACGACATCCGGAAATCCTTACTCAATAGGTTGTTTGATGAACCCATGGCCACCTATGGCCTACTGCAATGCCAGGCACGCCAGCAGGGTGACTTCGCGAGACAAACCAAGGCAGTGCAACCAGGAATAACACCTTTCCCCACTCCCACAGATACTGCCACCTTCCCTCAGTGTCAAAAGAGGACAACTGATGTGCCAGCCCTTCGAATCTTTCTCTCATTATCCCCGACAACTGACTCTGCAGAGGATAGCCAGCAGGTAGGGCGCGGGGGAGGGGGGGGGAGAAGAAGTGTCACCATTCCTATAATTGCCCCCCACTGCCTACAGAAGGAAACACCTACTCATGGTGTCTGGGACCCCATATGGATACAGAACAGCACGACTACAGGCACAGTTCGAGGTGCACGCAGGGGTTGGAAGAGGTGGGCAAGGAGGATTGGGGCCAGTCTCTTAAGCGCCTTCTGCTGCCTACCAAGCAAGGAGAAAAGAGTGGTGTGCCCCAAAGGGAGTTACAGCAGGAAAAGACATGAAGCCAGAGGCCAGCCAGAGGCCAGCCAGGGGCGCTGAGGTCCTGTGAATTATGAGGTCATGGCATCAAGGATGGACTCAAACAGTTGCTCAAACAGGACTCAAACAGGAAGCCCAGAGGCCTGGGTGGAGCCAGAAGAGGGGCGGGGAATGGCTCAGGAGTCTTCAGGTGTATTGCATTCATCAGGGATATAGGCAAGACAGTAGCCTTCCAGAGCATGGGGGTAAAGGCCAGAAAGCGAGCGGGAAGACAGATGCCCTTCTGCCTGCCTAGGATCATGTCAGACAGAGGCATGTTGCTACCCTGCTCCTCTATGCTGTAATAATGGGTAAATTAAAGTGCTTTCCGAACCTACTTTTCACTCTTTTACAATAAAATTGGTCATAAAGATTGTTCACTACTCTCCTATGATAGTGACATAGATAGAGACAGGAAATACCGCGCAATGACGGAAATTTGGGTGAGTACTGTGTCTTTAAGCCAGTTTGCCGACCACCTCCAGAACCTAAAAATAAATAAATAAAACAATAAAAAATAAAAGAAACAAAGGAGTACCCCATGCAACCTTTAAGGAGGGCACTGTCTTAATTTGTTTCCTATTATCCTCATGGAAGGCCAGCTTCAGACCCCATAACATCGATTTTAAGAAAAGGAAGCATAATTGCTCCTCAAATCAAAATTTAAAATTTTTCCTGAAAGTGTGTGGAGAGGGCAGGGTTATTTTGAGGTTCATTAGGGAAGGCTGTCTTTGTGGACAAGAATAGAATCTGAGTTCTACCTCTGGCTCTGGGCAGAGACGTAGCCTTCTAAGCTGCCTGAAGCATGTGTTTAATGAATTCTGGACCTGCAGGTATGTTACTGCTATGAGACAGCACTATTGGGACCTGTGTGTTGTTCTGTAGGTGGGTACAAACCTGGGATGGTGACAGAATGCGGCATGCAGACAGAGTTTGGGTGTGGAGTTAATTGAGATCAGAGACGGGTAGGGGGGAGGGACCAGGGAGTGGGCAGAAGCTCACCCCTCAGAGTAACCCCTGCACCTGCTCACAGACCAGGACTGGGCTGGCCAGGGTACTGCTGGAACCCATCCTTCCAGATGACAGGGCAAGCCAGCATAATGCCTGAATCTTAACAGTTCCCCTTTCTCTATGTTCTCTGGATGCCATTCAAAGTCCTAAGCATGCTTGCACTGATTCTACCCGTTGCTCTCTTGGACCCAAAGTCAAAAGGGCATGATTATTTCTTGTCTTTCACCTGTCTTCCAAGCTGCCGAGAGTTTTATTTTGCCTGCCCTATTTTTCTTTCAAACAAACGATAATAAAATGATCATTAAACTTCTGAGATTGAGATTCTTCTAAATGTTTCTTATCAAAAAGGGAACTCCACTAACCAGTGATGTGCTAGTTACAGGTTGTGCTGTATTTTTGTTGTTGGTTCCCTCAGCTGAATTGGCTTAAACTGTCAGGGCAGATTGTCTTAACCCCAGAAGTCCTCGGAAACTCGTTAATGTCTCTGACTCAAGTGTCTGCACATAAAGACCTCACTTGAGTGAGGCTTGGGGATTGGGTGAGTTGATGTGGTTTCAGGGAGTTTCAGGGCTCAGAGGAAAGTTCAGGATCAAACCAGCCCCCAGCATTTCACACTGAAGTGGGGAGGAGAAAGGGGTGCTTGTGTGTTGTGTTATCTGTCCATTGTACGTTGTGTTCATTTCTGCTAAGTTCATATTCAGTGAAGATTGTATATGGCTAATATGTTTTGAAACCTCCTACTTCCATGATGAAACAGATGATTCTTGATTTTTGGTGGATTGTGTTCAATAAACCTGCAAGTTGAAAATGATTGAGCTCTGCCACACACCCGCTCCCCCCATACACCTTCAGTGTTCACATTTAAAGAATAACCACAAATACCAGTCCCCACCTTCTACCATACCTGAGACAGCATCTCTGGTTTCCTGCTGGTGTCCCTGTCAGGGTAGCTGGCCGGCCAGTTTGGAGTCTGGGGCGTTCCTGTCTCCGCTGCCCACTTCAGCACAGGAGCTATGGGATTACAGATATGCACGCTACTGTTCCAGTTCCTCTATGGTTTCAGGGATTTGCACTCAGCAATTGTTTTACCCACTAAACCACGTCGTTGCCCTCTTTTTTTCTTGAGCCAAACTATCATTGTATCCCAGGTTTGCCCTGAACTCTTCACATAACTGAGGACCACCTAGAACTTCTAATCCGCATCCCTCTACCTCTCCAGTGTTAAGATTCCAGGCATGTGCCATCATGCCTGGTTTGTGTGATGGAACTTAGAAGTTCATACATGCCAGCCAATTACTGTACCTCTAGAGCTACATCCCCAGCCCCAAGGGTGCATTTTATACATCTAATCTTCACAGCCACCATTCATAATGGGGAGAGAGGATCATGATGTTCGGGTGGAGAAAAAACCAGGAGAAACGTAGATTGCTTGTCCTCCATTATCAGCTGTGGAACTGAAAATCTTAAACCCTGTTAAGTGCACGTGGTACAGTTCTGGAGGGAATGGTACCCCAACTTCCAGAAGTCAGGCCGTGCCCACAGCCAGAGTGCCCCTGGAACTCTCATGCTTCATGGCTGAAAGGTGGAGCCCATTGGAAGATTAAAACTTCCTGTATATAACTCAGCCCCAGGGGATCTGAAATCCTCTTCTGGCCTCTTCAGGAACTGCCCCTGAACACACATACACACCGAGAGAGAGAGAGAGAGAGAGAGAGAGAGAGAGAGAGAGAGAGAGAGAGAGAGAGAGAGAGAGAGAGAGAGATTCCACCAAGGAAGGGAGAGATTTTCAGCTCCTGCCTTCTGTTGGATAGGAACACCATACTTCTTATTATTATTTGAAATTTTCATACATGAACACAATATATTTTGATTATCTTTTTAATTTCAACTTTCATTGTACATTGAAGGTATTAGAACATGGTGTTTAATACACACATACATAGTGAAATTGTTGCCACAGCCTAGCCACAGATTATCTCCATAAAGAACTCTGGGAACCTTTGCTGGAAAATCTTTATAGTGTGTGATGATGGAAGGAAGGAGACTAGCAGATGAGAGTGCAGAGGGAGACGAAGAGGACAATGCCCTGCCCATGCGGCCTGAGGCAGAGGGAAAAATCACCAGAGATGTCAGAGAATGCCTGGAGCCCACCTGGGAAAAAGCAGGTAGGACATGATTCCCAGTGTAGTCCAGACCAGTTAAGCTCACATTATATATTTTCTCTCCATCGTGGGGACTGAAACACAGGCCCAGACTCCAGGTGAAGAGGCAAGATTAAAGCCACTTTAAACTCAGATCCCATTTTGTGACAATCTAGCATAGTAGGCACCCCACTCCGGGTGCCCCACCTCATGTACCTGGAAATTCCAAGAAAAGACATGAACAGCGCAAAAACTGCCGGGCTGCCCAGAGACCTGAGGACAGCCAATCAGAAGCTAGATAAACAAGCTTTTACAGTACCAAGCTTTTTTGTGGAATGTTACAAAAACCCCTTCTTGACTTAGCGCCACCTGCAAAATAAGCATTCAATCCAAGGTGTGTAACTCCCTGCTCGTGGCTTTTCTCTTTAAACACCCCTTGCACTGTGAGCTGGGGCCTTCCTCCCTCACTTGCTGTGCTGGTCTATGGGACAAGGTCCCTGTTCATGAACTTGTAAGAATAAAGAAACTGTGTGTAACTGCATCAGAAAGTGGTGGTCTCATTGGGGGTCTTGCGACTCAGGCATAACACAGAAAATGTTGATATTAATCTTAAAAGCTCCATCCATTGTATAGAATCAAAGCATTGTGGAGGAAAAAAAATTCAAACACTACTATTCATTCTGTCACTCATAACCAGTTTTCTTGACCGTTAGCTCATTTGCAGAGAGAGTGAATTTTTTTTTTTTTGTTTTGTTTTGTTTTTCGAGACAGGGTTTCTCTGCAGCTTTAGAGCCTGTCCTGGAACTAGCTCTTGTAGACCAGGCTGGTCTCGAACTCACAGAGATCCTGCCTCTGCCTCCCGAGTGCTGGGATTAAAGGCGCGCGCCACCATCGCCCGGCGAGAGTGAAATCTTATAAGGATGAGTTGCACCTTCAGAACACTGTACAAACTCAGCAAGTCAGACGACACGCCTGTGAAGTCATCCCAAACTGGTAAATGGCAGAGCGGATTTTATCATCTAAGGACTAAATTGTAGTAGGGGAAACCTGTATGTATAGAGGGAAGTATACACAAGCATTCATGTGTATGTATGTGCATGTGAAGACTAGGAACTTGCATGTGTAAAGGGAGGTATACACATGTATTCATGTGTATGTATGATGTGGGATTCCCCTCTGTATGCTGTGAATACCATTGGTTAATAAAGAAACTGTCTTGAGCCTGTGATAGGGTAGGACTTAGTTAGGCAGGGAAAACTAAGTTGAACTCTGGGAGAAAGAAGAACAGAGTGGAGAGAAGCCATAGAGCCAACACCAGAGACAGATGTGCTGGAAGGCCATGAGCTGGTGGTGATGCACAGATTAATAGAAATGGGTTAAATTAAGATGTAAGATTTAGCTAATAAAAAGCTAGAGCTAATGGGCCACGCAGTGATTTAAATAATACATTTTTGTGTGATTATTTTGGGTCTGGATGGCCGGGAAACAAAACAAGCATCTCCCTTCAACAAATTGGTGCCAATGTCGTTGACTAAATCCACATAAAACCTTAGAGGGCTTGGAAAGAAATTCTGACACGAAAAAACAAAGTTTAGCCACATTTATTTTCCCGAATGGACTTTGCTTGTTGGCGGCATGCTGTGGCTCCTTTAAGAGAGGGTTTCCTGATTCAGTGGTAGCAGAACAAAAGCCACGGTTTTGAAATGCCAGTTTTCTGGGCCATGCTGCCAGTGCAAACTTTGGCTCTTTCAGGAGGCTGAGCATTTAAATGAGTTTGTAAGCAGTGTGTTACAAACTGCTTAATGGTGTAGAATGAGCAGCGGGGCTGTGTCCCGCCACCCGGCTAGCTTTACCCAAAATAATTACACGGAAACTGTATTCTTTTAAAGCACTGCCTGGCCCATAGTTTCAGCCTCTTATTGGCTAATTCTCACATCTTCCTTTAACCCATATTTAGTAATCTGTATAGCACCACGAGGTGTGGCTTACCAGGAGAGATCTTAACCTGTGTCCATCTCGGAGAGGAGAAGCATGGAGACTCACTAAGGCGACTGAAGTGTCTCCCCACTCCTGCTACCCAGCATTCTGTTCTGTCTACTCCACCTACCTAATTTTCTGTTCTCTTAAAGGGCCAAGGCAGTTTTCTTTATTAATTAACCAATGAAAGTAACATAGACAGATAACTCTCCTCCATCATTTCCCCTTTTTCCATTTAAACAAAAAAGAAAGGCTTCAACTTTAACATAGCAAAATTACATATAACAAAACAGTTATCAAGCAAGTATTATAGTTACAATATTTAAATCTATTTTATCTTTTATCATAACTAAGGAAAGCTATAACTATCTATTTATTCTTCAACTCCATCAAAGACTCCAGAAGGATATAATATTACCTAAGTAAACAAGTCATATGCAACTTTCAAACTCTAGAAATGACAGAGACAACTCGCTGCCAGGACAGTCACCCAAAGTTCCTCTGTACCGTTGGGGCATCCATCTTCGGCCTTCAGGCCCATAGTGTCCAGCAGACATTTCCATGACACAGGAAATTCCAAAGACAGTTCAGTCACTTTCTGCTGTGTCCTGCAGAACGTCTCGCAGACTCTTTAATGAATCAGGAACCCCAAAAGGCCATCTCACCTTTAGGCAAGTTCAGCAGTCCTCTTTCTGTGGGTTCTTTGTGTCCAGTTTATGCAACAGTCCAGGCAAGAGCAGTTTCTTGCCCAAATGGCTAACAAACTCCATAAGTAGTCTCTTCGATGCCCATCTTCCTCTCGAAGTAGATTGGTGCTGCCAGGAGCAGACGTGTCTCATTGTCATGAAAAACCCTAAGTTATTAAAACATTAAATGCCATATTCTGCAGTCTTTGAAAGATATGAAGAATGCCTATCTGAAATATATCTATGCACATCTAGAAAATCTAACTAACATGACTACAAGTTTGACTATTGAAAGATATGAAGAATGCCTATTTAACTAAAGTATATCTCCATATATCTAGAAAATCTAACTAACATGACTACAAGCTTGACTATTATCGATGATTATCCATTAACAACCTATATTTCCTAATTATACATTACAGTTTTTAAAATGAACTACACAATCAAAATAGCTTAATCAAGATCAGAAATACATATACATATAACAAAATTGACCTTAAAATCTACCAATGCAAATTATTCATATCTATATCGTCTCCCCCTTTAAATGTAAAAGAACATTTATAAACAATATTTGGGAATATGGGCGCAGTTATTTCTCTCCAAACTGCTTCCTGCTGAGTGGGGGCGCTGTTATTTAGGTCTTTCAAGATATAACCTGTCTGCTAGGTTCATCTCAGTCGGCAGTTGAGTGAAGTAATTTTTTGAGGGTGTTCACAGCAACCTTTCAGGAGGGCGTGGTCTATCATACCATATTGGGATAGAAGCAATCCACAGAGTCTCGTCCTCTGTGAAAACAAAAGAAGAAACTCTTTTCCAAAGCATCTTGTTCTTAGATCCAAATCCTGAAGTCATACCGTTAAGATGTCCATTCTGGTCTAGACTGGCAGCCCATATAATGAAATGTCTCTCTGTATTTAGCTCCTTTACAGTCAAAAATTTCAAAGAAAACACAATAAAATACATAATCCAGACTCTCTGTGAATTTTCCATTTTTACGTGGCTTATTTTTACTCTATCACTTTACTTCTTTTAATCTATAACTATCTGTACTCTGTCTCTTTAAAGACTTTACCCTTTTTTAAAGGCATTAACTTTATTTTTTATATTTTCTTCTTCTCTCTCAAGCCTACATACATTCATCCAACATTGTGACTCATTTAAAAGTCTTTTATGTCTGAATATGTCCTATTGTGAATCTGTAATTTTTCTACTGTCGAGAAACATGTTTGATTTGCACCTTTACATCGCTAAGCACTTAAGACTCTAAGCTGTGACATTCCTAGGTCAAAAACAGGTACTGCGGGCTTGCCCCGCCCAGTCCAACATGGCGGAGCTGTTTATGACTCTGAATTGGTTGCATCTCTGAGCTGCAGAGCCGCTGGGCTGTTCTAGATGTTGGCTCCACCTCTCTCCAATTTCAAAATGGAGGATGTACCATTTTCTACTAGCTCTGGGGCCTCCAGGTAGGAGCCACACTCAGCACTTTAATTCTGAGACTGAGTGTGCGGCACAGAAACTCTTTTCATCCAAGGTACAGCCACATCTGACAGGCAGAGCACCGTGCAGCCTGGAAACATCGGCAGAAATCCGCCATGCTCTCCCGCTTGCCTAAGCCTGATTCTGCCATCTGCCCAGGTGCAGGCGGGGAGCAGTGAGCCATTGGCATGGTCTCAGAGCACTTTCTTTCCGATCCCAAGCGGGAACACAAACATCCGCCACTGAAATGCTTTATAGCCAGAGTTTGCACTGGCGGCACAGCCCCAGGAAGCTGCGTTTTAAAATGACTCAGCTTTTTCTCTGCTGCTATTGCTGAAACAGGAAATCTCTCTACGGCATGTCCAGGCAAACAGCAAAAAGCTGTGTTAAACTCTCTCTCTCCTTTATTTAAAGCCCTCTCAGGTTTTTAAGTGGATTTAGTCACCAAGTTGGAGCGCCAATCTGTAGAATGAGCAGCGGGGCTGTGTCCCGCCACCCGGCTAGCTTTACCCAAAATAATTACACGGAAACTGTATTCTTTTAAAACACTGCCTGGCCCATAGTTTCAGCTTCTTATTGGCTAATTCTCACATCTTCCTTTAACCCATATTAACCATATTAAGACCATATTAAGACTTCTAATGGGCCATGTGCTAGATAAATGTACGTAGGCTTGGGAAAGAGAAGAAAAAGAGTATAGAGAATTATAAAAAGAAATAGATAGTTTTAAAAAATAAAACAAAGTCTTTAAAGAGACAGATTACAGATTATGTATATTATTGTATTTTCTTTGAATTTTTTGGCTGCAGAGGGACATTTGATTCTGGGGATTGCTAAGCTAAACCAACATATATATTTTAAAGGTATCCTGATTTCAGAATTTGGGTCTAAGGATATGCTGCTTTGGAAAAGAGGTTCTGCTTTTGTTTCCACAGAAGATGAGAACCTGTGGATTCATTCCAGACTAATATGGTTTGACACACCAAGAGTCCCTGAAAGGTCACCATGAACACCCCCCAAAATTACTTTGCCCAACAAAAAAGCAGGACTCAGTATGGAGAAAACTATGCCCATAGTCTCAAATATTGTTTATTAATGTTTGTTTATATTTAAAGGGGGATATGCTATAGAGATTTGCATTGGTATGGATCTTGCTTTATTGATACAAGTTTAAGGTCAATTTTGTTATACTGTATATATTTATTTCTGCTCTTGATTAAAAATGTAATGTATACTTAAGAAATAGGTTAATAGATAATCATTTATAATAATCAAGCTTGTTAGGTTTTCTAGCTATATAGAGATACATTTCAGGTAGATAGATAATCTTCAAACCTTTCAAAGATTACAGAATATGGCATTTAAAATGTTTTAATAACTTAGAACTTTTCATGACAATGAGACACATCTGCTCCTGGCAGTACCAATTAGTTCAAGAGGAAGATGGGCATCAAAAAGGCTCTTTATGGAGTTTGCTAGCCATTTGGGCAAGAAACTGCTCTTGCCTAGACTGTTTAATGAATTGGACATGCAGGACCCTTAGAGAAATGACTGCTTAACTTGCTTAAAGGTGAGATGATCCTTCAGGGTTCCTGCTTCATGAAAGAGTCTGCAAGACATTTTGCAGGACACAGAAGAAAGTGACTGGCAAAGTGCCAATATAGGCAGAATTGTCTTTGAAATTTCCTGTTTTGTGAAAATGTCTGCTGGATACTATGGGCCTATTGGCTGAAGATGGATGCCCCAACAGTACAGAAGAACTTTGGGTGACTGTCCAGGCAGCAAGATGTCTCTGTCAATTCTAGAGTTTTGGAAGTTGTTTACAATGTACTTCTTGTTTACTTAGGTAATATTATATCCTTCTGGAGTCTTTGATGGAGCTGAACAATTGATAGTTATAATTTTCCTTTGTCATTATAAAATATAGATATAAATATTGTAACTGCAATTCTTGCTCGATACCTATTTTGTTATATGTAATTTTTCTATGTTAAAGTTAAAACCTTTGTCTTTTATTTAAATGGAAAAGGGGAGGTGATGTGGGAGTCCCCACTGTATGCTGTGAATACCATTGGTTAATAAAGAAACTGTCTTGAGCCTGTGATAGGGTAGGATTTAGTTAGGTGGAGAAAACTAAACTGAATGCTGGGAGAAAGAAGGATGGAGTGGAGAGAAGCCATAGAACTGCTGCTGGAGACAGAAGTGCTGAAATTTTGCTGGTAGGCCATGACCTTGAGGTGATACACCTCGAGGATTAATTTAATTTATAGAAATAAATTAAGATTTATGAAATTTATAGAAATAAATTAAGATGTGAGACTTAGCTGATAAGAAGCTAGAGCTAATGGGCCAAGCAGTGATTTAACTGATATAATTTCTGTGTGATTATTTTGGGAGTCTGGGCAGCTGGGAAACAAGCTACCGGCCTTCTTCCAATATATGTATGTGAATGTAAAGACTAGAAAGGTCTTTTCAGGTTTCTTCCTTAATCACTCTCCTTATTTTTTTTTATAAATATTTTAGTTTTAAGTGGTGGTGATTGTGTGTGTGTGTGTTTGTGTGCATTACACAAGTGTATGCTATGTGAGTGCAGTTCCCACAGTCATTGGACCCCTTGGAATTGGACTTGGGTCTTGTTGAAGAGTGGCAAAGGCTCTTAACTTCTTGACCATCTCTCCAACCCCATAGCCATCATTTCATTAACTGAAGAATAGTGGGGAGTTACAGCTACAGTTACAGTTACAGAAACATGGTGAACAATAACTTGAGATGATGACTAGGAAGTCCTAGCCAGACATTCAAGTGATAGGCATCTTCCCCAGCTCTGTTGTTGCTGAGAATGTGGTCATCTCTGTTTTCCTCTGGACACCCTTTCTCATTTGCAGTCATCAGTTCCTAATGTTCTCATATGTTTTAGACAAGGAGCACTGTAGCTCACCCTCGCTATTTATCCCCAGTTCCCCTCTAGTCCACTTAAACGTGATGAACTTGTTTGTTCATCTGTTTGTGCACACCATTGCCTTTTGCTAACTGTGCCCTCAGCGGGTGAGACATAAGACGGTAGAAGGTGGACAGTGCAGGTATGCTTTCCTTCATTCCCATGGGACATGGTGTGCACTTCATTTTTGTAAATGTGCATCTCCTCATTAGCTTATAATAAAACTATTAAAGCAAAGAAGGTCAGGGTGCTTTTTAGAAACAAATGATAGCTTCCCCTTCCATATTTTGGACAAGATCCATTATACACATAGGAACCTTTGTTTTTCCACACTGGCCTCAGAAACAGAAATAAGGACAAGGACTTTATACCTCTCCTATCCAGAGCAAAGCAAGCTTGTTTTAGATCCAGGTTTTCTAGTCACTGATGAGAAGTCAGAGAAACTATGGAAACTATGGAAAAATTACGGCCCATAGAAAACTTATTGTCTTGAGTCTACTCCTCCAGTTTATTGCATATTAGTCTCTGGCCTCTCATTGTATTGTATCTGACAGCTCTTTTTGCTGTAAATAACTAGTAGTAATCTAAAATCGTTTCTGTTTACCCATGTACGAAAATTGCTTGCTCCAGAGGTCCTGTTGTGTACAGTGGTGCTTCCAATCTCTGGAAGAAGCCAGCCTGGCCTCCAGGTGCAGATTCAGTTCAACTTCTCTGATGCACATGTCTAGTTTGTCTCTTCTTTTGAGAGGGTAACAATCTGCTACTTGCCTTACAAATTGTCAGAGATTCCTTCTGTTATACAATAAAAACACTCTAACCAAAAGCGACTTTAGGAACCAAGTATTTATTTCATCTTACACTTCTAGCTCACTGTCTATAATTGAGAGGAATGGGGGCAGCAACTCACGCAGGAACCTGATGCAGAAGCAATGGGATGCTGCTTGCTGGCTCTGTTTTGGGTTCATACTCAGCTAGCTTTTTATATAGCCCAATACCACCAGCCAAGGAATGGTGCTGCCCACAGTGGGGCTAGGCCATCCTGCATTAATTAATGATCAAGATAGCCCCTACATACATGCCATGGCAATCTGATGTGGGTAATTCCTCAGCAGATCCTTGGCTCTCAGATAACTTTAGGTATAGCAAGTTGACAGTGCTAACTAGGACACTCATTAAGAAGTAAATTCTCCTTGGTCCTGCTTTGTTGACTCCCCGTGGGAGGCCTTACCCTTTCTGAAGAGTGGATGGGGGATGGGTTAAGGGAGGTGAGGGGGAGAGGAAGAAGGGGAGGAAGGAAAGAACTGTGGTTGGTATGTAAAATGAGTAAATTTTTTTTTAAAAAAAAAGCAAGTAAATTCTCCAGTTTGTTTTAATTTGTATCTGCATGATTTTACCTTTTGTGAAAACTATACTTCAGGAATTCTGTGTTGCCTAAGACAAGAGCTGTTGTAGGGTGGCTTGCCACAAATGTTGTGGTCTGGATGAACGGATGAAAGTGTGTGGCACTGTGTCATTATTACCCCGTGAGTGCTTGTGAGCACCAGCAAGGCTGAGCCTGACTGCTCATTGCAATTTACCTAGACTATACACATCCCCTTTAGAACCATATCACGCAATAAAAATGCATATAAACAGTGCATAAAAAGCCACCACACAATATCTTTGCAGAGAAGTCTCTATCAAATCTCAGTTGCTGTTCTTCTAGTCTTTCACATTATCTAGTGATTTAATAGGAAGTACCACTATTTTCCAGTGTAAGTTCTCCAACCACAGCAGCGGAGAAAAAGGGAAAAGTTCCTGCCCTCCAGGAGCTGACATTTGAATCGTTGGGAAGGGTGTAAAACTACACAAATAAATGGACAAAATCCCAACCAAGAGGGCACGCGGATGGTACAGTGTGTGAGCTGCAAACTGTTTAGGTCCTGTACTGTTTAATATCAGCACAGTTCACTAGCATCAGCATGGAGCTTGGAGCTGCACCAGCCCCACCCCCACAGCAGGTGTATAAACTTGCAGCTTTGCTCTACCTTGCCGCTGCCACCCAGCTTCAGCCTCCCCAGGAGAGTACAGAGGATTTTTTTCTGGTTTAATAGCAAACAAGAAAGGCATTCTTTAAGTTTAGGATCCTCACAGTCCCTTTGATCTGCCCTTCAGGACAGTTTTATGATTTCCACACACCCTATATGGCGTGTCCTCCACAAACAGCCAGAGCAATCTCATGAAAACATAAAACTCACCACATTATACCCCTGCTTAAAGCCTTTCTAAGACTCTCTATACTTCTTAAGATCAAATGGGAACTCAGACATGGCTTTCAAGGCAATTGTCTACTACCTTAATATTAGTTGCGGCTCTGCCTTCAGCAACTAAGTTTCCAAAAACTACGGTTCCTATCTGTCCTGAGCTGAATGTGAAATGAACCCATAACTCGGGCTTGCACACTTTGGTCTCTGCTTGTGTTTTGCTCCCTACAGTGTTTTTGTAAAGACATTATGGAATCTTTCCCAAGTAGGGCCTAGCTGGAAGAAGTGAGTTGATGGGGAAGGACATTTTGAGGGTTGTAACTTGGCTCCATCTTCTGCCTGAGTTCCCTCTGCTTCCTGGCTAGACTGTACCTTCTTGAGTTCACATGCTGTTGCTATGCTGAAGCACACTGATTAAAAGAAACTTAGGAGAGGGTTTGTTTCATTTTACACATTGTAGTACAGGGAAATCAGGGCAGGAACTCAAGCAGGAGCTTGAAGCAGAATCCACAGAGGAATACTCCGGGCCAGCATACAACAGACCCATGCTTCTACAGTCCAGCCCTACCTGGCCAGGGAATGGTGTCACCCACAGTAGGCACAATCACAAAATCTCGCACAGCTGTGCCCACAAGCCAATCTGAGCTGGGAAATCCCTTAGGTGGGATGTCTTCCTAGGCGTGTGGCTCTAGGCTGCGTCAGGGTTGACAGTGGCATTGCCATCACTGTGTCTTTCCTGCTTTGGTGGGCCATACCCTCTGAACCATGAGCCAACACGACTGCCTCCCTTGAGCTGCCTGCACTGTTTGTGTCATGGAGGTGAGGAAATTAGCTAAGGCAGCACCAGGGCCTTGTATTAGCAGCTCTTTCTTCCCAGGATGCCCTCACGACTGGTGAAACCCACCACTGCACTCCCCTTCCTTATTATTTCACTTCATTTTAATTTCTTGGGAAAGGCATTTATCTTCTATGTTTTCTTCTCCTCTTCTATTTGTCTTCTGTTTCTCCTCATGAGGAGTCGAGGTTTTGGATGGGCAGATATTGTTCACTGCATGTCCTTACTTAGTGCCCAGCATAGATCGTGGCATGTAGTAGGTAGTCATTAAATGGATGCATGTCAAATAGATAAATCGTGTCATATTTCTCCACCACAGAATAGAAGCCAAATGTGCTGGTTAACTTATGTGTCATCTGGGTGTATCACAGGAGGCCTCCATACCTGGATAAACATTATTTCAAGGTGTCCCTGGGAGTCTTTCTGGTAGAAACGAGAACACAAATTGATGGAGACACTGACAAAGGTTGACCTCCTTAATGTGAGCTGGCCTGAACAGAGCCAAGAGCGGAGAGGGAAAGAATGAAACTCTTTTCTGCTTTACTCTTTTAGCTAGTTCTTTGATCTTTTGAACTTGCTTTTATTGATTCTCAAGCCATTAGCCTCAGTTTGAAATCTACACATCGATTCTCCAGTTCTCAGGCCTTGAAACCCATCGGCAGTGTCCCTGGGTCTCCAGGCCTCAGGGAGAGGCCAATACCTTACAATAAATTTCTTGATATCTATATATTACACACTTAGTATATACTATATAAGGTTATATATTTGCATATTATATGCATTTGTATGTTATGTTTAATGTACTATTTACATTAATCATATAAGCATGTATTAATGTACATGAATATACACGATCATTCCTGCTTCTCTGGGGAACTGTGACTAACCCACCAGGTTCTTTTTGAGAAACACAGGCTGTTTTTGTACCAATTATGGTTTGCAGGAGCTTTTGCAAGTAAGTAGAATTTGGAGAGAGCCCCCTACCTTACAGAGACTTTGGTTCCTGGGGTTCAGTTGTCTAGCCTGAGCGACACTTCTTCCCTCCCAGTCTAGTCAAAGCTATTGATCTCCAAGTGTGGCTCAGGTTTCACAGTCCCAGCTATAATTAACCACCGGAGCCTGGCAAAGCTCTCCTGAGCTGAGCCGGAGCAAGCAACGTTTGTAAACAGTAGTTAGCTGGAACAAAGGTAGAATTGTATGTGTCATCCTGTTTCTGTCAAATGTGTTTTGAAGTTCAAAGGGATTATATTAAAATGAATATCCCAGGGCTCTTTATTGTATCTTCCTCCTCCCAGGGGGTGAGAGAGAGAGAAAGAGAAAGAGAGAGAGAGAGAGAGAGAGAGAGAGAGAGAGAGAGAGAGAGAGAGAGAGAGAATTCAGTGAAGTAGGGGTGATGGGCATCTCTCTATATAAACTAAGGCAGAAATGTTGGAAGAACAAAATAACCATATAGTGGGGCCCATTTCTCCTCTGCCAGCTACACCCAGGCAGGGAGCAGGAGAGACAGTCTACAGAAGCCAGTGCATCTAACTCTCATAACATTTATAGGATAGACATGGGCAGGCCTGTGTTCTCAATGAAGGCAAAGTAAAGTTTACAGTTAATCCATCCATCCGTCTGTCCGTCCATCTATCCATCCAAGAACTGTTTCTAGTTCTGTGTGTGTGCATGCACATATATGTGAATATGTGTGCACATGTATGTGGAAGCTGGAGGTTGACATCAGCTTGAATGTTTTCCTCGGCTGCTGTCTACCTTATTTTTTTGAGACAGGGTCTCTCACTGAGCTGGGAGCTCACCAATTATCTGACTGACTGTCAAGGAAGCCTGAGGGAACTTCCTGTTTCCGCTTCAGTGTTAGGGTTTCAGGCCTGCAGATTTTTATGTGGTCTCTTACCTGATATAAGGTTCATCATGAAGGAAATGAGGCTTCAGGGGCAGGAGACAAGGCAGTCTCTCAAACATCTATTCTGAATTATCTAAGAAGTGTGAACATCGCATCAGAGAAGTAATACTCTCACTGTTCAGATATCTGACATTGAGTCAAAGAAAGAAACTGAAAACAATCAAAGCTCCTTTCGCTCTAACCCCACTCCCACAGAGACACATATTATTCTAATTCAAGGGATCACCATTGTTTTGAAGGGATTACAGTTAATTTTTCTTTATTTTCATATACTTTCATCTTAGAAATATCTGGTAGTAGCATATTTTTTTCCAGGAAAAAAATGATAAAAAATTGCATCAAATCATATTCTTTTAGGAAATTAATAGGCAGTTGTGTGTTTGGTTGTTTAATTTTTTTAATCTTTTGGCTTTTGGGGGGTACCACCCAACTTCTAAATCTCACACAAAGATTATTCTAAATTATGAATGCCTGGCCTTAGCTTGACTTATTTTTAGCCAGCTTTTCTAATTTAATTATCCTGCCTAATCTTTTGCCTCTGGGCTTTTATCTTTCTCTATTTCTGTATAATTTTTCTTACTTTCTTACTGTGTTGCTGGTTGTGTAGCTATGTGGCTGACCCCTTCTTTTCTTTCTCTTCTCCTGTTTATCCTCTCTGCCTGCCAGCCACACCTATCCTTTCTCCTGCCTCGCCATTGACCGTTCAGCTCTTTATTAGACCATCAGATGTTTTAGATAGGCAAAGAATCACAGCTTCTCAGAGTTAAACAAACATAAAAGAACGCAATGCATCTTTGCATCATTAAAAACAACACTCCATAATAAACAGATGTAACACACTTTAAAATAATATTCTACAACACAGTTACATTCTTCTTTTGTTGGTCCCTCTGGCCCCAGCTTTCCAATTGGTCCCTCTCAACCTCTCCTCATCCAGGCTGGCTGGCTGGGAGAGCCTTCTGGTCCTCTTGTCTCCTAAAAATGTGAAGTTCAGTGTTGATTGATCCCCAGAGCTGGGATTATTGGTGGGAATTTGTCCTTGATTACTTGCTACTCTATAGGCATCATGTCCTTTTGGATGATACTGACCAAGAGCAGAGATGATCCCTGGTTCAACACAGGCAGCAGGGAAGAATGTCATTCATATGCATTTTCAATACAAAACTGAAATGAAGGGGAAAGCTTTCTCTTGCATATTTTATGATGTATGTCTTAGTCAATTTTTGTATTTGCAAAGACTACGGAAATTAATATTTCATATAGGTACAGAAGAAAGAAATGGGGAAGGATGCATTGTCTGCTAGACTTTGGAATTTTCAGGTTTCTGCTCTGTGTCTCAGTGGTGGTGGGAAGGAGCTGCTTCAGCCTGGGACTCAGTCAGAGCTGAGCGCTGGTTCTGTTGTGACTGTGCTGGCATACAAAGGTTTAAGATCCTCTTCTGAAAACTGAATAACAATACCACCCTCACAGGACTACAAGAAGAAGTCACCCGAATTATTTCAGGGTGTTGGGTGAAAGAAGTATTGAGAACCCCAAGTGTCGAGATCGTCTCTCAGTTTGCTTCTTGTGGTGTGGAGGGAGAGCAGATGCATCTGGTGGGAAAGGTGAGAAAATGAGTCTGAAATGTTAAAGTTCTTTCCCTGTCTTTGGTTCAACAGAGACTGTTTGTGTGTACTAATGTGAAGATAAGCCCAGGCTGGTTACTTGCAGAAGGGAAGCGGAAACTCCAAAAGGCAAAGGAACCTGAGGAAATGTGGAGATTGTATCCAGGGAGTGTACCTGGCTCATAGTGTTTGTTTATGTTTGTTTGTTTTTGCTTAAAAGCATTGACTACTCATTGGACCCTATAAGGTAGCTAAAGTCAGAATGAATACCCGATGTTACTACCTCAGTTTGTTGCTTCCTTTGTTCTGGGTCTGTCACCTGCTCAACTCTGTGTAGTCTTCTTAATCACTCAAGGACTTTCTTTTGTCCTTGGGGCTGAAGGACAAAGGGTACCCAGGGATCTATTCTGGCTTCATTCCTGCGGCTGCACAGGGAGAAAGGAGTCTATTTCAGTTCACATTTCCATCTTCAGTTATCATGGTGGGGAAATCAAAGCAGGAGCTTCAAACAGCTACTCACATGACATTCACAGAGAGAATGAATACACAATGCAATCCCAGCCTCAGCCTCCATTTTTGGAGGCCCCTTCTCTGTGCCCCTTGAACCTTGACCCAGCCGATGGCATTATTAAAGTCCATGTTCCCTTTTGTCCTCCAGATCTTTCACCAATAGAAAAGTGGCTGGGTTCCTTTTCTGCTAATCCTTCTGCTTAGAATAAGAGTTTCGCTGTCTGTCCCAGGTCTACCATCTAACCTGGCATGACTTCTGTGTCATCTAAGCTTCTACTCTCACTCCTGAGGAGCAAAGGAAAATTCAGACATCAGCTAGACTATATGCAGACCAGATTCACCTGGTATACAGTACGGTCCCTGTGGGGGAAGTGGCTGTGCCAGCCTTAGAACCACACTGGGACTACCAACCTGAAAGCAGCCAACAGAGGTGGGACATTATGGTTCGTTGCCTCCTTCAGGGTATGGAGATGCTCTCAGAAAAAGTAGTTAATTTTGACAAACTTTGAGAGCTCATACAGCTAGCTGATGAAAATCCAGCCATCTTTTAAAATCTATTACAAGAGAGCATAGTCCAATATACTAGAGTGGACGCAGCCTCCCCAGCAGGAACAACGGTACTGGCTACCCATTTTATTCCTCAGTCAGAGCCAGATATTAGAAAAAAGTTTTAAAAGGCTAAGAAAGTCCTAAAACTCCTATACAGGAATTGGTGAAAATGGACTTAAAAGTTTTTAATGCCCGAGAAGAGACACCTGAGTCTCCCCGACAGACAAGGCTGCAACAGGCAGTAACGCTCCAGGCTCAAGCCCTAGCAGCTTCCCTGAGGCCACCAGGTCTCCCAGAAGAGGGACAAGGGAAGTCAACCACAAGGCTTCATACTGCCAGAGCTCAGCCTAAGTCAACCCCGCCAGCAGGCTGCTTCAAATGTGGTCTAAATAGCCATTTGGCACGTTATTACCTACGAGGCCATGCCCTATCTGCCAGCAACCTGGATACTGGAAATCACAATGCCCCCGTGCTGGCTCATCTTCTCTGCCACGCCGTGGAGGTTCAGCCTCACCAACATCAGCAAGTTTGACTTCTTGGCCTTGCAGAGGATTGACACAGCCCAGACTTGGTGACTTCTATA
The DNA here is from genome assembly GCF_903992535.2 of Arvicola amphibius. Classification (NCBI taxonomy): domain Eukaryota; kingdom Metazoa; phylum Chordata; class Mammalia; order Rodentia; family Cricetidae; genus Arvicola; species Arvicola amphibius. Next base: position 101,294,144 of record NC_052050.1, on the reverse strand, counting down.
ACCCTCTCCAAGCTTAGGGTAATGTTACAGGTAGCAGGTAAGTCCATTGCTTTTCTTTTGGACACAGGAACTACCTACTCTACTTTAACATCTTACTTGGGCCCTACTTTCCCTTCACCAATTTCAGTTATGGGGGTAGATGGGACAGGTTCCTCCCCACTTAAAACTCTGCAACTGCCTTGCATTCTTGCAGGTCATTTTTTTCTCTCATTCTCTCCCAGTGAAACCTGCTTGCCCTGCACCTATACTGGGTCAAGATATCCTTAGCTGTTTCTGGGCCACACTCACTTTGGCCCCCACATGCTCTCCTGAGTCACACTTTCTTCTCACTTGAACGGCCTCACAGTTTCCTTCCGGAGACTGTTCTGTCCCTTGTCTCCCTATCCAGTAGATCACCAAGGATGGAACACTTCCACCCCTGTGGTTGCTACTCACCACCAGCCAGCCCTAGCTCGCCTTAAAGACCCTTCGTCCTTCCCTTCCAGACCTCAGCTTCCTATTTCTGAAACCCACCACTGAGACCTTAAGCCTATTATCACCCATCTCCTATCTCAAGGACTTTTAATTCTTATTGACTCACCCTGTAACACTACAGTTCTTCCCGTGTGTAAGCCCTCTGGTGCTTACCTCTTGGTTCAAGACCTCTGCTTCTTAAAAGAGGCAGCCATTCCAGTTCATCCACTGGTTAACAACCCATATACTCTCCTGTCTAATGCCTCTCCTACAACCTCCTACTTTACTTTTCTTGACATAAAAGATGCCTTCTTCACTGTCCCTTTACACCCTGACTCATACTTCCTCTTTGCCTATACCTGGGAGGACCCTGACTCCCAGTCTTCCAGACAGCTTACATGGCCTGTTCTCCCTCAGGATTTTCAGGACAGCCCTCATTTCTTTGGCCAAGCTCTGGCTCGAGATCTCTCAAACATTGATGCAGTTTCTAGCCTGCTCTCTAGTACGTTGACGACCTGCTTCTCTGCAGTCCTACATTGTCTCTGTCCCAACAGGCCACCTCTGTGCTCCTGAACTTCCTCAGATCCCTGGGGTATCAAATTTCACCAAATAAGGCTCGGCTATGCTCTCCTACAGTGGTATATCTGGGTGTCCAAATTTTTCACTTACTGTTTCTAGAAAACCCCCCAAATTACTTTGGCTTCCAGTCCTGCCCTAAACCCTGCAACTCTCCTTCCTGCTACCTCCCCGTCTGGTCTGGTACCCCTTTTCACTCTTGCCCAGAGGCTGTAGAGGTTTTAACCTCACCCTGGCTAGGTCTTCTGGACCAGCCACTTACAGATCCCCAACTCATCGTGTTTGTTGATGGAAGTTCCCTTATAGATAAATCAGGAAACTGCCAGGCAGTGTATGCAGTGGTTACTTCCACTAACACAGTTGAAGCAACCTGCCTGCCAACGGGAACCTCCTCACAAAAGGCCACAGAATTAATTGCCTTGACTAGGGCACACCAAATAGCCAAGGGCCAATGGGCTAATATCTATAATGATTCTAAAAATGCCTTCTTAATAGCCCATACTCATTCTGAACTCTGGATGGAAAGAGGCTTCCTTACTACCAAGAGCACTTCCATAGTTAGTGGACCCCTTATAGTCAACCTTTTGGAGGCCCTCCAGCTCCCTGCAGAAGTAACCATTATTCACTGTCGTAGACACCAGTCCTCCAAGGACCCAGTGGCCTTAGGCACTATTAACCATGTTACCAACCAAAGGAGAGGGACAAGTTTATGAAAGGGGGGTCGCAAAAGCAAAGGATGGATGGTTCTCTTTAAATAACCACCTCATCCTTCCTCAAGACCAGGCACTGTCAATCATTTCAGACATCACCAGACCTCACACATAAGCCCCAAAGCTTTGTTCTGCTTCTTGGAGCCCCTCTTTGACCCCACCCATCTTTGAGATCATATTTCACAGGTTCACTCCTCCTTCCAGACGTGTGCCCAGGCCAACCCACAGAGGCCTCTCCACATATGTCAGTCTCTACACCAGCTTCGTGGATACCAACCAGGCAAAGATTGGCAGGTTGATTTCACCCATATGCCTACTCATAAAAAAATTCCATTATCTCCTAACACTTGTGGACACTTTTATAGGATGGATAGAAGTGTTTCCGGCCTCCAGGAAAAAGGCAGATGTGGTGGCTCAGGTACTCCTGGACCACATCATTCCTTGGACCATCCAGATGGACAATGAGTCAGCCTTCACTTCCAGGGTCATGGAACTTTTGTCAGAAGCTCTCAACATCTGGAAATTCCACATCTACCATCCACAATCCTCAGGAAAGGTGGCAAGGGCCAATGGACTCATCAAACAACAGCTAACCAAGCTCTCCATTTAACTCAGATTATCTTGGCCCTCCCTTCTCCCCATTACCCTTACTCACCTCAGGACCACCCCACATTCCCCTACAGGTCTGAGCCCTTTTGAGTTGTTTTATGGTAGGCCTTTTCTCCTTAACCATCACCTCCCAGTCCAAACTCCTCCACTGGTGGGGTATCTCCCCTACCTCTCCCTTCTGAGGTCCCTTCTCCATTCACACACTGTCAGTTGTCTACCTGTCCCCACACCAGTGGACCCTGATGCCCCTGAACCTTCCTTGCTCTCCCCAGGAGACAGAGTACTCCTCAAACAGCTAGCTCCTAGGTATCTTGAACCTCAATGGACAGGACCTCACATGGCAATCCTCACTACCCCCTCGGCTGCCAAGTTCCTAGCACCCATGCTGGTACCATCTCTCCAGGCTCAAGCAGGCACCTACTCAGGACACTTCGTCTGTCCAGCAGTTAGGACCTTGTACCGTCTGGTTTTCCAGGATGCCACAATGAAGGGCCTACCTGCTCCTCATCCCGGCACACTCATCTTTGGTGATACAAACAAGATGGGCACAACAATACAAAAATATTTTTTTCTCCTAGATACCTGCCTTCTTATCTCCCTCAAGAAACAGATGCCTTGTGTCTCTAGGATGACAGTAAACAGGATGCCTCTCCAGCCACACCTCTTGCTGAGCATAAACCCACCAACACCCAGCTCTCCATTCCCCCATGCCCACAGGAAGTAGCCAGACTTGAGTCGATGGCTGTTTCTCCAAAGAGAACTTAAAATGTTGGTCATAAGTATCACCTCAGCTTCCTGTGACCCCTTATACAAACAGTCTGGAATGTAATCCTGCCAAACCTTGACCCCTCCCCAGGGAAGGTCAAGACCAGTTCCACAGGCTATTTAAACTGCTCCTCAGAAAATAAACACATGGTCTCTCCTCTTCCTCTCAGGTGGTCATGATGGTAGATTCCCATTTCCCCTTGGGGCCACCCAGGAGCACAGGTGTCTAATCTTTTAATTTGGCCTGATTTGGTTTGATTGGGATTATTTTGCATTGGTGGAGTGGCCCAGTTATAAAAATATTCCTAACACACATGCTCACTTGTTTGTTGCATATGCTTACTTGATTTCTCAACTCTTACATATTTGGGGTTGCCCTACCTCAGGAATGGTACTGCCCACACTGGGCTGAGTCTTCTAGCATCAGTGAGCTTAATTAAGATAACCCTCTCAGGCCAATCCAATGTAGATGGGTCCTCATATAGTAGTAGGGGGGTTCCCCTAGGGCCCCTAACCTGTGTGGTGACTGAAGAAGAATGGCTCCCACAGGATCATATATTTGAATGCTTGGCCACCAGGAAATAGAAGGAACTGTCTAAAAGAATTATAAGGATTAGGAGGTAGGGCCTTGTTGGAAGAAATGTGTCAGGGGGTGGGCTTTGAGGTTTCAAAAACTCATGCAAGGCTCAGTTTCTGTCTCTCTCTCTCCCTGCTGCCTTTGCATGAGGGTGTAGCTCTCAGCTACCGCTCAGCACCATGTGTGCTGCCAGGCTCCCTGCCATGATGACTATGGACTATAAGTCTCTGAAACTAAGTAATCCCCCAATTAAATGCTTTATTATTAATAATTTTTAAAGTAAAAGTTGTCGTGGTCATGTTGTCTCTTCAAAGTAGTATAACAGTGACTAAGACAATCTGTCTTCACCTTTTTTTGGCCACCTTAGCATTGTCTCAGGTATAGATTCCATCTCACCGAGTTGGCCTTAAATCCAGGGTTTGAAGAATGGCTTGTTAGTCCCATACCATGTTTGCCACAGCTACACTGGTCCATCTTGCATGCAGGCTGCTGTTGCAGGTTGAAGGGTTTGTAGCTGGGTGATATTGATAAGTCCAAGAGTGGTGTAGCTAGGTCTTAAGGTAGCTTAATTTTCATCTCTTTGGGAAACCTTCCTGCTGATTTCCATTGCAGGTGTACCAGTTTGTACTCCCCCTAGCAACGATTACATTTTCCCCTTTCACGGCATCCTTGGTAGCACATACTGTCGGGTGTTTTGTTGATCTTGGCCATTCTTTCTGGAGTAGTTTCGATTTGCATTTCTCTGATAGCTGAGGATGTTGATCCTTTCTTACGTGTTCCTCAACCACTTGTGTTCCATTGCATGAACAATCTCTGCTTAGTTCTACATCCATTTTAAAACTGGGTCATTTGTTTTCTTTATGTTAAGGTTTTAATTTCTTTTTACATTTGAGATATACAATATTAGGTGTATAATTGGTAAAGATTTTTTTCTTTTCTATAGTCTGACACTTTGTTCTAATGATGATGTCTTTTGCTATACAGAAATTTTAGCTTTATGAGGTCCCATTTATTAATTTCTGGTCTTAATGTCTACACTATCAGTGCTCTGTTCAGAATGTCCTTTCCTGTACCAATGAGTTCAAACCCATTCCTTTCTTCCTCTCTGTTGGACTCACAGTACCTGGTCTTATGTTGAGGCCCTTGATCCATTTAAAATCGAATCCATTAGAATCCTGCCCCAGTTGTTCCTCTCTTTCAATCTAAAGCTCCGGCCAGCAAAGAGAAGTTAGGGCTACCAGATCCCATTATGTATGCCTCTTCACAGTGTACACACTATAAATCTCTTTTCTGTGCCTTTCACAGTTATCAAAAGAGGATCAATTTTTTGATTGGCACATTGGACAGGTGACATAGTCTGGTCTATTGACTTCCAGAGCCAAGTCTTCCCCTGAATCTCTGCTAACAGAAAGATTGTTGGTCAGCAAGGCACTGTGGATCTGAGCCAATGAGGGCAGGCTGAGCTGGGATTTTGATACGAGCCCATCTGACCTCCATATGCATATTCTCTCTATCACAGCCTTATTTCATGCAAATATATACAACAGACACATGCACACACAGCAGCACAGAAATATGCACATACATAGACATAGATACACAAATACATACATACAAACAGACACACAACAGACACATGAATACATAGACATAGACCCAAATACATACATGCAGACACAGAGAGATAAGACAGATACACAACAGACAAATGCACATGTACATGTGCACACACATGATCCAGGCACACAAATGGACATATACACAAACTATACACACATGTACATATACACAGAGATACAGAGGCAAGCACACACATCTGTTTGGACAAAACTCTGCTGTATTCTCTTCAGAATTCCCAGTTTTACATATTGAGTTTGCATTCCTGTCTTACAGTAGAATGTGGTCTTGCAGAGAAATGGAACCTACAGTTCAGTGAGCGAATAAACACATCCATTCTATCAGAAAGTGTTGCTGAGCATCTAATTTGAGCTGGCCAAGGTTGTAAGAGGCACTGGAGGTGTGTTGCGCATGCATCTTTGCCCTCGCTTATGTTGGAGTGCCAAGTGTTGGGAACACATAGTACGTGTGTTAAAATTGATTCGTATGTAAGAAGGTAGTCAACAGGAAATAAACACAGGAATAGTGTGCATTGGGGGAGCTAGGTGTGGTTCCAGCTCAAATAGGGATGATCAGAGAAGGCCTCAGTAGGAAGATGCTAATTTGAGCAAATATTCAGGGGAGGGAAGCATATGGTGTGTGGATAATGGGTTCCAGTCAGAGGGAACAGCTGTACAAAAGCTCTGAGGCAGGAACAGGTCAGGTACACCTGAGGAACAGCAAGAGTCAGCAGGGGCAGCAGGGACTGAGTGGACAGAGGTTTGTCATTCTAGAGGAGGAGGTTGGGGATGTGGTGGGGAGGAGACCTTACTCTTACAAGTCTTTAGAAGGTTGTTGTGTGGGCCTAGGATACTGCACTAAATGAGGCTTGGGGGATTTTGAAGACAGGCATGACGTGCTATTGCGGCTTCATTTTCTCAGGTAATGCTGACTTCAAGGAGCAGGTAGGACTGCCAGCAAGTGCAACACAGAGGAGCATGAGCAAATGAACCAGTCATAAATGCACGCCTTTGGAGAGATGAGGTCAGATTGCTTTTCGTTCTCCTTTGACATAAAGAGGCAAGATTTAAAAAACAGTTTTGACTAGAGGGCACTGAAGAAGTTTTATTTGTGCATGTGCGTTTGGTTTTGTTTTGTGTTTTGAAGGTTAGGCTGGCATCTGACAAATGCCAGCATTTCTGGTTGTAAATGAAAGCTTAGATGAGATGTGGGAAGTTTTACTTTTAGTGGCGCCCTCTCCTCTCCTCCCCACCGCTCCTCTCCTCCCCACCCCTCCTCTCTTCCCCACCCCTCCTCTCCTCCCCGCCCCCGCCCCCGCCCCCGCACTGTGGCATGATGGAACTGTAACAAAGCTTTGTCTTGGAAGCCAGAGTTTCAGGTCCAGCTTTCGTTCACTGGCAAAGGAGCCACTTCTGCCCTCACCTCGCAACGCCACGCTTTATGAAGTGCTCCTGATCGCTTGTTGATCCTAGTAATCTGCAAAAGGAACACTTTTTAAAGACTGAGCACAGTGTTTTATTTCTTTATCTTTTGCAGTACCACAGACTGAGCCTAGAGCCGCGTGCATTTTGAGGTTAAGTGTCCTTCAGGGCTCTCCCTCCCTAGCCTTGCTAAGGAGCTAGATTCTTGGCCTTTGTCCCCATGTACTAGTTTGAATATTTAAAGAGAAGAACTGAGAAGGCCAGAATCTTTTTGATTATTTGTTTTTTCTGACAGGGTCTTACCATGTAGCTCAGGTTGAACTTAAACTCACGTCTCCATGCCTCCTCCTCCCGACTGCTGGAGCTGTCTGTAGGCGTGTATCACTATGGATCGTGATTCCTGACAATCTCCCAAGTGTCAACAAAGCAGTTTGAGTCACACTGAGCCACCTTATGTGCACGAAGCGTTAGGGGTGCCAAGAGCTTCTCGCCATGATCCTCATATTACCATCGTTTTCACTAATCTTGAACAGCTGGTGTGAAGTTAGCTTTAATCATCCCGTGACACAGGCCCAAATCATCCTGAAAGGGTCTCTCTCTCGGTGAAGGCTTTTCTACATTGGTCGGCCTGTGGAGGAGCTCGTGGGGAGTCGTCTTGGCTGTGCTGATGATGGACGATCCAGTACACTGTAGGCGGCCCCATTCTCTAGGCTGCGTGTCCTGAACTAGGGAAGAGTGGAGAAGTCAAGCAGAGCACAGACAAGCAAGCAAGCACAGGCTCTTACTCTGCTTTTGATGTGGCGCCCCATGATTGACTGGCTCCTACAACTCCTCCCCCTCGACTCCTTACAGCAATGGACTGTAATGTTGCACCGTGAGACAAACTAACGCTTTCTGCCCCAAGTTGCTTTTTATCAGGGTATATCTCAGCAACAGAAATAAAATCATAGAGCACACTGCAGGGTCGAGTTTTAGGAACAGCAGATATTAACACGGCTGACCCTGGGTGTTTGTCACGTCCTCCATTCAGGTTACTAAGCTTCGAAGGAATTCTTGGCTTAATACTCTGCTGTCCCCATCTATGAATTCTTAATAAACTTTAAAAGAGAACTCCCACATTTCTGTTGTGGACAGAATAATTTAATCATTCTGGATATAAATTAGGAGCCATTACAGGAAAGTCAGCTGAAAACTAGACTTGTTTTATACCTGCCCCAGCATTTGGCAGAGTTCTAAGCATGTCTGCATAGAATAACTCTGCAAGTTTTTTTTTTGCTGCGTCAGCCTTCTCATGAGAATATTTTTATACCTAGTGTTTAGATGGGGAATTAGGCTGGATAGTTCTTGAGCAACACACTCAAAAATCATGAAACAAGATAATGCAGATCTTGGAGCCTTGTTTCTTCAGCAAGCAGTTGGTTCAATGGCTTAATGATTCTTGTGTGCTCCTGTGTTTGACTCTTCAGGAAATAAGCCTGGGAATTAACATTTTAAATTTGTTCCATGTGATATACAAACAATGAAGTAAATTTGGAAAAGTCTAGTATATAATAATTCCCACTTTGACTGGAATTTGTAAAAAATAAAATAAAATAAAACAGCAAAACTTCAGCTTGGTGTGGATGGGAGGTGGAAGCAGGGAAATGATGGGTTTGAGACAGCCTGGGCTACATAATGAGTTCAAGGCTAGTCTGAGTTACATACTGAGACCCTGTCTCATAACACCATTGTAGCTCAGTAGAAAATCATTGTCTCCCACATACATGGCCGGGGTTCAATTCCCAGCCCTGCTCCCTGCAGAATCCTCCAGGGTATTATCACCACCCGTGAAGAGCAAAAATGTTGAAATCTGTTCCACAGGAGAGAAAGTGTTTGCCTGGCCCGCTGACCTCTGGAGGGGCACTGTGTTTGCCTGGGAAAGATAACACAGTCAGACCACAGATGTATGATGTTCGGGAACACAGAGGAGTTGGGGTTGGGGTTGTGATATCTGTGGAAGTCTGTCCATCCAGCTCAGGAATGGTACCCCTTTTGGAAAACTTGGAACCAAGACAAGGGACTTAGCCCCTCTCCTACTGTATAATGAAAAGGGTTGATTTAGCTCATACTTCTACAAGTTCAAGGGCAAAGTCCTTCTTCTAGCATGGATCTGGTTGAGGCAGGTGACATCATGGTGATGGGATGTGTGTATAAAGAGGTGGTTTGGATAGCTCAAACTTCAGAATGTGGTGAGAGGCCAGGCTAGCCCTTCCAGTGGAACTAACCAGGCCTTCTGAAGAACAGAAATTCCTCCGGAAGGTAGCAAACCCATTGAAATAATCACTTCCTGCCCAGCTCTACTTCTTAAGGTTCCACACCTCTTCTCGTCATCACACAGAGGACCACGCTCTGAACACATTGGAGTTCTGGAGGATCAAACAGCAGAAGTATTTTGAACACACCATATTGATGAATCTTTTTTATCCCTGAAATAATTCTGGGGTATTGTATAGCCCAGGCTGGCCTTGAATTCACTCTGTGGTTTAGGTTAACCTTGAGCTCACAGCCTCTGAGACACTAAGGCTACAAATGTGAACCTCCATGACAGCTCTCCCCAAATGACTTTTACAAAACAGAAGGGTGGGTGGTTAATAGGTCCCTTTTATGCTCTTTTATTGCTTAGGTGGGAGAAGTCTAGGGAATAAAGCAGTGTGTGATGGCCAGATTAGCTTCACCAAGGAAAGCCAATGGCAAAGTCTACATGCAAGCACCCAGGGCACTGCTTCTAAGACCCTCCCTGCACAGGAGTAGCCTGAGGCTCAACGAAAATGCAGATTTTCCTCTGCAGCAGTGTGCTGGGGAGAGTAGCAGCACACAGCATTCCTTAGAAGTTCATATGGTGCTGGTATCACAGCCCCAGTCATCCTGACCAGCATGAGGTCCTTCCTCTCTCTCTGCTCACAGAATCAATGCTACTGTAGTTGCCTGCACAAGAACTGTGTAAGAAGGAAGAAGAGGGTCCATGGGCTCCCAACTCTGAGATTCTAAGGACAAAAGTAGATTCAGTTTTTTAAGGGTGTGGTCTCTGGCATGTTGAGCAGCAACCAGGAGAATATGGACATTATAAATTGGACTCAATGGGCTATCTATTTTTTAAAAAGAGGACATAAAGTTAAGGGACAGATTTATGTAGATCTAAGAAGACTTAGGGAGAAAGTGGAATAAATATGATCAAAATATATTATATGAAATTCTTAAGTTAATGAAAATATATTTAAAATAGAGTCGGTTCTTAAAGCATTATGTTTTAAAACAACTGAATGAACAGGGAATGAAGCATTCTGGAATGTTCTTGTTGGCTAGATAATGCCTCCACATTGCTAAAAAAAAAGTGTGTGTGTCTGTGTGCATGATTATGCTCATGCACACATGTGTTTCCCGCTGAGTGCATGTGGATATCTGGTGTGCATGTATGCTTATGCATATACATGTGCTTCCCTCTGAGTGCATATGGATATCTTGTGTGAGTGTGTGTGTGTGTGTGTGTGTGTGTGTGTGTGTGTGTTCATGCATAAACATATTTCCCTCTGAGTGCATGCGGATATCTGGTGTGAGTGTGTGTGTGTGCTCATGCATACACACGTGCTTCCCTCTGAGTGCGTGTGGATATCTAATGTGAGTGTGTGTGTGTGTATGTTCATGCATACACATGTTTCCCTCTGAGTGCAAGTGGATATCTGGTGTGAGTGTGTGCTCATGCAAACACGCGAGCTTCCCTGTGAGTGCAGTGGTGTTGAGTCCCACACCTGTGGAGTCTGAGGTCAACATCAGGTTCTCCTCCTTGCTGTCCAACATACTTTTGGGGACAGGGGCTTTCCTTGAAGCCAGAGATCACTGATTTGTGTGGAGTGGCTGGCCTGAGAGCCCCAGGAATCCCACTATCTCTTCCTCCCCTGATGTGCTGGCTAGATTTCATCAGCATGACACAAGTTAGCATTATTTGAGAAGAGGAGCCCTCTATTGAGAAAATACCACCTTAAGGGCAGTCTGTGTAGACAAACCTGTGGGGCACGTTTTGAAAATTAATGATTGATGTGGGAGGGCCCAGCCCATGGTGGTGCCATCCTGGGCAGGTGGTTCTGGTGCTATAAGAAAGCAGGCTGAGCAAGCCATGAGGAACAATTCAGAAATAAATGTGCTCTCTCACTTCTGCTTCAGTTCCTGCCTCGTGCTTCCTGGCTTGAATTTTTCCCTGACTTCTCTTAGTGAGTGTGACCTGGGAACTGTAAGCATACATACACCCTTTACTCCACCAAATCACTTCTCTTCATGGTGTTTATCACAGCTATAGAAACTTTAGCTAAGACATTGGAGCTGGGATTATAGATATATTAATATTTAATATTAAAATGTAACCTTATATAATATTAATGTCCCCTGATGCATCCTCTAAGCAACTATACACAGCCCCCTGGATATGCTATGTTACTGCCTGCTACCATCTGTTTAAAATGTATCTTAACATGCGTAGCCACAAAAATGGACATGGAAGAACACAATCCTATATTTATTTTCTGTGGCTCTTTGGTCTCATGGCCTGAGGCTTGGGGAATGAATATCTTTGAAATGTGAAAGAAAGTATTGCTGTCTGTGTCAGAAGTCATAGGGCTGGGAAAGAGGCTCCTGGTAAAGGCTACAGAAAATTTGGGCTTTGTGGTTTGTTTTTATCCAAGCCATTGGGTTAATTGCTTCCCAGACACGTCTTCATATAAGCCTGGAAGGTACTCAGACTAGAGAGTCCTGCCTTCCAGGGTGGCTGGAAAGATTATCTAAACAGAATAAGTAAGAGTATGTTAGCCTATGAATTAACCCGTTGTGTCTTCCTCCAGTGCTTCAGCTGTGCTCGGAGTGCTTACTCTATGTCAAGGGACAAACACAGTGAGTGACGCAGGCAAAATCCTTCCTGTCCTGAAATGTAGAATCTAGCAGGGTGGACAGTCACAGACTAGTAAATGAGCATATGGCAAGCTGAGAAGTTTCCTTCCAGGGCCCTCGGTGTGTCCATCCGCAGCTGGAGCTGCCACACCGCTCACGCCTGCTTCTTTGTGCAGAAGCACACTGTCACAGGACTAGGCTGCCTAACACTTTTTGTCCTTTTCCCCAGGCAGCCATCAGTTCATGACTGATGGCTGTGTGGGACAAGAGATTGAGGCAAGCTGAGTCCAAGAAACACTTTCTGCTGTGGGGGTCCCAAAGGGAAGAAGAGGCCACACATCAGAATCCATCTCTGCTCATCTTTTTTCATGCCCTGGTTCATTTCCCTCTGTCCCTTATAGGCTTTGTCTGAGACAATATCCCCAGGGAGTCAGTCACTCATTGCACACGAATCCCCAGGCTTTCCTGCTGGGGAAGCTGTGTGGTTAGGAGATGATTCCAGGAGTAATGAGGGCTCCAGGGAAGATGCAAGAGGTGAGAGCCTAATGCTGGACCGGGAAGACAGTATCAAGAACCTTACAGAAGGCACTGTCTGAGCTAACAGCCATTGTCCATGCAGTGCCCCAGAAAGCATTGGTGGAGGTAAGAGTTACTAGAGTGGTTGGGAGTGAGGCGACCTGGCCATGCCTGCCGGCCTGGAAGAGAGCCAGGTATGGGGCACGACGATGAATGGACGTCACACCAGAGAAGCCATGCCAGTGCCCTTCTTTGTCACTCCAGAAAAGTGTCTCAACTGTTTTAAATGTGGTGGGAGACACTGGAGAGGGTGGAACCTGATTTGGGTTGTAATAAACTCAGCTGGAGGATGTCTGGGGAAGAGGCTGTGACATAGCACTTGGAGAAACAGCAGTTCTGTTGGCAGCTGAGGTATACCACCTTTCAAGCCGTGTCCCAGGAAAGATCTTGCATCAGGAGGAAAACAGACATGGCTGTCTTCACAGGTCCCTGTACCACCATCTTGTCATTCTCATGGCCTGGTGCCCTGCCACTGTCCTGCTGGGACTTTTTAATTTGTTGAAAAAATTGCAAAGACAACAATTCAAGCACATAGCTATCCCTTTGAAGAGTACTGTGTTTTTGTATCTCTTATTTAAGGGAGGGGAAATCTATTTCAGAAACTGAACAAACATATGCCCCAATGTAGGACATGCAATACCATGTGACACCTCAAACCATCCAAATCAACAAGACATGGGGTCCTCATGGGCTCTCATCGGTGCCTTTCTTTGCTTTAATGGATTTTCAGGGAATTGGAACATTGAGGCAGCTGACATCCCAGTTATAGCTAGCTGCTGTTGAGGTCTCAGATCTCAGAAAAACTGCAGTGCATTGCAATCATTCACTGCATCCTATCCAATAGTGCTTGCTGTGGTCACGAGGGACAATACCTCGTGAGTATTGTCCACTATAATTGTTACTAGCTTTATGGAACCAATGGGCCCTTGTAACTTGATTAGCGTCAATGACAAACTGAAAGTACTGTGTGTGTGTGTGTGTGTGTGTGTGTGTGTGTACATGTATGTAGTGGGTAGGCATGTATGTGAATTTTCATATATGGGGTTGCACATGTATTTGTGTGCGTGTGTGGGGATCCCTGTCCCACCTTTTGAGTGCTGGAATTATACAGAAGCTACCACATGTACCTGGCATTGATGTGGGTCCTGGGAGTCTGATCTCCAGTCCTTACTTTAGCTGCATGTCCATCAAGCCCTGTAACCACTGAGTCATCTTCCTATCTGCCCAACCCTGAGACAGCAAAGATGGCAGCTGTGCTGGTCAGGAAAGCTGGTTGGAAATAGAGGAGGCTGGTTGGGTGTCAGGGATTGGCGCTTCAGGAGGAGGCAAGAAGAAGCCAAAGACAGTGACCTGGGGTGAGAGTTTGGGGTTCAGAACAGCAACAGGAACAACCCATGACCCGAAGATGAGGAGCGCTAGCCTTGGCAGAGTAGAGACTTTACTAGGGACACTGCACCCTCACCTCACTGATCATTTTGGGAACAGATAAGGAACCTGGCATCAGTGTGACTTCAAATCTCAAACCACCTCCTTGGTTGTTACTTCCTGTGCTAAATTACTTGTGTGCTGCTGTAACCAAATGCCTAACCACTGAGGGGAGACAGTATTTGTCTTGTTCGTGGTTCCAGAGGTATCAGTCCTTTGTGGTGGGGAGGGTGTGGCTGAGCAGAGCTGCTTGCATCAATGTGGCCAAGAAGCAGAGGAAAAAGGGGGAAAAGGGGTATGAGAAGTATCCAGGACAAGATACATTCCAAGGGCATCCCTTCTTCCCACAGTGACCACTTCTTCTAAGCAGACCCCACCTCCTCTCTTTCACCACGCCAACAATTCAAGGACATTATAAACCCACCAAGGACTTGCCAGGCCTGAGTCCTTAGGATCTAACTATCTCTAGAAGCTCTCTATCACACACACACCCAGAGATATCTTCATTAATCATTAATCTAGGTGCTTTTAAGTCTAATCAAATTCACAGTCAGCATTGGCCAACTTCTTGTATTTAACCACTTCTGCTTCCACTCCACTTCCCATCCTGATCACTTCCCCAGCACCTATGAGGGTTAAACTTTGTCAGCGAACGTGGATGTAAAACTCTCTTTCCCTTGAAACGTTAGGATGAAACAGAAAGCATTCCCAAGCTCACTATCTTCATGAGCATCCATGTCAATAAAGTTCAACAAGACTGTTATTTTCCCATGTAAGCATGGATTTGGTTTTCAGCCCTGAGTACTTGTGGCTGATGTGTACGGCTTCTTCCCTTATTCTAATATGTCCAATTTAGTAATTTTATGCAAAGCATCCTGGGCCTACATTTTCCCCTCAGCCTTTCTCTTCTTTTTTCTAGGTCATTGCAGAGCCTTTAAACTTCATTTTAAAGCAGGGACAAAAGCTCCCCATGACTGTTCTTTCTCCTAAGGCTGATGCTGAGGACCAAGCTGGGAGAGATGGGAACAGGTCATGAAATGCACTTGTCTTTGTGACTGGCAGATAAAAAGGGGTCTTGGTAGGTCCTTAGTGACAGAAGAGGAGCCCCCATATTCATATTGACAGGAGTAAGGTTATAACAGCAAAAAGGAGCACAAATATGCATTGGAGTGGGGAAACTGGGAGCCTGTGACCCCAATGGGTCTTTAGGTGTCTCACAATACCCACTGTTTATTTGTGTGCAGGGTGATATTTTTAAAGCAAACATTTGTATTAGAAGATTTACAGAACATTGAAGAACCTTGAAAACATAGGCGCTGTCTAAGCACCTCTTCCACCTCAATTTCCTATTTCAGGACAGACATTTGCTAACAGTTCCTTTAGTGTTTTTTAAACTATCTTTAGTGCATACATAAATCTGGGCATACGAGTGCATACCTGTGATACCCACCTCACTTTTAAGAAGCAGGATAAAGGAAATGCATGTTCTACAGCTTGCATTTCCACAGCCCCTCAGGTAAGTATGTACTATTACCTGGAAAATGAAACAGCCCTGGACCACTGAGAAAATTAAACAATCTCCTACTGAAGGAGACTTGGGTTGTTGGCAGCCTTTTGCTTTTATGGTTGATATTGTTGTAAACTTCCTTGTACATATATCTTCATATGATGTCTTGATGCATCTCTGGTAGGGAAAGATAAACTCCTACTGGGTTGCAGGATATGTCTACTGTCCTTTGCACAGTGGTGGCAGACTGGCTTCCCAGGGCTGCCTCCATTTTCTCCAGCCCCTTTATGATTTCCCAGCGGCCTCACTAATATGTTCCAAGTATTTCTTAACATTTCTCTAGCTTATTGAGTGAAAATTATTGTCTAAATGTCTTAATTATCATCTCTTCGGTGATTTGCCACCCTTCTTTACCTGGGAACCTGATGCTTGTTTTTCTCACCATTTTTTCTACCAATATATTGGCAAAATAACACTCTGTACTTTTTCATTGCAGACATATTTTTTTCTTGGCTTACATAATTCATTTGACTTTAATTTAGTGGAACAGAAATGTATTTATTCTGATGTAGACAAATTGCCACAATAGGTCTTTAAGGAGAGCTAATCTTTTGAATACTGTTTTTAAAGATTTTATTTGTGTGTGTGTGTGTGTGTGTGTGTGTGTGTGTGTGTATGTATGCATACGCACACATGCATGCACACATGCAGGTGTGTGAATGTAGATACTTCAGTCAAGTTTCCCGTGGAGGGCAGCAGAGGGAATTAAACCCCTCTGGCATTAAAAGCTGTTGTTAGCCTTTTGATGTGGGTTCTGGGGACCCAACTCAGGTCCTCTGAAAGTGTAGAAAGAGCTCTTAACCATTGAGTATCCTCTAGTCCCCATCTTTTCTACCTTTTTACTTCATATCCTGTTATTCCTCCACTGATTTATCCAACACCTATTTACTAAGCACTTACTATGCATGTCAATTGTTCTAGGTGCTAGAGATTGCAAAATGGAAAAAAAATGAAATCAAATCTTTGTTTTCTAAGAACTAGTGAGAAAAACAAGATAGCTCTAAACCAAAGAAAGTTGACTATATTTTGTTGGGTGTTAGATGGTAACAAACACTATAGAGAAAACAAATAGAAGAAATAGAAAAACCAAGAAGTGAGGAAAGAAGATGGGATGGGAAGGTCACACCTGTTAACATTGAACTCAGAAAAGAATATCTTATTATGAATGTACATCTGAGCAAACTTGGAAGCGTGGATGTGATTATTTGGTGAAGTGAGCATTTTGAAAATCAAAACATTGATTAAGTGTAAAGGAAGCAAAAAAAAGAATAATAAAGCATCCCATAAAGATGAAGGGTGAAAACGGGCAAATCACAGGATACCACTGGGTTTGGCTCTTGTGGTAAATGAAGTGGGGACCATGAGAAGGTTGGGCAGAGTCGGGAGGATACCCTGACGCTCTGGCTGTTTGTATGGTTATTGACTGTGAAGGGCAAAGGTGGAATCTGGGAAGCCAGTGTGGAGGCTGTTACTCGGGTACTCAGGAGACTGATAGTGACACTGTGGACTCAGGGTTTATAAACAATTTGAATTTTCAATGTACTATGAAGGAGGAGCAAAACTGGTACAGATCTGAGACAGAATAGGAAAGAGAGAGAAGCCAAAGGAAGCTTCAGTGTTGGACTAAGAAGCAGCGCACGGTATGGGCATTTACCGAGACTAGAGGGGAAAGTCTCGAGATGCCTCACCCAGAGCTAGGCTCTACTCTTCATCATGTTTTTCAGTTTTTAGATACTTTTCTTAATTATTGTTCATGTATGAATGTTTTGTCTGCTCTTGTCCATGAGAGGACAGTAAGTACAATAGGAGCTCTGCTTTGGTGTTGTGCATGGGAACAGCTGTAGTAGTCCCGTGTCTTAATTCTTGATCAGCTGGGTGAGAGTGGACACCCGAACTCCCCTTATCTTGATGATGCAACAGGCACAGAGAGACCCACTGCACGTGAATGGAAATTGCCTATATTTCAGAGAATGGAAAATTCCTGGTGGGAACGCATGGCTGCAAGAAAATGTAAACATGTTGCCTCTTGCAGGGGACAAAACACCATTAAAAACCTCAAAACTATGCTTAATTTATTTCTTCACCTCCCATACTAGACTTCACAGCCTCAGGATCATTGACCAGGAAGATTGGTACCTTAAGAAGTGTAAACTGGGCTTGGAAAGAGGCAAGAGAAAGAAATGGTGTGCCGGCAGGGGAACCTGGGAAGAGAGGGCTTGTTCAAAGTCAGGATTGGGAGCTGCTGACCAACAGCCCTCATCTGGCTCACTAAGGTTTTTGTTTAGTTTCCAACATTTGTAAGCAGGGAGATTTTACATTTTCCATCTGGCCCCTCTAGCAACAGTAGATTGGCATTCCCATAGAGCAATGGGTATCATTGTGCCATAGCTGCAACTCGGTTAGAAAATAGAGCCTCCTGTAGGAGTTTCCTGGTCTGCCCCACACATGAACAGTGCCAACTGCAAGAAAGAAGGAAATGTACTGAAACTTATATATCAGAAACTTGTGTGAGTATACTCTGTTCCTCAGCCTATGGAGGGTCAGGAGTTGGGAGTGTAGCCTCTACTCTGGGTGTTAGGAGACCTGTAGTCATGATGTGGCTCTGGAAATAGAATTAGTGACTGATTGACAGGTAGACCTAGGATTGCAGACATTTGAACAACTTCACATGTTGAAACTGGAATTGGTTGGAGTGAGCAAGCAAGCCACCCATCACTCCATCACCCCTTGACTCAAAATACACCCCACCTCTAGATCCTCAAAGGTAAGTGACAGTTATCAAGAAATGCGCTTTGCCCTAACACACCGGCATCTTCCTTGAAACCAGTTGAAGATAAATTTGCAATAGAAAAATAAAAAGGACCCTGTAGAGTTTCAAACCAAGCCTTGGCAATAGCAAAAATTATCATCAAGCTTTATGATCCCAAATATAATGATAATAGCTACAATAGTGAAAGATAACATTGATTGAACTGTGCATGTGCTTTGTGCTCTGAGTTTCCAGTGTGAATTGCAAAATAATGGAAACCCATTTCTCCAGGTTCTGGAGAGTAGGAGCTCCAACAAGGCACTGGCACTGGGGTAACTGAGTCCTGGCAAAAGCTCTCTTCTATACTGCTGATCTGGTATAGAAGAGGGAACTACATGTCCTCTCTCCCTCTCTTCCTCTCTCCCTCTCTCCCTCTTTCCCTCTCTCTCTCTCCATCCCTCTCTCTTTCCCTTCCTCACTTCCTCCCTCCCTCCCTTCTTCTCTCTCTCCTAGAAATACATGTAAGCTAATAGGCCAAGCAGTGTTGTAATTAATATAGTTTCTTTGTGATTATTTTAGTTCTGAGCAGTCGGGAACAAACTAGTGGCCTCCCAACTACAGATTGGCACACCAATATGGGGCTGACTACATCTGTGTAAAACCTAGAAAGCTTGGAAAGGAATTCCAGACACAAAGAACAGAGTTAAGTGCAGCTTCTTGGTAGCCAGAATGCTTTTCTCAGATGGGCTCTGCTTGCTGGCAATGTGCTACAGCTCTTTAAAAGAGGTCTTCTTGATTCAGTGGCAACAGGAAAAAATGTGCAGTTTCAAAATGGTGGTTTCCTGACTCACCAGCACAATGGCTCTGAATCCTTTGGGAGGTCCAGCTATGAAGCATTTAGATAGGATTTGTGAACAGAGTGCTATCACTTGTTTAGTGGTAACATAGATCTGTTATGTACCTGAAAATAGGGCAGTGTGCATGTCTCTGCCATGTTGGACTGAAGTAGACAGAGCCAACAGACAGGACTGCAGAGTTGGTCCTAGCCATGCCCACTGAGCATTAAAAAAAGTGACTCTGGTCAGAAAAGGGTTACAGACACACAATAAACACAGATTCAGATAAAAAATGACCTCTAAATAAGTCACAGTTTTCTGTAAATGTATGTAGGCTTGGGAGAGAGAAGATAAAGAGTATAGAGAGTTACAAAAAGTATTTTTTTAAAAAAATAAGACAGTCTTTAAAGAGAGTAAAGTTGTAGAAAAAGTAATAAGGTAAGAAAAATAAGCCATGTAAAGATGGAATATACACAGATTATGTATATTATTTTTTTTCTTTGAATTTTTTGACTGTGAAGGAACTAAGTACAGAGAGACATTTTATTGTATGAGATGCTAAGATAAATCAAAATAAAGGTATCTTGACTTCAGATATTGGATCTAAGGATATATTGCTTTGGGAAAGAGGTTCTTCTTTTGTTTCTACAGAGGATGGGAACCTCTGGATTGCTTCCAGGCTAATGTGATTTGACGGACCAAGACCCCTGAAAGGGTGCCACAAAAACCCTCCAAAAATTACTTTGCCCAACAAAAAGCAGAAAGGAGTTTGGAGACAACTATGTCCAAATTCCCAAATATTGTTTATAAATGTTTAAAGGGGGATATGCTATAAATATGGATACTTTGCATTGGTATAGATCTTGGTTTATTGATACAAATTTAAGGTCAAAATTTTTTCTCATTTTTTTTTTTTTCTCATGGTTTATTTTTTTTTATATTTAAAAATTTCCATCTCCTTCCCTCCTCCTCCCCCCTCCCTCCCCTCCTTCTCCCCTTTCTCTCCCCTCCTTCTCCCCCTTCCCTCCCCTCCCCTCCACCCATACCTCCCCTCCCTCCCTCTCAAGGCCAAGGAGCCATCAGGGTTCCCCACTCTATGCTAAGACCAAGGTCCTCCCAACTCCCCCCAGGTCCAGGAAGGTGATCGACCAAGCTGAGAAGGCTCCCACAGAGCCCGTCCATGAAGAAGAATCAGAGCCCAGAGCCATTGTCCTTTGCTTCTCAGTCAGCCCCCGCTGCTGGCCACACTCAGAGAGACGGGTTTGGTCGCATGATCCATCAGTCCCATTCCAACTGGAGTTGGTGATCTCCCATTAGTTCTGTCCCACCGTCTCCATGAGTGAACGCACCCCTCTCGTTCCTGACTTTCTCCCTCATGTTCTCGCTCCTTCTGCTCCTCATCGGGACCTTGGGAGCTCAGTCCAGTGCTCCAATGTGGGGCTCAGTCACCTTCCCCATCTGTCGCCAGCTGGAGGTTCCCTCACGGTCCTGACTTTCTTTCTCATGTTCTCTCTCCTTCTGCTCCTCATCAGGACCTTGGGAGCTCAGTCCGGTGCTCCAAGGTGGGGCTCTGTCATTTTCTTCATCTATCGTCAGGTGGAGGTTCTATGGTGATATGCAAGAAATTCATCAGTATGGCTATAGGAACTGGCCTTTTCAGGCTCCCTCTCCTCAGCTGCCCAAGGAACTAACTGGGGGCGTCTCCCTGGAAACCTGGGAACCCCTCTAGGGTCAAGTCTCTTGACAACCCTCAGGTAGCTCCTTAAATTCAGATATATGCTTCACTGCTCTCATATCCACCCTTCCTATATCCCAAGCACCCCATTCCTCCGAGCTCCCCCCGCTCTCCCCTTCACACTTTTCTCTCCCCATCTTCCCTTGGCCCAGTCTTGCCCAACCCTCAAGTTCCCAATTTTGCCTGGCGATCGTGTCTACTTCCAATATCCAGGAGGATTACTATATCTTTTTTGGGAGTTCACCTTCTTATTATCTTCTCAAGGATCCCAAACTTATAGGCTCGATGTCCTATAATCATGGCTAGAAACCGAATATGAGTGAGTACATCCCATGTTCATCTTTATGGGTCAGGGTTACCTCACTCAGAATAGTGTTTTCTATTTCCATCCATTTGCCTGCAAAATTCAAGATGTCATTGTTTTTTACCGCTGAGTAGTATTCTAGCATGTATATATTCCACAGTTTCTTCATCCATTCTTCCACTGAAGGGCATCTAGGCTGTCTCCAGGATCTGGCTATTACAAATAATGCTGCTATGAACATAGATGAGCATATGCTTTTGTTGTATGATTGGGCATCTCTTGGGTAGATTCCCAATAGTGGAATTGCTGGGTCCTGGGGTAGGTTGATCCCGAATTTCCTGAGAAACCGCCACACTGCTTTCCAAAGTGGTTGCACAAGTTTGCATTCCCACCAGCAATGGATGAGTGTGCCCCTTACCCCACAACCTCTCCAGCAAAGGTTATTATTGGTGTTTTGGATTTTAGCCAATCTGACAGGTGTAAGATGATATCTCAAAGTTGTTTTGATTTGCATTTCCCTGATAGCTAGGGAGGTTGAGCATGACCTTAAGTGTCTTTTGGCCATTCGAACTTCTTCTGTTGAGAATTCTCTGTTCAGTTCATCGCCCCATTTTTTAATTGGGTTAATTGGCATTTTACCGTCTAGTCTCTTGAGTTCCTTATATATTTTAGAGATCAGACCTTTGTCAGTTGCAGGGTTGGTGAAGATCTTTTCCCAGTCAGTAGGCTGCCTTTGTGTCTTAGTGACAATGTCCTTTGCTTTACAGAAGCTGCTCAACTTCAGGAGGTCCCATTTATTCAATGTTGCCCTTAAAGTCTGTGCAGCTGGGGTTATGCATAGGAAACGGTTCCCTGTGCCCATTTGTTGTAGAGTACTTCCCACTTTCTCCTCTATCAATCTCAATGTGTTCAAATTAATATTGAGGTCTTCCGTCTCCTCCCCTCCTCCTCCCCCTTCCCTCCCCTCCTTTCCACCCATATCCCCACTCCCTCCCTCTGTTGGGGCAGCTGACCAATCCCTGCTTTGAGGGGCGTGGCTGCTCCAGGGGAAAAAGGTATGTTTAAAATGAACCGGGTTTTGGATAGGCGCCCTGTTTTTCCTAACACTTGGTTCTCTGCTTTGCTGGAACCTTGGCTTTGTAAGTGTATCCCACTTTCTCCCTTTATTAAAACTGATTATTTCGGATAAGGCTAACTTGATTATTTTCCATTGCTGCCCGACCACTGCGCTACACTTGGTGCCCAACATGGGGCTAAATCCACTTTAAAACCTAAAAAAGCTTTAAATAAAGGAGAGAGAGAGAGTTTAACACAATTTTTGCTGTTTACTGGCGTGCCACAGAAAAATTTCCCTGACTCAGCCACCGTAACAGGAAAAAACCTGTGCGGTTTTAAAAACACAGCTTCCAAATAAATAAATAAATAAATAAATAAATAAATAAAAATAAAAACACAGCTTCCTGCACTGTGCTGCCAGTGCGAAATCTGGCTTTAAAGCATTTCAATGGCTTTTATTGGACTGGATATTTATGTTCCCGCTTGGGATCGGAAGGAGAGTGCGCTGAGACTGGGCCAATGGCTCAGCGCTCCCTGCTTGCACCTGGGCAGATGGCAGAATCAGGCTTAGGCAGGTGGAAGAGCATGGTGGATTTCTGTCGCCATACAGAGAGATGTTTTCAGACTGCGCAGTACGTCAGATTTGGATGTAACTTGGATGAAAAGAGTTTTTGTGCCGCACGCTCAGTCTCAGAGTTAAAGTGCTGAGTGCTGCTCCTACCTGGTGGCCTCAGAGCTAATAGAAAATGGTACATCCTCCATTTTAAAATTGGAGAGAGGTGGAGAACAGCCCAGTGGCTCTGCAGCTCAGAGGCGCAACCCATTCAGAGTCACAAGCGGCTCTGCCATGTTGGACTGAGCATGGCAAGCTCACAGTACCTGTTTTTGACCTAGGAATGTCACAGCTTAGAGTCTCAAGTGCTTAGCGATGTAAAGGTGCAAATCAAACATGTTTCTCAACAATAAAAAAATTACAGAATCACAATAGGTCAGATTCAGACATAAAAGACTTTTAAATGAGTTACAATGTTGGATGAATGTACATAGGCTTGAGAGAGAGAGAAGAAAAAATATAGAGAATAAAGTTAATGCCTTTAAAAAAGGGTAAAGTCTTTAAAGAGACAGAATAAAGTAAAATGATAGAGTAAAAATAAGCCATGTAAAAATGGAAAATTCACAGTGAGTCTGGATTATGTATTTTACTGTGTTTTCTTTGAAATTTTTGACTATAAAGGAGCTAAATACAGAGAGACATTTCATTATATGGGCTGCCAGGCTAGACCAGAATGGACATCTTAATGGTATGACTTCAGAATTTGGATCTAAGAACATGATGCTTTGGAAAAGAGGGTCTTCTTTTGTTTTCACAGAGAATGAGACTCTGTGGATTGCTTCTATCCCAATATGGTATGATAGACCACGCCCTCCTGAAAGGTTGCTATAAACATCTTCAAAAAATTACTTCACTCAACTGCCAACTGAGAGGAACCTAGCACACAGGTTACACCAAGAAAGATCTGATTAACAGTGTCCCCATTCAGCGGGAAGCAGTTTGGAGAGAAAAAATTGCGCCCATATTCCCAAATATTGTTTATAAATGTCCTTTTACATTTAAAGGGGGATATGGTATAGAGATGAATAATTTGCAATGGTATGGATTTTAAGGTCAATTTTGTTATATGTATATGTATTTCTGATCTTGATTAAGCTATTGTGATTGTGTAGTTCATTTTAAAATGCAATGTATAATTAGGAAATATAGGTTGTTAATGGATAATCATCGATAATAGTCAAGCTTGTAGTCATGTTAGATTTTCTAGATGTGCATAGATATATTTCAGATAGACATTCTTCATATCTTTCAAAGACTGCAGAATATGGCATTTAATGTTTTAATAACTTAGGGTTTTTCATGACAATGAGACATGTCTGCTCCTGGCAGCACCAGCTACTTCAAGAGGAAGATGCGCATTAAAGAGGATCCTTATGGAGTTTGATAGCCATTTGGGCAAGAAACTGCTCTTGCCTGGACTGTTGAATAAACTGGACACAAAGAACCCACAGAAAGAGGACTGCTGAACTTGCCTAAAGGTGAGATGGTCTTTGGGGTTCCTGATTCGTGAAAGAGTCTGTGAGACGTTCTGCAGGACACAGCAGAAAGTGACTGAACTGTCTTTGGAATTTTTCTGCTTCATGGAAATGTCTGCTGGATACTATGGGCCTGAAGGCCGAAGATGGATGCCCCAACAGTACAGAGGAACTTTAGGTGACTGTCCAGGCAGTGAGTTGTCTCTGTCATTTCTAAAGTTTAAAAGTTACTTATTTCTTGTTTACTTAGGTAATATTATATCCTTCTGGAGTCTTTGATGGAGTTTAAGAATAAATAGATAATTATAGTTTTCCTTAGTTATGATAAAAGATAAAATAGATTTAAATATTGTAACTGTAATTTTTGCTTGATAACTGTTTTGTTATATGTAATTTTACTATGTTAAAGTTAAAGCCTTTCTTTTTTGTTTAAACAGAAAAAGTGGAAATGATGGAGGAGTATCTATGTGTTACTTTCATTATTAATAAAGAAACTGCCTTGGCCCTTTAAGAGACAGAAAATTAGGTAGGCAGAGTAGACAGAACAGAATTGTGGGAAGAAGGAGTTGGGGAGACGCTTCAGGCAGTCGCCATATGCAGTCGCCATGCTTTTCCTCTCAGAGATGGATGCAGGTTAAGATCTCTCCTGGTAAGCCACACGTCATGGAGCTACACAGATTACTAAATATGGGTTAAAGGAAGATGTGAGAATTAGCCAATAAGAGGCTAAAACTATGGGCCAGGCAGTGTTTTAAAAGAATACAGTTTCCATGTAATTATTTCAATGTAAAGCTAGCCGGGTGGCAGGACACAGCCCCGCCGTTCCATCTAAATCCCTCTCCAGACCAAAGAGCCATTAGGGTTCCCTTCACTATGTTAAGTCCAAGGTCCTCCCAACTCCCCCTAAGACCAGGAAGATGAGCAACCAAACTGACAAGGCTCACAGTAAGCCCGTCCATGCTGTAGAGTCCAAGCCCATCGCCGTTGTCCTTAGTTTCTCAGTCCTCCTCCACCGTCGGCCACATTCAGAGAGTCCAGTTTGGTCGCCTGTTCCATCAGTCCCATTCCAACTGGACTTTGTGGTCTCCCGTTAGTTCTTTCCCACCGTCTCAATGGGTGAATGCACCCCTCACAGTCCTGACTTCCTTGCTCATGATCTCTCTCCCTTTGCTCCTCATCAGGACCTTGGGAGCTCAGTCCGGTGTTCCAATGTCTTTGTCTTTATCTCCATCCATTGCCGGGTGAAGGTTCTATGGTGATATGCAAGATATTCATGAGTATGGCAATAGGATCTGGACATTTCTGGCTCCCTCTCCTCAGCTGCCCAAGGAACCAGCTGGGGGCATCTTCCTGGACACCTGGGAATCCCCCTAGAATCAAGTCTCTGCCAACCCTAGAATGGCTCCCTTAAGTAAGATATATAATTCCCTGTTCCCACATCCACCCTTCCTATATCCCAACCATCCCATTTCCCCAAGCTCTCCCCATCCGCCACTTCACACATTTCTCTCCCCATCCCCCAATCCCCCCATCCCACCCCACCCCCAAGTTCCCAATTTTTGCCCGGCAATCTTGTCTACTTCCAATATCCAGAATGATAACTATACGTTTTTCTTTGGATTCACCTTCTTACTTAGCTTCTCTAGGATCACGAATTATAGGCTCGATGTCCTTTAATTATGGTTAGAAACCGATTATGAGTGAGTACATCCCATGTTCATCTTTTTGGGCCCGGGTTACCTCACTCAGGATGGTGTTTTCTATTTCCATCCATTTGCATGCAAAATTCAAGATGTCATTGTTTTTTACCACTGAGTAGTACTATAATATGTATATATTCCACACTTTCTTCATCCATTCTTCCACTGAAGGGCATCTAGGTTGTTTCCAGGTTCTGGCTATTACAAATAATGCTGCTATGAACATAGTTGAACAAATGCTTTTGTAATATGATTGGGCATCTCTTGGGTAAATTCCCAAAAGTGGGATTGCTGGGTCCTGGGATAGGTTGATACCTAATTTCCTGAGAAACTGCCACACTGCTTTCCAAAGTGGTTGCACAAGTGTGCATTCCCACCAGCAATGGATGAGTGTACCTCTTACCCCAAGACCTCTCCAGCAAAGGCTATCATTGTTGTTTTGGATTTTAGCCAATCTGACAGGTGTAAGATGGTATCTCAAAGTTGTTTTGATTTGCATTTCCCTGATTGCCAAGGAGGTTGAGCATGCCCTTAAGTGTCTTTTGGCCATTCGAACTTCTTCTGTTGAGAATTCTCTGTTCAGTTCAGCGCCCCATTTTTTAATTGGGTTAATTAGCATTTTAAAGTCTAGTCTCTTGAGTTCCTTATATATTTTAGAGATCAGACCTTTGTCTGTTGTGGGTTTGGTCAAGATCTTTTCCCAGTCAGTAGGCTGCCTATTTGTCTTAGTGACAGTGTCCTTTGCTTTACGGAAGCTGCTCAGCTTCAGGAGGTCCCATTTATTCAATGTTGCCCTTAATGTTTGTGCTGATGGGGTTATATGTAGGAAGCGGTCTCCTGTGCCCAAATGTTTTAGAGTACTTCCCACTTTCTCCTCTAACAGGTTCAGTGTGTTCAGATTGATATTGAGGTCTTTAACGCGTTTGGACTTGAGTTTTGTGCATGGTGATAGATATGGATCTACTTGCATTCTTCTACACGTTGACATCCAGTTATGCCAGCACCATTTGTTGAAGATGCTTTCTTTCTTCCATTGTGTACTTTTAGCACCTTTATTGAAAATCAGATGTTCATAGGTTTGTGGGTTAAGGTCCGGGTCTTCTATTCGATTCCATTGGTCGACTTCTCTGTTTTTATGCCAGTACCAAGCTGTTTTCAATACTGTAGCTCTGTAATAGAGTTTGAAGTCAGGGATTTTAATGCCTCCAGAAGTTCCTTTATTGTATAAGATTGTTTTGGCTATCCTAGGTTTCTTGTTTTTCCATATAAAGTTGATTATTGTCCTCTCAAGATCTGTGAAGAATTTTGATGGGAGCTTTTTTGCATTGAATCTATACATTGCCTTCGGTAGAGTTGCCATTTTTACTATGTTGATCCTCCCAATCCAAGAGCAAGGGATATCTTTCCATTTTCTGGTATCCTCTTCAATTTCTTTCTTAAAAGACTTAAAGTTCTTGTTAAATATATCTTTCACTTCCTTGGTTAGAGTTACCCCAAGATATTTTATGCTATTTGTGGCTATCGTGAAAGGTGACACTTCTCTGATTTCCTTCTCTACTTCCTTATCCTTTGTATATAGGAGGGCAACTGATTTTTTGGAGTTGATCTTGAATCCGGCCACATTACTAAAGGAGTTTATCAGCTGTAGGAGTTCTTTGGTGGAGTTTTTCGGGTCACTTATATACACTATCATATCATCTGCAAATAACGAAAGTTTAACTTCTTCCTTTCCAATTCGAATCCCCTTGATCCCCTTGTGTTGTCTTATTGCTATTGCTAGAACTTCAAGCACTATATTGAAGAGATAAGGAGAGAGTGGACAGCCTTGTCGTGTTCCTGAATTTAGTGGGATGGCCTTGAGTTTCTCTCCATTTAATTTGATGTTAGCTGTCAGCTTGCTGTAAATAGCCTTTATTATATTTAGGAATGACCCTTGTATCCCTAATCTCTCCAAGACCTTTATCATAGAGCGGTGTTGAATTTTGTCAAATTCTTTTTCAGCATCTAATGAGATGATCATATGGTTTTTATCCTTCAGTTTATTTATATGATGGATTACATTGATAATTTTTTGTATGTTGAACCAGCCCTGCATCTCTGGGATGAAGCCTACTTGATCGTAGTGGATAATTTTTCTAATGTGTTCTTGGATTCGGTTTGCCAGTATTTTATGGAGAATTTTTGCATCGATGTTCATGAGTGAGATTGGCCTGTAATTCTCTTTCTTGGTTGGGTCTTTGTGTGGTTTAGGTATCAGGGTAATTGTAACTTCATAAAAGGAATTTGGCAATGACTGTTCTGTTTCTATATTATGAAATACCTTAAGGAGTATAGGTATTAGGTCTTCTTGGAAGTTCTGGTAGAATTCTGCATTGAAACCATCTGGTCATGGGCTTTTTTGATAGGGAGGTTTCTGATAACAGTTTCTAATTCTTCGTGACTAACAGGACTATTTAGATTGTTCACCTGGTCCTGGTTTAACTTTGGTATATGGTACTTATCCAAAAAAGTGTCCATTTCTTTTACATTTTCCAATTTTGTGGCATACAGGCTTTTGTAGTAAGATCTAATGATTCTCTGAATTTCCTCTGTGTCTGTCGTTATGTCCCCCTTTTCATTTCTGATCTTATTAATTTGTTTTTTCTCTCTCTGCTGTTTGATTAATTTGGCTAGGGGTTTGTCAATCTTGTTGATTTTCTCCAAGAACCAGCTTTTTGTTTCATTGATTCTTTGGATTGTTTTCTGTGTTTATATTTTGTTGATTTCCACCCTCAGTTTGATAATTTCCAGTCTTCTCCTCCTCCTAGGTGAGTCTGCTTCTTTTTTTCTAGAGCTTTCAGGTGTGCTGTTAAGTATCCAATGTGTGCTTTCTCCGTTTTTTTAAGTGGGCACTTAGTGCTATGAACTTTCCTCTTAGCACTGCTTTCATTGTGTCCCATAGGTTTGAGTATGTTGTGTCTTTATTTTCATTAAATTCAAGGAAGACTTTAATTTCTTTCTTTATTTCTTCCTTGACCCAGGTGTGGTTCAGTAGTTGACTGTTCAGTTTCCATGAGATTGTAAGCTTTCTGGGGATAACATTGTTGTTGAATTCTAATTTTAATCCATGGTGATCCGATAAGATGCAGGTGGTTGCTAATATGTTTTTGTAACTGTGGAAGTTTGCTTTGTTACCGAGTATGTGGTCAATTTTCAAAAAGGTTCCATGAGCCGCAGAGAAGAAGGTATATTCTTTCCTATTTGCGTGAAATGTTCTATAGATGTCTGTTAAGTCCATTTGGTTCATTACCTCCATTAAGTCTCTTAATTCTTTGTTAGGTTTCTGTCTGATTGACTTGTCCATTGGTGAGAGAGGAGTGTTGAAGTCTCCCACTATCAGAGTGTATGGTTTGATTGCTGCCTTGAGTTCTAGTAATGTTTTTTTTACATAAGTGGGTGCTTTTATATTAGGGGCATAGATATTCAGGATTGAGACTTCATTCTGATGGATTTTTCCTGTAATGAGTATAAAGTGTCCCTTTCCATCTCTTCTGATTGATTTTAGTTTGAAGTCAACTTTGTTAGAAATTAGTATGGCCACACCTGCTTGTTTCTTAGGTCCATTTGCTTGATAAACCTTTTCCTAACCCTTTACTGTGAGTAGATGTCTGTCTTTGTGGTTGAGGTGTGTTTCTTATAAACAGCAGAATGTTGGATCCTGTTTTCGTATCCAATCTCTTAGCCTGTGCCTTTTTATAGGTGAATTGAGTCCATTGATATTAAGTGATATTAATGACCAGTGGTTGTTAACTCCGGTTGTCATTTTTTATTTGGTAGTAGAGATTGTGTGTTTCCTTTCTTTGAGATGTGCTGGTGAAGGGTCACTAGATGTCTGAGTTATTTTGGGCAATGCTGGACTCCTTTGTTTGTGATTTTCCTTCTACTACTTTCTGTAAGGCTGGATTTGTGGCTACGTATTGTTTAAATTTGTTTTTATCTTGGAATATTTTGTTTTCTCCATTTATAGTGAACAAAAGCTTTGCTGGGTATAGTAATCTGGGCTTGCATCCATGGTCTCTTAGTTTCTGCAAAACATCTATCCAGGACCTTCTGGCTTTCATGGTTTCCATAGAGAAGTCAGGTGTAAGTCTGATAGGTTTCCCTTTATAAGTTACTTGACCTTTTTCCTTTGCAGCTCTTAATATTCTTTCTTTATTCTGTATGTTTTGTGTTTTGATTATAATATGGCGAGGTGATTTTTTTTTTGATCCAGTCTATTTGGTGCTCTGTAAGCTTCTTGAACCTTAATAGGAATATCTTTCTTTAGGTTTGGGAAGTTTTCTTCTATAATTTTATTAAATATATTTTCTGGACCATTGAGCTATAATTCTTCTCCTTCTTCTACGCCTATTATTCTTAGGTTTGATCTTTTTATTGTGTCCCAGATTTCCTGAATGTTTTGTGATGAGAATTTGTTGGATTTGCTGTTTTCTTTGATCAGTGCGTTTATTTTCTCTATGGTATCTTCAGAATCTGAGATTCTTTCTTCTATCTCTTGTATTCTGTTGGTTATGCTTGTTTCTGTAGTCTCTGTTCGTTTACATAGATTTTCCTTATCCAGCTGGCCCTCGGTTTGTGTTTTCTTCCTTGCCTCCATTTCAGTTTTCAAGTCTTGCACTGTTTCTATTATCTGTTTGATTGTTTTTTCTTGGTTTCCTAGGATATCGTTTATGGATTTACTCAATTCTTCAAACTTTTTGTTATTCTTCTCGTCCATTTCTTTAAGAGAGTTTTTCATCTCCTGTTTAAGGGACTCTATTAATTTCATAAAGTCATTTTTTTTTCTACTTCTTCTTGATTAGTGTGTTCAAGTACTCCTGTTGTACGTTCGCTGGGTTCTGGTGTTTTCATGTTGTTTTTCAAATTGTTGGAGGAATTCTTGCATTGGCGCCTGCCCATTTCTTCCTCTTAATAATCCCCAATGGGTCTTCTTTTAGAAGTTCAATTCTCTTTCCTGGCCATGTAGCTCACAGGTAAAAGGTCTACCTTGCTGCAGGCAGGCTATTGAAACAGAGGACCTCCCACCCACCTGGGTGCACTCAATTCCTGGTCAAGGCGCCCAAACAGGCTGAGCTGTGGGATTTTGTGGCCCCGAAGATGGGAGGATGAAGGAGAGGGGAGGGGCTTCTGGGTGCAAGCTGGGAAGGGACAGGAAGAGAGAGGCAGTATCCGGGGAGAATAACTCCTGCAGGAATATCAGGAAGTATGGGGGGGTTGAGGAATGTCTGTGGTCCCTCTCTGGGTGGCTGCCATGGTTCAGGCACTCACTCACCACAATGAATGATGGATCTTCTGGTAGACAGTCAGGTCTCCTTGCTGGCCAAGCAGCTCGCTGACAAAGGACCTACCTTGCTGCAGGCAGACTATTGAAACAGAGGACCTCCCACCCACCTGGGTGCACTCAATTCCCCTAAGGGTCAAATTTTTATATGTGTATTTTTGCTTTTGATTAAGGTATTTTGTGTGAATCCCATTTAAAAATGTAATGTATCATTTAGAAATATAGACTAATACATAATTATCTATAATAATTTAGCTTGTAGTCATGTTAGGTAGGTTTTCTAGATATGTAGAGAGATATTCCAGTTAGATAGGTATTATTCAAATCTTTCAGAAACCTTCAGAATATGACATTACTTTTTTTTAGAATTTAGCACTTTTTATGACAATGAGACACATCTGCTCCTGGCAGCACAAATCTACTTCAAGAGGATGATGGGCACTGAAAAATCTCCTTATGGAGTATATTAGCCATCTGGGCAAGAAACTGCTCTTGCCTGGACTGCTTGATGATGGACATGCAGGACCCACAGAAAAATGACTGACTGCTGAAATTGCCTAAAGAAACTGAAACAATCCTTTGGGTTTCCTGCTTTATAAAACAGTCTGTCAGATATTCTGCAGGACACAGAAGAAAGCAACTGACAGACATTGCCATTACAAGGTAGGGCAGATCTTCAGATTTTCTGCTTCATGGAAAAGTTTGCTGAATACTATGAGCCTGTGGGATGAAGATTGGATGCCCCAATGATGCAGAAGAACTTTGGGTGACTGTCCAGGTAGTAAGATGTCTCTGTCAATTGTAGAGTTTTGAAAGTTGTTTATAATGCACTTTCAGTTTACTTAGGTAATATTATATCCTTCTGCAGTCTTTGATGGAGTTGAAGAACAGATAGTTATGATTATAGTTTCCCTTAGTTATGATAAAAGATAAAGTAGATATAAATAATGTAACTGTAAATTTTAATTAATACCTGTTTTTTAATATATAATTTTTCTTTGTTAAAGTTAAAACCTTCCTTTTTATTTAAACAGAAAATGGGAAATGGTATGGGAAGTTCTTCTGTATATGTGTTGTTTTTATTGGTTAATGAATAAAGAAACTTCTTTCGGCCAATGACTTAACAGAATATAGTCAGGTTGAAAAAGATATGTATATAGAGAGTAGGCAGAATCAAGACAGATCCCATGTAGCCACTAGAGGAGAAAGTGGTGATCCATGAGCTGGTACCTTGCCAGTAGGCCATGAGCCTCATGGTAAAATATAAAATAATGGAAATGGGTTAATTCTAGATGTAAGAGGTAGCCAATAAGAGACTAGAGCTAATAGGACAAGCAGTAATTTAATTAATATGGTTTCTATGTTCTTATTTTAAGGCTGAACAGTTGGGAACAAACAAGCAGCCTCCTACTACAAGTTATACTTTTGTTATTTTTATCTATGTGTATTTGTATATGAATACAAAGTATGTACAGGTGCCCTCAGAGGTCAAAAGAGGACACCAAACACACTGGAAGTAGAGTTGTCTGTTGTTACCTGATCTAGATACTGGGATTTGAATTCGGTCTTCTACAAAAACAGTGTGATCTCTTGACTGCTGAACCACCTCTACTATCCAAAAACAGTATCCTCCTACAAGGGTGGGGGAGAAGCTGCTTTCTCATGAGGTCATGGAGTCATCTTATTCACTTCCTATAAGCCCTATCACTTAAATCTAACACCTTTAGTGTGGGAGTAGGCTTTCAACCTCTACATTTGGGAGCATGCAAACATTTAAGCCATAGTAGGTAGAGACCATTATCATTTCCCAAACAGATGAAGTTGGATCTACTTTTGAAATGTCACAAAGCCAATGATAGAAGAGGGAGGTATCAAACCTATTCTGAGCATTTTTAGAGTTGGTTTTACTACCACCACCATCACAACCACTACCACCACCTCATCATCACCATCACCATCATCATCATCATCACCATCAGCGAGAAGCAGCGGCGGCAGCACCACCCAGCAGCAGCAGCAGGAGCCCAGCAGCAGGGAGCACCAGCAGCACAAGCAGCAGCACCGCAGCAGCAGCAGCGGCAGCACCAGACCAGCAGCGAGCAGCGAGCAGCAGCAGCAGCGAGCAGCAGCAGCAGCAGCAGCAGCGAGCAGCAGCAGCAGCAGCAGCGAGCAGCAGCAGCAGCACAAGCAGCAGCAGCAGCAGCACCACCACCATCATCGATGCATCATCATCACAATCATCATCATCATTAGCACCATCACCATCATCATCACCATCATCTATCATAATCATCATTACAATCATTTATTATCATCATCACAATCATCATCACCATTGTCATCACTATCATCACCATCACCATCACCATCACCATCACCACCATCATCACCATTACCATCATCATCATCATCATCATCATCATCATCATTATCATCATCATCACTGTGATTCTCAACTACTCTCCCCTTCATCAGATTCAAAACTGTAGACTGACTTCTTCACACCTCTACATGAATTAGACTGAATATGGATAAAGTATTTTGCCAGAAATTTTCCAAGTCTAAGCTTACTAACAAAGACCTCTGTGCCCTGTGCCCTAGAGAAGCCCCCTCTTTCTGTTGTGTTCTAGTTTTTTTGATGAGTGGCTTAATATCCTGGCAACTCAGCCCAGGTTTTTTCTTTTCTTTAATTTCCCCTTGCCTGATGGAATTTGAAGTCAAGTGGGAATAGTTTGTGTTTATCATCTAAAGCCCCTCCCTTCAAACAGGAACCCACATGGTGTTCAATGCCTTCAGCTATGCTGATTTAATTAGACTCTTTTGTGACACCAGCTCTGGAGACCTTTCTTTCCTGTCAGGCTTTTAAACTGCTCTCCCATCCGGAGATCTCAGAGAAGGAGACTGTTTCCTGTGCTCCAACACTGAGCAGCAAAGTAGCTCCAATGATGTCAAGTTCCGTAGATAAGCCCTTTAGCTATTTCTTTTGTGGGACTCATTTGACAGTTTATGCAGACATCAAAGGCATGTGCAAGTATGACTGGAAATGAGGGTTATAAGAATCCCTTTTATTCTCTCTTTAGGGGGTGTAGGACTTCCTGGAAGTCCTGTATTGTTTCTATGTATTGATAGTTATTGATGGTACTCAGGCCTGCTTGTTTTTTTTCTTTTTTGGCCCAGCCTATGGGCCTTGCAGCAGCCCCTCCTTCCAGATTTCCTTTTTTATTAATACTTCAAATTCCCAGGGACTTTCTTCTCAAACATTAACAGGGATTTTTGATGGAGAAATCGGCTCATCTTACTTACTCTACCTTCTTTCTTTTCTTCCTTCCTCTGTTTCTTTTTTCTCTTCCTCTCTCCCATGACTTTTTCTTTTGTCATGTATGTATGTATGTATATATTTTGTGCACACATATATGTATGCTCAAATGTGTATGGGCATGTACCTTTGTATTTGCACACATGTGTGTATATGTGTGTAGAGCATAGGCTGATATTAGGTGTCTTCCTCTATGATTATTCATCTTATATATTGTGACAGAATCTCTCATTTCAACCCAGAACTGAAAGGTTTGGCCTGTCTTGATAGCCAGACTGTTCAGTCACCACCACCACCACCACCACCACCACCACCACCACCACCACCACCCCCCCCCCCGGCGTCTCTAATCTCCCTTTGGGACCATCCAGATTTAAAACACCACCAACCAGGGAACTTCCAGTCTGTTCATATGGTGCAGAAGTGCAAGGAGGCTCCCCATGCTTCCCTTCAGAGACCTCCTTCATTTACATTACCCCATGGTTGCCCTATTTCCCCCTTCTAGCCTTCTCCCACATTTGAGACTCATCAGCTCTCAACCTTTTCCCCACAAGGTATTCTGGCCAGCACAAATAGCTAGTAGATCTCCCCTAAAATCCTCCCCTACCAAAGGCCTGCTAGCTGCCAGACAGAGACCCCCTAGTTGCCCTATCTAGCTTTAAAACCAGGACCAGACCACACTGCTAGAGGAAACTTGATCAAGTTACTAAAGGCACCAGAGTATAGCTGGAAAGCAAAAGACATTAATAAAGACTGTACTCCCAAATACAAACAGAGGAAATTGGCATCCCAACCCATTTTTGAATTAACCCCCTCCTAAACACTGTTAACACCCCTGTTGAAAAAGGCAATATGACTTGAACATAAAAGGAAAATACAACCAATAAACTAACTCCAGATGTACAAATTATAACATAGAAATAAAACAACATGTAAAACCAAAATAATACATCTCCAAAAAGTATAAATCCATAGTAATGGTCCCTAATGTAATCAACATGAGAGAACCTCCAGACAAAGAATTCAAAAGAATGATTACGGCCACGGTCAAACAACTCAAAAAAAGGCAGAAATACAAAGATTGATGAAATGAGAAAGACAAGACAAGTCATAAAAATACAGCTCTGGCCTGGATATTACCATGGCACTGGGTAGCATCACAGGCCACTCAGATCTGTATGGCTCTGGCTGCAGCATGGCCCTCAGATACCAACATGGACTCAGGAGGCTGACCTGACCCTGGGTATTGCCAAGGCCCCCAGTGACAAAAAGAACCACAGATGTCAACCCAGACCCTGGCTGCCATAGAGCCACGGATCTAGACATGGCCCTCAGCACCAACCTGGGCCCATATGACACCATGACCATAGGTGGCAGCACAGGTCACCCAGATCTGTATGACCCTGGCTGCAGCATGACTCCTAGACTTCAACAGAGCCACATATTGTAGCTCAAACCCTGGGCCTCCGTGTGGACCCCAGTAACAAGATAGACCATGGACTTCAGCACAGACCATGGTTGTAGTAGGATCACAGACCCAGACATGGTTCCTAGCTACAGTCTTGGCCGGGGTGTAACCATGGCACTGGGTAATAGAGCTATGTGTCACTCAACTCTATATAGCTCTGACTACAGTATGATCCTTGGGCATCAGCATGGTCCCAGGTGGCTGATCAGACCCTGGGCAATCCTACAGCTTTTGGTTGTAACAGGAGCCACAGATGTTAACTCAGACCCTGGCTACTGTAGGCTCATGGACCCAGACATAGACCTTGGAGCAACCTGGGCCTGGACAACACCAGGGGCCCTGGTAGAAGCACAGACCATACATATATAGTTTTAATGAACTTTTCTTATCTGGGCTAATGGTGTGCCCTCCAAGAGTCAAATACCATCTAACAAAACCCCAATAATAGACATGAGAAGCCTTCTTTTGAGTTCTTGGCCAGGGCTGTCTAAGAGACTCCCCAAACATAGAACCTATTGTTGTAGCCTCTGATTACCTTACAGAGGTAGAAGATAAGTTCCTATTGCTGATGACACCATGCACTATAGAAACAGAGCCCCAAATTCCCTAAGATGGATCTGACCTGAATACCCCCTTTCCTGAGGACTAGCTTTCATGGTACCAGACCCCATGCCAGCTTTCTCAAAAGGGAAGCAGCCTACCCAGTCATGATACCTATCAACCACATTTGTGACCAGCATGCCACAAGAACACTATGGATGCAGTAGTGGCACACACACCCTGGCAGTAACCAACTGTTGTCTACTGGACTTAATACCTTTTCAAAAAAAGGGAAATACTTTCTGGTCCTGGAAACCTAGCTAAATGCTCAGTGCTAGTGAAGTCATGGTGATTAGAGGAGAATCTATAACCACTAATTTACTAAATCGGTATAATCCCTAATAATAATATAGGCACATTTGTCTTTATACCTACAGATAAGTACAGTCTATACCCTTCATTGAGGAAACTTCTCTGCAACAGTGTCTTAGTTAGGTTTCCATTGTTGTGAAGTGACACCATGACCACAGAAACTCTTTAAAGTGTTTAACAGTTTTAGAGGTATAATTCATTATTATTATGGTGGGACATGGCAGTATTCAGGCAGTCATGGTGATGGAGAAGGAGCTGAAAGTCCTACATCTTGATGCATAGGCAGCAGAAGGAGTTTGTATCCATACTGGGTATAGCTTGAGCATAGGAGCTCTCAAAGCCCATACCCACAGTGGCACACTTCCTTCAACAAGGCCACACCCACTTCAGCAAGGTAAAACCTCCTAATAGTACCACTCCCTCTGAACTTATGGGGCCAATTACATTCAAACTACCATAGATGGAGACTATGACAGAAACCACAGCCAATCAAAATGGCCAATTGTGATCTAGTCCTGATGGATACATCTACAAAACACTCCCATATCCAAGGCTTAGGACACAGGGTGGAAAGATTGTAAGAGCTAGGTAATCAGGGACTTGGCTGTGAAATTGTGTTTTTTAGTAACATCAGAAGTTATACCCATAAAGTCTCACAAACATGACCATCCAAATGTGAATTCAACAAGGATGATACCAACAAACATGCTGAATTGGATGGGGAAAAGCCCGTGAGCTCTCACCACTACACAGAACTATAGGTAACTAAGTAAAGCTGGAAGTAGCAGGGGTAATCTTCTCCAGGGAAGAGAAACCAATTGGTTGCCCAATGTCAAATGGTCAGTCCTAAAAACATACATGCAAGTAATAGAATATTGGTTTAATGGATTACAAGTAGCGATATAAATATAAAAACAAATATAAGTGCATGAAATAGCAATTAATGAAAAAAGAGTTCACAAGTTTGAAAAGAGTGGAGAGAAGTACAAGGGAGTATTTGGAGGAAAAGAGAGGG
Organism: Arvicola amphibius; assembly: GCF_903992535.2. NCBI lineage: Eukaryota > Metazoa > Chordata > Mammalia > Rodentia > Cricetidae > Arvicola > Arvicola amphibius. Next base: position 101,256,435 of record NC_052050.1, on the reverse strand, counting down.
CAAAAGAGGCAGAGAGGGAGTGTCAGGTCATTTCAAAGGCCAGGGCCATTACAATAATAATGGATTACTCAACATGATGCTTTAAAGACAGAAAGACCTGGAAAGATAAATCCCAACCCTCCCAAAAGAACAGAGCTGTCAACCCAGATTATTATACCCAGCATTTATATCTTCTAAAAAAAAAAAAACTCAGCCAGTGCTTAAATTGCCCAGAGCTGGAGGGATGACTTGGTAGCTAAGTACAGTTCTTGACACACAATCGTGAGAACAGAATTCAAATCCCAGCACCTACACAAGCCAGGCATCCCATGCACACCTGCAACTCCAGCTCAGTGGTCAAGAGGAACCCTTGCTGTGCAGCTTGCTATGACCCATTTTCAGGTGGAGACAGGGGCATGACTAGGACTTCCTGTTTTTTTAGCTGAGAAAATAAAAGTCTCAAGTTCAAGAAAAGACCCTGTCTCAAAGAAGTAAGCCAAAAGTGAGAGAGGAAGACATGTGGGTGATACCCTCTTATGACCTCTGGGAGTGCTCTGGAAAACACACTCATACAAAGAGACACAATACACACGAATAAATAAATTCAAAATGCTGCACAGTGCCCTGATACAATATTGAGGACTGTTTTGTACTCTTTTTATTTATTCCTTTCAGTCTAATTTCTAAATTTGAGTCACTTTTTCTTAACACTAATGAAGTTTGGGGCTCTTTTGGCACATAGTTCTGGTATCTGACCCATTGCTTGGGATAGATTTTTGCTACAGTCAAAATCTGGTCGAGAAGTTTGTCCAATGTCGCTGAAATCATAAGTGCTGTTCAGAAAGCTCAACTGACATTCAGTTTCTGTAGCATTGAAGAAGATGAATCAGTAATGGCAGACATGTAAGGTTTTCTCTTAGGGAGCCTTTTATTTCCCAGACACCTTCATATGCATAATTTCCAAGCCACCTCTGTAGTTGTCAAACAGAAGACCCTGACTTAATGTCAGACCCCTAAGGACCAAAAGACTGTCCCTCAAGATGCTCTGACCTCAGACACCAGTTTCAAGGCTCCTGTCTCTAGTTAAACACTTGTTAAACTTCAAATTTGAGTTTCCACAGCCCTTCCTCCAGGCATGATAATTTTCCAGAATAGCTCACAAATCTCAGGGAAACATCTTGCTTTCTCCTACTGATCTGTCATGAAGAGCATGACTCAGAAATGGTTAAATGGCAGAGCTGTGCTAGCAGGGAGCAAAGAACTGCCAGGCCTCTCCGGGACGCACCTTTCTCAGGGTCTGGGTCTGTGTGTCCACATGTTGTTTAGGTCTCTCAGAGCAGGCTACACTCCTCTAAGATGGGTAAGTGACAGCCATTGGCCATCAGGGGTTAGCTCACTCTTCAGTCCTCCCTCTAGCTGAAGGGTGGGCTGGGGAGCAAAATGGTTTGTGCTTTCCATTGTATCTGTTTATGATACTGATGTTGCTACACAGGATGCCTCAGAAATACGCATGGCATGCTAACCACTCCTTCTGCATCCCACTTTCCCGTTTTCTGTCTTTTTTGTCCCTTCCCACTATTTCCCTTTGTTCCTAGATGTCTCCACTTCCACTCTCTTTCCATATATACATATGTGATGTTATGTCTCTGCATAAAGTCTAAGAAAAATATAGTAGAGAAAACACACAACATTTGTCTCAGACTGACTTACTTCACTTAGTATGACTGTCGCTGCATGAATCCACTTTCCTGCAGATGACAAAATTTCCATTGTGCGTATGCACCACATTTTAAAATGCCGGGTGTTGGTTACTTCTAAACAGATTTTGTTTCTCCGGTGACCAGCCTTAACCTGAAGCTCCCTATACCACCTATCTCATTATGAAAGAAGATTCTTCTGTCACCTTGGTTACTTGGTAAACTTCAAGAGCTTTGAGAACATTAAGCTGGGATCAGGGACAAAGATCAAAGGTATTTTATGATACTATAGTGTTGCTCTGGGTGAAGATGGGAAGCACCTCCATCCCTTTGGTACCTAATAATCCTACACACTCCTTGGCAGTCAAAGGTCAGAATTAAGCATGGCACTAAAACTCTTCTGCCCTTCTTTGGGATCCAGTAAGTTCTATGATGAACATCAGCTGATGCTCTAGCAAACATTCATAATTTTCACCTACTTAGTCACCATTTCTCCTGGAGTTAAATGCTATGCTTTCCCCTTGAGAGCTCCATATCCCCATTCTCAGTTTAGTGGTTTGAAAGCGATGTATTTAGGCTCACCACTGTTGGTGGCTGAGAGAGAAGTGTAAACACTCAGAGCCCAGCATCTCTCCAGACTCACCCATTTATGTGGGACATGTGAATTGAGTTTATTGACATCTTGCTTATTAACCTACTTACTTTGACTTATAAATTATCATTTTCTTGTTTTCTTTTAGCAGTGCTCAGATTTTATAAGCTAAGCTTGGAAGATCTGGTGACTGCTATGGTCTCCTTAGGGTGTTAACCTAAGAATGGGGTCATTGAATGCTGGCTCCCCAAAATAACATCAAAACCACCTTTTAATATGACCAAGTTGAGATTTTTACCATAAGAGGAGGCGCTGCTTTGATGGAGTCTGTGCTGGCTTTCAGAGGTGGTATGACACAATTTAGATACATGTTGATATTTTTCAGTTCTAATTTAAGACTTGTTTTCACTTCTATAGGTTTAGTAAAGATTGCAATATAATAGGTGGCAGCCACCTGCAGTCTCAGCTCAGGAGGCTGTGGCCTGAAGAGTGAGAGTCTGCAGTTAGCGTGGGTTACATAGGAAGAATGTGTGTTAAAAAGCAAGACAGCAAAAAGCATGGATACTCAGAAAAAATTCAATGATTTGAGATGAGGAAATTAAATGGTCTTTGATATAAGCTGATTAATGCTTTGGGTGGAAGAATCCCTTCCTGGGTTTTTATGAAGTTGCTTAAATTAACTATTATGTTAAATGTGCCTTTTATCTTTCTGGGCATGTGTTTTCTGGAAGAGCCAGATTATGATAGTGAAGACATTGGAATAGGAGATTCCTATAAACAAGGACTTGAAACAACAAGTGGAAAAACAAGAGAAGGAAGAGAGATCCTGCCTACCGTAATGTCAGTTAATGAATACCCTGAAGCTTGGACGTGGGGCTGAATCAACCACTCCCTACATTAGAACTATATACCCACAGGGCCAGGGATAGCTCAGCCAATAAAGTGTTTGGCTTGTGAGCATGGACCTTAATGAATGAATGAGTGAATGAATGGATGGAAGCATAAACAAGCCCTAACCCCACACTAAAAGCAATGTGGGAGTACGTTCTAATGAGCTCCAAGCCTGGGCATTCAGAGGCAGGCGCTTCCCTGGAGCTCATTAGGCAGCCACACTTAGTCGGCTCTAGGCCAGGGAGAGACCTTGTCACAAAACAATGTGGGGGACACCAAAAAGACAGCACCCAGCACTGCCCAACTGCCTCCACACTCACATGTACACTCAAGCACATGCAGATGCACGCATGCCTGTAACTAAACACACATGGAAACACAGACAACTACACATTCACATCCATTTTCATTCAACCACAGCACCCCTCAGTATGCAGGGTAGGGTGTGCTATGGTGGCCTGAGTCACAGGGCTAGTGTGGCCAGCATCGCAGTGTTCAAGCGGAGCCTTCAAAGTGTCTGTTCCGGTTTCCAGCTCTGAGGTGGCTCTGCTCCAGCTGCTGGGGGTGGAGCATCATGCTGAGCAAAACCCAGGTGCCCGTGGACTTTCAGGAAAGGAAAAATAGCATAAAAAGAATGTTGTTGAAAGCCCCTAAGATTTGGAAGACATTTGTTTTAACTATTTCAAATTGACTAATATTAAAAATTCCTCCCTGGATTGTGACACGTTTGATTCAGCACATCCTCGCTATTGCTTGAGTTGGTGTGTAAGTGTTGTGACACCTTTGATTCAGTACATCTTCTCTATTGCTTGAGTTGGTGTATATGTGTTGCATTTTTGTTTCTTACAAGAAGCAACAATTTCTCTGCTAGTGTCTCTTTATGTGTTACTTCTTGTTCCCACGGACGTCTCCTGTATCCTAGGTCTTTGCCCATGTTTGCTTATGTGGTGGCCAGAATTCAACAGCAGGTGTCTCCCTCTTGCTTTGCAGGTAGGGTCTCTTCCTGAACCTGGAGCTCCCTTTCAGCTAGGGTGACTGACTGACTGGTCAGTGAGTGCCAGGGTCCTCTTTTCTCTCCTCCACGCCAGGACTGGGCTCACCAATGTGCACATCATGACTGACTTTTAACAGGGTTCTTGGGATATGGATTCAGCACTTCTTATTTGTGCAGCCAGTCCTTTACCAATTGAGCCATCACCTCAGCTCCTATGATTTTTTTTTGCAAAGCAGTTTTAGACAAACTAATGCTCATCTTTTGCCTTGTGCCTCATGTTTCAATTTAGTGAGATCTTTTTCAATTTGATTCTTTCACTCTGAGGATTAGCTGTTCCTTCAGCATTTTGTCAAACACAAATTGGAGAGCCCCTTCTGAGCCCTTAATGGAGGTGGGATGGTCTAGGCGGCCCTCTCCCAAGGCACAGTCAGGTTTCAGGGGAGATTTTCTAGATGAGTATCCAGAGGATGAAAATAACTTTCAGCACATATTGGTCACCATTATGATCTTAAAGGCGTTGTTGGAATCGAGATATTAAAAAGCAGTGGCTGGAAGCAAAAGAAATCATTCCTTAAGCATGTGTGTGTATGTGTGTGTGCACGCATGTGTGCACATTCAGCTGGATAATGTTCATCATTAGCCTGAAGCATTCATTAATGTTAAATTTAAATTAAAATACACTCTTGGGTGGCTGCATCTTCAATTTCATGGTTGATTCCTTTGTGATTGACTTATTAAGCTAAGCCAGGAATCGCAAACGAGAACACCTCAGGGTCTAGAAAGAAACAGAACAAACAAGTGAGGTTCGCTGCAACTGGGAAAACCAAGTGTCTTCAGGTAGATGGATAAACAGTGTTGCTGGGGCAGCCTACTCTCTCAGCTTTAAAAATTGTTATTATTTTATTATTTCAAAATATGATTTAATGCATAAACATCCATAATTTTTAGACTTTTAGACTTTGGAAAACTGCACAATTTTCAACGTCTTGACTGAGCCAAATAAAGCACATTTGCAGTATAGTTCTCAGTTGTCAGTCTGAGAAAGGGAACCAAACGCCTTACAGATGAAATGCTATTTTGTTTGCAGCAAACATTTAATTTACAATGAATGAGACTGATTAATACAAAGTCCCACATTTCCTAGTGAGCAATCAAACTGTATCACATTGACAGGAATTCTGTTAAGGTCTAATTTGGGAGTGCAATGTAAAACTTCAGTGGGAACCACGTACTGCTCCCTGGATACCAATATGGATGAAGATTGCTCTTTGGCAAATTGGCCTAGTATTTTACCACAGAAAATAGATACCTTGTTTCCAGGTAAACTGATGCCTTTTTTGGTTGAAGTAACCAAATTAGTGTATCGTCTTTGAAAAGCTTCTACCACACCTTTGTGGCCTTGTTCTCCTGAGTTGCCAAAGGATAGATAACAGTATTCATAAAGAGACATGGGCCCCATAATTGCTCATGACTTGAGCCCATCAATCACTGTCCTTCCTTCATGCTACTGAGTTGAGTTACTATTAGTAAAGCACATTGGAATTCTCTGGTGGATTTCCCAAGATAGAAACCAGAATCTCTCCTTGAAAAAAAAATCTGTGTGTTAATCAAACCTAACAACTTCCAACAAGCAGAAATTCATTGAGGGTTCTATTTTATTAACTATTAATTGAAAGCAAGTTTCATATTTGTGCCTAATTGACCTTAGACACTAAATTGACAAAAGTACCATAAAGCTTTTTTTAAAACCCAAGATATTAAAATAAGCCTGAAAATTGTTTAGCAGCTATTGAGGATAGGATCTTCCCTCTCTACAGGAATCTGAGGAGGGGTCTCAGGTTTTGAAAGAACTGAGGCACAGGGAAGAACAAGACAGAGATGAGCTTGGTAGCAGCAGGAGCGGGGGCATAGGACGTGCGCTCACAGAAGATCTGCTCTGATGTAGTGTGTTGAGTCTACTGCCAATAATAGGGATTGACAAGGGTTTTACAACAAAACATTAGCTCAAATGAGGGAAAGATCTGAAATCAACAAAAATGTCTGCCACAGACTCAGGGGTAAGCAATGGCCATCTTCATGCCGTGCAGATGCCACTTGATGCCCGAAGTAGAATAAAGAACACTGAAAAATTGTCCTGGACATTCTCAGTTGATACCATTTTGTCCTAATTTGTGTTTTTGTTGCTATGATAATCATTGTCCAAAATCACCTTGGCTCACAGGTACAGCCCATCATCAAGGGAAGTCACAGGGGAGACTTGGAAGCAGGATCTGAAGCAGACACTCAGCAGTTCAATGTCTTACTGAGACATCAACTTATGCAGTCCAGACCCACCTGCCCAGGGATGGCTCCACCCACAGTGGGTTGGGCTTTCCCACATCAATCAGCAATCCAGAAAGTGACTTACAGACAGGGCCACAGGCCAGTCTGGTGGGGATGATTCCTCAGTTGAGGGTCCCTCGTACTAAATATGTCCAGGCTTGGGTCAAGTTGGCAAGAAAGTGGTACTGCTACAGAGCTATTCATTTGCACCAACCATCCACAGCACTTCCCGCTATTTTAAGCGTCCTAACTTAGTTGCTAGCTATTCCAGGACTACCCAGGGGTGTTTACTGTGTAACACTCAGTCCATTTGCTTCTCCCTAAACATTCCCTAATCACTGTTGCATAATCTGCTGTAATCTTAGTCCCTCTGGACCTGGGTTATCCTTGTATTCTACTTTAATTAACACAACACATCTTTTGCTTATTTAGGGCCATGATGTAAACTTCCTTTCTAAAGCCCTTTCTGGAATACTTTGGACTCTCCATGTGAGATCACAGTCTTCACCAGTCCTATATCCCTGACAATCCTTCCTCTCCACAGTGGATAGCATTTACAGTAGCAAAGGAAACATGTAGCTTCTCTTTGGAATGATTTTGGCCACATAAGGTTTCCCATCTGTCTGTGTTCTTCACATGACACATGAATGAAAGTCAGAGGATGTAGCTGTTTAGATTTCCTCCAGTAGGGTCCTGAGGGGTTTATCATCTTTATCTCTTACTGTGGAATGTCTTTTTATACACTGTGAAGATGTGTTATTCTCATTGGTTTAATAAAGAGCTGGCTGGCCAATAGTTAGGAAGAAGTTAGGCAGGCATACTGAGAGAACACTAGGAAGATGGAGGGCAGAGTCACCAGCCAGACACAAAGGGAGCAGGACATGTAGAAAATGAGGTAACAAGCCATGGCATGAAAACATGTAAATTAATAAATACAGGTCAAGTTAAGTTGTAAGAGCTAGTTAGTAACAAACCCAAGCTATCAGCCAAGTATTTAGAATTAATAGTAAGTAGTCATGTTGTTTTTTGGAGATCTGGTGGTCCCGACCAAAAAAAAAAAAAAACCCACCTACAAACCCAACATATCCCTTACAACCTAAGTTCCTAGCCATCTTTGATCTGAAAGCCATAGCACTTACTTTGTATGCTATGGCTAGGCTCTAAGGTGTGTCCCTGAGAAGGCACTGACACTGTATTGAACCAGTTCCTCTAATAGAGTAATTCTTGTTTGATTTTCATGATGGGGGATTAAACCTGGAGCTTTGAATTTTTTTCTGCCTTTTTATTGTTGTTTAAAGGTCTTCATAAGTTGTCCACACCTTCTTCCTCAACCTCCTAAATAGAGTTACAGGCCTGAGCATAAGGTCAGTCGGTCTGGCTTGTTTTGTTGTTTGAGGCCAGATCTTGTCTATGTAGCCCAGGCTGGCCTTGAACTTGTGATGATTCCTCTGTCTTACCAACTTCCTTGAGTGCCACCATTAGAGAGCTTGTTGTAGGGCTCATTCTATGTACTGTGTTGTTGGGTATTTAACACTTTGAACTCTACTCAGTAGAAACCAATAGTATTCTCTCTCTCCTAAAACAATGACAGAAAAAAAAGTGTTTTGATATCACCAACTCCCCCTCTGCAAGATAAAATTCCAAAGGTTGAAGGCCAGGAATGTTTTATATGTCAACGAGAATGAGTTTTCCATCTCTGAGCAGTTGCAGGAAGAACACATTGAAAAGTGACGCTGAAAACCTCAACTGCTCTGAGAGGCTGAAGAGTGCTCTGGGAGCCAAGGGAGAGGAGCAGGTGCTGTCTCTTCCTTGAGAGTCAGCTGAGGCATTGCAGAGGATGCGTCTGTTGGGCTGGTGTCCACTCAGGATGTCCTTGAGGGAGACCAGGGATGGGAATTCCAGATGAGGGGAGTGTGTGCAAAGGTGCTGAGACCTGACTGGGAGTCTGGCTGCCAGTGCCAGGGTCCTGCCTCCTCCATTGGCTAGGATGTAGAGCTTTGTGAACCATTCCCTGGATTAAACCTCCATTTCCTCCTCTGCAAAATGAGTGTGGCAGTCCTGCATGCCCTGCAGGTGTGGATCAAATGAATCAATCCATCTTTGTCACCTGCTTATCCAGGTGTAGATGAAGGCCATCAAATCTACGCACCTCTTACATTGGCTGCAGTGGGAGAGGGTGTGGGGCCAAAGGTAGGTACCTCAGCTTGCAGAGGATAATGAAACAATGAACTCAGGAGTTTGTAGTCATAGGATGCTGAGGAGAAGATGATTAAGTAATTCCCACTAGAATTAAGTTGATTTGGTAAGGTTAAATATTCCAGGCTCCCAGTAGCAAGAGATTTGTGTTCCAAACACCTGAGTTTCCTGCCACATCAATCTCTGGACAGTGGCCTTCTAGGATGTCTCCCCCACTGCCATCTCCTTGACAATATGACCTGCCATCTGAGAGCATTTTGTGCAGAAAGAATCAATTAGATGAGGAGCCCCCACAGGAGGATGTGTTTCCTTCTGCCTTCTGCTTCTGTTCCTTTTTACAGTGAGGAGCCGCTCGAGGAAACAGCTTAACAGAGTGGAGACTCGCCAAGATGGCTACCATGATCTCTGGGAGAGGAAACAGCCCAGAGGATTTCGGTTCTCTACCACTTTTCTGACCTCAATTTACAAGATGGAGCTAAGTTCTAGAAACCTCAGAACAGAGTAAAATTACAAAACTATTGGCTTTTAATCACTAGGAGAATTGTGGGGACCTGGCCAACCTCTAACCCTATCTTTAATTCTCTTCTTTAAAAATGACTTCACCATCGAAGGCACCTGCCTGGTGTGGGTGCTTTGCCATCCCATAAAAAGAAAATGTACTAATTAAAAAGATTTTTAAAGCACAAATTAGTGCTCATGTCAGTGTAGGACATTGGGAGTCCAATGATAAACACGACAGATGCAGCCCCACTCACAGGGAGCCAAGACATGGGAGAGATCCAGGAAATAAAGAAACTATAGGAAAGTTGGGATAATTGTGTGAGTTGTTTTGTTTTTTTTGTTGTTGTTTTTTAAAACTAATTTCTTTTGCTTAATCAAGAAAATAGATTGCCATTTAAAACATGACTTTTATTATCTTTCCTGGGTTCATAAATATGAAGCAGATAGTTTGATATCTGCCTCTGACAAATTTCGGAATGAACTTACATTGACTGAGAGCTTTGGTTAATGACCCAGACTTCTGAGTGCTTTCTTACCTGTTCTGGAAGTCGGGGCTCAGAAAGAAAGGGAAAAGCCTCCTTGGTTCAGCTTTCCATGATTGGTGGAAGTTTGGCAGAGCTCCAGGTAGCAGGATTCAAGTCCATGCAGGAACATGGGGCTTTCGCGGAGATGTTTCAGGCCCAATTGCCACCTGTGGACCGCTCTTTAACCTTTCCTCGTCTCTGTGATGTGGGAGGGTTGTGCGAGCTGGAGGAGGTGGTATCTAAATTGGGCAATGTCTGGTATCGGTTTAATTCAGCGCTGCAGATGGAACCAACATGACGCTGTCAGGGTGTGGTGATTACAGCATGTGTGTCTCTAGGCAGTAACTGCTGGGATTGAGGAAAAGAGAGAGATGCTCGGCTCACAGCTATGCTGACTCCAGAAGCAAAAGATGAGTCAGTCTAAGCCCTTCTCCAAACTTCAATTTTCTCCCCTCAAAATAGGGATTAATGTCAGCCACCTTCTGAGACCTTAGTGGAATATGGTAGCAGAGGTAACGGGATTGCAGGGGTTCAGGAGCTGGGGGCTAGGAGGTGGGGTGATCATTCAGCACCATGGGGGGTGGTCATTCAGAACCATGGGGGGTGGTCATTCAGAACCATGGCCAGTTTATATTTCACCTTGGTGTATTTCAACACAAGCTGGGTCAACTAAATTGCTGTTTGGCACACTTTTTCCATTTTTGTCTGCCTTGAATTCGGTTGCCTAGCTTGCAGTAGAGATGCATGTGTAGATAGATGCGTCTTGAAGCAGTTGCTGTCTGGACTCATCTGCAGTGGAGAAATGGCAACAGGAGAGAATATAACTGGGAGGGTGCATAGAAATAGTGCCAGATTCCACGGGATGCTTCAGATCGTGGGTCGTGGTACAGAGTGTACTACTCAGAGAGCAAAGGGCTTGGCTGTGTGACGTCCTGTGAGCTAGTGCCCCACAAGTCAAAAGCCTTCATTTCCCCTAGCATGTCTGGGAAAGTAGCTAATCCTTCAGAGCAGGGTGCATCACCAACTAAGCAGCAACAGCATGGAGACAACACAGCAGCAGAGAACCAGCAGCACATTCTCTACCCTTCTGGAACACATTGATTTGCCTTTGGAAAACCAATTATATACTCTCAGCCAAATCAGAGGCACAGAGTCAGAAATGACCATGTGACATAACAAGAGTCACTGAACCCTTCACAATACCCACAAATAGCATAAAACATCTTGGAGTAACTCTAACCAAACAAGTGCAAGACTGGTATGACAAGAACTTTAAATCTTTGAAGAAAGAAATTAAAGAAGACACCAGAAAGTGGAAAGATCTCCCATGCTCTTGGGTAGGTGGAATTAACATAGTAAAATATCAAAAGCAATCTACAGATTCAATGCAATGCCCATCAGAATCCCAGCAAAATTCTTCACAGACCTCGAAAGAACGGTACTCAACTTCATGTGGAAAAGCATAAAACCCAGGATAGCCAAAACAATCCTGTATAATAAAAGAACTTCTGAAGGCATCACAATATCTGACTTCAAACTCTACAACAGAGCTACAGTACTAAAAACAGCCTGGTATTGGCATAAAAACAGACAGGAGGACCAATGAAACCAAATCGAAGACCCGATATTAATCCACATACCTATGAACACCTGATTTTTGGCAAAGATGCAAAAAATATCAAATGGAAAAAAGAAAGAATATTTTTTTTTCAAAGATTTATTTACTAATTATGTCTACAGTTTTCCCTGCATGTTAGCTGCAGGCCAGAAGAGGGCACCAGATCTCACTACAGATGGTTGTGAGCAACCATATGGTTGCTGGGAATTGAACTCAGGACCTCTGGAAGAACAGTCAGTGCACTTAACCTCTGAGCCATCTCTTCAGCCCCAAAGAAAGAATATTTAACAAATGGTGCTGGCATAACTGAATATCAACATGTAGAAGAATAAAAATAGAGCCATATCTATCACCATGCACAAAACTTAAGTACAAAGACCTGAACATAAACCCAACCACACTGAGCCTCATAGAAGAGAAAGTGGGAAGTACACTTGAATGCATTGGTACAGGAGACCGCTTCCTAAATATAACCCCAGTAGCACAGACACTGAGAGAAACAGTTAATAAATGGGACCTCCTAAAACTGAGAAGCTTCTGTAAAGCAAAGGACATGGTCAACAAGACAAAATGAAAGCCTACAGAATAGGAAAAGATCTTCACTAACCCCACATCAGACAGAGGTCTGATCTCCAAAATACACAAAGAACTCAAGAAATTGGTCATCAAACAAACAAATAATCGAATAAAAAATGGAGTACAGACCTAAACAGAGAACTCTCAACCGAATAATCTAAATGGCTGAAAGACACTTAAGGAAATGTTCAACATCCTTAGTCATCAGAGAAATGCAAATCAAAACAACTCTGAGACTCCATCTTACACCTGTAAGAATGGTCAAGATCAAAAATACTGATGACAACTTATGCTGGAGAGGTTGTAGGGAAAGGGGAACACTTCTGCATTGCTGGTGGGAATGCAAGCTGGTCCAGCCCCTTTGGATGTCAGTGTGGCAATTTCTCAGAAAATTAGGAAACAACTTTCCTCAAGACCCAGCAACACCACTTTTAGGTACATATCAGAAGGATGCTCAATTGTGCCACAAGGACATGTGCTCAACTATGTTCATAGCAGCTTTGTTTGTAATAGCCAGAACCTGGAAACAACCTAAATGCCCCTCAACTGAAGAATGGATAAGGAAAATGTGGTACATTTACACAATGGAGTACTACACAGCAGAGAAAAATAATGGCATCTTGAAAGCTGCAGGCAAATGGATGGAGATAGAAAACATTATTTTGAGTAAGGTAACCCAGCCACAGAACAACAATTATCACAAGTACTCACTCATAGGTGGTTTTTAAGATAAAGCAAAGAAAACCACCATACAAATCACAACCCCAGAGAACCTAGACAACAATGAGGACCCTAAGAGAGACATATATGGATCTAATCTACATGGGAAGTAGGAAAAGATAAGATCTCCTGAGTAAATTAGGAGCATGGGGACCTTGGGAGAAGGTTGAAGGGAAGAGGAGAGGCAGGGAGGGAAGCAGAGAAAAATGTATAGCTCAATAAAATCAATAAAAAAGGCAAGAGTCAGTGAGACACAAGGAGACTTTGATAGGAGCGACACATACAGGCTCAGTGGTCTTCTCTGTACCTGTGAGATGATGAGCTGGCGCAGTCAGGACTGAGGATGAAAGCAGTCCAGTGCTGCAGAGCCAGGGGTGAAACAGCACTGCTCCCAACTCGGTACCCGGTCAGGACACATGGAGGTCATGCTGCTCTCGCATTGCCAGTCTATGTGACAGCAGGCCCACATGCATCCCAGGGTGGCCTCAAACATACTACATAGTCAAGGGTGACCTTGAATTTCTTATTCTATACCTGGAATGCTGGAAGTACAGGTGTAAACAAGGACAAGTGTATGAACTGATAACAGCTTCAGCCCCCTTTGTTATTTATTTTGCTTGCTTCTTTGTTCTGCGAATTCTGGATATTTGTAACACAGAGTCTAAATGATCTCAAGACCATAATGAATCTAGAAGCAGTATGCAAATTAGGACAGTCAATTAGTTTCTAGGAATACTGTTGTTATGTAAATACACTTTTCTGCAGCTTTTCAAAATGAGTTTTGTTTTCTGAGACAAAGACAAGGAATATTAGGGTGCTCTGAGGGCACTGACAACACCCCCACCTCTGGCATGGAGACTTTCTAGCCAGCTTTCCTGGACATTCGAGACCAAGGTATGCCACAGCAAGAGAGAAAGTTGTATCTGTAGGAAAGGCGTGTGAGGATGGAACATAACTGGAAATCAACAATGCCTTGGGATAGACAGAAATTATTTTATACCAAAACCAGCCAGCTAATCAGTCAATACACTCTTTCTCAGACACACTCATAACACACACACACACACACAGAGAGACACACACAAACCACACTATAACATACACAGACACACACAAACCACACTGTAACACACACAGACACATACAGAGAAACACACATACACACACACATACACACACACAAATCACACTATAACATACACAGACACACACATATAAACAGACAGAGAGACACACACACCCCGAAAAGAAAAATACCCAAACAAAAAATATTTAATTCACACAGCTTTCCTACTGATGAGGTAAATTTCATTGACTATGTAGTTATGACCATTTAAAAAGTTATGTTTTGATCATATTTTCTTCCTCTTACTCCATTAGTGTTTTCTTCCTCTAATGTTGTTTAAAGTATGCAATACTGTGGTTCCTGGCCTCAAATCCCCAGATTTCTAAACCACACCTGTGCTTTTAAGCATAGACACTGTGGACACTTTTACCGAAAAACAAAATAAATAAATAAAAATGATTAGCAAAGAAAACAAAGCAAAACCCTGGTGCTGTGGGGCTGCCGATAAAGGTTGGTCAGGAGAGTACTGCTGTGCACCTGAGGACCCAAGTTCAAGACCCAGTTCTTACAGTTTTTGTTGTTACTGTAATACAAGGCTGAGCCCATCAAACTCCTGGGGACAGTTCTGAACCCGTGGTCACAGGGTTGGGTCAAAAGATAGAAGAGACATGAATGCAAGAAAGGGATTATAAGGGAGGTCCATGGGGTAGGACGGAGATGAGAGTGCTAAATTAGTACAAAAAAGCACTCAGTAGGCCTGTGTTGGGGTTTGGATATTAAATGTCTCCAAAGCTTGGTCCTCAGCCAGTGGCACTACCAAGAGGTGATTAGATCATTAAGGAGCTAACATCACCACAGAACTGTTTTATCGATGAGCTCATAGGTGAAGGGAGTGGGGTATAGTGGAAGCGTTGTCTGGGGAGTGTATTCCTGGGGGTGCACTTGTCTCTGGTCACTTGTTCTTGTCCTCTGCTTGGTGAGCATGAGAGGGTGACTCTCCCAAAGTCATAACACCTTCCCCACATAGTCTGCTGACCAGGAACTGATGTCTCCCAAATCAGAGCCAAACAGACCCTTTCTTATCTTCAAGTTGTCTTCTTTGGTGCTTTGTCACACAATGCAAAGCTGACGGACACAGTCCGTTCTTATAATTTGATCCATTTTAGTAGTGCAGCAGTGTGACAGTGTGATTTTTGACCTGTACCTAATCAATAGCAACAAGGAACATTCTTTATTTACTTTCTATATGCTTTTTAATTAATTGTTTGTTCAGATATTTATATTGTGTTGGTTTTCTTCTTGTTGAGTGATGAGTCCTTTATTTATTATTAATAGGAGTCTTTCTGCTTACAGATATTATATTTGTGTAGTTTCCTTTCCACTGACTGGTTTTGGCATCTTTGTACAAGACCAATTACCTGTATCTACATGGGTATATTTATAGACTGTGGTCCTTTTGTTGATTTGTTTAGGAATGACTTACACTCCCTTAAGTTACAACTGAGGACTCAGGAGTAAAGTGCTTTCTTCATGAGCTTGAACCTGTACTCCTAGAACCCAGGAAAAGGTGAAGACAGTAGGGTGTGTGTCTGTAATCCTATTTCTCTGTAGCTAGATATGAGGTGGAGATGGGGGCATCTCTGGAAGCTCACAAGTTAGGTGGCATTTATAAAACAAGGTAGAAAATGAGACCTGACACCTGACATTGCCCTCCACCCTCCACATACATGCTGTGACATGCACACAGCCTCACTCACAAACAACACACAGGCTCACTCATGTATGCACACATGCACACACCCAGTTACAGTAGAAACATGACTCTGAGCCACACGATGGTGTTCAGTCCAACTTATTACAAAGCAAACATTGCCTCCACCACCTCACTCTTTCTGCAAGGTTAGTTGTAGACGGAGACTGTTGATTCGTTCCCCACCCACCCAGACCATGGAAATCACACACAAACAATGTTAATTACACCACTGTTTGGCCTATTAGCTTAGGATTTTTATTAACTAACTCTTACATTTTAAATTAACCCATTTCTATTAATCTATGTATAACCGTGAGGCTGTGGCCTACCAGTAAGGTTCTGACATCTGTCTCCTTTGGCAGCTACCTGGCATCTCCCTGACTCTGCCTACTCTCTCTTTGTATCTCTGTTCAGATTTCCTGCCTGACTTTTCTCTGCTAAGTCATTGGCTGAAACAGCTTTATTCATCAACCAATAAAAACACAGAAGGACATGCCACATCAAATAGTCACATGGAGCAATGGTTAAGCCTTAAAGTCTTTC
Organism: Arvicola amphibius; assembly: GCF_903992535.2. Classification (NCBI taxonomy): domain Eukaryota; kingdom Metazoa; phylum Chordata; class Mammalia; order Rodentia; family Cricetidae; genus Arvicola; species Arvicola amphibius. The sequence continues at coordinate 101,240,463 of NC_052050.1, read as the reverse complement.
CCCAACACATTAACAATAAGCATGCTATGTTTTTATTTTTAAATTATTAAAATTAATTTGAGGAGTGGAAAGATGGCTCAACAAGAACACTTGTTGCTATTACAGAGGATGTGGGTCTGATTGCAAGTACCCACATGGTGGCTTACCACCGTCTGTAATTCCAGCCCCAGTGCATCTAATGCTCTCTTCTGATCTTCAAAGGAACATTCACACAGGCATGCAAAAACACTCATACACATACAACAATAAATGAATTTAAAATTTCTTTTGGTTATATTAAAAGGTATGATCATAAATGTGAGGGTTCCCTCCCCTTTGGTATATCTCTGAAGCCAGAGCAGAAGTCAGGCAGGATTAGCATCCCTCTTTTTGGTGGCTTGTTCTTTTAAATGTTGTAATGCTCACTGGGCATCTCTGGGTTAGTACTGACCGTGTTACGTTTGGATGTGAAGTGCCCTCACAGGCACATGTGCTTGAACATGCGGTCTGAAGCTGGTGGTCCTGTTTTAGCAGAGTATGAAATATAAATCTCTGAGACGTGGAGCCTAGCTAGCAGAGTGAGTTCCTGGAGGCAGTCCTCGAGGGTTATATCCACATCTGGTTCCAGCAAGCACTCTGCACATCTTGATCACCTCCACAATGGGTGTGAACTCTGCCATGCCATCTCCTTCTCAGTAACCCATGATGCACAGGTGAGATAAACCCACCCTCCCTTAAGTTGCTTCTGTCAGCTCTTTTTCAGTGGTGATAAAACAGAGATGTGAACGTTTTCATCCTGGTGAAGTATTTTTAGTGATGATGTTGGTGGGAGACTTTATATAAGGTACACAGAGAATAACATGCACACACATTCACATCCATCCTCCATGAGCTCAGAGCCTCACTGCTCCTGAACTGGACAGTCAATGTCATGTTCGTATTGTTTTTCATCTTGCACACTGCTCAGGTGAAGACTTTACATGAGCAAAGCCCCTTCCATTATCTTTGCTCTTATTTGTTTTTTCTGTCCCCCCTCCTTTTTTTGTCCTGCTTTCTCTCTTGTTGCGTTCCTAAAGCCACTAAGGCATCCTGATAAGTGTGTGTTCCCGCCCTGATTGTGCATCAGAACCATCTGGGGAATCTTCAAAAAGCTCACTGAGGACCAGTCACACAGTTACACAGAGCACTAGGCTTTCAAAGGCTCCTGTACAGCCAGGACGAAGGGCTTCTGTTCTAGTCCAGTATCCTCAGGTATAAAACACCTGCTTTGATGCCTGCATATTGTTTTATAATGAGGATGACCAACATGTATTCATCTGATTCTGTATTTATGTACATTCAACCTGTACTAGATTATTTCCTTTGTGCCCATTTTTTTATTAAAAATTTCTGCCTCCTCCCCATCTCCCATTTACTCCCCTCCCCCCTCCACTACCCCTCCCTCTCCTATCCAGAGAGCAGTAAGGGTTCCCTGCCCTGTGAGAAGTCCAAGTTCTTCCCCCCTCCATCCAGGTCCAGGAAGGTGAGCATCCAAACAGGCTAGGTCCCCCCCAAAACCAGTATGCGTAGAGGATCCAAATCCAGTGCCATTGTCCTTGGTTTCTCAGCAGCCCTCATTGTCCGCCATGTTCAGGGAGTCCATTTTTATCCCATGCTTTTTCAGTCCCAGTCCAGCTGGGCTTGGTAAGCTCCAAATAGATCAGCACCACCATCTCAGTGGATGGGGGGACCCCTCACAGTCCAGACTTCCTTGCTCATGTTTTCCCTCCTTCTCTTCCTCATTTGGACCTTGGGAGCTCAGTCCGATGCACCAATGTGGGGCTCTGTCTCTATCTCCATCCATCGCCAGGTGAAGGTTCTATGGTGATATGCAAGATATTCATTAGTATGGCTATAGGATCTGGCAAATCAAAACAACTTTGTGATATCGTCTTACACCTGTCAGATTGGCTAAAATCAAAAACACCAATGATAGCTTTGCTGGAGGGAATGCACACTTGTGCAACCACTTTGGAAAGCAGTGTGGCGGTTTCTCAGGAAATTCGGGATCAACCTACCCCAGGACTCAGCAATTCCACTCTTGGGAATTTACCCAAGAGATGCCCAATCATACTACAAAAGCGTTTGTTCAACTATGTTCATAGCAGCATTATTTGTAATAGCCAGAACCTGGAAACAACCTAGATGCCCTTCAGTGGAAGAATGGATGAAGAAAGTGTGGAATATATACATATTAGAGTACTACTCAGTGGTAAAAAGCAATGACATCTTGAATTTTGCATGCAAATGGATGGAAATAGAAAACACTATTCTGAGTGAGGTAACCCAGACCCAAAAAGATGAACATGGGATGTACTCACTCATAATCGGTTTTTAGCCATAAATAAAGGACATCGAGCCTATAATTCGTGATCCTTGAGAAGACAATAAGAAGGTGAATCCAAAGAAAAACAGATAGTTATCCTTCTGGATATTGGAAGTAGACAAGTTTGCCGGGCAAAAATTGGGAACTTGGGGGTGGGGTGGGATGGGGGCAAGGGGAGATGGGGAGAGAAAAGCGTGAAGGGGAGGATGGGGAGAGCTTGGGGGAATGGGATGCTTGGGGTATAGGAAGGGTGGATATGGGAGCAAGGAAGCATATATCCTAATTAAGGGAGCCATCTTTTGATTATTAAGAGACTTGACTCTAGAGGGGTTCACAGCTATCCAGGGAGATGCCCCCAGCTAGTTCCATGGGCAGCTGAGGAGAGGGAGCCAGAAAAGGCCAGATCCTATAGCCATACTAATGAATATCTTTGTGTCCATTTTGACTGAGAAATTTTAATTAATATACAATTTTTGCCAGGGGTTAGCACCTTCTATTCTTTTACAATCCCTCATTTTGAAGAATTTGTGTTCTGGGCCTTGAATTATTTCTGTGTATGTGATGGTCCTGTCACTATTCTTGCTTCCTGTTTGTGCATTTGCCAAACATGCAAATCTGTTTCCTGTTTACTCAGCCACAGTTCATTTGGTCTCTCCCTTGAAGAATATGAGCACATATATATTTGTCTCTCTGGGCCTGGGTTACTCAGGATGACTTTTTCTAGTTTCATCCATTTGCCTGCAAATTTCATGCAAATTATATATATATAATATATACACACACACACACACACACACACACACACACACACACACACACATATATATATATATATATATATATATATATATATATAAAACTAAGTAGCACTCTATTGTGTAAATGTCCCACATTTTCCTTATCCCTTCTTTAGTTGAGGGGCATCTAGATTATTTCTAGGTTCTAGTCATTATGAATAGTGCTGCTATGAAAAAAGTTGAGCAAGTGTCCCTGTGGTATGTGTCTGCATCTTTTGTGTATATACAGGGTCTTGAGGTAGGTTGATTTCCAGTTTTTCTGAGGAACTACCATACTGATTTTCAAAGTAGATTTACAAGTTTGCACTCTCACTAGCAACGGAGGAGTGCTCTCCTTACTCCTCATTCTCTCCAACATAAGCTGTTATCAGTGTTTTTTATCTTAACCATTCTGAACAGGTGTAAAATGGTATCTCAGAGTGAATTTGATTTGCATTTCCCTGATGGTTAAGGATTCTGAGCAATCCCAGATCAGAAAGAAAAGCATGATATGTAGGAGGTTATTAGGAATAAAGTATAGAAAAACCAACCTACAATCCACAGCCCCATGGAGTCTAGATAACAAAGAGTGCCCAAAGATGGATACATAGATTTCCCTGGGAAGGAGAAATAGGAAAGATCTCCTGGGTCAATCACAACTGGGAGGTGGGGATGGGGATGGAGGGATGGGAACTAAAGGGACTGGTTTGGGTGAGTTGGGTACCAGAAGTGGGTTAGAGGCAGGATCAAGAGGGAGTTAAGGGTTAGGGAGAAACCTGTTGCTAAGGAACCCACAAGGATGACCCAAACTAAGACCTCTAGCAAGAACGGAGAGGATGTCTGAACTGGCAATCTTTGGTGAGTTCCCTAATTTTCATCAGAGATACTCTCTCCAGTAACTGATGGAAGCAGAGGCAGAGATCCATAGACAAGCACTGTGCTGAGCTCTGAGGTCTTAAGTAAGAAGAGGAGGAAGTATTATACAAGCCAGCAGGTCAGAATGGGGGAACCACCAGAAACAGCTGACCTGAGTTTAGTGGAGCTCAAAGATGCTGGGCCAACAGTTAGGGACCCTACATGGGACCAACCTAGGCCATCTGCGTGTGTTTGGCAATCTTGTAGCTTGATCTCTTAGTCAGGCTTCTAACTGAGAGCAGGACTTCTCCCAGGAATTTAGCTAATTTGTTCCCCTTGCTGGATTATCAGATTACTCTGAATGGAGTCAGAGAAGGACCGGAGTGGGAGGAGGGTATATGGAAAAGGGAGGGGAGTGGGAAGAATGGGGGGAGGGAAGACTGGTTTGTATGTAAAATAAATGAAAAAAAAAAGTTATTTAAATAAAAAATTCGAAAGAACACATATTTGGAAGTTTTTAAAGCCTTTGTCTTTTGACAGGAGCATTAGCATTTTTCAAAGAAAATCTAAAAAGAGGGACTGAAGAAGTGGCTCAGTGGTTAAATTGCTTGTCATGGTTGGTACTCACAAGAAAGGCAGGAGGGATGGTTACCTGCTCCCCGATCCCCCAGTGTTTCAGTGCCCAGAAAGCAGAGTCGGGCTATCTCTGAGGCAAGCTGGCCTGGTTAGGCCCAGCAAGAAATCCTGCTGTAGAAGGTACAAAATCGAAGATAAATACTAGGGAAAACAGGAATGTTAAGCACATAGGCTTGTCTCTTCAACAGAAGGGATGTGCACCTGTTTTGTTTTTTGTTTTGTTTTCCCAGAAGCCTAGGAGTGTATGCTGTTATTTGCCTGGTGTACTGGTATAGGCCCAGGTGATATAGGGCCAGGCTACACCTAAATCTCCAGAATACTGTGTTTTATTCCATGTTTTCCTAGACCATTATCTTGAGCATTTTTTCTCAGTCAATAGAATCCATTCTTAGGGGAGATGTCACAAGTACCTTATAACCTCTTCTCTATTGCCATCAGAGACCACACCAGATCCTAGGCCCTTAAACTATAGAACCCATCTTCATGGTAGGGATCACATGTACTTTACAAAAGAGTTTCGAAGTAGTCACAACTTAAGCTTTATTGTGCACATAGAATTGAGGCATTTGTTACCAGGAAACTCTTTTCCAAAGTTGTATTGTATTTAATTATGTTGTGAGAGGTTACTTGTTTGTTTCCTGGCTGCCCAGCAGCTCAGACCTTAAATAATCACACAGAAACCATATTATTTAAATCACTGCTTGACCCATTAGCTCGAGGTTCTTATTTGCTAACTCTTACATCTTAATTTAACCTATTACTATCAACTTGTGCATTACCACAAGGTTGTGGCCTACCAGCAAAGTTTAAGCACGTCTGTCTCCGGAGATGGCTCCATGGCTTCTCTCTGACTCTGCTTTCTTCCTCCCAGCATTCAGTTTAGTTTTTCCTGCTGAGCTCTGTTCCTCTATAGCTCTGCTATAGACCCAAAGCAGTTCCTTTATTAACCAATGATATTCACAGCATACAGAAGGAAATCCCACATAATAATTATGTCTGAAATAAACTTCCTGGGGTCAGTCTCTAGAGGCATGAACCATGCAGGCTAACTAAGTCATGCTGAACCTGATTTCCTTTCTTACCTCTTATAGTTCAGTTCCCTGCTGGTTATAGAATTTACAGTAACTCACATCCTTCCTCATTCTAGCCTTGGCATGCATACTCATTCACACACATGTGAACACTCACATACTTGTAAGCCATGCACACATGCACTAAATACTTTCTGGTCCTGGTTATGTAGCTGTCACATGAGCCACTTCTTACTGCAGACACAAGTTGCCAGTGCACTCCAGCACTTTCTTACTCTCCTCATTTGCAGGAGGTGTAAACGACTAACACTCATCTAAATAATGCAACCTCCAGTGTGTCTGTGGAAGTGTTGCTGATAACTTCCAAATGACATTACCCCAAAAATACCACTCCAGAGCACCCACTCTGTCACAGGCATTGTTCAGAGAAAGCCCAAGTGATTCAGAGTGACCCACAGCAATAACACATTTATAAAAGTGAAAATTGAAAAGTAAATCACATATTTCATTTCTAAGTCTAAAACTCTCAGAACTGTCTTCCTTGGGTATTTGATGTGCCTCTTGAATGGGGGTAGGAAAGGGCAGTCCTGAAGAGGTCATCAGTGTGGACTGAATTTCTTAAAGGAAATCTTTAACAATCCTTCGATACAAGACACAGCACAGCACCTGCCTTAGTGCCCTGCATAACACAACTGGGCAAAACCACTTAAAGGCGGGGCTATTTGTTGGGTTCATGACCTCAAGGCTGCAGTCGGTGGTTGTCTGCTCCCATCACCTGGTATCTGAGCGTCTTTGGCAGAGGGTACTTACTTCATGAATGCTTGGAAGCAAAGCTTAAGGGAGGGATCTGGGATAAGTATATGCTTCAAGGGCTTACTCCCAGGAACCCACTAATGTGGGAATTTTGTTTGACAGCCAATTGTATTGGGGTAGCTTGGCCCAATGGGTGTAGTCTATTCTGGGGATACATGACCAGATAAGGACTGAGGGTGGGGGTTGGGTGATCCCTTGGACTGTGGAGGGCTCCCTGGACCTCCCAGTCATCCTTGGGAGCAGGAGGATGAACAGTTGAAACAGCCTAATCACATAAATCTCTCCCTCATCACCCTCTTCCAATTAGGCCCCATCTCCTGCTTTCTACTCTCTCAAGATGTCACCAGATTATGAATCCATGGATGGATGGCTGAATCCACTGATTAGGTTAGAATCCTCACTCTCAGTCACTTCTCAGAGATCTACCTACCTCTAAACACTCCCATTTTGAGAAGGACATATATCCAAACCAAGACAACACATGAACAAAGTCCTGTGTGAGAATTTGTGCTACTTTCCCATTCTACAGATGGGAGAATGGAGGCCCTCAAAAGTCATGTCATTTGCCCATGGTGAGTCAACAAGTGATATAAAATTCCATGATTGGCGTCCAGATCTTCATAGTGCTAGAGCTCACACCCTTAACCCACTATGAAAACCAGATTCAAAAAGGAATGTAAGGCTTTTATGATCTGGCCTCTACCAGCGTCATCATTTAGAATCTCCAGATCTCTTTAAAATCTGTGTTCCAGCAATACATGCTTCACTGCTCGCTGATACACTTTGCTATTTTCCCTCACAGCATCCCAGGCTTGGACCCTGTAGAATGTGAGCTATTTGGGAGTAAGGATAACATTTGGTGTATGTGCCCCGAGCACTCAGTGAAGAGCCTGGCACACAGCAGATGTTCAGTTACAGATTGTGTGATCTTACCTCAACAACCCCGAACTGTGAAAGGAAGGCCCCCTGGATTGTCCCATCACTCTCCAGGGATGTTTGACTTGTTTGTATCTCTGAATTTTCTCTCCTTTATGTTATTGTTCTTAGACACTTGTTATCTGATGATGCGTAACTGGAAGTTTCCCTCCTGCCTGCCAGTTCTTAAATAACCACTCTGTCTGAGTCTTAATATGAACTAAAAACTGTTTGGCCTATTAGCTAAGGCTTATTATTAACTAGCTCTTACAATTAAATTGACCCATTTTATTATTCTTTATTTTACCATGAGGCTCACAACTTTTTACCTCACATCTTGCTTCCCTGGCAGCTGCTGGTGTCTTCTAGACTTCACATTTTCCCCCCTTTTTCTTTGCTTGGGTTTCCTGCCTGACTCTATTCTGCCTGACTATTGGCCATATCAACTTCTTTAATAACCAATAGTAATAAAAGCATATTCACAGCATATAGGACATCATTCCCCATCACTTTCCCTTTTCTGTCTAATTTAAAAAAGAAAGATTTTAACTTTAACATTGTAAAATTACATATAACAAAACAGGCATCAACCAAGAATTATAGTTTAGTCTGTCTGTATTTGACAAAATTAAAGAAAATGTTTGATCATCTATTTTATCTTTGTGAGTCTACATTTTCATATTTAATTTATCTTTTATCATAACTAAGGAAAACTATAACTATCTTCAACTCCATCAAAGACCCCAGAAGGATATGATATTACCTAAGTAAACAGGAAGTACATTGTAAGCAACTTCCAAAATCCTAGAAATGACAGGGACATCTGGATTCCTGGACAGTCATCCAAACTTCTTCTGTACCATTGGGGCATCCATCTTCAGCCCATAGGCCTAGAGTATCTGGCAGACTTCTCAGTGAAGCAGTATATTTGAAACTGCCCTGCCTATATTGGCAGTTTGTCAGTCATTTTCCTCCTTGTCCTGCAGAATGTCTGGCAGACTCCTTCACGAGGCAGGAACCCTAAAAGAACTTTGTAGTGAGAGGCTAGCAGGCCTGCTTTTCACCTGGATCCTGGCTGCCTGACTAGCTTATGCCCCGAAATAACAACAAACAAACTGTATTCATTTCAACACTGCCTGGCCCATTAGTTTCAGCCTCTTATTAGCTGATTCTCACATCTTTCTTTAACCCATATTTAGTAATCTGTGTAACACCACGAGGTGGTGGCTTACCGGGAAAGATTCAGCATGTATGACCTGGAGGCTGGCTCCATGGTGTCCATCTCAGAGAGGAGAGGCATGGCGTCTGACTAACTTCCCAGCATTCTGTTCTATCTACTCCACCTATTTAAATCCTGTCCTATCAAAAAGCCAAGGCAGTTTTTTTATTAACCAATGAGAGTCCTCTACCAGAACTTTACATCTTGTTTTAGAAAGTTCAGTGGTCATTTTTCTGTGGGTTCTGCATGTCCAGTTCATATAGCATATCATCAAGTAATCCAGGCAAGAGTAGTTTCTTGTCCAAATGGCTAGCCTTTCCACCTTAAAAGCAAACTCCATAAAGTGGTACTTTGATACCCATCATCCTCCTGAAGTAATTGGTGCTGCTAGGAGCAGGCATGAATCACTGTCAAAAAAAATTCTAAATTCTTGAAGGGTGGTGGTGCACGCCTTTAATCCCAGCACTCAGGAGGCAGAGGCAGGTGCATCTCTGTGAGTTTAAGGCCAGCCTGGTCTACAAGAGATAGTTCCAGGACAGGCTCCAAAGCTACAGAGAAACCCTGTCTTGAAAAACCATCCAAACAAACAAACAAAACAAAACCTAAGTTCTTTTTTTTTTTTTTTTTTTTTTTGGTTTTTCGAGACAGGGTTTCTCTGCAGCTTTTTTAGAGCCTGGCCTGGAACTAGATCTTGTAGACCAGGCTGGCCTCGAACTCACAGAGATCCACCTGCCTCTGCCTCCCGAGTGCTGGGATTAAAGGCATGCGCCACCACTGCCCGGCAAAACCTAAGTTCTTAAAACATTTTAAATGCTATATTCTGTAGGTCTTTGAGTATTTGAAGATTATCTATCCATTTGAAATATATCTCTGTATATCTAGAAAACCCACCTAACATGACTACAAGTTTGACCATATAGATGACTGTTAATCTGTATTTTTAACTATGTGTTACATTTTAAATGAGCTGCATAAACATGATATCTTAAACAAGTATATAAATATACATACAATGTAAAAAATTTGCCTTAAATTTATATCAATAAACCAAAATTCATACCAGTATAATGAAGTATTTTGAGATTAGCAGTTGTTATTTTTAGATTAAAGATTTAAAAATCTACTTTTTTATCATTTTATATTATATCCCCCTTTCTTTTCTTTAGAAAGAGATTGACTATGACCATTAACCATTTATAACCAACCCCCTTTAAATGAAAACAAACATTTTAAACAATATTTTGGGAATTTGGGTGTAGTTTTCTAAACTACTTCCTGCTGATTAAGGACACTGATAATCTTATGGGGATCTTGAAAAAATTAGAATTATGACCAAGTCCTTGTTGGGCTATTATGTGTGTTTGGCTCATCTTAGTAACTAGCCTGGAAGCTGGTCTGGATGTTGGATCACCTGGGCCATGGCTTCCATCAAAGACCTCTCAGGGGATCTTTCTTGATCAAACCATATTATCCTGGAAGGAATCCATAGCTTTTCACCTTCTGTAGCAAAAAACAAACAAACAAACAAATGAAAAACAGAGCCTCTTTTCCAAAACAGCATATTCTTAGACCCAAATTCTGAAGTCAAGATGCCTTTATGTTGTTTTAGCTTAGCAGCCTCCACAATAAAATGTTTCTCTGTAGTTAACTCATTGATAGCCAAAAATTCAAAGAAAGCATGGTAGTTTTCATAATCCAGACTCTGTGTATTTCCATTTTTACATGACTTATTATATCTTCATTCCTCTATTTCCTTCTTAAGAACCTCAGTTTATTATCATTAAATTACTCCTTTAACTTATGACTCTGTGTATCGTTTATCCTCTCTCCCCAACCCCATGCATATTTATCAAACACATTGTGACTGGTTTAGAGGCCTTTTTGTCTGAATCTGTCTTTATTGTGTATCTGTAATCATTTTTTGATCACAACTTTAAATGTGTAAGCAGGCATGGCTAGGAGGTGACTTGGGCTGTTGACCCCTTCCCATTTGGCTTCCCCAAATGGTTACCCCATGATTACCCCAGCAACTTGTGGTCCATGCTGCCACCAGGTAGCTTATAGATAGCCCACAAACCTTTTTGTCTGTATGAGTAAAAGCTAAATTCACCACATAGCCTGGGGCTGTGTTATGTTCTCCAACCTGTACCTGTACTCTCAAGTCCACAGGCAGTGGCTGGGAGCCTCTAACCATGTCCTCTGTAAGAGATGGTGGAAACCTACCATGCCACTTAACCCATGGCAGTTGGCAGCCCACATCACCTCTTGGGCAGATGATCCAGAGATGTATCTCTGTGTCATGGCTATCATGAGAGACTAGGAATCCCAGTGTGGTTCGGGTTATTTATTTATTTATTTAGCACTTAGAACCCACCTTTTAAAAGCTTTTTTTAGGCTTTATGTGGAAACATGCCAGTCAGTGGACACCATTTGTAACTGGAGGCTTCTCTCTCACCTGCCAGTTTCTGAATAACCACTCTGGGCCTTAATATTAATTACAAAATTTTTGACCTATTAGCTCAAGCTTATTAACTAGCTCTTACAACTTAAATTAACCCCTTTTTATTCTATATTTTGTCATGAGGCTCACAGCTTGTTACCTCACATCTTGCTTCCCCAGAGGCTGCTGGCATCTCCCAGACTTTGTCTTCTTTTTCCCTGTATCTTTGTTTGGATTTCCTGCCTGGCTCTATTCTGCCTGACTATTGGCCAAATAAGCCTCTTTATTAACCAATGGTAATAAAGCATACTTACAGCATACAGAGGGGCACCCCACATCAACATGAACTGCTTTTTTTAAACATTTCCTTTCTTTTTGAAGTACTATTGATCATATCCTGGACCCTGGGATCATGAGCAATCACTCCACCCCCATGCTACCTCCTTCTCCTCTGCATTTCCTTTCCAGTAACTAGGAAAACCAGCAGGATTTGTGTATCCCCAAGCTAGTCACATCTGCTCCTATATGGTCCTTCCTGAAGACTCAATCATATACCAATGTCAGAAAGATAGGTGACTTTTTTCTCAGAAACAGTTTGGGGTTTCATCTCTTCATCTTCTTTCCCATGCATAGAAAAAAGAGTGGTTTACCATTGATTCTGTGCTAGGAACTGGGCAATCTGCCAGTGTCTTAGAGTTACTATTGCTGTGATGAAACGCCACAGCCAAAGCAACTTGGAGAGGAAAGGGTTTATTTGGCTTACATTTCCACATTACTGTTCATCATCAAAAGAGGTTATGACAATAACTAAAATGGGAGGAACCTGGAGGCAGAAGCTGGTGCAGAGATCATGGAGGAGTGTTGCTTACTGGCTTGCTCATCATGGCTTGCTCAGCTTGCTTTGTTATAAGGCCCATACTACCAGGTAGGGTTTACCCCACACTGCAATGAGCTGGGATGTCCCCAACCAATCACTAGTTAAGAAAATTCCTCACAAGCTTGCCTGTGGCCCAGTCTTATGGAGACATTTTCTCAGTTGGGGCTCCCTCCTCTTAGACGACTCTAGCATGTGTCAAGTTGATATAAAATTGGCCATCACAGTGAATAACAAGGAGGAACACCCCCCAGCACTTACACCAGAGTCTGAAACCTCCAATATGGCAAAGAGGCACACTTAAAGTAAGAAAGGTGACCCGAAAAGAGACAGGGAAGATGAAGAAGCCCAGGTGTGGGCTTCTCCTCACATCAGCAAGGTGTCACCATGGGGATCCTGGTCATTTCAAGACTAGTGAGAAATCTGGTCCTGGGGCTAGAGAGCTGGCTCAGTGGTTCAACGTGCTGGATGCTCTTGCAGAAGACCCAAGTACCCATTCCCAACATCAATGTTGAACAGCTCACAACCACCTGTAACCCCAGGGGATCTGATGGCCTTTATTGGACTCCATGAACACCTGTGCAAGGACACACACACACACAAAAATTAGGATCTGTGTAACAAAGAATTTAATAGTGGTTGCAGTTCTAATTCTTTTTTAAATTGTGGTGCAAATTAAAATAATCTTTTGGCTTGATCTGGATAGGATTTTATCTTTTGGGGGGGGTTGTTTTGGGTCTATAATTCAGCGTGATGAACTATACTGATCTAAACTGGAATTCTAATATTTTCATGTTTCCTGGGTGTCCTTGGAGGTTGGTAAATACCTCTGAGCTCTGGACTTTTCATCTGCAGCATGGCGCCTCACCTTCTTAATGTAACCCCATATCAGTCTCACTCATAGAAGCGATTTCTGCACAGCACAAAGAAAAGTACTGCACCGCAGTGCTGAAAAGAGTGCAGCGCCGTGACATTTGGTCTCCAGCTCAGGGGATATGACGAGCAGAGTTCAGGTGCGGTCACAGACAAGGATTGAACAGAAATACCCATTAGCCAATCAGAATGCATTTGTTGGCCGGTAATGAGCCTAACTCACATGCCTTAAAGGCCTCAGGGGAGCCACATTTTACTCAGGTGTAGACTGTGTAGATTGGTCTAGCTCCTATTTTGTGCCCACTTTTTCCTTTGTGGTTTAAGTCAAACAGGGTCTTCCTGTGTGGAGGCAAGATGCTGCATGATTGTTTTAAGTTGTTCTCAAAAAACCTCCTGCTTTCGTCATCTAGTCCAGTCAATTCTTCTGAAATCATACACATTTATAACTGGGAGGGAGTGGTTCCTTCCAGAGGGAGAAAAGAAAACATGCTGGAGACATGCTTTGGAGGCCACATCATGATGCAGCAGACATGCTCTTCTGCAGGTACGCAGGTACACCCTGGCCTCCTGATGGTGCTAAAGATGGAGACTGCTGCAGAAGAGTGAGCATCAGCTGCAATCTCCCACCTTCCATCAAGCCCAGGGCTTCTTTGGCTCAAAGCTAATGATGCAAAGGGGATTTATGAATCCCTTCCCAGAGATGCTGCAAAACACAGAAGAAATTTAACCCTAATCATCAAGTAGTCACAGTATACTCTGGGAACTTTAAAATGCACTTCCCTCTGATCCTTTTGTAATGCAGGGTGCCCAGGGCATTTGATGTTCCTTCAGTTCCTCATGAGGTTTTGGAGACAGGATTTACACTGCTGTGGGACAATGGTCTGTACCCTGTCACTTATATTTTAAATAAATGCTGATTGGCCAGTAGTCAGGCAGGAAGTATAGTCGGGGTGCAGGAAGTAGAAGTGGTGCAATAAGAATTCAGGGGAGAAGGAAGTCTCAGTCCGCAGTAGTGACCCAGACACAGAGGATGTAAGATATGACTGCCTCGCTGGAAAAAGGTCACGTGGCTAACTCAGCCAAGAATTATGGGCTTATAATTATAATTATTAGTTATAAGAACTAATTAATAAGAAGCCTGAGCTACTGGGCCAATGAGTTTATAATTAATGTAGACCTCTGTGTGATTCTTTGGGACTTAACAGCTGCAGGACCAGGTGGGACAGAAACGTCTGTCATCATTACACTGTCAGAGTGTGGCGGCCCAGAACGTCAAGTTCAAGGGGCTGATTATTCCAGTTCCTTGACACCTCGTGGGCCCTGGCTGACTCCCATATCCATGAACCTCAAGTGCGCATGTGCTAGCAGCTGATGCTGTGTTGTGAGGGTCTCCCAGGACCCAGGGAGGCCTCCTGAAGCTGGTCTGTGGTGAAGCATCCTCTTTTGGAGCTGTTCTGTCCACCCCAATACGCTCCTGCAGCTTCTAGGAGCAGATGCCCTTCTCTGGCTGGGTTTGGGGGAGGTGGCTGAAAGTCTGAATTTTGGTTGGTAAAAATAGAGTCCTATTTTGTCTTCTGTGAAATTCAGGTTAGGTTCCCCTTTTCTCAAGAAGATGGAAGTGGCTAGAGATGAGAACATGGACATTTGACTTGAATGAGTGCTGGAACCACTAACTTTATTGTCTAGATGCTGTAAGTTATTTACTTCACACATACACTAACATTAGTGTGCTAATGCAGAGATTACACTGTAGCACATCAGAGAAGTGGTCTGAGTCTCATGGGCTTGCTGGATGGGAAGGTGGTTGTTGCTGACATTGCTGGCGTCCTCCTCCTTTGGCTTATATTCTTCCAGGCTTTCATGGGTGTGTCTACCTTATTTCCTTGCAAGAGGATGTCTCACTGACCTGGAAGATCCTCTTCTCAGCTAGGCTAGGTGGACAGTGAGTTCTTGGGATCTTCCTATCTCTGATCTCTGAGGCTGGGGTTACACGGCTATGCTAGGTTCCTATGTGGGCACTGGGGATTTGAACTCAGGTCTTAACACTTACAAAGCATGTGCTCTTACCCACTAGACATCTCCCAAGCCCTTCTTTCAGTCTCTTTAATTTTGCAAAATTGAAAGAGTTTAATAGTTTTTTTACCCCTTTCAATGTATTAAAAATAATTTCCTTGTATCTTTTTGAGAAATACATTATTAATGATTACAGATTATTACAGTTCATTTAACAGTTTCTTACTTTGGTAAATATTTGGATTGCTTCTAACTCTTACAATTTAGGCAAACTCAGATGTGGAAAGTGGGCTACAGAAGAGGAGCACTGCTTTAGGAGAGCAGGTCCTGTTGTCCAATATGACTTCACAACCTCAGTGTGTTTGAAAGAGTCAGTGCCATGCACGCCATGACTATGTAACAGTGGGGAGAACGAGCGGATGAATGAAGTGAGGCACTGCCATCCTGGCGTTGAACAGGGCAGCTGATGCAGAGCATCCAGTGTGTGCTCAGGACACGAGAGAGTGAACGACAAAGAACACATTAAACACTACCCAGCCATGACTGGAGCCAGGAGGCTGGCTCTGAAACATAATTTACTTCTTCCTGGTACAAGAAGCCACACTCTGTTGCCTAGAAATACTTCACAAAGTGAGAACTTACGTCATAATTTGCTCTCAGTACGGTTTCAGGAAATTAATTGTTCCATTTCTTAAAGACCTTTTCTGTACAATAATTAAAGGAAAAAACCCTCCACCATAGCAATTATCTATAATTACTAATGAAAACAGGTGTCTCAAATGCCTTTCCAAATTGAGACATGAATGGTTCATTATCGTCACAGGCAACTACCAATATCCAATTTTCAATGAGATGTTGAGATCGAACATAAGGTGGAGGCTGGTCGGGAGCACAGAAGGCACCGGTGGTTCCTGGATGCTGCTCATTAGAGGAAGCCTGGCAGAGGGCAGAATCTGACAAGCATTCAGATGAGAAGCAGGGAGCTGCTTGGGAAGGCAGCATCCAGTGTGGCTGAGGAATGCACGAGGCAGAGCAGGTCGGGGGGGAGGGGCAAAAATCTCCCACTGAAAGACTTCATGGAGTAGGAGTGACGCAATCAAGCTGTTACGGCTAACCTTCGTCTTTCTGTTGAGTAAGTGTAAAGATATTAGCTTTAGGACTTCTGCATGTCATTTAAGGCAGTTTATTGTGGGGCAGCAACTGATGGAGAGGATTGGAAGGATTTAGCTGCGCCTAGCTTGTGTCTAGAGGTCAACATTAATGAGGTTCCTTTCCAATCTGTCCAGTCATCTTCCCACACTGTATTTTCATTGATAGAAGTGTCTCATTTTTCCTTCACAGTTTTTCGCAGTTCTAATTCCCAGAGCTTGTAATGATAGAATAAGGCATGTAAGCACTAAAGAAAGTCGAACTCGGCTCCGCTCTCCCTCTAGTTCATGTCCCAGTGCATGCTGGGAGGTAGAACTTAAGAGGCAGTCATAAAACCAGCGGAGGCAGGAAGAATTTAAGAAACATCACAGTTTGCATGGCTCAGGATGCATTGTTTCCATTGGTGGGGGTGGCAATGTTTGGAAAGCCATAGATGCCCTGCCTTTAACTGGATACAATGAGATGTAGTCAAGTCTTCTGGATTTTGTTTCTTTGTGATACAATGGTATACTCTGGAGGAGCAAGCGTGGGTCTCCGTTCACTAACACAGCTGTAGCTCGCCACTGGACTGCCATTTCCAGAGTTCAAGCCTCCAATTACCTTCTACTTAAAACTTCCCACAATATGAAGCATTTGAGGAAGGTCACACACTGCCTTTCTCTTTCCCGGACAAGTGGATGTGGAAATAGGATGGGTAAAGTCCTTCTGTAGGATCCCCAGACCCCTAAACCCATGTGGCCACAGAACTCCCACACCTAAGAATCATTAGCATTCCATCAAGTTAGTGGGCATGATTTATTTATTCATGTTGTATGTATGAAGATGTGTGTATACTTGTGTGTTGTATGTAATGTATGTGACAGTGTGTATACATGTATATGCAAGACTATGTACATGTATGAAGGCCAGAGGTCGATATCAAGTGTCTTGCTCAGTCACTTTTCACCTTAGTCGGTTGGGCCAATCTTTGTGTAAGATGTGTCTCCTCTGTTTAACCTCACCTGCCTAAGGCACCTTCTGATTGGTTTAATAAAGAGCAGAATGGGCAATAGCTAGGCAGGAGAGGGTAGGCAGGACTTCCAGGCAGAGATAAGAACTGTGGGAAGAATCTGAGAGGCAGGGATCTGCCAGCCAGACATAGAGGAAATCAGGTATCTGGTACGGAAGAGAGGTAATGAGATGTGTGGCAGATATAGACTAATAGAAAGAGGTTAATTTAACAGTCCATTGGGAACTCGTCTAAACTAAGACAAAGCTTTCATAAGTTAAAAAGAAAAAGTCTCCATGTCACTATTTTGGAGCTGGCAGTCTAAAGAAAGTCTGACTATATTAGTTTATATGCCAGAGCTTCTTCTTGAGCCTGGAGCTCATTGATTTTGCTAGACTGGTTGGTCCAGTGAGCTTTAGGAATCTGCCTGTCTCTGCCCTCTGAAAGCTGATACACCTGACTTTTAGGAGGGTGTTGGTGATTTGAACTCAGATCCTCTTACTTGTATATATGGCAAACACTTGCCACTTGAGACATTTTTATAGTTATTGTGGAAATGTTTATAAAGCATTGACTTGTAGATCTATTTTTCTTCAGTTCCTCCATCAAAGTTTGGGTTCTTCTGGATGCAGGAGCATGCTGATAAGAAAACAAACCAAAGGGAAATTTTCTTGCTGTTCACCCATTTACCCATCCTCTTCCCTAGCAGGTGAGCCTGATAAGATTTTCATTTCTAGAACCCTCTTCTGGCTTCTATTTTAAAACACCAGATAAAATACAAGGCAAGCAATTGAACTTGAATTTCAGAAAAGGAATGAACCAATTTTTAGTCCACTCTGCATCCCATTTCTATGCTACTGGACAGCCTTAACACTGTGGTGCGTGTGCACTCCAAGACCTGTCAATCATGGAAGCAACGCCTTTGGCTCAGACTGTGTGCACTTGGGAAGCCTACCCAAGCCAGGTCAATCAGAGAACTCCCTGTGTGAGTCCCAGTTCAGTGTGGGAGGAAAAGCGTTGCTTTCATGTCACAAAGCTGAAAGGCTGGTAGTAACCAGGGGCAACAGGCTGTCTGTGGAAGATGAAGATAAGGCCACCCTTCAGGAAAGCAAAGAGAGGAAGAGACAGCACAATCCCAGCCTCAGTGATGTTTCTGATTAACTCCTGCATGAAAGCAGCCCTGTCTTTAACTTGCCACAACCAGCAGTCAGTGCATCTGTCCTTGGTAATTTTTTCCTTGAGCTAATATAAGTTGCAACCAATAAACAAACCATTGACTGTCACTGTTTCTCTGTCACTTACACCATGACCCTATTCCAAGGCTTGTGCCAAGAGAAATCGCATTAGCTTAGCCCTGGCTCCAAAGGATCCTCTCATCATTGTCTTGAGCTTTGTTACACAACAAACTCATGGGGCCAGTGCTTTCACTGGGATCCTTTCCTCCCATAACCTCCTCACACCTCCTCACTGATGTGTTGCTGGCTGGCTGGCCTCTGAGTTTAAACAGGGCCCTGAAGGCTCCATACACTTCAGCACAGACCCCGGACAAACACATGCCAAGGTGTTTTGCAAGCTCCCCCACCAGGCCTCCTCCCTGCCCAGTGGCTGTCAGGATAACTAGGGGAGGCTGTTGCTCAAGATGATTTTTTCCCCTGGAGAGCTTAGCACTAAGGGAACTGTCTGCCCACAGCGTGAGAGGAGAGTGAGTGCTGCAGGTTCTTCCTCCTGTGCTGTGGATGTGAGGCTCGGTCTTCCCGGTCTAAGACCTGCACATTCTATGAGGAATGCATAGTGGCTCATGGAGAAGGCCACTGAGTCAAGTGAGAGCTCGGTGACTATAGTGCTTAATTAGTAAGCATGAGGACATTGCTAGAATCCCACAGAACCCGAGGAAAAGCAGGATGTGCTGTGGATTACAAGCACTTGCAATTTCAGTGCTGGGGAGTGGGTAGAGACAGGTATATTCCTGGCACTTTCTGTCCTACATAGAAAGTTCTAGGTGAATAAGAGACTATGCCTCAAAAAACAAAATAAATAGCATTGAATAAGAACACACAAGATTGTCTCCTGACCTTCACAAGCACTGAGACATGTGTTGACATATTGACACCATGTATACATGTAAAGACATTCACTAAGAATTGGTGTTTATTGACAAACTCATGTAACACTGCAGGGATTTCTTTTACACGTGTGCGTGCATGTGTGTGTGTGTGTGTGTGTGTGTGTGTGTGTATGTGTGTGTGTGTGTGTTTGAGGAGGGATGGGAAGAGAGGTATTCAGAAAGCTGTAACAAAGAGAAAGAACGTGGAAGCAACACTTTCGCTTATGTGGGAGATAGATGGTACTGGTGTTTCTTCAGCCTTCTCTTCCTCTTCCATGTGTCATAATATCCAGCTGTTGTGAGCTATTGCTGGATTTGATTGGGGATGTGAATCAGGAGTTTTTTTTTTTTTACTACTATGAGACTTGAACAAAAATTTCTCTAGGGAAACATCATGGGACCTGGGGTGTAATTCATCCATGAAGATGAATTCAGATAAGAAGATAAAAATACATCCCCATATGTCAGTGCAATGGATTTTTCTGGAAAGACATTTGCCTGGAATTTTATCTGAACTCAGAACTCCTTTGAGACCACTAAGGAGGCCTCAGACTGGTGATGAGCAGGATGTTTGAGTGTGGCAGTTAAATGATAATTAGGAGATACCCCGATAAAACCAACTCATAATAAGATTCATCTTGGGGTGAGGGGAGGCTGGATATGAAAGTGCCCAGAGAAGACTCCAGGCACTATTGCCTTGTTGAGGGCTGGATTTTGTGTTATTTATAGCTCCTTCTCAGAAGGAGCAAGGCATGGGGCACTGCGGGACAGAACCACGCAAGGTGCACTAATGAAAGTTTGAGGATAAACTGCTCAAGATCAAGGACTTTGCAATAACAGAGCCCTGCAAACTCCCAAACCTCTGCTGAGGGAAGAGGCTAATGGGCACCATGCAAGGCTGTCTTTTGGGATTCACTGTCAGTTTGATCCTATATCTTATGGCCGCAGCCCCTCACTGATCCTCTTCCTTTTTGTCTGTGCCCTGACTCTTTTGCTTCCAGCCATAACTGAGGAACCCCATTAAGGCTGATTTGGGAGATTGGGGAGATAGCCCATTCAGGTCAGAGTTCAATCCTTGGAACCCAGGAAGGCCAATGTGGTGAGCACACTTGTAATCCCAGGCTTGTGGAAGTGGAGGCAGAAGATCCCTGGGTATCCGTGGCTGCCAGCCTATCTGAATCTGTAAGTTACAGCTCCCCAGGAAAATGCCCAGTCTCAAAAAAAAAGACAACCACACCAAAGTATTCATCACTGTGAAGTGATAAATAAGGTTGCCCTCTGGCCTGCACATGCATGTGCATACATGTGCATGTGCTCCTGCATGCATATCACACACGCACTGACTCAGTCCATGAACATTTTCTGTCAAAACCCTTCACCAGTTCTTATTTCACACTTCACTCAAGGTAAAGCCATGCTATATCCAAGCCCACAAAGCCCTTCCAGTCAGGACTCCTGCCACTTCTTCAGCCTCATCACCTCTCCCTGCACTCCCTGCTCCCTTTCCCGGGGTCACGCCAGCTCTGGGAGATCCTCAGATGCACATGTCACACCCCCTTTTCACCCTTTGCTCTAGCTGGAAACTGCTTGTTTCCTAGGAGCTTCGACATGCAGACTGCCTTTCTGGCAATTCTGCTTTGCTGCCCTGTGACCCTCCGGCCACATCTGACACAGCGCACGGCCATTTCTTGTTATCATCAGTAAAATGGCTACAGGAGCTCAGTCAACAAATAATCACAAACCATTGCTTTTAGAAAAATAAAGGCAAACCCTAAATGGTTCTCTTCAGTCTCCGGTCACAGGAATTTTACCAGACAATCGGCTCTTACCTTGGACCTTATATGTTTCTGCCTAAAGATTATTTAATAAGTGTGGCTTACAGGCTTCATATCATGACCAGCGGCAGTACATCTGAGCATCAGGTTCTTATGCTGAAGGCACATCACAACTTTCTGCTCCTTCTCCAGATGACTGTGGTGAACCATTCAAGATCAGTTCCCATCACCCATGTCTGGTTCACAACTACCTGCAACTCCAGCACCAGGGGAATCCTGCTCAGAACAAAGTGAGTGTTCAGTAAGTGCTGCCAGGCTGGATTACAGAGCAGGTAGGGGGTACTCCCAGAAAAGCAGGAGGCAGATGAGCCTTCAGTCAAAGTCAGTCACACCAATTGGAAAGACTGACTTGATTTTAAGCAGTGGTTCTTTCTGGGAAAGGTTCGCGGAGAAGAAAGAGGAGCTCTCTATGCATCGGTGAAGACTATAGACACCCCAATCATGAAAAAAAATAAAGTCAGAGTGGCTCTAAGGTGAACAAGAGAGAATGCGTCCCCTCATGCAGCAGGGAAGTCCAGGTTGAAAGCCTATTTCAGGTGTGGCTTCCTGAGATCACAACCACCACGTCTTTAGTATTGAGGTTTCACTTTTCTGCAACTCTAGCAACTGTCTGCAGAATGGCTTCCCTCATAGCCACAGGCTTTCTAGGAAGTATAGAAAAGAGTCCAGTGGTCCAGGGTTTTCATCAAAGACCTGAGAATTCCTATGACTGGATCAGTTTGGCCATAAAGTCATTCCTGAAACCATCACCATAGTCAGGAGGCTAGATACATGTTATAACCATGGATCCAGATACTGATGTTAATATCTAAAAATATCCGTCAATATTTAGGTATATTAAATATTAGAGAAAACAGGAAATGAATACTAGCTAAGCTTAGTTTCTACTGTAGAACACACACGGACAGGTGTGGGACACCTCCAAGGACTCCAGTGTAGGAAGAGAGTTGGAGAAGCTGCCATCCTTTTAAGCAAGATTTGTTTCCCTAGAGAAATTTTTGTTCAAGTCTCATAGTAGTAAAAAAAAAACTCCTGATTCACATCCCCAATCAAATCCAGCAATAGCTCACAACAGCTGGATATAAGTCATGAACTACAACTAACTCTCCATCTAAGGGTGACAACTTGGTATGAAACTAAGATCTGGAAGTGCCGAGGCAGGTAAGGAAGGAATGTTGATGCAAGCTTCTGGAGTTCAAAAGGGGCTCCTAGTTCCACCAAACAAAGGCTATTATTACCAAGGATGTTTAAAAAACTCCATTTCTAGTACATTAGGGTTTATCTATTTTAGTATCATCTTTGAGGTACAATGTAGAAAAATGATAAAAACAAATTTAATTGTCCACCAAGAAGGTACACATGTTCTACATCTAAAGTCATTCACTCACTCCCTTGTTCTTATTAACTGATAACAATTAATACTCTTCTTATTAATTGATAATGCCAAATAACCTACTTGATGTAAAAATCAACTTTAGCCTTGTACCCACAGAGTACATATAGCACATGGGTCGTGTATGGGCCTTTCTTTCTTTCTTTCTTTCTTTCTTTCTTTCTTTCTTTCTTTCTTTCTTTCTTTCTTTTTTGATTGATTGTTTTTTGAGACAGTTCTTTTTACCTAGCCCAACCCAGCTTTGGAAAAATAAAAATTATCCATGATTGTATAAGAATAAAATGAGCAGATCTAGACCACAGAGGGGCTGTTCCTGGCCTTATGGGTTAAGAACAAAGTCAAAATAATGGCAGTAATGAATGCTATAGAGGCAAACCAGGTCCCTGTAGAGCTCAGAAGGTGGAGGAGGCCAGCCCTCCTGCTGTGCAGCATCCCACTGACCCTGCGTCCCCTACTGTAGCCACCACCCCTGAGCTGTAGGGGCTGATGCTGGGGACAAGAATGCCACCAAAGCAACTGAGGATGAGCCTGGGTATAAGGACGGCTGGAGCTTTGGCATTGGAGAGCTGTGTGGGAGAAACTTCGGGGCTTTGTGGATTGTGTCTTGGTGGATGACAGGCCAGAGTCAAACATCAGAAAGCACTTGCTGGGTCATGTGATTCGGAGATGGCAAGTTCTCAGTGGTATGCGTCAAGATGCTCATGTCTCTGAGCTCCTTCCGAGTGTGTTCCACCAAGCCACCTACAATCAGCACCCCATGTGCTGCAAAGCCATCTATGAGGTCCTCCAGATGGCCAGCAGTCATGATGGGAAGCTATTTCCTGCTTACCATGACAGAGACAAAAGTGGCACTAGCAAGGCTGTGGAGGTGCAGAACAAGCAGGCGACTGAATGATCCCTGGGGGGTTCCAAGCTACTTGAAAGGCCATGGCAGGGTTGCAAGTTCAAGGCCTGCCTAGGCTACAAAGCAAGTGAATGGCCAGCTGTGCAAAAAAAGAGACTTCAAAACCATTCTTAAGACATTTTCTCAAAATAAAAACTAAAATTAAAAAAGGGCTCGGTGGTTCAGTACTTGCACAGCATGTGTGAAACCCTAAATTCAACTTCTAGCACTGCAAGAATAAATGAGTGTGCATGAGAATAAGAGGCAACCTTGTACAAAAGGTATATCCAGAAACCCAAGAGGTCTATGAGCAGCATGGCGTGCAAGACAATTGTCACTGTCATCATGATAATGATCTCCTGTGGGATGGATGCAGAGATTACCTGAGCACTGTAGGTGACCCCATTCCCTGAGCAGGGCTCCCCTGCATGGCCTTAGTCCACTGCTCTCTGCTCTTGAATGTGGATGGGACAGACTAGTCCTTCTAGGTTCCCGCTGCACTGCCTTTCCCACAGTGGTAAGCTATGATCTGAAAGCCAAGCAACCATTTCTCCCACAAATTGCTTTTGCCAGGGTATTATATCTCAGCAACAGGAAATGCAAATAAGGCAGATAACCTGCATGGGATAGTAGTGGAGAATGAAAAGAGACGGTGGGATCGTAGTGAGTCTGTCTACTAGTCCAGCCTCTCATTTTTCTCTTTCTGTAGATTGTGTTCCACATGCTACTTAGGTGGAGGTAATAAAGAGTCCTTTGTATTTGAGAGAAAATTAAAATTAGCCTCCAAGACCCAGGGTGGACCAAGTCTGGAGAAGTAAGATTTCACAAATGAGTCTAGCTGGGTTCAGTATGTCTAGGGTCAGACTTTGTCACTGAGCTCATTAGTGAGATGTGGCCCAGAACTCCCGATTCTCATGTTCTTCATCTCTTTCCAAGAACTAAGAGGAATGCAATCATTTCCCAAGTTTCTGCAGAGGTCTAAAAGAAGTGAGCCAGGCAATGCACTAAGGCTCACCAGACCTGGCCTGTCAGCCAAACCCAAATCATACCTGCAAAATTCTGGTGTTTAACTAGATCATTACAACCATGTGCTTGCCTTATCTCATCTTACTGATTCTTCCACCTATCTGAGGGGGTGGTTAAACATCTTGTCTAGAGTCACACAACTTATGGGCACCAGGAAACCCTTTGAACATAGCCAGGTTCCAGAGTGTATATCTCAACCAGTATATCATCCCACTTGTCATGCAGGTGGCCAATGTGTGTCTGGCTGTCTTGGGAGTCTATCGCTTGGTATTCAGCTCTTCCTCAGCACTTGAAACAATGCCTGGCACATAGTAGGTATTCAATAAATATTAACAATGAATAAATGGACACATATGTGCTCAGCAGATCCTTCTTTTGTCCTCTCCTAATAACCATAAGGAGTTAGCAAAACCAGAATACAAACTTCTCTAGGGAAAACTCCCATGCATGTTGTCTAATTTCATATGGCTAACCCTGGACATGTGTGCATATGAGCAACACTAAATAGGCTCAGTACATGTGTTAATAATAATAATTAAGAAGAGGTCATGGATTTGGAGTGGAATAGGGGAACATGGAAAGAGTTGGAGGAAGGAGGGAAAGGAAAAAGTGATAAACAGAGAGGAGCAGTGAATATGTTAGGCTCTCAACCATTGAAAATAAAGAAACAAAATTTAAAATTCTTTATCAAAGATATGCTTTTGTTTAATTTTTTCCACTGTACTTGAAGGAACCAATAAACATGGACCAGTTGCATATTCACAAAGGTCATCCAGTGACTCATTGACCCACCTACAGAATGCATAGGAAATTAGTTATGCTAATAGCAAGTGGAAATACATACCACAACATGTTCAAGATAGGGGAGGTACAGATGCTCCATTGTGGCTGAGCAAATACTTGTTCTCTGCTTTCCTGCTGAGGTCAGCAAGCTTCACTAACTAATCTGTCTCTAGGGATATGAATTAGAGTGCACCTTGGTACTATGTTCATTTGACAGAATAACAATTGTAGGTTCAGCAGTAGGGCCTGTAGGTTTCCCAACTTTTGGTTCTTGACCAGATCCACAGGACCAGGAATGCATTTCTCCCATGAAAAAGGCATTGAGTCCAATTAGAAAGCAATTTGATTATCCTATGATGTTTGTGCCACTGTTGCACCCATGGATGTACTTGTCATGGCAGTCCTCTTCACTGCTGTAGAAAATCCTTCAGCCCGTAGCCTTTAAGTTACCCACCCTCTTGGGCATGGCCTCTTATACTATAAAGCACATCCCCACTCTCTCTCTGGCTGCTGGATTCCCTGTTTGAGCAGAGGACTATGATCTGTAAGTCTACCCCTAAATAAATAACCCTTTATTATATTCAATTCTGAGCTAGTGTAGGATTTCTTTTTAGTGTCCCTCATCATCTGGTGCCCAGCGTGTACCTTACTGGGTGGACTAGTCCAAAGTCCAAAATGGTCCAAAACGGTCCATGGCCCAGAAGGTCTCCCACCCTTATTGGCCTGGCTTGCTTTCACCTATTTCCCTATCACACAGAGCTAAGTGCATGGT
Organism: Arvicola amphibius; assembly: GCF_903992535.2. Lineage (NCBI taxonomy): Eukaryota > Metazoa > Chordata > Mammalia > Rodentia > Cricetidae > Arvicola > Arvicola amphibius. The sequence goes on along the minus strand of NC_052050.1, from coordinate 101,214,741 downwards.
GACTTGGAAATTTCCCAATGTCACGCACATTTCTCCCCACCACTGCTGCATTCCTTACTGCATCTGTTTTGTGCTCCCTGCTTCTGGGTTCTGGGTTCCTTGCTCCATGTATGGAGTTGATTTGACCAGCACAAAGGCAAAAGGCTAAAACTACACAGGACTATTTGTGCCACCATTGGTTGCGCCACCAGTTGCCCCACTAGTCTAGACTCTGCAACCATGACACCTGCTGGACAGTAAAGATTATTACACCTAAAACAATTTACCAGATCTCATAATACAAGGAACTATTTAATTAATAAGTAAATCAATAAACTTGAAAGTTATATAATGGCAGACATTACCATGCAAAATTTTAATACCTTTTTTGCTGATATTATGGATTGTATTCTGCAAGGCTTATATAGTTATTGTGATACCGTTTATTGAATATTGGGTCTCAGTTTTTTTCCTTAAGGAAATGGTTTGATAACAGAGCCAAGAATGTGGCACTTAGAGAATGATACAGTCTTTACAGACTAATAATGAACAGCTAGCTAACAGGATTAGTACCATCAAAAATCATAAGTTACCTGAAAAATTAATACTATTAAAGGATAAAATAACATTAATTTGACAGACAAAATTCAATCCATGTCAAAGGGTACTAAGAAATTATCTGAAAGAATTCATACTGTTGAATTTGACAATCAAAATCTGATAAAAAGTTAGTATAGGTTATCAGGAAGGCAATCTGCATGGTATCCAAATAATGTCCAAGAATGAGATGTTATCTTTAAAGGAAAAACTTCAGACCTTGGAATCACATGTGCAGAATGAGAACCAGAGGCTAGGTGCCTCAATAAAATCACTAGAGATATATACAGTCCAGGAGATTCATACTTTACAAAGGACACTAGTAAAAAGATTTGAAACCACTGAGAAAATTATTGGAGCTGATTAGCAGGGAAAGAAGGTACAAGGACAGGATTCAACATCACCAGTACCTGTCAGAGATAACTTGCCCAGAGTTTTAGCTTCCTACCCTGTAATCTACTCTGACAAAGCATCAAGTTCTAAATGCCCAAATGGATCCAAAGAAGGTAGATGGATACCTGTAGGAATGAATGATCTAAAAGAAATTAAGCAAGCAGTAGTATCTTATGGCTAACATTCAGCATTTTTTAGGAAGATGGTAAAGACATGAGCGTATAGCATTAAGGCAACCCCACACAACTGGCTTCAATTACTTTCAGCAGTCCTGGATGATGGGCCCCAACTTCTGTAGAAATGTCATTTCAGAGAAGAGGCTAAAATTTTAGAACAACAGGGAAAAACAAAAGGACTTGAGACTTCCCAAGATCAAATTCTTAGTGAGGCCACTTAGGCTCAAGCTCATTGTGATGAACAAATCTTGTACCTATGCCACAAAGTAGCCTTAAATGCTTCGGACAGGATCAAGAACCAAGAAAATGAATTGAATCATATACCATGGTTAAACAGTGCCAGAGAGAACCCTTTAGTGACTTTTTCAAAGATTGACTGAGGCTGTACAAATAGGAGTAAGAGAACCAGAAGCTGACAAGTACTTGTTGAATCTCTGGCTTTGAAAACTGCCAACTTAGAATGCAAAATGTACTTGGGCCTTTAAAGTTAGATTAGCACCAATGGATGAATGGGTCATACATACAATTAACACTGAGATATTTGACTATAATACTGAATCTTGGGTAGAAAAAGCAATTTCCAAAGTCACGGGGAGACATCAAAATGCCAAATGTTTTCATTGTGGTAGAATAGAACATCTGTTGGAATAACACCTGATCTTATAGTTCATTTAAACAAGACCTTAGATGGTGACAAAGACATAAATAGTCCCAGAGTATTAAAAGCTAAAGCGGAAAAGGAATTGATTGCTGTTGAAAAAACTTACAGGAGGCACATAGGGTGAATCCAAATCTTAACTGCATCCTAGTCATATTGCCTTCCAGAATTTCCCCTACAGGAATTTTACTGTTAAGGGAAGATATTATCTTAGAGTGGATCTTTTAAACACATAAACCAAGTAAAAAATTAAAAACTTATGTGGAAAAAGTCTCTGAATTAATTAGAAAAGGGAAATTGAGACTTCATCAACTAGCAGGTATAGACCCAGCAGAGATTATAGTGCCTTTTACTACTGATGAAATTTTAAAAATATAGGAAAACAATGAACCTTGGCAGAGAGCTTGTGCTAATTTTTTAGGAGAGTTTAATAGCAATTATTCCAAAAGTGACAGAACCTTATAAAGAGAACTACTTGGATCCTTCTCCACATTGTACAGGACACACCAATAGCTGGATCCCATACATTCTATACTGATGCATATAAATCATAAAAGGCAGGTTACAAATCAGAAGATTTAAGTAATGTGGAACAAAGCCCTTATAATTCTGTACAAAAGGCAGCATTATATGCTATTCTCATGGTACTAAGATTTTAAAGACCCTCCTAATAGAGTTACTGATTCACAGTATGCAGAAAGAGTTGTCTTGCATATTGAAACTGCTGAATTTATACCAGATGATACAGAATTGACTTCATTATTCATACAGGTTCAAGATCAATAACAGGCTTTGTCCCACATACATAAAACACATTCGATCCCATATGGGTCTGCCAGATCCTCCAGCACAAGGTAATGCAGAAATTGATTGATTACTGATTGGACTTTTATTGAAGGCCTCAGAATTTCATAAGAAACATCATGTCAATAGCAAAGGTTTAAAGAGTTTTTTATTACATGGCAACAAGCTAAGGAGATTATAAAGAGACATCCTACTTGTTCTTCTTATAACCAAACGCTACTATCTGCAGGGAGTAACCCAAAGAGTACTCAAAGGAATGAAATCTGGCATACGGATGTGTTACACTTTGCAGATTTTGGAAAATTAAAATATGCACAGCACACTATTGACACCTATTCAGGTTTTCAATGGGCAACTGCTTTGAGCTTAGAAAAGTCTGATTCAGTAATTACGCATCATGGGTATACCTGCACAGATAAAGACAGATAAAGGTCCAGTATATGTCCCAAAGAAAATAAAAAAGTTTTTTTACTTATTATACTATAAATATTATTACAGATATACCAAACAATCCTATAGGTCAGGCAGCTATAGAAAGATCAAATTGAACTATGAAGGATATGTTAATCAAACGGGAAGAGATGGAAAATGTCCCCAGAAATAGATTACATAATGCTTTATTAACCTTAAATTTTTTTTTGAGGTTTGTACCTTAAATTTTTTAACACTAATGATAAAGGAACAACAGCAGCAGAGAGACATTGGATAATGGAAAGTCTTCTGAATTACATCAGCTTGTGTATTTCAAGGATGTGTTGCCCTCACAATGCAAATGAGGAGATATGCTATGTTGGGGAAGGGATTTTGCTCTTATTTCCACAGTAGAAGAATGGTTATGGATACCATCAAAGTTAATAAAGATTTGGTTTCTTGAGAAAGGAAAATAATGGCTCATCCACAGAGATGACAACCATGCAGGTGGTAAAGAAGCTTCATAAGAGTTGGGGCAGGATTCTGTTCTCATCTTTGCAGGAAAATTCTCATCTTCAAAGAGTCAAGAGACCCTGGAAATCTAGATGCCCAAAGAGGAAAAGATAATTATCCAAATAGCATCACCAAGCAAAGAGAATTATGACTTATGAGGACAGGTAATCTGAGGGTAAGAATCTCTGAACATAAACTGGAATAATTGTCATGACTCCCTTAAAAATCAAAGCTGGCTTTAGAGTTGGACAACAGCTCTGTCATTCTCTAAATTTGTTAAAAGAAAAATTCAGAGTTTCTGTCTCATGTCAGGAGCTTTCTGGCATGGGACAGAAAGAAGAAAGAAATTGGAAAAAAATTCCTTTTCTTCATACCTATTTTTGTCTCTATTGTACCTTTCATTTAATATATGTCTTTAAATAATGTTTAAGTTTTCCACAAGAACAACGAATTTTCCTTCAGCAATTTTTGAAGTTTCCAGGAAGAAGATGGGGCCCACAACAATGACTCCACCTGACTGATATGATGTCATGATGCTAATAGTGCTACCATAAGACCTGTTTGGGGTACCAGCTGCTCAAGATAGTTCCAACTTGGTTAGCTGAAATGGTGCACTTTTTTTTTACAACATTCTGGCCAGAACTCCAAATTGAAACCTCAGAAAAACCCAGAGACTATTTGCAATTATACCAGACAGTAATCTTGAAACTTAACCATTGTTTTACTTTCACAGGATCCCATAGAAAGAACATTACTCCTATGACAGCTGGAAGTAATTCTAGAAAAATACATCCCCTCTCCCAACAAAGTTTGTCCTCAGGGTTTAGGGATACCAACTAGGGGTTGATTATAATTGGTATAGGGTTGGGGGCTGCAGGGGGAAATTATGTAGACTCAGGGATCTCTTTGGGGGAAAAGAAGGGAAATTGGATGGGATAATAGATTAGTGTGAGCTTACTCACACTAATTATAATAGTGGGTAATAGAGTGAATACTTGTGAGCTATTATTTATAGGCAATTTACATTGGTATAGATTCTCGTATATACAAACTTAAATTGTATTGAATATGTTCCTATTTTGTCTACAATATTTGTATACCTAGGCAAAGTTATTTTGTCATATTGCGTGCAAGCATGCTTCTACCTCTGCTTATGACATTTTGTGTATTAATATATTTTGAGGTTATTGTCCTCATTTGTTGCACAGTTGTTTGATATTCTCGTATGAAGTCTTAGTCTTTCAGTTATATAGGTATTAAGAATTATAGGTCAATAGTCATCCAAGTTTGTCATACTTATAGTTAGACTAATCAGGTTCTTTATATACATAGATTTTATTCTACATAGATAGGTAATCTTCAACCACTTCAAAGAGCTGTAGAATATGGCTTTTAAATAACTTAGGGTTCTGTTGACATGAGACACGATTGCTCCTGGCAGCACCAATCTATTCTTGAGAGAATGTTGAGCACTGAAGACAGTCTACTTGAAGCTTGTTTTCTTCTTGGCAAAACTGGCCTTTGGGCAAGGAACTGCCCATGCATTGACCACTGACAAAATGCACAATGTCTGAACAGAACAAGCAGGATACAAGAAAAAAGACTGTCAAATCTTGCCAAGACAGGGTAAAACAGTTTTGAAAATTTTCCTGCCTCTGAAAATGTTCTGTCATTTACTCTAGGCTTTAGCCAAAGTTGGTTGCTCCAATGTTGCAAATGAGACTTTGGGTGATTGCCCAGGTAGCCAGTTGTCTCTGTCATTTGTTGCACATTTTGGAAGTTGCTTGATTGCACTTCCTGTTTATTCAAGTAGTATTATTTCCCTTCTTGGATCTTTGATGGGGTTGAAGACTAGATAGTCATAGTTACTTTCCTCTCATGATTTGGCCAAGTTATTTATAATACAAGACTTAGACTCCTTAGGATAGGATAATTATTGAAACATTTATCATATGTTTTTTGCTTGATATTGTTTATGCTGATTGTATTCTAATTTTTATACTTGATATTTGTTCTTATTGTATATAATTTTGTATTGGGGTTAAAACTCTCTTACTTAAACAAAAGTGGGAGATGAAGGAAATTCCTCAGCCAGTAGCCTTTAAGCTATCCACCCACTTGGGTGTGACCTTTTATACTATAAATGCACATGTAAAGTGCCCGCAATCTCTATTTTGGCTGCTGGATTTCCTGTTCAAGCAGAGGATTGTAATTTGTGAGTCAACCCCTAAAAAAATAACCCTTTATTATTCAATTCTGAGCTAATGTGGGATTTCTTTTTAGCATCCTTCTTCACTGGGTGACACTGTTGATGATTTTCCCCACCCCAGTGACCTGGGTAGCACTCACCAGTACTGTGAAAGCTGGCCAGTAGGACAGAAGCTTCTTGGACAGTGCCATCCTGATTCCTCCATGTCCCATAACTGAAGTATGTGGTGCCTTCAGCGACAAGTACTGGTGGGTAACCAAAAGCAATGTCAATTATCTCTACTATTTTGGGGGTTCCTAGATACCTCTTACCACAACTCAAGGGGGGGGGGTGTCCCACATCTGACCCTGGGATTGTTTGCTTTTTATTTGGAAATAAATTGAGAGGCTCACTATTGCCTGTGGAGGGCAACTCCAATTAAACACTGTTAATGCTGTAAGTCTTTAGACAAATTTCCTTTTTTAGTTTCTTTGTCTGTAAAGTGGCAAAGACACATGTGGTTCAAGACTGCTTGAAGACTAAGGCAATCATGGGTATATAGCTTCTACATGAACATGTTCATGAAGTCACATTTCATTCTTTTCTAAAATCATAAGATATGTTGATAAACTCTTTTCTTTACAGATAGGAATTTGATACAAGAAAGTATATGTTTAAAATCACTAGAAAATCCAACTCAAGTTTAGTTTCAGCCGTAGAGGGGATTTAGAGACTCTCCTCCATCTGAGCTGGGGAAATATCTTAACCAAACTATAGTAAGAAGAAATATCATAAGGCAAAACCACATTAATGCCACACTATCTACTAAACACAACAAAGTAAGGACAATTGTATCAGGCTGGAAGCTCATCTTGATGCCCGCATTTGTGAGAGTCTCACTCTGCATAACACTAGCTTGAGGAGAAAACTGAATTTGACAGATTCAAAATTCGAAGCATCATTTCCATTGAATGTATTTTAATTTTACACCACCGGGGAAAAAATCAAGGCATTTTAAGGTGGGAATCATCCATACTGAGTAAAGCTGTATCTTATATGAGAAGGTCTGGAGTACTGAGTCGGGGCACAGATTGTTTGCCATGTCTCCTCTCTGTCCTCCTCTTGTCTTCTCCACTGTTATGAGTCAAACTGGCTGGTGAGAGCTGCAGCTCAGTTCCTCCTCATTCTCATACTCTCTGTCCTAGGACAGAAGAGATTTTCCCCTCTAGCAAATGGACCCTCTTATCTTGGGTCAAATCATATCAATTAACTAAATGAATCACAGTGGCTTCCACAAGTGTGGAGATTGGGTCAAGTCAGCACTGGAGATCTGGGCAAGGATGTAGATGTTACAGAGGGCAATGCTCAGTTTAAAGTCAGTTGAATTACCCAGAAGAAAGGGAGTAGATATCAATTGTATTGTCTTTCTTATTCTTTTTAAACCATTGAATTCCCCTAGAAGAGAGTGTGTTCCCCTGGAATACTTAAAGGTTTGGTCTTGTACCATTTTAGAAAACCTAAACATATTAGATTTTGACAGAATGATTTTTAATCCTCAATAATCCAGGATCACTTATTTATGTCACAAAAAGATGAAAGTCAACATCTGGGTTGAATGCTAAGATCTCTGCTTCCCCCACAATCCTGGTAATAATGAAAAATGTGCTCAGCTACAAGGGAGTTAATTGGCACTAACTAAAGGATAAGGTGACAGGTTAGTGGTAATTCAAAGGGAAATCAGGGTTAATTCTCAACCATAGGGTCACAGGAAATTATTTACTTTCAAATCCAGTTGTACCATTTCACCTGCACATCTATGATCCAGCATAAGATGCTGGAGGGATAACTGAACTTTTGCCAGGTGGTCCGTTCTCACAGAGATTGCTGTTGCAGTGTGGAGTGTCTCCCACAGGCTCATGGATCTGAACATTTGGTCCCTAGATGGTGGTGGCATGCTTGGGATGGCTGTGGTACCCACAGGAGGTGGATCTTCGCTACAGAAAAAGGGTTACTCCTGATGGCGTGCTTTAAGAAAGTACATCCTGCTCCTACTTTCTTTCCAGTCTGCTTCCCGAATGTGAATATATTGTGACCTGGGAGACTGCTGTCTCCATGGCCTTGCCTTCTCTGCAATGACCAACTTAATTCTCTTAAAGTGTAAGCCAGAAGAATAGACCCTTCCTTGCTGGAGTTGCTTATCAGGTGTCTTATCACACAGTGGATAATGTCACCTCAACTTCTCTCCAGGAAGAATGACTATCATAGGAACTACTCTGTAGAGAAGAGGTTCATTGAAGTACACGCTATGGCGCTTGGCACAGAGTAGGCTCAAGAATGTGCAGCACAATGATTCACAAGCAGGGATAGTTTTGTTTCCCAAGGGCCCCCTAGCACTACCAAGAGATGCCTTTGTTTGCCACACCTGATGGAGGTGTACAGTGTCTACAGATACAGTGTAACATCTCATAAGTACAGGTCAGCTCTTCAACAAAGGATTGTTTGAACCCAGAACATCAATAGTGCTGCGGTGAAGAACTGCCACATTCAACAACCTCGATGTGTGTCTTCTGATCCTTTGTGGAATCTCCTTCCTGGGGTGAGTTGTTAGAAGACATAGGCCAACGGGCAGTAGAGACAGGAGCCCAGCCAGCCTTGTGAAGTGGGTTTGCTTAGACTCAATCCAAACAGACTATTAAAAACACAAGGCTTAAAAATAACTTGTTATTTTAAACCTCGCTGCCTTTCAGCACCCTCTGAGCCTGCCTTTCCAAAAGCTGAGCTACATCCAAATATCCTCACATCAGTCATGACCCTGAGCACTTATTACTGATTCTATCCTCAATTTATCTGTCTGCAAATTGGCAGTGGTGATATGTTTATCTCTTTCGATTGCTGCAAAGGATGAAATGAGTGAAGGCAGCAATGGCAGGCACTTTAAACTGTGCGACTATTGACGACTCTAGCTTAGTAGTTGTTGCCTCTTATGCGACCTGCCCTTCCCACCTTCTCTGAGACCTAAGCATAGAAAGGACAAAATGGGTAGTCTCCAACCCAAAGTCAAAGGAATCATAAATGTATGGATGCCATTAATATTGATGTAGGGATTCTGAAGAACAGCTGGAAGACTCATTCAGTGAGGAGTTCAGAAATCTTAAGAGCACAAACCAGCTCCCTGTGGAGCATAAACTCACACTCTCTTCTTTGCAAAGATGAATATCAGACCTCTGGTTTCATTCCAAGATGTCTGCATCTCATTTTCTTGACTATTTCACTTATTCTACTACAGTTGATTTTCTGATTCATATCAGAAAAGCCCAAAGTAAAAAAAAAACAAACTGTAGCACCACCCTTTTACAAAACATGTTTCTTTGGACATTCTAATTCAGGGAATGACGTGAAAGCCCCCTAGTGTGTGTGCTTATGTGTGTGAATGCTTTGTGTGAGAAGGTGTGTGTTATGTATTTCTAATTTCTTGTGTGCATGAGGATATATTCACACGCCCGCCCACAGTTGCGTTTGCAACACTATGGTATGTGTTTAGTTGTCCTGGTGTCGTTTCATGTATACATGTCTCAGTAGGATCACATTCAGTGGGATTCTGGCATTCCCCCTTGTTTTCTTTGATTTAAAGGAGTATTTATTTCCTTCCATAGCAATGATACCATCTGGTAAAGCAAAAATGTGCTATGTCCTAAGAACTATGGATCGAGTAGATTATGAAGTCACTTCTCTTTGGATTGTTATTCTCCTGGTATGGTCTTTGGCAAATTGTTCAGTTTCTCTGACCATGTTTACTTGATGACAAAGCTGAGGTAGGTGTTGCTTAGATTGCAGCATCACCATGAAGAGTGAAGTGGGATATAAACACATACTCCATGCCGTAAGGCCCGGCCCTGGCTGTACGGCCCAACCTGGGCTGTCTTTTACTAGTGGCCTTGGTGTTATTATGAAGATGGGGCAAGTTAGGAGGACAAACAAGATGACCATGATGATGTCAAGAAGTGCTCATTTGCATACAGTATCAGTCTTCTCTTCTGGAGGGCACCAAAGTCAAATCTAAAGAGGCAGGAACCATGAGATGCTGAGGCAGGATGATTTCTGGGAGTTCAAGACCAACCTAGGCTACTTAGCAAGAACCTGTCAAGCAAGCAAACGTGTGTGGCTGTCCTAGATTTGTTCCCTTTGCAGAGCTGCTGGTAAAAGAGGTCTCAGCTAGGACATTAGGGCTTCCATCACAGGTGGGTCAGCTCCTCAGTTGTGCAACCTTCTTGAAGAGTTTTTGTGACTTGCTGATCGGAACAGGAAAGGGACTGTGGCTAGTGGTACTACTGGAGGGCAAAAGGCACTGGCTCAGGACGAGGTCTCTGTTGTGCTGCCAGCGCCTGGTTTTATCATGACAGCTTGGGTGGCCTGAATTGCAATGTCTAATTTTGCTGAAACTCAGTTTACCCACTGGTAAAATGGGTATCAGAATGAAGGTACACTTGAGTCTTTCACACATCTGCTGCATGTCTTTCCTGACAGCTCCTCACAGAGCAGCGGCAGAGGGACGCACATCAGAGTGTGTTGTCTTCCAGGCCTCCTGCCACCCTGCAACAGCAACAGGAGCTTTGTTTCTTTGCCTGGCCACAGCAGGTGGTCTCTTCTTATCCTGCTGGGATGCCAGAGATGCTCAACAACCTTTAGAGCAGGCTCTTGGGCAGTCAAGTTCCAAAGTTTTGCTGAAGTTCCAGCTTTGAAATGAACTCTTTCTCCTTTTTTCTGTCCTTTCACACAGTTCTCAGCCAATGATTTTTTTTTTAAATTCCCCAAAGATTGTGCTATTAAAGTCTTTGTATGAAGCTGTGATTGCCACACTTGGAGCTCAAGATGCAATCAGGGGAGATAATCGATGCCTCCTAACCCCAAGAATGGATGTGCTCCTGCAATAATTTTTTCAGTGATTACTGTGTAAACTGTGTTTCTGTAATTGAAACTCCATGGCATGGGGGTAGTTTATAAAAATCTATAATTTATGATCACTTTCCATACTGTCTCCGCTTGTCCTCATTTTTTAGAGTGTTGCTCCCCACCCCTACTTGAGTCCATCGCCACCATTTCATCCTGAAGGCAAACACATAATGCAGTTGAGAAGGGATCTTCCCACAGATACAGACAAGCTTTAAAGTCCTTCTTGCCAAAAGACAAACGTTGTTGTTGTAGTTTGCCATGTATTTTCTGACAGTATCTAAGGTGTGATTTGTGAAAAGGTCGTGGAGAGATTTTTACTTCAAATGTCTGGTAATAGCATCATTTTTCTCCTGTGATCACCATATTTTGTATGCTTCACATTTATAAAAGCCTGACAGAGTGGCAAGGACTGGGATATAAGTTTTGCTGTCAGAGGGCATTCCATCACAGAGCCATCCAAAAGAACAGGTATGCCTCTGGCCCCAAGAAGCTATCCAAGGGTGTGCAGTCCTTTCAGGATCTGCACTGCCTGTAGCTCAGCCACATCAGTGAATGCCTGTGTGCTGTTCTTTTTCCTACTGTTTCTTCTGCAATAGAAAACAAACAAAACCACCAGGCAAGATGTACAGATCTCAACTGAGTGGTCAGGAGGCTGAGGCAGAGAGATTATTGTGAGATTGAAACCAGCCCAGGCCACACAGTGAGTTCCTAGCCAGTCCAGGGTGCAGAGTGAGACTGTGTGAATATATAGACAAATGTACTCAAAGATGTTTGAAATAAACTTTAGAGAAACTTCTGTAATCTAATGTATTTTTCTATTTATTTGGGTACATCCATTGTGCAACATGATGAACTTCATCATACCATGTCCATAAAGATGTACCATAGACTTTATTTACACCCTACCACCTTAGGTTCTCCATACCCCACTGGTCCACTTCCTCTTCTCAGGTAGTATACCCAGAGCAGGAACTCAGAGGTTAATCTTGATGGCCAGCTAGAGTGGATTGAGAACTATGGAAGATTAACGAAGCACGCCCGTCACTGTATCTGAAAGGGTTTCCAGTGGGGATTAGACAATGAACGCTCTGGTCTTGTGGCCTTGTCAACAGTGTGAGTAGGCTGTTTAGAGGTGATAGAACTGAGAAGTCCCAGTAGAAGGAAGCAGTTTGCTCTGAGATGTGCCTCTGAGATGTGTAGTTTAGCCCTTGGCCCCTGACTCTGCTCTACACTTAGCTGCTGCATTGTTGGCAGTTTCCCACTGTGGTCCACTGCCCTTTGATTACTGTGAGCTATGTCATCAAGGGGCCAGCAGACCATGGACTAAAACCTCTGAAAACATGAGCTGAGCTGCAATTTCTCCTTTTAAGAAGTTTCTCTAATGTATTTGTACAGCAGTAAATATTCTATCCAACTCAAATGGAGAAGAGGAGAGAGAAAAGAAAGCTCAAGCTAGTTGGCAGCCTTGAAGCATGCAAGCATTTAGAGATTAGCATATAGAGAAGATTCAGAAGAAAAGAAGCTTCCAGATGACATCTCCCAAGGCAGGAACAAGGCACAAGCTAGGGCAGTTAAGTTATCAGAGAATGCTCAGAATTTTTGTATGAGGCTTGAGAATTGGCCATTAATTTCAATAGCATAGAAGTTATTGGTGACCTCAGTAAGAATAGATATTGTGAAGTAGTGTGGATAAGAGATATATGGTAACAGTGTTAGGAATATTTCCTAACGTAGCTTCTCTGCCTGCACAAAGAATTCCAATCAAACTAGATTAAGCTGAATCAAAAAATGCCCATTTTAAATGAATGCCATGCTCTCGGGTGGCCAGTAGCATGGCGGCGGGGGGAGGGGGGGGTAGACAGAGGGAGAGCACATGTAAACCCAGAAACCATTTGTTCTTTTTTCCTGTGCAGCCTAAATACCCTGTGGGAGTGGTTCGAACCCTCCCTGGGGAGGTGTCCATGCTTGGCAGGGAGGAGTCCAAGTGCTTGGCAGGGAGGAGTCCAAGTGCTTGGCAATACCCAGGCTAGGCTAGGGGCTAGGGTAACACTTCAAAAGTGAGACCCCAGCCCTCAAACACTCCTATATTCAAAGAATCTGGAATGTAAGTGGTTTTGGATTTTGCATGTGCTCTGCCTCTGTCTTCCCCCCTGCCATGCTCCTGGCCACCCAAGAGCATGGCATTCATTATATGTGGGCATTTTTGATTTGGTCTAATCTGGTTTGATTAGAGTTCTTTGTGCTGCCAGAGAGTCTTGGTTAGGAAATATTCCTAACAAATAGAATAGGGTATTTTATTGTAAATTGTAAGATAATTTATTGTAAGATAATTGAGATAGTGTCTTAGTTGGGGATTTATTGCTATGAGGAGACACCATGACCACAGCAATTCTTACAAAGGAAAACATTTAATTGGGGCTGGCTTATAGTTTCAGAGGTCTAATCCACTATTGTCATGGTGGGAAACATGGCAGCATACTGGCAGACAGGTGCTGGAGAAGAGCTGAGAGTTCTTCATCTTCATCTGCAGGCAGCAGGAGGAGACTGTGTACCATACTGGGTACAGCTTAAGCATATGAGACCTCAAAGTCCACCCCACAATGCCACACTTCCTCCAACAAGGTCACAACTACTCCAAAAAGGCCATGCCTCCTAATAGTGCCAAGCATTCAAGCACATGAATCTACCGGGGCCATTTCTACTCAACCCAAACACCATATATGGCAACTGGAAGGGCATAAAACATCAAGGAAAGTATTCCTAAAATTTTGAGTGTTAGGGGAAGTGGCTCTTGGTAAGAGCATATGTTCATGCATGAGAACCTGAGTTCAGAGCCCAACACCCACATGAAAAGCTGAGTCTCTGTAACTCCTGCCCTGTATGGGAAGGAGGATTGCTGGGGCTTACTAACAGCCAGTCTAGCTCCAGGTTCAGAAAGAGACCTTGTCTCAAAGGTAGAGAGTAGAAAATGATACAGCAGGATGCCCACTGTCCTCTCTGACCACTGCAAGCATGAACATAGTTACATGCACGTGTGTACACACACACACACAGAGAGAGAGAGAGAGACAGAAAGAGAGAGAGAGAGAGAGAGAGAGAGAGAGAGAGAGAGAGAGAGAGAGAGAGAGAGAGAGAGAGAGAGAGAACAACTGTACCCTTACAGAAATGTTCCACAAAGACAGGAGCATTGCTAGAGAGGCACTGGGACAATTGCAGCAGCAATGCTCTTGGGGGAGCAAGAGGAATCACCGAAGTGTAGGACTTGGCCTTTGATAGTCTACCCACTCAACAGGGAACTCAGGCTTAGTGCGATGCTTGTGTTTTGGGTGATGAAAATAAGATGCTAAGTTCCTAGGAATGCTATTTTATAAAGGAAACGATAGAGAAAGTTCAGTTTTCTAAGGATAAAAGAAGAGGCAATGGAGGCTAGCAGAGATATTTAATAATTTTATTGAAAAAATAAAAAAGGCAAACTTTCCAGGGAAGCACAGTAGTATTTTCCGCATGGCTCTGTATTTTTAGAATAAGTTTAGGTCAGCCATTTTGGTGCACTATTTCTTTAACTGTCCTGGGCCAAAAGGCATCATGCCAGCATAGGTGATTTCTGGTCTTGCCTTGGTTGGAGAAGCAAATTAGGAAGAGAAGAAGTAAGAAAATTCTTGGCATTCCCCAAATGATATGTTACAGTTCTTGGCCATGAACCGCAGCTGTTTGAAGAAGGCAGTGTGATGGAGGAGAGTTATCTGTCTATGTTTCTTTCATTGGTTAATTAATAAAGAAAACTGCCTTGGCCCTTTAAGAGACAGAAAATTAGGTAGGTGGAGTAGACAGAACAGAATTGTGGGAACAAGGAAGTAGAGGGGGGGAGACGCTTCAGGCAGTCGCGATAGTGAGTCTCCATGCTGCTCCTCTCCGAGATGGACGCAGGTTAAGATCTCTCCTGGTAAGCCACACCTCGTGGTGCTACCCAGATTACTAAATATGGGTTAAAGAAAGATGTAAAAATTAACCAATAAGAGGCTAAAACTATGGGCCAGGCAGTGTTTAAAAGAATACAGTTTCCATGTAATTATTTCGGGTGAAAAGCTAGCCGGCGGCCGGGTGGCAGGACACAGCCCCGCTGCTTCACACTACAGCAGTGAATGTGGACAAACAGTGGCAACTAGCTGAGGAGAAGCAGGGAAATGTTCAGGGATTGCTGAGTTATGGGGTCGACAAAAAGTGAATTGTAAGACAAGAGCGTGTTCACAGAGGTCGTGATTCTGGGGCAGTCTAGAGACACCATGCAACTGGGCCTCGGTGGGGCAGAACAGGTTTATAGAGGTGCAGTAGTACCGAGAAGAATGGGTAGTCTGTAGGAAGTCAGAGGAAGGAGGCAGAACCTGGCTGGAAGGCATGTTCCATGGTAGAATATTCCATGACTGGGAGAGAGCAGCAGAAGGTGAGAAGCACAGGCTTTGTGTAGTCAGGATTGCCGAGGGCTGGGGAGGTAGCAGCTGGAAAAGGGCTGCTGAGCAAGCATGAAGACCTAACTTGGTGCCTTCAAACCAATGAAAAGATGTGGTCTTTCTGGCATGTGCTCATAACCCAAGTGCTGAAGAGATGGAGACAGGTAGTCCCAGCTGAGCCCATTTGGTGAGTCCCAAGTCTCAGACCCTGACTAAAGAAACAAGGTAGATGACTCCTAAGAAACAACATCCAAGGTTGACCTCTGTCCTACTTACATACACACACACACATACACACACACACACACACACACACACACAAAATCACATGTGCACCCCCTCCATACACAAACACACACACAGAGCCACACGTGTACCCCTCTCCATACTCATATAGATATGTACACACACAGTTGCATGTGTACCCCTCTGCATACACACATACACACAAGCACGCATGCGAATGCACACATACACACACACACACACACACACATACACACACGCAGATTTGGCATGGGCTTGAAAGAAGCTGAAAGTTTGGATTCAGGAAGCAAAAAACATAGCTAGGAAACAATCAGTAGACATATGCACGGCATTTACCTCCATTAAAAAAACATTGACTAGCATCTATACATATAAGCATACAAACACATATAGAGTCAAGTGTGGTATAAAGACCTTTGGTTAACAACAAACCACATATATGATGGTGATCTGTAAGATTCTGTCTTGTAAGATATTCCCGCTGTCTTAGACTGTGTATGCACGATCCTATGAAACTCACACAGTAATGAAATCTACTAGCAACACATTTTTCAAAACTTATCCTACACCAGGTGGTGCTGGCACACACCTTTAAACCCGGAACATGGGAGGCAGAGGCAGGCAGATCTCTGTGAGTTTGAAGCCAGCCTGGTCTACAGAGCAAGTTCCAGGACAGGCTCCAAAGCTACAGAGAAACCCTGTCTCAAAACAAACAACACTCATCCTAGTGTGTGATGCATACACATGTATTTGCATACACATGTATATTCATACATAACTAAACATATATAAATGAAATCACCACATTCTGTATGCTCAGTGAGCTTACACAACCTATTCAATTCCACAGGGAACCTCTTGGACTCTCTTGGTTTTTGAACCCGTGTAGTTCACTATGATAGAACCCAGGTACCATACTCTGTCTGGTTCTACAATGGGTTGTTTCCTCCGCCTGTTCTTCCTTAGTTCTGGCCTCGTAGCTTGCTGGAAGGAACTAAGAATCTTCCATCTGTTGAGCAGTGGGCTCATCTAAGAATCCTTGAACTTGGTCTGCAAGGTTAATAACTCATATACTAGGGAATTCACCCTTGACTTCTCTCCAGTCCAGATTCTATTCAGAGGCAGAGATAAGTCAGGAGCGACAGCTGGCTTTCATTCTGCTGCTGCCTATGGGGAGATAATGAGTCAAATTGGCCCTACTTATGAAATGGAACCTGGAAGGGAATTATCATCAAACTCCTCCGTGAGGAGAGCAGAGAAGGGGATTTAAATTAAAGAGGTAACTGCCGATTTGGTTGTCATTCTCACCATTTCCCAAAGTGTTTCTTCTCTTTGTGTCATCCCTAAATGAGACAGAGCAGACAACTGGTAACGGAGGGGAGGCCAAGCACAACGCTCTGTGCTCGCATCTTCAGTAGCTCCTTTACTGGCCCTGTGTAGCTGCTGACACTGCACCATTCTGCTCAGTTCTCAGAATCATCCCTCAGGAAGGGGTGACCCTTTCCACCTCTAGTTTATGTGTGTCATGTGCAAAGGTGTGTCATGTGCAAGGGTGTGTCAACCTCAGGTGTCACCTTTAGGTGCCATGGACCTTTGTTTTTAAACTGGGATTTTTGAGAATTTTGTCCAATGAACTTTGATCATCTTGGTCCCCTGCTCCTCCCAGAGCAATAAAACACCCACCTACTCAGCCACGTCTTCTTGATTTTCTCAGACCTATCGAGTCCAATTTGTCCTGCCCATGTGTTCTTAGATATGTAGTTCTCCACTCGAGTGTGGTTCACTTGCCAGGGCTACCTACAGTTTTGAAGAGTATCGACTCTCCCTGTCCCAGCAAGTAACAACTGACAAGGGTTCCTTGGCTAGCAATGAGGCTGCAGTGAGGCTTTGAGTCCATTTCCTCTGTCCCTGATGGGATTTGGTGTGCCTTAAACTTGTGTAGGTCTTATACGCGCTGTCATTACCTGTGTGAGCTCATCTGTAACCTGTTCCCTGTATCTGGAAGGCGTTTTCCCCTGTGACTATGCTGCTTTTGCCTCTTTCACCCTTTCTGCCCCTCCCACAGTGATCCTTGAGCTTTGGGACAACAGAAGGTGATGTGTGTGTATGTGTGTGTGTATGCGTTTGTGCATGTGTGTATGTGTGTGTGTGTGTCCTATTTAGGGATAAGCATTTCTTAGTCTCTTATTCTCTGCACTTTGGCCTGCTGTGTTAGAGCCATTTGCCATCTAATGCAAACAGAAATTTCTCTGATGAGTGTTGAGAGATGCACGAGCCTGTGATAATTCACCAGGTTGGGATATTATTACATCCATGTAGCAGAGTAATAGAAGCAGGCTCTCCTCTAGGGCCTTCACATAGTTTTGGTCCAATAGTGGTGCCAGGTATTGATGTTCTCATCTCAAGTGGGATTTAAACCAGTCAGAAAGTGGTTCGTCATTCCCACAATGTTTGGGCCACTGTTGCACCAGTATGCATGTCTTGCCAGGTCCTGCATTGCCATGGCTCTCTTTGTTCATAGCTATGTAAGGCTGATGATGTCTTTTCCACTCTAGCATTGGGCACAGTGCCTTGTAGAAGTATCAAAGCTGTCCGGCAGGGACGATGCCTCCACAGCTACCAGACTGATTTCTCTGCTTTCCACGACTCAAGTATGATTGAAGATGTGATGTCTCCAGCAACAGTGTTGTTGAATTCTGGAGGGTAACCAACAGGATTGTCAAATAGTCCGTAATGTTGGGGGCATCTATGGAAATTCAGTGCCCAGCAATTCCAAAAGAGGTAACACATTCATTCTTGTTACTGGGATTTGTATCTGTTACCTGCGGTGTCTGATAGGAGCATTGTCCTCTCATCATAGGGTAGCTCCATTAAACCACCACCTATCCATCTGTCTGCCTGTCTGTCTGTGTACCCATCTGGAGGTTTCGACAGTGTTAGGTCTGAATTTGGCAAGATTTCTCGTTTCATTCGTTCTTCCTCTACCACATCCTCCCTTCCCCACCAAATTCATGTTCCATTGTTCCCTTCCAACTCTTTGTACCACTCTTGTGAAACCTTCCACCCTAAGACTCCTCCCTGATTTCCTGACCTTTGTGGGCATTCCAAGCCAAACACACGTATCTGAAGATTCAAAGCTAACATCCATTTTTAGTCCTTTTTGGAACTCATTTAGTCAGTTAGACTGTTGGCTAAGGAACCCCAGAGATTTGCCCACCTTCCCAGTGCTGAGATTACTAGTGAACACCACCACGTGGTCTGGATTTTCTTCTTTAAAAGTGGCTTCTGGGGATCAAATTCAAGTCCTCATTCTTGTGTGGTACACACTTTGATAACTGAGCTACCTCCCCAACCCTCCTAAGGGTAGGCAGTCTAGTGCCCGTGTGACTATGCATCCTAGTCAAGCCAGGTACGCATACCTGGTTTCCCAATCACACCCCTTCCATTTTGTTTGGTTAGTGGTTCCCCAGAGACCTCAGTCACCTGCCTTGGTTTTGCTTAGCTGCTGGGGTGATAGGAAAAGGCCACATCAAGAAGCCAATCCCCTGTCTCTGCGGTCTTCCTCCCTGTGTCACAGATCTGGAGCTGGGCTGCTGGGCCTAACTATCACCTGCCAGCTGCGCACCCTTAGGGAAATTACTTGGTCCCTCTGCACCTCATTTACCCCATCTGGAAGATCGGGATGATTATAACTTTTATCTTATGGGGCCGTTGTGAAGATTAAATAATTTAAATATGCTAAGCATTTACAACTGTGGCTGGCACAGAGGAAGTGGTCGATGTTATTTTTGTAGCCGTGGCAGTTGTTTTTATTGTGAGCAGCTATGTGACTGGTAATGATGATTATCATGATGAAGGCGTCAATGATAAGATATAATCATTTGTTTTGCCTTTACTGGGGTGCCAGGGTTGACTGGGACAAGTGATTTAACACGTGTAGTATCGTAATTAACCCTCATCAGCTAGGATACTTTTGGATGCAACGACAGAAATTGAAACTCCAGCTGGTTTAAATGACAGGTCATTTATTATTGCCTGGAACAGGAAACTCAGACTACAGCAGGTTTCAATATGGGTTGATTGAGGGAATAAATGGTAGTACAAGTACCCCGGCTATTTTGATGTGTCTTCTCTGCTTTACTTGGTTGGTGGCTTAATCCACAGTCTGTGCTTAAGTTTTGTAGTCCTAGGCACCAGAGGTAGAGCAGGCAAGAAAAAATGGGTGAGAGACGCCTGGAAGAAGAAACAAAAGCTTTCCCAGAAGTCTCCAGTAAACACCAGCCCTTGTTTCATTGGCCAGAGCAGTATCCTACAGCCGTCTCTGAGACAGTGGACAGAATATTTCCCCATGCCATTTAGGTCAGCCTTGGGCTGGATAGCTAAATTTTGCTCCTGTGCAGCAGGAGAGGACTTGGATGAGTGAGAGTCAGGATCTACCTCACGTGGGTGTTGTTACTGCCTTTTTACTGAGAAGGAGATGGGCATCTGAAAGGAGAATGACATCATAGCCTTGCCAGAGTAGGAGTGGTGCTCAAAGCCAGTCCTGTCTGCTCACAGAATACATGTTCTTCTGGGCCACGCTGAAGTTATGTGTTTGGGACTGGAGATGTCACCAACTTCACTGAGCATATATATGGATGGCATGGTAAGCACAGTGTGGACAGACATATGATAACAAACGTAATTAATGTATGTGTGTGTAAGGGTACAGATGCACATATATGAAACTTCTGGTTCCGTCCCTCAGGTGCAAGCTACCTCTTCTCTGAGATAGTCCCTCATTGGCCTAGAGCTAGCTAAGTAGTCTAAATGGGCTGGGCAGTGAGCCCCAGAATCTCCCCACCCCTGTCTCTGCCTGCACAAAGCTGGGGTTTCATATGCATGCCAACACACTTGGTACTTTTAAGTCTGTTCTGGGGATTGAACTCATATCCTATGCTCGCACAGTGAGCCGTCTCCCCAGCCCGTATGTATTGTTAGTGGATTAGTCATTCTAGGACACTTTGCTATGTGGCAAGATAAGCTGGGGCACAAAGAGACGATGGCAGAATGCAGACCGCTGACCTAACAAAGCCCAACCTTCAACCCGAGTCTGCCTACTTTCAAAGGCCCAACTTTTCCTATGATCTCCCCCAAAATAGCATGTTCTCACATTCCCGTATTTTGGGGGATCCATATGAAGAAAACTAAAACTTTTAATGAGGATCCTGATGCATTTCAACTCAATGACCCAGTTTTGTTTTTTATTAAATCTCTTTTTATTTTAGGGTGAGGTATTTCAAAGCACTTGCTCTAGTGACCTTTTTCCTTTTTTGCACCCAAAGTTCTGTGACCCCCCTCTGCCCTCCTGCCTTCACCGAACACTTTGAGGATAAAACACCCTAATTGGCTGCTCTGATGCCCCCTGGGCTGCCTCTTTGGGTGTCCGGATGGCAGTCCTCCTCTCCTCCCATGGCCACAAGCAAGGTGATTTTGATCACACAAAACTCAGGCCACTCCCAGTCTCGGATGGCATGCCCTCAGGAATCACTCCTGTGTTTGTTCATATCTCTTCAGGGTCAAACACAGGGGTGAGGTTATGGTTAGTGGTGACCCCACTGAAGTACCACATGTTATACTAGTGTTTACTTTTCACACACCAACCCCTGTCAACCACAGTCATAAAATACCTGCCAAGGTGCCACTGCTGTTAAGTGCAAGCTTGGAGTTGACCTGCAGCTGACTAAGCCTTGTGGTTCCTGGGTTGTGAATTCCTGGTTGGTACTCATCAGAGTTTTCCACTTTCTTGAACGCCTTCCTCATGTTGCACATAGTCATACTGATTTATGATTTACATTATTTCACTTGCTGAGAATGGAGACTAATCAGATTAGCCTGAGAAAAGGGGAGACTGTGTTGTACACTGTTGAGGTTTTCCCAGAGTTCAAGGGCAATTGTGTCTGAAGTAAACAGGAATAGCTGATTAACATTAGTCCCACGGAGACTTTCTCTCCACCTATCACATGAGCTGAATGATCGGCTCACTCTTCTGGCCCACTTTAGGCTAGTCTCCTGTGCTCTCCCCACTAAAGGGTACTTGCCACCTGCACTTACCTGCTGGAGTGCAATGGGGGAGATTAGCCACATGATGATGTACAGATTCCTCCCCTTCTTTCCTATCTCTTCCCCTCTTCTTTCTGCCCTGCCATTTCCATGTTTTTTGTAAAGAGAATAACCTCTCGACTGATCTGTAGCAACCCTAGCACACTCAACTGTCTCCAGCGACTGGGGAGAAATACTGTGCCAAATGGCAGCTCTGTAGAGAACCTGTTGGTGAAAGATAGGTGATATTCTCCAAAATGATGAAGACATATTCTAGAAGGCCACCCACATCTCTGTTTTCCAAAGCAGTTTATAATATAATAATATCTACACATTTCAAGGACCCAGTAAATTGCATACAAAACAGCCCCTATTTGTCAACACAAGAGCCCAATGCATTCCCAGTGTTGTCACTTAGCCCCTTCTTTGAACTTGAGGTGAAGAAACAAACAAGTGAGAAGCACAAGGGCAGGGTCCTAGCCCAGGAAATGGGGAAGGAAAGTCCAGGCTGTGGGACTCCGAGAACAGAAGGATGTGTGTATTCTGGTTACAGGAACACTCAAGAAGTGCAGTATGATTTCCCCTCCATCATCAGAACAGTGATCTTAACCAAAGATGCGTATTGTGGTCAACTGAGGGGCTTGGAACTATTGATGCCTATGCCCCATGCCCGTGGCTTTGGTTCCATCGATCTGGGTATGGGTTTGTAAGGAAGTTTTCAAAAAGGTTTTGAGGAGTTAAATTTCATACAAGAGAGAAACACCAGCTTAAAATGAGAAGCAGTTTCCTGTGGGCTTGAGCTGAATCCAGGAAGATACAGTGCCACACAGCTGTATCATCAGGGGAAGCCCCAGGTAGACACTGGCAAGCCTTTGAAATGGTGTTCCCCTTGGGGTGCCATGCTGAAGTCACTGGTGGCTCATCTTGAGTAGGACCAGCTCTTGATGACCATGAGGAAGGTAACTGAAACTTGGTGCGTCTCGGGGGTGTTGAGTCTACACCTCCTGGCTCCTGTCCTTCCCCATCTCCCCTGCATATGAACTCCTGGCGTCAGGGGAAGCTCTGAAAGAAGATGCCATACCAGGTTTACGTGGCTGTCCCTCACGACAGCCAGGACTGACGAGCAGGAGGATCTATGCTTTGCTGCAGTGATTGGCACTTTAGGCTCACTGCCTATTTTCTTTTTAGACAGTTCGGACAACTTCCCTGCCTAGTTCTAAGCGATGACAGCACCCTGAATTTGTATGACACTTACAGCTTCTAAGGCTCCCTGACAAACATCACAGTCTTCAAAGTGTGACGACGCAGACCTCAGGACATAGAGATGCACTGAGGTGCACATGAACATTTTTAGTTACCTTAACACATTTTAGGGAAGACTTAATTAGCAAGTGAAAATCGCGATTTCACAGATATTATTTCTTATGATTAAGGTGGTGATTATCCATTTAGTGAGTGGATTTGAAGAGAAAACTGAGGTCTTCAGAAACCTGTTCTTTCAAACACAGACTATGTTGTGTACTGAATATTGACAACAGGGATTTTGACTGAGAGTGGGTTCTCCTGGCAGACAATTAGCCAGGTGTGTTATCATCCCAATTGAGGGGTAGGGTGCTGTAGGCACCCAGTGATTACTGATTGTTATGCTTCCTCAAGTGCCCAGGGAAGCTCCCAGTTCTCCAGGACAGTCGTGGTGAGTTGACAGGAAGGATGCCAAGTGGGTAAGGGGCTGCTGCTATAAGCTGTTCATGGCTGTATTCAGACCTGAATTGAATACCAAATTGTCATCAGTTTAGGAGTAGAACATAGACCAAAAATCCAGGCAAGATAGAGGCCAAATGTGGGATCACATACATTTGTCTCACTGGACACTGGAAGCACAAATAATAAAAACTCAGGGTCAGAAATTGGGGTTCAACCTGAAGATCCGAAAAGCAAAACAGCCAGCCACTGGCTCTTACCTCAATCTTAGTCAGAAATGGTGATCCTGCCTCCTGGAATCTCAGAAGGAGACTGTGTCTGAGAGTTGTCTCACCCTGTTTTTTATTTCTCTCTATGGCTGGGATCAAGGGCATGCACCACCCAATTTCTATAGCAACTGGTGTAGCTACTGGGATTAAAGATGTGTGTTACCATACCCTGGTCTTTGAGGCTGACCAGAGGGACTGTTTTACTCTCAGATCTTCAGGCAGTCTTTATTTATTAAAACACATTTGAAATGCCACTACAGACACTCTATCTCTGTTGAACTTCAAATGGCTTCCTGGATGTTGAGATTCTACCTCTACAGAAAGGGAGGCATGTGACAGAATGGTTGGCATCATTGTTTTGTGTATAGAGAAGAATGTATGTATGTTTATGTGTGTGGTGTATGCAGTTGTGTATGGAGAAGAATATATGTATGTTTGTGTATGGAGAAGAATGTATGTATGTTTATGTGTGCGGTGTATGCAGTTGTGTGGGGATCACATAGATATCCTGCTCTACACTCTGCCTTATCCTCCGAGACAGGTCTCTTGATAAACCTGGAGCTCACAGCTTTCCCTTTGTCTGGTTGGCCAGCAAGCGGCAACGATGATCCTGTCTTCATTCTCGACCACACTGGGTTAACAGGCATGGACATCCATATCCAGTGTTAAAAAATATTATTTAGTTTTTTTTTTTAGTTTTGACAAATCATGCTTGTACACAGTACACTATGATGACAGCCACCTCTCCACCATTCCTCTCCTCTCCCACTGGCCCTGTCTTCTTCCCAGCTCGCACCCGTCCCATCTAGGCAGACACCGCAAACTCAGTTACAACAGCCATGCCAAAAGACAGCACTGCATCACTCTCCCCCGTCCTGTGCCCCCGTAGTCCTTCCTCCCATTCGCTCTTCTGTACAGTTTGCTGGACCTTAGGTGAAGTGGCATCAATGTCTCTCTGAATAGTCACTTACTTTAGCCCAAGCCGAGCCCTGCTGTGACCCAGGCTGAAGGAGCTGCTCTGACCAAGGCCAAGAGATGCACTGCTCTATGGCTCTAAACGTCTATGTTCGGGAAAGAGCTTAGCTACAGGTCCATGTCATGCCTGGTACTTGATGTGGTGCTGGGGATTTGAACTCAGGTCCTTGTGTTTGCACAGCCAACTCAACCATCTCACACAGGCCATCGGCACCACTCTTTGGAGTGAAACCTCAGCTTCCTCACTTCTCCGCTGTATACATCTAGGAAAATCCTTCATTTTCCCACCTGCAAAGTCAGGGTGATAGTGTAATTTTTCCTTCTCAGCGTTATTAAGAGGATCAAATAGAACAAGTATATAATCTCTTCAGCAGCTCCAGACCCATAGACAATGCTTGCCTCCTGCTAACTATAACAATCATTATTTTCCTGCCCAGTGTCCTCATTTATTATGTCTTTTCAATGGGAAAAATCCCCTAATTCTACCCTAAGTAAGCCTTTTCCCACCCCTCCATCTTCCATATGCTAGGTGATTTGTCTAGGATTTTACCCTAGCCCCAAAGGCTGATGTGATTTCCAGTGAGGGTGGGCAGTATAGCACAATAGTCGATGCCGTAAATGCTGAGAATTAGTTCTAAATGATGATTAGCAGCAGAAGATATGTTCAAGCAAGGAAGGGCTTTGTCCCGGGTAAGCTGGCCCACTGCTTTCATCCGGCTGGTCTGGGTCAGGGTAATCGGGCTTTCATGCAGTAAAGGGAGGAGATGCAGTCTGTCTGCTCTTACAGATTTAAAGTTCACCTGCCTGCTAGAAAATGCAGAACTCACAGCCCAGGCTCCAGGTAATACCAGGGAGAAGGGAACAAGGGTAAAACACCTCGCCGTTGGTTCAGGGCACAAGTGGGTTCCACGTGGTCACCAGCAGAGCGTCTCCAGGTTGGCTAGAGATGGTCTAAGCACGGAGGACAGCTGTGCACATGTCATTAAGGTGGACATCTTCCAAGGGTCTCCTCTGTGATGTCAGGTTGTTTGACAGTCTGCCTAGAGGCTCCAGTTCATCACTTCCCTGCTAACAACACTTCTTTCTGCCCTGACACCCGAGAATCACACTAATGACCAGCACAGTGCCCGTGCATCCCCTCACTAGTGAACAGCTCGTGCATCCTTGCACTAGTGAACAGCCTTGCATCCTTGCACTAGTGAAAGCCTGTTCATTCCTGCTGGCAGCAACCTTCTTCACTTGTGCAGAATGGTGAGGAAAGGCTTTGAACAGAATTTGGATTCCAAGGCTAGGGGAGGCAGAGTGAGGGTAACTCCTGCCAGCTTTGCTGTGGGTATTGTTTGACCCCCAAGTGTTGTTTAGGGTCTGAGTGGGCTTCCTGAGCAGGTAGAGTTAATGGGCTGCCCCTGACCTCTGAAGAGAGAGGTTGTTGTTGCTTATCTTAAGTATTTTTTCTGAAGCAACCTAGGAGGATGCAATGATTGATGGAGACTCCACTTCAAAGCTCTGCTTAGGTTTCCAGAGACAAGTGATATTTTGGCGACTCATTCTAGCAGCAGCTGTGGGGGGACTGGGCAAAGTTTAATAGAATTTAACTAAAAAAAAATCATGGAACTGTTAAATGCCAAAATGTCAGACTTAAAACCCTTTGCCAGGCAGAGAACAGGCACACTCGCAGCCTTGACGGCTTTCAAATGGTCTGTGACATTCAGAAACACCCAGTTTGGGGAACCAGGGAGATGGCTCAGTTGGTACAATATTTTACTGCATAAGGGCCCAGATCTTCTAAACCAACATGTAAAACAACATTTCTGTAATCTCAGCACTGGGGCCTGGTGTGGCTAGAGGCAGATTCCTGGAGCTCGCTGGCCAGCCAGGCTCACTGAATCCCTGGGCTCCATGTTCATTGAGAAACCCTGTTTCCAAAATAAGGTGGATGGGGACTGAGGAAGATAAGGGACATTGACCTCTGGCCTCCATACTCACCAGTACACATCTGCATGTATACTCACATGCATGCACACATGCAGGAGAACACACATGCACATGCGCGCGCGCGCACACACACACACACACACACACACACACATTTTAGAGGTAGGCATGATGAGGTCAGTTGTTATCCCAAGCTCAGGAGTTAGAGGCAAGAGGTCTGTAGTTCTGGGCCAGGCTAAGCAACAGGGTGAGACCCTGTATAAAAAAAGAAAAGAAATTTCTGATTTGAAACAACCATCAACCCCATGATGAACAAAAGGAGAATCCCTAGGTGCTCCTAGGTATCCGCAACCTTCCTTAAACCTTCACAGATGGTCCACCGGGGATTCTGGGTGGACAGCTCCTGACCCAAACTGACAGAGCGTGGCATACTTTATTCCCTTAGAAAAGTAGAAATGACTGTGTAATAAATACAACATGGCAGCATGAACTGTATGAAGCCCAGGGGTTTCTGTGACTAATTTCCTTTTGGGGTGTGTGAAGGAATAGTTCACAGACAAGAATGAGAGTGATCTGAAGGGAGACACAGAGTCTAATAGTGGGGAAAGGGGGGAGGGAGAAGGAAGCAGCCATGCTCTATGCTCAACTAAAGAACAGCCAGGAAGGAGCTGGAACTCTTCGACCCAAGAGCTATCAGACTCAGAGTGACTGGAGAATTGTCAGCTTAACTCAGGAACTTCCTTTGACTGGTGAGAAGTCAGAAACTGGAAATTTCTTTCTCTTTAGTAGACCTGGAAGTAAAAGTTAGAAGGTCACTTGTGTGCAGTGACCTTCTGAGGGTAAAAGGTGCCAGTGGGTCCTCAAGGGACTGCTTTCCACTTGGACTGTTAATATTTAAAGCATTTGTTAGCACTTCAAATTGCCATGATAACACATGTACCCTAGAATATGCAGAGAGACACAGACCAGATACACAGACACACAGACAGACACACACACACACACCTGCTGAAGACGTTTTTCGGTTTTCTTAGAATGTTTTACTGGCTTACTGTGATTGTTAATCTCAATTATCTACATGATTGGACTGGGTCATGCTTAGAGGTGTTATCTTTGAACGGGATTGTGAGGACACTTACAGATATCAGACGTTAACACTTCTTCCCTAATAGATGGAGTAATCCCTCGATGAATTCAGAATTAGAATAGACTGTAGGAGGTAGTGGGACCGTGGAAGGTGTTGTCTAGTCCCAGGAAGCAGGCTCCTGGGGACATGTCCCTGGAGGATGTCACTTGCCCCGCCCCCTTCTTCTATTCCCTAGTGTGTTCTCATCCTGGACCACTGTGACATGGATGTTCTGCTCTGCCGCGCTTTGCTAGCCATGACAGACAGATACTTGTGAAACTGTGATCTAGAATAATTCTCTCCTCCTGGCTGGGTGAACACCATCCTCTAAGCAGATGGGCCATCGTCCTCTGAGCAGACGGGCCACTGCCATCTTCACTGGCTGTGCGAACACCGTCCTCTGAGCAGATGGGCCACCACCTCTTCATCAGAGCAGCTGTAATTTTTTCAAGAGTCCTGAAGATCAGGCCTGGTGGACACATAAGAGTGGAGGGAAGGGTCATTAGAGATTTGAGATTCCAGCTACTGTCTCCTGAACCCCTTCTCACATGTGTGTAATTCTGCCTTGCTGTCTGCAGTCCTGGGACATACAAATTCATTAAAGGAGGCTTCAGCTGTGCAGACATGAGGAAGTCATCATCCATGTGCTGGCAAGACCTACAGTATCTCACCCATGCCCTGTAAGTAAGCCACATAAATTCACTGATTCACTAGGTAGGAGTTAGTTAGGTAGAGCCATGTCTCTGGTCTGTCATCAGTGCCTCATCTGGGTGGAGCAGTTGTTTGTTTACACCTTTCCAGTAAAAGCTGCCACATACCCTAAGCCATTCAGCTAGGCATTTTGGTTACAGCTACACGAGTATAATTAACAATCCAAGCATGTCTCGACAATTCTGGGCAGCACCGGCTTTGTTTGGAACAACATTTGCATGGGTTAGTTCACTAAGCAGGTCTAAAATGTTGGCAGTGGGGTCGAAGCTGTGTCCTCTTGGAGTGGGACAGACCCATGTTGACCTTCTGTATTGCTGGCCTTCATCCTGTATTAGCCCAGATGACCTGCGATAAACCTCATCCCATGGTTCTTTCTGCCACCAGCCTTTGCCCCAATCTCCGGCTCCTTCTGGTGTTCACAAGAGCTGTTCCCATGGTTCTGACAGACAGTCTGAATGGTGTCCCAGTGACAGAGACACTGCTTTGGGTTTCACGTTGCAGTATTTTCAGGAGGGCAGCTGATGCACACAATTGCAGCTTCTGTTGCAGTGATTCACGAAGGCTTGTGTAAAGTCTGGAGATGTGATGGGAATTTTGGCAATCACATTCACATTTGAGGTTGACACCACTCAAACCACTGAGTGACCAAGTGTCAGCTGATTGTGAAAAGGTTTGTATATCATCTATTATCCTTCCAGCCATTATAGTCCATAGTGGGATCACCCACATTGCTCTGGCCTCTGGCCTTGTTTTGCTTTATTGCCATGTAGCCCAGTCCATCCTTGAACTCAGAATTCTCCCTTAGCAGAATGGTGCTCCCTGGGCAGCACCTTGCCCAGCTGCAACCACAGTAATCTAAAACAATCAAGAACTTAATCTGCTCTAAATGTGCTATTTTAAGGAATTCACTGCCACTTATGCTCTATCCTTAACCCTCCCCCAGTGTCTCACCTGCATATTTGATCACTCGTATCATAGGGGTGAGACTGTAGGGAGTGTAAAGAGTTCTGTACTGTCTCTGTTTTGTAGAAAATCATAATGACCCTGATTATGTGTTATCCCCCTCAACAAGTGTGTTTCGGAAATAAGTTTCCAATAGACCAGTGTTGAGAGGCAGGTGGGGATCTGTAGAAAGGTAATTAGGCCATAGAAATGCCCCAGCAGGTTTACGTCTCTTGTCACCAGGATAGAGTCCCTGTAAAAGGAAGCATTCTGCCTCCACCTCACCTTCTGCCTTTTATTGCCATTCTACGTTCAGCCACAGGATGGAAAGCTCTGCTATTCTGAGTCACTGAGGGATTCAGATGTTATCTGATAATTACAAGGATGCTTGGACTTTGTTAATAAATTCAAGGCCACACAATGCACAGCCGTGTGCTGCAGGTGGACCACATGGACTGGAGTCTGCAAGGAGTGGTTCACCCCAGGTGTAGATACAGAACAGGAAGTGGAAAGGAGCCTACTCCTAGGCCTACCTGGACTGGAAGGGCACAGAGCACAAGTTCAGCTGCCACTGGGTTCCTCCTTGACTGTCAGCCAGAAGCTCAGCAACCAGGCAGAAAGGGTCATCTCCATGGAGACCAGAAGAGCCAGGATTCAGTGATGGGATCTGAGCAAAGAGACCCGAGAAGTCCCTCCCTTCACTGTTACCATAGTACCGAGTAACACTGCCTCCAGCTCCTTATCTGAATACCTAATGAGGAGGAAGTGTAATGAGGCCAGGGTGTGGGGGGGTCAGAAATAGTGGGTAGAAGCTGAATCCTCTTAAAAAGTTATATGAAAGATTGCATCAGACTGAGTTAAATTGGTTAATTTTGAATTATTGCCACTAACCCGGGGGGAGGGGGGGGTAGGGTAGGTGAAGATCTGTGACGATTATCAGTTAATTCAGGAAATCTCAAATGCTACATTTTGTTTGAAATCTAGATATAATGTACTAACTTGTAACCTATCATGTTAGAACTGCTACAGCTAACCACAAAGTGGGTGGCTTATCTAAGAGAAGTTGTGCTTATCCAGGGCTCAGGCGACAACAGGTCCCCTATTAAGGTGCTAGCAGGGCTCACGCCTTCTGCAGGCGGAGGGTACCTGCTCTGGGACTCTTCCTTGACTTTACTGGATGTCAGCAGCTGGGAACAACTGTTTGTCTTGTAGACACACTCCTCCAGTCTATGCCTACATTTGGACACAGCACTCATCTCTATGTGTGACACTGTGTGCCCTTTCTTTTGTTTTAAAAATGGCCCTTATTTTATTTGGGATAATAATACAGCATGCCTCATCTCAACTAGTCATGTCTGAAAACTTATTTCCAACTACTCTAAAGTGATGGGTAGACGTGGCTATTTATGGATGCATCGGCTCAACAATATGAGCCTCTTCTCCTGCAGTGCCTTACAAGTGATATGAGGGCATTGGCAGGCCAGTTTTATGCAATATGTGTGATACCTCACATGTATGTGTCCCACTTAACAGTTAATGGCACACTGAATGAATGCATATGGGATCAATTCTCCTGCTTCCTTCCCTGTGATTCTTCCACCCATTCCAGGAACACCTCTTCAGTTCATCTAGCTGGACTATTCATTTTTGTCTCTTATGCAAGGTCTTTATTCTCAGTGTGTGAGGGTTGTCAAGAAATGAGGCCTCTCTCTTCTGCTTATAGGGCCAAGGCAATCATTCTGTCTACTTGGCTTGTGATGAGGAAGAGGCAAGTCCTGCCTTTGTGCAAGCAGAAGGCCTTTGCTCCCCTCCATGAACTGGTGGGAAAGTTGAAGCTCTTCCATCCCCATTGACCTTCCATTTTCTGTTGCTTCTCTGGCTGAGAATTAGCTTGGGCCAGACACATCCTCTGCAGCATGGAGTGATTGAATGCAGAACTATAGAGGACTTACTATCATTATTCCTATTCTCCTGCCATGTGATCAAGAGATAAAATAGGTCATAGGCAACTGACGGGAAAATGGAACAGAACACAGTTCCATTTAACACTGCTGTGATAAATGTGGCATGTCTACAGTATAATTCTGGCTAGTTCTCAGGGATTGCTTAACAAGAGAATATCTAGGCAAGCTTCATTACATATTTAGGACCTGCAAACTATGCTCAATATGGTGATTTTGTTGTCGGACTCTTCCTTGAGAGATAGATGTGAGCACACATTATTCACCTCCTTAGATAATGCACCAATGACAAACCAGCAATTCTTTTCCACCTGAGTTAAGGTTTGTGCACCTAGGTTGCCTGGGTTGCTTACAGGAGCATGGAGAACTCAAAGGCAACTTCATCGAAACGCGGGCTCTACGGCATAATGATTGCTGTGTTTATATTATGGTGATGCTGTGTCTTGGGCTTATTTTGCTGGACTTTTACAATAAGGAAAGTAACTAGGCAACTTTGGTTACAGCTCTGTATCCTGAGGACTAAATTCAACAAAATGAATAACTACCGAGTTCTTTCAAAGTTCCAAGAGCCCAGCTTTTCCCTCTAAATGTCTCTAAACAATCCCTTTTCTTCCTATAAAATGTTCCCACCTTTTCTTACAGGCAGAGGAACTCAAGGGTTAAAATCCCAGCATAGCCAGACAGACTCAGGCTAGTTGACGGTCCTTGTTGGGATAGTTGGGGAAACCCAGAAAGCGGCATTTGCACTTACAGTTCTACAGGAGGAAGAGTTCTGAGATGGCCATCTCTGGTCAAGAAAAGAGCAGGCAGGGAGAAAGAACAACCTCTCAAAGCCAAAGGGAGGAGAGGCTGATACTACTTTTACCCAAGGAAGTAATTCCCTGTGTCGAGCGTGGGCATGTTGGGGGAACACCATGCTGGGAAGAACAGGAAGAGAAGCGGAAGCAGTGGAGAAGAAGTGGAACCCGAGGCAAACATGTGGGCTGTTTCGTGTGGTACTAGCTGGGGCACAGTTGGGAATGTACCACTTTGGTAGTGGTAAGTTTTGAGGAAAAGAACCGTTCTTGGTATCTCATGAGACTGGTAATTTCATGAGGTTTATCCCCATTAGATTTAGCAACACCAAGCTTTACCCCAAGAGAGCATATATTCTCCCAAACGCCTGTGATGCATCCCTTAGACTCAGAATGAAGTCTATTGACCATCCTCACCAGCATTGCTTTACACAATGTGTTTAGTAGCAATCAGTCTTGGATTCCGTTCCAGACTTAGTAACTATGAGTGTGGATTTTAACAAGAGCCAGGGTGATGTGTGTGCACACCAGCACAGGAGAAGCACTGGCTTAGGGGCTTCCTCTCGAAACAGCTTTTTGAATTTGCATCCAGTTGAGCCCTCTCTCATCACCATAACAACGTGTGTTTCATGATAACCAATGACAATGGTAACAAGAAGGGCAAATGAAGTAAGCTACTGAGCACTGCCTTCACCCCCAGTTTAGAAATGTTTGCTTCCAGTGTTTAGTGGTAGTATTGATTTCTTCTTTGGAAATTGCATGTATGTGTTTGTGAGCATGTATATGTATAACTCTCTCCCATATAAACACACACATATACTCCTTTCTCTCACACACACACCTCTTACACACACCTCTCTCAACACACACCTCTCTCTTTGTCTCACAAACACTCTCTCT
This sequence comes from Arvicola amphibius, assembly GCF_903992535.2. NCBI lineage: Eukaryota > Metazoa > Chordata > Mammalia > Rodentia > Cricetidae > Arvicola > Arvicola amphibius. The sequence goes on along the minus strand of NC_052050.1, from coordinate 101,181,962 downwards.
CACACACTCACCTCTCTCTCAAACACACACACACACGACACACACACACATCTCTCTCACACACATGCCTCTCTCTCACACACACCTCTCTTTGTCTCTCTCACAAACACTCTCTCACACACTCACTTCTCTCAAACACACACATACACACACACACATCTCTCTCATACACATGCCTCTCTCTCACACACACACCTCTCTTTCACACACACACACACACACACCTCATACACACCTCTCTCTTTGTCTCTCTCACAGATTCTCTCTCTCTCACACACACACACACCTCTCTGACACACACAGACACCTCTCTACCTCTCTATATGTTATCTCTCTCTCTCTCTCACACACACACACAAATGCTGTGGGACAATGGTCTTTTATCCTGTCACTAGTACTATTTTTAATAAAATACAGATTGGCCAGTAGCCAAGCAGGAAGTATAAGTGGGGCAACGGCAACCAAGCAGGAAGTAGAGGTGTGGCAACGAGAATTATGGGAAGAGGGAAGTTTCAGTCTACAGTCTTAACTCAGCCGTAAAGAAAGCAAAATAGCAAGATGTGACTGCCTCACCCAAAATGGTACCAAGCCACGTGACTAACACAGACAAGAATTATGGGCTATTATAAGTTACAAAAGTTAATAAGAAACCCGAGATACTAGGCCAATCAGTTCATAATTAATGTAGACCTCTGTGTGTTTTGGGGGGAATGAACAATTGCAGGACCGGGTGGGACAGAAACCTGGGTCAACACACACACTTTGGCAAGGTTCTGTGTGTGTCTTCCTCAATGTCTCTCCACTTTATTTTTTTGAGATAAGGTTTCTCAATGCACTTGGCTAGAACCAATGGCCAGCGACCTCTAGGGAACCTTCTGGTTCCTGTCTTCCCAGCACAGGTACTAGTGGTGCATATCTAGCTGTTTATGTAAGTGCTGGGGATCTGAATTCAAGCACTTTACCAAAGAACCCTTTTGCATGTGTGTGTATGTGTGTGTGCATGTTTACATGTGTGTGAAGGTATGCGTGCACATTTGTGCACATGGAGGACAGAGTTTGTGTCTAGTTATTTCCTCAGCCGCTCTCCACCTTGTATTTTGAAGCAGGGTTTCTCATTGAGCCCAGATCTGAGTCCAGCTATTTTAGATAGCAGTTTGCCCTGGGATTCTTGCCTCTGCCTTCTTAGTGATGTGATTACGTATGAGCCACCACAGGTGCCTGAGTTTTATGCTGGTTCTCTTGATTCAAATGTCAGTCCTCACACTTGCAGGGCAAGTAATTTACTCACCAAGCCATACACACAGCCCCAAAGTCCAACTTCTTAACATATTTGTTGCCAATTGTAGAGAATCAACACTAGATTTTGATATTTGGGGCCATCACTCAGATGCATGCCTTCATTTTCTAAGATGTTATTAATCACGAGAGCTGTATCCTGTTCTGATCACTCGATGCCTTGATTGCTGCTGTAAACACTTTAGCACAAGAGCTGCACAAATAACTTTCCTTGGGTAGAAGTTGCATGGACAAAACTATTCATTGTCTTTCCTTATAGATTTATCATGCGTGACAACTTTCTTATTATTCCATGGCATCCTATAGAAAACAAGCTTGTGCAATTTATTGTTACCACTAAGTTTCATCATGGAACAAACTTAATAGATGCATTAATCTCTCACAGGGCACAGTTAGAATAATCTGCTCTAGGAAGAAATAGATGAGCAGTGTTGGGCAGGAAAAAATGCCATTGACTAGAATAAGAGAGGAGTGGAAACTGTCAGGTGGACTTGAAATTATTTGTTGGCTTCAGATCTCTGTTCTATTAGAGGTTCTCATTATAGAATCATTCCAGTTAACTGAGAGGTTCTGCTTATCATAACAATTGCAGTTAACTGAGAGCTACTCATGATTGGAACCATTCCAGTTAGCTGTGAGGTTCCCATTATCAGAACCATTCCAGCTAGCTGAGAGGTTCCCATTATCAGAACCATCCCAGTTAGCTGAGAGGTTCCCATTATCAGAACCATCCCAGTTAGCTGAGTGCCTTTTGAAGTTGCCTTAATTCACCAACTTGTTAAGAAATGAGAGATTTATTAAACAAACTGATTTAGTTTGGATCAATGAGAACTTTTGTGAGAGAGGTTTGGATTCTGATGTAAGACACACCCAGAGGTTGTTTTCCCTTGTGTAACAAAATTTTCTTATCTCTAAAATAGAGAATGTGATAACCACATACTAGGACTCCCTAAATAGTAGAATTTTGTTTTATAAATAGACTACATTTTAAAGAAATATAAACTACTTTTATAAGAAAAATCATAGGGGGCTGGAGAGATGGCTCAGAGGTTAAGTGCACTGACTGCTCTTCCAGAGGTCCTGAGTTCAATTCCCAGCAATGACATGGTGGCTCACAACCATCTGTAATGAGATCTGGTACCCTCTTCTGGCTTTCAAGTATACATGCAAGCAAAACACTGTATATGTAAGAAATAAATAAACGTTTAAAAAAAGAAAAAAGAAAAATCATAGACAGATAGATAAACAGACAGCCCCATATTTATGGTGTTCCTCATTGTCTCCTGTGGCTGCACACTTGCATCTGTGAGAAAATTGTTCTGCAGATAAAATTTTCTTAAGAACTTTGCTGGTGCCAATCTACTTCTCACAGATTTTTGTATGCCTAAAACAGTCTTTTCTCAAAAAATAGTTATGTGAACACATAAACATACTCCTGTCACTACACACACACACACACACACACAGCAGGGAGAGACTTATTGTCCTTAGAGCAGTTGTAAGTACAACATTGAACTATAAGGCTGACAGGTTTTCCATACCCTTCTTTCACCGAGCACTTTTACTTTTAAAGGACTGTTGACAAAGGTTTCTGACCAGCCCAGTTCCATAGCCATTTCAATCCCAAAGAAACACACAGAGATCTACATTAATTATAAACTGGTTGGCCTATTAGCTCAGGCTTCTTATTAACTCTTATGACTTATATTAGCCCATAATTCTTGTCTATGTTAGTCACATGCCTTGGTACCTTTTTATCATCAGGGCATTCTCATCTTGCTTCCTCTGTGTCTGAATTACGACTGCAGACTCAGTCTTTCCTCTTCCCAGAATTCTCTTGTTCTGGTCATCCTACCTATACTTCCTGCCTGGCTACTGGCTAGTCAGCATTTTATTAAAGTAATATAACTGATAAATCTTTACAGGGTATAAGATCATTGTCCCACAGCAAAGGACAGTCTTGCTGGTTATAAAATATAATTGTATATCAACAGCTTCTTTCTTTCTTCACGTTTAACAAGCTGCTCCAGTGAATCTTCTTGCTTGTGTTATTTCTCACAAGATTACTGACACTTTGTTTCTTTTTATTAAACTCATCCCCTTACATAATTCTGTAATATTCTGTTTGTGTGTGTGTGTGTGTGTGTGTGTGTGTGTGTGTGTGTTTTGTGCTTTAATTTGTTGGGTTTTCTGGGCCAACAGGCCTATAAATCTGTAAAACTCTTAGTCATTGTTTCTTCCAATACATTTTCCATCCTCCATTGCATGGAGTCTCAAGGTTCTGTCATGGTAGTCAACGTTGGCTACGGCTTGTGGATATGAATCCTTCCTTACTGATTTCATTTTGGTTCTTTTCTTCTTTTCTCTACACTTGTCTTTGGAATGATTATACTGTTGTCTAATCCATTAGTCTTTTTCCAGTGTAATATTTACCTCGGGTAGGTAGGTCTTTAATATTTCATTCATGTTTTATTGATGGATACACTTTTCTCCAAATTTTGAATACGCAAACTTTATGTATGATACTGCTAATCTCCTCATCTCATCATTTCTGTTAACTGTATCATTCTTGGGTCTGTTATGATTATCTCTTTTTGTTCATTGTGGATTATATTATTCCTGATAAATTTTGTATTGATACTTAGCTTGATGGGTGTGAAATAACTTTGTATTTTTATAACCATTCTTGGGGTTTGTCCTAAGGAGCAGTTAGGTTACTTGGGAATTTTTCAGTCTTTTGGAGCTTGCTTTTTAGCTTTGTTATGAAGGATCAAAGCAAGTTTTGTCTAGGGTTGGCTTTTGTTTCACTAGCAAGGCCATGAACACTGAGCGTGTAAAGGTGGGACTAAAATCTGGTGGTTCATTTTCAGTTACAAATGAACCAGGCACCTCCTAGTGCCTGTTAGTCTATCTATGCCTCCAGCCCTGCTAAAATACTCCAATCCAGGTAAGAAATTAAGAATAGAAAATTACTCACACCCAAGCTCACTTGCAGTCATGTATGAGATAAGCTTTAAAATAAACAGGATGTGAAACTATAGATGAGGCCACCCATGGTGTTTGTTGAGCAAAAGACAAACTGAAGCAAACTTAGGACCTAGACAATGTGAGACCCAGACCCTCCAGAGTGTTTAATCAGAGCCCAGGCTCAACTCTGCAAGGTCACAGTAAATTGCTTTGCTTTGATTCCTGTGGGTCTCCAGTGCTCCTTTGGTGAGGTGAGGACCATGTTTTTACAAGCACTCTGTCAAGCCCCTGTTATTATGGCATCTTATTCTAGCCATCAGGAGTGAGGTTTGGTCCTGGCTTTTCCTAAGTTTAAGTGTTAGGGTTATTTCCTTTGTCCCAGCAAGCAGTGCCTCCCCTAAACTTGGGTATGTTTCTTACACATGTGTGCTGAGGACAGCAAAGGACTCTTCTGTGCCCCTTCCCTCCTTTCCTTCCCCCTCAATGTCTTCCCCTGTGACCCCTGACCTCTGGAAGACAGGTCTATAAGAACTTCCAAATCTGCCTCAGTTTAAAAGTTCCCCTTTCTCCACTCTGGCTTCAGAACTCTCTATTAACAAGTTCATTATCTGTGAAGCTTACAGCATATGAGGTCTCCTTCAGGGACCTATGTACTCCTGATGTTCAAGTCCTGAAAACACATGTCTCATTTCACTCAAAGGTTCTAACTTTTAGGTGAAAGGAGAATTCCTACTCCTATTCTTTCATTGTGATTGCAAGAAGAAGGCTGTATTAGGAAGAGGATACATGTATGTATGGTACCTGTGTGTACATGTGTGTGAGTACACATGTGTATGTGCATACCCCTGAATGTGTATATCCACACATTAAGTATCCCTGTGATGCCTAACATAATCATGAAGTAGACCAGAAAGTCTATTTTCTTCCACCTGTGCATTCTACTGTGATCTCAAGCTGTGCCTCCTGTTTATCTTGGATATTTCTGCTTCTCTGCTTTGAACATCATAGCTATCTAAAAGTTTGTACATCTGGCAGAAAGCTCTCACCTCTGTGACTAATTTCACCTAAATGATTTAGAAAGAAGCACAAAGGTCTGATTTTAGCTTATAACCAGAAACTGAATTTCATTATTTTTTTATTAGTAACTACTCTTAATTTATCAACATCAGCCACACAGGGCAGTGTGCAAAATTTTACTTTCCCCAGGAGAAAAATGTAGGAAGACATGTGGCACCTAGTGGCTCACTTACAAGTTCTTCTGCTTAATTTTTAAATTCTTGCTTATAATTACATCCTGAACACAATTTCCCTCCCTCAATTACTTCCAGGTTCCCCCTTCACCACCTACTTTCTCCACCAGATCTTCTTCTCCTCCATCCCCCCCAAAAAGAGCAGGCCTCCAGAGATATCCACAGAACATAGCCTAACCAGTTACTGTAAGACTGGGCACAAACCTTCATATCAAGGCTGGGCAAGGCAACCCAGTAGGAGGAAAAGAGTCTCAAGGGTAAGCAAAAGAGTCAAAGACAACCCTCACTCATCTGTTAAAAGTCCCACAAGAACACAAGCCACAAGTATGTAGAGGACCTAGTACAGACCCATGCAAGCTCTGCGATGGTTGTTTCCAACTCCATGGGCCCCTATGACTGCTTATTAATTCAGTGGGTTGTGTTCTCCTGGTGTGCTTGACCCTCTGGTTCCTGTAATCTCGCCCCACCCTGCCCACTTTGGCAGGGTACTGAGCTCCACCTAGTGTTTGGCTTTGGGCCTCTGCATCTGCTCCCATTAGTTGCTGGATGAAACCTCTCTGATGACAATTGGGCTAGGCACCAATCTCTGAGTGTAGCAGAATATTGTTAGGAACCATTTTGTTGACTTTTGGGATGGGGGGAGAGATAGTCATGTTCAGTTCTATCCCAGGTCTTGGGTTATTCAACCTCAGGGTCCTGACCATCCAGGAAGTGTTAGATGTGGACTCCTTTTATAGACATAAGTATCACTAACAGAATGCAAGACATAGACGAGAGAATCTCAAGCATTGAAGATGTGATAGAATATATATATATATATATATATATATATATATATATATATATATATTGTTCAAAGACACTGCTCAATGTAAAATCATTTCTGACACAAAACATTTGAGGAATTTAGGACCCAAAGGAAGTTCTTTACTTCCAACCTTTATCACCTGCCAGTGGAAGACTCAGCCATCAATAAGATTAATGGAGGCCTGCATCTCAGTAGTTTACCCTGAAGCAATACCCGGTTGCAGGAAGGACCACAGACTGAGATTATCTGAGCACCACTCAAGAACAGACCATCCAAAGGAAATGCCAAATGTTCCAACTGCTGTAGATAGGAACCACCTGCCAGAACACACTCACCAGGACACCCCTAGACAAATGTCAGCCAATCTGGAGTCCTGACCCTTAGAAATCCCTCACCCCCACCTTTACTACTATAAAAACCCAACTCTAACTGAGCTCCGGGCTCTCTGGTTATTCCAGTACGTTGGACACATGGAGAGACCAATTCCGCAAACTTGTATAAAATAAAGGCTCTTTGCTTTTACATACAGGACTTGGTCTCCTTGTTGGATTTTTTAGGGGACTTTGCGGATCTGGGCATAACAACCATACCTAAGAATGATAGGCTAGGCACCACATTTGTACAAGAAACATTACCAAAGCTTAAGTCACAAGGATGCATGAATAGCTGGGGACTTCGGTACCCACTCTCACCACAGAATAGAAGTAATTTGAAGGCTGGATCAAGGCCCAAAAACATTTTCAATAAAATTACAAAAGGAAAATTTCCTAACCTAAAGAAGGACATGCCTATAAAGGTACAAGAGGCTTAAAGAACACCAAATAGATTCAAACAGAAAAGAAATCCCTTTACTGCATAATAATTAAAACATTAAACATACAGAAAAAGAAAGAATATTAAAACTTACAAGAGAAAAAGACCACATGACATAAAGGCAGACCTATCAGAATTACACCTGACTTTCAATGGAGACTCAAAAAGCTGGAAGGGCCTAGAAAGATGTGCTGTAGATTCTTAGAGACCATGAATGTCAGTCCAGACAACTATGCTGTAGAAGGAACGGCGGGCTGCATCCCACCACTCGGCTCCTGGCTAGCTTTATACCCAAAATAACAACACACAAATTGTATTCATTTAAACGCTGCCTGGTCCATTAGTTTCAGCCTCTTATTGGCTAATTCTCACATCTTGCTTTAACCCATATTTAATAATCTGTGTAGTACCACGAAGTGGTGGCTTACCGGGAAAGATCCTAACCTGTGTCTGTCTTGAAGAGGAGAGTCATGGCGACTGACTCACTGCCTTTTCTCTTCCACAATTCTGTTCTGTTTACACTGTCTACCTAATTTTCTGTCCTATCAAAGGGCCAAAGCAGTTTTTTTATTAACCAATGAAAGTAACACATAGAAAGATGACCCTTCTCCATCACTATGCCTAGTGGAACTTTTGGTCATCATTGATGGAAAAAACAGATATTTCATGATAAAGTCAAATTTAAACAATATCTGTTCACAAATCCAACCCTAAGAACACACTAGAAGGAAAACTGCAACTGAAGGAGGTTAACTACAGCCATGAAAACATGGGCAATAAATAATCCCATACCTCCTTATCCCAAAGAAGGGAAACACACACACACAACAACAACAATTATAATAAAATAACAGAAATTAACAATCATTGGTCATTGATATCTTTCAATATCAGTGGATTCAATTCCCAATAAAAAATTACAGACTAACAGAATGGATGAAAAAACAAGATCCATCCTTCTGTTATATATAAGAAACCCACCACAAAATCAAAGGTAGACCTTATCTCGGAGTTAAAGGTTGGAAAAAGATTTTCTAAGAAAATAGCCCCCAAGGCACAAGCTAGTGTAGCTATTGTAGTATATTTAAATAGTATCTAGTATCTACAAAATAAGCTTCAAACAAAAATTAATCAAAACAGACAAGGAAGGACATTTCATACTCACCAAAGGAAAAATTCATCAAGATAACTTTTCAATTCTCAACATCTATACCCCCAAAATAAGGGCACCCACATTTGTAAAAGAACCACTAAAGCTTAAATCACACATAAACCGTTACACATAGATAGTTGAAGACTTCAGAACCCCACTCTCACCAATGGGCAGGACACCCAGAAATAAACTAAACAGAAATAATGGGGCTAACAGACATTATAATCCAAATAGATGTAACATATCTACAGAACATTTCAGGCAAACACAAAAGAATATGCCTTCTCCTCAGCACCTCACAGGACATTGTCCAAAGTTAACCACATACTCAATAACAAAAGAAATCTCAACAGATACAAGAAAATTGGAATAACTCCCTGCATTCTATCAGACCACTGGGGATTAAAACTGTATTTCAACAATAACAGAAACAACAGAAAGCCTACAAACTCATGGAAACTGAACAACTCTATACTAAATACTACTGTGTCAAGGCAGAAATAAAGAAAGAAATAAAAGACGTCTTAGAATTCCATAAAGATGAATACACAATACCCAAACTTACCGGACATGATGGAAACGGTGCTGAAAGGAAAGTGCACAGCACCAAGAGCCAAGTGCACAGCACCAAGAGCCAAGGGCACAGCACCAAGAGCCGTCATAAAGAGGCTGGAGAACTCATAGTAGCAGTTTAGTAGCACACCTAAGATCTCTAGAACAAAAGAAGTAAATCACACCCAAGAGGAGCAGATGGCAGGAAATAATCAAACTGAGGGCTGAAATAAATAAAATAGAAACAAAGAGAACAATACAAAGAATCAATGAAACCAAGAGTTGGTTCTTTGAGAAAATCAACAAGATAGACAAATCCTTATCCAAACCAACTAAAAGACAGAAAGAAAATCTCCAAACTAACAAAAGCAGATGTAATTCTAACACATTTTACAAGCAAATCACATGCAGTTTTCTTCAGGTTAAAGTCTCTGGACAGCAACGGTCCTTGACTGCAGAGATGGCAACTTCTATACTATTTTTATTATAAAAATGCACAATGTAATATTTACATTTCTCAACAACAATTATGCAGAGTTCATGGTCAATCTAGGTTGTCACAGTGGCTGGACCTGCATCGACTAAATGCAAGCTGAGGAATACTGCTGCAAGGAATTTTCTTATTTATATTACTTGAAGTTCTAAGACCCATCCAAAGTGTTTCCAGAACCTTCCAGGTGAGAGGACATGGGAAAGGAGAGGCTTTGTTTTTTGTTTTTTGTTTTTTTTTAAAATACTTGCTTGCCTGCCTGCTTGATGGCAAGTTCATCCCTCCTGCTGCTGCCCCTGCCCCATGTCTTCACAGTTATTAGAAGCAGTCTCTTCTGACCTCTAGCGTGAGTCCACCATTGTTAGGCTACCCAAACCAGGCTGTGTAAGATTAATTTTACACAATCTATTAAATCACCCTGTAATATGTATTCTTTCTAATAATTTTATTTCTGTAGTAAAGTCTTACAGACTATTAAATCACCCATCATTTCTTTAGCTTTGAATTACAGAATCCAAAATAGCTACTGCTTAATAAAAATATATGTTTAAAAAATTATTTCTAATTCTCAGAGTATCTGCGAGGAAATCACTATTACCTGTCCTTTTGCCACTTCCAGCAGCGCACTGGAATGCTGGCTGCTCTGACCTAGGAGGAGATTCTGCTCCTCACTAGCCTTTGGTGGTCTTCCAAGAATGATTTGCTAACACAGTTGGTTTGTCAACATGACAGAATAGAATATTACGGCATAATTGGTCAGACTGATATATACTCAGATCTCATACATTTAATTTATTGCTTTTATGATTTTAGGAGGATTACTTATCTGAATGAGTCTTGGATTTTATTAATAAATAATAAGAAAAGCCAGCCTTATTGGATCACTCACTATGTGCCAGGCATTGTAGTGAAATGAAAAAGGAACTATTATTATCCTCATTTCTAGGAAAATGAGACTTAGAGAGTCATTTTCTCTGAATCATAAAAGTAGTTAGCAGACAAAGAGGATCTGAACCTTGGCTACAGCCATGTCATGGAAAGCATTTGAAATGGCACTGATCATAAGGAGGGGTTGGCAGAGCGGAAGCAGCACATGTCATTGGTACTTACAATCCACATTACCCCAGTCTTACAGTCCTCTCTTTAAACAAGAGGTCCATACAAGGGGCGGTAAGAACCTAAAATTCAGCCAGTGGATGTGTGAACCAGTTTTTTACTGTTGTGATCGAGTACCCAAGAAAGCTTAGGATCTAAGGAAGGGGTTCTTTACCACGGCTCTCAGAGTTAGAGGCTTCAGCCCCCACCCCTTGCTCTGTTGATTCACAGTCGATTGTAGGCAGAAGATCATGGTGCTGAGAATAGGGAGGAGAGCAGGCTGGTCACCTCAGGGCAGGTGATGGACAGGAAGCAGAAAAAGGGCGATTGTAAGGAGGGGTCAAAGGAGGTAGAGGTCCCAGCAACCTGCACTTTGCCAGCGCCTACCACTCCAAATAATACCACCATATTGAGTCAATCCAGGGATCAAGCCATTGATTGGGTTATAGCCTCTATGGGCCAATGACTTTACCAAAGCCCATCAGCTGGCAATTTAGTCCTCACTGCATGAGTTCACAAGGGACATTTTATATAGAAACATGATGAAGGGAAAATTTAAATTCAGAAAATGAAAGCAATTTAAGACATTTTAATAATGATATTCCTTGCTCTCTATGGGTTCTATATTTGAGAATTTATATGAATGAAGACAATCCCCTGATCATGTGAGACAGGGACTAGGATTAATTTTTTTCCTATGGAGAAAGACTCAGAATGTGGACACCTTATACATATTTACCTGCTTTGGGTTGGAACAGAGCCAGACTTTGGTCTAGGCAGTTTGACTCTCAGGTTCGGAGCTCTGTCTGCCTCTGAAGCATGCCACCTCGGCATCACTCCTAATACACCACTTCTGTAGAGCACCTTCTGCATTTCATTACTGAGGAAGGGGAGCTGGGGACTGAAGTCAGGATCTTGCACAGGCAGAACGCACAACAAACCTCTATGGTACACCCTCAGCTTTTTCCCCATTCTGACTGAATCCAGCTGTGTACTTGCTGCCAAGAATACCTTAATTCCAAGAGGATGCCGCTCCATTTCTGGACACAGTTTTCCCTTAAAGGTAATGTCACAAGTTCAAGGCAGGTTATACAAATATTTCTTTTGCACTTTCCAACATGTACTTACCCTTGCCCCAGCCTGATTCCAGATTCCTGTTCATGAAAGCTAATTTCCAGCCAACAGGGGTCAAATGAGCAGAATCCTGGAAATCATGTGTGAAATCCCTTTCGTCCCAGGGTTACAGCAATTACATCCTTGATAATGAATTGCTCATCAGTGCTGCAGGAGATGGAAGTGATTGCCTCTGCAGGTAGCAATCATTTTTGTGCAACTGCCACAATTATCAGTCCCTTTCAGGACGATTGGGATTTAGCAATGGAGACCAGAGGAGTGGAAGGTATTTGAAGATATGGGCTAATATTCAAAACCAGAAAAGCCATCTCACCCCCTACTCCTCTGAAGGGTGCTTAGTATATAAGCAGTGGATTTTTAAAAAAAAATGCCATCGACATTTCTGAGTCTGTTCTCTTAAAGGATTGAATGCATCTTGTACACACCCCAAACACTTTATTCTTGTTATATTTATCCTCCACACACATTATGTGTGTGTGTGTGTGCTCAGACATGCTCACTTACACTTACCATGATAAGTATAAGCTGTGAAAGTGGGTTCTCTTTCTCCATCATATGGATCCTGGGGCTTGAACTCTGGCCTTCAGGCCATTGGCAGCAAGCTCTGTTGCCTGCTGAGCCATCAGCCCTCTGACGTGATGGCTTTTTTCAGTCTCACCTCTGTTAATGTGGTCTGTGGTGGTTTAAACGCTTCATAACGTCTGCTGCTGACAGTGGGATCAAAAGGTTGTGCTCTCTCAGCACTCAGGAAAGGAACTTGGCAACAGGTACAAGAATCTTAAACTTCTATCTTTTTTGTCCTTGGCATTTGGCTTGGGAAGAATGATCCAGAGAAATAAAGAAAAACTTAGAAAAAACTTAAGTGCTTAGGATTACTCTTAACTACAAAACATTAGAAAACACTTCAGAGCTCAATGAGGACAGACAGTTAAGTAAGCCATGCTTCATTAAGTGACAGCGCATTATGCAGCCGGAACATGAGACCAAACCAGACTCTCTGAATGTGGCCGACGGTGGAGGCTGACTGAGAAGCCAAGGACAAAGGCGCTGAGCTTTGACTCTTCTGCATGGACAGGCTCTGTGGGAGCCTTCTCAGCTTGGTTGATCACCTTCCTGGACCTGGGGGGAGTTGGGAGGACCTTGGTCTTAACATAGAATAGGGAACCCTGATGGCTCCTTGGCCTGAAGAGGGAGGGGGGTATGGGTGGAGGGGAGGGGAGGGAAGGGGGAGGAAGAGGGGAAGAGATGGAAATTTTTTAAATATAAAAAAAATAAACCAGTGAGTTTGAGACCAACCTGGTCTACAAGAGCTAGTTCCAGGACAGGCTCTAAAGCTGCAGAGAAACCCTGTCTCGAAAAACCAAAAAAAAAAAAAAAAAAAAGGAAAAAAAAAGTCATGTTTTTGAAGAGTAGTTAATGACACATGGAAAATGTTCATTACAGAATGTCAAGTGGAAAAGCTAAACATGATCAAAGTGGAACTACAGTAGATGGAGTATAATTTAGTAGGCATCCGCTATGTATTCCTGAAAGGTTTTACAGGTAGGGGGTTTATCTTCATATTTCAGGAAAAGAAACAAAGATTTAGTGTGTGTGTCCCCCCCCCCACCCCGTGTGTGTGTAAGAGACCGAGACAGAAATGCAGACACAGAAAGATTGAGAAAATATGGGGGAGACACAAAATGTACTTGTGTTTACCATGCAAGAGTTGGAAACAAAAATAATTATTTTATTTACTGAGGATTCCTTTAAGGTGGGGACTACCATATTAAGCAGCCATTACATTTGCAATTATAAAAAATGATAAACAGCGACTGAAATGTTCTAGAACAAAGCACTTTGGGAAAGAACACTTTCCTAAGATGGACTCTTAAGCTGGACTCTGTTAAGCAGAGCACACAACCACCTCAGTTTCAACACCAACCTGAGCGTGCACTTGCTGCCTGTGCAAGACTTGAATTGGGTCTAATCAGGCAAGGGCTGGAAGCCTCCTGCTAGTAACTCTTGTCTCCAGATGAGGCATCTTGGCAACCCAGCTGCCCCCAGGGTTTCTGAGTGACTTGTTGAATTCTCATTAAAGTCATGTCATGTGTAGTCAGTACAAGGCTTGGGGCTCAGTTTGTGTAACAAAAGCTCTATGGGACTCTTACCCATCAGTGCTATGAGAACCATCTGCCAAAACAGAGGGCATCACTGAAGTCCAGGCAGGTGGAGTTGGACAATGAGTTCTGACCAGCAAATTCCTGCTAGGATCCTGACTTTTTTTTTTTTTTTTTTGCATTTACGGTATTTTATTCTCAGAGAAAGTTACATAACTGTCCTGTCTGACTCATGAGTTTTTTATTTATTTTGATTTAATTTTTATTTTTTAAATTAATTAATTTACATTTTTAAATGATCTTTTCTCATTTTACATACTTATCCCAGTTTCCAGTTCATCTTCTCCTGCTCCCCCAAACCTCTCCCCACCCCCACCCTCATCTACTCCTCAGAGAGGATAAGGCTTCCCATGTGGAGTCAACAAGTCTAGTACACCGTTTTGAGGAAGGACCAAGACCCTCCCCCTATATCTAGGCTGAGCAAGGTATCCCTTCAAAAAGCCAGTTCAAGCACTGGTGATAATCCTGGTCCCACTGCCAGTGGCCACAAAGACTGCCCCAGCCACACACCTGTCACCCACATTTAGAAGGCCTAGTTTGGTCCTGTGCAGGCTCCCCACTATCAGTCTAGAGTCAGTGAGCTCTCACTAGCTCAGGTCAGCTGTTTCTGTGGGTGTCCCATCATGGTCTCGACCCCTCTTTTCATACTGCTGCTTTTCTCTCCCTTCGACTGGTCTTCAGAAGCTTGGCCCAGTGCTCAGTTGTGGGATCCGCACTCTTTTATGTCTTGTTTGGGTGACGTTAAAATTAGGAAATTATTTCCCTTCTCTGAATCTCACCATCCTCGCATCTGGATGAGAACAGTAGTAATGATGGTGATGACAGTGATGGTGTTGATGATGCACAGCTTAGACCACTTTCTAGATCAACACTCAGCACTCTCTTTGGGTGAAGAGCAGAGCATCTTTGCGATGTACCCAGGGCAGATCTAACCTAATCCCCTCCTCATAGCTTCCTCTCCCTTTACCCCTCACTTCATGCAGGCATACCTCTCTTTCTTTCTGCTCATGCATACACCATAAAGATTTTGAATTCTCAACTCTTTGCTTATCCATTTTCTAATTCTACCAAATCCCTTCTCCCTGGGATCAGATTTCAACCATCCTTCTTCACGTAGCCTTTCTTTTCATTTTACACTCTATTGTATGTTCATCTTTTGATTTTCTACATTGTTTCTATCATCAACCCCTACATAGCTGTTGAAATATAAACTACAAAAACCAGACAAACTTTGTCTGTTGTTAATGTTCATTATCTCCAAACATTCTCAACAGTAGCTGGCACTTGGAAGGGGCACAGAGCACAACTGTGAATGAAAGTGTAGATGGGGAATGGGAAGACAATGGATGAGCAGATCATCCTCTAGTTTTAAGGTGCAATGGCTTAAATATTCAAGTATATACTTATTTTGTCTTACTTGGTCTACTGTTTAGCCAGTCCTTTAGGAATCAATTTGTCTTTTATACCCTTCTGTTCAAAGCCTTTAGAACCTAAGTACCTAGAGATATATCAATCATTTAAACCATTCTACAGCCAGCCAACGGGAAAGCACCTGGAGATGCCATTTGGTGTGAGGGTATACAAATAAGTTGTATGCCTCTGGAACAGATAGTCAAAATCACTCTTTCCCAAATCTACACAGTCAAGGCTCTCTGGAAAGGGTTTTGGTGAGGTACTCTGTATGATATTTGAACTGTCATGCTTGCCTCACCCAAAAGGTCATTTGACTTTATGAATGAAATATAATTTCCCAAATAAATAAAACCTGTATGTAATATCTGTGATTTTTCTAGATACTTCCCAAGACTCTTGGAAAACAGTGCCCCGTTCATCATTTCACTCATTGCTGTAACAAAATGCCTTGCCAAAGCAGCTCGAAGAGCAGAGTGCTTACTCTGCCTCGTAGTTCAAAGGGCTACAATCCACCATGGAGGCACTCGGTCACACTGCAGCCACAGGGAAGAAGCAGAGGGACAGGCGGATGCCCGTGCTCAGCTCAATTTCTTCTTTGCAGGTATTTCAGGACCCCAGCACTACTCCATGGAGTGGGATTATCCCTCCAGGGCAAGTCTTCTTACCTATCAACCCCTTCCAGAGAATCCTCAAGTGATTCTACGTCCCACCACAATTAATTGTCCAGAAATCCTGATGTGGTTGGGAAGTATGTACTTTAGGCTGTGGTGCCCTTTGTGTCCTGCTTCTGGGTGCGCCCATCATTGGCATTATTGTAATTACCACCCCTGTAGGGCTTTTATTTGGCCTCAGTCGTGTACACAGAGGTTTTGGCCACTGTTCCTACTTCCTTGCTGCAGAAACCTTGCCCAGAATTGTACTGACCGGTAACATTAGCTCAGAAAGCCATTTACTGCCATCTTGATAAAAGCAAGTTCTCTCCAGATCCTACTTCCTCCACTATCCCAGGTCTCCATGGAGGTGATGAAAACAAACATAGAAAGTGCTCAGAACGGCATCATTCCTAGGAGAGGGGACCAAATGACAGACCTGAAGAAAGGATTCTTGGTGCTGCTTGGACTCCTAATGTCAAGCATACTTGACTTTAATGATTGTTTTTGTTATTCCTCACAACAAGATACAATTTTCCTCTCCTGAGATTTCTGGATGATCCTTTCTTTGTCTTGTGTCTTTTTCAGATGATTACTGTAGAGATCATGCACAATCACCTACAGTGGCACAAAACCAAAATTAGGAAGGAAGAGAAGACAACAAGAAAGGACAAATCCTGAGACATTCCAACCACAGGAAGGCACCCTAACAGTAGCCACTGGCAGAGAGGGAGCCGGGGGAGGACAGGTGTCTTTGGGGATGACAACAGTATCTTCACAGGGTCTTAGGTGAAGGTCTTGACTCAGACCTTGGTCCTGATGTTTCCCATCAAGGCAGATGTCAGCTCCTTAGGTCACAGATTGACTGGCAGTCCTTCATGAACGGCTGACTTGAGGACTGTGAGAAATTACTTAACAGTTCTTAGTATACAGTTGGTATGGAACACACTATTATTGTGTGGAACCACATCTCTTTCTAATTCCCTGGGGGCTGTGACCCACACGTGACAAACAGCGGGCTTCATCATACAGCAGTCAAACACTCGGCTTCTTAGTCCTTCCATATTGCTGACTATTTTCTTCCTTTAGATCTCGGGTGATGGAAATAATTTCCATAATCTTGTCACCTTAATTGCTGCTGTCACTGTGAGCACTGAAATTAATTTTGATTTCTTTTTGTTTCTGCTGAACACTTGGGCTGTAACTAATGGGATCATTTCTGGCTTCTACTGGCGCAGTGTTTCTGTGAACATGACCAGTGCTGTATGTGGGTCCTCATGCTGTCTAGAGACCTCACACATGCTAGAAAGCTCAGGGAAGAGAATTGTTCTTCCTTTACTTTAGCCAAATGGCCTGTAAGTGGTGTGTTCTGCCTGAAGAGTCTCTCTTTTATATATCAATGGACTCTCACACTTGGGTCTTAAGGAAGGAGACTTAACTACATAAGGGAAGGGAAGAAAATAATATTCACTGTATCCCTAGGTATTATATTGCTTCATGTGAATTATTTAACTCCCCACCAGAACTAGGGATTTACTTTATAAAGTCAGAAAACTAACTGTTAAATAGCAAAACAAAGACTCAAATATGAATGCAGTTGATGTTAAAGGCCACATTCACTGTGATAAAACTCCCTTAGAGGACTCTGAAGACTAAATTTGTGATATTTGTTTATGGTTAAGTGCAGTTCCTTTCTGTTTTAAGCGGAGTTCTCTTCTATAGAGATACATGGCATTACTATAATAACATGTACAATAACATGTACAGTAACATGTATTAATATGATAAACATATACTAATATATACTATATACATACACAAAGGGAATGTATTAGAATGGTTTACACTGATAGAGCTAGGGAACTTAGCAATGGCTCTTTGCATACAGTAAAGGTAGATAATCCTAGCGGCTGGTTCAAGGGACAGAGCTGCCCCTCTGACCTGTGTTGTTTGGGCACTGAAAGCTTGAAAACCCTCTGGGCAGTTTGAGTTCACACTAGAAGATCTAAGAGGCAGGATCCAGATGACACTGAGTCCTAGTAGCAGAGGTAGATGGACTTAGAAAGAACATGGAGAGGTAAGTGGGCTCTGTCTGCTATGCAGTATTGTTTCCTTAATGCAATGCTTGCCCCTGCACTCCATTCTCACCATTACAGATTATAAATATTTGAAAAACTTAAATATCATTATGTTAATCTCCATGGCTTATTAAAATTTGAATGGCTTCTATTGTGTAAGAACAATTTGGCGGTGAATTAAACACCAAAACTTCTCTCATCAAAAAGACTGGCCCTATGATTTATTTTTATCAGTGTATTGAGGCAGCCTTGTAACACCCAATGCTGGTCCTTAAAAGACCTTCAACTTTCAGTTGTAGTGTTTTTTCACAGAGTCCAAAAGCCATGCCTCAAGGAATCCCAGGCTTACCATGTCATATGCCAGCTCAACACAACAACCTAATACATACTAGCAAAAGAAGCACCTAGGGAATGTACAGACTCGAGTAATAATAAGATGTTTCTTAACTTAAACCATTTTATTGCTTAACAGAAAATCCAAGTAAGATCCAAATGTTTGCAATGTCCCACAGCCCTTGTATGACCTCAGATATCTCATATCAATATCACAAGATACTTCCATCAACTCTATAACTGGAGATAGCACATTCGTTTCCTGGCTGCCCAGACCTGAATAGTCACACAGAAACTATATTAATTATAGTACTGTTTGGCCTATTATCTCAGGCTTCTTATTAACTAACTCTTACATCTTAAATTAACCCATTTCTATTATTCTCACCATTAGGCTGTGATCTACTGGTAAGGTTCTAGCTGTGGCATCTTTCTCCTTCAGCAGCTACATGGGTTCTCTTTTCTGCCTACTCTCTCTATATTTCTCTGTTCTGATTTCACACCTGACTTTACTCTGCTAAAACATTGGCCCAAACAATGTTATACATCAACCAATAAATGCAATCCATATACAGAAGGACATCTCACATAATCTCCCCTTTTCTATCTAAATAAAAAAGAAGGCTTTAACTTTAACATAGTAAAATTACATATAACAAAACAGGTGTCAAGCAAGAATTACAGTTACAATATTTTTGTGAGTCTTTTATCTTTATCATTTATTTTTTATCATTACTAAGAAAAACTATTACTATAAGTGTTTAGCCTTCAACTCCATCAAAGATCCCAGAAGGATATAATGTTACCTACGTATAAATAGGAAGTGCATTGTAAGCAACTTCCTAAGTTCTAGAATTGACAAAGACATCTTGCTGTCTGAACAGTCACCCAAAGTTCTTCTGTAATGTTGGGGCATCCATCTTCAGCTTACAGGTCCACAGTATCCAGAAGACTTTTCCATGAAGCAGAAAAATTGCCTTATAATGCAAAGTTCATTAGTTTTTTTCTTCTGTGTCCTGCAGAATGTCTGGCAGATTCCTCTGTGAAGCAGGAACCCTGAAGGACAATCCCATATTTTAGAAAGTTTATCAGTCACTTTTCTGTGGGTCCTGCATGTCCAGTTCATACAGCATACCATTATGCAGTCCAGGCGAGATCAGTTTCTTGCCCAAATGGCTAACCTTGTCACATTGAAGGTAAATTGCATAATGAGTTTCTTCAATACCTATAAACTCTAAAGTAATTGGTGCTGCCAGAAGCAGACATGTCTCACTGTCAAGAAAAGTCTAAGTTTTTAAAATATTTTAAATGCTATATTCCTTAGGTCTTTGACAGGTTGAAGATTGTCTGTTTACTGAAACATATCTCTATATATCTAGAAAGCCTAAATAATGACTAAAAGTTTGATTATAAATGATAATCTATTAATCTGTAATTTTATTTTTTTATCTGTAATTTTAATTATACATTACATTTTTAACTGAGCTGCACAAACATGATGCCTTAAACAAGAAAGAAATACATATATACAGTGTTACAAATCAACCTTAAACTTGTATCAATAGACCAAAGTCTGTACCAATGTAAATTATTCATATCTATATCATATCCTTCTTTAAATAAAAACAAACATTTATAAACAATCATTTTGGGAATTTGGGTATAGTTTTTAAGACTGCTTTCTCCTTTTTGTTGGGTAAAGTATTTTTAGGGTTTTTGGAGACCTTTCAGGGGAGTCTTGTTCCATAAAACCACATTAGCCTGGAAGGAATCCACAGACTCTCATTTCTGGTGGAAACAAAAGCAGAACCTGTTTTCCAAAGTAACATATCCTTAGACTCAAATTTTGAAGTCAAGACACCTTTATGTTGGTTTAACATAGCAACCCCCAGAATCAAATGTCTCTCTGCAGTCAAAAATTCAAAGAAAACACAATAATATATATAATTCAGACTCTCTGTGTTTTTTCCATCTTTATGGGGCTTATTTTTTACACTATTACTTTTTAGTATTATTTTATTATCTTTGCTCCCTTAATCAATGACTGTCTGTACTTCTTTTTCTAACTGTTTATACTCTTTTATCCTCTCTCTCCCAAGCTTACATACATTTAAAAACACACTGTGACCCATCCAGAGGTTTATTTTTGCCTGAATCTGTCTTTATTTCCTATCTGTAATCACTTTCTGACCAGGAGCACTTCTTAAAATGTTGTGTGGGATGGATAGTACCAACTCCATGGCCCTGTCTGTTTGTTCTGCCCAGTTCATCCAACACAGAGGAGGCATGCTCACTGCTCCAGCTCCAGGGACACAGCGGATCTATGTTGCCATTAAACAACTAGTAGCAACACTGCTCACAAACCCTGTTTAAGTGCAGGAACTCCCAAAAAAGCCAGAGTTGGTGCTGTCAGCATGAACCAGGGAGCTGTCTCTCAAAGAAGCTGCACAGTTTTTGCTTCTGATGCTGAGTCACACACACACACACACACACACACACACACACACACACACACACACACCCCAAATCAAAGCAGACAAATTAAGTAAAAGAAAATCAACCAAGTTGTCAAAAAACAAAACAAAATAAATAAAACAGAAACAAAACCATGGAGTTTATTTTGTATTTGCCAACTATTCCTGGGCATGAGACCTGCCCTGGAGTATAGTTGACACTCCACTAGAGAAAATTGATTTTTCACTTCTCAGAAGATAGCAATTATGAATATCTTCTTTTTTAGAGGTGGAACTTTTTGTCTATAACCTAAAAATACTACTCTGTTTTGGACAAAGTATTTCTAATGATATCCTGTAGTTCATCCACCAATTCATGTATTCATTCATTCATCTACTGATCCACTTCTGCATATATTCATATATATATATTTTTGTTTATTCTTTCATCAGAGATTCACTGAGCCTCTATAACATGCTGGATATTTGAATTCTCTGCTATATCAAACAGGTATCATCCTGTTCCCAATGAAGATGGCTAATTAGTGGCAAGCAATGAAAGAAAAGTTTAAAAGTTTGCCATGGGAGTGAACCTGGGACCTCTGAGGGAATAGGCAGGAACCAGAGATCTCAGGAAGCCAGGCATGAATCTGCGCCAGAACCTCTGTGGGTCTGTGAATTGGTCTGGGACATCAAAGGGAATAGGCAGGAACCTGGAACCTCTGCGGGTTCGAGCATGAGTCTGGGACCTCTGAGGGAATAAGCAGGTCCTCTGCAATTCCAGGTACACCTAAGCTGGGTGCGTCTGAGGCAGTAGACTGGAGCCAGAAACCTTTCTAGTTCCAACTCCAAGCCAGGGTCTTCTGCAGGAAGGGATCCAGAGCAGGATTTACAGAAACAGGACAAAGCTGGAAACCTAGGCCAAAGTAGGCCTGAGACAGCAAACTGCAAGTGAGCAGAGCAAGGAACAGGACCACTAAGCTATCTCCAGGAACAGAAGTAACCAGCAAGGTAACTAGAACTGTGACACTAACTGTACCATGAGGAACCACCATCTGAACTTTGTATTCACTCCCACCTAGAAGATTATTCAACAGAATCTCAGATAGCCCCAACCACACCTATTAGAGGAAAAGATGAGTAGAAACAGTAAGATCACATGCTACACCACGAAGAGCAACACAACACCAGTAAAACTTAAAGACCCTACAACAGCAAGACCTGAACAACCAAATATGGATGATGAAGAAGAAAATGACCTTAAAAATAACTTCAAGAGAATGTTTGAAACTCTTAAAGAGGAAATGAGAAGTTCCCTTAAATAAATGGAGGAAAAGACAAAGATATAGTAAGACATCAGCAAATCACTTAAAGAAAATCAAGAAAAAGAGATCAAACATATGAAAGACACTATTCAGGACTTGAAAACTGAAATATAGACAATAAAGAAAACAAGCTGAGGGAATTACAGAAACAGAAATCATGAGGAAATGATCAGGAACCACAAACAAAAGCAGAAACAGCAGAATATAAAAGATGGAAGAGAGAATCTTAAGCACTGAAGATACAATAGATTCATCAGTTAAAGAAAACATTAAATCTAACAAAAGCTTAACCTAAAATATCCAGGAAATATGGGACACCATGAAAAGGCCAAATCTAAGAATAATAGGTATAGAATAAGGAGAAGTTCAACTCAAAAGCATAGAATATATTTAACAAAATCATAGAGGAAAACTTTCCGTAACTAAAGAAAGATATGCCTATGAAGATACAAGAAGCTTGTAGAGCACCAAATAGACTGGATCCAAAATAAAAAGTTCTCTCACCACATAATAATCAAAACACTAAACATACAGAGTAAAGAAAGAATATTAAGAGGTGCAAAGGAAAAATTCCAAGTAACATATAAAAGTAGACCTAGCAGAATTACACCTAACTTCTCATTGGAGACAATGAAAGCCAGAAAGTTGTGGTCAAGTGTTATGCAGCCATTAAGAGACCATGGATGCCAGCCCAGACTACTATACCCAGCAAACCTTTCAATCACCATAAAAGGACAAAACAAAATATTCCATAACAAGTCTAGATTTCACCAATACCTGGCCACAAACCCAGCCCTACACAAAATACTAGAAGGGAAACTCCAACCAAGGAAGATGGCTATACCAACAAAACACAGACAATTGATGGTCTCATAGCAGCAAATCCCAAAGAAGAGAAAACGCACAAATTAACATCACTAACAATGAAAACCAAATTAACAGGAAATAACAATCACTAGTAATTAATATCCCTTAATGTAAATGGATTCAACTCACCTATACAAAGACACAGGTCAACAGATTGGATACAAAAGCAGAATCCATCCTTCTTCTGCATACAAGAAACACATCTCAACCTCAAAGACAGACAATGTCTCAGAGTGAAGGGCTGAGAAAAAATATAGCAATCAAATGGTCCTAAGAAACAAGCGGGTGTAGCTACCTAATATCTAACAAAATAGACTTCAAACTAAAATCAGTCAAAAGAGACAAAGAAAGTCATTTCATATTAGTCACAGGAAAAATCCATCAAGAGGAAAGTTTAATACTTAACATTTATGCCCCAAATACAAGGGCACCCTTATATATAAAAGAAACATTTCAAAAGTTTAAATCATACATTAAACCCCACACACTAATAGTGGGAGACTTCAACACTCCCCTCTCACCATTGGACTGGTCAATCAGACAAAAAAAATGAACAGAGAAATAAGAGAACTAACAGATGTTATGACTCAGATGGACTTAATAGGCATCTATAGAATATTCCATTTAAACAGAAAAGAATATACCTTCTTCTCAGCACTTCATCGAACCTTCTCAAAAATTGACCACATACTAGGTAACAAAACAAATCTCAACAAATACAAAAAATGGAATAACCCAATGTACCTTATCAGATCACCATGATTTAAAACTAGAAGCCAACAGCGATACTAATTCCAGAAAACCCACAAACAAATGGAAATAAAACAATGCTCACCTGAATCATCAAAGTGTCAAGGAAAATATAAAGGGAGAAATTAAAGACATCCTAAAATTCAATGAAAATGACCACACTAAAGCATATTTAACAAGTGGTGCCAGCATAACTAGATATCAACATGTAAAAGAATGAAAATAGACCCATATCTATCACCATGCACAAAACTCAAGCCCAAATGAATCAAAGACCTCAACATAAAGCTACCTGCACTGAACCTTATAAAAGAACAAGTGGGAAATAGACTTGAACACATTGGCACTGGAGACCACTTCTTAAATATAACCCCAGCAGCACAGACACTGAGATAAACAATTAATAAATGGGACTTCCTGAAACTGAAAAGCTTCTGTAAAGCAAAGGACATGGTCAACAGAACAAAATGACAGCCTACAAAATTGGAAAAGATCTTCACTAACCCCACATCAGACAGAGGTCTGATCTCAAAAATATACAAAGAACACAAGAAATTGGTCACTAAAAGAATATATAATCCAATAAAAAATGGAGAACAGACCTAAACAGAGAACTCTAATGCTTGAAAGAATCTAAAATGGTTGAAAGGCACTTAAGAAAATGTTCAACATCCTTAGTCATCAGAGAAATGCAAATCAAAACAACTCTGAGATTCCATCTTACACCTGTAAGAATGCCCAAGATCAAAAACACTGATGACAACTTATGCTGGAGAGGTTGTGGGGAAAAGGGAACACTTCTGCATTGCTGGTGGGAATGCAAGCTGGTATAACCCATTTGGTTGTCAGTATGGCGATTTTTCAGAAAATTAGGAAACAACCTTCCTCAAGACCCAGTAATACCACTTTTGGGTATATATCCAAAGGATGCTCAATTGTGCCACAAGGACATGTGCTCAACTATCTTCATAGAAGTTTTTTGTTTGTCATAGCCAGAACCTGGAAACAACCTAAATGCCCTTGACTGAAGAATGGATAAGGAAAATGTGGTACATTTACACAATGGAGTACTACACAGCAGAAAAAATAACGACATCTTGAATTTTGCAGGAAAAAGGATGGAGTTAGAAAACATTATTTTGGGTGAGGTAACCCAGACCCAGAAAGACAATTATAACGTACTCACTCATAGGTGGTTTTTAAACAGAAAGCAAAGAAAACCAGCCTACAATCCCAGAGAAGTTAGACAACAATGAGGACACTAAGAGAGATTTACATAGATCTAATCTACATGGGAAGTAGAAAAATACAAGATCTCATGAGTAAACTGGGAACATGGGGACCTTGGAGAAGGGTTGAGGTGGGGAGGGGAAAAGCAGGGAGGGGAACAGAGAAAAGTGTAGAGCTCAATAAAAATCAGTTTAAAAAAAGGTCTACAATGACAGAGGGAGGGAATTCCCAAGAATCTGGAAACCATTTTACCTACTTCTGTTGGCTATGGATGGGACATCTTTCCCTGGCCTAGACTCTTTCAATGACTCTTATTTCCTTCAATTTCTTCATTGCTTTCAACATAAAATCCCCATTATTTACAGGTAATTATATTGCCCATCCTTCTATCTGCCCCCTTTCCTAATGGACTTCTATTGCTTCTTCTCATTCCCTTGTGCCCTCAAGGTCAGACTTTCTCCTTCCTAGGGTTGAGTAGCTCTTTAACATGGGTGTAGGAGGGAGGCTGCTAGTTAGTTCCTGGCTGCTTAGCCAGAAATAATCACACAGAAACCATATTATATAAAACACTGCTGGGCCCATTAGCTCTAGCTTCTTATTTGCTAACTCTTACATTTTAATTTAACCCATTTCTAGTAATCTGTGTATCACCAGGTGACTGTGGCTTACCGGCTAAAGTTCCATCTGGCTCCAGCGGGGCTACATGGCTTCTCTCTGACTCTGCCTCCTTTCTCCCAGCATTCAGCTTAGTTTCCCCTGCCTAGCTCTGTTCCCCTATAGCTTTGTTATAGGCCCAAAGCAGTTCCTTTATTTATCATTAGTAATCCCAGCATACAGAGGGATGTCCCACTCATATAGAAATTACCTCTGAACAGTTGTATAATTCATTGTCCCAGCTCCACTCAGTATAACACATTGGTACCTCTGCCTGCTTTAATTTATAACAAGTTTTAAAAAATCTGGAGAAATTTCCTGAAAAACAAATGCACTCCTTATTGAGAACCCCATTTTGAGCTGTGAGGGTCAAGTTTGGTTTGGCGTTAGAAAGTTTTACACAGCTGAACACCCTCTACTGTCAATCAGTGTGCACCCCTTTCTTCAGCCAAGGGTCAGCTATCTAGCCCCCACCTGAGAACAGGTGCTTCAGTGAACATTGGGCTGAGGACAGTTGGCTCACCTGTGGTAGCTTTGGGTGGGCCTCATCCAGCACACTGAAGCTGCCCTTGCTTTGCCTGGCTCCCCAGTCCTCCTGGAGCTCTTTAGACAAGCCCCATGCTCACTTCATTCCTCAGCTTAGAGTCACTTCTGTGATTTGTGACCTGAGAACACAGCTGGTCCATCCTCCTATGCCCTTCAATTCTTAGAATACTATTAAAAATGTACCCCAATCCTTCCCTTCCCTCCTCCCTCTTCAGGAATATCCTGTTCATCTGTTCTACCCACCCAGATCTTGGTCTCTTATGACCAAGATCAAATATATCTCCCTCCCAGGCTATCACAGAGATACTTTGCTCTGGTTTCTCTGTGCACCTTCAGGACTGGGTCAATGCCTCAGTTGCCCATCTATTGTTCCACTGCACAATACTACCTTGCTGCTTGGACCCCTCCTCTCAGGCTGAGATTTGACATTCTTGAGGCTGCAGCTGGATGCCATACCCAGAACAGGCTCAGGCACACAGCTCTTCGTGAGTGCTCCGTATGTGAGTGGGCAGGTGTATGGGTAGACTGACCTTGTACAAGGACAAAGGTCTGAGAATCATCAGACTGAGAGTAATCATGTTGAATTGCCGAGAATAAACCTTTCATGGGTTTGTACTCATATGTTCAAAGTGCCCTGGGCCAAAATCAAAGAAAGGACAAACAGCACAAAGTCACTGTGACCTCTGAGATTCTGCTTTCTTCAAAAATAAAATGTTTTTTTGTGTGTGGTGATTTTTTTTGGTCTGATTATAAAAGAAGCGCAAATATATTGTAGAGAATTTATATAATATAAAAAGGCAGATAATAAAAATTCCTTACATCCCTATCCAGAGGAAAAGGCCAGCCCTTTGAACATTGTTTTCTTATCTTGCCCCTCCAAGGTACTCAATTCATATTTACTTAATACTATTTTATTACATGCTTCCTCCCATTTGATCTTTAAAAGTGCCCATTTTATATGTTTGTAGAGAACACCGCTTTTAGAGTCTGTATGTGATTCTGTTTCACAGTTGAACCGACACTGATTTAGTCAAACCTTCTGCTCGCTGGAGCTATGTGGTCTTTCTATCTGGGGCAGGGGTGTTAGGGACTCCGAGCTGGAACCTAAGTATGGCTGACAAGCAGCATCCTTCTCCTTCCCATCCAGCTGAGAGTGAACAGGGAGTTAAAGCAGTGGGGATCCACAAGGATGACCCCAGCTAAGACCCTAAGCGATAGTGGAGAGGGTGCCCAGTAGTCAGATTGATGACTATCTTAAATGTCACCATAGAACCTTCATCCAGCAACTGATGAAAACAGGCAGAGACCCGCATGGGAGCACTGGACTGAGCTCAAAGTCCAATTGTGGAGTGGGAGGAGTGAGAAAATGAGCAAAGAGGTCAAGACCATGATGGGGACACCTACTGAAACAGTCTACCTGAGCTAATGGGAGCTCACCAACAC
Organism: Arvicola amphibius; assembly: GCF_903992535.2. Lineage (NCBI taxonomy): Eukaryota > Metazoa > Chordata > Mammalia > Rodentia > Cricetidae > Arvicola > Arvicola amphibius. Next base: position 101,154,503 of record NC_052050.1, on the reverse strand, counting down.
TAGCCAGACTGGGAAGGAAACAGCATAGGTCCAAACTAGACTCTCTGAATGTGGATGGCAGTTGTATGGCTGGGGCAGACTGCAGGGCCACTGTCAATTGCACCAGAATTTATCCCTACCAGAATAGGTTTTGGGAACCTATTCTCTTTGGAAGGATACCTTGCTCAGCCTAGGTATATAGTAGGAAGGGCCTTGGACCTTCCCCCAAAACACTGTGCCTTAAGCTCCCTGAAGAATGGGTGGGGGTAGGGTAAGGGGTGATGGAAGGGATGGGAGGAGGGAGGGAGTGAGAACTGGGATTAGTGTGCAAAATGAAAAAAGATCTTTTTTTACAAAAAAGAAAAGAAATTATATATTTAAAAAGAAGCCATGGGGATCCAGCTGCCAGTGGAGCTACTGACTTATTTGGAGGAGGTGGCTCACCATGGGTAGCAGAGCCTCAGGCAGCAGAGCCTGACCCTGTTAGGCATGCCCTCACAGTTTCTCTAGTACTTTGGGCCAGATTCTTCCCCTCCCGTCTCTATTTCTAGAGAACAAAGCAGACTTATGATGATGAATGATCTTGGTTGTCAACTTGACTGGGTTTAAAATCACCATGGAAACGTACCTCTGTGTGTATCTATGGTTGCATTCCCAGCAGCATTTGAGGAAAGAGGAAAGAATCACCCAGAATATGGAAACACCTTCTTATGGGCTGCAGTAGAGACTAAATAAAAGAAAGGGAAAGGCTGAGCACCAGCTTGCATCTTTCTTTGCCTCCTTACTGCAGAGGGGATGTGACCTGCAGCTCCACACTCTTGCTGCCCAGCTTTTTCCGCCATGATAGACTACAGCCCTTCACATGTACCTTCCTCCCTGCATCGTTTCTTATCAGGTATTTAGTTATGACAAGAATAGTAAGTGATATAAGTGCTCTCGTCATAGGAAGGTAAGTCTTTTCCAAAGGATGAGAGCAAGAGAAGACATGACTGCCCGAATCTAGCGCTCTCTCCCTAACGCTCCCAGGCAGGCTTCTCTTCTCTGTGGAATAAGGAAGGGTTAGGACTTGTGGAGGGTGCTTTCCACCTTCCCTACAGCATCAGACGTATGAAAAACAAGTCCTGCTGCCTCTGTGCAAGGCACTGTGAGAACAGCCACCCTATCCTAGTGCCATTTCAGCGGTTGACATAAAATGCCCAGACGAACGCAACTTAAGGCACTTCAGCTTCTAGTTCAGGGTCACAGTTCATATTTGCAGTAGAGCCAAGGCATAAAGATTCAATACAACTAGTCACACCTTAGGCACAGTCAAGCACACAAAAAAGCCATACTTAAAGAGTTTCTGTGCCCCATCAGCCTTTCTGCCAACACAATAATTCAAATCAGACCAAATCAAACTGAATTAGAAAATGTCCAGGTCTAATGGATACCAATGCTCCTGGGTGGCCTTCCGGCTCCCATCTCCAGCACCCACAGAGGAGACAAGGAAGACCGGAAAACCATGTTTGTTCTCTGGGGATAACAGCTTAAATACCCTGTGGGAGAGGTCTTGAGCATCTCTAGGAAGGGATTATCATTTGGCGGGCTTTCTCAGAGGTGGAGTCTGGACTGAGGCAACTCCCAGGGGAGGAACCTTGGAATGGAACTTCCACCCAAACATTCCAGACTCTTTGGGTGGGGTGACACTTCCACACGCCTTAGGACCACACGCCTTGGGAATGTTGCTGCCCACAGCAGGTTGGATCTTCCCATATCAGCTAAATCAATCAGAACAATCAGTCAGAACAGTCCTCCACAGACACGGCCCCAGGCCTGCCCAATGTCGACAGTTTCTCACTGAGACCCTCTTCCCTGGAGATTCTAGACTTTGCTGTGTTGACAAAACTAAGCATCACACTGCCTCATTGCCATCTCTCATCTCTCCCAGAGCCACCAGCCCTTGTCAGCTAGTCCCTCCTCCCCTCACGTCTCTCCTTTCCTTTCTTTTCCAGATTGCAAGAGTGCAGTCACATCGGATGTGTATTAGTACTGGCAATATCTTGCTTGAATTCAATTGATAGCACCTTGCTGCACTCTCCACCATCCTCCTAGTCCTTCCAAACCCCCATTGGGGTTTGGTGTTTGTTTGTTTGTTTGCTGTTAGTCTCATAGGGGGAGCCTTGGGAGATGGACTACTTTTTAAAAATACATTTCTAGAAGAATGTCTTGAAGGTGTTGAAACTTATTCCCAGAAAGCAATCTACAAACTCTCATTTGTTACTATTTGCTTTTAATGCATGAGCAATCAAAGCCAAGGCCTCAGGCATGCTGGGAAAGCACGCAGTCTTGCAGCCACGCCCCTAGCCCAGCAGAGACACAAGAACACCCCCAGCCCTTCCAGGCTTCACGGGAAACCCTGGACTGGGGTTGCCTCTGTGTATCCATGCATGCTTCCTCTAACTTTGACTTAATTTCGACTTTGTCAGCATTGCAAATGGAATTGTTTTATTTCAAATATAGAGGAAACTGTAGTTACATTGATTTTTTACACACCACCTACAGAATGTTCTTCATAGTTTCATTTTTTTTCTGAGTAGACTACTGCGCCTTGGGTAAGTAATGAGAGTTTTGCTTATCCCTCCATCCCTGTGGTCCATTTCCTGTAGTGCCAAGAAGTAACACGAAGCATTGCGTCTCTGCCTACAGTGTGGTTGCTGGCTATGGGTGGTTACACGTGGTGATTGGGCACATTTGTTTCATTCTAGTTCACTAGGTCTTTGTTAACAATGAGCACTGAATTTATAAAATTCACAGCTGCTTACTAAGGTGGCCTCGGTGGTGCTTGGCACAGTAGTAACGACTTGAAAATTTGGTGGGCACTATGGCACCATAAACCGTGTTCTTCTAAACTGGCTGTTACCGAGGAAAGGCTTGAGGCCAGTTTGCTGTTTTATCTTTCCAGGCAAAGTGTGTCCTGTGTTTGCTTTTGTTCTACTTTACACTGGAATACACACAGGAAACTTTTGAGTTTATCTTTGAAATTCTAAAGCCATGGGAGCCTTTGTTTAACAAGTGGCACCTTTGTATCTATTCAGAGTCAGGCCATGCAAAAACCAGGGAGGTATTGTGCTATTTTGTTGCTCTCTAATGATGGCTTTTGTCCCATTTTTTAGGATTGCTTTCCGGAAACACCAGTTGGCGGTATGCTGCATCTCTCTATTTGGTACCCCACATCTTTTATTCCAGTTCTTATTATTTCTGTCTTTGTTCTTGGATTCTGTGTTCTGGGCAACATCTGAGTGTTTTTTCCCCATACACCCCAGGGTTAGTGTCCATATATATTCTGCCTGTTCTTAATATATGATTTGATTTCTTCTTAAGCGCATTTCTATATCACATTCCCATATCTCATCAGGGCATTTCCCTTCCTTTCTTTCCTCATCTTTACTCGATCCTTTCCTTGCATGGTTCCACTATCTTACCCTATCTAATGTTTATGTTATATTCTTTTATCCTCAGCTCTTAATTTCATTCATCAGATGTTTTTTTCAATCAAATTCACAAATACCTCTCAGAACTTAAAAATAGTATGCATTTTGTGAGAAAACTTAGGAAATAGAAGAGAACCCAGGAGAATAAAAATAACAATTATGTCACTAACAAAATATCAGTGTTAATATAATGAAATATTTTTTAGTCAGAATTTGTGTTTTTGAAACAAAATTGGATTTTACTTAGTAGGAAGTGCTTTTCTTTCTTTTTATATCATTATGTACTCTCAGGAAATTAATATAAATAACCCCAGCTGCACTCATTGACTCAGAAGAATGGCACAAAGCAGAAGAGGGACTAGCCGAAGAAAGGGGAGACCGCAGGAGTAGCAGAAGAGGGACTAGCCAAAGAAAGAAAGGGGAGACCGTGGGAGTAGAGGGGTACCAGAGAGTGTGATGGAGGAGTATGAGCCAGATATGTTAGACACATGTATGAAATGTATTCTTTTTTTTTTTTTTTTTTTTTTTTGGTTTTTCAAGACAGGGTTTCTTCTGTAGCTTTTGTAGACTGTCCCGGAACTAGCTTTTGTAGCCCAGGTTGGCCTCGAACTCACAGAGATCCACCTGCCTCTGCCTCCCAAGTGCTGGGATTAAAGGCGTGCACCACCGCAGCCTGGCTATGAAATGTATTCTAATAAAAACATGAATCATGACTAGAGAGATAGCCCGGTCGGTGGTCAAGAGTACTCGCTGCTCTTGCAGAGAACCATGTTATACTTCTCAGCACCCACAGACTGGCTCACAACCTTCACAGGTCCAGGAGAGTCTCTTCTTCACTGATACTAGGCATATATGTGGTACCATTCACATATGCAGGCAAACGCTCATACACATAAAGTGAAAAGAATTAAATCTTTTTAAAACCTTGAAAATACAAGAATGTGCTTGTATTCGCTGCCCCACCTTCTCCACATTGCTGACCACAGTTACTTCAGCACGGCATCTCTCTGAGGGCACTGGTGCTTGCGTGTCTTCACTGGTGTGTGCACAGAGCTGTGCAAGCCAACACATACATTATGGATCCACCGTGAACAGAACCGTGAGAGCACCATGCTGGCCACCTTACACCGTCCCTCCATAGCCACACCTTCCACTCTGTTCTTCAGCACTGCGGGCCACTCACTTTTTTTCTGTGAGGTTTTTGTCATTCAGTAGTTACATGGGAAAAGACGTGGTTAGATAGAAGAAATAATTTGATTTCTTTTCAGACCCATTGGAAAATGTAGTAGAGTACACTTAAAATCACTAAGAACAATTATCAAATATTTAATTTCAAATCTTTTAAATATCCTAGGTGATATATACATTATTAGCTTGACCTAGGCAACATTGTATTCAAAATTATGACACAACTCTGTGCCCCATAAGCATATAAGTTTACATAAAAATTGTAATTTATCAGTGTTTTACAAAGCTCAGTGCATATGAGAATTAGACCATCAGTAACCTTGTGCGGTTGACTTTCTTTGCTAAGGATAAAGACCCAGAGGTTTGAGCAGGACATTTTATGTATCAACATACATTTGGTGGAGTGTGTACATTGTCATTTACCCACTGAAAAACGTGTGCACTATTTCCATCATTTTGCTCTTAGGAAGAAGGCTGTCTGAACACACACAGAGATTCTGCACTATACGAGTCTGCAGTGTGTATGACTATTAAATTCCACTTTTAAAACATAACACTCGACTGTCCAAACTCCTCCATGTCAAGGCTTAGTTTTTGAAAAAATATGTTTTAATATGGCTGGCATAATATTCTATCAGAGGGATTGTACCTCATTTTGCTAAATTACTTAAGAAGTTCTTGCTCCTTTGAATTTTGTTAGTAGCACACCAGATACATTTTAGACATTTCTTCTGTTTGTAGTAATCTTATAGACACCATAAGCACTTTTGATATGTTTATAAAATACAACCACTCTCAATGTTCCATCTCACGCATGCTTAGGGTTGTTTACTATACCTAGGCCATTGTTTCTTCTTATTACCTTTATCATTATTATTTATTCCTCTTCATTCTCCCCCAAAATGAAGAAAGTTTTAGACAGATTTTGTGCTTGGTAATAGACATATTAGATATACTAAACATTGTGTGTGAGAGAGAGAAAGAGAGACTTTATGTGGCATATGGGATCATGTGTGTGCAGGTGTATATGCCCATGTGTACATAGAGAGGGTGGAGGTGCACCAGGTGCCCCTCTCTTTCATCGTGTGCCTTATTCTCTTGAGCTACATATAGGTGCTGGGAATTGAACTCGGGTCCTCTGACAGAGAAGCTGCTGTTCTTAACTGCTGAGCCACCTCTCCAGACCCTTCTTTGTGGGGCTTAATGCTGTCTTGTTCTGTGGTCAGAAGCACTTCATTAAACATAAGGAGAGATTCCTTCTCTCTCCCCCATCTTTTTCTATTTTATTTAAGGCGCCAGGCTTTGAACCCAGAGCCTCCTTCATGCTAAGCATGAGTTCTTCCACATACCAAGCCGCTTTCCTTTCTTTCTAGTGTGTACATGTTGTTCCCTAGATAGTAGTAAACCTCGATAAATCACTCTTTCTATTTTCATGTGTGTGTGCATGTGCCTGTGTGTACATGTGTGTGATTGTGTGTGTGTGCGAGTGTGTGTGTGTGCACGTGCATGTGTGTGTGCATGTGTGTGTGAATGTGTGTGATTGTGTGTGCGTGTGAGTGTGGGTGCATGTGCGTGTGTGTATGTGTGTGCGCGTGCATGCGTGCGTGCGTGCGTATGTGATAGCTTTGGCCATCAGAACCTCCACACGGCTGTAATAAGAAAAATAGTATGTAAGGGTTGGTCAATGCAGAAGCTGTGATCTCATCAGAACTTACCTCCTACATACCAGAGCCATGTCTATCTCAGATATTGAAGGTCACGAAAAATCTATTACCTTCCCCATCCTCATCTTGCTGTTTTCCCTCCAGGGGACAAGAGAAATTTTTCATGGAAGCCCTCCTGGAGTCTGCCTGCCCAGAGCTTTTGTCACCATGCCTTTTGTTGTATTTTGAAGTTACTTAATTAGAAATGAATCATTGTACAAATCTGATGTCTCAAGATTTTCATCCCTTGTGGCTCAGATGTATATAATAGCTTTGTGGTCTAGGGGAATGGCACTATCCTCCTGCAAATGATGACGGCTCCCATTTCTGAAACTCCTTGTTTAAAACGCATTCTGTCTGTATCACCCAAGCACCTCCTAGAATGAGACACTGAGAACACAGAGCAAACAACATATTAGCCCTCTTCACTTTGCCTTAATGTTTTCTAGGGACTTAACCTCACATTGAATAGGAACTCAATTCCTCCGCTTCCAACAGGGGCTGGCTCTTCCCCTTTTGCCCATCCCGATGCCCCTTCTTCTGACCATCCTCCATTTCTCTTTAACTGTAGAGGATCCAGCTGTCTCTCTTCCCTCAGAATCCTTTATGACCTCTGACAGGAATGTCCTTTCTTCACACTCACATCACTCAGGGCTGCCTGTCATCCACTATGTCAGCTGTCACGATCTCACTATGTCATCTCCTACAAAGGTCAAAACATTGTTGTCAGTTATCAAAAGCATGGGAAGGCGAAGAGTTTCATCCCAACCAAACCATGCCTTGTTTAGGTGTAATCAGTTAGTCAGTAGACTGTCAACAAGCTTTCCACTATGGTTCAGGCTCAGTGTTAGACACGGGATATTGTTGAGTGGATTACAATGCCTCTGACTTATTGAAGTCTGTTGCATGACACCGTTACTAGGGAGACATTAACAAATACCTACTCATCCTACATGGGGAATGTCAACAGAGAAAAGTAGGGGCACCATCAAAGTCAACTGGTGAACCAATAAGTTTTGTTGGGGTTAGTTATGTGAGCATGAGTCAAGGGTAACCTATAGGAGCAGAAATAAGTCAAAGAGAGCTGCATCACCAAAAGGTCACCCCAGCATGGATGGCAGTTCATGAAAGCTGTAGGCAGCATTACAATTGGAGAGGGTCTCTTCCAGGCAGCTACTCAGCATTTGTGGGTGTGATCCTAGTCAGTTTCAGGGACTTTCTGAAGCCATTCAATTGTTTATTTTCCAAGCTTATAAAGCTCTCCCGCAGGATGCCATGTTTCCTCCCCTTAGAACATCATATGTTCTATAGAGCTTGCTTCCCTTGAAATGGAGGGTTTATATAGAAGGAAATTGATACACAAATCTACGTACTTTTTGTACCTGATACTCCTCAAACAGATACAACCTTGCCAGGGTGGACAGTAGAATTTCGATAGGATGGTGCCCACCTAAAGGCCGTTGCTGTGAAGCTTTCCTCTCCCACATGCTTTCCTCTCTGATTTCTATTCTTCTCACCTATAAACTCAGATTCTTTAATTTCCAAAGTGACCAGAAGACCCTCCCAAAGCACCTTACCCACACCTGTCCAGAAGCCTGGCCACTTCCCAGCTCCCAAAGTTCAAACACACTGGTCCTCATGCTCACCCACAGATGTTCCAGGGGAAGCCTCCATTTGACTTTTGCAGTTCCGTGCCTTGTGAGATTGATGAGGGCTAGTTGCCATGGTGACTCAGGGTAGTGAGATCCTTAAGAAGTGAGATGAGTAATGACTAGAATCCAAAATAGGCTGATATTTCTGTACCAAAATTTTTCTCATGACTAAACTATGTAATTCCAGTGGTCTAATTAGTGCTTCTTAGCCTTAGCTTCTTCAGAAAAGCAGGGATAGCTTACTATTGCACAGTTGTGTTTTGAGAACCCTTCAAAATATAAGCACAGTTATTCCTTTAAGAGCTTAGGGGAGCATCTGGTGTATAGGAAGGCAATCAATATTCTTATTTTCTTACTGCATCTTCCAATCATTTACCATCATCACCACCATCTTCTCCTTCACCACCATCAACATCACCATCACAATTACCATCCAGTAACTTCTTTGTCAGGGACAGAGCCATATAAACAAGCAAGAAAAATGAAAGTCAAAACTTTTTCTTTCATAAGTGGTTTTATTGAGATATAATTGTCATAAAAACTGTTTAAAGTTTACTATTTGATTTTTTTAATTTTTTTGAGACAGGGTTTCCCTGTAGCTTTGGAGCCTGTGCTAGAAGTCCCTCTATAGATCAGGCAGGACTCGAACTCACAGATCTGCCTGTTTCTGCCTCCTGAGTGCTGGGATTAAAGGCATTGCCACCATCACCCATTCAATATGAAATTTTAAACATGTGTGTACTTCACCCCCAACTATCCTCCACAGCACCTACAATCACCAGAACCTTGCCCCTGCCACCACCTGGAGAGGTGAGTATCTGGCTCTCTGGCTGGAGGGCCCTACTTTTTTGGCCACTGTCTATGGCTGTAATCTCTGCCCAACCCCACCAACTAGAGTCCTAGAGACATGGGAGCAGCCTCCCCACACCCCCAACCACTCCTCATGCTATCTATGACTGCTGGAGCCTTGGTCCTGCTCCCACCTGTAGAGGTGAGTATCTGGGTCTCTGGATGAAAGGCCCTACTCTCTATGCCATAGTCCCCAGAGGGACATCCTGTGCCCCATTGCCACCCCTTGGAGCCCCACCCTCACCCAGCAAAGCCACACAAACCTGGGAACAGCCTCCCCACATCTTCAACCACCCCCACAGTGTCTGTAACCATCTGAGTCTTGGTCCAGCCTCCACCTGGAGGAACTTCAGAGCCTTTTCAGCATCTGCCAGAGGCTCAAACCTGCATGTATCTGGAAGAAGAGTGACCACCTAAGCCCCAGACCCTACCTACATCAACTGGAGGAAGAGATGTAAGAACACATTCAACAACATAAAGAGCAAGATGGTACAACTAGAAACTAGTGACTCTATGACACAAGACCTGACCATCCCAACGCAGATGACACAGAAGAAAATGACCTTAAAAATAACTTTATGAAGATGATAGAGGTCCTTAAAGAGGATATAAAAGTTCCCTTAAAGAAGTGGAGGAAAAGGAAAACAATAAACTTATTAAATAAAGCAAAGAAAAAACAAACAGGTGGAGGAAATGGTTCAAGACTTGAAAGCTGAAATAGGGGCAATCAAGAAAGCACAAACTAAGGAAATTCTGAAAATAGAAAGTCTAGGTAAACGACCAGGAACTACAAATACAAGGATAACCAACATAACACAAGAGATGAAAGAAAGAATCTCAGGTGTTGAAGATATGGTAGAAGAAATAGAGTCATTGGTCAAAGAAAATGTTAAATCCAACAAACTCTTAGGAAATCTGGGACACCCTAAAAGTAAACCAATCCTAAGAATAATAGGGATAGAATGAAAAAGAAGTCCATCTCAAAGGCACAAAAATATACTCAACAAAATCATAGAAGAAAACTTTCCCAACCTAAAGAAAGACATGCCTATGAAAGTACAAGAAGCTTACAGAACACCAAAGAGACTGGACCATATGCTACATAATAATCAAAATAATAAACATGCAGAGTAAAGAAAGAATATTAAGAGCTGCCAAGGAAAAAGGCCAATTAACATATAAAGGCAGACCTGTCAGTATTATACCTGACTTCTCAATGGAAACTGTGAAAGACAGAAGGTTCTGGGAAGATGTTCTGCAGACACTGAAAGACCATAAATGCTAGCCCAGACTACTATACCCAGTAAAGCTTTCAATAATCATAGATGAAGAAAATGAGATATTCCATGACAAACCCAGATTTAAACAACACCTGTCCACAAATCCAACCCTACAGACAGTGCCAGAAGGAAAACTCCAACCCAGGAAGCTAACTACACCCACAGAAACATGGACAATAGACAATTCCATACCAGCAAACCCAAAGAAGAAAAACACATACACAATACCACCACTAACAACAAAACAAAAATAAGAGGTACTAACAATTACTGCTCATTAATATCTTTTAATGACCAGCATGGTCTCAATTCACCTATAAAAAAAACACAGGCTAACAGAATAGATATAATAATAGGATCCATCCTTCTGTGGAATACAATAAACATACCTCAACTTCAAAGATAGACATTACCTCAAAGTAAAAAGTTGGGAAAAGATTTTTCAATCAAACGAACCTAAGAAACAAGCTTATATAGCTATATCTAACAAAATAGACTTCAAACTAAAATTAATCAGAAGCAATGAAGAAGGACATTTCATATTTGTCACAGGAAATCAAGATGGAGTCTCAATTCTGAACATCTATGCCACAAATACAAGGACACCCACATGTGTAAAAGAAACATTACTAAAGCTTAACCATATATTAAACCCCACACACTAATAGTGGGAAACTTCAATACCTCACTCTTACCACTGGACAGAATTTTTATAGAAATTAACTTAGAAAAAATGGAACTTCAGAAGTTATGACTCAATGGGTTTAACAGACTTCTATAGAACATTTCATCTAAACACAAAAGAATATACCTTCTTCTCAGCACTTCATGGAACCTTCTGAAAAACTAATCACATACTTGGTAAAAAAGCAGACCTCAACAGATACAAAAAAGAAAAATAGGAATAACCCCCTGTATCTTATCCAGTCACCATAGCTTAAAGTTAGAATTCAACAACAATACTTATTATAAACTCAGAGAAATTGAACAGTGCTCAACTGAATTACCCCTGGGTCAAGGAATAAATAAATAAATTAAAGACTTCTTAGGATTCAATGAAAATGAATATATAACATACCCAAACTTATGGGACACTTTGAAAGCAGTGCTAAGAGGAAAGTTCATAGCACTAACTATAGAAAGAACCTGGAGAAATCTCACACTGGCAACTTAACAGCACACCTAAAAGCTCTTAAACAAAAAGAAGCAAACTCACCCAGGAAAAGCAGATGCCAGGAAATAATCAAATTGATGGCTGAACTCAATAAAATCGAAACAAAGAAAACAATTCAAAGAATCAATGAGACAGAGTTGAATCTTTAAGAAAATCTACAAGATTGACAAACCTTTATCCAAACTAACCAAAAGACAGACAGAATATGCAAATTAACAAAATCAACAATGAAAAGGGGGCATAACAGCAGACACAGAAGAAATCCAGAAATTCATCAGGTTATATTTTGAAAACCTGTACTCTAAAAAATTGGAAAATTTAAAGGAAATGGATAATTTTTCTGGATAGGTATTACATATCAAAATTAAATCAAGACCAAATAAACAATTTAAATAGACCTATAACTGTAAGTAAATAGAAGCAGTCATCAAGTCTCCCAATCAAAAAAAGTCCAGGGCCATCTGACTTCAGCACAGAATTTTAAAAATGAGCTAATACCGCCGGGCGGTGGTGGCGCACGCCTTTAATCCCAGCACTCGGGAGGCAGAGGCAGGCGGATCTCTGTGAGTTCGAGGCCAGCCTGGTCTACAAGAGCTAGGTCCAGGACAGGCTCTAAAAAAAAAAAAAAAGCTGCAGAGAAACCCTGTCTTGAAAAACCAAAAAAAAAAAAAAAAAGAAAAAGAAAAAGAAAAATGAGCTAATACCAATACTCCTTAAGTTGTCCCACAAAATAGAAACAGAAGGGACATTGCCAACCTCTTTTTATGAGACAACAGTTACCCTAGTACCCAAACCACACAAAGATGCAACTAAGAAAGAGAATCTCCCTCATTATAATTGATGCAAAAATACTCAATAAAATACTGGCAAACCAAATTCAAGAACGCATCAGAAAATTTATCCACCATGATCAAGTAGGCTGTAGGATGGTTCAGTATATCAAAATCAGTCAATGTAATCCACCATATAAACAAACTAAAAGAAAAAGAAAGACACATGATCATTTTATTAGATGCCGAAAAGGCCTTTAACAAAATCCAACACCTCTTCATGATAAAGGTCTTGGAGAAAGCAGGGATACAAGGAACATACCTAAACATAATAAAGGCAATATACAACAAGCCAACAACCAACATTAAATTAAATGGAGAGAAACTCTCAGCGATTCCACTAAAATCAGGAACAAGACAAGACTGTCCACTCTTACCATATCTATTCAATATAGTACTCAAAGTTCTAGCTAGCACAATAAGACAAGAAAAGGAAACCAAGGGGATACAAATTAGAAAGGAAGAAGTCAGACTTTCACTGTTTGCAGGTAATATGACAGTTTACATAAATGACAAAAAAATTTCTACCAGAGAACTCCTACAGCTGATAAACACTTTCAGTAATGTGACAGGACACAAGATTAACTCAAAAAAAATCAGAGGGGGTTATCAATTTGAGAATGGGGGAATTATGGAGGGCCTTGAGGGAGAATAAACTGGGAGAAGCTTAATGGAAGAAAGAGAGGGGAAAAGTTGCCTACATCTATTTTAATTAAAACCATTTAAAAAGAAAAATAATAAAATTAAATTATAAATAGAAAATTGGAGTTTTAGTCTGTTTTTGTTATGTATTAAAACCATATTTTAATATGAATGTGGACTTACATCAATGTTCTCTTAATATCAATTTATATTATCATATAAGTAAAATTTTGATATAAAGATAATTATCTTTTTAAATATCTCTTTTATGTATTTTAATAAATATTGCCACTTAAAAACAAAGAAAGTCTTCACAATTTATGAGCAAGGATGGCAATGTATGTCCCTCAGTTTCCTCATGTGTAAAGCAGAGAACATTCGACCTTTCTCTGGGGATGTTCTGAAGAGCTTATTGGATGAAAGTGTCTGACAAATAACTCACACAGACAACAAATGAATTGAACTTGACTTGGAGCAAAGACCTGGCAAGAATCCAAGAATCCAGCCTCTACTGTTTTCAGGTAGTGTTTATTGCTGAAACTTTATATTTATTTATTTATTTATTTATTTATTTATTTATTTATTTATTTTTGCTTTTTCGAGACAGGGTTTCCATGTAGTTTCTAGAGCCTGTCCTGGAATTAGCTCTTGTAAACCAGGCTGGCCTTGAACTCAGAGATCCACCTGCCTCTGCCTCCCGAGTGCTGGGATTAATATTGCTGAAACTTTAAAAGAGAGTTCATAATTAAAGGAAATTTAAAAACAGTTACCCTTTACAAATAATTCATAAAGCATGATCTTACAATCTGTTTAAAATGAAGTCACCCTGTGTGAATTTATCTGGCAGTCTAATATGACTGTTCCCTCAATGTAGTGCTGTGCAGTCTATTAGCTGGTTCGGAATCATAAGTTGTTTAAGAGATTCCTCTCCCACTCTATAGAGGGATGAAGGCCCAAGAAGCTTGAGTAAAGCATTATGTATGTTGCACTGAGAGTTGAGTGGGGAGCCTTGAAAGTCCATAGCTCCCAGTTATGCTTACTCCAAAGGCCTTCAGGTTCTGACTTCTATCTTAGCCTCACTCTCTTCTATTTGACAAATGCACAGAGGGCTAATCAGAATGCTGCATAATGCTCGTCCATGCCCCCTGTGCTCGTGAAGCCTCTCCTGGTGCTTTGGCATCTTCTCGATGACCCCTTCCAAATCAGTCTTTGCTTACGCATCTTCTCAAACTCACCTGAGGCCTAGAGCCCACAAGAAAGTTCACTCACCTGTTATCTACAAACCTGCCATATTTCCACCAAATACAATTGTTGTTTGTAATCACAGTAGTTAGACATTGTCAAGTTTACTTGATCTACCCCAATTCCCCAACATCCTGTTACAAGGAGAGTAGAGGCCCTTTGTTTGTCCCGGCCGCCAAGCTAGCTTACAACTACAATAACCACACAGAAATTATATTAGTTAAATCACTGCCTGGCCTATTATCTCTAACCTCTTATTGGCTCATTCTTACATATTAGTTTAACCTAACTCCATTAATCTGTTTATCTCCATGTGACTGTGGCTTACCGGCAAGTTTCTAACCAGCATCCATCTCAGGCAGGATTCAACTTCACAGCTTCACTAAATGGCTTCTCTAGGCCTCCATTCATGGACAACCCTGACACACACTGGCTTCAGTGGCTTCTCTTAGTCCAGGCAGAAGCATGTTGAGTCCCTTTCATACCCATACTCCAGTCCCGGGTACCAACTTCTGTCTTAGGTTTGTATTGTGGCAAAGAGACACTATAACATAGCAGGTCCTGAAAAGGAAAAACATTTCATTGGGACTGGCTTACAGTTTCAGAGGATCAGTCCATTATCATAAAGTACAACATGGCAGCATGCAGGCAGACATGGTGCTGGAGCTGAGATTCCTACATTTTGATAAGCAGGCAATGGGAAGTGGTCTGAGACACTGGGCAGAATCTTGAGCAAATATGACATCTCAAAGCCCACCCTACCCCCAGTGACACGCTTCCTCCCATAAGACCACACCCCTCCGATAAGACTATACCCCATAATAGTGTCACTGCCTTTGGGGGCTATTTTCTTTCAGACCACCACAGAAATGATAATAATTTGTGTTGGTCAAATTTACTGAATTACAGACTTCCTTAGTAACCAAACATTCTAGTGTGTCAGTGGAATGGTTAGTTGGTATGGGAACCATGCTCAAATTTGATTTTAATTATTTATTTTTGTTCTCACTGAGTGAGAGAAGTTGCTTTAAAGGGGATTTTTCTTTGAGATTCCAAATCATCCCCCACCCCACAAATAACTTCAAATAACATCCCTAAATAGGATTGGTTCAAATGAACACACTGTGGTGAGGAAAGGGATGGCATCCAATCATTCTGAAGAGGAACCCCAAAGATGGAGAGCACCCACTTAGCCTGGTGCATAACAGAGGGAGAAAACTGCAGGTCCATGAATGAGAATCTTCATGTGCCAGGCTCTGGACAAGATCATTACACCTAACTTACTTCAAAAGAATTTTTTTTCTAAAAAAAAAATCATTTCTCACATTTTATAAATGGGCAAAAACAAAGCAGAAATGATGTGAAGTAAAAATGAGCTGTCAGTAATTAAAATTATTTCAAAATAATTTAAAGTGGCTAGATGATAATTTATTACCTGGGTTCTGGCTCTTTGTTGCAAGTAATACATTGAGTTTCAGAAAATTAGATACTCTCAGTGACTCATGGAAAGCCAAACTATGACACACCTGGCCTTTCATCTAATTTAATCTTTTCAATTCTTTCAATCAGTGCTATCACTAAATGAATTTCATTTAAATCTCTCTAACCAGTCTATGGTATTCCCTTCTCTGGTAAAAGGTGATGTAGACACCACCCAAATTCTATATCTTAGTAGACCATAGTGCCAATGTGACCTCTAGCTTCCAGATACCTAAACCCCAGAGGACTCTGATGGGACCAGATGTCCCTTCATGGACCACCTGCAGCTTCTTTAATAACAAACTGGGTAGAGTAGAGAGGGATAGTAAGTGGTATTTAGGCAGATACTCAGTCTGAGATGTAAAAGATGCAGTAGCAAATGGCTTTGCATTGTTACTGCAGTAAATCTTAGCTTGTAAACCGGGCCGCAGGAACTTGCTACACAACCAAAATGGCAGCATTTACTGACAGTTGCTGACCTTTGAGACTTGGCTGTAAGATTTGTCTGTGGACTAGGGCAATGCAAAAAGGGGATCAGCAGTTGCACACATGCTGTTTTGTCCTTTATGGGCTTGTTATGTAGGTGCATCTCATTGAGCTATGATCTCCATTTCGCTGATGTGGAATGAAGTGAAAGGACCAAAGTCCTGGCTGCAGTGTGTAGCAGGCTTCCTTGGACCACCAGTGCCTAAATAATGACATGGAGATTTATTATTAATTATAATGCTCAGTCTTAGCGTATGCTTGTTTCTAACTAGCTTTCTAAACTTAAATCAACCCATTTCTAGCCATCTATGTGCCTCCAAGGCTTGTTTACCTCATCTTTGTATGAGCCATCCTGCTTTCCTGCTTCCTCCATGGCTGGTTGTCCAGCTCCACTTTTCTGTGTGTCTGCCAGCCTTGCCTATCCCTCCTCTGCCTAGCTATTGGCTGTTCAGCTTTTTATTAGACCAATTAAGTTCCTTAGGCAGGCAAGGTGAAACAGCGACTCATCTTTACATAGTTCAACAAATGTAGCATAAACAAAGCAATACATCTTTTCATAGTTAAACAAATGCAGCACATCTTTATATAGTTAAGCAAATATTCTATTCCACAACAGTAGTTAAGAAAATTCTACAACTCATTGAATATCCCAAATCCATATTATTCTGAAGCAAACTCATTTATGATTATTTCTTTTTCCTCCCTATTATCTTTTGAAACTTAGAAAAAGTTTTCAGAATAAAGTTGGACAGCAAATATCTTGTTTCCTTCCAACTTCTGTAAATTGTTTGGTTCTGCTCTGGTTTTGGGGGTACTTGCCAACAAGTCTGAGTCAGTCAAACCATTCCTTAAAAAAATGAAAAAAATACAACCAAACCAGCCCTAAGTGAGTCATGGTACCCAGCATGCATATTTATAGGCTCTATCCAAGAGTGAAATCCACTCCAGGCTCTCTTGTTCACGCCCCCATGCATCTGCGATCTTGTGTAAGGCACTTGGAGATATCAAAGACTATGGTACTTATTCACCCACACGTGTCAGTAATGGGGTTTGAACTTTCAGTGAACCACCACCATCCCACAGAGCCAAACACTAAGTGCCCATCTGTGGAAGCAGAACTGTAAAAGGAAAATTCTGTTCTTGCCTATACTAGACATTTTTCCAATTGGTTTTCCTGTGAGTCACTGCTGAATCTTGGAGCACTAGCCACATACCTTCCTGTGGACACAGCAGAAGGGGTGTGTTGGCACTAGAGTTGGACAGATTGGGGATCCACTGGTACTGATGATATGACCTTGGAATGCTGTTGCCTCTCTGAGACCTAATGTTTTCATTTAAAATGGAAACACAAGTGCTCTCTGCTGTGGAAGTGCTGTTGGGAGAAGAGCATAGAGAAGAAAGAGAGCAGGAATGGATGGGGTGCAGCTCACTCAGTAGAGCACTTGTCCAGTACGAGTGCCCTGGGTCCAAACCTCAGCACTGCATAAACCAGGTGTGGTGGTGCACACCTACGATCCCAGCACTCTGGCGGGGGTGGGGGGAGGCAAATAGATCGGGAATTCTTAACTACAGAGCAAATCTGAGGACACTTTGTAGTACATGGACCTAGTCTCAAGAAAAAACAACAAAAAACTAAAAGAAAAGATGAAACCCAGAAGGTACAATAAATAGCTCTAGGATGTGACAGGAGGAGTTCATGCCAACCGCAAGCCTCAAGAAAGTAGGAAAAGGCGGATTCTGACCCCATAGAGAGCAGATGTCTGGAGAGGTTGCAGTTCACAGGTGATCCTCAGCAGGAGAATGGATGAGCCAGCTCCCCCATAGTGACTTGGCATGGAGGAAGCCAGACCAAAGAAAAATGCTCACTGTCATCTTTCCCTGACTTCCCTCCTGAGCTTTGAATCCATCCAAGAAGACCCATGCAGTCTACATGGGTGAGAATCCCAGGACCCTGCTAGGTGGTCTGGTGTGGAGAGCAGATCGGTGGGCCAGTGGTGGCGTATGGCTCAAGTTACAAACAGCACGATGCGTGTGAATGCTGTGTCACACACTTGGCAGGGGCTATGTGCTTAATAAATATTGGCCCTGGTTATTTAATCAACATGAAGAGAATTGGAGAATCTTGCATCTTGTGATTCATTTCCATTGCAAACTTGGCATTCAATTTTCTAGATAAATTGAGCCAAGATAGCTCCTGCTCCTAGTGTTTACTGTATACATTTGCAGGTCATTATCACCTCAGCTATGACCTCTGACACATTCTTTCTTCCTCCTCCAGAAGAGAATAAATCATCATTGATGATAAATTCATCTATGATTTTTCTCAGCATCCTCTAGGTAACGCATGATATGAGACACAGAGGCTGCTGGGGTGGACATACACTGGGCCACACAGTGTTTGCTGGCTGGCACTGGGAAGAGACAGAAACCATTAATCAAGGAACAGCATGTATGCCACTAGCTGGGGAAAGGACAGGAGGCTGTGCTGAAAGCTTAAGGGCCGTACCTTTCCCGAATCCTTGGGAATCCAGCCTGATGCTGCCATTACTGACCACTTGGGAACGGATATTCAAGAACATGAAGAGTAACAGCATTGCAGAAAGGAGTCTTTCATTTGCAATGGTTTGAAGGTTTGAAAAGGCAGATGCTCAGCCCCAACTCTGGTGTCTTTCCAGCATTCTTCTGGGGCAAGTGCTTAAGTGAATAAGATTAAGGTCATTTCCTAACTGCTTGCAAATAAAACAAAAAACAAAAACAAACAAACAAACAAACAAAAAAACCAAAAAAAGCCTCCTGTTTATGGACTGAGTACATTCTTTTCCAACTAATTAGCTTGACAAAGCTAAATGGAAAATTGTTTCTAAACCTCCCTAGGCAATTACACCTAAGTGTTTTATCTTGTCTACAACCCTTCCACTGCCTGCTGAGTTTCTGCTGCCAAAGATCGGGGTGCAGGGCTTAGATGCACACACCACTGCTGAGCTAGCAAGGAATCACCATGCTGCTAGAGTCCCCCTCTGGCCCCACTCCATGACTCCCTGTTCATTCTTACCCCAGATGTCTGTCTGTCTACAGACAAAACCCACCCCAGCTTCCATGGAAGAGTCAGACAGGGTTTCCTCTGGGGCATGTGTGACATGTGGGAGAAAGAGGGCAGCGGATGATAGAAAATGACGGCAAATAGCAGTGAGAGAGATACCGACGATCTCAATGTGGCTGTTGTGTGTGTCAGCTGTACCCTAGCAATGTGCATCACACTGTATGAAGATAAGGCCCACCAGGCCCAAAGGAGCCAACCTGAAGTCTACCTGGTGCTTTCGGAGGTCCTGATCATGAAAAATGCCAACTGTCAACAGATTAGAACACTTGAGTTCTGGGAGGAAAGTTTTTCCCCTGTTGTTAAATAAACAAGTCTTCTGTAAGCCTGACTCCCTGCGTCTGAGATGCTGACACTGCACCTTCATCTGGCCCCCAGAACAGGGACTTCTAAAGCAGCTCACCTGGTCAGAGTCTTTTTTTCTCGGCTGCGGCTGTAGTTTTTGTATTTTGCCGAGAACAGGTCTGAGTCATCTTCCTTTCCCCACTCCTGGCGCCAGACAGTGCTCACAAGACAGTATACTTTTGGTTAAAAAGCCCCTTCAGCAGGAAGCATTGGGATCCCCATCTTTTCATTCTTTTGTGTTGTCTGTCATGTTTGTCTCTCCCATCCACTTAGACACATTTTTCCTGTTTCAGTTTCCTGGCATCTCCATATAAGGGCTGATCCCCCAGGAGGCAGAACCAAGGCTTGGCTCCCCAACACCTTCCCTCGTCCAGAGACACGGTGCGGGAATACAGCTGTGGCCCCCAAAAACACAGAAGCAGCCCACTATTCACGAGACGTAAAGGTCTGATACAGTTCCCCACTTCTGTTGGCTGTTGCTCTCCCACTGCCCCCCTCAGAGGGGTGCTGACACACTGGGTGGAGTGATCTGGGGAATGCCACATTCGCCTCAGCAGGGAGAAGTGAGCTGTGTGGTGGCACGGGAGATGAGGACCCAGAAGCCAGTGCTGAGGTGTGTGAGCTGTGACTGCTACAAGCTTCCTGCTTGACTGAGGTCTCAGGGTGCTGTCTGACACTCAGGTGTAGGTGACACTCCCAGGCATGGGCTCAGATGTAACAGACTTCCCTAGCGTGGTGTGCAACTTGGAGACCTTCTGGTGCCTGGCTTCCCTCGTGTGAGCAGCATAGATGTCTGCCCTGGTGCAGGACACAGCTCAGAAGGCATTGGGTCCCTCTTGGACCTCTGATGGGCTGTGTGCCTGTCATCTGATCCTCCTGCATCTTCTGGTACTTATTGTCCTTCCAGGCAGTTCCGATAGGTCTGTAGTCCTGCACAGCTGACCCTGCAGACCTCGCAGTAGTGCATGGAGGGCTGCCGGGGGCCAGTCTTAGGCTGTGACACCCTGTCCAGGGACGGCAGCGGATAGCTAGTAAAACTGAGGTCCCAGGGCTCAAGCCCACCAGAGCCTTCCAGGATGCCTGCCGCTTCTGTGGGCCCACTGGGACTCTGGTGGGCCATCCAAGTGGTGGGAGTTTGAGCCCGCCCAGCAAAGAGAAGCTGCATCTGGCTGCTCTGGTATGTCCTCACAGCTTCTGGTAGCCTTTGACTCTCTGCAGCTGGAAAGTGGATGCAGCAGTGGCCACAGCTTTGTGTTGCTGCTGCCGGTGTACACCCTTGGTTACCTGGGGCTGATCTTCAGTTGGGTGCTGCTGGCACTTGCGTTTCTCACCTAGTGCTGCCAGAGGCCTCAAGGCCAGCTGCCTGTGCGGTGCGCTGGCGCTGCTGGAGGACAGGGAGCAAGCTGTGCACCTCGGGGCGCACATCTACAATCTGCCCGCCTGGGTTCATCTTTCAGACACCAGAAGAGTGGAATGGCTGAATCAGATGGTGAAGCACGTGTGGCCCTTTATTTGTCAATTTATAGAGAAACTCCTTGGAGAAACCACAGAACCAGCTGTGCTGGGAGCGAATGCCACCTCAACACCTTCAGCTTCACAAAAGTGGACATGGGTCAGCAGCCCCTCAGAGTCAATGATAAGGTTTATGCTGAAAATGTGGACAAAAGACAAATTATTCTGTATACTTCAGGTTAGTTTTATAGGAAATGGTGAGATTGATTTGGAGATCTGCTGGAGGCAAAGACCTATATTTTTGAGATCTGTATTTTGTTTACAGCCATCTTTAAGTTCACAAGTAAGAACATTGCAGGGCAAGTTCCGGACCTAGGAAATTAGCCTAGTGAGACATTCAGGCACCAGGCTTTTAGAAACAATTGGCATTTCCTTTGTTAGTCAACAATCACAGACCCTCAGTATTTCCTTATCAGCTAGGGATGTCTCTGGACCTGATTTCCAGCAGACCTGACACCCCTCCCCTCCCCCTTGCCCATTTTGCTATATAACAGCTTCTGAGAATTAGTAAAGCGCTGCTTGATCAGAAATCCTGTCTTGCTGTTGTTTCTCGTGTCTCTTGCCCTTCCCTTCCTCTTCTCCGGTTTTATCAGAGACCCCCGTTTGTATCCCGCTGGCCGGGATTGAGATCAAACAATATTTTTTTGTGGAGCTGGTGTGAAAAGTATTCAGATTCATGGGACAGTGTGGGTGATCCTGGAGCCCTTGCTTGGCGACATGCCTTTAGCTGAAGCATTGCTCATCTTCTTCCTTAGGAAACCACATTTAGAGATTAACTGGACAGGATTGACTAATCTCCTAGATGTCCCTGGACTGAATGGTTAATCAGATACTAACATTTTGGATATAATACCAAACTAATTGACAACCACTTACCAAAAAAAGAAGATCTTATCAGGGTTCCCTGCCCTTCCAATAAAAATACAGTCCCATGCAGTCCCCTCCTCCACTCCATCCCTCATGTCACCCTGGCCTTTTCAGACTCCAATAAAAACAGAGTACTGAGCTGGAACCTGTCACATATTATAAACCTGTCACCTAAACATCTATATCTCTTTACTTCTCAGAAAAGTTGTAGGACCGACTCAGTTAAAAATCAAAGTTGGCATTGGAGTTGGAGTGTGACTCCTTCTCTAAACCTAAGCATGTTGTTAGAAGAAAAATTCAGAGTTTCTGTCTCATATCAAAAGAGCCACCTGGTGTGTGACAGAAGAAATAAAAAATCTAGGGACTATTGTTGTCAAAACTCTGTTATCTCACCAAAATTCTATTTCTCCCCTTACTTATTTTTGACTCTTTAGTACCTTTCTTTGACTAAACAACGTAAGTATATATTAGCAGACAGGTAGGTAAAATGGATAGATAGATAGATAGATAGATAGATAGATAGATAGATAGATAGATAGATAGATTATAGAGAGATAGATAATAGATATAACATATTCAGTAGAATATTATTATATTTTAACATATTTATCTTATTTTTAACTATTTGTAAGTGTATTGTGTCTATGTGTCTGCATGTATGGTCCTGCCTATGCCTCTTAACAATTCAGTGACTTTTTGGGCTCCTGGAAGGTTTCCCACATCACTGGAATAGTCTGTAATCCACAGGGACAAGCCATTGTGAAGAGGACCAATAGGAGTTCTTAAGGAGCTGTTGGCCAGGACTGTCTCTCCAGAGGCTAGGAGAGATTCTCATCTGGCCTTAACAGAGGTCCCTTTCCAGATGAACTTTCTGAGTTTTGATGACAAAGAGCTCAAACCCCTTATGACAAATTCTTATATTTTCCCCTCCCATATGGTTGGAAATAGCAGCAGATAAACTGATGGGAATTGTCAATTGCCAAAAAACATATGCATTAAGAATGCCAAGATTCTGAGTGACAACTGGGAGCAGAGAGCAGTCTTGATACCATGCAGATGCTTTGGGTATTTTTCTCCCTCTCATCTCCAATCCCTGAGAAAGAGAATCGAGTATTTCTCACACTCCAGGGTGTGAGAATTATGAAGCTCCAGCAGCTCTCAGGAGGAGCTGGAAGTGACAGTTAATGGTAGAAAGTGGGACATCTTTCTCTCTATGTAATGCCACTCTATATTCCTCAGAATTTAGCCACGATCCCTTGCTACTAACAGGTGATAATAGTTTTAGTTTTCTGTATTTAACATGCCTTATAATTCTGTCTTCTAGAGCTGGGAATTTGGTAGAGTTTGCTCATCATGTAGGAGACACTGGGCTCCACCCCTGGCACTGAATAAACCAGACAAGGCGGCACACACGATTAATGCTAATACCTAGGAAACAGAGACAGGAGAATCAGAAGTTTCAGACCATTCTCAGTGATTCTGAGGCCAGCCTGAGTATGATGGTTTGAATGAAAATGACCACCATGAGCCCCAGAGAGTGGTGCTATTAGGGGGTGTGGCCCTGATGAAGGAAGTGTGTCACTGTGGAGGCAGGCTTTGAAGTTTCAGAAGCTCAAGCCAAGCCCAGTTTCACATTCTCTTCCTGCTGCCCATAGGTCTGGGTATAGGACTCTAAGCTAACTCTCCAGCACCATGTCTGCCTGGGTGTAGGACTCTAAGCTACATCTCCAGCACCATGTCTGCCTGCATGTTTTCATGCATCCCACCATGATAATGATGGACTAAACCTCTGAATTGTAAACATTCACCCCAGCTAAGCGTTTTCCCTTAGAGGAGATACTGTGGTCATGGTGTCTCTTGACAGCAATCAAACACTAACTAAGGTACTGGGCCACAGTTCTTCCTCGTTTTGCTTGACCTGTCCTTCAGTAACTTCACTGAGAGTACCCCATCGAAAAGTGCCATCTGTTGTGACCCGAGCTTGCTGTGCTTTTCTCTGTCTTGACACTGGTTATTCTGTACTGGGATAGCTGTTTCTATCCTGTTCTCCAGCCAGCCAGACTGTTGCCTCCTTTGTAATGGGCAGAGTGTGTTAGTTTTCTCATCACTATGACAAAAATACCTGCTGGAAGCAATTTAAGAGCAGAGTTTTTTTGGGTCTTTTGAAACAGGGTTTCTCTGTGTATCAGCTCTAGCTGTCCTGGAACTAGTTCTGTAGACCAGGCTGGCCTTGAACTCACAGAAAACCACCTGCCTCAGCCTCCCGAGTGCTGGGATTAAAGAGTGCTACCATCGCCCAGCTAAGAGCAGGTTCCTTTTAAATCGTGATTTCACATTTCAGAGGGAACAGTCCATTGAGGTGGGGAAACATGGTGGAATTCATGGCAGCAGAAACATTGATCATGGCTTGCTCACATCCTGGCAGTTTAGAAAGCAGAGAGCAGGAACATAGCAGGTATTACCTTCAAGGGCCACCTTGAAGTGACCTAGTTTCTTTAGCCAGGCCACAGCAGCAATCTGTCCACAATCACTGAGTGTAGCACCTTGGCCTGAGACAAGTGTTCTACACATGATCCTGAAGGCACATTTCACACTCAGACCATAACAGATGTGCACCCTCTTTGCTTTTTGGTGAGCATCCTAGTTCACTGTGTATATAACAGGACTCAGTAAGCTCTAGGTGAGACCCACGGGGGTCACCTGTGGGACATGTGAGCAGAAGGATGAAAGGGGAAATCTAGAGATGCATATTGCAGAGTGGCCAGAACCTACATGAATGACAGTCCTGACGTTCTCTTCAAATCCTGGGGAGTTCAGGCAGTCATTGCTAGGCATAGTGTGAGCTTCAGCATACACAGGCTGGAATTTCCAATGGTTTTCAGAAGAGTTGAAATTGTTTCTTGTATTGAATTGTTTTGAAATTTTCTCTTTGTGCATGATAATGGGAGTGTGAATTATGTCTGTCCTGTACTATAAATTCTGCAAGGTACCAGAATTGTCTTGATTGCTCTTATTTTTCTTCTACCGGCCATATACTTGTTGAATGAATAAATAAACACATAAAAATGAAAGCTATTGCCTAAATATGTGACCTTTGGTAAATAACATACTTCCTCAATCCACTGTCTACTGATTACAATATCTCCTTACAGGCACCCTGAATTTTGTTAGACTTGAAGAGAAGCTGGGAAATCCTTACCTCAAAGTTTAAGATTTTTAATTTACCTCTCTGTAATGATATTTCATTTGTATTTTAATAAATAAAACTTGCCTGGAGACCAAAGAGTAAAACAGTCACACTGGTCAGCTATACAGATCAGGCAGTGGTTTCATACACCTTTAATCCCAGGTTTTGGGAGACAGAGGCAGATGGATATCTGTGAGTTCAAGGCTAACCTGGGCTACACAAGATCAATGCAGAAACAGAACCAGGTGATGGTGGCTCACACCTTTAATCCCAGCACTCAAGAGGGAATATAAGGCTCTCTCTCTTCCTGTCCCTTCCCAGCTTGCACGCAGAATCCTCCCCCCCTCCCCCTGCCTCATCCTCCTGTATTTGGGGCCACAAAATCCCACAGCTCAGCCTGTTTGGGCTCTGGGGACCTGGAATTGAGTGCACCCAGGCCTGTGGGAGGTCCCCTCCTACATTGGCCTGCCTGGGGCAGGGTAGGCCTTTGTCTGAGAGCTGCTTGGCCTGCAAGGGGACCTGACAGTCTGCCAGAGGATCCATCATTCTTTGGGACACTGCAGTCCTGATGAGGACTTCTGGAGATGCACTTTCATACCTCGCTGACCTCTCAACACAGTAGCACCAGTGATATTTTCTTAGTTGTTCTCAGGTGTCCTGCTCCAGTTCTAAGGCCATCCACCCAAAGGGGTCAGACTCTGGCCCCCAGGCAGGTCTGAGGATTCCTGCGGAGGGGTGCAGGCTCCTTCAGATTGTGCTGCCAGGTTTGCTGTGTGGTATTCCATCCCGCCCTGCTCCCACCTTGGCCC
This sequence comes from Arvicola amphibius, assembly GCF_903992535.2. Taxonomy (NCBI): domain Eukaryota; kingdom Metazoa; phylum Chordata; class Mammalia; order Rodentia; family Cricetidae; genus Arvicola; species Arvicola amphibius. Next base: position 101,128,712 of record NC_052050.1, on the reverse strand, counting down.
TTTTGTCTGGGCTGCGACCCTGGGCTGCCTGGAATCCCTGATCCTGTGCCCTGACATTCAATCTGAACTGGGGTCAGACTCTGGCCTCCAGGCAGGTCTGAGGATTCCTGCGGAGGGGTGCGGGCTCCTTCAGATTGTGCTGCCAGGTTCGCTGTGTGGTATTCCACCAGTTCAGTTCCACCTGAACTGGTGTCCTGCTCCTGTTCTAAGGCCATCCACCCAGAGGAATCAGACTCTGGCCTCCAGGCAGGTCTGGGGATTCCTGCAAGGGAGTGCGGACTTCTTCAGATTGTGACGCAAGGAATAGGTCCTCCTCTGACACAGGGGAGATCCAACCAGTTTCAGTCACAGCAAAGATTGGTCTAGGACACCAAACGCCTCCGGGCTCCTTTTGAAGGAAGAGATGGGCAGGCGCCAATGCAGGAGCTCCTCCAACAACATGAAAGGCAACATGACATCACCACAAGCCAGACATCCCGAAACAACAAGAATTGAACACCCTACCCCAGAAGATATAGAAGAATCCGACCTTAAACAGTACTTTATGAAAATAATAGAGGACCTTAAACAGGAGGTAAAAAACTGCCATAAAGAAATGGAGTTGACAAACAAAAAGGTAGACGAAATAAATAAATCTCTCAAAGATACCCAAGAAAAACAAGAAAAACAAGAAAAAGCAATGAAACAGGTAAGGGAAACAGTACAAGACCTGATAAATGAAATGGAGGTATTGAAGAAAACACAATCTGAGGGACGACTGGAAATGGAAACTCTGAGTAAACGAACAGAAACTTCAGAGACAAGTATTTCCAACCGAATACAAGAGATGGAAGAAAGAATCTCAGACTCTGAAGATACTATAGAGGAAATAAACTCACAGATTAAAGAACTAAACAAATCTAACAAATTCTTAACACAAAACATTCAGGAAATCTGGGACACCATGAAAAGACCAAACCTAAGAATAATTGGGGTAGAAGAAGGAGAAGAATTACAACTCAAAGGCCCAGAAAACATATTCAACAAAATTATAGAAGAAAACTTCCCCAACCTAAAGAAGGAGGTTCCTATGAAGGTACAAGAAGCCTACAGAACACCAAATAGACTGGATCAAAAGAAAGCATCCCCACGCCATATAATAATCAAAACACAAAACATACAGAATAAAGAACAGATATTAAGAGCTGCAAAGGAAAAAGGTCAAGTAACATATAAAGGGAAACCTATCAGAATTACACCTGATTTCTCAATGGAAACCATGAAAGCCAGAAGAGCTTGGATAGATGTGCTACAGACACTAAGGGAACATGGATGCAAGCCTAGACTACTATACCCAGCAAAGCTTGCATTCACCATTGATGGAGAAAACAAGATATTCCAGGACAAAAACAGATTTAAACAATACGCAGCCACAAATCCAGCCTTGCAGAAAGTAATAGAAGGAAAATCACAAACCAAGGAGTCCAACAACGCCCACAATAACTCAGGCATCTAGCGACCCTTCACCAGCACAACTAGAAGAAGGGAAACACACAAACTCTACTACTAAAAATGACTGAAGTTAACAACCACTGGTCATTAATATCACTTAATATCAATGGACTCAATTCACCTATAAAAAGGCACAGGCTAAGAGACTGGATACGAAAACAGAATCCAACATTTTGCTGTTTACAAGAAACACACCTCAACCACAAAGACAGACACCTACTCAGAGTAAAGGGTTGGGAAAAGGTTTATCAAGCAAATGGCCCTAAGAAACAAGCGGGTGTGGCCATACTAATTTCCAACAAAGTTGACTTCAAACTAAAATCAATCAGAAGAGATGGAAAGGGACACTTTATACTCATAACAGGAAAAATCCATCAGAATGAAGTCTCAAACCTGAATATCTATGCCCCTAATATAAAAGCTCCCACTTATGTAAAAGAAACACTTCTAGAACTCAAGGCAGCCATCAAACCACACACACTAATAGTTGGAGACTTCAACACTCCTCTCTCACCAATGGACAGGTCAATCAGACAGAAACCTAACAGAATTGAAAGACTTAATGGAGGTAATGAACCAAATGGACTTAACAGACATCTATAGAACATTCCACCCAAATAGGAAAGAATATACCTTCTTCTCTGCGGCTCATGGAACCTTTGCGAAAATTGACCATATACTTGGTAACAAAGCAAACTTCCACAGTTACAAAAAAATATTAGTAACCACCTGTGTCTTATCAGATCACCATGGATTAAAATTAGAATTCAACAACAATGCTACCCCCAGAAAGCCCACAAACTCATGGAAACTGAACAGTCAACTACTGAACCACACCTGGGTCAAGGAAGAAATAAAGAAAGAAATTAAAATCTTTCTTGAATTTAATGAAAACAAAGACACAACATACTCAAACCTATGGGACACAATGAAAGCAGTGCTAAGAGGAAAGTTCATAGCACTAAGTGCCCACTTAAAGAAAACGGAGAAAGCACTCTTTGGTGACTTAACAGCACACCTGAAAGCTCTGGAAAAAAAAAGAAGCAGACTCACCTAGGAGAAGTAGAAGACTGGAAATAATCAAACTGAGGGCAGAAATCAACAAAATAGAAACACAGAAAACAATCCAAAGAATCAATGAAACAAAAAGCTGGTTCTTGGAGAAAATCAACAAGATTGACAAACCCTTAGCCAAACTAATCAAACGGCAGAGGGAGAACACGCAAATTATTAAGATCAGAAATGAAAAGGGGGACATAACCACAGACACAGAGGAAATTCAGAGAATCATTAGATCTTACTACAAAAGCCTGTATGCCACAAAATTGGAAAATGTAAAAGAAATGGACAGTTTTTTAGATAAATACCATATACCAAAGTTAAACCAGGACGAGGTAAATGCTCTAAATCGTCCTGTTAGTCGTGAAGAATTAGAAACTGTTATCAGAAACCTCCCTACCAAAAAGAGCCCAGGACCAGATGGTTTCAATGCGGAATTCTACCAGAACTTCCAAGAAGACCTAATACCTATACTCCTTAAGGTATTTCATAATATAGAAACACAAGAGTCACTGCCAAATTCCTTCTATGAAGCTACAGTTACCCTGATACCTAAACCACACAAAGACTCAACCAAGAAAGAGAATTACAGGCCAATCTCACTCATGAACATTGACACAAAAATTCTCAATAAAATACTGGCAAACCGAATCCAAGAACACATTAGAAAAATTATCCATTACGATCAAGTAGGCTTCATCCCAGAGATGCAGGGCTGGTTCAACATACGAAAATCTATCAATGTAATCCATCATATAAATAAACTGAAGGAAAAAAAACCATATGGTCATCTGATTAGATGCTGAAAAAGCATTTGACAAAATTCAGCACCCTTTTATGATAAAAGTTTTGGAGAGATTAGGGATACAAGGGTCATTCCTAAATATAATAAAAGCTATTTACAGCAAGCCGACAGCTAACATCAAATTAAACAGAGAGAAACTCAAGGCTATCCCACTAAATTCAGGAACACGACAAAGCTGTCCACTCTCTAATTATCTCTTCAATATAGTGCTTGAAGTTCTAGCAATAGCAATAAGACAACATAAGGGAATCAAGGGGATTCAATTTGGAAAGGAAGAAGTTAAACTTTCATTATTTGCAAATGATATGATAGTATACATAAGCGACCCCAAAAACTCCACCAAAGAACTCCTACAGCTGATAAACTCCTTCAGTAACGTGGCAGGTTACAAGATCAACTCCAAAAAATCAGTCGCCCTCCTATACACAAAGGATAAGGAAGCAGAGAGGGAAATCAGAGAAGTATCACCTTTCACAATAGCCACAAATAGCATAAGATATCTGGGAGTATCTCTTACCAAGGAAGTGAAGGATTTATTTGACAAGAACTTTAAGTCTTTGAAGAAAGAAATTGAAGAGGATACCAGAAAATGGAAGGATCTCCCCTGCTCGTGGATTGGGAGGATCAACATAGTAAAAATGGCAATTCTACCAAAAGCAATCTATAGATTCAATGCAATCCCAATCAAGGTCCCATTAAAATTCATCACAGAGATTGAGACGACAATAATCAACTTTATATGGAAAAACAAGAAACCCAGGATAGCCAAAAAAAATCTTATACAATAAAGGTACTTCTGGAGGCATTACCATCCCTGACTTCAAACTCTATTACAAAGCTACAGTATTGAAATCAGCTTGGTATTGGCATAAAAACAGAGACGTTGACCAATGGAATCGTATAGAAGACCCGGATCTTAAACCACAAACCTACGAACACCTGATTTTTGATAAAGGAGCCAAAAGTACACAATGGAAGAAAGAGGGCATCTTCAACAAATGGTGCTGGCATAACTGGATGTCAACCTGTAGAAGAATGAAAGTAGATCCATATCTATCACCATGCACAAAACTCAAGTCCAAATGGATTAAAGACCTCAATATTAATCTGAACACATTGAGCTTGATAGAGGAGAAAGTGGGAAGTACTCTACAACAAATGGGCACAGGGAACCGTTTCCTGCGCATAACCCCAGCTGCACAGACATTAAGGGCAACATTGAATAAATGGGACCTCCTGAAGTTGAGCAGCTTCTGTAAAGCAAAGGACATTGTCACTAAGACACAAAGGCAGCCTACTGACTGGGAAAAGATCTTCACCAACCCTGCAACTGACAAAGGTCTGATCTCTAAAATATATAAGGAACTCAAGAGACTAGACGGTAAAATGCCAATTAACCCAATTAAAAAATGGGACGCTGAACTGAACAGAGAATTCTCAACAGAAGAAGTTCGAATGGCCAAAAGACACTTAAGGTCATGCTCAACCT